>NC_091091.1:7500000-8750000 GCF_032405125.1 Capricornis sumatraensis | reverse complement strand
TAAGCTTCTTGGCAAAAATTAAGCCCTATGCTATGCTAGCTTTTTTTAAAACCCGGGACCCTTCCATTTTTATGTATTTCCATGGCAGCAGTTCATTTCACCATGAGCAACAGTAGATTCAGACTCTGCCAATACTTATCGAATAAAATGTGCAAAGAAATAAATGTTATGATATGTTCAGATGGGTTATTTCACTTAACCCTTCTGGTAGTAAAGCAGGTCTAAAATCGGCATTAAGGAAACAAAGAAATTAGGCTTTGGATTTTAAAAACGATTTAAACATTTTATTACATATTCATTTTAATTGCTATTTTTATTTTTAAGCTTTCTTGGTAAGTAGAATGCACACAGCTTTTCTTACTGATGTTCAGATCTGAGAAGTACAGTGTGGTCATTTTCCAAGTTAATTTTGAATGCTGAATAACTGGATGTTGATAGTTTAAACATGTTTTTAAAGAGCACTGATAAGGAAGGGCCTCTATGTGTGTTTAAATAAGTAAGGACATAAGACTTAAGGGAACAAAATACCAAATGTCAAAGCCATTCCTCTGACCACTGCCTTTGGGATATGTTGGCCTGTGTGTGTGTGCACATGTGTGTGTCTGTGTGGTGAGAATAATTGGAGGAGGGAAGGTATGGAGAAGAGAAAGTTTCCTCTAACACCCTTGCATCATTCCTGTCTTCTGAAATTGATATTTTCTACTTTAGATAACAGTTAGCAGTTATTTCTCAATGGGCTCCAGGCTGTAACTTGGATTGCTTTTCGATCATCCTTATCTTGTGACTGGGAGCAGTTACTTATATTTTTCCATCAACAAGAGTAGGACAAAGTCCTTCACCCATACGCTGCTATTGAATATTTTATGACTGGGCTTTATGGCATTGGGGTAGTACAAAGAAACTGATCAGGGGATTATTGTTTTCCTAAATGAAGGACACTGAATTTAAAACCAATTAATGCATTGTTTATGGAGAAAACATTTCTTCTAGGGCAAAAATAGCATCATCATTAAAGAACAAAACAAAACATACATATATATATACATGTGCGTACTCAGTCATTCAGTTGTGTCTGACTCTTTGTGGCCCCATGGACTGCAGCCTTCCAGACTTCTCTGTTCATGAAATAATTCAGGCAAGAATACTGGAGTGAATTGCCATTCTCTACTCCAAAGATCTTCCCTAGCCTGGGATCAAATCCATGTCTCTTGTGCCTCTTGCATTGGCAGGTGAATTCTTTACCATTAGCACCACATGGCAACATGAAGTATAATGTCTAGTTTTGACATGGAATTATATTACTCCATATTTATGCAAACAAAAAAGAGTACATTATCCTCTGATCATAGAAGTTATGAATGGTGTGTAATTAAATTGACATTATTTCTTTTATCTTTCATCTCACTATATGAAATATTCTCATACAAGAGTTCTACCAGGTTAAACTTACTATAAAACATTTATTATCCAAGGGGCCAAACTGATTAAATAGAGAGAAAATGAGAGAATAAGAATGAGAGAGAAAAAAAAAATCTTCAGAAAAATATGTCAGTAGGTCTCCAGGAAAAAACAAAGGAAGATAAAAGCACAGGCCTTAATACTATATATTAATATTTGAAGCTACATTGTTCTGGAAACCAGCTATCTAAAATGATCTGAAGTGTTTGCGAACATGTTCACTTTATGGGGAAATGGAATGCAGTGGCTGAAAAGAAAACTTGCCATCTAGTTTCTTTTCTGAGAAGTGGCTGTGTTGAGTATGTCCACATCCCCAACGGCTGACCTAGATAAGCATGTAGACCGTCCTGTGTCAGAGAGTAGGTGAACAGGATCCTTTGTTCGGTGCAGATGGAAGGAAGGGCAGGAGAAAAGGCTGAGAGAGCAGAAAGAGAGGCAACACCAAGGGCAGGTACGGTCCAGCTGTTACCAAGCAGGTGGCTTACTCAGTGAGGCAAGTTTGAATCCAGATTTTACAGAGGTTAAAAACTTGGAAAAGAATGTTTCTGAAACTTAGTTATGATTCAGATCACAGCAAATTAGATGATTGGCTGATTGGTGTGCAGTGTTAAGACTGTTTCAAAGCCAGAGTGAGAAACCTATTATTTGCCATTCCATACTAAATGATGCTGTTTTGGTGAGGGCTAGGGGGTTGGGGGGAGGGAGCAGGTAGGGGATCTTGAAACGTCTTTGGCTGGTACTTTGCTTTATTTGTTTGATTGGATTCTTTCTTTCTCTCTTTCTTTTTAAAATCTTTGAGTTCCCCAAAGAGACATAAATACTAGGAGAAAGAGTAACAACTTAAGCCTTGGTAGGAAGGAAGCACTTTCTCCTAGAAGTGCTTTCACTGTCTCTCTTTTTTAAATTTAATTCTTCTAAAGTTGTGTAATTCACATTGTTGAATGAGTGAATGCTCATTATAGACAAGTTGAGAAATAGAAATAATGAGGTATGCTCGATGCTCTACAGACTAAAGACACTTGGTGTCATCTTTGGTGTATTTCCTTCATTAGCTTCTCTCTGCTGAGTTTTGGTTTCTTTTGTTAGTTTGATAACCAGAACACCCAAAACCTTCCAGGAAGGAACTTTCAGCGGAGGCGTGCAATGAGAGACGCACAGACTGGTTGATGAATCTTAGCGATGGCACATAGTAGCTGTGTGACCGTGACAAAGCTATTTGACCTTTCTGATTCCTGATTTGAGAAAGGGCATACTCATTTTTCAACGCTTATGAAGACTCCAGCTAAAGTGAGCAAATGCTCATCGCAGGGCCTGTGTAACGAGTTGTCCCGTCGCTGTTAGCTCTTGCCTCTGCATTTTAGTTATCTTTCTGTTTCCTTCGCCAACAAACAATAGGAACATTGTAAATGTTGAACAAAAGTGGTGATAGTACCAACGGATCAGAGAGGATCAAAAAAAAGGCGCTCAAAGGAGGTAAAAATAACTGTCGCTGGATGCGTGATCTTGACCAGGTGATCTTTGTTTCTCATAATGTGGAAGAAATAGCAGTTAATATTTCAGGCTTAACTCTTCTGTCATCTGAGACATAGTTATTATTTCAAGGAGGTGTGTGACGAGCTATGAAAATAAAAAGTTCAGAATTGGACTTATTTGGGGGAATGTTGAAGTGAATAGTGTATCTTTGTCTAAATCTGTTTAACTGCTTGTGGTAATCGTATGCCAAATGCATAAACTGTGTGATTACAAAAATCAGCTCTATGCTCCTCTAATGTCTGTTAACATTTTTATTAATATCAAAATGTGTACCTTTTAGAGATTTACTATAAAATATATCAAACTGGATGATTTTATTTTTGACATTTACAACATCCTTTCAGGATTACTTAAAGACAATATTATGGTTCCACATTCCCATACATAACTCTTTCTAATAATTTTTATTTGGTTTTTAAATAGCTACAATTTTATCTCTTGCTCAGGCAGAGAAACCTTAAATTTAAAAGCAGTCTAATCATTTGAATAATATAAAGATTTTATTTACATCCTGAATCATACCAATTAATAGTTACTAACATTCTTTGAGTTTCCCCTAAATGATAGACATTACTTTAATCACAGGCATAACTTAGTCACCTTATGAAATAAGTTTTACCAGTATTCTCGTTTATAGACGAGGCACAGAGAGGTTAGTTGACTTGCCTAAAGTCACATAGCCAACGTAGTGAAAGTGGCTCAGTCGTGTCCGACTCTTTGCAACCCCATGTGCTATACAGTTGATGGAATTCTCCAGGCCAGAACACTACAGTGGGTAGCCTTTCCCTTCTCCAGGGGATCTTTCCAGCCCAGGGATTTAATCTAGGTCTCCCACATTGCAGGCAGAATCTTTATCAGCTGAGCTACCAGGGACGCCCTAGTCAACATAAATCCTATATTATTTCTATGATAAATAGTCTAGGTAGTCTGACCTTAGAGACTATGACCTTGTCACTCTGCTGTCTCTGTCATAGCATCCGTTTATTGAATAAGCAGGTGGGCCAGGCCAGTGTTTGGAGCTTCACATGTATGATCACATATATGTAATGCATTCATGTATACATATGATAGTGCTAACATACATCCCTTGAGATGGGAGAACTCTCTACTGATTAGGACTTACACATTTTTTATAAGGTTTCCCAGGCCAATAGGAGGACATTGTTAATCTCAATTCACCTAAGAACAACTTCTCTTGAGACATTTGAATAGGCTGTAGGAAATGACATCAGAGGACATGAGTGACATCAACCAAAGATGCATAAGATATCTTTCCCAACACGAACTACCAGATCTAAACTGTCCCTAGAGAAATACCCCCTCCCTTGTTTCTTAGTCCCAATTCTATTGTTTCAGGACTCCATGGTCCAGACTCCATACTCACTGCAATATTGTAGCTGTAGGATCTTTGCATTTGGAGGAAATTGGATTATTGGTGGCCTAAACTGATGAGCTAGTGCTTCCAGTGTGTGTGTGTGGACACATGAACATACAGATTTTGTTGTCCTCAGAGTTTATTAAAATCATTATCAAAAATATTGTTGTAAAATGAAATCAGGAAATGGTTGCATCTGGTGAGCAAAACCTTAAATTTTAATAAAAAGCTCTTCCGAGTAAAAAGCTCTTGTGAAAGTGAAAGAGGAGAGTGAAAAAATTTGCTTAAAGCACAACATTCAGAAAACAAAGATCATGGCATCTGGTCCCATCACTTTATGCCAAATAGATGGAGATATTGTGGAAACAGTCACAGACTTTATTTTTTGGGGCCCCAAAACCACTGCAGATGGTGACTGCAGCCATGAAATTAAAAGACACTTGCTCCTTAGAAGAAAAGTTATGACCAATCTAGACAGCATATTAAAAAGCAAAGACATTACTTTGCCAACAAAGGTCCGTCTAGTCAAGGCTATCATTTTTCCGGTAGTCATGTATGGATGTGAGAGTTGGACTCTAAAGAAAGCTGAGAGCCAAAGAATTGATGCTTTTGAACTGTGGTGTTAGAAAAGACTCTTGAGAGTCCCTTGGACTGCAAGGTGATCCAACCAGTCCATCCTAAAGGAGATCAGTCCTGAATGTTCATTGGAAGGACTGATGTTGAAGCTGAAACTCCAATACTTTGGCCACCTGATGTGAAGAGCTGACTCATTTGAAAAGACCCTGATGCTGGGGAAGATTGAAGGCGAGAAGAGAAAGGGACAACAGAGGATGAGATGGTTAGATGGCATTACCGACTCAGTGGACATGAGTTTGAGTAAATTTTGGGAGTTGGTGATGGACAGGGAGGCCTGGCGTGTGGCAGTCCATGGGGTTGCAAAGAGTTGTCCATGACTGAGCGACTGAACTGAACTGAACTGAACTGAACTGAACTTGCAAGTTAGTTTCCCATGTTGTGAATTGAATGGTGAAGAATAAAACAGTTTTAGTGGAAAATTGTCTTTCTGGTCAAATAATTCAGTTTATACCTAAGTCCCTTGAAATAAACTGCTTGAAGCTTTAGCACAGGAAAAATTAGGATGAAAACTCAGGATCATTTAAAGCAACCACCCCTGCCCATTTTTGGTAATAGCAGGATTTTGTCACTTCCTTTAGAGTGGAATATTGTACCTAACAGCTATGTATTTTGAAGTACTTTCCAAGTAGAACTGAAACTTCTGGATCTAGATCAGAAACAATTAGCTTTCTCTCAAAAACATCCTTTTATAAAAGGTCCAAAGTGGTGCCTTGGTTTGCAGTTATAGAGATCTAGGCTTTAACCCTGTCTCAACCAGTTTTGAACCATGTCATTGACTATAGTACCTAATCTTGTTCTACATAAGATGAAGATAACATATTTATGTTATAGGATTATTAAAAGGAAATGAGATAATGCATATAAAAGGCTTTGAGCAGTACCAAGCAGATACAGGCTCCAAAGAATCTGTGATGGTGTAAGAAGATATGGGTGACAGGTAGTTCTTCCTGGGCTAAAAGGGTTGCATCAGTTTGTTGACCTTCTGGCCTTGACCTCTAAGCCTCTGTCCTTACCAGTTCTTTGACCATGGCTTTGAATAAGGTCAGGACACCTGCACATTCAAAAATGGCTTTGAAAAAGGATCTGATTCTCAGAATTCAGTCATCCTATGAAGAATACTTCATAAAGAAATGTTAGACATAGGTTCAGCAAGTTCTAAAAATATAGATCTATTTTTTAAAATTCCAAAAACTAATGCTACTTAAAAGAGATTAATTTGACCCCAGTTTGCTCATTGAGAATAACCCCTGCATTGTTACCCAGATCTCAGCCATTCACCACCACCTTTCAAACAGCATACCAACATTTACTCACTACTTTTTGTTAATGTATTTTACTTTTAACCCTAATTTGTTTCAATAAATTTATTTCTATCACAGACAGAAATCCAGTATCAATTGCCATAATCTAAGTTTAAAACAAAACCAATAATTACTGAAAAAAGCATATTTATGTCCCACCTAAAATCATCTCACATATTCCCACGTGATGTTTATTCATATTTGGGGAAAAAGCTCAACCACAGTGTCTCAGCTTCACTACTTTCAGGGATGTAGAGCTAATTACAAAAGTTCCTCTGAATCTGATAATCCTGCCATCTTTCCACTGGAAGGGACTTTAAGATTGTTTTGTCATTTAGCCTCTTTGTTTTACAGGTAAAGAATGTCAAACACAGAGGGTTTAATAACGCAATGAGGGACACACAACTTCTTAGAGGCCATGTATAATATTCTATGGAGAAGATGCACAAGAGAATTACTTGCCAGTTCTGTTAAGTGTAAGATCCACCACCGCTATCATTAAGGCCATAAAATAACAAAGCAAGCCAGAGGATTGTAGGGGGTTAGTCATGTGAAGAACCATCAAACATGCAGAGCTGAGTCTTCTGTACTTCATTATCAAAGATGAGTTACTGATACAGACAGACCTCACATCTCAGTGGGTCCTCATGTCCCCCAATGCCGTTTCTGCTGTCTGATCCTCTCACAGTGACACCTCTCTTATTTGATCAAATTATATTTTTATTTAGTAGCTGTGTGACGGCCATGATAAACAGAGATGCTGCAGTGCACATGGCCTAAGATATAATAACTATTCAGTATCTCTTAATTCAATGAGACTTGGAAATATTAGCCCATTCATTTTTCTATCTCCTTTCCAAAGAAATCCTCGCATATTTCTTGGCTTGGGAGCCTTGCAAAGCCTGATGAGAAAGCCATGTTTTAGATTAACCTCCCTGCCCCCAGAGAAAGCAGTTTAGTTTCACCTCTCTGTCTTCCTTGCCCTCTGCAGGTCCTGTGAGTAGCTGGTCGTGGTGGTGACTTTTCTGTGTTTTCTTTATGCTGCCTTCTGGCAACTGTAAGTGAGACAGAGGAACAGGAGGAAGCACAGTTAATTCATTCGTGATTTATCCACCTGCCTTTGAATAATTTAGTCTTCTCCAGCAAGAATTTGATAGTGCCTCCAATTTTTCACTGAGGCTCAAGAGTCTCACTTTGTGTAGAAAGATAGGACTGAAGTGTTATTTTCTCAGATGTGTCCAACTCTTCATGACCCCATGAACTGTAGCCCACTAGGCTCCTCTGTCCATGGGATTCTCCAGGCAAGAATACTGGAGCAGGTTGCCATGCCCTCCTCCAGGGGCTAAGGAGTTGTGCATATGCCAGAACCCACACAGGCAACATCTTCTCTTGTCTTGCTCAGCTCTAGGCTAAATTATATGATGCCATCATTTATGTAGATCAAAATGGCTAAATAGCAGCAATTTTACATAATATAACAGCTAGAAAGAGAACATTCATCATGGCTCTGCAGGTAAGATATCTCAACCTGAGCTAAAAAGTGGACACTGGTTGCTTGTAGCTTAAAGGTATAATTTCAAACACTATGCCTAGTTCTTGGAAGCCTCATCATCTGATAAATATTAAGTTACAAAACGAGATTAGAAAAGATGAATTCTAAGGCAGGCAACCAAGTCTCTAGGCTGGACTGAGACAGGAAATGAATGACAAAATAGCCAATCATTGTTGGTGTAGGATGAATGGGATTGCTGAAAGCAGCCAAAACTACCTTAACACCAGGATATGCAACTTTCAGAAATGTTACCAAGCTACAGCTTCATAGAAAACTAGAGTGGAGGGCTTTTGAACATGACAGACATATTCACTAACGCACTGACTATTTTAGGGAACAACAATGGTTCATTTGGGGGGCTGAGAAGCCGTAGCCCAGCTTCAAGATAAGCTAACACCAGAGTAACAATCCCAGGGAAAAATTTCATGTGTACTTAATGGGAAAGTACCTTTTTGGGTCACAGAAACATACACAGAACAGGAGCTCCTTTTGATTGTTTTGGGGGAGAAATATTTTTTCAGTACTGAAATATGTCTTTTCAGTATTCAGATATATCTAATACAAGCATTTCTTCTAAAGAAGAAGTATTTTTTATTCTATCAGGAAACCACAGCAACTTAGTCATACAAATTCTATTTTTTCACATCCTTTTGCAATTTGACCCAGTTGGAAAAGTAGAATGTTGTGATTTTTTATCACAGTGTTCTCACATTTCTGTCCTTTAAACTCATTCACATAATTTGATTCTTCAAGTTTCCTGAGAAATAATGTCCTTCAGTATACGTTGAAATAGTCACAGGTACATAACACAGGTGTGTTGTACAGGTGACAGTCACTGATCCTAAGGAAGTGAAAGGAGAGAGGAAGGGAAAGCAGTAAACCCTGAGGAATCTTATGTAAAAGAATAGAAGCACCAACCAGTGAAACAAAACAAGATTTTAGTGGTAACCATGGCAACCTGCAGGGGTAAGGAAGAATATGGAGCTTTCTGGTCATTATTATTATTGTATTTCAACATTTATTGACTGACTTCCTTGCATGGGATTGGGGTAATCAATTTTTTCTCATGAGGAGCAGATAAATGGAGATCAGTTTTTCCTAAAGAAAAAATGGCATATGCTAAGGGCTTTTAATGAAGTTGAGTATGTCAGATAACAGAGGAATGCTAAGTTCTTTCTTTTGTGCAGCGAATAAGGTTTTTAAACTTAGTGACATTTATACCAGAGGCATCTGATAGGTAAAAAGATACATGATAAATTCTGTGATGTGGGAAAAAAAGACGCCAAAGGTTAGAGTCAAGATTCATTGGGTGCTTGTTCAGAGAGAGAACCAATAATACTTTTTTTGAGGCCACCCATAGTCTTGGGGAGTCCCTGGGACTCTGGTTCTGCCACTTTCTGCTCTACTGATAGTGATTCCTAACCTCTCTGAATCTGAGTTTTCCTCATCTGTAAAGTCACACAATTTGTGTATTGAATTAAATGTCCTTTGAGTATACTAACGAATCATGAGCTTCTATTATTCAATTTGTGAATTCCTGTTGACAGTTTGTGTACTGTGTGCTGGCACTCTTCAAGGGAGGAAATGAAAAGGCTAGTTCAGTTCACCTACCTACCAGGGCTCTGAGGACTTGAGAAGTTCTCATGAAGGAAAGGGGGCTTCGCAGGTAGCGTGTTGGTAAAGGATCTGCTTGCCAGTGCAGGAGGCGCAAGAGATACAGATTCAATCCCAGGGTTGGGAAGATTCCCTGGTGTAGGAAATGGCGACCTGCTTCAGTATTCTTGGCTGGAAAATTCCATAGACAGAGGAGTCCGCCGGGCCCCAGTTCATGGGTCGCAAAGAGTCGGACAGGACTGAGTTTGCATGCACACAGTGAAGGAGAGTTAGGAACTGGACCACTGAGCATACGGCTTTATTTGCCCCAACAGCCGGGGCTGTGTCTAATGCCCCGGTGGGATGATTAAGAGCACTTAGTTTCACATGCAAAAATGTTCTGGTTCGCATCAGAGATCATTTGGTCTCTGTCATTAGAAAAGGGTTGCAGTGTGAGGCCCCTCTATGGAAGGGAGGTACCATGGGATACCACAGCTGGGCTGAATCCTGGGCATTCTGCTCCATGGGTAGCACAGAAGGGGAGAAAGGCTGTGCCAGTGATGATATCCACATGCTTTGATGAACCAGGAAAGCCCAAGTCAACTCCAACTTTAGTAACCCTGACAGCATAAGCTGCAGTATTGTTCCCTGTTTCTAGTCCCTTGTTTCTGTCTTTTTTTCATCTCTAATCTGGTCAATTTCCAAGCATCTTCCTGAGATTTGGCTGCTGAAATTCCCCTGCCTTTCAAGTTGTTTTTTTTTTTTTTTTTTTTATTTTAATCCATTGTAACCTGGCCTTTCAGAGGACCACATATGTGCCTGCTGCTGCCACCTCGTGGCCATATCATAATGTCATGGTTGCCTTTATCTTTGATCCCAACTCTGGGCTAGGCTAGAATTTACTTCCAGGAATTATTCAGGCACTGCTTCTGGTTTGATGGAAAATGATTGGAAAATAAAGATGTTTTACAAAGTACACAAATACTTAATCTCTACTGAACCAGTTTTTTTTTTTTCTTGAAGAAGGGTTTTAGAAACTAACTGTAAAAGCATTAATATGCCAGTTCAACCTAGAAGCTAAACAATGTTGACTGGAAGAGTACCTTAATCAGGAAGAAAGAATAACTATTCACGCCCTTCTTCAAGCAGAGTTAAAGTTCTCTTATCAAACGCAGTGTCTTGGTTTTGCTTCTCGCCAGGTACAGAATAGATTCTCCAAAGTGACACTGGTTTGACTGGCTTAGAAATTATTCTGTATACCTGGCATGTATGTCCCTCCAGGCTGTGCTGCAGCAATTATGGATTCTCTATCTTGCGCTAATAACTCCAGAATTTCTAGTTGAGAAAGCAAATTTTGCTCTTCTTTATTTTTTTTAAAAGTCTACCATCTTTCTACTAGTGTTGAACAAGAGATATTTGCTTTCTTCATAACTCTGTCTTCCTTATTCTGGCCTTTTCCACAAATAGGCATCTATCTCCTTTTCCCTATTTCTGGTTCATCCTGATGATTTTTATCCCGCCAGATATCTTCCCACAAAACCTTCTGTTCACCATGAAGATTCCTAGTGGTTCTTATCTACTGAAGTAATTCTAGTGGACTGAATTTGTTCTTTAATTTTTGAGAAAATGTTCCTCTTAACTGGCTCAGCATATTGATATACAGAATACCAATAACAATGAGTAATGTAAGTAAAGCCACATCTGTATCGTAACAATTGAGCAGTAATAAGCTCCCCATTATTCCAGCTCTCCTGATGATTTTTCTGGGAAGCTGAGAAGAATATTTTAGGACATAGTTCACAGAGGCCATTGGGATATTTAATATTCTGTAATTATTTTTGACTTACAATATGCTATTCAAAAGCAGATTCTAGAAATAAACCTACAGTGGTTTCACTCGGGGCAAAAATAGGGAATAAATTGAACTACGGTCATCATATTAAATTATACTACCGTATCATGTTTGCTACATTTGGGTCTGTGTCATCTTAGAGATTTCTACACTGCATTTGTCTTGAGTCTGTGCTTTCCAAAAATATTACCAAGACTCTTCTTCTTTTGGTACCATTATGGTGCCTTATTTGAAATATCAAATTGCAGATATTTGAGACCATAGCATTTTATTGTTGGAAATAGCCTTAGATACAACATAGCCAGCCTTCTCTTTCTTTTAGCATGGAAGAGCTGGAAGCCCAGAGAAACAAAGTATTTGCCACAGGTCGCATAAGTAGATCTAAACCATTCCCTCTTGACCATTCTGGTGTCATTCATTTTATTTATAAATGCATGCATATAAAGTAAATACTCATGTTATACTTTCCTACACATATTTTATAATTTTATCTTGTGTTATGAATTATAGGCCTTTTGAACATGGTATTTTTCTGCTACTTTCCCAAGAAAAGATAAAAGAAACATTTTTCAAGGATTTCTTAGCTTTTAAAAATGTATAGGCCACTGCAGTATCTTAATCCTATGTTAAAATGATTTTAGCTAATGCCTAAAAATAACCATCCTCTGTCAAGACTGCTTTGGAGGGCAGCATTTATTAGATCCATGAGGTTATGTTTACAACATATTGCTATATGGGCACTGTTTTTCATCTTTCACAAGCCTTTAAATAAGAATAACTGTGGAACCCTTTAAACAGGCCCTAATATGATCCCGTTGCCATTATTACGTGATGAAAGGCTCACATGTTTCTCCAAATACATCTACTTTTATGCGTTCAGATTTCAAGGGTGCTTTAGAATGGCATTCTATTGCCGTTTTGTTTTCATACATTAGGCTAGTCTCAGTAGCAAAATGGATGTGTCTAGTAAAGTCAAGGATTAATTCCCTCTCAGAATACCCCAGCGAGACTTTTCCCTGCTGTTTTGTTCCATGACAATTCAAACAAGATTATTGTAAGGAAGGTGGATATGAATTTTTAAGATGATTTTCCTTGTTTACGCTTTACTATTCTAGTTGTGGTTTTACATTTTTGAGCAGAATACATTGCTTCTTGCTTTTTCTCCCTTTCCTCCTTCTTCCTTCCTGCCTTCCTTCCTTCCATAATTCATCAGATATTCATCTTGACATCAATTATACATCAGGTCTTTTGTTGCATGTTGTAGAGCTTGTGATTTAGGGAAGATTGTATTATAATATGATTTTCTTACGTTTCTAACTTTCGGAACTGTATATCAAATGATCATATTGTGAAAAGTCATGTATTATTTCACTTTGATCTTTATGATAATCTCTTCAGGAATATTCTGAAATCCACCCTATTAGAAGTATTTAATCGTTACTTTTGTAGAGTGTGCTTATTGAAATTGTTGCAGTTTTAAAGAAATCTTGTGCACAGCTCTGACATCTATGTTGTTTCTTCCATTGTAACCACCACTGTCCATTGAAAAACATAGCTTTGTTATCCCACATCTTTTCATTTGTCCAAAAGAGATTACTGTTGTCTTACAATTAATCCATCGGAGATGGAGGGAGAGGTTTTCTTTAGTTGTGTTTAGTTTAGTTGATGAGAACACTCCAGCAACAATATTCTCATTCACTAACTAGAAGGCTGATTTAATAGAGGCATTGCTGCCTCCACCCCTTTCGGAAGCCGCAGCAGGCAGGCCTGGCTTAGGGTTCATTAGAGTCTGGTTGGATGACAGCAGACTGGGAAGCAGCTGCAAATGATCAGAACCAGGCCTTGGCTAGCTTCAGCTTCTGCCAAGCCCAGCATGGCTCTAAATACTTTCTAGATTCCAAAGAAAATATGCCAGCCTTATGCTTGCTGATCATGGGACATAGATGGAATATATGTTTCTGGCTTTGAGGTTTCAGAGGAAATGCTTATCATTGGTGCAAACACTCTTTGTCTTGCTGCCATGTGTGAGCAGAAAAATGATACGTTAGCTGTATGTGTTTCCTTATGGTGATTAAATGGGTCATTCTCAATTTTGTTTAAGCTTTCAGGCTAAATCTGCATTTTAAATATAGTGAAGAAGGGGACCTTAGGGCACACCCTGTATAGGCCCCTTGTTTTATAGAAAAGTCTCTGAGGACTCAGAGCCACACTGGATTAGGGGTGCGTATTTAGCCAAGCACTGCTCCAGGCACCAGGGCATAAAAATGAATGAGTCCTTTCTGTTTGCAGTGGTGCAATGTTTGGCCCATCTCATTAATTTAACTAAAAGATGAAGGGGCATTTTTCTAGATTCCACATGTACGCATTAAGATGTGGCAATTGTTTCTCCCTGTCTGACTTCACTCTGTCTGATAGTCTCTAGGTCTGTGGGGTCGCACAGAGTCGGACACGACTGAAGCAACTTAGCAGCAGCAGCAGGTCCATCCGTGTCTCTGTAAATTACAATTTCATTCCTTTTTAAAACTGTGTAATTTTACTCTGTATTTATGTATACAAGAGAAGACTATAGAGCGTATAGATAGCACCAGAAACTCTCCTTCAGGCACTATGGTGACCTGAATGGGAAGGACGTCCCAAAGGGGGGCTATAAATGTATATGTATGGCTGATTCATTTTGCTGCACAGTAGAAACTTTCACAACATTGTAAAACAACTTTACTTCAGTAAAAATTAATTTAAAAAGATGAAGGAGCTTTATAAACTATAGATAATATAAAGATAATATAAAGATAAATTGATGAACAGAGATAGAGAGCACTAGGCTTAAAGTGAGTAGGTACTGAGTAGTGTACAAAGTACTCTATATATTAAGAATTAGCTTAAAATTGTAGAATTCTAATTGTCAGTTGACAAAGTAGGTATGGAAGACTTTAAATTCAGTTCCATTTCTAATAGACAAAATATATAAAAAGTTTTCATATGCGTGTTTATCATCCATATTATCTTCTGTGATTGGGGAGATTTGTTTTGTTTTCATATATGCTCATCCTGTACAGATATAAAAATACAGTTAATTTGTCCATATATGAACTCACAGAAAATGGGCTGGGAGTAAAGAAGGCAAGCAGGTAATCCTCTTTCTCAGTGTATCTCTTCTTACTTTTCTGTTCTTACCTTTCATTTCTCCCTGTCTTTCTTCATCTCAAATATTTCTTATGTTTGTTTGGTGATTGTTTTTTAAAATCCCATAGAATATATGCTTCTATGTTCCCATTTCCCTGCTTTGTCATGTCCTGTGGATTCCAGAATACTGTTGTTCATTTATTCCCTTACAGCTGTTATCTCTAAGAATAAATTAATTTGAGAATCTATAATTGTTTTCATTAGACATCTAGTTCCAACATGAAAACAAACAGCAAGAGAGAGAGAGAAGAGAGACTGAGAAAGAAAGAAACACCCACAGCTAAATAGTGCCATTGATGCAAAAGCTAACACTGTTTTCCTTGGGAAATGTTGGTACCGTGGAGACCTGGCCAACAGCCCTCTACAGACGCATTAAGTTCCAAAGTGAGTTACTCACCTTGATCAGCAAAGATAAAAAGAAGAACCATTCACTGAAACATTAACATTTATTTATACGAGGTTCTATAGACTGCCACCTCTAGGGCCATGGGTACTTTTATACATAGAGTACCATGGTTTGTACCACATACTCCTATGACTTGGCTCAGAGCTGATTGATGGAGGATTAATCTGTGACGCAAAAGCCACCAGCTAAAAGCTGATGTGTGGTTCGTAAGGCATTGTTCCAAGAGCTCCACCCAGTAGCTGAACCTTTTTCTGAGTGTTGACTAACAGCTTTGATCATGAAAGCATGATTCCGTGTACCAGCAACACCAGTATCACCTTGCAGAATCTTCAGTCCCAGCCCAGACTTTCCAAATCAAAAATGTTCATTTTACTAAGATTCTAAGTTGATGCACATTAGATTTTGAGAAACACTGTACTATAAAACTCAATGAGACCTCAATTTTTGTGGAGCTTGGATGTGGAGTATTGAAACGTCACAGACACCAGGTGGGAAAGAATGACAGAGACATAAAAAGGAAAATAAAGAAGGCAGCAGCCAGTGAAAGTCATGAGTTAATGGAATCCATGGAATGGAACAAATATGAATAAAGCCCTATTAACTGATGGAGAGAGCTCAGTAACAGCAGAGACAGAGTGAAGCTAAGGGCGCACACACCGAAGGAGAGGGCAGTGAACAGCTTGCTGGAGAGGATGGCTTCTAAAATTGATTCTGGGTTGGAGAGCTGCTTTCTGAGTGCTGAAGCTCCTGTTGCATTCTGAAGTGCATTCTGTTCTCCGTACGTCCTCATTGTGCAACCGCTAAAGCAGTGCCCTTATTTCTTACATTCCTGAAAACTTGCAGCAAATTCTTATTAATAGTTTGAGACTCCATTTTTCGAGGTAACTTAGGAATACTTTTGACCTTGGCAAGCCGAAAGATTCTCAAAAGCACATCATTCACAAGACTTTTAGTTTTTTAAATTATTCCCAGGTCACATTCTTATTTTTCTGTAAAAATTAAGTTTTGTGGAAAGCTGAGCTTTAATACCACTTATGGTTTAACCTATTCCTGGTGAAGCTATGAGAAAGACGTGTAGGGACTTCCAGAATGGTGGTCTGAGGAACCTGGCAAATCCTTTTCCTAAAAATAAAACAAAAAGCTCCCCCCAAATGGACAAAGTAGACATTTCAGGAATCTGGAAATTGCTCAAAGGCACGTAGTAATTTGATAAGCTTTTATTGAGGAGAGCTGCTGAACCTTGGGTAAGAGCAGTAAGAGTCTGTGGCGTTTTTGCCCAGGGTTGCTCTCATCACTTCCAGGCACATATTTTATGTACAAGTATACATGAAGATATCATATATAAAATGTAAATGTATTTTATAATTATATTACATGTTTTTTCAATCAGTTACGAGGTAGAAGAGGAAAAATTAATAGTCTTTTATATTTTCCTACAAGTTTATCTTTTCTAATGTCTTCATTTCTTCATATATACTACATTCTAGCCATCTCCCGTAATGCGAAGGACTTCTGTTAGTACTTACTGTAAAGCATGTCTGCTAGTAACAGATTCTTGTATTTTGTATCTGAGATTATCTTTATTTCACCTTTATTTTTGAGAAATATTTTTTGCTGGATACAGGATTCTCATTTAATAGTTTTGTGTTTTCTTTTTTGTTTGCTTGTTTTTGGCACTTTTCTTTGCATCTCAGTGCCTTCTAACCTCCATTATTTATAAACAGAAGTATGCTGTTAATCATATTTTTAGTTATCAGTGCATGATGAATTGTTTTCCTCTTGATGCATTCATTCAATTATCTCTGTCTTTCAAAATTTTTACTCTGTGGCTAGATATGGAGGTCTTTGTGTTTATTCTACTTGGAGTTTTATGAGATTCATGTATCTGTAGATTAAATTTATTGAATTTTGAAGTTTATAACTATTTAGTTCTCCAAATAGCATTTCTACCCGCCTTTTTCTCAGCCCTTCCTGGGATTCCTATTATGTGTATGTTGGAATGTTTGAGGATGTCCTTAATGTCTTTGAGACTGCTCATTTCTTAATATTCATTTCCCTTTCTGTTCTTCAGGATGGGTAATTTTTATTGGTCTGTCTTCAAGTTTACTTACTCTTCCTCTGATATCTTGAATTTGCTGTTGAGCTTGTCTGGTGAATTCTTAATTTCAGTTATTATACTTTTCAGATATGGATTTTCTATTTTTTTCTTTTTGATAATTTTTATGTTTTCATTGATATTCTCTATTTGAAAAGTCATTGTTGTCATAGTTATATTTAAATCATTTGAACATGATTTCTTTTAGTTCTATGAACATATTCAAAATAACTGATGTAGAGCTTTTGTATGCCAAGTTTAATATATGAGGCCCTTACAGACAGTTCACAAGAATTTTTTTCCTTCTTAGAATAGATCACACTTTTCTATTTCATTTCATGTATCATGATTTTTACTTTATGAAAGCTAGACACCTTATATAATATACTGCAGCAGCTCTGAATTCTAATTTTCCCACTGGAGAGAAAAGAAAAGAAGTGAATATTTCAATTAAAAAAATAAAGACTTGAATAGACAGACATTTTACCAAGGAAGACAGATGAATGGCCGTGTAGGAATAGCTAATAAGCACATAAAGGAGGCTCAAAATTCTAGTCATTAGGAAAATGCAAATTAAACCATAATAAGAAAGTACTTTATGCCAGTGGAATAGCTACAATTAAAGAGACAGAGAGTAGACCAAGTACTGGGGACAGCCGGAGAAACTGGAACCCTTATACGCTACTAGCATGGATGAAAGCAATACAGCCCTTTGGTAAAGAGTTTGGCAGCTTCAAAAAAATATTAAGTTTATCATACAGCCCAGCAGTTCTGCTCGTAAATATCTACCCAAGAGAAATGAAAACATGTCCAAATATAGTGTTGTACACAAGTGCTCCTAGAAGCATTACTCAGAGTAGCCACAAACTAGAAACAATTCTATTAACTATCCAAAAATCAGTGGAAAAGCAAAATGTTGTATAGCCATACAACAAAACACTAACTATAAAAAAGGATGAGCACCAACATAAATCAACCTCAGAACATTATGCTGTGAGAAAGAAGCCAGACGTGAAGGCTACATATCGTATGATGGTTTTTCTGTGCAGTGTCCAGAAAAGACAAGCCTAGTCGTGAAAGCAGATCAGTGGTTGTCTGGAGCTGAGGTTAAGAGCAGGGACTGACTGCAGTGGGCATGAGGAATCTCCACGGAGAGAGAGAGAGGCAAGCTGGCTGTGGGCAGATCCAGATGGCAGGGACAGTGACATTTACAGAGGATAACAGGTGTATCAGTGATTGTAGCTTCAGGATTTTAGTTCATGAAGGTGACTGAATGATGCCATGAGGGAAGACTTTCTTATTTACATTTCCCATGAAAAGGGTGCAGCCAAATCATGCCAGTCCAAGTGGAGAAGCATCAGGTTTAGTCATGAGGCAGAAAAGAGCAAAAGAAAGCCCAGCCCAGGGCCTGTATTAAGGCCTCCTTGGGGGAGACAAGGCAGGATGTGGTCAGCAGCGTAGGATTGGCCAGTTTAAGGAATTCTGGTAGCCTCTGGGGCAAAGGAGCTGTCCCTAATTGTCCGTTACATGATCCTGGGTTGATTTAGAACAGGGGAAATATTGGCTTGGTGCCTGAGTATTTGATAAAGGAGTTGATTAGGGGTATGGGCTCAAGATTGGTTTTTTTACATATGAAAGGGCTGCTTGCAGCCTAGCCCTTTGCTATCTCCAAGAATTGGCTAGTCCTGAAAGGTAGTCTCTTCCATTGGTGAGGCCACAGACGCCAGATATAGCAGTCATTCTCAAATTCTCTTTTCTCAGAATGAACCAAAACAAAGTAAATGGCAGCCCACGTGTTTTTAAACAAACATGGGAAATTATAGCCATTTGCACAGGCACTGTTTCACTCTTACACCACATACTACTAGCATTTACAGCATGCCCTACTGGTACCTTAGCAGCAAAATTAGATAAAACACTTTTTACCAGTTGTGAATTTACCAGAGCTTGGGTGCATATACCAAGAAGGGTGACATCTTGATTATAATGCTAAAATCAATAATGGAATGTGCTGCAGTCAAAGTTTGGGTAAGACTTCAGATCCTTATTATTAGCCTTTGTATACTTATTAAAAGTGTTTTTAACTAAGTAATTTTTGGTTGCCCAGAATAACGTGATACTGAAATGTGTCAAAGTCTCCCTCTTATTTGCCTGTGTATCTTGCACATGTAAATCATTTTAATGAGGTAATTTAAATGACCATAACTAAGATTTCAGATGATATTATTGTTTCTAATGCTTTATTTCTGATAAGGATGTACATTATCTTTTTGGCATTTTGTAAAACTAAGACATGAAAAAACACAACTTCGGAGATTCAGAAGGGAAAGCTTTGGGAGTTAAAACACAAAATCAAGCTGAGCAGCATAGACCAACAGATGTTTAAACAGATGAATGAAATGTGCCATGTGAATTTCTAATGAATTTCAAAGAATGTTGCCTGATACTGAGAAATGCAGCATATTACCCACGTGTGCCGCTGGAAAATGGTTTCTCAAAAAAGTCTATGGCAGACAGGGCTGAACTACCTTAGATGTCTGCTTATAGTTTTACATATACGTGTATTTTTAACACTCTGAGCTAGAGATAGTTACTGTCACTTAAGTTGAGAGCCACATCCAGCAAGCATACAGGTTGGTTTTGTTTTTTTTGCCTTCTTTCGTTACATCTTCTGGGTCCATCCCTCCTATTTCTGACACCTTTCCTCTCTCCTGTGTCATTTAACTAAGTCTGTTTTATGGTACTTTCAAAAGATGTACGGATATCTGGCTGATAACATCACTACTCCATCCAGGTTGGGATACATAGAATAACCATCACCTCAGAAAATAGTACGTATAGCTTCTTAGAACAGACTTTGAGGCATGATAAAAATGATGAGTTTATCTTGCTTATAGTATGGACATTATCTACAAGTAAACAGATAAGTGAGCATAACACATGGTAGAGTCTTGATGATTGTTTTTTTTTAAAAGACCTACAAGGAAAATTAAATGATTGAAGTGACTATGGAGGGGTAAAAGAAAGGAGAACAGTTATTATAATTGGGTAACCTGGTTAAAGTTATTAGGAAGGTGGAGAAATGAGACTCCTTTATAGAGTTGATAAAACTGTGAGCTTTAAATCAGATAGTTTGAAACCTGATTGCCCCCTTTACTAGACTGAGCATTTTCAGTACCTTGAAGCTTTAGGATTCTCCTTTATAAAGAGATTTGTTTGTAATGATTAAAGATTGCCTATGGAAAGGCCAATACATGCCTGGCATTCAATATGAGAGTCTGAGAAATAAAACCACTTGAAAGGGGTGATGAATGATGAAAATCACTGCATTTCTCTGCCAGGGATTTGGCTTTTAAATAATGGCTCAACCTGAAGGATTGACTTTCTCATGGTAAAATACCAGCCAAAGTATATGGGGACCCTTTAATGTCCTGTTGTGAGCATGGATGGTAAGCATAGTGTGTATTCCCTGAGGACATTGTGAAGGAGCTCTTGATCCTGGTGACAGTTGTATGGGATACATGCAAAAGCATTTTTTAAAGATAAAAAATAGCATCTACTGTATATTTTGAAATAGAATATTCAGTCTTAATGCCTAGCAGGATAACACAGACATCTAAGGGGATGAAGGAGACTTAGTCTGTGTGTTGCTTTACGAGTTGGAAGCCTCAACCATCACATCTCTCCATCCTCACACACGTGCAGCAGGTGTTAAAACTGTTACTGTATAAG
Source organism: Capricornis sumatraensis (assembly GCF_032405125.1). NCBI lineage: Eukaryota > Metazoa > Chordata > Mammalia > Artiodactyla > Bovidae > Capricornis > Capricornis sumatraensis. The sequence continues at coordinate 8,729,284 of NC_091091.1, read as the reverse complement.
TAAGGAAACTGAATTGGAATTTGGTGGATTGTCCTAGGTTCCCCAGATAGTCCGTAACAAAGCTGTAACTCAAACCTCGGTTTTCTGACACCAACTCCAGAATGTTTTCCGCAGTGCGTTCCAGCTGTCATCCTTAGAGCAGGTGGGCCTCTTTAAACAAAGCCAGCAAATTTTGCAGCTGGTGCCTGGCTGCTGAAAGGCACGGCCACTAGAGAGTGTGCTTTTGGGTGACTTAACCTCAGGGCAGTGTGCCTTCAAATCCATATCACAGACTACAAGCAACCTTTTAATCTCTCTGCCGTCCAGTCTGGGCTGCTGCCATCAGTCACTCTATCTGCCGGTTCATCATGCTTACAGCAAAGTCAAAAGACGAAGTGGCAATTGCAAAGAGGCAAACTACACCCCTTAAGAAAATAGCATTTTCTGGCATTGATGAAGGTATCTGCTGCCAGCCAGGGGAGAATAGAAATTGTTCCAAGTTAGGGATCACTTGGCCAAAACATGCATTTTAAACAAATATTACAGTAGCTATAAATTTCAATAGTGACTGAAACACCAGCTGAGAAAGTAAGGGAGTTTTTACCCCATAGTTTTTCTGAGACTGAGATTTACCACTTAGATGGAAATATCTCCGTAGAGAAAAATGCTTAACAGACTTGAGGACAATCAGCTGTTTAAAATGAAAGGTTAACACATACGGTGTTTTCATAACTCTTTATCTCATTTTTCAGAATTATGTTCAGGTACATTGCATCCATATATGTGAAGTAGAAGTGGAAACAATTTGCAGATTCTAATTTTCTGAAGTTTGTTTATAGGAAAAAAATCCTTTCGGATGGGGAAATGCTGCTTACCTACATGAGTCTAAGGAGGATGTACTGACTGGATGGTTGCAGAACTATTTGTAGCATAATCTCTTACAGTCTTACATGTAATAAGACTGAAGTTATGCATAACAAGGGGCTTCCCTGGTAGCTCAGATGGTAAAGCATCTGCCTACAATGCGGGAGACCCGGGTTTGATCCCTGGGTCGGGAAGATCCCCTGGAGAAGGAAATGACCACCCACTCCAGTATTCTTGCCTGGAAAATCCCATGGACCAAGGAGCCTGGTAGGCTACAGTCCATGGGGTCGCAAAGAGTCAGACACAACTGAGCCACTTCACTTCACTTCACTTCATGCATAACAAAGCAAGCAGTCCATTGTGAGATGTTTCACCATGAATTTTGATTAATTTTAATTTGTGTGTAGAGACCATTTTAATCACTGTTTTTTTTTAATGCCTTCTCTTTTTTTCCCCCAGTTAGGTATCTGTATGAGTTGTAGTATCATTGTAGTTTTAAAAGGCAGGAATTGTATGTGCTTTCGTTATAATGGCTATAGAGAAGTTTAGCAGGAAATGCACTGTGTAGAGCCCAATTTCTATTTAATTGCACGTGGGTTGGTCACTTTGGCATGAGAAATCGACAAATATTTTTGATCTGTGATGGCATCACGTGTGTGTGTATATGTTCTACAGTTGACTGATCTCTCTTAGTAACCTTTCATGGCTTGAAGGACATTGTTGGCCCGCATTTGCATTTCCAGAGCCTCTTCAGGGCCTGAGCACAGATGGAAACCCTTGGCTTCTATGGGTAAAGTGAGTAGCACCTGCCTATCTTGGGCATTACTGACTGTAACAGAAACACGAAGCACTGAGGATCTTATTGGTTTGGCCTATTGATCTGGCTCTTGCTTGTGCTCTTCTGCAGTCTTATCCCATTGAGATTATGTGCATTTCTGTTCTTATTATTATGTATACGTGGTCTCTCTTATTTGGACTTTCTACCCTTCTTGGTTTAGACTGCGTTGGAAAATACCAGTGTTTGGGATACAGTGGAAATCATGTATATGCTTGCTGCACTCATTATGTGTTTCCCACATCCATGCCTATGGACAGAGGTGCCTCGTGGACTACAGTCCATAGGGTCACAAAGAGTCAGACATGACTGAGCGACTAAGCACATCACAGTACCGTACCAGCAACTAGGCTGGGTGCTGGGGGTGGTGTAATGAATGGGTTAACCTCAGGAAGCATGAGGTATGCTGGGAAGTTGCAAAGAGCCAGCAGGTGAGTTCACTATCCAGTGATCTGTGCCATTGTGGATTTAGTGTTGGGCACTACAAAGTTGGCTGTCCGGAGTTAGCTGGGCGCCTGAGTTTGTCGCCTCTCGTCTTGGTCTTAGGTAGGTTGTGCGGATACCATTTATGTTCCTCAGCTACTTTCTAAAGATTATCTTCGTGTGTTCTGGTTAACACTACAACCTTTACACATGATAACTGGCTGCGGTGGAACTGGATAAGTGCTAAAGTATAATAAGGTTTAAACAGGTTGGCTTGCTGTGACTTCCAACGAGTCATTTACCTGTCTAGTCATCAGTCATTTGTAAAGTAAAGACACTAACTCATTCGTGGGATGTTAGGAAGATTGAGAGGGTCTGTAAGTTGTTTTTCACCCCAGGCCATGACATATGGCAGCCACAAAGTAATTATCAGCTACCACTGCTGTTGATCAATGTCCAGTCTGTGAAGGGGCAAGCATAAGAACAAAAGGAAGGCTTTTTGTGCTTGCGGTTTGCGTGTACATCTGTGATTAAAGTATATAAGAACTGTCTGTGCAGTTCCCCCACTTGCACTTTTGCATTCTTTTTCTGCCTACTGGTGCTGCAGTTCCTTGCCAGATAAGCATGCTTCAAAGGTTAAGTGCTCAGTGAACAAAATTAACTGCAACTCACTGATTCGTTTTTCTTCCTGAGGGGCCTTGGGAAAGGGTGTGACTAGCATCCATGGAGCTTAAGCAAGACATTTCAAGTTGACTTTATTGGGCACACTGGGCGGGGGGGGGGGGGGGGGGGGGGCGGCGGGAAAGGCTCCTAATGAATTCTTAGAAGGAACAAGGGAACTGAGGGCATGTTAATCTCACACCAGCATTGATAGTTAGAGCTAATACCGCTGTCACGTTTTGGGTGTGAGCCTCAGAACCAACAGACACACAGACATGTTCAGTTTGACTTGCTGGAGTCTTAAGATCATGCTTGGGTGGATTAAGTAACATGTGCAATCTTCCTTGCCTGCGCACTCATCTTGCCTAGGCATAAGCCATCCAATCACCACTAGAGACTTGTAGCCTAAATTCTAATATCCCTATTACAAGAGTAAAGAATGTTGTGTTCAGGATAGTGAACTGATTTGCCAGAGGTTGCCTGAGTCAGTTACCAGAAATGAAATTAGAAGGTAGGCCTTGTTACTGCAGGTCTGTGCTCTTGACATTGTACCCCCAATTATCTTTCATCTCTATCAATTGCTTTGTTATTTATGTTTAATCTTCAGGTATCTTTGTTAGCCAAGCTGACTGCCAGAATTCTGTCCCTTCTACTGTCTGGATAAAGTCTTATCTTTCCCCTTGAAGCCTAACTATTAGGCTTAACTAATAGAAGACTTTTTCATATAAGATAAATTAATGGTATCATGGGGACTTAGAATTTGGACTATTTGGATCTGATCTTTGTTCTACTTGAATTTTCTGTTGATACTGAGCAAGTAACTGCTGTGAACTTGTTTCCTGAACTAGGATAATGTATCTTCCCAAGGTTATGTAGCAGGCTCAAATGAGTTGATGACACGTGAACAAACATTCTGTAAATTGTCTAAAGCCATACAAATATATTGTTTGTGGCATCCAGTCGTATATTCAGCTTTTATTTTAAATGCTTAATTTACTGGCTAATGTGTTTATAGTTCGCTATCTTCCTATGCATCTAACATGTCACACAACTGCTTAATGGTAAATTCCCAGAAGATAGAAACCATATTAAGTCCTCTTTTATGGTGGTAGTGAATTGATGATTCCTAGTAACTAACTTAATAAAATAATTAGTTATGTGTTCTGGAAGCCTGAAACATACTTACTAAGCATCAAATTATTATAAGTATTTAAATAGCCCTCTAAGTAGCCCCCTAAAAGTCTCATTCTAATGAATCCTCTAAATTAGTGGCTTGCAAATGGAGGTGACTCCCTTCCCCACAGAAAACATTTAGTAGTGCCTAGAAACTTTCTTTTTTTGATTGTTACAACTGGGAGAAAGGGAGGCTGTTGTCGTCTAGTGGGTAGAAATCAGAGATGCGGTTTCATGTACGGAATAGTCCCCACAACAGAGAATTATCCAGCCAAAATGATAATCATACAGAGACTGGGGACACTTGCACTGGGCTTCGAACCTTGCTGCTTAGATTGATTGTTGGATGAACATTGGCCTCACCTAGGAGCTTTTTGGAAATACGGACTCCTGGGGTCTGTATTGCTGCTACTGCTAAGTCACTTCAGTCGTGTCCGACTCTGTGCGACCCCACAGACGTAAGCCCACCAGGCTCCCCCCATCCCTGGGATTCTCCAGGCAAGAACACTGGAGTGGGTTGCCATTTCCTTCTCCAATGCATGAAAGTGAAAAGTGAAAGTGAAGTCGCTCAGTCATGTCCAACTCTTAGCAACCCCATGGACTGCAGCCCACCAGGCTGCTCCGTCCATGGGATTTTCCAGGCAAGAGTACTGGAGTGGGGTGCCATTGCCTTCTCCATGGGGTCTGTCTTAAATCTACCATAATCAGTCTTCATTTAACAAGATCCCCAGGTGATTAGTATGATCATTACTGTTTGGAAAGTAATGGTTGCTAGTCAGACTTTTGAAAAATAAACTTTAAGACGAGTTTTCACTTTACAAAAAAGTTTTAAAACTAGTACAGCGTGTTCCTGGACTTCGCAGGTGGCGCTAGTGGTAAAGAGCCCGCCGGCCAGTGCAGAGATGTGGGTTTGGGCCCTGGGTCAGGAAGATCCTCTGTGGGAGGGCATGCCAGTCCCCTCCAGTATTCTTGCCTGCAGAATCCCATGGGCAGAGGAGTCTGGCAGTCTACAGTCCACAGGGTCACAAAGAGTTGGACACGACTAGAGTGACTTAGCACACATGCACGCACGCACAGAGAGTTCTCATGTATCCTGCACCCAGTTTCACCATTATAAACATCTCACAGTAATGTACTAATGTGTCACAATGAATGAACCAGTGCTGATACATTTTTAATAACTAGAGCCCATTTTTTATTCACGTTTTGTTGGTTTTGTTGGTTGATGGGGGGCTGCTTCGTCACTAAGTCATGTCCAACTCTTGTGACCCTATGGTCTGTAGCCTGCCAGGCTCCTTGGCCTACAGGATTTCTCAGGCAAGAAGACTTGAGTGGGTTGCTATTTCCTTCTCTAGGGGATCTTTTTGACACAAGGATCAAACCTACACCTCTTGGATTGGCAGGCAGATTCTTTACCACTGAGCCACCATGGAAACAAATACAAAGTTATGAAGATTGAATTACGTAGGAAAAATTATACATGTTTTAAAGTCTAATTACATATGATTTCAAAAAACAGGGCTAGATTTTCTGAAAGAACTACTCTAGTGGTAATCAATTCTGTAAATATATAGTTATATCAAGAAGTTTTACAAACCTAATGTTTTTCTGATTCAAGATCCCATTGAAGATTACACTTTATGTTTAATCCCTGCCTCTTCTTACGTTCCTCCTGGCTGTGACAGATTCTCAGGCTTTTTTTGGCTTTAACAAGTTTCACAGTACTGATCAGATATTTTCTTGAATGTTCCTCAGCTGGATTTGTCTGCTTTTCTCAACATTAGACTGGGGTTATGTTTTTGAAGGAAAACGACAGAAATAAAGTATCATTTTCATCATATCAGGGCTTCTCAAGTGGCGCAGAAGCAAAGAATCAGGCTGCCAATGCAAGAGACTCAAGAGGTGCAGGTTTGATCCCTGGGTCAGGCAGGTCCTCTGGATGAGGAAATGGTGGCCCATTCCAGTGTTCTTGCCTGGAAAATCCCATTGACAGAGGAGCCTGGTGGGTTACAGCCCATGGGGTTGCAAAGTGTCAGACAAGACTGAGCCACTGAGTGTGCACGAGTGCACGCATGAGTGCACACACACACGCCCTCGTATCAGGGGTTCATCAGCGTAACTCACCATGGTTGATGCTGACCTTGATCACTTGACTGAGACTGTGCTGGGGTAATCCTTATCTTTATAGCTTATATTCATTCTCTATCTGACTCAAATTTACCTATTGAAGGCTCTGCCGTTCAATAGCTGCCTTGCATTTGGAATTCTAAAGGCCTACATCATTACAATCACCAGATTTATTGTACATGTGGAACTTCAGATCGTAAATTATAAATGAACAGTTTCACAGATTAAATAGAGGACTTGATTTTTCTCTAGGGAAATATTCAGATTGCAGTAAAGGGCAAATCTGATTAATCAGAAAAGCTAAAAACCACCTGGAACCAACAACTAATTGGGATTTTTTTCCCTAAAAATGAGAAACTACTCAAATTGGCAGCTTCAGATATGAATTCTGAAACATATTAGACATGGAACCAGCATTTGTCGTCAAATAGGTGATTTCAGAGAATATTTTTCTTCTCTCACAAAACATCTTCTGCCTCTGCCTCTTGGTGTAGTAGCGCCATATGCTGGGAACTGTAGATAAGGATGAAGGTCCCTGCGCTGAAACTGTGGGCTGTAAGCGCGTAGTCATGGGATAGCTGTGACTACACTACACCTCAATCTCTTCATCAATTTGAATGATTATTCCTATCTGTGTGCTTTAATTGTACCAAGAGACAGTATACTAAGCTCATGGCATCCGGTCCCATCACTTCATGGCAAATAGATGGGGAAACAGTGGAAACAGTGAGAGACTTTATTTTGGGGGACTCCAAAATCACTGCAGATGGTGACTGCAGCCATGAAATTAAAAGATGCTTGCTCCTTGGAAGAAAAGCTATGACCAACCTAGACAGCATACTAAAAAGTAGAGACATTACTTTGCCAACAAAGGCCAGTCTAGTCAAAGCTATAGTTTTTCCAGTGGTCATGTATGGATGTGAGAGTAGGACTATAAAGAAAGCTGAGCACTGAAGAATTGATGCTTTTGAACTGTGGTGTTGGAGAAGACTCTTGAGAGTCCCTTGGACTGCAAGGAGATCCAACCAGTCAATCCTAAAGGAAATCAGTCCCAAATATTCATTAGAAGGACTGATGTTGAAGCTGAAGCTCCAATACTTTGGCCACCTGATGCAAAGAACCAAGTCTCTGGAAAAGACCCTGATGCTGGGAAAGATCAAAGGTCGGAGGAGAAGGGGATAACAGAGGATGAAATGGTTGGATGGCTCCACCAGTTCGATGGACACGAGTTTGAGTAAGCTCCGGGAGTTGGTCATGGACAGGGAAGCCTGGTGTTCTGCAGTCTATGGGGTCACAAAGAGCTGGACCTGACTGAACTGAGGAAATAATGAGATAAAAAGATGTTAGAATGTATTAATACTTCTCTCTCTTTAAACCCAAGCGTCACTCCTAAGAGTCCTGATGCACACGGGCCTTAATTCCTCTTCCACCTGTAGCATCTGTACTTGTCCTTAGTGATAGTACTGTTTGTTACCCCAGTTCTCTACTCCAGACTGGAGAACGTCTGTCCCACCTGTAGGCCTCAGCTTGCTAGACCTCTGCTTAAAAGGTAAAGTTATCAGTGGGTCTCCAGATACAGTCAAGAGGTATAGAAATAGCTGCACTAAAATTCCAGACATTTAAATCTTTCATAGCAGAGCACAGTCGAAAAGTTTAGCCATACAGATGAAATATCCATGAGCAGCTTCTTTGAGATTCTCAACAGCAGGACATTCTGAGATTTCCACGCCGTAATCTGAAGAATCCAGGAGCCATTCTGGAACACTGCAGCCTAAAAAGCACTTGTGTTTATCTGAAAGTGGCACATAAAGACTCAGGGTGAGTGTTGTGAAGTAGGTCTCTAAAGACACTTCTCTGGAAAGGCAGAAAACACCTAAGAATTTGCGAAAGGGCAAGGAAAACAGTCAAGAAAGTGGACATTGCAGGGAAATGATGTTTTTAGCTCTACCTCAAGTAAACGGAATCAGGAAAAGGAGATGGTTTAAGCCTATAAAGTCAGAAAAAGAATGGGCATAACAAATGTGGACCGGAAATATTAAAATTTTTTAGAGTTTAAAAGAGAAACGTGGGACTACTCCAAAACAACTGTTTCCCCGCGTAAATTCTTGGTAACTAGCTACTTAAGTCCCTGAATCCTTTCTTACTCTGAGCCTCAGCAAGAGCTATTTCATTTCAATATTCTGTGCTGCTGTTCCATGGTGAATATACCAGGCAGTGTATTGAGAAAAAGAAGCAACTAAACACTTAAGACCTAAGAGCTAGTCGTCTATTCCTATCTCAGTTCAGTCGTTCAGTCGTGTCCGACTCTCTGTGACCCCATGAATCGCAGCACGCCAGGCCTCCCTGTCCATCACCAACTCCCGGAGTTCACTCAGACTCACGTCCATCGAGTCTGTGATGCCATCCAGCCATCTCATCCTCTGTCGTCCCCTTCTCCTCCTGCCCCCAATCCCTCCCAGCCTCAGAGTCTTTTCCAATGAGTCAACTCTTCGCATGAGGTGGCCAAAGTACTGGAGTTTCAGCTTTAGCATCATTCCTTCCAAAGAAATCCCAGGGCTGATCTCCTTCAGAATGGACTGGTTGGATCTCCTTGCAGTCCAAGGGACTCTCAAGAGTCTTCTCCAACACCATGGTTCAAAAGCATCAATTCTTCAGTGCTCAGCTTTCTTCACAGTCCAACTCACTTCCTATCTAGACCATCTCAATTTATGTTTAGTCAGTTGAGCTCTTGATGTTCCTGAGGAATTATAAATTTGTGACTGAGAAATTATGAAATAAGTGAGTATCATATTTGTTTTATCTAAGACTTGTCAGTTTTCTTTCTCTTCAAAAATGTATGACTTGCCTTTTTCTTAGACTTTTTATATGATTGTTTCTTTTTTTTCATATAGTTTTATTTAATTTTTTAACATAAATTTATTTATTTTAATTGGAGGCTAATTACTTTAAAATATTGTATTAGTTTTGCCATACATTGACATGAATCCGCCACGGGTGTACATGTGTTTCCCATCCTGAACCCCCCTCCCACCTCCCTCCCCATACCATCCCTCTGGGTCATCCCAGTCCACCAGCCCCGGGCATCCTGTATCAGGCATCGAACCTGGACTGTTTAAAAATTCTGTTAACATTATTTGCCTGGCATAACATCCAGTGTGCTTTTTATATTCTGCACTGGCCAGCCTAGTAATAAGGTGTGTGCTGACTTCTGAAATCGGGAGGTGACTAGGCATGGCTCTGCCCTTCCATCCATCAGTCCTCATCCTTCTGAAAACAGCAGCACTGGAGTGGCAAGAACTCAAAAAGAAGTCTAGACAGGAGAACTGAGTTCTAGTTCTGATTCTCCTCCAGCAGAAATTTTGTTTTCTTTTTATTTTACCACATTGTTGAGATTCCTAGGATCTAGTTTTTCTCATTTGTAGAATAAATGATTGGATGTTATGACCTGGAATGTATATTTCAACTCTAATATATGATGATTCTAAGAAAATTACTCTCTTGAGTCATATTTCCCTATTCTCATCCCTTTTAATACAAGGTTTATAATTTTGTCTCCTATATTCTCCAGTTTTTAGCTGTATTATTCAGAATCCTAATTCTTGCCTCTGGGCTATTTCTTTCAGATTTCAGCATCTGTCTCTTTACTGAATCCACAGAAGCACATTAGAATTTAGTTTTCTCACTTTAATAATCTTCCCAGTTTAAGTGATCCAGAGTTATTCTTAGTTAAAACTTAAATTCTTCAGTAAAATTTGGTTTCACTCTTTTCATTATTTTTGCCAAAAGAGTCTGTATATTAATATACTCAGATTTATTTGTTCAGTATTACGATTATTGTGTGAATAGATGGTGCGGTAATCAACCATTCCAAATGTGAGAATCCATTCTAAATGAAGCCGTGTGCGGGAAGTTTGAAGGTTTGAAATAACTCTAAAAATGTGCTCTGTCAATTCTGAAACACCATGTACTTTTAGTACCAAGTTGTTGTTGTTGTTTTTTTAATTGTTTTAAAGAAAAATTAGTTCAAATTAGGATTAACCTAATTTGATCACATAGTCCATTTCTGATCTTTCTCAGAGTCACAGTGATACAGTAGTATATAATGACTCCACTCTCTTCCTTTGTAGCAGCTAAAGGCCCAGCTACAACATAGCCAGCTCCTCAGGACATGCCTTTCCATGCACAGTACCCATGACTAAATTTATGATGATTAACATGAGTAAAGAAGAACTTTTAGGACACTTTTTAAATGGATTTCCTTAAGATAGCCTGGAGAAGGAAATGGCAACCCACTCCAGTACTCTTCCCTGGAGAATCCCATGGAGGGAGGAGCCTGGTAGGACACAGTCCACGGGGTCGCAAAGAGTCGGGCACGACTGAGTGACTTCGCTTTAATATAGCCATTGTACTTATGGGTGACCTAGACATATGGCTTAAGTGAGACTTATCCCTGAATTTTAGAGGAAATACATTTCTTTAATTTGAAGGAATGAAAAAGTGTCTGCTTGTGTGTATTACCAAAATTCTATCTAATTAAACACATTTGCGTCAGCTGAAAAAGTGCCCTCAATCCTTGAACAATAACAACAACAGCAAAGTTGCTCTCCTTATATTGCAGCATGACAGACCAGTTAGTGGTTGAAAACAATTTCCTGTGGTTCTGTGGGTGACCTGGGTTCAGGAGGTGTTTCTTGGGGAATATCCCTCATGTGATTGTAGTCAGGTAGCATCTGGGAATAGAGTTATACGGGTACTTGGCCAGTATATATATTTAAGATAACCAAATCTTAAGCTCTTAAAAATCGTAAGATGGACTTCCAGGTGACTCTAGTGGTAAAGAACCCACCTGCCAATGCAAGAGATATAAGAGATGCAGATTCCATCCCTGGGTTGGGGAGATCCCCCAGAGAAGGAAATGGCAACCCACTCTAGTATTCTTGCACGGTGAATCCCATGGACAGAGGAGCCTGGCAGGCTACAGTCCTTGGGGTTGCAAAGAGTCAGACATGACTGAGTGACTTTCACTTTGCCAAGGGGGTTAATTTTTATCTCCCATAAACATGTCGATTCCAGATAGCACTATCTGTTAGAAACATAAGTTACAAATGTGGGTCACATACGTAATGATGAGATTGGCTTTCCTGGTGTCACAGTGGTTAAAGAATCTGCCTTCCAATGCAGGAGACACTAGTTCAATCCCTGGGTCAGGAAGATCCCCTGGAGAAGGAAATGGAAACCCACTCTGGTATTCCTACCTGTAAAATCCCATGGACAGAGGAGCCTGGTGGGCTCCTGGGTTCATGGGGTTGCAAAGATGAGGGACTGAACACAGTTCCACAATCATGTGATTGGCAATCAGTGCTGACCATAAGCTGGGGTTTAACTGAAGTGCCTGCACATCAATCCTCTGTGTACCTTGAGTATCTCACAGCATGGTGGCTGGGCTGTGTTGAGAGCATTCTAAGAGATGGGAAGCAGAAGCTGCCAGGCCAGCATTATCTGTATCATATTCTATTTGCCAAAGCAGTTACAGGAAATTCTAAAAGTTTGCAAAATAGAAATCGCCTCTTGATGGAGGAAATGGTAAGGGCACATTTTAGAAGAGCTTGTGAGATGGGAGAAAATACAATTCAGCATAATAGTTTTAAAGAAATGCCATATCCCTTAATGCTGGAGTTTGCACAGGACAGTTAGATCAAATCCAATACTCTGCCTTTTTTTGTAAATAAAGTTTTATTAGAACACAGGCATGCTCATACATTTATGTGCCGTCTATGGGAGCTTTCACACCACAACAGCTGAGTTCAATAGCTACAACAGGGACCATGTGGCTTGTAAAGCCTAAAATACTCATAGTCTGGTCCTTTACAGAAAAATGTTTGCCAGTCCCTGCCTTAATGTCTTTTCTTTTTTTTAAAGAACATTATTCATTGAAGACATTTAACAATTCTATAAATTAAAATTTCTTCTGTCTCTAAATTTTTCCTATTGCTTTCTGCTCTAGTGAGAATATACCAGCTCTAATAGCTTGCATGACTCTGTTGTGGTCCTCTGATACATGGTTTCTGTGACGTTAACTTGGTTTTGGTTTTCAAAATAGAAGTCCTCCCTTCTGTCTCCACCCCCACCCATAAAAGGTGGGCTTTGTCAGCTCATTTATGGGGTTACTTTCTTTTCTTTTATCAGATATTTCATTGGTTGCACAGATCCTGAAGCCCAAGTCTGTCAGCACATGGCAATCACCTGGGGAGTGTTAAGAACTGCAAAAGTTAGCACCCCACCCTCTAGATTCTGGTTTACTTGACCTGGATCAATTTGGGACACAGGTCTTTGGGACACTACTTCAAAGTTTATTTGTGGTGTGCTTGGAGAAGAACACTTAGCAACTACTGTATAATTTAAAGTCTAGTTAAAGCAGCAATTAGGCAATCTGTCTTCTATAAAATAATAGAAATATATCCACCTGTTGCAAAGAAGTGAATCCAGTTTAATCTGAGAGCAGTGTTTGTGTGTTCATTAATTGCTGGGGAAAAAAAAATCCTTAAAATGCAGAGTTTCTTTGATAATGGGGGTATAATGGATACTTATATGGGGGTATAATAAATACTTTTGTAAAGAATCATGACAAGAGGGAAAAAGGAGTTCAGGAAGAAATACATGTTGGGTGGGAATGTTGTTGTTTTCTTGCTATGCGTGTCTCTTTTGTGACCCATGAACTGTAGCCTGCCAGGCTCCTCCATCCATGGGATTTCTGCGGAAAGAATACTAGAGTGGTTTGCTATTTCTTTCTTCAGGGGATCTTACTGACCCATGGACTGAACCCAGGTCTCCTGCATTGGTAGGCGGATTCTTTACCATGAACCATCAAGATGGAAATGGGGGGATCTATTATACCAGTTGGTTATTGTGGCGATTGGAAATACCTAGTAAATGTGAAGTCAAGTGGGCCTTATAAAGCATCACTACGAACAAAGCTAGTGGAGGTGATGGAATTCCAGCTGAGCTGTATCAAATCCTGAAAGATGATGCTGTGAAAGTGCTGCATTCAATGTGCCAGCAAATTTGGAAAACTCAGCAGTGGCCACAGGACTGGAAAAGGTCAGTTTTCATGCCAATCCCAAAGAAAGGCAATGCCAAAGAATGCTCAAACTACCACACAATTGCACTCATCTGACATGCTAGTAAAGTAATGCTCAAAATTCTCCAAGCCAGGCTTCAGCAATACGTGAACCATGAACTTCCAGATGTTCAATTTGTTTTTAGAAAGGCAGAGGAACCAGAGATCCAATTGCCAACATCTGCTGGATCATGGAAAAAGCAAGAGAGTTCAAGAAAAACATCTATTTCTGCTTTATTGACTATGCCAAAGCCTTTGACTGTGTGGATCACAAAAACTGGAAAATTCTTCAAGAGATGGGCATACCAGACCACCTGACCTGCCTCTTGAGAAACCTGTGTACAGGTCAGGAAGCAACAGTTAGAACTGGACATGGAACAACAGACTGGTTCCAAATAGGAAAAGGAATACGTCAAATCTGTATATTGTCACCCTGCTTATTTAACTTATATGCAGAGAACGTTGTGAGAAACGCTGGGCTGGAATAAGCACAAGCTGGAATCAAGATTTCTGGGAGAAATATCAATAACCTCAGAGATGCAGATGAGACCACCCTTATGGCAGAAAGTGAAGAAGAACTAAAAAGCCTCTTGATGAAAGTAAAAGAGGAGAGTGAAAAAGTTGGCTTAAAGCTCAACATTCAGAAAACGAAGATCATGGCATCCGGTCCCATCACTTCATGGGAAGAAGATGGGGAAACAGTGGAAACATTGTCAGACTTTATTTGGGGGGGCTCCAAAATCACTGCAGATGGTGATTGCAGCCATGAAATTAAAAGACGCTTACTCCTTGGAAGGAAAGTTACGACCAACCTAGATAGCATATTCAAAAGCAGAGAAATTACTTTGCCGACTAAGGTCCGTCTAGTCAAGGCTATGGTTTTTCCAGTGGTCATGCCTGGATGTGAGAATTGGTCTGTGAAGAAAGCTGAGTGCTGAAGAATTGATGCTTTTGAACTGTGTTATTGGAGAAGTCTCTTGAGAGTCCTTTGGACTGCAAAGAGGTCCAACCAGTCCATTCTAAAGGAGATCAGTCCTGGGGCTTCATTGGAAGGACTGATGCTGAAGCTCAAACTCCAATACTTTGGCCACCTCATGCAAAGAGTTGACTCATTGGAAAGGACCCTGATGCTGGGAAGGATTGGGGGCAGGAGAAGGGGATGACAGAGGATGAGATGACTGATCACATCACTCCGACTCGATGGACGTGAGTCTGAGTGAACTCCGGGAGTTGGTGATGGACAGGGAGGCCTGGCATGCTGCCATTCATGGGGTCACAAAGCGTCAGACACGACTGAGCAACTGAACTGAATGAACTGAGTATGAGAAATTTCCTTGAAATTAGTTAGGTCTGGGAAATACTGAGGGTCTTAGCATGGAGTGTTCTGGAAAGAAAAGCCAAGGGCAAGGAAACCTCATCATTGTAACTTAACAGACTCTGTTGGGTATTGATGTGTGTTGGAGGCTTGTGGGGTAGAATGAAATGGGCGCCCTAGCTAATGGCAAAGATCAAGCTTGAATAAAATGATTGAATTACGTTATCTCTCTAACCAGTTCTACTTTATAGGTGAATTCCCACATGACATGGGGTATACACATTTAAAACTGCTTCTAAAAGTTCAAATGAGATTGTTCAGTCCTGGTTCAATTCAGTCATAGTCTGTCAGAACCCTGCCTTTATCTGTGGCCAATTAGACAAAGGAAGCTTTTTTCTAAAAGGCAGATCTTGAATATTTTCTGTAACTGTAATATCAGGCATACTAATTCAATAACTTAGATGTAATTTCAGATTGTAATAGCATTTTCATTTTTAATTAGACTAAAAGCTTTAGCTGCTGGTATGATTGAAGTATATTTTCTGCCAAAGTCTTGGTGCTGTTTTGCATTATTTATAAAATGCCACCAGTTTTGCTTTTGTTTGCCACAACTGTACACAATTTGTCATTTTTTCATCCTAAAGACTTAAAAAAACTGAAAGAGATATTAGATAAATCAACTAGTTGTAGAATGATGTGATATTTTGAGGAACTAAACTGACGAGGGTGGCTCAGGGCACATGTCTTTAATAGTTTTTAGACAAAATAGACCTGACTGAAAGTTGAAGAGAAAAGTTGGTCTTCACTGATGAAAAGAAGGAATGAGTCTTTGGCAGGATGATGGTAAGAAATGCTCAAAAGTAAACTGAGGCATGTCCCTATTTTTAAGAAGTTTACTTGAGCAAACATTTGTGTTGGGCAGAATCCCATCTAGCAGATAGAAAGGTGCTCCGAGGAGCTATACAAAATGAAAGATTTTTTCCACATTGATTATTGTAAGGTTACTTTTCTAATGGAAATAGCAAGGTCTATCAGGCAGATCACCTAACAGAAGCTATCAGGTGCTTCTTGACTGGCTGTGTTAAGATTCAGTGGCTTGTGAGAGCTGAACTCACAAGGCTTAGCATAAGCAACTGCCTTTTCAACCTGTTGTATTGTTTTTAATAGAGCAGGAAGGATATTTCAGTGATATCCACCAGAACCTTCTGAAAGGATAGAAAGATTCTGTACTATTCAATGTGGTGGCAACATGTAGCGTTTGATACATGGTTAGCAACTGAGAAAACAACACTTAAATTTTATTTAGTTTTAATTATATTAAAATTGCCCATGTGGAAAATGGCTACTGTATTGGAGAGCTCAGCACAAAGAAAACACAATGTTCTTGGAAAGGAGGAAAATGAGATTGAAAACATTTGTTGTTTATCATTATGGTGATAATCCATAAATCAGAATGTTTAAAATGAAAACTTTGTCATAAGCATCACCAATGAAAATGGGCAGATTTTTCTTCCTAGTGATTCATTTTAATAGAGTGTTTGTGGAAATTATGGTAATAAAAAATAGCCTTTGATAACATAGCCTGTGAAGGAAACAGATAACTGTGATGATTATATGATCAGAAAAAAAAAAACAAAACATTTTTTTTCCATATTGTAGTTTATAAAGCTTGGAATAATATGCTAAGTGTCACCTTTAGGTTAAACCTAACAAAAAACAGCACAGAAGATTTAGTCACCAGAGACATCTCATCAAGTAGTTAATTTGTAGAAAAATTTCATTTTTTCAATTTGAATGAACAGATGGCCTATTCATTAAAATTCAAAAGTAGATAATTACTTGATTCCAGTATTTTTAGCAAAAGGACATTTTATAGCATTATGTTTGGGGAAGACTCATAGGTCTTGAAATGTTTTGTGTGGCTGGATACACAATTGTCCACCGTCTACAACTGCCTGCCGTGCTGACTGAATAAGGTAGTTAAAATAGGCTTGTAGCTCTTCATCACTAAAACATTCATTTTAGTGGAAAAAAAAATTGCTCGTCTCTCTAAAGAAAAAATATCTTCACATTAACCCTGAAACCCTGCCCAAACATTCATTCAGCAAATGTTTATTTATCGATTTTGTGTTGGACACTTGAAACTACGATATACTTTTGAAAAGATTGTCCCCCTGCCCTTAGGTGGTAAATGTTCATTGATTTAAATGTCCTGGGTTTTCTTTCAATTGAGTAGTAGTCTGAAATGTTTTCTCATTTAAGTACTAATAGTTCAATAAAAGTGGGTATTTAGTAATTCATGACAGAATATTCATATATTTAATCATTCTGCCTGGTAAATCTGCTATAGACAGTACCAGTTTGTTGTACAACGATGCCCATGCTGTCTTTTTTTTCCTCTCTCACAATCCAAAGACAGGATTTTTTCTTTTCTCCGAAAGAGTTCCTCCTACTCCTGTATATATATGCAATGAGAAAAAAGTAATGTATTTGTTTAAGTTCCCTCACTATTAGGAAGCTTGGAATGAAATTGATTCTTTATTACTGTGGCTTTCCTCATGCTTTCTTGATCTCTCTGTTTCTTAGGTCTTGGCTATCTCTCTCCCTACATGGACTGTTATTATTTTCTGTTCCAATTATTTTTGGAATAATTTCATAACCTCTTTTTTCAATTTCTCAAATGTGTTAGTTTCCACAAAGCACTTTAAGGTTTCTACAAACTGTCTTAAGATTTAGGAATATAAAGTTTAAATCTTTACCATGAATCAAATTATATAAAGGAAATCTATCACCTTGAATTTTAAAAGAAAACAACTGTCCTCATCCATTAGATTTGATCTTCATTCCAAGGTCCCCTCTTTTGTTTCATTTTGGCCTACATATTTTCTCCACCTCTGCCTTATGCTTTGGCAAGGATGACCCTCCCCCCACCATAAGCATTTTCTTAGGTCCATCTGGACAATATTATCATAAAACCCGAGAGTAAGAAATACTTTTCTATGTGTGTGCTTCCCTAACGTACCTGCTGTCAGCAGTAGTTTTTCATTTGAGATGCAAACTTTTTCCCTACATGACTGTTACACCAGGACCCACCCATAATAAAGGGAGAAGTTTTGTCCAGAGTAAAGTATTAATACTACCCATCTGCAAGAGCTTTTTCAGAACCCTTGGGGGTCAGATGTTTCAGAATTAATAACCTTTCACACTTTAGAAAAGGAATATTGTACATGCATTGCATATTATATAATAACCCCAATTTCATGTGCAGAGCAGCACCTATAATCAAACACAATCACATTTCTGCAGAAAAATGTATACATGTTCTTTTAGGTCAAATAAAGACTATAAATAGCCTCACGTTAGTTCAGGTTGCGTTTTGAAGTCAAATGAGGAAACAACTTTGGGATTTAGAGAGCAGATAAGGAACTGGGCACCTGATAGTAACTATTACTCCCACCCCACTCCTCCCACTACCCCAATCACTATGAATATTTATTTGGCCAGTACGTCTAAGCTATTTGTGATCCATGCAGAAGAAATTCCATGAAGAAGTATCTGCAAGAGCTAGCATCCCAGTAGGTTCATTTCTGATCAGTTTTCAGGAGATACGTAAGAGTTCTCCTAAAGGCCGACATGAAACTCCAGGTAATCAAATACTGATCTGCTATCTTTGATGCAGTAACCTACCACACTTTCTTCTTGCTATTCTGCATCCTATTTCCTTAACCTTATCTCTCTCCTTTTAGTCCTCAATTCGCTGATCCATCCTCATTTCCATTTTCCTCTGTCTGCAACTCTTCTTTGATTTTCCCCTATATCTTCTCTAATAAAACGTTCATGTCCCATTTGCCCCATAGCTAGCTAATATACATGAGGCTTGAATTTTTATCTAACAAAGTTATAACTAACTCAGTCATGTCTCCAATTACTTTGGAAAACTCATCTACAGATGCCTTGCTGGAATTTTAAAAGTTACGTGATATGTCTGTTTCAAATATTCTGGTGAATATTTCATTCTCTTCTGGCACATAACCATGAAGCTTATGTTTATAATTGGTGGTGATGGTGGTTTAGTTGCTAAGCCATGTCTGACTCTTGTGACCCCATGAATTGTAGCCCTCCAGGCTTCTCTGTCTATGGGATCCCCCAGGCAAGGATACTGGAGTGGATTGCCATTTCCTTCTTCAGGGGATCTTCCCGATGTGAGGATCGAACCCACATCTCCCACGTTGCAGGCAGTCTCCTGCAAAAGAGGATTCTTTGCCACTGAGCCTAAGAGTATAAATGGCTCCTTGTTAATTTGGGTAGATAATCTTTATTCAACTCAAGATCCAATACCTTTGAGGGTATCACATGTTTTTACTGGGCGCAGAAAGGGACTAGAAAATGTTTCTTGCCTATGGAAAACATGAACTCTTTCAACAGTTGACATTCATGTTTTCCCATCAGGTAGAGATTTTCATTTGTTCTTGGCCTGTGCCTCTAAGTGTATCTCACTACAAGTATGGATTGTCTCTGTGAACTATGCATCTGTCCCAGCTTTTAATTCATTTTGATATTGTTATGATACCCATAAAGGGGAGAGTATTACTTTCTTCTAAAATTCAACCAGGTTCATTCTTAGAATTGTGACTGCATTCTCCACCTGTAGAGCTGGAAGAGCTGATCTTTATTTATTTATCAAATAGATTGATTGAGTGCCAGCTTGTAATACTTTTTCACAGCAAATGAACAACAAACAAAACCACTCAGCTCTGTCTCTATGTCGTTATCTTCTTTGTGTATTAAAACCATATATCTCTAGCTGATATATACCAAAGACTATTTTGGAAAATGGAAATTTTTATTAGTGGAATTTTAAGCTACCTTCTCTAATGTAAATATGTATAATACAATGATTTTATCTGGGACAATATTTCCCAAGATTTGCTTAAGCTTCTCACTCATCAAAAGTCTGCTAATGGTAGCAACTAAAATTCAGTTCTGGTCAAACTTGCATAGGGCCCAAAAAGGGTTAAGTAGTCCTATGTCTTTAGTATTTTCTCATTTCTACAGGGTGGTATTAACACAGGAAAAGGCTTCTGATTTTTGCTGAGCTTTGTAATGAATAAAATATGTGGGTAATGTGAAGAACTTATGTAAGCTCTTTGTCTTGGTCTCACTACTGCTGCTCCTGCTGTCGCTTCAGTCGTGTCTGACTCTGTGCAAGCCCATAGACGGCAGCCCACCAGCCTCCTCCGCCCATGGGATTTTCCAGGCAAGAACACTGGAGTGGGTTGCCATTTCCTTCTCCCTTGGTCTCACTAAGGAGCTTTAATTTTATTCTTGCTCTATAATCCTGGAGATGTTGACTGGCCCCTTGCCATCTTTCATGACTTTATACTTTCCCAGTAGAGACCATGGGCTCCAAAGCCTCTTAGGTGAACATTAAAAATAAAGGCCCAGGGCTAGTGAACTTTAACATTCTTTCTCCCTGTGAAGCTGCAGTGATATACAAGGCAGAGTGCTTTCTAAGAATTCAAGCATAATTTAAAATCACACTGTGCCAAATGTCTTCTGTATTGTGTTTGTATTCTGCATTCTAATATGTTAGATACCAGAGTTTTCTTCTGATATTGTTTGGGTGGATTCTTATATCCCATTTTTAAAACCCATTGGCATTCTTCTCTCTGTTCGATTGTTTAGCGTTTGGCTGTGCTGGGTCTTCATGGCCACGCGTGTGCTCCTTGTTGCTGCGCGTGGGCTTTACTCTAGTTGCAACAAACAGAGGCCCCTCGCTAGTTGTGCTCTCAGCCTTCTCATTGCAGTGGCTTCTCTCACAGCAGAGCACAGCCTCTAAGTGCATGGGGTCCAGTAGTTGAAGCCCACAGGTCCACTTGCTTCGAGGCATATGTGATCCCATTTCCCAGACCAGGAATCAAACTCTCGTTTCCTGCATTGCCAGGCAGATTCCCAACCACTGGACTACCAGGGAAGTCCTTCATATCCTGATTTTCATGTAAAACCTGTGTAATGAACAGAAACACATTGTCAGTTAATATCTATTTTATAATCTTCACAACATAAAACACAATAATATTTACTTTGGATCTGCTGGTAATCGTTAGCCTGTCTTGAGGCAGAGTGAAAATTCCTTTTATTTCCTTCTCTGGGTGTGCTGGGAGAGTTTATAAAAAGAAAAGAAACTAGTTGCTCAAATGAAAAGTTCTCAAGTTGGTGGATGAATTAAAATCTAGAAAAACAGAAATATGGACATTAATGTCATTTAGAGGTGCTTGAATTCAGAACATAAGTGAATCAGGACACTTTTAGATCGAGACAAATCATTCATGGATATTTTGCTATCTTTAGGAATAATATTTTATGGGAATTACTTTCTTTAGTTGCTGCTCAAGATTAGGTAGAACTTTACATCCTTTTAAATATTTAATTTATTTTTATGTTTTTTTTAATTTTATTTTTACTTATTTATTTTACTTTACATTATTGTATTGGTTTTGCCATGCATTGACATGAATCTCCCATGGGTGTACATGTGTTCCCCATCCTGAACCCCCTTTCCTCCTCCCTCCCCATCCCATCCCTCTGGGTCATCCTTTTAAGTGTTTTAAATCTATTGGGTTTCTTTGCATTAATAAAAGTTTATCCATACTAGGGTTGTTGTTCAGTTGCTAAGTCATGTCCAATTCTTTGTGACCCTATGGACTGCAGCACACCAGGCTTCCCAATCCTTCACTGTCCCTCGGAGTTTGCTGAAACTCATGTCCATTGAGTTGGTGATACTATCCAAACATCTTATCCTCTATTGCCCCCTTCTCCTCCTGCCCTCGATCTTTTCCAGTGACTTGGCTCTTCATATCAGGTGATCAAAGTATTGGAGCTTCAGCTTTAGCATCAGTCCTTCTAATGAACATTCAGGGTGGATTTCCTTTAGGATTTATTGGTTTGATCTCTTTGCTGTCCAAGGGACTCTCAAGAGTCTACTCCAGCACCACAATTCAAAAGCATCAATTCCTTGGCACTCAAGCTTCTTTATGGTCTAACTTTCACATCCGAACGTAAGCGCTGGAAAAACCATAGCTTTTACTCTATGGACCTTTGTTGGCAAAGTGATGTCTCTGCTTTTTAATATGCTGTCTAGGTTTGTTATAGCTTTCCTTTCAAGAAGCAAGCATCTTTTAATTTCATGGCTGCAGTCACTGTTCTCTGTGATTTTTGGAGACCAAGAAGAGAAAATATGTCACGGCTCAAACATTTTCCCCATTTATTTGCCATAAAGTGGTGAGACCAGATGCCATTATCTTGTTTTTGAGTGTTGAGTTTCAAGCCAGTTTTTTCATTCTCCTCTTTCACCTTCATCAAGAGGCTCTTAAGTTCCTTTTCACTTTCTGCTGTTGGAGTGCTATCATCTGCATACCTGAAGTTGTTGATATTTCTGCCATGAATCTTGATTCCAGCTGGCGATTCCTCCAGCCTGACATTTCACATGATGTACTCTACATATAAGTTAAATAAGTAGGTTGATGACATATAGCCTTCTTGTATTCGTTTCCCAGTTTTGAACCAGTCTGTTGTTCCATGTCCAGTTCTAACTGTTGCTTCTTGACCTCCATACAGGTTTCTCAGGAGACAGGTAAGGTGGTCTGGAGCACCCATCTCTTTAAAAATTTTCCTCAGTTTGCTGTGATCCATAAGGTCAAAGGCTTTAGCATAGTCAATGAAGCATAAGTAGACGTTTTTCTGGAATCCCCTTGCTTTCTTTTATGATTCAGTGTTATTGTTGTTCAGTTGCTCAGTCATGTCCGACTCTTTGTGACCCCATGGACTGCAGCACACCTGGCTTCCATGTCTTTCAGCGTCTCCAGGAGCTTGCTCAAACTCAGTCCATTGAGTTTGTGATGCTATCCAACCATCTCACCCTCTGTCGTCCCTTTCTCTTCCTGCCTTCAATCTTTCTCGGCATCAAGGTCTTTTCCAATGAGTCAGCTCTTCATATCAGGTGGCCATAGTATTGGAGCTGCAGCTTCAACGTCAGTTTCTCCAAAGAATATTCAGGATTAATTTCCTTTAGGATTGACTGGTTCTGATTTCCTTGCAGTCCACAGGACTCTCAATCAAGTCTTCTCCAACAACATAGTTCAAAAGTACCAATTATTTGGTGCTCAGCCTTCTCTATGGTTCAACTCTCACATCCATACCTGACTACTGGAAAAACCAAGCTTTGACTATATGGACCTTTGTCAGCAAAGTGATGTCTCTGCTTTTTAATATGTTGTCTAGGTTGGTCATAGCTTTTCTTCCAGGGAGCAAGCTTCTTTTAATTTCATCACCATCTGCAGTGATTTTTGGAGCTCAAGAAAATAGAGTCTGTTACTGTTTCCATTGATTCCCCATCTATTGGCCATGAAGTGATGGGACTGGATGCCATGATCTTTGGTTTTTGAATGTTGAGTTTTCAATTAGCTTTTTCACTCTCCTCTTTTACCTTCATCAAGAGGTTATTTAGTTCCTCTTCACTTTCTGCCATAAGGGTGACATCATCTGCATATCTGAGGTTATTAATATTTCTCCCAGCTGTCTTGAGCTTCATCCAGCCTGGCATTTCACATGATGTACTCTACATATGAGTTAAATGAGCAGGGTGACAATATGTAGGCTTGACGTACTCCTTTTCCAATTTTGAACCAGTTTGTTGTTCCATGTCCAGCTCTAACTATTGCTTCTTGACCTGAATACATGTTTTGCAGGAGGCAGGTAAGTAAGGTAAGGTGTTATCATATTCCCATCTCTTGAAGAATAGTCCAGTTTGCTGTGATCCACACAGTCAAAACTTTTGCACAATGAAGCTGAAGTAGATGTTTTTCTGGAACTCTCTTGCTTTCTATGACCTACTGGATGTTGGCAATTTGGTTTCTGGTTTCTCTGCCTTTTCTCAATCCAACTTGAACATCTGGAAGTTCTTGTTTCACGTACTCTTGAAGCCTCGCTTGGAGAACTTTGAGCATTACTTTGCTAGCATATGAAATGAGTGAGATTATAGGTAGTTCGAACGTTCTTTGGCATTGGAATGAAAACTGATCTTTTCCAGTCCTGTGGCCACTGCTGAGTTTTCCAAATTTCCTGGCATATTGAGTGCAGCACTTTCACAGCATCATCTTTCAGGATTTGAAATAGCTCAACTGGAATTCCATCACCTCCACTAGCTTTGTTCATAGTGATGCTTTCTAAGGCCCACTTGACTTCACATTCCAGGATGTCTGGCTCTAGGTGAGTGATGACACCATCATGGTTACCTGGGTCGTGAAGATCTTTTTTGTATAGTTCTTCTGTGTATTCTTGCCACCTCTACTTAATATCTCCTGCTCCGTTAGTTCCATACAATCTATCCTTTATTGTGCCCATCTTTGCATGAAACATGCCCTTAGTATCTCTAAAAATCTTGAAGAGATCTCTAGTCTTCCCCATCCTATTGTTTTCCTCTATTCCTTTGTATTGTTCACTTAAGAAGGCTTTCTTATCTCTCCTTGCTATTCTCTGGAACTCTGCATTAAAATGAGTATATTTTTCCTCTTCTCCTTTCCTTCCACTTCTCTTCTTTTCTCCTCTATTTGTAAGGCCTCCTCAGACAACTATTTTGCTTTAGCGCATTTGTTTTTCTTGGGGATGGGTTTGATCACTGCCTCCTATACCATGTTACAAACCTCTGTACATAGTTTTTCAGGTACTCTGTCTATCAGATGTAATCTCTTGAATCTATTTGTCACTTCCACTGTTTAAACACAGATTTGGTTTAGTTCTCTTGGAGGAAGTCACCATTAACTCCACTATAGAGCTGCCAAACAGACCACCCACAAACTGGAGAACAGTTATACAAAGGAAGTTCTCACACTGTTGCAAAAGTTCTAGGGCCCACAGCAGATTTTCCAATCTGGGGTTCTGGTGAAGGGACTGAGAACCCCCAGGGAATTTGACTTGGAAGGTCAGTACGATTTCATTGCAGAACTTCCACGGGGCTAAAGTAACAGACTCTTGGAGGGCACAAGAAAACTTTATGCACACCAGGACAGAGGAGAAAGGAGCAGTGACCCCAGAAGAGACTGAGCTTGACTTTCCTTTGAGTGTCCAGGAGGCTCTGGCAGAGGCGTGGGTTGACAGTGGCCTGCCGCAGGGTCAGGGGCATTGACTACAACAGTCCTGAGAATTGGGGCATGCTGGCATAGGTCTTTATAATCCAATGAACAGCAGCATTTTGATCTCTGGTTCCTCTGCCTTTTCTGAATCCAGCTTGTACATCTGGAAGTTTGCTGTTC
Organism: Capricornis sumatraensis; assembly: GCF_032405125.1. Taxonomy (NCBI): domain Eukaryota; kingdom Metazoa; phylum Chordata; class Mammalia; order Artiodactyla; family Bovidae; genus Capricornis; species Capricornis sumatraensis. Next base: position 8,704,481 of record NC_091091.1, on the reverse strand, counting down.
AGGTACTTTTGAAACTTAGCTTGAAGGATTTTGAGCATTACCTTGCCAGCATGTGAAATGAGTGCAATTGTGCAATAGTTTGAAAATTCTTTGGCATTGCCCTTCTTTGGGACTGGAATGAAAACTGACCTTTTCCAGTCCTGTGTCTGGAATACAGTTAGTTGGGTGTAATAGATTAGAAGGATGATTAGCAAAAATGTATTAAGGCAAAGTGTGTGTGTGTGTGTTTTAACATTCAAGATAAAGCCTCTATTTTTATAGTTTCCATATAAGCAGTATATCTAATATGTCTTCCTTTATCTTACTGGATTTGTGCTAGAAGAGCTACCACTTCCTCTTTCCTTCCTATGGCCAAAGATACATTAGCAAGTTAACAGTCTACAATGAGAGGTAAACCAGATGTCCATGGAGTCATTTGACTTCAGTTGACAAACAATGAGACAGAATCTATAATGTTATGCTTTAACAAGTATTCCAGCCAGCAAGAATAGTGTTTGTTTTGGTTTTTAATTTACATTGTCTTCTCTTTTCATGCAAATTCTGGGCCATTAGTGATAGGTATTAATACCATGCTAAAATTCTATGAGGAATCTAGATTAAGAACCTCTGGCTAATTGAATAATCTTTTTCTGCACTATGCATCTCTGCAGAATTTTGCTCTTTAGGGACCTCATTTCAGAATATTCTAAAGTACATAAGGCTGGCTGCTTTTGAATTACCAAGAAAACAAATTATATAAAAAGAACTTAATAAACATTTTTGATTCATTAATGCATGTGTATTTTTTAACACATTAAATAATACCTAACAATGTATCTATTAACTGCCATGAGTTTGAGTGGAAAGTATAAAGTTTTTAAGATTTCTGAAACAGCTATTATATAAAATATAACTTTTATTTGTGACAGAGTCACAAGAACTGTTAATGCTTGTATGGCCTATTACTATGGAAATGCTACATTTTTACAGAGGTCAGTAAAAGCAAAGATTATATACACACACACACGTGTGTATATATATTCAGTTCAGTTCAGTTACTCAGTTGTGTCCGACTCTTTGTGACCCCATGAGCTGCAGCACGCCAGGCCTCCCTGTACATCACCAATATTAGGTTTATATATATGTATGTGTGTATATATATACATATATATATTTATGTGTGTATATCTATATATATAGAAATAATATATATAATATCTATGTAATATAGATATAGATATAATCTATTAGGTTAAGAACTTTTGAGCTGGACCATGAAGTTTGATTAAAGAGACTGACAAAGACAAAGAGTCAGTATCGGGTTTATTTACGAAAGGTCCTAGTTTGTGGGAAGACTAGGTATACAGCACGAGGAATCTGATTTTCGACTCTATCAAAACTCCTGTAAATTTCATAGCAGCGGGATATTTCATGAGAAGAGTATCAAGGAAAATGTTTCTAATATCTTTGGTGGTTTGTTTGGTGGCAAAGAATCCAGAAAAGAAGCTCTATGTTAGTTGTGAACAAAGGCTTAGGAAAGGCTTCTAGTTATGGAATAAATATAATTGAGTAGATTAAGTATGCTGACAGTAAGAAGGATTTATAGTCATTGATCTCATGACTGAATGATGGTTTTGGTGGTGGTAATCATTCAGTGAAGTTGGGAAGGGATTGACGGTAATTTGGGAAGGAAAATGAGGTCATGCTTGATGAAAAATGTTGGTGTGAGTGTCCTAAAGGGAGTAGGAGAAAGGCTATTTGAAAAATAATGGAGGTCAAATCATCTGAATGTTCAACATTCTCAAGGGGTAATATGATCCCATATATGGCGTTAATGGTCAGTCTTAAAACTGAGTCATTACTATGTGCCTGTGGTAAGTCCTTGTTATTTTATAACTTACATTCCACATGATTTGCTAATTTAAGATATTCAGTGGCTTTTATTAATAGTATTTTTATACTGTATGCATCCATCACCAGAGCCAAATTTAGAACATTTTCATTATTGTAAAACAAATGTTGTAACCCTACACCATCATACCACAGTCCTTCATCTCTCCCAGCCATCAGCAACTAGCCATCTACGTTCAGTTCTCCGTGAATTTGCCTATTCTGGACATTAAGTATAAATGGAACCAGACTTGGGTCTATGCATCTACAGTGCCGTAAAGCCAGGTTGTGGCAAAGGAAAGCACGATGTTTATTGCCAGGCAAAAAGCAAGAAGAATGGGCAGCTAATGAAAGACCCAAACTCCCTGGTGGCAACATTTGGGATGAGAGATGCCTGCATGGCTTTCTTCTAGTTCCAGTCAGTCTAGGGTCTGTGTCCTTCTGATCAGCATCTTCCACCTAGGTAAGGGTCTTAGTTTCTGCAGGACAGCTCAGAGGTATACACTAGATTGTTACGTATATCCTTTGAGGGGGAACTAGGACTCTGCTTAGTGCTGAACTGCTGTTTAAGTTCTCATTACTTTTATTGTTTGACTGCTTTTCCTTTGTTTCTTCATTCCCTTGCTTTCCTAATCATTAACTGCTTGAATTTACTCTTTTGGAAACTAGGAGAAATGGAAAACATAGAGCGGCTTTTGTACTTAGGAGGGCCCCACAGCGTCCTGCTTGGTTTCAGTTATATGTGGTCCCAATCACTTGCTTCTTTCAGTTAGCATGTTTTCGAGGTTGATCCATACTGTAGCCTGAGTCAGCACTTCATTCTTTACTATGGCTTGACAGAATTCCACATTTTGTTTATCCATGTATCAACTGATAAAACTCGCTTACTGCAAGACTTGAATTTGCCATTTCCCCTGACTGCCATCTAGAGGGGTGTTCAGCAGTTTTATTCCACCTTCAGTTTAACTTGTTAAAATATTATCCTGGTTTCAGCTTATTTTGTTCTCAGTGATACACGAGGACAAAGTTCATTTTCTTTGTGTTGGGAATAACTTTCAAGCCAAATCTTCTCATTCCTAACCTGTTCCAGGCCATTTGAACAACTGCTTTTGAGAGAGTAAGTTCTTTTTTTTTATTTTTTAATACCTGTTCAGAGTATTTTTCAAGCTGTGTGGTTCTCCTTTGTTTTTTGTCTGCTTTTTAAAAATGTGAAGATAGGCGAGTGCTTGCTGTATGCTCTAGAGAATCATAATTAGTTTAAAGGGGATAGAAATACAAACGTCACATCAAGAGTAATCTAAGCTATGAAATAAAAATTTGCATTGTGAGAAATGTATTGTACTGCTGGGTAAAAGTAAGTTACAGTACAAAAATACTTTTACCAAGTAGAGTGGGAGATTGACACTTTTTTATTACAGTTGATTCTTTAGCAAGCATAAATTAATCCAAGTAAAAGTTGTAATTGTCCCTCTCATGTCTGTGGTTTTGGGTGAAGAAGAAATGGATAGCTTTATTGCTTTGCCCAGCAAAGGGGGAGACAGCAGGTTCCTGCCCTTGAAAACTGTGTGTTCAAGCCCAGAAGGATTTCTTAAGGAGTTTATAGCAGTGGTTCAAGGGCAGAGTTGTTGATCAGATTAGGTATGTGCAGGGTTTGCACTCCTTTATTCTGGTCTCAGATAATCTCTTGACGAGCTCTCTGGTGCCTTTAGTCTGGTCTCAGGTGGTCTTGGAATGAAAAATGCTAACTCTGCTTGTTGGAGGGTTTAGTTTGTAAAGAACACAAAGATATTGTTATGTGTATCTTTGAGGTGGAACCAGGACTCTGCCCCAAGGCTACACTATTGTTTCTTGACTGTTCTTGTCTCAGCATCTACTCCCTTCCCTGATTAATTCCTCACACCTGCCCTTTGGGAATCAGGGAAGGTCACGGAGGCTGGAATCCTACAAACAAGAAATGAGGTTCATGGAAAGGCTTCTATGCCCAGCAGCCCCACAGATTCCTGCTCCATGTCAATAGTACTGAAGTTTTCACCATTGAAAAATGTCCACATCTAAGTGGACCCATGCAGTTCAAACCTGAATTGCTCAAGGGTCAGCTGTACTGTTTTTCCTTCTTCTGGACTCCATAGGCAGTATAAAACAAAATCTTCAGGCTTCCCTAAAGCATGATCACCCCAGTGGTCATTTTCACTAACACTCCCATTTATTCACTCATGAGAATTTTCTAATCTATTTACAGCCAGTCACTGCAGGATTAAATGACTGGCCCTTCAATTAGTTTAGTGGATACTAATATGTGTAGAGAGCTTGATCACACACCAAACTCTGACATAATTTTCACATATTAATTCTGCGAAGCAGGTGGCTGTTCCCATTGCCCTGGTGTAGAAACTGAATGTCTAAAAGTCTGACATGTCAAGAGCAGTGAGAACCAGAATATTAGTTTAGAACTTGTGATTTCAGAATTCTTTTTCTGCCTCCTAAGAGCCATTAAAAGCTAGTAGGTGAATTTAGATAAAGGAGACGTCATCTCTGATTGAAGCAACATCATTCTGGTCACAGTGAATTCTTTGCTAACCTTCCTAGCCTTAGGTGAAATTGGATTAAGCACCCATTTCACATCCTGTGAAAAGACTGATGTCCTCCCCTCAAACATCTGCCAGTTTCTGAGTCCTTAGTTTCTTATAACTACACAATTTACATAGATATTGTAGGGTTTCCTGCTTTCCAGCTCCCCATTATCACTCATTCTTCATTTCCTTGCTTTTCTGTTTATTGATGTATCCAAGCAGTGGGTCTTTCCTCAAGCTTTTATCTTCCTCCAAGGCCTTTACACAGGAAATTAGTGTGAAGCAGATTAATTTGGAGAGAAATGTAGGGCAGTAATTCTGGCAACAACTAACTGAATATTGTACATTAGACATCCCTCCTACTAAAAATCTTGAAGCCTCTCTCAACATGAAGCTTTCCTGCCTGCCCCTTTCTCTGAAATCTCCAGTTTCTTACTCATGTCTTTCTTTTTATTGCCTCTGCTCAGCTATCACTCTTCTCCTTTCCACTCCTGAATCTTATGAACCAAAACCTTGAACCCTGCTTCTTTTTTCCTTAAAACAGCTTATCAAAGTATTTTTTCTTTAAAAAGAAGTACAGTTTCCTCAAGAACTATTTTTAACCTACGTATTTTTATCTTGGCACATGCATTATCTAATTATCAAAACCTATTAAGTTCTATTATACCAAATTTGTAGTGAGATAATTGACACATAGAGAGTTAAATAACTTATCCCAGATCTTTTAACCATTCAGCAGTAGAGTCAGAACCTGATAGTCTCAAGTATGCTTGGAAAAATGCTGATGTCATTCTAACATCAGCAGGATACTCTTGTAAGTCTTACTTCAAAAATTTTTGTAATCATTTCTATTTCAGGTGACATCTGCTGGGGAAAATAAGTCAGTAAAGTAGCTTTGCATGTTTATTCTAATTCTATTCTAATAGCGACATGGATTACTTAAATATTGCAACCTGGTGCTAGCCTTTTTTTAGCTTGCAATTTATATCTGGTAGAGATTCTTTTTTTAAGTGGAAGTCAAAATTGTCCTTTTAAAGGTAGAGCATTTTGTATACATGTGGACATAGTTCATTTCAGAGTTTCTCAACATTGGCACTGCTTGCATTCTTGCACTGAATAATGCTTGCTTCTAGGGGCTGACATGTGTATTGGAGAATGTTGAGTGATGTTCGTCTACTCTCTAGATGCCAGAAGAACCTCCTTAGTTCCAAAACTTTCATAGAACCAAACAAATATCTCCAGATGTTTCCAAATAGCCTCTAGGGTTAAAAGTGACCCCATTTGAGAACCATGGTGTTAGGTCCAAAAGTCTCCCCAACTTAATACTATTACATAAGAAACACAGAAATCATATGATGCGTCCACATAGGTCTGACACTGATCATAGTGTTTGTCACGTGCTAAAGGAACTACAGACATGGCCATTCATCGGTTAGACTAATGAGGTGCTCATGTATCATGGAAGTAATAGAACAAAAATACATTGTGAATGACAAGAATTGAGCTTAATAAACTTGAGACAGTCAAATTATCTATTCAACTCTTGTTATTCAGGGAATGATTAGACTACTTCCTATTTCTTCCCTATGTGTGACTATCTCTGATCTGTCCTGTCTTTGGTTTTCTTCATCACTAGAAGTTGAATTGGTCCACTGATATTTATCTAGTGCCTTTGGAGTACTTTAAAGTGCTAGGATTTCTAAACATAAGATGTAGAAAGATTATAGAATCATCATGCTTGTCTTGTGAAGTCTTTCCAGAGTTCTGTTCATGTCTGGTCAATGGCTGAGTCATCTACAGTAGGTTTAGTCAATTCTTACTCCTTAAATATCTCTAAGGACAGAAATGCTGTAATGTAATTTGCTCATTCCAGACTTTCATTCTGCTGGTTCAGATGATTTTCTGTATCCGGCTTGGTTAAATTTCATTCCCTTTCCTCTTGTAGGTTTCCTTTGTGGATAAGCGCATATGCCATAAGACTTCATAAAAAGTGGAAGTGAGAAGTTGCATCCAACTCATTGGGACCACATAGACTATACAGACCATGGAATTCTCCAGGCCGGAATACTGGAGTGGGTGCCCGTTCCTTTCTCCAGGGGATCTTCCCAACCCCCATCTCCTACATTGCGGGCAGATTCTTTACCAGCTGAGGCACAGGGAAGCCCAAGACCTCAGAGTTAGAAGCCAAAACAAAAATAAGTTTCACGTTTATTAATGTGCATGTTAACCTCTCTCTCTTTTTCCTTTTAGTTCCCATAAGTGAGATTTTTAGTTCTAGATACATCACTTATGTTTTTGATTCTCTGATTATTAAGTACACCACTATTGATTTTATTTCATATTCAATATGTATTACAATCAATTGTAATTTAGTGTAATGAAAAATTGGATCTAATGTATTTATAGCAGTCATGACCAGAAGGGAAATCAGGTTTTCCTAATTGAAAGAGAAAACAGAGGTCTTCACTCATGTAGTTTCAACCTCGACTAGCCTCTTATACCTCAGACTAAGTTTCATTCCATTTGGATGACCAGTACTTTTGTGCTTCCAGTAAGAATCTCTATGATTAGGTAAGAAAAGTGACTCCTGTGAATGGGAAGCTTGGCCCCATGTAAAGCATCATAAGGATGTGATGGTTACAGAAACTGTGAAAACACAGATAGTTTAGGGAAGAAGTCACTTCTGTTTATCTCTTTCTCTCGCTTTCTCTTATCTTTAATCTCTAATGTGTGTGCATGCTAAGTGCCTTCAGTCCTGTCCAACTCCCTGAGACCCTCTGGACTGTAGCTCACCAGGCTTCTCTGTCCATGGGATTCTCCAGGCAAAATACTGGCGTTGGGCTTCCATTCCTTCTCCAGGGGATCTTCTTGACCCAGGGATGGAACCTTAGTCTCTTTTGTCTCCTGCATTGGCAGGTGGGTTCTTTACCACTAGCGCCACCTGGGAAGCCCAATCTTTAATAAGATACTGGTAAACCAAAAACAAACAAACAAAAACTAAAGTAAACTCACCTAATAGTAAATACTAAAACAGGGCAATTTTTCACAAACTTTTGTTAAATTTCCAAACAATGATTTCCAATCCAAATTAATACCTCATCTAAAGAACAGGAGCTTAGGTCCAGAGAGACCATATCCTTTTGGACTTGAAATCAAGCTTAAACAGAAAACTGATAAGGTGCTGACCCACTGCCCTTCTTTAATTTGAGAATAAATTACCATCTAATAGTAAGACTGTCTTTTTCCTTCTTGCTGCTGCTACTGCTGCTGCTAAGTCACTTCAGTCATGTCCGACTCTGTGTGACCCCATAGACGGCAGCCCACCAGGCTCCCCCGTCCCTGGGATTCTGCAGGCAAGAACGCTGGAGTGGGGTGCCATTGCCTTCTCCAGTGCATGAAAGTGAAAAGTGAAAGTGAAGTCGCTCAGTCCTGTCCGACTCTTCACGACCCCATGGACTGCAGCCTACCAGGCTCCTCCGCCCATGGGATTTTCCATGGCAAGAGTACTGGAGTGGGTTGCCATTGCCTTCTCCATTTATACTGACTTAAAGAAGACATATGTAAATGACTGACAAGACGTATTCTTAAGGAAGATTATCTAAGACTATCATCTGCCCCTAGAAAGGAGAAGGCTTTTTCCCTTTAGTTAGCCCATAGTAGCCTTAATGAGTTCTACTTTCTTCCACAAGTGACCGCACTCCTAACCTAAAATGACAAGGAAAGTTCAATATAGTAGTATTCTTAATCCATCGAGGAAGCAGAGAGTAAGTTCTAAACATTCTCATCACAAGGGGCAAAAAAAACCCAACAACTGTATTTGTGAGATGACAGATGTTAACTAAACCTAATCTTCTCATAACATATGCTTATCTTCTCCTAGAGAAAATATACCCATGCTGATCACAGCACCGCTCAGCCATCACAATGTTAAATGTACCTGTTGAATATATCAGCCATAGAAACCCTCATGAGAGAATACATAATGTAAAAACTGTATTCTCAAACCTACAACATCATAAAAGTATTAGACAATGAAGGAGATGGAAGATCTTGTCTAGATGGGACCTTTGATAGAACAACTGTCTCCCTTTAATGACCAATCAAGCTGTCCTGCATGTTCCAACCAAGATTGTTAGAACTCAGCACAGAGTATTCATAATTAGCTTATTGCCAACCATTCTGTCTCAGCCTGCCAGTAATAAATCTCTAAACTGATCGGTCTTATTTGTGAAAGTCCTTATGGCCCCAAACTACAGATTAGTTGAAAAAAATTGCCGATAAAGTCAGGAGACTCTGGGTCTTCTTGAAAATTCAATACCTTCTTTTACTTATAGAAACTACTGATTCTTATTAAAAAAAAAAAAAGTATGGGCTTTCCAGGTGGTGCTAGTGGTAAAGAACCTGCCTGCCAATGCAGGAGACATAAGAGATGAGACTTTGATCCTTGGGTCAGGAAGATCCCCTGGAGGAGGGCAAGGCAACCCACTGCAGTATTTTTGCCTGGAGAGTTCCATGTGCAGAAGAGTTTGGTGGACTACTGTCCATGGGGTCATAAAGAGTTGGACACAACTGAGCGACTTAGCAGCAGCATGGATTCTTCATTATGGATCAGTTATTACTGACCATCTCCCTGAAGTGGTACATAAATTGTGGTGCCAAAAAGCAAGAGGTAGGTTAATTATTGTTCAATGTGGCAAAATTTAGGACTTATGACTGAGCCCATTTTACATCATAAATGGGCCTGTGGTACCTGAAGTAAAATAAAAAGTGCACTCAAGTTGCTGCGATAAAGCTTTCATCTATTCGTGCTAATGGCAGGAGTGATATCAAGAGTCAAGTGAAACTCTAAATAACCATCAGGCTTTATTTAACCCAATATTCTAGCCCCTCTCACACAAACAACTTTAACAGTTTAGCAGAGTTCAAATAAAAATAGCTTGAATGTTTCTTTATTTTTCTTTCCTAGTAGAGATAGGGCATAGTAAAAACAATAGCAATATAGTATCACATTAAAAAAAACAAAAATGAATAAAAAGAGCAGGAATAGAAGATATAAATTAACTACATTTTGGATTATTTTTAGTACCTCAAGTAACAGTCCTAATAGCCTCTAGTCATTGTTGAGTTTAGCCAGGGAAAATAATGGAAAAAGTCTAGAACACTATTAGGAGCTTTTTGTTTTTATTTATTTATTTATTTTTATTAGAATATAATTGTTTTACAATGTTGTTAGTTTCTGCTAACTATCATTAATTATCATTGTGAAGTGACTCACAGTGATGATCTGAGATAGTTTCATTAAAATGTATCCTTAAAGTTAATATCAAATTATAAGCATAGAAAAACCTCCATCCTGGGCCATTTATTGAGGGCTGTAAGCCTCTGCATAAGCGTGCTAAGTATTCTGCCTATTTGACTTTTGCCTTCTTTGTTTCCCCACATCTGTCCCCTCATAACCAAAACAACCACATACAGGCCCACCTGCTTTCCATGCACCTGGACTCCATTTATTTTATTTTATTTTTTTTTATTTTTTATTTTTATTTTTTTTATTAAATTTTAAAATCTTTAATTCTTACATGTGTTCCCAAACATGAAACCCCCTCCCACCTCCCTCCCCATAACATCCCTGTGGGTGATCCCCATGCACCAGCCCCAAGCATGCTGTATCCTGCGTCAGACATAGACTGGCGATTCAATTCTTACATGATAGTATACATGATAGAATGCCATTCTCCCAAATCATCCCGCCCTCTCCCTCTCTCTCTGAGTCCAAAAGTCTGTTATACACAGCTGTGTCTTTTTTCCTGTCTTGCATACAGGGTCGTCATTGCCATCTTTCTAAATTCCATATATATGTGTTAGTATACTGTATTGGTGTTTTTCTTTCTGGCTTACTTCACTCTGTATAATCGGCTCCAGTTTCATCCATCTCATCAGAACTGATTCAAATGAATTCTTTTTAACAGCTGAGTAATACTCCATCGTGTATATGTACCAAAGCTTCCTTATCCATTCATCTGCTGATGGACATCTAGGTTGTTTCCATGTCCTGGCTATTATAAACAGTGCTGCGATGAACATTGGGGTACATGTGTCTCTTTCAATTCTGGTTTCCTCGGTGTGTATACCCAGCAGTGGGATTGCTGGGTCATAAGGTAGTTCTATTTGCAATTTTTTAAGGAATCTCCACACTGTTCTCCATAGTGGCTGTACTAGTTTGCATTCCCACCAACAGTGTAGGAGGGTTCCCTTTTCTCCACACCCTCTCCAGCATTTGTTGCTTGCAGATTTTTGGATTGCAGCCATTCTGACTGGTGTGAAGTGGTACCTCATTGTGGTTTTGATTTGCATTTCTCTGATAATGAGTGATGTTGAGCATCTTTTCATGTGTTTGTTAGCCATCCGTATGTCTTCTTTGGAGAAATGTCTATTTAGTTCTTTGGCCCATTTTTTGATTGGGTCGTTTATTTTTCTGGAATTGAGCTGCATAAGTTGCTTGTATATTTTTGAGATTAGTTGTTTGTCAGTTGCTTCATTTGCTATTATTTTCTCCCATTCAGAAGGCTGTCTTTTCACCTTGCTTATAGTTTCCTTTGTTGTGCAGAAGCTTTTAATTTTAATTAGATCCCATTTGTTTATTTTTGCTTTTATTTCCAGAATTCTGGGAGGTGGATCATAGAGGATCCTGCTGTGATTTATGTCTGAGAGTGTTTTGCCTATATTCTCCTCTAGGAGTTTTATAGTTTCTGGTCTTACATTTAGATCTTTAATCCATTTTGAGTTTATTTTTGTGTGCGGTGTTAGAAAGTGATCTAGTTTCATTCTTTTACAAGTGGTTGACCAGTTTTCCCAGCACCACTTGTTAAAGAGATTGTCTTTACTCCATTGTATATTCTTGCCTCCTTTGTCAAAGATAAGGTGTCCATATGTGTGTGGATTTATCTCTGGGCTTTCGATTTTGTTCCATTGATCTATATGTCTGTCTTTGTGCCAGTACCATACTGTTTTGATGACTGTGGCTTTGTAGTAGAGCCTGAAGTCAGGCAAGTTGATTCCTCCAGTTCCATTCTTCTTTCTCAAGATTGCTTTGGCTATTCGAGGTTTTTTGTATTTCCATACAAATCTTGAAATTATTTGTTCTAGTTCTGTGAAAAATATGGCTGGTAGCTTGATAGGGATTGCGTTGAATTTGTAAATTGCTTTGGGTAGTATACTGATTTTCACTATATTGATTCTTCCAATCCATGAACATGGTATATTTCTCCATCTATTAGTGTCCTCTTTGATTTCTTTCATCAGTGTTTTATAGTTTTCTATATATAGGTCTTTAGTTTCTTTGGGTAGATATATTCCTAAGTATTTTATTCTTTTCGTTGCAATGGTGAATGGAATTGTTTCCTTAATTTCTTTTTCTACTTTCTCATTATTAGTGTATAGGAACGCAAGGGATTTCTGTGTGTTGATTTTATATCCTGCAACTTTACTATATTCATTGATGAGCTCTAGTAATTTTCTGGTGGAGTCTTTAGGGTTTTCCATGTAGAGGATCATGTCATCTGCAAACAGTGAGAGTTTTACTTCTTCTTTTCCAATTTGGATTCCTTTTATTTCTTTTTCTGCTCTGATTGCTGTGGCCAAAACTTCCAGAACTATGTTGAATAGTAGCGGTGAAAGTGGACACCCTTGTCTTGTTCCTGACTTTAGGGGAAATGCTTTCAATTTTTCACCATTAAGGATAATGTTTGCTGTGGGTTTGTCATATATAGCTTTTATTATGTTGAGGTATGTTCCTTCTATTCCTGCTTTCTGGAGAGTTTTTATCATAAATGGATGTTGAATTTTGTCAAAGGCATTCTCTGCATCTATTGAGATAATCATATGGACTCCATTTAAAACAAATCTTGTTTTTAGACACAGAGGGAAAAAGAAAGGAATGTAAATGAAGAGGGTGGCTTCAAGATGAAGCTAAAGACTTGAAGGGAAGTTGATTAGGTGGACATTGGAACCACTGAGTGTATGCAGTAAACTTTGACTATCTTATTTTTCATTTTTTTAAGTGACCCACTGAGTCTGTATAGTCTAAACTTGGAATTCCTTTGTAAATGTATTGTTACACGTGCCTGCTCAGTCAGGCCTGACTCTCTGTGACCCTGTGGACTGTGGCCTGCCAAACTCCTCTCTCCATGGAATTTTCAGGCAAGAACACTGGAGTGGATTGCCGTTTCCTACGCTATGTAAACGTATAATCACTTCTAGGTTTGCTTCATGGCTGGTGTGCGCGGCACATTGTATCAGTTGTGAATTCAGCTTTTTAAAGTTTTTAAATAAAGAAGATTTTATCTCACGTATTTGAACAATTCTGATGCTGGGAGGGATTGGGGGCAGGAGGAGAAGGGGACAACCGAGGATGAGATGGCTGGATGGCATCACTGACTCGATGGACGTGAGTCTGAGTGAACTCCGGGAGTTGGTGATGGACAGGGAGGCCTGGCGAGCTGCGATTCATGGGGTTGCAAAGAGTCGGACACGACTGAGCGGCTGAACTGAACTGAACTGATGACTTCATAAATATATTATTTGTAGGTAAAACTGGGTCGATTTTTAAAAAGGAGTAAATGTAAAGCTAAAGCTCTAAAAAGTTAAATATTACAGGAAGCATATAGATTAAAGGGGGTAATTTATGGAGACAATGTATGAAGGCCTGACATTCAGACAAACTTGGTAGTGTTAATTCTTTTCCATCACTAACCACTGCCAAGCATTAGGCTTCCCTTCTGCAGCCTGTGGCTAAGTAACTGGGAAGAGTAATAAAAGGGTAAGATTAAGTATAGAATAGACTGTGTTGCCTTGTTATTTCTTCCATTATATTAGGTGATGAAAGGTTTAGTGTACATAGCTTTGAATTAATATATATATATATATATATATTTAAAATTTCCTTCATGAATAGCATTGCTTTACTTTCAGGCACCAATATATATCCAGTGTACGCGGTTTCCTTAGCTTTTCCTCCTTTAGCGTTTCATTTTCCAAATCTTTTGTGGAACACCGACAGTCCCAGTGTCTCTTTCTTTCCCCTCAACCTTGATAATCAGTACTTTGGTTTCCTTACAGTCCATGTTGCAGGGCTGAGAAGCAGGTAAAACAGGCTTGGCCAAGTTGGACAAGATGTTTAAAAATAAAAGATACTGTGAGCTGCAACTGAATAAAGCCCAAGGGTCAAAGTAATTTCCCTTTGCATAATAGCTGCCTTACTCAGATGAAAATTCGCAATATGAAGTGTGCTGTAGGAAACACACTCACTCAATTTTTCCTTGCAAATTCAAAATGACTTTAAAATTGGATTACTAGAGTTTTCTACTATCACATTTGGAATAATTTCACATTTTGACTTTTTTATTTCTGTCCCTTTTTTTTTGGTGTTTTGTTTTAGTCTCCTTTCCAATCTTATCAATGATGAATTTAAGAAAAGATAATTTAGGACAAGATTTACATTTCTTGCATTGCATCTTGAGGGTGATTTTGTTTTAGTTGGTAACTGCTTTGTATTTTTGAAAATGAGCCTGGCCCTCCTCTCTCCCATCTTAGAAATGCAACAAATGAAATAAAACATGAGAGAGAAAATGATATGTTTTCCTTCTTCTTTTCAGATGGTAAGGTTGAAGTTACAAAAGAAGGCGTGAAGCTGTGCACCATGGGTCCTGGAAAAGTGTTTGGAGAGTTGGCTATCCTTTACAACTGTACCCGGACGGCGACCGTCAAAAGTAAGGCTATTTAAAAAAAAAAAAAAGGCCTTTCAGTGTCTTCTTTCCTTTGATCTGTGAAGTGTTAGTTAATATGCCTCTTGATTTTAATCTTTATAATTTTATCAATCTAGCTTCTAATTATTGCTTAGTGATACATTTGATTTTTATCCTAAAGAGTAATTGTTAACATTGAGTTAAATTTTGTTCCTGACTTATTCAAAGAACCTTGAACTCATAAATTAGCGTTTATAAAATAGCACTCTATGAATTATAATTAAACCGGAGCAAGATGTTGCATTTTCTGCCTTAAAGTCTCAGAATCATATTTAAGTACATTTTATGTATCTGTCTATTTCGGGTTGCTTTCCCCACATAAACTTCACTTATTCATTCAGTGGTTTAGAAAAATTAAGAGGAGAAATGTCTTTCGTCTCATTCAAACCCTGAGTAAGATATCCTGAATTCTAGAATTGCGTCTGAGTATATTCTTGTCTTCAGCTGCTCATCAAGCTGTATATTATAACGTTTTTCTTTTCTACTGATTGAGCTTATTTTAAGTCAAGGCAATAAAGCAGCTTGTTTCCCTAATTTTACATGTATGTGTATATATGATTTCTCTAGCAACTTTTATTGCTTGGTAGAAGCAGCTGCAATAGTTAGAAGGAAAAGAAGTTTGTTTTAAATATTCCTTCTTCCTGAGTACAGGATGTAATGAATTTGTAACAAACAGAGCTGGAAGCCAAAGCCGACAATGGAAGGTCCAGAGCATTTTCAGGCAGAAATGTGTATTTAATGTTTGAAAAGTTCTTCTGACATAGTATCCTGTGAATGATTGCAATCACGTTACTTTGACTAGGTTGTATCATTAAAACAATCCTGTTGGCAACATGACAATTAAATTGTTATTGTTAATTTTATCTGAGTGTCACTGATGGTTTTGTATATTGCTCTTTTCCTCTCAGAAGTATGGCACATAACTGACAATATGACATGAAAACTTGGGTTGTAAAGAACTGAAGAATGCGTGGCCAGCTAGTCTTACAGGTCTTGTTAGTGAATCACCTTTTTAGTCACTGAAATCGCTGCCACATCAGTGGCAACTGGGACCCTTTTAAAATCAGTCTTTCTTGACATTTTGATTCTTGATGTCTGAGAACACAGAACTCTTTTGATTGATAGGCACTGCCATATTTTTATTTCATGTGATCATTTAATTATATGGCTCAAAGAATAATGAAGCCCAGTGAACCATAACAGATTTTGCCAGAACTTAAACTCACTGGGAAAGTGTCTCAACTAGAGAAAAGAGCAGTGGTGACTCCATTAGGTGAACAGATTTTGCTATCATGCTTCATTTTGATGAGAAATATATTGCTTTTAGGGCAAAAATGGGCCATGATAACACCTTTGGACTAAAATAAGCTTTCTCTGAATTGTGAATACTTTTTTCAGGTTTTAAAATACCTAACTGATAAAAAATATTTTTTATATGCTGCTCATTTAATCTAACTAAAACCTTCCAAAGGCAAACAACTGATAGTAAGATGGTGCTTAATCTTGTGAAATATTAAATTGTTATTAAAGAAATACTTTAAACGGAATAGAATATTTAAATGAATTATATAGCCCAAGAGATTTTTTTGTTAAGGTGATTGCTTGGCTTCATGAAAGTCAGTTTTCTTATTAAGTTCTTATAAAATGCTGTTCACTTGTACTCGCCTCTGTTCTCATGTTTGATAAATTTAAGTAGACATTATGCATCTGTTCAGCAACAAGGCACTAGGTGTTGAATGCAAATTATAATCCTCACTATTTTGGGGTAAGAATTTTATCTGTCATTAAAGGGAATGAGCAATGGATCATGTTTTTTAATTCAGACTCATATGTCTCATGTGTGTGAGTGTGTTTGTGTGTGTGTGTTCATCATGCCCCCTTAAGGTGTGGAGGATGTATTGAGAAGAGTCTATGGTTAATCATGTGCAGATACATCTCTGCATTTATAGGTGCAGAGATTTTGTGCATGCCTAAGGGATGTTATCTATTAACCTCTGAATGTCGTGTGAGAATTATAAGGTGTGAATAAAGGTCATTTGTCATTTAGGACCTTTTGTGCCATCTTCTATACTGTCAAGGGAGATTGTCCTTACCAAGTGGAGGCTTAAACACTATTTTAAATTTAAGTTATACTCTCAAGCTGATCACTTTATAACTCTAATTAGATTCCATTTTATTAGTTTTATCAAATGACCACAATCAGTGCTATCTTACTCTTTACATGTGATATATTTTTAATGTCCTTATTTGTTTTTTCAGATCCACTCGTTTATCAGAATTCGAAATTATGTTATCTCTTATCTATATTTTTCGTAACCATTGTTTTGCCAGTGGTGACCATTTGGAGTAACTTTCAAAATTGATTCATCTACTTGGGTGCAGTAGTCTTTTAAGTCTGAGGAAGTTCCCCTTCCTATTTAATCACTTGTCTAGCCACACGTTTTTCCTTCTCACTTACCTGGCTTTTCCCTCACTTACCTCTTTTCCCCTATTATCACTTTCATGATTGAAAACGTTGATGATCTCTCTTTATCTTTCTCCCTAGATCAGCCTGAGAGCTGCCTAGGATTTTAGTGCATTTTTAATTGCACAGTCATCACAAACTTTAGGTGACATTCAAGAGCTCCTCAATGTACTGGAGTCTTCTTTTTCACGAGAATAACTTTTTGAAATTGTATCAGGCCTTGAATAAATTCCAGTGACTTCCTCTGCTAATGAATGTGACCCAAGCACCTGTGGGTTGGCGTTTTTTTTTAAGTAGGATATGATTCTTTTATATTGAAATATAATGAATGTATAACATTATATTGGTTTCAGATATACATGATTCAATATGTGAATATACTGCAAAACAATCTCCACAATACCCATCCAGTTAATATCCATCACCATATATCATTACAAAATTTCTTTTCTTGTGATTAGAACTTTTGAGTTCTGCTTTGGTACCAGCTTTTAAATACGCAACATAGTATTAACTCTAGTTACTATGTGTACATTATATCCTCAGGACTTATTTTAAAATTGGAAGTTTGTGCCATTTGACCTCTTTGACTCATTCTACCCACCCCTCACTGCCGGATCCTCAACCTCTGGCAGCCACCAATCTGTTCTCTGTATTTGAAATTTTTTTTTTTTTTTAAGATTCCACATATAAGTGGGATCATAATGGTGCTTGTCTTTCTCTGTCTGACTTGTTTTGCTTAGCATACTGCCCTCAGTGTTCATCCATGTTGTAGCCAGTGGCAGCATTTCCTCCTTTTTTATGACAGTAGTATTGTTTATATGTACACCTCATTTTCTTTACCTATTCATCAATGGATACACAGGTTATTTCTGTCTTGGCTGTTGTAAATGTTAGTAATGTGGATGTTAACATGTGGGTTCATATCTCTTTGGGTATTAGTGTTGTTTATTTCTTGAATAAATATCCAGAAGTGGAATTGCTGGACCAGAGAGTATTAAGAGTCTTCGTTTTTTGAGAATGTTCATACTGTTCCCCATAATGGCTACACCACTTTATGTTCCCACCAAAAATGGATGAGGTTTTCCTTTTCTCCACACCCTTGCCAGCACTTGTTTATTTCTTGTCGGTTTGAAAACAGTCATTCTAACAGGTGAGAGGTGATACCTCACTGTGATTTTGATTTTCATTTTCCTAATGATTAAGTGATGTTGCACATCTGATCATGTGCCTTCTGGCTATCAGTATGTCTTTGGGAAATGTCTATTCAAATGTGCTGGCCACTTTGTAATCAAGTTGTTTGTTTTATTTGTTGATATTGTGTTTTATGAGTTCTTTATATATTTCGGATATTCAGTTCAGTCCAGTCACTCAGCTGTTTCCGACTCTTTGCGACCCCATGGACTGCAGCATACCTGGTTTCCCTGTCCATCACCAACTCCCGGAGTTTACTCAAACTCATGTTCATAGCGTCGGTGATGCCATCCAACCATCTCATCCTCTCTCACCTCCTTTTCCTCCTACCCTCACTCTCTTCCAGTATCAGGTCTTTTCAAATGAGTCAGTTCTTTGCATCAGGTGGCCAAAGTATTGGAGTTTCAGCTTCAGCATCAGTCCTTCCAATGAGCATTCAGGACTGATACTTCAGGATGGACTGGTTGGATCTCCTTGCAGTCCAAGGGACTCTCAAGAGTCTTCTCCAACACCACAGTTCAAAAGCATCAATTCTTTGGCGCTAAGCTTTCTTTATAGTCCAACTTTCACATCCATATGTGACTACTGGAAAAACCATAGCTTTGACTGGACGGACCTTTGCTGGCAAAGTAATGTCTCCGCTTTTTAATATGCTGCTTAGGTTGATCATAATATTAACTCATCAGATGCATGATTTGAAAGTAATTTCTTTCCCCATTCTGAAGGTTGTCTTTTCATTTTGTTGGCTTTCTTTACTCTGCAGACAGTTTTTAGTTTGATATAGCGACGCTTACTGGGTTTTGCTTCTGTTGCTTTTGCCTTTGGTGTTAAATCCAAAGAATCATCTCCGAGACTGATTTCAAGGCATTTACCACTTATGTTTCCTTGTAGGAGTTTTATGGTTTCAAGTCTTACTTTCATGTCTTTAATCCAAAATAGGTATTTTATTAAAGCTACCAATTGACATATGCTCTAAATTATGATTATAAGATTGTTCATAGTAATCCAGCTAAAAGAACTATGGTAGTTTGAAGCAAGCTGTTTGTTTTTCACCTGGGAAAAATCTTCTGGGATTCTTCTGAGACTAAATAAAAGTATAC
Organism: Capricornis sumatraensis; assembly: GCF_032405125.1. Lineage (NCBI taxonomy): Eukaryota > Metazoa > Chordata > Mammalia > Artiodactyla > Bovidae > Capricornis > Capricornis sumatraensis. The sequence continues at coordinate 8,685,481 of NC_091091.1, read as the reverse complement.
CATTTACTATTATGGTCATACCAGGAGGAAGATCTGATAGCACCAAGAATAATATTTTTTTAGAGCCAAAACCATAGTGATAGGGAGATTGGGTGGGAAATCCATATTACGTTACAGAAAATCTATACTAGTAATCTACTTTTATCTTATAAAACATTCTTCCTCTGAGGAATGAGAATATACAAATATGTAAAAATAATATTGATAGCATCTAACAGATGCCTTGGATTATTCATGACTTGTGTGCATGTTAAGTCGCTTGAGTTGTGTCTCTTTGTGACACTATGGACTGTAGCCTGCCAGGCTCCTCTGTCCAAAGTGTTCTCCAGGCAAGAATACTGGAGTGGGTTGCCATTTCCTCCTCCGGGGGATCTTCCCTACTCATGGATCGAACCCTCATCTCTATGTTGCCTGTATTGGCAGGTGAGTTCTTTACCATTAGTGCCACCTGGGAAGCCCATTCATGCCTTAAATAAGTTCAAGGGTTTTTTTTTTTTTTAATTGTGATATGAAAATAGTCACTTTAATTGCATATATCCAATTACAAGCATTCCAGATACCATGGGTAGGGAAAAAAATATCAGTTGTTATATTTGATTTCTATAACACCAAACAATGTTGTTTGAATTTCACATTTTTGTCTAAATATTTTAAGATTGTATAAACAAAGGAGCATTTTACCATCCATTTTCAAACGCCATGAAGGATAGGAATTTCTAATATATTCATTCAATACCCATGGCTTACTCAATTCCCATACCTAGAAGCATATCATTATCATGTTTTTCTAAGTGTCATTCCTGGCTGTGATTTCACCTTCACTACCCTCACAGCTAAGGCAATAGCAATTTACACTCACCCTGGGCCTCTTACCCTACGTCTATGCCCAAGGTTCTCTAAAATCACAAAAATGGAGATGTTACTGGAAACATAAGATGGATGAGGCACTTATTGTACAGAGAGAGATGAAGTAGTGTGTAGCCTGTTTGTACATTTGCATAAAACGTGCCTTATTTTTACCTGGGTTTCTCACAGCCAGTTCTCACAACTACACAAGAATTTTTTGAGGTTTGAACCACATGCTCTTTGCTCAGACTTCAGTTGTACATGAATTTGTATTTTTGCCTGAAGGTGCTGAATTGAGGCTTGTTCCTCTTACTTTGAGTGCTCCACTGAAAGTGCCCCAAACCTTAGCCAATATATAATTCACATAATTCATTCAAAGAGACTCCAATAAAAATCCAAGACTAAAAGTTCTCTCTTTGTAGGAAAACATCTTGGTACCAGATTAGGGTGATTACCATGTACAAGTTACCTGCAAAATGGCTTTGGTGGGTGTAAAAGCTCTTTTATGAATGGGCTTGAGCAAAATATCTGAATAATTCTTTCTCCTTAGATTATTTATACAAGTATTTTAAAATTCCTCAGTACTACAGTACTAACACAAAAGAACCTTAAATATCCTTACAAGAAATTTGACAAATTGGGACTTGAATAATGAATAACATCTGATTTAATGTAAATACTTTCACCTTTCCATACTTTAACCTTCCTGAGATATTTGTAAAGGGGGGAAGCTGAGCAATTAAGATATTTCACTGTGTCAAAGATGTTTTTAAGAACAAGTTGAAAGGTTTAGATTTTCTGTTTATTTTTGTTTTTAAAATAGAGTTGAGTGTGCGCAGTAAAATGGCTTGTGTTTTCCCTTGCAGGTCTGTTTCAAACACTGCATTATTCAACCTGACTTAAGAAAATCTGCCAACTGTCAAAACCCTAAAAAGATGAATTGGGAAAAAAAAGTAAAAGGAATTTGACTATAATTTCTTGCTCAAATAACTCTATGCACTATAAATGTAATGCCTACACCTCTCAGGTCAACATATGGTGCTTTTTATTGGTAAAGAAATGCAAGGAATGAATGCCAGTTTTATTACTGATATAAAGGAACCTTAGATGAAGCTCTTAGAGTGGCTGTAAACCTTGACAGTTTCCTAAGATGACTATATCAAGAAGTAAGCAATTACATAGCTTTTAGGAAATGCCATTATAGTGTTCCATAAAGTGCCATTTTTATGATAACGATTTTCATGTTGTAAAAATGAACCAACATTGTCTGCCAGTACAAGCAGTTGACATGTGTGCAGTTATTACTTGGGGTTTTAATGACCGGGAGCAACCACATACTGTCATGCTCCCCGTGGGCCAGTGCAAAGGCAGAGGAGATAACTGCGTTAATGAGACAGTCTCTGTTTTATCTTCAAGAGGCAGATTAAAAAGATGCATGCTTTGCTTTCTCCCAGCCCGATGAATGCTTTACACCAAGAACCCTGAAGGAGGACACAACATCAACTTAGATGATAAAGACTAGAAATATGACCCCGATTGCAGAAAGAATAGCTCAGTAACTTCCCAGGAGTTGTCATTATTGTCACCATCCTGGACAATGAAACAAGCAGATGATTATGGCATCATCTTGAAGAAGCAGGTACACTTATTTAGTGACTTAATTCGATAATCTTCTTCTTGGTATAATTTTCCATCACATTGGTCTATTAAAGAATACTGTAAAAATTAGTAACATAAATCCAATAATCCTTGAGAAATAAATTTCTTTAATAAGGAAAGCAACTCACAAGGTACCAATGATGATATAACAGATGAGCATAAACAAATAGGCCTGCAAAAGCTATTCTGTGCATTCATTAACAGTTATTAAACTATAATCTTTTTCTTTTAGAGGCTGAAGCTGTTTTTCTAGTTTCTTTTGATGGAAACTTTTATGATTAGAATTGATTTATGATTTATACTTAACTATTTCCAGAAAAAAATCTAAATCTAGTATTGACTCAGCCTGTCAAGTAGGCATATGTTAGCAGTGCTTCTTGGGATAAAAATAAAACCCTCTCACAGTCTAAGGAAGGCACTAGTACTTAATTCCTTCTTGCATGGGAGCATGCTAAATTGCTTCAGTCATGTCTGACTCTTTGAGACCCCGTGGACAATAACCTGCCAGGCTCCTCTGTCCATGGGATTCTCCAGGCAAGAATCCTGGAGTGGGTTGCCACACCCTCCTCCGGGGGATCTTCCCCACCCAGGGATTGAACCCGGGTCTCTTATGTCTTCTGCATTGGCAGATGGGGTCTTTACCACTAATACCACCTGGGAAGCCCCTAATTCCTTCTAAAGTTAGATAAATTACTCTTTTGTTCCATCCTCTCATTAGTCAATCATTGAATACTTTGTTTCCTATATGGAGTGAATAGTCAGGCTGTAACTGGGGTATTATTATTTTTTAAGAATCATGGGTAGTTTAATAGTAAATTCTATACAATGGGCAAGGAAGGCTGATTTTTTTTTTTTAACAAATTCTATAATCCTGCAGAATTGGTAATTTTCCCACAAAGACCTGTATCATAAAAGAGCTTCCACACAGTACAAAGTTTGTGTGTTTTAGACATATTAAACCTTCATTCATTCATTCATTCCATAATTTGATCAGAGGTGATTTTAGTATTTACTCAACTGATTGAAAGAATAAAAAGAAAAATACTAAGATCAATATTACATATTATGTAATTGTTCTTTAAATCTTTCCTACATTGAGATGGATTCCTGATGAATGCTCAGTAGTAAAGATGGATAACAAGTGCAATTAACATCATACTAGACTCAGAGATTTGGGGATGGGTGATTGTGTTAACTCCATTTTATTACTGAAGCAACTTGAGACCCAGAGCTAGTTTCAGAGGGAGGGCCAGGAGTTTGACAGAACTTTGATGTGATGTAGCTGTCACAGACTTTAAAATTTGGTCTGTAGTTCCCATTTCTTTAAAGTAAAAGTACATCCATAGGATTATTCCTATTGGCCTTAGGACTCTCTTTTCATGGAAAGTTACACGGTAATTACAATTCACAAGTCACAGTTATTTTATTTTTTAATTTTCAAATTGTAACACATGGACTCACATTAAGTACCTCTGTTATCAAAATAATGAATTGTGTGACATACTAAAGAAAGGATCGTGAGCTTAAAATCTTAGAGACACATAATGAACAATCAAAACCAAGCAAAGGATTTAATTTATGCAGTTCATTGAAATACTTAATGAGTGTTTCATGGAATGAAATTTTATTCAGTATTTGAGACATCACTAAGTAGTTATATATTTTTTCTATAAACCTAATAGTCAATAAATTTCTTTAAAGTAGGAATTATGAATACAGAGCAATTAAAAAAATTGAGCATGAAAAAAAATAAATTTAAAAAATATTTTTGTACATTACAAGCATATTACAAGGAAAAATATTGAGTCATGTCAATGGTGCTTGCCTTCGTTTTTCCCTTTAATTTCCTCTGCCTAGAAGAAACATAATCTCAGCAATTCATTGGTGAATCTGAAGGATTCTATAGGATGTCCTTTGCTGCCTGGATAAATTTCTAAGTAATCATGATGTTTGTGCTTTATAATTCCCAGCCTGTCATTCAGTCATTCTTTAATGTCCTCCTCAAAATACCCTAGTGTAATAGGTGAGACAGGCTGTTTCTGATTTTTCAGGTGAGAAAATGGTGACAAGATTGTAGAGTCCATTAATGCTGGTTCATTTATAAATCCTCTGACAAATTTAGGCAGCACTCTTTGGAGAGCTTTTGCTATAGGCACCCCTCCTTTCCCCCTTCCCGGTGTGTAGACTTCTGAATCAGGCCTGCAATTTGCCTACTACTCTATGCATAAAATGTGGACCCTTGATTAGGGAACTTCAGATGTTTAGTCAATGTTTATCAAAGTGGTCCCTGCAATGACAGCCACCGACATCATTTAGGTACTTGCAAAATCTGTGGCATTCTCCATCCACTGATTCAGAATTTTTTGAGTAGGGCACACTAATCCGAGTAAAACAAGCCCTCTGGGTGATTCTTATGGATCTAAAGTTGAGGACCCCTGATCTGGACCCTCGGAGTGCTTAATTTGTATCAACCTAAACATAGCACACTCTCCATGCATCAAATTGTTTATGTGGAAATATTTAAAGGAAAATTTTGAACACCATAATAAGTAGTTTTATTCTTGCTGTCATAAGTTTTTCCCTTCTTTTGTTGCTGTCTAGCGGAGATACTTAGGAAAAGTTACTTTTCTATTTTTCAGTAAAAGCATCAGCGGAAGAGTATCAGCATTGTGCAGATTATTAACATATCCTTTTGAAGAATAGTGAGAGGTACATTAAAAGAACAGGTTGAGAGGGAAGGAAAATTTTAAAAAATCATGGGCGGCTGGGCCACGTTGTTAACAAGAGTAACTTTTAGATTTTTTGGCTTTGCTGGCTAGCACATTGGTAGGAAAACAGAACAAAGAGAAAGTTTTATTTGATTTTGTTGTTTTTCATGCTCACGAGTGTGGTTTGGATTAAATGAGAAAACAAATGTGTATGGATGTATTTAAGAGAACCACTTGAGTGGGTGATGTCTGAATAAGGGGAATGTTTTTCACTGATAGTTAAATCCAGTCCATTGGACCAATCGTGGAAAAGGTCCTTTCGAGTTGGTGTAGGTGGTCATTGATTTCATTCATGAAGAGAGCCCAGGAAGTCCAAGATGGATTGCATATCTCTTAGTGTCTGATTATTAGAAGATAAAGAAACATCCATGGGTCACAGTCCTTGAGAAAGAAATGAGGAGTTCCTTGGAATTGAGACATGTACAGATCTGAGGCCTGGAGTGCTGCGGGATGTAGGTAAGGAAGTGAGCTGATTTCTGCAGGGTATTGAGAACTGAGTTTTCACTGTGAATGTGGCAGAAGTTAGGCAGTATCCACTTCTCAGAAAGGCAGGGAGGCAAGGGTCAAGAAATTCTATGGCTTAGGAAGCTGAGCGTTGTCTTCTGCACGGTGTTCTTTGCTGCTTGTATTCTCCAAAGGGCAATCTGTCTTACTAATAATACACACTTCATACTCTCATAAGTCCTCCTGTGTCTAACAGAGCAGTTTTTTATTGACTTGAAAACATTGTTGTCAGTAGTTTTCTGAGTGGGATCAAAAGTGTTGTTAAAACTAACTTCATAACTGAATTCTTTATTTGCAAAATAAAGTTCATGGAGTGAGTTTGCATATGAAATCTAAGAGAACAGGTTTTTGTAGATCCAGAGCAGCCTCTGGGAGCCCCATCCATGACCCTGCATCCACTTACTATTCATCCCTTCTTACTCCTCCCTCTGGGTTAAGTATAGCATTGGATAGCTATTTTTAAGTTCAGCTCAGGTAACACAGTTGAAAACCACTGCATCAGTTGAATCCAAGTTTATTTTGCGTTTCTAAGTAGTGGTAATTCTTTATTTTATGTCCATACACTTGGCTATCAGCAATATCTGTAACCTTCACAGTGGTCCTGCCCCACAGTGTGGTGTAGCACCATTGCAGGTATAACACCATTGCACAAGTAAGGCTTAAGAAGCTTACGTACGGTCACACATCTGGATTGCTAAACTATACCTCTATCTTGACAGTCCCCGCTAAGACACTGAATGAACTACGTCATCTCAACCTTTGTTTCTGGCTGTCGACAGATAAAGATCCAGCTTCATTTGTAGCATCATTCATCAAGGATTTCTTGGACTCCAACCAGATCTCATGATTCACTGCTAAACACCTGGAGAGCAATTAAGATATTCATAATCTACTTAGCATAGACAGAGATAGATTATAAACTGTTCTGGCAAACAAGAGGTTAAGAAAATGGAGGAATTTTGAGCGGTGGAGAACTCCCTATGAATGGGCATTGGCAGGCTTTGTGGAGGAGATAGACATAGACTTGTGCCAAAATTAGAGGAGAGTTCAGAGATTAGGATCTGTAATCGTACTGCCTGGATTCAGATTTTTTAAAAAAGTTTTTTTAATTGAAGGATAGTTGCTTTACAGAACTTCATTATTTTCTGTCAAACCTCAACATTAATCAGCCATAGGTATACATATATCCCTTCCCTTTTGAACCTCCCTCCCATCTCCCTCCCCATCCCACCCCTCTGGGTTGAATCAAAGCCCCTGTTTGAGTTTGCTGAGCCATACAGCAAATTCCTGTTGGCTATCTATTTTACATACTGTCTAGATAGCATATTAAAAAGCAGAGACATTACTTTGCCAACAAAGGTCCATCTAGTCAAGGCTATGGTTTTTCCAGTGGTCATGTATGGACGTGAGAGTTGGACTGTGAAGAAAGCTGAGCACCGTAGAATTGATGCTTTTGAACTGTGGTATTGGAGAAGACTCTTGAGAGTCCCTTGGACTGCAAGGAGATCCAAGCAGTCCATTCTAAAGGAGACCAGTCCTGGGGGTTCATTGGAAGGACTGATGCTAAAGCTGAAACTCCAATAATTTGGCCACCTCATGCAAAGAGTTAACTCATTGGAAAAGACTCTGATGCTGAGAGGGATTGAGGGCAGGAGGAAAAGGGGACAACAGAGGATGAGATGGCTGGATGGCATCACCGACTCAATGGACATGAGTCTGAGTGAACTCCGGGAGTTGGTGATGGACAGGGAGGCCTGGTGTGCAGCGATTCATGGGGTTGCAAAGAGTCGGACATGACTGTGTGACTGAACTGAACTGAACTGCCCTGGAAATAAATTCTTCAGTACCATTTTTCTAGATTCCATATATGTACGTTAGAATATGATATTTATCTTTCTCTTTCTGACTCACTTCACTCTATAATAGGTTTTAGGTTCATCTACCTCATCAGAACTGACTCAAATGTGTTCCTTTTTATGGCTGAGTAATATTCCATTGTGTTTATGTACCACAACTTCTTTATCCGTGCATCTGTCAATCGACATCTAGGTTGCTTCCGTGTTGTAAATAGTGCTGCAGTGAATAATGGGATACATGTGTCTTTTTCAACCCTGGTTTCTCTGGGGTATATGCCTAGGAGTGGAATTGCTGGGCAATATGGTGGTTTTATGTCTAGTTTTTTAAGGAATCTCCATATTATCTTCCATAGTGGCTATATCAATTTACATTCCCACCAACAGTGCAAGAATGTTCCCTTTTTTCCACACCCTTTCCAGCATTTATTGTTTGTTGACTTTTTGATGAGGGCCATTCTGACTGGTGTGAGGTGATATCTCATTGATTTGCATTTCTCCAATAATGAGCGATGTTGAGCATCTTTTCATGTGTTTGTTAGCCATCTGTATGTCTTCTTTGGAGAAATGTCTGTTTAGGTCTCTTTCCCATGTTTTGATTGGGTTGTTTTTTTTCCTGGTATGAGTTGTATGACCTGCTTGTATATTTTGGAAACTAATCCTTTGTCAGTTGTTTCATTTGCTTTTATTTTCTCCCATTCTGAGGATTGTCTTTTCACCTTCCTTATAGTTTTCTTTGCTGTGCAAAAGCTTTTAGATTTAATCATGTCCCACTTGTTTACTTTTGTTTTTATTTCCATTACTCTAGGAGGTGGGTCATAGAGGATCTTGCTTTGATTTATGTCATCAAGCGTTCTGCCTGTTTTCCTCTAAGAGTTTTATAGTGTCTGGTCTCACATTTTAGGTCTTTAATCCATTGGATTCAGATTCTTTAGCACTTACTAGTTGTGTGCCTTTGGGAAAATAATTTAATGTTTCTGGGTCTCAGCTTTTTTACCTTTAAAATAGTAAGGACCTGCCTTAAGACTAAGGCAAAGATTAAATAAGGGAATGCCTGTGAAAGGCTTAGTGTAGCATGTAATACATTTAATAAATGCTGTTATGTTACAATTGTTATCACAACTAAAACTATAAAAGCATAAAAGGATTCAGTAAGTAGTTGAGACCGCCATTATTTTTAGACCTGAGAAGAACTGTAGAGGAACCCGGAGCACAGCTTGAAATCCACTGGTCCAGAAGTATAAGAAAGGCAAAGGACCATGTCTCCAGAGCCTGGAGTCCCTACAAGGATCCCAGATCTTGAGATACTGCCACCTCCATTACAGCCATGACCCAACCAGTTTGGTTCAGGTGTGTACTTTGAATGAACCAATAGGAAAAACCCTAGCATCAAAACCAAACTATAAGTAGGAATGTTGGGGACATTGATGATACAAGCTGGGCATTCCAATACAGCTGCTTAGAGGCATGATTTTGGACTGTAAAGAAGTAAGGAGAATTGATATGTTGTTTGAAGTCCTACTGTTATCACTTAACTCCTGGGCAGAATTCTCTGCACTTCTATGAGAAATGTTTATGTTTGTGGGATGTTTGCACAGTCCTGAGTAGGCACCCTGTTGTTGTTCAGCTGCTAAGTCCTATCTGACTCTTTGTGACCCCATGGACTCTAATCTGCCAGGTTTCTTTGTCCATGGGGTTCTCCAAGCAAGAATACTGGAGAGAGTTGCCATTTCCTTCTCCAGGGAGGCACTAGGCATCAAGGCCTTGCACAAATTAAGAATATATGGCTATTGGCCATGCCTTCAAAATGTCAGGTATTTTCAAAACTATTATTTCATCAAACAACACCCATTGTTTTCATTTTAAGGTGCAGTCTGGAAATTTAAGCCTTCTAATGTGTAATTCCTTTGTCTCTGATTATCTTAGGAGACACTAATCTCTTGTATATTTACCACATTCTTTCTGGATAAATATGCTGGTGGTGGCCACACTTCTCCTAAGAATGGTCAAAATCCTGCCCCTCCTATCCCTCAACAACTAACCAAGTTTCGTATCCTCTGGGCAAAGCCCTGCCGTTTTATCTATGGATTGAATTTATCAATTTCTGGTTTACCTAAAATTACAGTCACTCCAAGAAATTGTTTGTATCCCTTGTCTTTCATTGTCATTTAATACTTTGAGGAAGAAATGTAGTCATTTAAATGGAATTTGCCACTGATATACAACCAATTAAACTTATCCATGAAACTTGAGTAGAACAGGAAACAGCGAGGTGAAAAGAATAGGAAAAAGAACTCTCACCAATGTGGAATAAACCATATGCAGCACAAAAGTAATCCATGAAGTTTTAAGACCATCAAGATATTAGAAATAGAGCTTATGAAATGCTAAATATCTTCTGAGTCTCAACCTTGAGTTGGAAGAAACAGACATCAAGAATTAATTCTCTTTGTAATTATAGGACTAATAAAAATGGAAGTGAACTTAGATGTTTGGGAGTTTTAAAAGACAAATAAGATGCTTGGAATCTTAGATTTAAAAAGAGAAGATACTAAATGAAAGATGGAATCTTTATTTTACAGATTCTCTGAATCTCCTACTTGTTCTTCCTGTTTATCAGTCAGAAAAACTTAAGATTTGAACAGCAGCAATTAATTATAAAAGCAGCAGGAATAATTTTTTGGTTATGACTTTTTTCCCTAATATTTCATCGAATTAATTTAGCATGCCTTTTACATTTAAAAATATTTCTCTGATCATCAAAATGACATATTTAGAAAAAGCGTTAAGATTTTTTCTACATCATTTATAATGCCACTACCGAGAAAGGATACTTAGAACATTTTCTACTTCCTTCCTTTTCTTCTTAACTGTCTTAAGAGGTGAGACCACATTGCTTGGCTTTTTAACACATAAGCTTAATTCTGAATGTTAATCATTTCTTCATAGTTGGTACCTGTTACCGCTGTTTTTAAGATTTTATTTCAGGTCAAGGTGGCTGGATTTTGTTTTCATTTTCTTTTTAAGCTTTTCACTTGTATGGTAACATTTTGTCTTTTTTTGTATTATTATTCTTGGTCTTCCAGTTTTTTCTGTTCCATTTTTGCCATCTGCTCTTGATGTACACATTCTCCTTGGTCTATGCAACTTGATAACTTGAACTAGAATATTAATACTGTGTATTCGTGTTTCATGAATAGGTTGAATTAGAGGCTGTTATACATGCCCTTGTTAACAGGATTGATGAAAGTAGAATAGCAAGTGGATGATAGCAGTGATATCTTTCTACAGACAATCTTCAGCAGCTTATCTAGTGGTTGGCTTGGCACAGCTTCCGAGCATTTGAGGTTTCGGTTTTTCCCAGTGTTTGTCATGATATTCTGAAATTCTCTTTTAGGACCTAGAAGTTTTACATAGTTGAGTTCAGTTCAGTTGCTCAGTCATGCCCAACTCTTTGCAACCCCATGAACCGCAGCATGCCAGGCCTCCCTGTCCATCACCAACTCCCAAAGTCCACCCAAACCCATGTTCATTGAGTTGGTGATGCCATCCAACCATCTCATCCTCTGTCATCCCCTTCTCCTGCCCTCAATCTTTCCCAGCATCAGGGTCTTTTCAGATGAGTCACCTCTTCGCATGAGGTGTCCAAAGTATTGGAGTTTCAGCTTCAACATCAGTCCTTCCAATGAACACCCAGGACTGGTCTCCTTTAGGATGGACTGGTTGGATCTCCTTGCAGTCCAAGGGACTCTCAAGAGTCTTCTCCAACACCACAGTTCAAAAGCATCAATTCTTTGGCCCTCAGCTTTCTTCACAGTCCAACTCTCACATCCATACATGACTACTGGAAAAACCATAACCTTGCCTAGACAGACCTTTGTTAGCAAAGTGATATCTCTGTTTTTTAATATGCTGTCTAGGTTACTTAACTTACATAACTTTCCTTCCAAGGAGTAAATGTCTTTTAATTTCATGGCTTCAGTCACCATCTGCAGTGATTTTGGAGCCCAGGAAAATAAAGTCAGCTGCTGTTTCCACTGTTTCCTCATATATTTCCCATGAAGTGATGGGACTGGATGCCATGATCTTCATTTTCTGAATGTTGAGCTTTAAGCCACCTTTTTCACTCTCCTGTCACTTTTACCAAGAGGCTCTTTAGTTCCTCTTCACTTTCTGGCATAAGAGTGGTGTCATCTGCATATCTGAGGTTGTTGATATTTCTCCCAGCAATCTTGATTCCAGCTTGTGCTTCCTCCAGCCCAGCATTTCTCATGATGTCCTCTGCATAGAAGTTAAATAAGCAGGGTGACAATATACAGCCTTGATGTACTCCTTTTCCTATTTGGAACCAGTCTGTTGTCCCATGTCCAGTTCTAACTGTTGCTTCCTGACCTGCATACAGGTTTCTCAAGAGGCAGGTCAGGTGATCTGGTATTCCCATCTCTTTCAGAATTTTCCACAGTTTATTGTGATCCACACAGTGAGTTACTGGTGGCTTAAAATTCATGGAAAAAAATCTGTTGATTGCATTTAATTTCTTAGCAGAATCATTTCCAGAAAAGTTAAATGTTGGCAAGCTTAATTTATTTATAACCTTGACATTAATATTTCAAAACATTAGTTCTTTTTTTTTTTTTTTTTTTTTGCTGGTAAAACAAGATTTTAAGTGAACTTTATTTATTTTTTTTTAATTTTTTAATTTTTTTTTTTAATTTTAAAATCTTTAATTCTTACATGTGTTCCCAAACATGAACCCTCCTCCCCTCCCTCCCCATAACATCTCAGTGGGTCATCCCCATGCACCAACCCCAAGCAAGCTGTATCCTGCGTCAGACATGTACTGGCGATTCAATTCTTACATGATAGTATACATGATAGAATGCCATTCTCCCAAATCATCCCACCCTCTCCCTCTCCCTCTGAGTCCAAAAGTCCTTTATACACAGCTGTGTCTTTTTTCCTGTCTTGCATACAGGGTCGTCATTGCCATCTTTCTAAATTCCATATATATGTGTTAGTATACTGTATTGGTGTTTTTCTTTCTGGCTTACTTCACTCTGTATAATCGGCTCCAGTTTCATCCATCTCGTCAGAACTGATTCAAATGAATTCTTTTTAATGGCTGAGTAATACTCCATTGTGTATATGTACCACAGCTTTCTTATCCATTCATCTGCTGATGGACATCTAGGTTGTTTCCATGTCCTGGCTATTATAAACAGTGCTGCGATGAACATTGGGGTACATGTGTCTCTTTCAATTCTGGTTTCCTTGGTGTGTATGCCCAGCAGTGGGATTGCTGGGTCATAAGGTAGTTCTATTTGCAATTTTTGAAGGAATCTCCACACTGTTCTCCATAGTGGCTGTACTAGTTTGCATTCCCACCAACAGTGTAGGAGGGTTCCCTTTTCTCCACACCCTCTCCAGCATTTATTGCTTGCCGATTTTTGGATCGCAGCCATTCTGACTGGTGTGAAGTGGTACCTCATTGTGGTTTTGATTTGCATTTCTCTGATAATGAGTGATGTTGAGCATCTTTTCATGTGTTTGTTAGCCATCTGTACGTCTTCTTTGGAGAAATGTCTATTTAGTTCTTTGGCCCATTTTTTGATTGGGTCGTTTATTTTTCTACCCAAAGAAACTAAAGACCTATATATAGAAAACTATAAAACACTGATGAAAGAAATCAAAGAGGACACTAATAGATGGAGAAATATACCATGTTCATGGATCGGAAGAATCAGTATAGTGAAAATGAGTATACTACCCAAAGCAATCTACAAATTCAATGCAATCCCTATCAAGCTACCAGCCATATTTTTCACAGAACTAGAACAAATAATTTCAAGATTTGTATGGAAATACAAAAAACCTCGAATTGCCAAAGCAATCTTGAGAAAGAAGAATGGAACTGGAGGAATCAACTTGCCTGACTTCAGGCTCTACTACAAAGCCACAGTCATCAAAACAGTATGGTACTGGCACAAAGACAGACATATAGATCAATGGAACAAAAAAGAAAGCCCAGAGATAAATCCACACACATATGGACACCTTATCTTTGACAAAGGAGGCAAGAATATTCAATGGAGTAAAGACAATCTCTTTAACAAGTGGTGCTGGGAAAACTGGTCAACCACTTGTAAAAGAATGAAACTAGATCACTTTCTAACACCGCACACAAAAATAAACTCAAAATGGATTAAAGATCTAAATGTAAGACCAGAAACTATAAAACTCCTAGAGGAGAACATAGGCAAAACACTCTCAGACATAAACCACAGCAGGATCCTCTATGATCCACCTCCCAGAATTCTGGAAATAAAAGCAAAAATAAACAAATGGGATCTAATTAAAATTAAAAGCTTCTGCACAACAAAGGAAACTATAAGCAAGGTGAAAAGACAGCCTTCTGAATGGGAGAAAATAATAGCAAATAAAACATTAGTTCTGATTTTTTTCTGGATAAACTGTTACGGTATATAAATTTAGGAGATTTGGGTGAACAAAGTTGCACTCCTTCTCCTATAAACTGATTTTCAATTGTTATTAATGTTTGGGAAAACGCATTAGTCCATGTGGTAATTTGTCTTCCCTGTTGGGTCAGATTGTAGCGAAGCTCCCTGCAAAGTGTGAGACCTGGGTTAGATCCCTGGTTTGGGAAGATCTCCGGGAGAAGGGCATGGCAGCTCACTCCAGGATTCTTGCCTGGAGAATTCCTGGCAGGCTACAACCCATAGAGTTGCAAAGAGTCAGACAGGACTGAACAACCAACACTTTCACTTTCATGTGGTAAATTACTCAGGTTAGTGTTTACACTTTAAGATGAACTCTATAAATTGATACCCAGAGTGCAATTAAGCTGCTTTCTGATATAATCTTTCTTTTCCAAATGATATTATTAGGCAAATCATCCCATAACCATTTAGAGTACTATTCCACCTTCTTTACTGATAAGAAATGTCCGCTCACAGTGGCCTCTCGAAAGTATAATTTATTAGATTTATAATTAAGACATTAAAATTTCTTTCTTTGTGTATTCTCTATGGTGTTTTCACAGTTCTTCAAACATTGTCTTTGGAGGTAGAATGATGATATTGCAGCGAAAATCACCTCCTTAAGATTTAAAAGAAAATGATGCTCAGGAGGCCAGTGGCTAAGAGTCTTTTAAATTTGGCCATGGTGACTTAATTAGCTGCAACATTTGACTTTGGACCTATGGTGTTTAGAAGGGCATAAAATACACTGTTTCCCCCAGAGACCATTGACAGAAATGCATCGCTGATGTTATTGGTCATATGGGAAGTTTTGTAAATGGTGTTTTGGTTCCTTAAAATTTCCTAATTAAATAGATAGTTTGGCTCTGGATTTTGAGCTCTGGTGGAGAGTCAAAGGATATAGAAAAGATGAGTGGACATGTATACACTGCTGTTTTTAAAAAAACGTTTTTTAAAAAAACCAACAAGGACCTACTGTATAGCACAGGGAAATCTGCTCAATGTTATATGGCAGCCTGGATGGGAAGGGAGTTTGAGGGCGAATGGAAAAATGTGTATGTATGGCTGAGTCTATTCACTGTTTACCTGAAACTATCAAAACACTGTTAATTGGCTATACTTCAAAACCACATAAAAAGCAAAAAATGAAAAGATGAATTTCAGAAGACATTAAGGAACCAAAGCACTGAAGCTGACTTCTATTGAGACAGAGCATAGTATTTACAAAAATTTTTGATTTGGCTATTTTACATGGAGGCCAAAATCTAGGTGTATCAAAATGTTAAAAAGAGATTTAAAAAAAATGGGGAAAATATTTTGAACACTTTCTCTCCAGTACTTGGGTAGGTACATGAGGAACTGAAGAAAAGAGGGGAAGGCCCACCTGGTATCAAAGTATGTGGATACATGTACAAATAAAGAAAACCAATCAAACTGAGAAACATCCAGTAACATTAAATTAATGTGTCTAGTGTATATGGCATTTAGTAAAATTCAAACAGAATATAATTAATCTCCTTTTTGAAAAAAAAATCAGTTATAAAAGGTTGGTATGAAAAAAAGACAGATGGAGGAAACTTCAATATTTGTATAGCACAAGGCTGCTCTATTATTCAGTTTTTGTGGTTCAGTAGAATACATTATTTTAAATGTATGTTGATTAGAAAATTCCTTGTTAATTATGGTTTTACTTGAAATTTTATTTTTTTTATTTTTTTTTTTACTTTTTTATTTTTTAATTTTAAAATCTTTAATTCTTACATGTGTTCCCAAACATGAACCCCCCTCCCACCTCCCTCCCCATAACATCTCTGTGGGTCATCCCCATGCACCAGCCCCAAGCATGCTGTATCCTGCGTCAGACATAGACTGGCGATTCAATTCTTACATGATAGTATACATGATAGGATGCCATTCTCCCAAATCATCCCACCCTCTCCCTCTCCCTCTGAGTCCAAAAGTCCATTATACACAGCTGTGTCTTTTTTCCTGTCTTGGATACAGGGTCGTCATTGCCATCTTTCTAAATTCCATATATATGTGTTAGTATACTGTATTGGTGTTTTTCTTTCTGGCTTACTTCACTCTGTATAATCGGCTCCAGTTTCATCCATCTCATCAGAACTGATTCAAATGAATTCTTTTTAACGGCTGAGTAATACTCCATTGTGTATATGTACCACAGCTTTCTTATCCATTCATCTGCTGATGGACATCTAGGTTGTTTCCATGTCCTGGCTATTATAAACAGTGCTGCGATGAACATTGGGGTACATGTGTCTCTTTCAATTCTGGTTTCCTTGGTGTGTATGCCCAGCAGTGGGATTGCTGGGTCATAAGGTAGTTCTATTTATAATTTCATCAGAGCCTATTTTTAGTCCTCATAAGAGAAATCACAGTAACTTTGGAACTCACTAATAATAAATAAAGGGTCTTCTCTTCTGTTAATGCTAATATTTTCTGCTTAGTATTTTAAATGAGACGTTCAAATGATTTTCAAGTATCTTAGTTGTGAATATAACTTTTATGCTCATTTGAATCACAGAAGCCCGCCAGCATTTAAGGACTTTTTTAAAAGCAAAAAGGTTACATATCATGGAAAGGAAACATTTTTAGTTCATCTACATTAATCCTGTTGCATAACTTGGAAGGGGAAATTAGCTTTTCCTATTATGACTGTACTTGACAAATACTACTTTAAAGAGATCTTGGAAATGTCTTGAAAACCTTCAAGTCAGGCATGATATATAAACTGACATAAGGAATTCAAATGATTTCCCACTGTTGAAGTGCAGAAATTTTCTTCTACTTTTTTCCTCTGGCTGATCTAATAATTACATTGACATGAGAGATTAATAGAAAATAAAATTTAACCCTGTGTGTACATGGGAGAGACCCAGGAAAAGTGAGTAACAGAGTACATGAGAATGCTGGAAGCCTTCTTGTTAAATACCACCCTCAACTAAAGACTAGAGAGGATGTTGAGGGTAGTGGTTTAGGACTTCAAAGAAGAGGAAGGCAATCGATAAGGAGATGGTAAAGCAAATGTTTGATAAGCAAATATTGCTGGGTCTGTGAAAACAGTGGGGCGAGGAGGAGTTTAACAGACTTTGCCAGGTTACCCTCTGTCGCTGGGCTTCCCTGGCGGCTCAGAGGTTAAAGCATCTGCCTGAAAGGTGGGAGACCTGGGTTTGATCTCTGGGTCGGGAAGATCCCCTGGAGAAGGAAAATGGCAACCCACTCTAGTATTCTCGCCTGGAGAGTCCCATGGACAGGGGAGCTTGGTGTGTGTCCACGGGGTCACAAAGAGTCGGATACGACTGAGCGACTTCACTTTCACTTTCCTCTGTCACTAAGTGCCCACACCTACTTCATATTATTGTTGTATCTCCTGATGACTCCCTTCCTGAAACAGATCCTCTATCTATATTCTATACACAGTTAGAGGGAAGCTCAGTGTTTCTGCCTGAGTCTTTGGGCCTTGATTGTTTTCAGCTCAAAATAACCCACATGCCAAAGAGACATTTTGGGGTGACACATTTTGTTCCCCTATATCACCTTGCCTTGCAACCTTCCTCCTCCCCCTAATTCTAACACAGACTCCATTCATCATGGCAGACCAGCATAGGGACAAGGGGTATGAATCTTAGAGCCAAGTTTGAAAGACAGCTCTGTTGCTTGGGTATTTACCCTGAGCAAGTTACTAAACTCAGGTGAATCTAAACTTCTAGAATGAAACACTGTGGAATTAAATAAATAATATGTAGTATTGGATAGATATTCAATAAGTGTTTGCACTTGCCTTTTTAAAGGGAACTAGCTGACAGAAGAGGGATACAGACTTTAAAAGAGGAAAATCAAAAGCACCTGGTGACCACCAGCCTGGCTTATCTGCTTTATGTCTTCTCTCTCCTTATGGGTAACAGTGACCTCTAGTCTCTATCCTGTTCCATCTACCCTTGACATGGATATACTGATGCTGAAAGACAGGCCTCCCTGCACTGATGCTGAGCTGAATCTCAGAGACAGAGTTTGTGTGAAGTAAGAAAGAATGGCTTTATTGCTTTGCCAAGTAAAGGGGAAGCAGTAGGCTCCTGCCCTCAAAAACTGTGTGTCCCAACTGGGAGGATTTGATGAGGAGTTTCACAGCAATAGTTTAAGGCTGTGGTCTCTGACAAGTTAGTTCTTTAATCTTGTCTCAGGTGGTTAGTCTCCTAATGATTTCCTCTGGTCTGTTTAATCTTGCTTCCAGTAGGGTCTGTTTTTTTTTTTTTTTTTTGAGGAGGGGGAGTGCGGGGCGGGGAGATTCTCTTCCTTTGAATAGCAACTGTTTGAATCTACCCTGTGGAACTTGAGGAAGGTGATGGAGACTGGAGTTGAGCCTATAAGAAATGGGGGACAAAAAGGAGCCCAGGAGCCCCACAGGGTCCTTCTAGGTTTCTATACCAAATTAATTTCATTACTTTTTATCCTTTCTAAAAGAGGCATCTGGTTACACATATGACTCACTTTGACTCCCCAGTATAACCTACCAAGATCTCAACTAGTGACTTCCACCTCCCGCATCTCGCCTAGGCAAGGCAACATGGTGTGGGAATAAGACATCAGCTAGCTCAGGTGGGTTGAGTGCTAACTTTACTTTGTCAACAACACCACCAAAAAAGAACATTGTTCATCAACCAGTTATACAAGGGTTAAGTTGCAACTCACTGCAATCACCTACTAGAAAATGCATTCTTAAAGGAATTTAGAATTAAAAAAAAAATAGGAGACGTACTCTGTGCTTTGGATAAACTGACATTGGATAGTTAGATGCATATCTCAGGAAGAATTGTAATGACCCCGGGTTCTTGCATCTTCCCACACACTGAAATCGTTAACTTGAGGTATCTGTTCTCTGTGATTAGGAGTAATATTTTACTAGGATATATGCTTGACTTTCTTAGTATTTCTTGGTCAAAAAATTTGTATGTATACTGGCTCGTCTTCAGAAAAGTTCCTCAGAACCCTCTCCCAAACTACAGTCCTCAGTAAAACCCTGGCTAAAAACGGACGCAGCTTTCGTACTGTACATTTTTAAGTCAACAGGGCTTACTGGTATATTCATTCATAAAACAGACATTAAGGCACATCTCTTGTGTTGCAGTGAGGCTTAAAAAAGATAATATGTCAAGTGCACAGTGTTTTGATGAATAAAAATATGAAATCAATAAATGGTGATTGTTATGGCTTCCTGTGTTCAGACAACCATCTCAATTATCCCAGGACTTGAGAAACAGAAATTTCTAAGGTTAACTGAACACTTTCGGTTTTGGTTCATTTGTGCTGGATATTATTTCCATTTAGAATGACTTCCATGTAAGAATGCCTTTTGATCAAATGTATGCAGGTTAAACTCATACTTGTTTTTACAGATTACAATGAACTTCTTCCTCCTTTGTTCTAATCCCTTCATTGTTTGTATCCCATTCTGAATGGGGATAATGTCTCCTTTACTCAATTGTCAGGTCTTTATAGGTGTAAGCTATATCTTAATTTACTTTTTCCAATTTCCACTTTTTATTTTTGTATGTTTCTCTGGGAAACGTCCACTGAATTACCTAGAGGTTGGAGACTGGAGTGAAGAATTCAATTTGTGACAGCCTTCAAGGACGTTGGCTTCTTAGAAGCTAAAATAGTGTTGTAGAGGTATTCCTGCAACTCCACCATGAAGATTTATTAAGAATGGTGTTTTTGGAATACCTGCTACTCCTTCTTAAGGCTCCATAAGACTCCTTTGCAGTCTTAAACAATCTGAAGGAAGTATCTGCAGATATCATGACAATGTTTGCCTTTGTACACTCTGGATTTTACAATACTTTTGAAGGTTTCCCTCCCTCTTGATATATGGCTAATTTGGAAAACTAATAATCTAAGCAAATTAAGAAGCAAGACTTCTCTTTGACCCATGGAAATGGAGGAGGAGTAGCTGTAACATAATTATTCTTCTAAGCTTTGTTTTCATCTTATTGCACTTGTGACTCAGAAAATATTGTTGATGCATGAAATGATAAGGTCAGAGTAATTCTGATAGATGAGCTGAGTGAACTTGCTAAAGATGTAAAACCTTTATTTCAAGTAGGCCATGGCATGAAAGAGAGTCAGTAATATGGTTTCAACCTGGACTTACCTTGTTGATGCTTTTATAAGGACAAGCACATTGCCAAACTGCTAACCTTTCAGTCCTATTTGCAGTCTCTGCCTACAAAATTAATTATTGTCTTTAACTAAAGGTCATCTACTTCTTTGGACTCTTAAAGAGAAATGACTTATTTCTTTCAATTTATTTTTTAATGTATACTTTGTGTCAATCAAATTTTTACTGAGCACCTACTATTTTTAAGTCCGTGTGAGACTCACTGCTTAATACAGAGTTCCTCTATGAATTAACCCTGAGTAGTTAGGAATATGCTCTCTAAATTATATCACTTAAGTTGACTGAACAAAGAATGCTTTCCAAATCTAAATTGTGATGTCTTTTTTTTTTTTGCTTTGTACAGAAACTCTGAGCTTTTTCTGTATTGGAAACATTTTTTGCCGTTGCCATTGTTATTCTTTTATTTGTAAGTTGCCCAGCTTGATCAAGCATATGGCTTTTTTTCTTTTAAAGACAGAGATAATTGCAGTTGATTAGCAAAGAGGAATATATACCAATAATCTTCAGTGCATGGATGCAAAATTAAAACTGGATTATTACGCAAGCTAAACTTAATGCTGCCTCATGTTATTAAGGAATACAGCTAACATTTCTCTTAGACAAATGGAAAATCTAATACCTGCTTTCACTCAAGGTTTATAGTGAAATTGACTTTCCTAATACTGAGGTGCCTTTTCAGCCATGTTATTAGACACAAAAATATCTTTTTTAATAAAGGGAAAATAGTGTCCTGGTTATCCTTTTTACGTTTTTGGTTGACTATCGTTCCATTGATAAACACCTGGAACATTTCGGCTGGGGTTCCAATGATTGGAAAGAAACCAGTTGAAATTATTCCCAGGGTTAGTGGACAACAGGGTTCCTGCCTTGAGAATTTTCTTGTTTTGAATAACGAATCTCCCTCTTAAGATAGTTAGACATTTCTCATTTGCAGTAAGCGCCTGTGTACCAGATCTTGGAAGTAATTAGATTGCTTCATAGCTTATTTTCACAAGCCTCACTCAGTATATGGATTCTTAAATAAACAATAAGGAAATTATATTACAAAGAATGACAGCCCACATACAAATCCCCTAGTATAATAAAAAGTGATTAAAAGTGTTGTTCAAGTGAGGGAAGATTCCTGAGCATATGCTTACCAGGTTCTGCTGAAACGGCTGTCACTAAACAAATATCAGAACATGTTAAATTACATGGTTTGCTTTCATTTTTATTATTATTTTTTTGTACATTGTGAGCTGGAAAGGGGTTTCTTAGTAAACAAAGAGGGCATGGGGGATACTTTTTATTTTCCCCTTTCAGGATTGATTTGAGCTATGTTCATACACTTTTATGCCTGGAAGAATAGGTCCTAGTGGTGTCCTGTTCCATCTGAAGTGTGCCAGAGTGTGACAGTCTATGATGTTAGCAGCTATTCATAACTGGTAACAATACACTGCAAGACAGGGACTCTCCCCAGCTAGGCTTCCCTGCAGGCAGCAATTTTCATGAGATCAAGAAGGGTTTTTTTCCCCCTTCTTTTTGTATCACAAATAGGCCAGTTATCCTCATTATCAGCCTCTCCCTCCAGTTTCTTGAAACCCCTCTCCAAGTCACTGCCATTGATTTTTAATGCTTAAGTACATATTTAAAATACACTAAGTTTTGCCAAAGATTTGATTGAAAGTGGACATTTCCATTCTTTTTGGCCTTTGAATGGCTACCTACCACTAGCCTGATGTTTTTTGACTAATTTCAAAAATTGAAGTTATCTTTTTGGTGAAAAATGACCCACTCTCTATTAGGTGAACCTTTCCTTTAAGGACTAGTGAAGCCTTAAATTTCAAGTCTATGTTGATTAAGGAATTATTGAGATTAATTAGTATTCCTTGACATCCCCACAATTAAAGGTACACTGGCTTGAAACAATTTCATGCTCATTTACCAAAAGGCTTTTACTTCCTAAATCCTTTAACTTAATTCACTGTTCTCACTATTTTGCCACTCTGTAATTCTTAAATTCTATACTGTTGTGGCTATTTTTTTCTTTAGAATATTGTTCTTCAAGAGTTGAATTGTTTTCAAATTCCAATTAGTATTCTGATTATCATAAGGCTTTTCACTTCTTTCCACATTTGTTAAAAAGCATCATTAGATCTTGGGAGGATATTAAAGAGCATTTGTTAGATATAAGGAGTATGTGCATTGGTAATTTGATTTCATTGGTTGAAAAGGAAAAGGCAAAATATAAAGTTAAAAGTGGACAAACTCTATACTGTCAAGTCAGGAGCACCTATTCAAATCATTAAAAGCAAAAACCTTAGAATATGTGGAATTTGACCTAAAACTTGAAAGTTCTGAATTCCTGTACTCATAATTAAAAAAAAAAAAAGATGGGGATACATTGAAAAATTAGGGATTTCAATCTGATATTTTTCTTTACTATATTTTTAAAATAAATAACTAAAATGGACTGGAATGGGTGAATTTAACTCAGATGACCATTATATCTACTACTGCGGGCAGGAATCTCTCAGAAGAAATGGAGTAGCCATCATGGTCAACAAAAGAGTCCAAAATGCAATACTTGGATGCAATCTCAAAAACAACAGAATGATCTCTGTTCATCTCCAAGGCAAACCATTCAATATCACAGTTATCCAAGTCTATGCCCCAACCAGTAATGCTGAAGAAGCTGAAGTAGAACGGTTTTATGAAGACCTGAAGGACCTTTTAGAACTA
This sequence comes from Capricornis sumatraensis, assembly GCF_032405125.1. Lineage (NCBI taxonomy): Eukaryota > Metazoa > Chordata > Mammalia > Artiodactyla > Bovidae > Capricornis > Capricornis sumatraensis. The sequence continues at coordinate 8,662,437 of NC_091091.1, read as the reverse complement.
ACACCCAAAACAGATGTCCTTTTCGTTATAAGGGACTGGAATGCAAAAGTAGGAAGTCAAGAAACACCTGGAGTAACAGGCAAATTTGGCCTTGAAATGCGGAATGAAGCAGGGCAAAGACTAATAGAGTTTTGCCAAGAAAATGCACTGGTCATAGCAAACACCCTCTTCCAACAACACAAGAGAAGACCCTACACATGGACATCACCAGATGGTCAACACCAAAATCAGATTGATTATATTCTCTGCAGCCAAAGATGGAGAAGCTGTATACAGTCAACAAAAACAAGACCAGGAGCTGGCTGTGGCTAAGATCATGAACTCCTTATTACCAAATTCAGACTTAAATTGAAGAAAGTAGGGAAAACCGCTAGACCATTCAGGTATGACCTAAATCAAATCTCTTATGATTATACAGTGGAAGTGAGAAATAAATTTAAGGGCCTAGATCTGATAGATAGAGTGCCTGGTGAGCTATGGACTGAGGTTCATGACATTGTACAGGAGACAGGGATCAAGACCATCCCCATGGAAAAAAAAATGCAAAAAAAGCAAAATGGCTGTCTGGGGAGGCCTTACAAATAGCTGTGAAAAGGAGAGAGGCAAAAAGCAAAGGAGAAAAGGAAAGATATAAGCATGTGAATGCAGAGTTCCAAAGAACAGCAAGAAGAGATAAGAAAGGCTTCTTCAGCGATCAATGCAAAGAAATAGAAGAAAACAACAGAATGGGAAAGACTAGAGATCTCTTCAAGAAAATTAGAGATACCAAGGGAACATTTCATGTATAGATGGGCTCGATAAAGGACAGAAATGGTCTGGACCTAACAGAAGCAGAAGATATTAAGAAGAGGTGGCAAGAATACATGGAACAACTGTACAAAAAAGATCTTCACACCTCAGATAATCATGATGATGTGATCACTCATCTAGAGCCAGACATCCTGGAATGTGAAGTCAAGTGGGCCTTAGAAAGCATCACTGTGAACAAAGCTAGTGGAGGTGATGGAATTCCAGTTGAGCTGTTTCAAATCCTGAAAGATGATGCTGTGAAAGTGCTGCACTCAATATGCCAACAAATTTGGAAAACTCAGCGGTGGCCACAGGACTGGAAAAGGTCAGTTTTCATTCCAATCCCAAAGAAAGGCAACGCTAAAGAATGCTCAAACTACTGCACAATTGCACTCATCTCACATGCTAGTAAAGTAATGCTCAAAATTCTCCAAGCCAGGCTTCAGCAATACGTGAACCGTGAACTCCTTGATGTTCAAGCTGTTTTTAGAAAAGGCAGAGGAACCAGAGATCAAATTGCCAACATCTGCTGGATCATGGAAAAAGCAAGAGAGTTCCAGAAAAACATCTACTTCTGCTTTATTAACTATGCCAAAGCCTTTGACTGTGTGGACCACAATAAACTGTGGAAAATTCTGAAAGAGATGGGAATACCAGACCACCTAACCTGCCTCTTGAGAAATCTGTATGCAGGTCAGGAAGCAACAGTTAGAACTGGACATGGAACAACAGACTGGTTCCAAATAGGAAAAGGAGTACATCAAGGCTGTATATTGTCACCCTGCTTATTTAACTTCTATGCAGAGTGCATCATGAGAAATGCTGGACTGGAAGAAGCACAAGCTGGAATCAAGGTTGCCGGGAGAAATATCAATAACCTCAGATATGCAGATGACACCACCCTTATGGCAGAAGGTGAAGAGGAGCCAAAAAGCCTCTTGATGAAAGTGAAAGAGGAGAGTGAAAAAGTTGGCTTAAAGCTCAACATTCAGAAAACGAAGATCATGGCATCCGGTCCCATCACTTCATGGGAATTAGACGGGGAAACAGTGGAAACAGTGTCAGACTTTTTTTTTTGGGGCTCCAAAATCACCACAGATGGTGACTGCAGCCATGAAATTAAAAGACACTTACTCCTTGGAAGAAAAGTTATGACCAAACTAGATAGCATATTCAAAAGCAGAGACATTACTTTGCCAACTAAGGTCCGTCTAGTCAAGGCTATGGTTTTTCCAGTGGTCATGTATGGATGTGAGAGTTGGACTAAGAAGGCTGAGCACTGAAGAATTGATGCTTTGAAGTGTGGTGCTGGAGAAGACTCTTGAGAATCCCTTGGACTGCAAGGAGATCCAACCAGTCCATTCTGAAGGAGATCAACCCTAGGATTTCTTTGGAGGGAATGATGCTGAAGCTGAAGCTCCAGTACTTTGGCCACCTCATGGGAAGAGTTGACTCACTGGAAAAGACTCTGATGCTGGGAGGGATTGGGGGCAGGAGGAGAAGGGGATGACTGAGGATGAGATGGCTGGATGGCATCACGGACTCTATGGACATGAGTCTGAGTGAACTCCGGGAGGTGATGGACAGGGAGGCCTGGCGTGCTGCGATTCATGGGGTTGCAAAGAGTTGGACATGACTGAGCGACTGAACTGAACTGAAATGCGTTTCAGCCATGCTGGATCCTCACTGCCATGTGTGGGCTTCTCCTTGCAGTGCCTTCTCTTGCTGTGGAGCACAGGCTCTCATGTGGGCTCAGGAGTTGTGGCGCATGGGCTTAGTTGCTCCATAGCATGTGGAATCTTCCTGGACCAGGGATCGAACCTGTGTCCCGTCATTGACAGGCAGATTCTTATGCATTGCACCACTAGGGAAGTCTGTGACATCTTTTTACTAGGTTAAATCTTAATTTACCAGGAGATTTTAAGTGTGGGAGTTTTTTTTTTTTTTTTTTGAGAGGGGAGTGATATTTTTTAGACTTTACATTTATTAATGCATAAGAATCTTGAAGCATAGAATTGTACTTTGCAAGTATGAACTCCAGTATCAAATAAAATAAATATTAGCACAAAGTAGAAGCTAGTAGGAATCAGAGACCAGACATGAAAAATCAATAGGAAGCTGTGGCAGTTGAAGTTAGCATGGCTCCCAGTGATTCCTGACTCCCCAGGTTTACCCTCTTGTATCATCCTCTCCTTGTGAGTTATAGGCTGGATCCAGTGACTATTTTCTAATAAATAGAATACAGAGAAAGTAAAGGCAGATTGAGACCTATCTGAAAATGGCTCAAGCTAATGTTAGGGTGAGGAACTCATCTAAGCAATGGGGAAAAGCTAAGTCAAAAACTACCTGGGCAATAGAATTCATGACTAATTGGCATACAGTATCTGGGAGCATATCCTTGCCCAAAAAAAGCAGCGTAATTGGAACCAAATTAGAGATCACATTATGACCATTATCATGAATTTATAATAAAAAAGTATTTGAATTATTCTTTGATTTGTTTCCGTTGCTAATATTTGGGGACCACAGATAAATCAGAAACAGCTGAATGTCTCTACCATATTAATAGAATATAAAAAATTGACAAACATGTTTACTTTTCATTCAACTACCATTTATTCAGCATACATTTCCTATCAGCTATTAATAGTAGTGATATATTGTTCTAGGATTAATACTAGGTAGGAAATGGGAAAATTCTCACCCTCTTATATGAGTTATTCACAACACTTATAGTAAGTGCCAAATCAGCTCTGGTTGACCTAGTGCCTTATAGATACAATCTGGCTTAAACACATGAAATATTGATAGCAGTATGAACGGTTTTGTAAAAAGTTGATTCTTGTAGTAGTGAACCTTATTTAATAGTATATGGAGCTTGAGCTTTGCACACAACATTTTAACATGACAGTTCTCAAGATGTACTCTCTTTGATCATCATAGATTTCCAAGTGGACTATAAGATTTAATTCCTTGTTATTGCCCTTTAAGAGCTTTTAGGTAAAAGCTAAATTGATATAACAGTCGAAAGACATTTTAATAAAAACATTCTTAGCATCAGAAGTGTGGAAAACTCACTACGTTTCAGGAGGTGGATTTTCTTTCTGAATATAATTAGAGCACGCACGTTTCCTTTGCTGACAGCAGCATTATAAGCCAAAGCTACAGTAGCCTTCGGCCTCTATATTAGTGTTAGGTCCTGTTTGTGCAAACCTTGACTCAAAATTGAAATATAATGTTTAACAAGGATTATAATCTTTGAATCTCCTGCCCAAACCAAGCACAACATGGTTAGTAGAAGCTAGGGTGACATTAAAAATTTAAACACAGACATAGCATCTGGGTAAAGTAGACTAGAGACTAAAAATATTTGCCTGGAGTCCCCACACAAGGCTCTCTATAGCTTAGACTGAGACCGTTATGGGCTCCCTGTGTTCACCCTTTCTCTGGTTATCCCAGAGCTTCAGGCTGTTTTCTTCACCCACTTTTCCTCTTCAGGTTCTCTAATATGTTTAGAATGAGATGTGGTCTTTTCACTCTTTCGTTTCCATTTCAGACAAGAAATGGGTCCATTTCTTTTAAGGTGTTCCCACTCATCCTCATCACTGAGGGAAAATGGAAGGGAAAAAGTGAATCTGGCATTTCCAAATGGTCAAGGTATTCTGAGTCACTGTGCTTGACAGAGTTACCTACGTTCACTGAAAAAAAATCATTTGAATGGCCTTCCTGCCATGTGTCAGGCATTCTGCTAGGCACTGAGTATAGGAACATAAGAGTCAACTAGCCTTCAATGACTTCAGCACAGAGTGTAAATAACACAGCAGTTACTGTACAACATGATAAGGACACAGGAAGAGAGAAAGAAGCACAGAAGGGGGAGCGGTTGGTGATTAACCTTTGGACACAAGGGATAGGCACACCAGGTAGAAGAAATTGTGTGGACAGAGACACACAGACCAGAATGAACATGCTGAGGTTTAGGAACTATAATAGTTGAGGATGTGAAGGGCACCATGTCGAGCAATGAGGCACGGTGGGTAGGCATGACTTTCTAAATCACTGGTTATCAAAGTGTTTCCACAGCCAGCAGGATCACTTGGAAGTTTATAGAAAAGCACATTCTCAGTCCGCACTCCAGATCTCCTGATAGGAACTGATCTAATCAGCCTTCCAGGTTCTTGATCCCACTAAACTTAAAGAAAAAAAAAAAAAAAAACTAACATGCTAGTAGGAGTTAAAGATTTCTTTTTCTCTTAAAGCCAATGGAGTTTTAAACAGGGAAATGCCATTTATCGAACTTGACTTTTATCGAAAGGGCTATCTGAAAGCACTGTGGAGAATAAATTAGTGCACGTTTGATGATGGCTGCAGGAATAAGATGGATGGAGGGTCAGGAATAAAATTGGATAATGCTTAAAAGGCTGTTGCAATAAGTCAGGTGAAAAGTAACAAGGCACTTACAAGCTGAAGAGTTGTAATGAGTAAGGATTTGAAAAATACTCAATAGCAACTTAAGTCATTTTCACATGATTAAGGGAAATTCTAATGCCACTTACTATCATTCAGTTGAATATGGGCTCATTAATCATCACTACCCCTCTGAAGACTGACCCTGCTTTTAGTGATGGCCACTGGAACTTTTCCTTCCAAGAGTAATCAAAGTGTCAGAGTTCCTCCTGCACAAGTGGTCAGTGTCATTTCTGCATGAGATGAAACAATTGGTTAGGCTGCTGCCATGGTTTCTAGACAAGATTACGTCAGAGTATTTCCTCTGACCTTGAGCCAAAATTCTCTTTACCATCTGACTCATTTGAACAAAGTTAACATTTATAATAGAGGATTGTCTTTAAGATATAACCAATAATTTTATTATTTCTTTTATTCAAAAATAAAAACAAATAGGATTTATTTAGCAACTATCCAGTGGTTCTACATTTGTGGTCCTTGCACAATAGGTGAGTGATTTACTACGTGTACTGATATATATTTGGTGTGTACTCTAATGAACTAACCTAAGTAAAAGTTACCTGTTTTGCAGCTTACATGAAAGGATAAGTCACTCAGTCATGCCCAACTCTTTGCAACCCCGTGAATAGTCCATGGAATTCTCCAGGCCAGAATAGTGGAGTGGGTTCCCTTCTCCAGGGGATCTTCCCAACTCAGGGATCAAACCCAGGTCTCCCGCATTGCCAGTGGATTCTTTACCAACTGAGCCATTAAGGAATATACTACCAAATTAAGATAAGGTTTAAGACAGGATTCAATAATCATTCAGTGTCCCCAGGATATACTGAGTACTCCTCTGTGTCAGGTACTGTGCTTAGTACTTTATTATTCAATCCTCAAAGCACCTTTATGAAATATTAAAATTTTTTATTCTAGTGTATTTTTCATACAAGTGAAGAATTTTAAGAATAAAAAAGCTAACTAACCTGTCACTTCTAATAAGCTGAGACTGTTCAAGCTTCAGAACAGTCCAAAAGAAGTCAAGGAAAGCACTGCCCATTTTTTATAGATCGTTCTAAGAATGATCTATAAAGTTTTCATGACAGTATCGTGCAAGGTCCAAAAACACCTTACACAATATATTATTGGTGGAAATATAAACTAATATGCTCTTTTTTTCAGGAAGGCAGTTGAGCTGTGTGTAACTAAGTAGAAGCATAAAAGTGTACCATCTGAAACAGGGACTCAACTTTTAGGAACACAGTCTGGAAGTAATCTGAGATGCAACAAATAAATATGTATAAATGATACATTATATGAATAAATATATATAGATGATTTTCAGAAATATTTAAAGTGGAAAACCAATATGAAACAAAGACAGTGTCTGGCAGTTATTCAAATATTTTATATATTAAATATAGGCATATCATATATATAAAATATATTGAAACAAACTTTAAAGATTTATTTTTGTATAGTAAATATGCATATTTAATAACCTACAAAATGTTTGGCATTGAGAAAAAAGCTGAATACTAAAACATATACAAAAAGAATAAAACATATACGAGTAGAGAAAAATGGAAAAAAACGTGTGGCATAACTTAACGGAAACTCACCAAAATATTAATTATGGATGAAATTGTTGGTAATTATTTGCCTTTACATTATTTCCCTATTTTTAGAGTTTTCTGTAACAAAAAATAAAAATAAAAACAGAAAGCAACAACAACAACCGAAAATATGCTCCCATGCCATGAAGCAACTAGGCCTGTGGGCCACAACTACTGAAGCCCCCACACAAAAACAAAAAATAAAAATAAAAAGTATCTTAAAATCAGAAATAATGCCCTATTTGATAACTAGTCCATGATACATATTATTATTTCATGGAAGAAAAAATAGCTGATTGTATTTATGAGATAGTATGTGGGAAATTTCTTATAATTTTCTATTTCCAACATAAAATTAATAAAGTGATCATCTTGGAAGCAGAAAGTAGCTAGTTCATATTTGAGCAAATCAGGATGAGGAACTGAATAGAAATCAATATTGAATGATTTCTGATATGGTTTAGAAACCAAATTGAGACATTCTAAGCATCTTAGGTCTAGTAAGTTCAAATTAAAAAAAAAACAATTCTGAAAACAACAGTGGCACAGTGGATAGGACTTCCCTGGCGGCACAGTGGCTAAGAATCTCCCTGCCGATGCGGGGGACATGGGTTCAATCCCTGGTCTGGGAGGATTGCACGTGCCAGGGAGCAGCTAAGCTGTGGGCTACAACTCCCGAAGCCCCCACGTCCTCGGGACTAGGGATCAAACTGCTGAGCCCACGTGCTTCAGTGAGAGATGCCGCCTCAGTGAGAAGCTCATGCACCACCACAAAGAGCAGCCCCCGCTCTCTACAGCTAGAGAAAGCCTATGCCAAGTAAGGAATACCCGGCACAGCCAAAAATAAACAAACTATAAAAAGATAACAATGGCTTATGGATATATACTGTTCTCTGTGTTCCAGGAACTGTTGTAAGAAATATCCCAAGTAGTAACTCATGAAGTATAACAATCTAAGAGATAAGGAAAAGATGAAGAAACTGAAACACAGAGATATTAAGTCACTTCACTTACCATCAGTGTTGGACCCAGAATTTGAACTCAAATACTCTGACTCTGACACATATGCCCTGTTCATTAAAATACACAACTTCTCAACTACAGTCAGCTCTGAGGCAGGTATTAAACTGATCCTCAGAAAACATAGCCTGATGATATGGCACCTTGGGAATCTTTCTGACATGACATAATAGAAGTCGCTCAGTCATGTCCAACTCTTTGCAACCCCATGGACTGTAGCCTATCAAGCTCCTCCGTCCATGGAATTTTCCAGGCAAGAGTACTGTGGGTTGCCACTTCCTTCTCCAGGAGATCTTCCCTACCCAGGGATCGAACCTGGATCTCCCACATTGTAGGCAGACGCTTTACCGTCTGAGCCACCGGGGAAGTCCTTGTGAATCCTAAGCAATTTCAAAGATGAGAATGTGTAAGACAGTTGTGAAGTTACAGGATAAGTCTGGTTAATTCCTTGCATCATTGATTTAGTTGATGATTTAGGAGAGATTATTTTTATATTGCATGTAGATATTGTGTTAGTAGAATATAAAAATACAAATTTTAAAATAAAGTGATGAACTTCAGAAAATGTCCTAGTCACTTTGAGATATGCTGCGAACTCAGTACTCCCAGGGATAGAATTCCTTGTCCTTTGCTATTAAATACTTTGGTGGGAAAGATGCTAAAGTGGGAAAATTTGAGAAGTATGGGTTAAAATGAATGAATGATGACAAAACTGTAATATTTCCCAGGATTAAAAAAGTGGAATTATAAAAATTAAAGAAACTCAAAAGGTCATCAATCCTATTCACTGATGAGGAAACAGCTAGAGAAAGTCAATGACTTATTCCAACCTTTTTAAACGATTCTGAACATTACTGTAACTACTACCTGGATCTTCGTATTCTTAGTGCTATGTCCAGCTGCCTCTAAGTTATTGAAAAAGATGAAGTATAGCTCAGGCTATATTACATTTTTTTTATAAGCAATATTTTTTATGTCATGAATGAACAAGTAATTCAGCTGGAATTAGGTAAAAGGCATAATAGCTTGACTATAGTCCTATAAAATCACACTGAATGGACTGCAACTAATGTTTTGTTACTTTTAGGTTGTGCGATCTCAACTTCAGAGAGAAATCATCCTATTTTATTTCCTTTTCTCTCCTAAATACCAATCCCTTCCTCATGAACATGGAGTGAAAGCAAAAATTTTCCTGGGGAAAGAACTACCATTTCATGATACTAAACACTGTACAGGTCCTTAGCAAAATTTCAATTTCACACATACTTATGCTCTTCTCTGGTCTAAAAGAGGTCAATTTAATCTCTTAGCCTGATTTTGCTCAGCCATGATGTGAGCATGCTTAAAAATGGAAGCAGGGAAACTTTATTCATTTTAATATTTCTATCATATGGTAAAGCGTCTGTCTACAATGCGGGAGACCTAAGTTCGATCCCTGGGTCAGGAAGATCCCCTGGAGAAGGAAATGACAATCCACTCTAGTACTATTGCCTGGAAAATCCCATGGACAGAGGAGCCTGGTAGGCTACAGTCCATGGGGTCGCAAAGAGTCAGATACGACTGAGCGACTTCACTATCATATGAATATTAGTTCCAAGAAATCTTGAGTATGGATTGATGAAATCAGTGGAACAAGTTGAATAAAATTCTTCATCTAGAAGTCTTTATGTTCAGAGAAATAGATGCTAACTTTTAGAGTATCTTTAGAGTTTTAATTTTTCTTATTTCTTAGAATAAATACTAATCATATCAATACAGCAAAATATTCCAGTTTGAAAAACCAGCGTCGATGCTCTACTTCAACACATAACTTTGAATGATCATTTGCAATTGATCTAGAAAACCATCAGTGGAAAATCAGATAATTAAGAGTCCAAATTAACTTTTCTAATATTTTGAGCTGATCAAGTAAACCATTAAGGGGCCGCTTTTAAATTTCCCCTTGTGCTATGTAAGTATAGTCTTTTTTTGATACTAATTTAATTCCATATTTTTGTATTTCCCATTTGATTTTAACTGGCTAAATAAAAGAGAAAAAAAAATAATGGGTTAAAGAGCCTGAAGCCTTAATATACTTAAAACACTATTGATATAATAAATGTTTTCCTCAAGAGATACTTGAACTTATAAGAAGTTAAATAAAAGCTATTTGATCAGATGTGTTCTTTACAGCAATTTAGTGTAGCATAAAATTTAAATGAATGTTGAATGAAAATGAATGAATGTGCTATGATTATTTTGTGAATGAGAAGTGTTAGATTTTATACCAAGCGGATAAATGCTTATTAGAGTTTTAATTGCCTTGGAATACAGGGAATGTGTTAAATCGATTATTATGTACATTTCTTTGGACAAGTAATTAAAAAAGAGTCTATTAAGTCACCTGTTATCTCTTTATTTTTTCCCAGAAAATATCTACATTTAGTCTGTCGGATTTTCTGGCTATAGCATCACTTTGGGATAATGTTCTCCATGTTAAATTTTGCCTAGTAAAAGAAGACATCATTCTGGCCTTTTGTCTACCTTAAATCTGCTCCTTTGAATTTAGATACATGATACATAACATGGATAAATCTTGAAAACATTCTGCATTATATGAGGTACCTAGAATAGGCACATTCATTAAGATGGAAAATAGAATAGTGTTGACCAGGGGAGGGGAACTTAATTGTTTAATGGGGAGTTTAATTGTTTAATGGATAAAAAGTTTCTGTTTGAGATGATGAAGACATTCTGGAAATAGATAGTGGTGGTGATGTAAAACATCATGAATGTACTTAAGGCCATTGAATTGTACATTTAAAAGTGATTGACTAGGTTTTTTAGTGAAGAAGAATTAAAGAGCCTCTTGATGAAAGTGAAGGAAAGTTATGACCAACCTAGATAGCATATTCAGAAGCAGAGACATTACTTTGCCAACAAAGGTCCATCTAGTCAAGGCTATGGTTTTTCCTGTAGTCATGTATGGATATAAAAGTTGGACTGTGAAGAAAGCTGAGCGCCAAAGAATTGATGCTTTTGAACTGTGGTGTTGGAGAAAACTCTTGAGAGTCCCTTGGACTGCAAGGAGATCCAACCAGTGCATTCTAAAGGAGATCAGTCCTGGATATTCTTTGGAAGGACTAATGCTAAAGCTGAAACTCCAGTACTTTGGCCACCTCATGCGAAGAGTTGATTCATTGGAAATGACTCTGATGCTGAGAGGGATTGGGGGCAGGAGGAGAAGGGGACAGAGGATGAGAGTATCACCAACTTGATGGACGTGAGTTTGAGTGAGCTCCGGGAGTTGGTGATGGACAGGGAGGCCTGACGTGCTGCAGTTTGTGGGGTCACAAAGAGTCGGACACAACTGAGTGACTGAACTGAACTGAACGGAACTGATGAAAGTGAAAGAGGAGAGTGAAAAAGTTGGCTTAAAAGTCAACATTCAGAAAACCAAGATCATGGCATCTGGTCCCATCACTTCATGGCAAATAGATGGGGAATCAAAGAAAACAGTGAGAGACTTTATTTTTTTGAGCTCCAAAATCACTGCAGATGGTGACTGCAGCCATGAAATTAGAAGACACTTGCTCTTTGGAAGAAAAGCTACGACCAAGCTAGACAGCATATCGAAAAGCAGAGACATTACTTTGCCAAAAAAGGTCCATCTAGTCAAAACTGTGGTTTATCCAGTAGCCATGTATGAATGTGAGAGATGGACTATAAAGAAAGCTGAGTGCCAAAAAACTGATGCTTTTGAACTGTGGTGTTGGAGAAGATTCTTGAGAGTCCCTTGTACTGCAAGGATATGCAACCAGTCCATCCTAAAGGAAATCAGTCCTGAATATTCATTGGAAGGACTGATGCTGAAACTGAAACTTCAATACTTTGTCTACCTGATGTGAAGAACTGACTCATTTGAAAAGACCCTGATGCTGGGAAAGATTGAAAGCAAGAGGAGAAGGGGATGACAGAGGATGAGATGGTTGGATGCATCACTGACACGATGGACATGAGTTGGAGTAGGCTCTGGGAGTTGGTAATGGACAGGGAAACCTGGTGTGTTGCAGTCCATGGGGTCACAAAGAGTCAGACCTGATTGAGCAACTGAACTGAACTGAGGTTTTTAGAAAAGGCTATTTACCTTAGGCTAGCTAATATCTCTTCATTTTCCCTCGAAAAATGTTACCCAGTTCCATTTATCTCCCAGTAGATGACTTAAGTCATGTTGATCTATTAGAACACAACTTGATCCTTAATTATAGTCCTATACTGTAATTTTATTCCTATTATCACTATCTTGAATATTTAGACAAGTCATCTGATTGCTGTTTTTAAATTTTATTCCAAATAGGATTAGCAATTTTTTCTTATTTTTCAGACACACATGCACACACACAAAGGGGAAAAAAAATGACTTAATCAAACCTGGGATTCCACCAATTTTAGAATTAAAGATATTGTCCATGTTTAAAGTGACAATTTTTAGATATAACTGGTGGATTAATCATTTGTAATTACATTTTTACAGTTTCATAGAATAAGTGATCACCATGACTGTAATAATATGTGACAAAACAGTGTATTGTGTACAATGACCTGTTTTTCCATTTCTTTCACTTCAGAATAAAGTTTAGCTATTAGCTGAATATTTCTTGCTATTGATGGAATAAACACAAACATAATATTACTCAATTTGTTCTGCTCTAAGGAAATTAAGATTTTTCATTTGAAATGGTGGTAGTTCCACTGAAAATTCTAGGAAATTTAGTGAAATTTGGTAAAGGAAAACTGAGTTTTGTTCTTAGCGTGTCAAGTTTTAGCTGCTCCTGGCTTTTATTGGTGATCACCATTAGTTCAGTATTGCTGTACAGACTTTCTGTAAGTTTATGGGCTGTTGTCTGATTGTTTTGATGCTCTCATATTAACCCAATGGATAAAGTTTACAGTATAATTGTTCTTGAGCAATACTGAACTGTATTTTTAATTGACTTTAAAATTACTTCATTGAACATTTATTATGCAAAAAAGTAAGCCATAAGAGTTGGTTGGTCAAAAATACTTATAATTGATAAATAATAGTATTATTAAACCACTTCTTTGCCTGCAGGTCCCTGGATGTGCCTTCTGTTAAATTAGATTGTGTGACTCCCCATAAACCAAACTTCACATACTTGTTTGAATTATAAATATTCAATAGTTATTTTATATTTTCTAACATTAACATTTATAACATTGTAACTAACATTACTATTTCCACTTCGTAACATGCTGGCATTAGCAATCTATCAGGTACCCTAACTTTGAAATATTCCCCCTGACTTGATATGCACTCCTCCTCACCCACTCAATCCCTCTTTGTCCTCAGACTTTTAATCATTCTTAACCACTCATACCCTTCACTCCAAAACTTTGTCCTCTAATTTTCATTCTGGGCCCTGGGCCCATTTCTTCCAATCCAAAGCTGCTTTTAAAGAATAGAATTTTTCTTATACAAAAGAACTCAATTGATGTTGATGTCAAAAGAACCCAGGGGAATTCAGTAGGATGAGATTAGTTAAAATCCTATTTCTTTTTATTGTTGCTACTCCATTCTATAAAGATGAAATAATGATAACAAGGCAGACAAAATAACTTTGATCAGGCAACAGCTAATGTTTCAAGATTAAAAAAGAGAAGTTACTGCTTTCAACTGCTGTAGGCAATAGGCACAGAAAGTAAAGAGACCCTGTAGATATTAAAGTAAATGATCCCCCATCCCCCTCAAATAACTTTGTTTTCATTTGCATGGTATATAATTTTTGATTCTGGAGAAGATTTAAAGTTGATTAAAAAACAACAACAACAACAAAATTCTCCTTGTTTTCTTGCTTTTGACTCTGGCATGTTTCACTATTATAAGCTAAGCTGCCTGAGCAAGATTTAAGAGGCATCTATCAAAGCCACAAAATTCAAAATTGGAATTTTAACTCTGCCTTAGGACCATGGCGGGCAGTCATTTGTTATTCATGCCCTATCTGTCTTACCCACCAGACTTCAAAATCTGTTGGAAAACATGTCATCATTTGCTCAATAAACAGGTAAATGAATGACTCATTGCTAGAAACCTATGGACTGTTTCCAGGTATTTTGAAATAAACCTCTAGAAAGCCAACCCATAAGTACAAGGCCTGATTCTTAGACATGTGCAACCAACTTTGAAGTAACCTTGATGAAATGAACACCGGTCCATATTGTAGATTTCTTCAGAGTTTAAAATGGCCTTTCTTTTACTGTTGCTTTGACTTAGTCTTGGAAAAGTAGAGAAAATTAGAGTTACTTCAAACCCATTGCTTTGTTTCCCCTTGATATGTTTTTCTGCACAGTGTCTTTTAAAAACGTTGATTATGCAAAGGGAAAATAACCCAAGCTCCTATTTTAATAATCAAGTGAATGTAGGCAGAATCTGTTCACTATTGATAAAATTGCCTTTTAGCACAGAAACCCAAAAGTAGTATCAATGACAATAGAGGAATTTTAGGAAAAAACTTAACTGTAGATATGAAGTAAGACTGCCTCTCACTGCTCTGGTGAGAATGGGAGTGGAGAGAACTATAATTAACAGCCCAGAACAAAAGGAGGAGGTTACATATTGCTAGGCCATGAGAAAAAAAAAAAAGGGAGCTTATAGACTATAGCTTACAAATTAACTGGACTAAGAACTTGCATTTGAACCATGTACCTTGATTCAGTCCTTATCGAATGTGTTTGCTTTTTTAAAGTCTAAAATCAGGGCATTTTCGGTAGATTTCAAAACAGTGTACGCTTTCAATATTTTTCTATTAAGGATGTTTGTAACTTAGCAAAAGTACTGGTTTCAGCTTTGTGGTGTTTCTTCTGTTATGCTATTTGTAATTAACCATGTATATGAAAGAATCAAGGGATGATGGTTTCCCATTAGTTTTGAAACATTGAGCAATATGAAACATGTTAACCCTAGGCCACTTGGTAAAAATGTATTGCCTATTTTGGCTGCAAATAAGGCTATTTCATGAGTGTAGGTTAAGATTCTGATGTAGCAAATTGTTTTCTTTAGGTTATTTTACCAAATGGAAATCAACTGTTCAAGTCCATGAGATGTAAACATGTTGTATCTAACTCTTTTATAGTGGCTTTGAACTTGAACACTACTTCTAGGATGATTTTTCTTTTACAGCCTTATTTGAGATTTGGATTAATTCATGAGGAAAGATATCTTTCTATATAGGGCAATAAATCCAAAGAACGGTGTTTTGCCAGGTTTATAAAAGTAGTGAGGGAATGGAATCCAAATGCTATTTCAAAATTGAAAAAAGACTAATTTATGCATTGATATTATCTCCATTCCCAATAGGGTTAACACATGGACTAAGATATAAAGTGCCAAATACTGATTCTCTCAATTTAGTCTTATAATAGAAAAACATTTAAAACACTAATCAAGGCTTTGGCAATGAGGTAAACTTTTCCTCAGTAAGATAGTAAATATATATTTAGTTGGCTTAAGACAGCATACTTTAGCCAACATGAAATATGGAAGGAAAGTTATAGTTTTATCTGAAAAGTGATACAGGTGTGATTCAGGATAGTTGTTTTATCTACCCAATTTAGATTTTATACGGCCAATTTGATTGTATTTGAAAAATAAATTAATAGAGCACCAGGTTTTAAGCTATCATGTATAAATTAAGGCTTGATTTGCTACATTTCCAAATTAGGTATGAAGTTCTTTAGGTTTATTATTTTCAGCAGCATTTATAAATGTCTACTATGAGAGTATCCTAGGTTGCTCAGAGGTAAAGAATCCGCCTGCCAATGCAGGAGATGGGGTTCAACCCCTGGGTCGAGAAGATCCCCTGGAGTGGGGAGTGGCAGCCCATTCCAGTATTCTCGCCTGGGAAATCCCACGGACAGGGGAGCCTGGTGGGCTACAGTCCATGGGTTGCCAAGACTCAGAGCACACACACATGAGAGTATCCAGAAAGTTCAGGGACATTAGTTTTTGCTTGTTCATTTATTTGCTTGATACATGAGGTACATTGATAGAACGTTTAAGAATGAAGAAAGTGATGTTCTTTATTTAGGACTGATAATGTCATTTTATGCGAATGTACTCTGCCCTGTTAGAATTTCGTATCATGATTCTCTAAATCAAGGTGTCTAATCTGTGGCAGGGGAGAGGTTCATTTTATTTTTTAGGGGTTTTATTTGCACAATAAGAGGCAGATCTTAAAAACTAAGTCAGAGCCACTTTGGGATTGTGTGTAATTGAGTTGCAGACACTAGGCTTCCCTGTCTTTAACCATCTCCCGGAGCTTGCTCAAACTCATGTGTATTGAGCCGATGTTGTCATCCAACCATCTCATCCTCTGTTGCCCCCTTCTCCTCCTGCCCTCAGTCTTCCCCAACATCTGAGCTTTAGTTTCCTCACTGGTAAAATAAAGAGTTTTACTTTCATCATCAGACTTTTCTTAGATGTATAACTAATTCTTACTTTACATCTTAAGTTGACTATAAAAAATAATTTTAGATTTGCTGTCTTAATGGTTAAGCAGAACCTTTTGGTTTCCCAATAAGTCACCCATTCAATCATTTAATAAATATTGAGTACCTATTTTCTTTCAGGTACTGCTTGAGATGTCGATGTCACAGTGGTGAAAAAAAAATTGCCCTTTTGCAGTTTTTAGACAAGTGAGAGAGAGGATAATGAAAAAAATCAGTCTATTTAATGTAAAATGACAACTAAGATGTATGAGGCTGTTGGAATAGCATGGTGCCATGATAATTAATAATGAGAGACTTCCCAAAGAATGATAATTATTGATACAAGGTGGGTGTTAATCAGGATGTGCTTCCTGGGGTTGATGTTTCTGGTAGAGAAGAGCAGTGGTAACAGGATGTGCTAGAGGCCAGGAGGGGGTCTTGTAAAGTTTCTGCTCTCTGGTGATGCTCATTCTCTGCAGAAATACTGATTTTGTGTGGGATAGAATCCAGCTCTTCTGGGGCTTTCAGTTTAGAGAAGCGATCTAATCAACTTGGATGTGGCAATCCATGGCTTCATGTGAGCTCCTTCAATAACATTTAGAAGAATATTATAGGAAAAAATGATGATCCACAGACGATAGGCCTGGTTGCATCTGGATATTTTGAACAGAGGAGTCTTTCTGAGAAGCTTCTTGCAGATTGATAGATAGCTGCTTGTTCTTCTTACCTCTTGAATCTGGTTCTGGACTGTATTGGCTAAGTCACTTTTGGACTTACAGGACTTGTTTTAATCAATGGGAAGCTGAGAGTTTTTTGTCCTTGAGACAGTTCTATTCAGTCTAACAAATACTAATAGCAGTATATTAGGTGCTAAACAGTGTACGGGGAACAAAGGATATGTAGATGATTAAGACAGTTCCTGATTTTAATGAACTCAAAGTCCTAGTTGCCTAGTAACTTCAATCATGCCCTAGTTTGTAGAATTTGAGAAAATAACAAATACTTAGTTTTGACTTCTAGAAATAACTACGGGAGCACAGCATGGAGTAGTTATTTTAAAAATAAGATTTAATTTTGAGTGGAATAATCTAGCTGTGCTTATGTTTAGCAAAAGAATAGGTTTATTCCTCTGGAAGTTTTACAAGATGGCACTATCTGCCAAAATTTTACCATAGCTGTATCGTCTATATTGTACTTGAAGGCTTCCCTGGTGGCTCAGATGGTTAAGAATCTGCCTGCAATGCAGAGAGCCTGGGTTTGATCCCTGGGTCGGGAAGATCCCCTGGAGAAGGGAATGGTGGCCCTCTCCAGGATTCTTGCTTAGAGAATCCCATAGACAGAGGAGCCTGGTGGGCTACCTACAGTCCATGGGGTTGCAGAGAGTCTGACATAACTAAGCAACTAACACTTTCACTTTCCTGATAGTTACTAATGTCTTGTAGGCCCTTGTTAAACAACATATATATTATGTAGGTAAAGTGATAGCTAGTAGGTTGCATCCCTAGAAGTTCTTTGTTCAATTATCATGGCTCAGACGGTAATCTGCCTGCAGTGAGGGAGTTCTGGGGTCTTTCCCTGGGTCTGGAAGATCCTCTGGAGAAGGGCGTGGCAAACCACTCCAGTATTCTTGCTAGAGAATTCCATGGACAAGAGCCTGGCGGGCTGCACGCAATCCATGGAGTCTCAAAGAGTCTTACATGACTGAGTGACTTTCACTTTCACTTTCATTAAGGAAACGGCAACACCGAATACAAATGTACTGAGGTTGAATCAGGGCTTTATTTTCCTAGAGCTGTTTGTCTGGGTTCTTCTACCTTGTAATCTTTCTCCATGTTCTCCTCCTGTGCTTCTTTAGCTATCATTCCTTAAATCTGTTTATCTTGCTTATATTAATAATAATAATAATCAGCACATATACAGGAGAAACTAGGCTTCTTGCCTCTAAAGGATTTGCCTGACCTGTAAGAGAAAGCCAGCCACCACTCTATTCCACTGAGCTCTGACTTTTCAAAGGTAAAATGATCAGCAAGTTAGCTTACAATATTGAAACAACAGTTTTAATTTTTTTTTTTCAGGTCAGGCAGCTTTATTTCATGTATAACAAACTAAAGAGGCATAAGTTCGGGGTACTTTCCTGTGTTACTTTGGGAATAGGGGCAAAAGCTCTGAGCAGGGAACCGATCAGTGCAGTGCTCAGAGGCACTTGGCCACCCTCTAAATAGAAGAGCCCGGCAGCTGCCAGTGGCATGGAGTTGTCTCAGGGTGGGTGGGATAGAAGGCATCTTCTGGGCGTGACAACCAGTGAATATTTGTGAAAAGAAAAAGCTCCACTCTTTCAGGCTAATGCAGCTCTGTTTCAGGGCGTGTGGTTTGAAGAGCAGTGGGTTTCACGCCTCTGTGCTCCCTTGATGAGATCCTTTCCTGTGATTCCCAGGCCACAGCTCTATCCTGTGATTCCCAGGCCGCTCCTCCATATGCTGATGCTCTGAAGGTGATAGTGCATGCCCGGTCGCTCAGTCGTGTCCGACTCTTTGCAACACTTGGACCCACCAGACTTCTCTGTCCATGGGATTCTCCAGGCAAGAACACTGGAGCAAGTTATTTCCTCCTCCAGAGGATCTTCCTGACTCAGGGATCAAGCCTATGGCTCCTACATTGACCAACAATTTTTTTTTTTTACCACTGTGCCACCTGGAAGCTGAAGGTAATAGAGCCTGTCCCTGAAATACAGCCTTGACTCTGGCATAGGACAGCTTGAATTTGAATTCTTGCTGTGCAGTTATAAGGTATGATAGCCTAGACAAGATGCTTGACCTCTATGGGCCTCAGTTTCCTCATCCATAAAATGGAGACACTTTTACTACATCATAGTATACTCTAAGGATTAAACAAAATAATAAATAACAAATCTTAAGTGTGGTCCATGACATCAAATAAGTAGCAAATTTTAACTATTTTTATCACAGGACAAAGTCTATGCCTGTGAAACTTTAACATTTTAGGTCTGGCAACTTTGGAAAAGATATCTCTGTTTTCAAATGATAGAAAGTGGAAAAATGAAAGCCTAAATATATATGCAGGAAACAAAGTTTTCTGAACTACCATCTCAGCCTTTTGTTGCTGTAATACTTCCCACTTTTCTTAATAGAACTCATAATTTTTTGTTTCTTGTGGTTTTACCATTTTGTATAGAAACAGTGCATCATTGGATATATACTATCAGAATTGTTTACCATATTCAATATATCCTAGAGCCTAAATTTCTTTTTCCCAGATATAATGCATTTTGGTATTAATTTCCCTTTGATAAAGAGCCTGGACTTCACTATCCATCAAAGTTCTGAGAAAGATATGTCATATATTGAGTACAACAACATCTTTTTTAAATCTCATCTCAAGATATTAGAAAACATGACTGAGTAAAACTCTTTAGTCTGATACTTGTGTACTTTAACTGAAATTAAGTGTTCAGGAATGGTTGCTCTTTGCAATAATTTGTATTCATTTTCCTTTCTCCTCTGTGTTTGCCTGTTGCTCGGTGTTGCCGTGTAGTTTACGTCTCCCCAACATGCCCCTTATACTGTTGAGATTTCTTTGTGTTATAATATGCTTGATCACTAAGGAAGAACTTCAGAAGGGATGTTACATGATAAAGTCAGCAAGGTAGAAAATGGTCCTATTTTCCATTTCACTCAGGCTTCTGAAAATTGAAATACTGTTTAGAATTGTAGCCATAACCAGTTAGCCCGACTCCTGAAGAGCTAGAATGAATGCCTCAAAGAAAATATTCATGGTCTACCAATCCATTGGTCACATTAACCCTCTCAAAAGCAGACCCTCGCTGTTTTCACTGTCACCTTATTAACCTTTTGGGTTTTTTTATCCGTTGTTAACACCTTCCTTGTCTCTGTCCCACAGCTTTTATTACATCTTGGTACCTACTGTCACGTGTATGTGTGAGTGTGTACACACAAGTGTGCTCATAAACTCTTCAGTGCCACTTTGCCATCTGTTGATTTTGTCTCTCACTCAAAGTCCAAGAACATTTGATTGGTTTGGCAAATGCTCTTGAGGTCAACCTGCATTATAAACTAACAGCCAGACCACAGACAGGTCTTAGTCAGGTACCTATTCTCTGTCCAGTCTGTTTCCTGGATGGCAGAGTCAGTTGGAACAAAGCCTATGGATAAAGAACAGTTTTATGATATAAAAGAGAACTGTGAGTATAGCCAGGATTTGGCTTTCTCCTAGGATCTGTGAGAATTAACTGGAAGGCACTTTCAATGCCTTCTAGTACTGTAATCAAAACTTAAGATAGAAAATAAGCATAAGAAGGATTTAGATGAAAGGCACCCAGAAACGGAAAGATACGTGTATATTATAGTTGAGCTTTAAATTATCTAGTTGAATGATAACTGTGCAGTTTCACCTAATTTTCTCACTTAACCATAGGAGCCAAATTCACTGGTCCACAATCTTCCAATGTTCAAGTGTGAAAATGGGCAGGAAAAGTGAGCGCACTAATACAAACTAAGTAATTTCCCCCAAAGTTTTAGGTAGTATGAATCATTAAGAACACAAGGAGTATCTCTCTCACCTTCTAATTATATCCCCCCTTAAATATTATGCAAATGATTATTTAGTAGCATTCATCTCATTTAGCATTTATTACTTTTGTTGTTAATGCCAGATTTTATATTGTTGTATTGCCACTTAGAGACTATATCTATTCAAGTTTCGTGTCTTTTTTTTTTCAGTATTAATTTTTTTTCCAATTTCATGTCAAAAGTTAAACATGTCTGCATTTCTAGTAACAGAATTTGAATGAAGGTTCATATTTCTGGCTATCCTTCCTGAATAATAGTTCTGCTTGACCTTGGCAGTTCAACGATAGTTCCAGGAAAAGGAACACAGAACAACTAATTTACTGTTTAAAAATCTTATATAACCAACCTTCTGCCTATGGTCTTTTCCTGATCATATGCTGTATTTGTGAATCACATGAATTGAGATTCATGTAGAAAGTCTTGACCTGTTCAATAAATACAGCTGATGCATCCATAAATTAGGTTCAGATAGCAAAAACTAGATTCTAGTGCCAGATGTTCCTAACATCCTCTGTCATCCCCTTTTCCTCCCACCTTCAATCTTTCCCAGCATCAGGGTCTTTTCTAATGAGTCTGTTCTTCACATCAGATGGCCAAAGTATTAGTTTCAGCTTTAGCATCAGTCCTTCCAATGAATATTCAGGACGGTTTTGCCTTAGGATGGACTCGTTGGATCTCCTTGCAGTTCAAGGGACTCTCAAGAGTCTTCTCCAACACCACAGTTCAAAAGCATCAGTTCTTTGGTGCTCAGCTTTCTTTGTAGTCCAACTTTCACATCCATACATGAGCACTGGAAAAACCATAGCCTTGAGTAGACGGAGCTCTGTTGGCAAAGTAATGTCTCTGCTTTTTAATATGCTGTCTAGGTTGGTCATAACTTTTCCTCCAAGGAGCAAATGTCTTTTAATTTCATGGCTGCAGTCACCATCTGCAGTGATTTTGGAACTCAAAAAAATAAAGTCTCTCACTGTTTCCTTTGATCACAATCGAGAAGTTCAGGGTGGGGGGTGGGGTGAGGTTTCTGTGGGTGTCTGTTGGGTCCTTCTCATCTTGGGGATTTTCCACAGCCCATTGGATGGATTCCTGCAGAACCTCTTCCTGTGAGGCTGGTGTGTGTCCTGGCTGATGGAAGCCCTCCGCTGATATCCACTCCTTCCACCTGAGCTTCTCCAAAGCTTCTGCTTTGTTTGTTTCTGTTGTTGCCATGTTTGTGTTGATTTCTTGTCCATTTCCCGATTCAGTGAAATTCTCAAGGTACTTTACACAGTACTTGCTATTTGACAAAAAGGACATGGCATCCCTCTAGAACTTACTTGCTACTAGCTCTCTGATGAAATTCCTTTTCTTAAAGCTGTAGAGCAGGGGATTCTTTATGTAGAAGTGATACACCCAATTTTAGATTCATTTGTTTGGTTAGTTTGGCTCTGCTTAAGCATCTGAACAGTAGCTTGATTAAATATGGGCACACATGTGTTTTTTTTTTTTCCCCTCCACAGCAGAAGTCCTTATTCCGAATAATGAGGTGTCTGTGGGTAGGCTTTCTAGGTCTAGACAGTCTTAGAACTTTTCTGCAGTGTTTGGTGTGACGTGTACTTTTAGAAGAAGCATCCTCTATTTGATCAGATTCTCAGTGTTCCATGACTCTTAAACAAAAAGCAAAACAAAAGCTATTTACAAGCTTCTCTCCTATATGGTAGGGTATTTATTTTCTGAGTCCCTTTGGGGAATGAATGAATCTATACCCACACCTGAAGTCACTCCAAATTCATTGGCTTAGAGTAAAGCAGCTGTATCTAAAGGATCACATGCTGCCTCTGCTGAGAACTCAAATCAAGAACCAGGAAAGTGTAGACAGGTTATCTGGGGCAATTAGAATAATTCTGTCCCTGGTGCCAGGCAAACACATTCAGAGGCATGCACACATTAGGATATTGTGCTCTTTTGCCACGTTTAAGCTCTGAGAAGTGTAGAATTGCTATTTAAACTCACCTGGTTATATATGAAAACATCATTTTTTTCGGTCATTATCTCACGTACATTTGTTGACTGATACAAAGGAATACATTTGTGTTTGTATGCCTACACCTTTCACACCAATTCCGTGGGGTTTAGAAGTTGCACAGTATGGGTGGGGGTTATTGGAATAACTGAAATCAATTT
The DNA here is from genome assembly GCF_032405125.1 of Capricornis sumatraensis. Classification (NCBI taxonomy): domain Eukaryota; kingdom Metazoa; phylum Chordata; class Mammalia; order Artiodactyla; family Bovidae; genus Capricornis; species Capricornis sumatraensis. The sequence goes on along the minus strand of NC_091091.1, from coordinate 8,639,315 downwards.
CATTTTTACTAATTTAATGGTGGTATGACCTGGACGAATCATGTAAGCTCTCTGAGACTTTATTCCAATAATACGGGAGTAACAACACTCTGTAAAGTTCACAGTTACTTGGATCACTAATGAAATCATGCCTACGATCTATAAAACGTTTACTGAGTTATTAGCAGCAGATGTATTGCACAATTTGAAATGATTAGTCAAGTCTGGAAGATGGTACTGTATTGAATTGTGAATCTAAGTCCTTCTACTTCTCAAACTAACAGTGTATAACCTACTTCGCTAGGTTTGCTGATTATCAGCTCCTACTGCTTGGCTCCATCAGTCTTAAGCTGTTATATATCTTTGTTTTTCTGAGAGGAGTGTATTTGAAATCCGAGAGACAGAAATTCTCCTCCTAGACTTCCCTAGTGGTCCAATAATTAATTAAGAGTCTATTTGCCAATGCAGGGGCTGTCCTGAGGTTAAAGCGTCTGCCTCTAATGCGGGAGACCTGGGTTTAATCCCTGGGTTGGGAAGATCCCCTGGAGAAGGAAATGGCAACCCACTCCAGTATTCTTGCCTGGAGAGTCCCATGGACGGAGGAGCCTGGTGGGCTACAGACCATGCGGTCGCAAAGAGTCGGACATGACTGAGCGACTTAACTAACTAACTTGCCAATGCAGGGAGTATGAGTCCCATCCCTAGTCTGGGAAGATTCCATATGCCAGAAGTAGCAACTAAGCCCATGTGCCACAGCTGCTGAATGCTGCATGTTCTGGAGCCCAGGCTGCACAACAGGGTGGGGGTGGTGGGAGTGACCGCAATGACAAGCCCATCTACTGCAACTAGAGATTAGTCCCCAGTCGCCACAACTAGGGAAGGCCCATGCACAGCAACGAAGACCCGATGCAGTGGAAAATAAATTTTAAAAAAAGAGAGAGAGAAATTCCCCTCTGAAATAGAAAGGGATTTTTAGGGAGCACCACATTTCAGCTTCTTTGATTTCAAACTCCATTTCTAAAGTCCTTAACTTCTAGAAAATCACATGTAGGTCTTACTGCATTCTCTTATGAAGGAGGAAGGGAAGTGAGAATTATTAGGCATCGAGTGTACTGGGTCCTATTCTGTGCTGTGAGTTTTTTCCAAATATTTTCTTTCATCCATACTCTGCCATCACCCTCTCTGCCCTGCTCTGCTGCCATAGAACCCTGAATTATTTTCTTCTTTTTGGTCCCTGCCCTTTGGGTGTAAGATACAGAAGAAAACAAACAGGACACCCGCCCTGTAGCCCATGCACGTTGCAAAAGCTCAGTGAGATAACTTTGTTGACGTTGCCTCAAAAACATGATTGGAAAGCATTTTTGCATGTTTTGTATAAACTAGAGTCTGCTCATAGAATGTGCTCAGGACAGCTGTACTGTCATGCTGTCCTGTTACTCCATAGCTGTCGGAGCTTTGGTGAGTCTTCCAACCTCTCCAAGTTCAAACGTCTTAGTCATTCATGTCAATGTATGGCAAAAACCACTACAATATTGTAGTTACCCTCCAATTAAAATAAATTAATTAATTTAAAAAAAAGTCTTAATCAAAGTAGTGCGCGTGTGCATGCTAAGTCGCTTCAGTCACGCCGAACTCCTTGTGACCCTGTGGATTGCACCCACCAGGCTCTCCTCTGTCCATGGGATTCTTCAGGCAAGAATACTAGAGTGGGTTGGCATGCCCTTCTCCAGGGCATCTTCTCGACCTAGGGATTAAATTCGCATCCCTTAGGTCTCCTGTATTTGCAGGCAGATTCTTTACCACTTAGCGCCACTGGGGAAGCCCTAATAAAAATAGACCATTGATTAAATCCCTGGCCAACCTTTGAGTCACCAGATTCTAGACCTTTGCCTACATGTGATTGTTGTGGGAAAAAAAAAAAATACCCATGGATTTAGTTTATCACCCAGGAACTCAGTCAATCTGCTAATACCTGGCCTCATCTCTTTCACTTGCATATAAACACATTATCAAGGAAGGAATGTTTGCAAAACACTTGAAAAAGGGCTTTGCAACACTAAAAGTGTTGATTGTAAAATGTGGTTAAGCCATAGAAAAGCGGTGATTTTTAAATACTTGGAGATTTGAAAGAAATACTTCAGAATTTACAACTGCGATCCTACAGTCCATTTAGTGAAAATACTGCCAGGTGCATTGTTGTTTGACTATCAAAAGAGAGTAAACAAAGAGAAATTACAAATTCTTACTTTTTAGCAAGACTTAATTCTTTGGATAATGACTGCTTTATTAAAAAATGGAGCCCAGCCAGGATAAGGAAGATATGCCTCCAATTATTCCCATATATGAACCCTTAACCACAAGCCATGGGAATTTCCTTAGGTACACCACATTTATTTTACTCCCTGGATTATAAAGGTGCAAAAACTGACTAACTGGCACAGACCTCTTGATGTGCTGAGGATGCTGAAAGGATTTAGAAAAGGATAAAGGAGGTTTTACCTTCCTGAAAGATTTCAGGTCTTTTCCCATTCACAAAGTAGATACACTTGGCTAAATGAACTAATTATCTAAATAAAACATATGCATGTTAATTCTTGCTTGTTTGCTTACTTGTAATTTCTTTCTTCTAGTCTGCACCTCAACACTGTCTTAGCTTTCTGTAAAATTCTTTCATATTTGATTGGTTTGCTTTGTACCATGAATATAGTGTTTCAGAGATAGACGGCTATCTGTTACAGTTAAACTTGTCAATAAGTGTTGATATCACTCCCTGGGAGTCTGGTTGGACTTTTATCTGAAGTCGTTAAGGACTCATTTCTTCGATAGTCATGAGTGATCTGCTTGAGAGGAAACAGTTGACTCAGTACAAGCTCACTACACCACCCCACCCCCGACTGGGAAGACTGAAGTAGCCAGACTGATGTCAGATAGAACAGTTGAAAAAGGAAGCACCGAGCCCCTTCAGTTAGGCCACGTGAGCTCTTCTCCTTGATCGTAACTCCTTGTGAAAGTTCTCAGATCCTTATCCTGCATCCTATCCTTCTTGGCCAATTATGCCCTCCTTTCTGTTTTAGGAAATAAAAAGATTAACAGTTAAAAACATACCAGTTAAACCTAAATACTTTTATGTCTAAAACAAGGAATGGTGAAGATACTATTGATAGACTATAGTCAATAGTTTAGTGGTTAAGTGTGTGGGTTGTGAAGTCTGACAGCCGAGATTCATATCCTAGCTTGTTTGTTTGCTAGGTGACCCTGTGTTTCCTCATCTATAAAATGGAGATTATGATAATAACTATCCCATAGAGCTTGACTGAAGATTAAATGAGAGTGCATGTGATGCATTTTAAAATGACTCGGCAAAGAATTAATTAATACTCAAGAAAGTTGGTTACTGATATTATTAGTATAGGGCCTCCCTGGTAGCTCAGATGGTAAAGAATCTGCCTGCAATGCAGGAGACTGGGACTCAATCCCTGGGTTGGGAAGATCCCCTAGAGAAGGCAATGGCAACCCATTCCAGTATTCTTGCCTGGAGACTGCCTTGGACAGAGGAGCCTGCGGGGGGTACAATCTACAATCCATGGCTGGGTCGCAAGGAGTCAGACACAACTGAACAGCTAACAAAAACACATTATTATACACAAGAGGGGTCATTACCACACAGAATACCTATTTATCAGCACGTTTTACTTCTCTGTGTATAAGAATATTCACATTGTCTGCCTTAGTAAATGGAGACTTTCATGTTGATATTTTTTTAGAGTAATTTCAGTTGCATAAACTTAGGAAGAACCCTGAGCAGGAACGTGACTAACCCATGCATTAATGGTGAGTTATGGAAGGATGCGTGCAGCATCCTATTAATTTTGATGGCATCGACATGTAAAACTAACAATTTGCTTTGAAATATTTCTGCAGCAGTTCCATTTTGTCTTGTGAGGGTGACTTTTTTCTTAAATATATTGTGACATCTGAACGATCAGATCACTCTTGTGGATCTAGCCAGCAGCCATAAATTCTTCTTACAATAGATTTTTTCTCAAAAGGCAGCAAACTGCCTCACTGCTCACATACTGCTGTTGTTTCAGCTCTCTTCATTCCTGTCCAATTCTATTCTTTTCATTCAATGTGATTGAAAAGCAATAAAAGTTGTTCTTATACAACTCTTTATCCAAACTGAGCAAATTAGAAGGTATTTAATCTACCTTGTATAAAAATGGAAGTAGTAGAAGGGGGAAATGAGTCGTTTTTAAATCCCATTTTATCATGATGTTATTCCAATGGTATTGCTGTTAGCTATATTGGTCACAGCTGACTTCCTGACTGTGTGTTGACCACAAAATGTAATCTGGAGGGCATTTCAGATTTTAAATGGCTTTCTAGAGGACCCTAGTTAAAATTGTTGATGCTACATGACAACTGCTGTTATTTCAGTGCCAGCCAAATAAAAAAGAGCATTAATATTCATTAGTAATGTTACAGCTGGTGACTCCTTCACAACATTGTAATGGTTTGAATAGTTATTTCAAACAGTGTATTGAACTATTCGCATAATAAGCTCTGATTGACACAATCATTAAAGAAGCCCAGAAATACCAAGGACAAAAGAAATATGTGTGCACATATATTAAGCTAAGTAAATATTTTAGGAATAGACTTCAATTGACAGACTCTGACACTGTGCAAGAAGTGATTAATTTTTGAGTGAGATATGTGGGAAAATCATTGTAGAAACTGGAACACAGATTCGAGTCTTAATGTCATCACAAGTTCACTAATGGTTTAAATTTCTACAGATTAGGATCTATGCCATAGATGTGTCTATAGAGGCAATTGTAAGGATAAAATGAAACAAATGCCATGAAAGGGGGAGTGATAGAGGGGATGATGGGAGGCGCTGATATCTCTGAGCCCCTGATGCGAACAGCACCATGTAGGGCTTTTATTTGTGCTGTCTCGTCTCATCTTATTAAGATGATGGTTTCATCTCTATTCCATAAATGAGGAAACCAAAGACAAGACAGGGATTAAGCTTTCTGCACACAGCTGGATGGTGAGAAACCCTGGTGTTAGGATTTAAATCCAAATGTGTGTATTATCTGTATTATATCAAAATGTTTCTGGAGTTTTAACATGGAGCACTATGGTGGATATGACTGGGGTTGAAACAGGGTAGAAGACCTGGAATCTGCTTTCAAGGAGTTTACGAGTTCCTGTGATGGTGACCATAAGACTAAGATGGAGAATGTGGAAGTTCATGGGGTGTTCTGCAGTATATCTTGTTTTTGTGAGAGTTCATTTTGCATAATTTTTTTAGAGGCAACAAATAAGTGATATAATATGACAACAGTTTTTTCTCTCAAACAAAAGAATTAATTTACAAAATATAAATAGACTCACAGACATAGAAAATAAAGTTGCAGTTACCTAAGGGGAAAGAGGGGAGGGAACTTGTGATTAACATATATATATAGTTGTTATGTAGGAAATAATACATAGAGAAGGAAATGGCAATCCACTCCAGTACTATTGCCTGGAAAATCCCATGGACAGAGGAGCCTGGTAGGCTACAGTCCATGGGGTCCTAAAGAGTCGGACACGACTGAGCGACTTCACTTCACATGTATAAAACAGACAAGCAACAAGGGTTTACTGTAAAGTACAGAGAACTATATTCAATATCCTGTAATAATCTGTAATGGAAAATAATCTAAAAAGAATATATATATACTCACTATTATATATACAACAGACAAACTATAAAGGTTTACTGTATAGTGCAGAGAACTGTACTCAGCATCTTATAATAATGTATAATGGAAAATAACCTGAAAAGAATATATGTGTGTGTGTGTGTGTGTGTGTGTGTGTGTGTGTGTATAAATGAATCACTTTTCTGTACCCTTGAATCTAACACACCACTGTAAATTAACTATGTATCCCGCCCTGGTGGCTCAGATGGTAAAGAGTCTTCCTGCAACATGGAAGACCTGAGTTCAATCCCTGGGTCCAGAAGATCCCCTGCAGAAGAAAATGGCAACCCACTCCAGTATTTAACTATACTTCAATTTAAAACAAAAACACAAACACATCTGCTTTGTGTTCTCAAGAGTTAAGTTACACATCCCTCCCTCTCGTCCTTTTGCCAACATAATGTACAGAGGAGAAAAGCTGCCCTTTGCTCATGCGTCCTGAACAAACCCACAAAGAGATTTACTGCATGCTTCATAGTTCCAGTCATGTCAGTTCAGTTCAGTTGCTCAGATGCGTCCGACTCTTCGCGACCCCATGGACTGCAACACACCAGGCCTCCTGTCCATCACCAACTCCTGGAGCTTGCTCAAACTATTGTCCATCGAGTCTGTCATGCCATCCAACCATCTCATCCTCTGTTGTCCCCTTCTCCTCCTGCCTTCAATCTTTCCCAGCATCAGGGTCTTTTCAAATGAGTCAGCTCTTTGCATCAGGTGGCCAAAGTATTGGAGTTTTAGCTTCAGCATCAGTCCTTCCAATGAATATTCAGGACTGATTTCCTTCAGGATTGACTGCTTTGATCTCCTTGCAGTCCAAGGGACTCAAGAGTCTTCTCCAATGCCACACTTCAAAAGCATCAATTCTTCAGCACTCAGCTTTCTTTATAGTCCAACTCTCACATCCATACATGACTACTGGAAAAATATAGCTTAGTTGTGTATCTCTAGACTATTATTGGGAGAAATTAATTTTAAAACTTATATTGAAGCTATTACTTGTGATGACTTTTCTTCCTACTATTTGTTTTGCTATGATTTCCTGAACTTCCTAATACATTTGTTGCAGAATGATGCTAATGCCAAAGGCTGCAGCCCTTATCTTTCATTCAAGATAATATTTCATTGAATCAGGCAATTATTATTGAGGTTGTACACAAAGTACAATTCCTGTGTCTATCTTAAGAATTATTAAACCCAGTTAGAACTGTGCAAGTATTCCAGATTTTTAAAAAAAATAAACAGTAAGAAGCACGTCTCTTAAAATACTCAGGAGTCTGTATTGCCTTTAACTTAACCCAAATTTAAAAGTCTGTTGGTAGTATAACTAGTGATACAATCAGTGAGAGACCAGGGTATGTGTGTGCTCATCAGCAGTTTTATTATTGTTTCATAGTTGACAAATGTGTTGACTCAAAAGGCCTAGAATTTTATTTCACTGCTAACTCATATGCTTTTCTTCTATGAACTTATTGCGTTGTCTTTAGAAAGGGAAGAGGATTCCAGAGCTCTTCCCATTAAGCACTCATACTCCTTGAGTTTTTCCAGGAGTGGACTTGGCCCAAGCCTGTGAAGTTAGAGTAGTAACACTTCCTACTTGTAAGCACTTTATTCTTTACAGACATGTGTGCATTGATAATCTGATTTGACCCTCACAACCAACACTGAAGTGTATACACATTGCCATTCCCAATTTACAGATGCAGAAATCAAAACCACAGGAAGCCTGTGTGGACCCTGCTACTTACTAAACTCTGAGACCTTTGGTGAGATTTATTTCAGTCTCTTTAAACTTAAATTGCCTCATTTGGGGGAAAGAAAATCTACTTTATGGTATAATTCCAAGAATTAAGTGCAAACACCTAGTTCAAGGGGATGGCACAGTACCTGAATCAAAGAAGACAATAAAAATCCTTCTTGTTTATTCATTAAAGAAATGGCTGTTGAACAGTTACTTGTAAATTCTTCCAGATGGAAAGGACAAAAGAGTGACCTTGATGGATGGAATTCTTGTCCCAGTGGAAATTATAGTCTCAGTTCAGTTCAGTTCAGTCACTCAGTCATGTCCGACTCTTTGCGACCCCACAAATCACAGCATGCCAGGCCTCCCTGTCCATCACCAACTCCCGGAGTTTATTCAAATTCATGTCCATTGAGTCGGTGATACCATCCAACCATCTCGTCCTCTGTCGTCCCCTTCTCCTCCTGCCCCCAATCCCTCCCAGCATCAAAGTCTTTTCCAGTGAGTCAACTCTTCGCATGAGGTGACCAAAGTACCGGAGTTTCAGCTTCAGCGTCATTCCTTCCAAAGAAATCCCAGGGTTGATCTCCTTCAGAATGGACTGGTTGGATCTCCTTGTAGTCCAAGGGACTCTCAAGAGTCTTCTCCAACACCACACTTCAAAAGCATCAATTCTTCGGCGCTCAGCCTTCTTCACGGTCCAACTCTCACATCCATACATGACCACAGGAAAAACCAGAGCCTTGACTAGACGGACCTTAATCGGCAAAGTAATGTCTCTGCTTTTGAATATACTGTCTAGGTTGGTCATAACTTTTCTTCCAAGGAGTAAGCATCTTTTAATTTCATGGCTACAGTCACCATCTCAGATCAGACAAAAAGTGGAGCTTGTTTCACCTTTCTGGCCAAGATCATACTTATTACAGCTTTATTTTATAAATCATAAAGATTCAAATTATATATCAAGAAAACAGCTACAAGAGTGTCTCATTCCCTTTATTCCCTACCAAATGTAGAGTTACATAATGTCTTGTCACACTTGGATTCTGCATCTACTTGAAGGTGGGACTCATTTTCTGAGTACTTCAGCACTTGGAATAGGTGTGTATCACTACTGAGTGAGGAAATTTATGACAGAGAGGTTGCCTGTTGCCCACACCTTGGCTCCTGTGAGTTTGAACGAGTGAACTTACCAAGTCAGGGCAGGTGTTGATACCCTTCGTCATTGCTTTAAGGACAGAAATGCTGATTGTGGTTTTGTTGCATTTTATTTGAAAAATGCTCAAAATGCTCTTTTTGCTTTTATGGGAAAAAGTAAAAGCAATCACAAGTCTTAAACAAAGGAACTTTACAATAAATGTTTCTCTCCCCTCTTGCAGATATGTAACCTCAGGGTTGGAAAGGACTTGAGTGTATCTTGTCTTAATAACAAAAAGACGCATTGTTTTCTGTACTGTTGCTGCTGCTAAGTTGCTTCAGTCGTGTCCGACTCTGTGCGACTCCATAGACGGCAGCCCACCAGGCTCCCCTGTCCCTGGGATTCTCCAGGCAAGAACACTGGAGTGGGTTGCCGTTTCCTTCTCCAGTGCATGAAAGTGAAAAGTGAAAGGGAAGTTTCTCAGTCGTGTCCGACTCTTCGCACTAGGTGGACTTTATAGAAAGGAAAAGTCTTTACCCAGCCAGTTCAGAAGTTCTCATGTCCCATTTCAAGTCCTTATGAGGTCCTTTAACATATCCATACTAAGGTCAAATGTGCTTTTTCTTTTCCAATTTGATTTGACAAATATATGATGAACTTTAATGTAGAAATATCTAATCTTCCCTCGGCTGAGGCTGTTCAATTTGAAAAACAAGAAAAGAACTTCCAGCTTGCTCTTCAGTGTAATTGAATAGCACTCTCGAGTTTTATGATTTCATTATATGGGGGAAACTCTAATTCATTCATGTGTGCTGATTGCACTGTGTAACATGCAATGTGTAATAAATAATAATTAAAACTTAACTTGTAATGAGGATATATGTAGTTACGAACTAATAGCATTATTGAAGGAACTTGGTTAAAGACTCTATTTCCATAACTTAATTAAAGCCAAACTTAAGTAAACTTGTAGTCTGCTGCAGATGTCGCAAGTGTGTGGGTGTATGTGTGTGTGTGTGTGCACGTGCATATATGCAATTATACTTAGACGAAAGATGGTGAAGGAAAAATGAAATTATGTAGATACCAGATAATGTCAAATCTAGATCAACGCAAGGAAGATAGCGTCAACTCTGAAAGCATCATAGAACATGCACCAAGATTCAGGAAAGTTTTATAACATCCAGCTGTTTTCACTTGACATTACTGAATAAAAACAATTTTTAGGAAAGACCTGTAAATTGGACTATTTAAACTAAGAGTAGAAATTTAACCTAAGAATACAAATTTCTATTCTTAGTGTAAATTTAGTCCAGTTCTTCCCCCTGGGAGTGATTGGAAAAAGTGGATTTATATACAAATAAGGAAGTTAAGAAATGACTTTTTGTATGCCTAATTGTGTACTTTTAATGTAAAGCATTTATAACATATTTCGATTACATTGATCACCAGAGGATAAATAGGAAATAAGCAATTTTATCCTGTTCATAAGACATTCAGAGACATTATTTGTCTTATGAATAATGTAACATTTCATTTTTAATAGTTCTAAGTTTTCCTTAACTTTTAAGTAGACCTTTTTTTTTTTTTTTGTCTATAAAGAAGGAGAATAACCAGTATAAATGTACAAAATCCTCAAGCAGGCTATAGAATGAGTAAATCATGGTGTATTCATAGAGTATCATTCAAAGATGTTCTTGATAGGAAAATTATACTGAGACTCTGGTGAAATCTCAGTCCCATTCAGTCTAAACACAATGTTTTGTCATTTGTATGAAATGAACAGCTAGGTGAAACTCTTATTTATCTGTCTGTTTCAAAATGACTTGCTGTATTATTTCAGGAATGTTACTAAACTGTCCTCTCTCTCTCCTCCTCTGCTGACTTGGAATGTGCCATCTATGTGACAGTGTCATGCTTAGCACGATTCTTTGCATGTAATGAATACTCAACAAATACATGGTAGAGGACACAATCAAGTTCTAGTGACACTGAATTCTGACAGAAAGGAAAAGAGGGAGAAAAACCCAGAGGAATGAATACCCATGGGATACAGACTGAGTCTCAGCAACGAAACGCAGTCTCACTGCAAGCCTTGTCAAGTGAGTGAAGGCCTGCGCTATGTCGATCTGGTACTTTATGTAACAAATGATTTTTGACTGTTTATGGTCGATCTGGTTCCCTTCAAAGCGTGGGAAATAGAGGAATGAATGAAATGGAGGCGGTTTCTGCCTTCATTGCGTTTGCATATTAGTGGGGGAGGTAGACAATAAGTACAAATATAATTCTGGATTAAGAAAAGAGCTAGATGAGGGACTGTCAGGAACAATAGAGGAAACCTTTGGAAGGAACAGTCCTGGAAGGCCTCTCGGAGGAGAGGTTGCATGAATCGAGACCTAAATGATGCCCGAAGCCAGCCTTGGGAAAATCAGAGGGAGGAGCGTTGCAGGTAGAGAGAACAGCAAGTTCAGAAGACCTACAGATGAGGTAGGTCGGGCTTGTTCTAAGAAGGGAAAGAAAGCAGATCACCTAGAATGAGATAACCACCGATAGACTGTCGTACGAGTTGGAATTCCATCAACCTTGGCACTGTTGATACTTTGGGTTGGATAATTCATTGCTGTGAGGAACTGTGTTCTGAATTGTAGTGTTTAGAAGCATGCCTGGCCTGTACCCATTAGATGCTTGTAGCCACCCCTACCCCTAACATCCAATTGTAACAGCTGAAATGTTTCCAGTATTCCCAATCAACCCTGGCTAAGAACAATTAAAATAGAAGAATGAGGACAGGGCCAAATCAAATAGGACCTTCTAGGCCAGAACAGTTTCAGTTTATTCTTAATGAAATATGATGCTGTTGGAGTGTCTTTAAGTAGCAGAGTGGCTTGTGCTAACTGACTTAAGAAACAATTCAGTCTGATTGATGCATGCCAAATAGATTGCAAGGCAATGAGAATGGCTTCACAAAGACCAGCAGAAGACTATTGCCGGGAACCCAAGAGAGAGAGGATGGCAGCTCACGACCTGAGTAGAAGCTGTGGAGGTGAAGAGTAGACACTGAAAAAAAAAAGATGCATACTTGAGGAAAGGGTAGCCAGTCTTACTGATGGATTGGATTTGGAGATTGAAGAAAAAGTAGGAATCAAAGAGGACTTCTTTTCACTGAAATTAACAGAACTGAGGCAGGAGCAGGTAGAATGACACCGAACTTTTTGCCTTGTTCTCTGTTCTGAGTATACTTATCACAGTTCAAGTTTTTATGTCTGGTAACTCTCCTGTCCGGCTACCATAGGTCTATTTCTGCAATTTTTTCAAAAATTTCTTCCTCCAGAGAGGATTTTCATTTTTAACTGGAAGGCTGTTACAGAAAGGTCAAGTCAATCTAATCCAATTAGGGATTAAACTGACTCAGGTCTGGGTTTCCATTTTTGTAAGATCCAAGTTTCCATTTTGTAAGATCTTTCCTTTCTCCTAGGATGCAGCCACTCAGGAGTCTCAGGAGAAAGTGTGGCCTGTTCGCCGGGGTACCTTGTACTTGGCAAGCCTTAACTTCCAATTTCTGTCTTTCCAAATTATGAAACTGTTTAAAGCTCTTTTAATTTCTTAACCTTTAGTGACCATTTTCTGTTGGGTGCTCTGCTTAGGAATTACCACATGACTCAAAGCATACAATGGCTCACTTCTTCAGGCTTTCGTCTCTGTTTCTCTTCTCTCTGGGTCTCAGATCCTCAAGTTTTGCCTCTCTTGCAACACTGACCTCCAGTTATGAAGTAACTGAAGGAAACAACTGAAGAATTTTGGATATTCGCACAATATCTGGCATGGTCTTATTTGTCTTTTAGAAAGATTGCTCTTCTGTCAGCAATTAAAAAAAAAATGGATTGAAGAAATTGAGGAGATTGAGTATAAGTGCTGAGAAGCCAGGAGAAAAAGGTTCTTCAAATTGGCACATGCAGGCTGAACATAATGAGCACCTAAAGTAGGGCAGTGAGCATAAAATGTAGGAAAAAGAAGCAAGAAATTCTTAGGAGGTAGATTTGAAATGATGACAAATGGAAAATTTAGCTGTCAGCATTTCTTAAATTTTATTTGTGTATCAAAATAAGAATGACATATTGGCTCATTATTTCTCCATCCCTCATAATATTAAAGGCTGGTCAAGGATGACTGGTTGCCAAACAAAATAATCTACTCTTTGAAATTTCTCATGGTTCTGCTATTATTCTTGGTTATAAGGATTGAAAGGAAAATGTATTTTAATCTGCCTTCATTGTTCAAAAGAACTTAAGTTAGAGCCTTGATGTGAGCGATCTCTTTGAAGGAAGCCATGTGCTCCATAATTCAGAAAGCATGGAAAATATTTAAAACCAAACCTTCATTATTATTCTGATAGCAATATCCTATGGAAGAAGCCATTCAACTTGAAGAAACACTGAACTAGGTTGGTTATATGCACCATTTAGCAATGCATTTGAGATGTTGCACTCGTTCTAAACAAATGTTTAGTATTAAGGGAGGTAGAAAATGACATATTTGTGCCTACTTTAGGCTGGCGATGCAGTCTCGGGTGCTTTATGTACACTCTCATTTAGCCTCTTCAATAACCTTCTAAGTAAGGTATATGTTTTCCATATTTTATAGAGACAAGTCTCAAAAAGCTGGGATAACCTGCCTGATATCACACAGTTAGTAAATGGTGGAGCCAGGACTGAAAACTGATTGGGTTCTGTTCTCCTTAGTTCTTCTTTACGGGGTGTATGCATGGTAAGTCACTTCGGTTGTGGCTGACTCTGTGACCCTTTGGACTATAGCCCACTAGGCGCCTCTGTCCATGGGATTCTCCAGCAAGATTACTGAAGCGAGTTGCCATGCCCTCCTCCAGGGAATCTTCCCAACCCAAGGATCAAACCCACATCTCTTATGTCTCCTGCACTGGCAGTTGAGTTCTTTACCACTGTTGCCACCTGAGAAGTGAAGTGTACCACACATCTAAGAACTTTTTGTGTTTGGAGAAAAGCTGAGAAAAATATAGTGGGAGGGACAGAGAACTTTGGGTCAGATTATTTAGATTATTTAAACAAAACTTTGCATTGTTCAATGTTATTTCTAGAAAATGAAAACTGATTTAACCTAATTCTTTCCAAGTCAAGTAACACTTCCAATCATGAGAATACAAGGATGTTTCTTCTCTTATTAACTTGAATCCTGAGGCATCTCATTATATACTTGCTAAATTCTAAATATGATCTCATCTCCAAAGAGTTTCATATACCTGTTGTCATCAATATAGAAACAGCAAAACCAGCAGTTTTAAAATAACTCCATCACCTTTCTTTTATTCATTCCCTGAGCCTAGGAAGTTCTACTGTATGCCTCAGCAAAACTGGCAAAAATATGACCCAGAAGACAAAATGACTAGATGAGTTCACAGCCAACTATAATCTTATCTCCAGAGAGAAAAAGAAGACTTAACATTTATTGTATCTCTAACCTGTTCTAGACACTTATGCTTGAGTGTTCAATCATGTCCAACTCTTTGAAACCTCATAGACTGTAGCCCTCCAGGCTCCTCTGTCCATGGGATTATCCCATCAAGAATACTGGAGTGGGATGCCATTTCCTCCTCCAGGGGATCTTCCTGACCCATTTAATCTTTGCAGCAAACCTATGAGGTGCATGCTACTTTTTGCATGAGATTTATTTGCAATCCAAAGAAGTCAAATGATACCTAATATCATAAATCCTGGTAAGCGACAGTTCGTTCTAAGCCCAATGATAAAATCTTTGTATCTAAGAGCACCAATATCCTGGTTGTGTGAGTGTTTGTGCGCGCATGCGTGCACTCAGTCACTCAGTCTCATCCCACTTTCTGCAGCCCCATGGACAGTTGCCTGCCAGGTACTTGTCTATGGCATTTTCCAGGCAAGAATACTGGAGTGGATTGCCATTTCCTATTCCAGCGATTCTTCCTCACCCAGGGATCTAAGTCATGTCTCTTGCGTCTCCTGCATAGGCAGATGGATTCTTTACTATTGCACCACCTGGGAAACCCAATATTTTGGTTAACATAGGTTAATTAAGTATAAGTCACCAATGATATATTGTACTAAATTTAAAATAATATGCTGCTATATATCTCTATCTAATCAATCTATGTAATTATAGAGATGCTTTTATATGTAAGATATATTAAGTATATATTTCTTGCAACTTAATACATATTTAAAATTTTTCAGCATTTTATTTTTGGCTGTGCTGGGTCTTCACTGCTGCATGTGAGCTTTCTCTAGTTGAGGTACACAGGCTTCTTATTGTGGTGGCGTTTCTTGTTGAAGAGCATGGGCTTTAGGGTGCGCCAGCTTCGGTAGTTGTGGTACACAGGCTTAGTTGCTCTGTGGCGTGTGGGATCTTCACAGACCAGGGATTGAACACATGCCCCCTGCTTGGCAGGTGAATTCTTAACCACTAGACCACCAGGGGAAGTCCCTGGAAAAATATATTGAAACAGAATACATAGGAGAAACAGTGAATAGGGGAGTTTAGATTTTTAAAAAGGTGTAAGTTAATCCCTATGTGTTATTAACAAGGGAGAAAAATGATTACTCATTTCAGTTCAGTCGCTCAGTCGTGTCTGACTCTGCGACCCCATGAACTGCAGCACGCCAGGCCTCCCTGTCCATCACCAACTCCCAGAGTTCACTCAAATTCATGTCCATCGAGTTGATGATGCCATCCAGCCATCTCATCTTCTGTCGTCCCCTTCTCCTCCTGCCCCCAATCCCTCCCAGCGTCAGGGTCTTTTCCAATGAGTCAGCTCTTCGCATGAGGTGGCCAAAGAACTGGAGTTTCAGCTTTAGCATCAGTCCTTCCGAAGAACATCCAGGGCTGATCTCTTTTAGAATGGACTGGTTGGATGTCCTTGCAGTCCAAGGGACTCTCAAGAGTCTTCTCCAACACCACAGTTCAAAAGCATCAATTCTATGGCGCTCAGCTTTCTTCACAGTCCAACTCTCACATCCATACATGACTACTGGAAAAACCATAGCCTTGACTAGATGGACCTTTGTTGGCAAAGTAATGTCTCTGCTTTTGAACATGCTATCTAAGTTGGTCATAACTTTCCTTCTAAGGAGTAAGCGTCTTTTAATTTCATGGCTGCAGTCACCATCTGCAGTGATTTTGGAGCCCCCCAAAATAAAGTCTGACACTGTTTCCACTGTTTCCCCATCTATTTGCTATGAAGTGATGGGACCAGATGCCATGATCTTCGTTTTCTGAATGTTGAGCTTTAAGCCAACTTTTTCACTCTCCTCTTTCACTTTCATCAAGAGGCTTTTCAGTTCCTCTTCACTTTCTGCCATAAGGGTGGTGTCATCTGCATATCTGAGGTTATTGATACTACACCAGTC
Source organism: Capricornis sumatraensis (assembly GCF_032405125.1). Taxonomy (NCBI): domain Eukaryota; kingdom Metazoa; phylum Chordata; class Mammalia; order Artiodactyla; family Bovidae; genus Capricornis; species Capricornis sumatraensis. Next base: position 8,623,295 of record NC_091091.1, on the reverse strand, counting down.
TAAACATCAGATGAAGAGACCAGGGTCATTCTGTGTTGTACATGGTTATATCATCCAAATCCAGTTAGTGCCAGATTCCTGCATGTATAATAAATATTTTTTAGGTAGGTTGCTGTGTTATGGTAAAATTCCAGGTTCTCTATAAATTCATGATGGTAATGGTATCTAGAGGAGAAGAGACTGAGAAAGTTAAATACTCTGAAATTCTATGAATAATCTTTGCATATTGCCCTAATTTTTATGTCCATGGAATATCCAGCATGAAGAATTTGATATAATTATTGAAGGAAAAATTTATTCTAGATGTGGAAGAATTTTCTGTCTACTCAAAGCCTTTAACATTTGGATGAAATACTCATGAAATTGTGGTATCTTCTTTAGATGTATATAAACTTATGAGAGGTCATTTTAGTTTATGATACTCTTGATGAGATTGCAATCAGGAACTCAGTTTGGATAAAGACCATGTCTGTTTTGCTGATTATTGAAACTACCATGCCTAACACATTGCCTGGCCTAACATATTGCCTGGCACATAATAGGTACTTGATCTATAGTAAATAAATGAATGAAAATAAGCTAAGAGGAAACCTGATCCCTCAAAATTTCTTTCATTCCTATGATTGATATGAAAAGTAAATGTAGTTTTTAATTTTTTTCCCCATATTGGATTTTGACTAAACTATTGGGCCACATGACATGAGCTGTATTTAAAATTAGTTGTTGGAAATAGTTGTATCCAAACTCATCAAACTGCCAGCATTACTAAAGATGTGCTTTTGTGTGTGTGTGTGTGTGCATATCACTTATACTTCAAAGCTGTTGTTGGAAGAAGGAAGGAAATGCTTAGGACTGAATGTTGTGAGTTTGCTTCCTACTGGTCCAACCTATATTTTAAAAACAATATAGACTGGTTTTTTTTTTTGTTTAAATTGTTTAAAAAATATTGTTTAAAATATTGTTTTAAATTATATAAAAATATTGTTTATAAACAATATATATTTTAAAAGCATTATAGGCTGAGGAGACAGAACACAACTGAATTCTCTTCGGAGCTTTACCCTTTACCCAGCTGATTTCCTTAAATTCCCTTTGCCTTTAATTTTTGTTCCAAGGGAATTTTAATTTTACAAATAACTTTAACATCTGTAAAATGGCAAAGATCAATTAGAGAGATCTATAAAATACACTGAGTGTCTTGAAGAGATTTCTCTATAAACAGAGCTTGGCAAGCAATTAGTCATTTCAGTACTATAAATGGAAGTGGTGTGAGTAATTTTTTTTAAGTTGCTCTTTTTATACTCCTCCACATTTACCATAAGTCTGTGAAATGCTTTGGGGCCCTTTGGTATGCAAAATACCATAACTGCTTTTTTCTTTGCAATTATTTAATTAATACACTTCTTTTTTTTTTTTTTCTGAAACAGCATGAGAGGCAGAAACATTAGCATATGGGCACCAAATTGGGTCTTAATAGAAAAGAGTTTCTGATTCCATTTTGGATTACTTATAGTACTTCCTAGTTGAATCCACTGCTTAAAAAAAAATGATTTAGAAGAATTAATGTTATATTTGTTAATTCTGTAGATCTGAATAGATAATTTCAGATTTTTTTTTCTAATTCTTAATTAGTATGTAATTATGGAGCTTTGGTAAATCTTTGCATTTGACACTGAACACTGTGTAGAATCAATTTGGGTTTTTACAGTTGATGCATTTTCCCAATGTGAGAGTATTTACTTTTCCTTTTTTCCAAACAGAATTTTCAAACCATCAGATAAATATTGAGGTAGACCAGTGATAAAATACCTGGGAAAATTTAGCTCTGATGTGGAATAGCTTGAGAGGTGTGATTGAAAAAGGTGCTTGGTAATGAAACTGATTTTCCTCCTTCACTGTGGAACTGAGTGTTGAGAAAGCAGTCCTGTGAGAGAGGATTAATTCAGGTTGATTCTTCCAAGTAGATAATTTAGTACAACTTTTGCTATTGTCCTCAACACTTACTTCATGTTCAGATACTTTCTTCTTGAATGAAGCTTTTGCTGATAATGAGGAGGGGTGTTCATGATGGACCATAGGTGGAAATGAGGTTAATATGATACAATGGCTTTATTATGACTCAGGTCAAGTCTGAGATTTCACTTCTGTTAATCTCCTGATAATCATTTCCCTCTGCCCCATCCTTAACCAAAGTACTGGAGCAGTGAATAAAACTAGCTGATTTTATTAGGATATTATACCAACGTCAATCACAGACCATTGTAGAATGTGTTGTTGCTAAGGTGATGCTTTCTTACCCAGATTGCTTACTTAGAAGGAAACTTCCATTCTTCCTAAGTGCTGACTGCTCTCGTGTTATTATTTTATGCATTAAAAATCGAGGGGAAAAAAGCCAAATTACTTGGGACTTGACAGTCTTATTTTAAATAATGCTGTTATTTACTGATACATACTCATGTTCAAAATAGTGTCTTTATTGTGGAATAGTTGGTCTGAACAGTTCTGCTTGGTAGCTGGCTGTGGTTTCAGAGTTCTGGTGGGTGATATAGGACAGCAGCTAGTGAGAGACTGGAGGTCACTTTATTCCTTTCTACATGGCAGTTGCTTTGGGGTTAAAAAAATAATAATGATAATGTTAAGAATAGGCTTCCCAGGTGGCTTAGTGGTAAAGAAGCCACCTGCAATGCAGGAGATGCGTGTTCAATCCCTGGGTCAGGAAGATCCCCTGGAGAAAGAAATGGCACCCAACTTCAGGATTCTCGCCTGAGAAATCCCATTGACAGAGGAGCCTGGCAGGGGCTACGGTCCACGGGGTCACAAAAGAGTTGGACATGACTTAGCGACTAAACAACAACAACGTTAAGAATCAGAGGCTGAAATTCAGTCTTTCTGTGCAGACAGCAGCAAGGAGTCAGTCATACCACAGCCATTCTCTCGAGAGACCCTGTGCTCGGGTGGGGACCATTTCCACTTGCTGCCAAGGCAGTGGCTTGTCAGCCTCACCCCCTGTAAGACCGTGACAGGAGTAACAGAGATCACGGAGTCAGTGACTTTTGCAATTCAGCTCCGCGCTTAGCCGATACATTTTATATTTAAGCGCTCTCTCTGTACTAAGCAGATCTCCAATGTATTATCTCACTGGATGTGCAAACGTTGTAGGAAAAATGAGGCACAAGAGAATGGTCAGGTCCCAGGTCTTGACGACGTCCCTGGGACAGGCCACCAAATGAGGGTCCTTGGCTTCACACAGGAGAAGAATTCCAGAATGAGCCTTAGTAGAGTGAAAGAAGATTTATTTAGAGAGATACACAGTCCATAGACAGAGAGCGGCTGTCTCAGAAGGCAAAAGGCAACCCCAGGGCATAGAGGCCTCTTGAAAAGTGAGAGAGGCCCCAAAGTGCTGAAGTGGTTAGTTATTATGGGCTGGGTAATTCCATAGAAATTTTCTTTCCGGAAAAAGGGGCAGGGATTTCCAGGAATTGAAACACTGCATTTAAGGTTGGCCTTGGAACTGTCATGTCACGTGTGGTTGTGTCATTTAGCATGCTGATGCATAACAATGAGTGTGTAGTGAGGCTCAAAATCTACTAGAAGGGAAATCTTCCACCATCTTGGGCCTAGTAGGTTCTAACCAGTTTTTGTCGTATCCTGTTCTTCTTAACAGTTGTGTCATCCTTTAATACTTGTGCGCTGCCCCCTTCCTCCTTGTCTCATGCAGGCTTAAGTTCTTTTCAACTCTAAATAGGGCCCAGTGCTTTATACTGATCTAGCTGACATCAGTGTTGGTAACCTTACCATTATTTTCAACTGCTTTTGCTTAACTAATTCTTCTGTTGTTGTCCAGTAGCTAAGGTGTGTCCAACTCTTTGCAACCGCGTGGACTGTAGTATGGTAGGCTCCTCCGTCCTCCGCTATCTCGTAGAGTTTGCACAGATTCATGTCTATTGAGTTGGTGATGCTATCTAATCATCTCATTCTCTACCATCTGCATCTCCTTTTGACTTCAGTCCTTCCCAGCATTAGAGTCTTTCAATGAGTCAATCTTCACATCAGGTGGCCAAAGTATTTGAGCTTCAATTTTTGCATCGGTCCTTCCAATGACTATTCAGGGTTGTTTTCCTTTGGAATTGACTGGTTTGATCTCCCTGCAGTCCAAAGGATTCTCAAGAGTCTTTTCCAACACCACAGTTCGAAAGTATCAGTTCTTCAGCACTCAGCCTTCTTTATGGTCTAATCCTCACATCCATACATGATGACTGGAAGACAATGCTTTGGCTATACGGACTTTTGTCAGCAAAGTGATATGTCTGCTTTTTAATACACTCTCTAGGTTTGTCATAGCTTTCCTTCCAAGAAGCAAGCATCTTTTAATTTTGTGGCTGCATTCACCGTCCACAGCGATTTTGAGCCTAAGAAAATAAAATCTACCACTGCTTGCACTTTCCCCCCTTTCTTTTGCTATGAAGTGTTGGGACTGGATGTCATGATTTTAGCTTATTGAATGCTGAGTTTCAAGCCAACGTTTTCATTCTTCTCTTTCACTCTCATCAGGAGGCTCTTTAGTTCCTCTTCGCTTTCTGCCATTAAAATGGTATCATCTGCATATCTGAGATTATTGATATTTCTCTCGGCAAACTTGATTCTAGCCTATGATCCATCAGCCCAGCATTTTCCATGATGTACTGTAAATATGAGTTAAATAAGCAGGGTGACAATATACAGCCTTGTCATACTCCTTTCCCAGTTTTGAACCAGTCTGTTGTTCCATGTCCGGTTATAACTGTTACTTCTTAACCTACATACTTCAGAAGGCAGGAAAGGTAAGGTCGAGTATTCCAATTTCTTTAAGAATATTCCACAGTTTGTTGTGATCCACACAGTCAAAGGCTTTATCATAGTCAGTTAAACAGAAGTAGATGTTTTTTCTGGAACTCCTTTCCTTTCTCCATTATCCAAAGAATGTTGACAATTTGATCTTTAGTTCCTCTGCCTTTTCTAAATATATCTTATACATTTGGAAGTTCTCGGTTTGCTTACTGTTGAAGCCTAGTTTGAAGGATTTTGAGCATTACCTTGCTAGCAATTGCATGTACATGCATGCTTAGTCACTCAGTTGAGTCCAACTCTTTGTGACCCATGGACTGTGACCCACCAAGCTCCTCTGTCTCCAGGCTAGAATGCTTGAATGGGGTGTCATTCCCTTCTCCAGAGGATCTTCCCAAGCCAGAGATGGAACCAGTGTCTTCTGTGTCTCCTGAATTGGTAGGCAGATTCTTTGCCACTAGCGCCACCTGGAAAGTCCTGTTAGCATGTGAAATGAGTGCAATTGTATAGTTTGAACATTCTTTGGAATTGCCCTTCTTTGGGATTGGGATGAAAACTAACCTTTTCCTGTCCTGTGGATAAACTAAATCAAATCCCTTATGATTGTACAGTGATGGTGACAAATATGTTCAAGGGATTAGATCTTGTAGACAGAGTGCCTAAAGAACTATGGATGGAAATTCATAACACTGTACAGGAGGCAATGGCCAAAACAATCCCCAAGAAAAAGAAATGCAAGAAGGCAAAGTGCTTCTCTGAGGAGGCTTTACAAATAGCTAAGCAATGAAGAGAAGTGAAGCGCAAGGGAAACATATACTCAACTGAATGCAGAGTTCTAGAGAATAGCAAGGAGAGATAAATGACCAAATGCAAATGAAAGAAAATAATAGAATGGGAAAGACTAGAGAGCTCTTCATTGGAGATATTGGAGATATCTATGGAACATTTCATGCAAGAATGGACACAATAAGGTACAGAAATGAAAAGGACCTAACAAAAGTAGAAGAGATTAAGAGGTAGCAAGAATACACAGAACTAGTTCCCTCTATAATTAGTTAAAAAAAAAAAAAAAAGAAGATGAAGAAGAACTAGGAGGGACCATGACAGTAACCTAACTTCATCCTTTTGCTTTGTGGACCAACAGAGGCTCCTAAAGCCTTTGACACTCACAAGGTCATTGATATATCTAAGTGATGGCAGAACCATGACCAGATCTGATCTCTTCATTTCCTGAATTAGGCAATTTCATGATGACTGTCATCAGCTCAAATCGTGAACCTGGAAGATGAACTCACATAGCAATGAATTATCACTTTACCATTATTTCTAATACATGGTTTTCATAGTTCAGATGCTTATGTTATTTTGCTTTTTAGGTCACTGTATGTAAAATTGATTATCATCTGGGCAAAAAGCTTGTTTAATTCCTGACTGGGCAAACTTTACTTTAAAGGACCGAGTACCAAACATTTTAGGCTTTGTAGACCATATAGTCCCTGTTGCAGCTGATGATACTGCCATTGTGGGCCAAAACCAGCAACAGACAGTACATAAGTGAAGGGACATAGATGTCTATCAATAAAACTTTATAGACACTGGAATTTGAATTTTACATAGTTTCCGTGTGTCACAGGACATAATTCTTCTTTTAATTTTTTCCAGCTATATAACAAATGTGAAAATTATCCTTAGCTTGTATGCCAAGCAAAAACAGACACCTTACTGCATTTGTCTCACAAGCTATGGTTTGCTGACCTCTGATCCAAGCCCAAAGGTCTCTGCCAACCTCAGTTCTGTTCTGCCATTTTTGCTTCTACATGCTTGCTTCTGCAGAAGTATCTTCACATGCCCAGATTGTTCATAAGCATTTGCAGGGACTTAGTCTAAAATGGATAATATTATATTCAATATAAAAACATGGTGTTTTTTTGCTTAACATTTTCCTCTTTAAAATACTCTTTACCATCATTGTTACACATATACAGAAGATGCTTGCTTTTCAGTTTTTAATGTGATAATTTAATCAACAAATTAAAAAATAAATATTTTCAAGAATGCCTATTTGGATACATGTCCGTGGGTCCATGTTAAATTGAAGAATATGAGCCCATATTTAGTAGATGATGATGTTTTGTGCCAAGTAAAGAAACTGTCCTGAAAAGCTTTAGTATAGCAGAGCCAAGAAGTGTGTCAGAATCATCAATAATCAAAAATGTAATGCAGTCTCACAAAAAATGTGGGGACTATGATAAGAGGGGAGGAAAAGGGTGAAGGAAGAGACAGAAATGAGAGATGCAAGAAGAGAGGAAGAGAAAGAGGGAGGAAGGAAGGAAAAGAGGGAGAGAGAGGGAGGGAATGGAAAGAGAGAGAAGCAGGAAGGCAGGGAAGAAGGAAAGTAGAATAATATTTATATATCTAGAGTTTAGCAAAAAGGAATATTTTCATTCATGAATAGGTTCTAGATGTTAAGGTGTTGCCTTTGTACTTAAAATTTGTGATGTATATGTGCTAGATAAGATATATACAGCTTAAGAAACCATAATATATACCTATTTCCATATACCTACTACCAATCTTAAGGTATAAACCTTTGCTGTCCAATACAGAGGCCATCAAACATGCCTATTTAACAATTAAAATGTGACCAATCTAAACTGATATGTGCTGAAAGTAAAATATAGAAAGGTACTTTAAAAGGCAATGCCAATAAAAGAAAATATATCCCATTAGTAATTTTTACATTGGTTGCACATTGAATGTAATATTTTAGATTTATTGGGTTTATATGTTATTGAAGAAACTTTTAAATTTTGGTAAATTAGAAAATTACATATGTTCAGATTTGTGGTTTATGTTTTATTTGCATTGAACAGAGTTGATATAGAGAATAACTAGATTTTTGAGTCTTCTTATGTGCCTCTGATGTCCTACCCTAAGGTAATCTTTTTTAAAAAATTATTTTATTAAGTTCTTTGATTTTTTTTTACTTGTATTAATATATGTATGTCCCTTGATTATATAGTTATTTTAAAATCCATTGTATTTAGTGAATATTCTTAGTAACAGCACCAGCTTCTGAGTTTGCTTTTGTCTGCTCCCTGTTTATGGCCTTCTAGTATTTTTCTTCCTTTCTTACCAGCCCAGCAATGCCTTCTAAAAATATTTTAATCTGGGATTTTTAGGTTTTCCACACTAGGAGCGATTTCACTGCGTGTTTAGTCTATCATGTGGCCAGCACATTGCCCTTGGTATCCAGTGGGATATAATTTGTCGACTTAAAAAATATTCACAACCTTAAAGTTGAGAGTTATGTTTTATTTGGTGGGGATTCTTAGGACTTTTGGAGAAGGCCATGGCAACCCACTCCAGTACTCTTGCCTGGAAAATCCCATGGACGTAGGAGCCTGGTAGACTGCAGTCCATGGGGTCGCTAAGAGTCGGGCACAACTGAGCGACTTCACTTTCACTTTTCACTTTCATGCATTGGAGATGGAAATGGCAACCCACTCCAGTGTTCTTGCCTGGAGAATCCCAGGGATGGCAGAGCCTGGTGGGCTGGCGTCTATGGGGTCGCACAGAGTCGAACACGACTGAAGCGATTTAGCAGCAGCAGCAGCTTAGGACTTTAAGCCGAGGAGACAGCATCTCATGTGACCCTGAGAGAACTACTCCAAGGAGGCGAGGGGAGGAGCCAGGTTATACAGGAGTTTTGCAACAAAGGACAGATAGTCTGAACATCAAAAGACTATCATTAATTAAAGAAAACTAGATATCCCAAGTTAAGGAATTTTGCACTTTTCTGTGTATGGGAAGATGCAAGAATCAGAAATGATTCCTTTCATATGCATTTTAGCTATTCTGTGCCAGTATTTTGTGTTCTCATATCCTGTACTCCCTTGGGGCTCATGGTGGGGAGTGGCTGCGGTCTGATGGCTGCTAGATTGCAGGTATTCTACTCTTTCCACCCTAGACAGCATATTCAAAAGCAGAGACATTACTTTGCCGACTAAGGTCCGTCTAGTCAAGGCTGTGGTTTTTCCTCTGGTCATGTATGGATGTGAGAGTTGGACAGTGAAGAAGGCTGAGCACTGAAGAGTTGATGCTTTTGAACTGTGGTGTTGGAGAGGACTCCTGAGAGTCCCTTGGACTGCAAGGAGATCCAGTCAGTCCATTCTGAAGGAGATCAGCCCTGGGATTTCTTTGGAAGGAATGATGCTGAAGCTGAAGCTCCAGTACTTTGGCCACCTCATGCGAAGAGTTGACTCATTGGAAAAGACTCTGATGCTGGGAGAGATTGGGGGCAGGAGGAGAAGGGGACGACCCAGGATGAGATGGCTGGATGGCATCACAGACTCGACGGACGTGAGTCTGAGTGAGCTCTGGGAGTTGGTGATGGACAGAGAGGCCTGGCGTGCTGCGATTCATGGGGTCACAAAGAGTCAGACACGACTGAGCGACTGAACTGAACTGAACTGAACTCTTTCCTGAGTGCCCTTAGGGCTCAGGAGCTCACATTGGAGGGCTGCAATCACGGATGACTGTGACAACCTTATTTAACAATATGGCAGGAAATACTCCATTTCTCCAGTTACTTGTCTCACCATCCCCATGAAAGTTTTATGAAGTCATAGCTGAGGAATGATTGTATGCAACAATCTAAATATATAATAAGAATTTTTTGGTGCATAAATTAAGATGTTGATATAATAGACACTATATGGCCATGATATTCAAGTTGAGGTGGTAAGATGTAAACTTGTAAAAGATAATCCTACCAGATAACATTGGCAAATAATCTGCCCAGAGGTCAGGAGTAGCAAGCATTTGAAGAAGTCGAGGAGCCTGCATAGAGGGAGAGAGCCAGGTGGATTTTGAAGACTGAATGGGAATCAACAAAGTGTTAGCAGCGGCTGAAGCCTATTTCGAGTTTTAAAATGTACACAAGCCAAACTTGCTAAATATGCATTTGTTGAAACATATACAGTAAAATGTAAACCTTTACCTCATTCAGCAAGATGTCATAAATACAAAAGTTCTCTAAGCATTGTATGTGCTTAGTGTGTGCCTAGCCTCTCAGTCATGTCTGACTCTGTAAACACACGAACTATATAGCCTGCCAGGCTCCTCTGTCCATGGAATTTTCCAGGCAAGGGCACTGCAGTGGGTTACCATTTCCTGCTCCAGGGTATCTTCCTGACCTTTGGATTGAACCCGTGTCTTTTGTGTTTCCAGCATTGCAGGCAGATTCCTTACCCACTGAGCCATCAGGAAGCCCTATAAGCAACATGGAGGGATTCACATTTCTCGAGATTTCCAGGTCTCTGAACTATAGTGCCACAGTTCTAAGGAGCTGTTACTGTAGATCCTGAAAAGATACCAGGAGACTTATACGAGGCCTTTTTTTCCTTTTGTCCTAACAGGAGTTATTTCTGTTTGAAAAAGATCTCCTGGCATGCATTTTCAAATAACTCCAGGCAAATACCCATCTAGTTAAGTAACTGCAAGGATAGCCAGTACTAAAACTCATCTTTAAAGTGATCATACTATGAACATTAGCTCACTAGATGGAAAAAAAAAAAATCTTTTTTTCAAAGACTTAGCTTATAGAGTATTTGCCCACTGTGATATGCTGACCATTATGGTTTGAAAGTTGATAGTAAACCCACACCATGTATACTATCAATGCTTATAGCTGTAGTAATTAAGCCCATGTGAGTCAGTGCGTATATTACTAATAGAGGATGCCTAGCTTCATAATATTTCCTGTAGTTTAATTTTAAATGATGCTTCTAAGCTCATGGGAACCAGTTTTAATAGCAGAAGCTTTCAAAATCAACTAGCGACAAAAGAGTAGACCCTTTTTAGAACCTCTTTGGGCAAACAGGGAGAGACCACCACAGCAGGGAACCAAAGTCAATAGTACAATTGTATTTATTTAAGTTACTACTTCCTGTCATAACAAGTGATTTTCTTATTTGCCTGAGATGTAAAAGGTCTATTTAAAATATTAATTCAAATATTAAAAAGGGACTTTGTTGTAAGAAGACATTAAATATAAATAATGTGCAGATATGGCACAATGTGAAGGGTAGTTTGCTGATGACTGGCACTTGGGACAATTTGGTCTAAGCATTTTTTCCTATAAAGAAGAATTATTTTAAGGAAAAGTTGGTAGGGCATATTTTAAAACCTGTTTCTTCCCTCCTTTTGAAGGCAAATCACTTGCTTTAAGTGGAACATTAGATTTCCCGTCATAGTTTTTCTAACTTATATTCAGTAAGGTGAAAAATCAAATTCAGAGGTGAATCTGAGTTCCTCCGTGCAAATGAAGGGCTTGAAATTTTAAACAACACAGCTATCCTTCTTTCCTGGGAGTACATAACTGACAGAGGGCTAATTAAGCCCATGAGAGTTGCTGTATTAAATGTGCTTAGGACAGCCACAGCCCAAGGATTCTTAACCCTTAGGAAGTAAACCTAAGTCAGTAACTTAAACCAGTCGGTAACTCAGCAAAAGAACATGCGTGTTAGTTGCTCAGTCATGTCCAACTCTTTGCGACCCCCATGGACTGTAGCCCACCAGGCTCCTCTATCCATGGAATTCTCCAGGCAAGAATACTTGAGTGTGTTGCCGTTTTCTTCTCCAGGGTTTCTTCCTGACCCAGGGTTGAACCTGGGTCTCCCGCATTGCAGGCAGATTCTTTACCATCTGAGACACCAGGGAAGATAACAGCTCCACGTATCTGGACACCAAAGTAAATGGATATGAGATGTTCTCTAGACAGGTCATACTTTATTAAAATCAATAAGATCCCTGGGAGTGTTTCTCCTAAAAGGACTGAAATTGATATACAGAGGGCAGGATTCTTAGTTTGTCCCTTAACCTTTGAATCTCTTCTGTTTCAAGTCATGGCACTATCTTTTCCTCTGTTGTTCAGGCACCAAACAGTCCTTGATTCTACTCATTTTTTCATCTCCGCACCCCGTTCAGGCCCCGCATCCAATACAAATTCTGTTGACTCTACCTTTGGACTATATTCCAGATCTGAGCCAGTTCGTCGGCTCTGCTGCTCTCCCCCTATTCACACCACGTTACTCTCATCTGCACTGCAGTCGTCGTCTTGCTCCACTCTGGGTCTCCTACAGTCTTTTACCAATACAACAGCCCCCCTCATATTTTTAAGGAATTAGTTAGAATCTTGTGTCTCGTTTGAAGCTTTCCCATGGTTCATTATTGCATTCAAGTTGAAATATGACTCCTTAATTTGAACTAAAGTGGCCTTCCTGATTGCCCTTCTGAGCTCATGGCCCGTCACGTGTTACTTGCTCACTTCTTTATAGCCAGACTCACCGTCTTCAGGAACCCCCGTTCACATGATTGCTGTTCCCTTTTTGAAACACCCTTCCACTGAATCTTTGCATGGTGCACCTCTCATTCCACTCAGGTCTCTGCACAAATGTCACTTCTTTTTTCCTGACCCTTAAAATAGCAGCATACACAAGATCCCCTCATCCTCTGCTGTTTCTCTTCACAATATTTATCACTACTGAAATAATGTTAATTTATTTTTTTATATGTCATCAAGTTATGAAGATTTAAACAGATTTTACATGTATAAGCACTTTATAAAGCTCTATTTAAATGTGGGGGATGGTTATTATGGTGGAGTTTGCCACTTTATGACTCTAGTCTAATGATATTATGAATCAAAGAGTCTTTATTGATTTAATTAATTATAATCATTCTTGTCTCTCCCTTGCCCTTGCTTGCTTTCTTTTTTAACTAACCTAGAGATAATTGACTACTGGCTGTTTAGATAATACGACTTAATTTTTAGTACTTCCTTCTTCCTATAATTGATGTTACTTTTTCATGCATCCTGAGCATCATAAGACTATGATGTAAGAAAGAAGAATGTAAGAAAATGTTTAATCCTTATATGCCTCTCATTCATATATTCAAGTAGTTTATCCAGTTTATCAAGTTTATCAAGTGTATTGATCTTTCAAATAATATATATCTCCAAGAAGATGGCAGTTGATCAGGGCTCCCAGAAGTTTTTAATACCCATCGTGTGTAAGCAGTGTTACAGTTTTGTGAGCATGTTGCAATTTTGTGAGCATGTTGTTTTGTTATTTCTAAAGTTTTAAAGGAAGAAGTCCTTTTGGGTTCCCCTCATAGAGTAGATACATGTATTATAAAGGAGATATAAATTGTGACCAACCATCTTGGGTGGACAAATAATGGTACTTCCTGAATTTTCTGTAACTGAACTTAGCTTTTGTTTTAAGAACTGATCTGGCCAGACTTTTCAGATTCCAATCTCAGTCTTAAATCTTCCCCATCATCTTCATTTTGTATTTGAGCCATCTACCCACATTGGTTACAACTAATTGACCATCATCATGGTTACCAGTAGCTCTTCACTGTCTGTTTTTCATACTGAAGACATAAAACTTTTCTTTGATATTTTGCCTAGACACACCAAACAGTCATTTCCTGTCCCTGCCAGCAAGCCCCCACAGCCCACTGTCAAGCCCCCATAGCCTGCCAGACACTCTTATCCTCTTCATACACACACACCCTTCCTCCCATCCCAGAAATATTCTTTCAATCTGATTGGAAATCCTTTTCCTGTTTTTGTCTAAGATACTTGTTCTCCATCCTGATACTATTTCTGTTACCAGCGCCATGAGTGCTCTAAATTGTCTTAGGAGCCTAGGGTTTTGGAAACATGTATTCAGAGAGAAGTACAGGGAATTTCTATATCTTGCCCAGCTAGATCTCTCTGTCAAGACAGTGAGCACAGGGCCAATTCTCTGATAGAACTGAAGTGAGAAGAGATTGTAAATATTGAGAGGAGAAAATCATTGGTTAATAACACAGAATATTATCCCTCTTTAAGGGTTTTCAATTTGACATCTCAGTATAAAAATCAAACTACTGTTGCACACCTGCCTTGTAAATGGTCCTTAGCTATTTCATAGCACTTCCCATTTTTTTCCCTTCCAAATGAAATATGCAGTAAACTTCTAAAACTCAGCAGTTTCAAGGAACCATGGTAACTCTCTGACATAATCTTAGCTATAATCAAATTTTTCATGGTAATATGTAACTGTGTTCAATAAATAATGGAATAAAATAGAATATAACAGTTAGAACTAAAACTTCATGTAGGATGGCCTGCTTCATTGAATCTCATATGGAGTTTGACTATTAAAAAATAATACTTTCAATTAAAAATAATGTTGTTCAGCCACCTCAAACAGACCTATCATTTTTAACTCTGTGTCCAGGACAATTTATTTAAATATTTTCAGTTCATTTCAGTTCAGTCGCTCGGTCGTGTCCGACTCTTTGTCACCCCATGAATCACAGCATGCCAGGCCTCCCTGTACATCACCAACTCCCAGAGTTCACTCAGCCTCATGTCCATCGAGTCTGTGATGCCATCCAGCCATCTCATCCTCAGCCGTCCCCTTCTCCTCCTGCCCCCAATCCCTCCCAGCTTCAGAGTCTTTTCCAGTGAGTCAACTCTTCGCATGAGTTGGCCAAAGTACTGGAGTTTCAGCTTCAGCATCATTCCTTCCAAAGAAATCCCAGGGTTGATCTCCTTCAGAATGGACTGGTTGGATCTCCTTGCAGTCCAAGGGGCTCTCAGGAGTCTTCTCCAACACCACAGTTCAAAAGCATCAATTCTTTGGCGCTCAGCCTTCTTCACAGTCCAACTCTCACATGCATACATGACCACAGGAAAAACCATAAACATTTTCACACCAGTGCAAATGTGCCACTTGTCAAAGTTCTTCATGTTTGTCCCTGAGATTTGTGACATTGTTTTGGGCCAAAGGAAGGAATTCATAAAAAGTGACCAACAGGCCATGTGATTTGGCTAGTCCCAGCCTGCTAGATAGAATGCTCTTTTCTGGAAACCAGCTGATCTCAGTTTTGTTCAGCATGTTAGCAGGGCATGACGCTCTTATCTGCTTGCTTCCTAGCTTGTTTCTTGTCCATCCTTCTTTCCTCTCAGTGGGAGCTGCTAACAGCAGCAGGAGCTGGGAGAGCTCTTCCAGTTGTGCGACAGCTCTTGTTGTCCCTCTGTAATTGTAACTTTGTCTAGAGGTGGCTGGAGTTTATAAAGTGCTGACTGATAAAGCTTGGGATGTAAAGGCCTGGTTATTTAAAGTCAGATTACTCCATGTCATCAGTCTGTGGCTTCACACATCCTTGGCTTTTGCAGGAAAAAACTGCCTATACAATTTTTCAATGTCAGTTCTATAATTTGACTTCACTACAGCATGAGTCTTTCGTTGGTTCTCTGTCAGTCATACTAAGGATGTAATTTCCAAGTGAATTTACACAATTTGATTAGTATTTTAATATTAAGATTTTAAGAGCAGTCATGCCTCAGCTAAATCTCATGGGCCATAACATGGCCACCAGACAAAGCTGGTGCTGACTAGGTGTTCCTCTTGATATTTGATCAAGAGTGGTGATGTTGTTTTTTAATGTTTCCACTGAAAGGATCTATTATGAGACTTATGTGGTTGCTGGCACCTACTTGAGGCAGCTCTTTGACACGTGTGAATCTTGTCCTTGGGCACACTTGTTTGAGACAAGTGTATATCCCTTTCTCAAATTCAGTGAATTTATTCAAGTAGGCAGATGTCTACATAAATCAGTCTTCCCCTCTCCTTTCCAGTTTCCCCCTCTTCCCTTCTCTCTGTTTCTCACATCCCCACCCTTTACTCATCCCTCTTTCTCCAGCTGGACCTGAGAGCCAGAGTCCATGATCACGTGGTGGTGGGCAGAGGCACTTGGGAGGAGGGAAACTATTTATTGGCAGTGGTGTAACTTATAAACATAGAAAGAGAAGAGTGGAGAGAGCCAAAGAGGGAATCTGAAAGTTCTGTAGAAATAACTGCTGCTCCATCCTGCTGCTTTCAAGTTCTCAAGTGACACAAAAAATGGCTAACTTGCTTAAGTTAGCTTAAGTAGATTTCTATTTCTTATAACTAAAAGAATCATAATCATAACTTTTATTTTGCCAGAAGTTATTTTAGAAAGCATTTATTGATTTCTTTAGCAAAAGTAATAATAGTTATAATTTGCATTTGGCAAGGAGTTAAACTTTTTTCAAAATGCTTTTCTAGCTGACATGTTATGGTAGCTACAGAAAAGAGAATGAGTGCTGTCCCCTTATTTGATAATTAAGAAGTTATTTTTAAATTTGGTAAGACATTTGCTAGGTAAGAATTTGTCTTATTTTGGATGAGTCAAAAAGGTCAATCAGCTTGCTTAAAATCACAAAGTTGGGAGGAATGCTGGAGCTAGGTCCTTGACCCCAAGTATTAATGGTTTTCGTGTCCTAGAGCTGACTCATGCTGCTGCTGCTCCTAAGTCGCTTCAGTCGTGTCCGACTCTGTGCAACCCCATTGACGGCAGCCCACCAGGCTCCCCCATCCCTGGGATTTTCCAGGCAAGAACAGTGGAGTGGGTTGCCAGTTCCCTCTCCAGTTCATGAAAGTAAAAAGTGAAAGTGAAGTCGCTAGCAACCCCACCTCACTAATTCTTCACATGACCTCAATTCACTGTACTCACTGTTCAGTGACATTGCATTGGTAACTTGAAATCAGTCATCATGGACATATGTATGCTATAGACATCAGAAAACATGACAATTCATATGACCCTTTAAAAAGCCAGTTCAACTTGTACCAGCATTTCTCTGCTTCTAATGAACAGTAAAGTATCTAATCTGGAGCCAAGTGTATTCATACGTCTTTAAAGGAGAGCTGAAAATGCTTAACTTATTCTTAAGTAGGACTTTTCAATTCTTTACCAAGATAGCGTCCATCTCTGAGCAGAGACCTCAGCAATGTTCTGAGAAGTGTTAGAATATTCGTTCTTAGGATTAAAAGTATAAAAGATCTACCAGTATTATCTAGCTCGGCTCTGTTCTTTCATAGATGAGGGAACTGAGGGCAAGAAATGTGAAGTGATTTGTTCAAGGTCTTAAAACTATAGGAAAGAAAAATTATGATCTGAACTCAGAGCATCTTTTGTATGCTCTGGCTAAAATCCATGCTTGGAAGATCAGGGAGATCATACTTAGGACAAAGAAAGGAGGCCACAGGCAGAAGGCTAGCATCCCAGTACACTTGTAAAAACCTCTCCTGTACTAGACTGAAAAAGAGATCATTGTAATTAATTACCGATACCTAATTAAAGTTGTAATTGTGCTTGTCTATTTGTTCATTAGGTATGTGAGCAAAGTGATGTCTCTAATAATTTAAATAATCAATACACTTACAAACTCAATTTCAGGACTGATTGTTTGTCTATTAAATACAAAGTCTTTTGCATAATAATAAACTGTTAATATTCATGGAGGAAAAAAATGTGAAAATGAAAGACAGCTCTGCCCTTTCCAATAAGATGAGGTCATTATTATATGATTAAATAGACAGGGATACGAAAGAAATTTCATTTTTTTTAAATAGTGAAGAAATGAATGTCTAACTTGATCTAAGAAGCACTGCTGAAATATGTTACAGGTTTATGCTTGATTTAAAATATAAACCACTTAGGAATAAAATTGGCTTGAACAATCTGTTGCTGACGTTATTACACATACGTCTCTTATAAATCAATATAATGCAACCAATAAGCAAGACAACAGTTAACTGCTTTTTGTCAGTGTTTATTAAAATGATTGATATGCCGTTATCACAGAAAATATCTAAACTTTCTTTGTTGGTGTTGAGGTGGGGGTGTTTTGGAAATAGGCCTTCATCACTTGAGTATGATATGCTTAGTCAATCTACTTTATTTAGACAAAATCTAAACACATCTATAAATGGTAATTCAATACACTCATGCAATTAGCGTTCGTCTTTGGCTGGGTAATTATGTGGTGTGCTCTCCTAATAAAACAAAAATTAAGCACACTAATCACAGTTAAACACCTGTTTCCCTCTCCTTCTTCCTTATGCAGTATTATCTGTTTTATATTAATACAGATTGCCAAGTTACAACTAGCTGACTTTTTCGCTGCTTTTGTCAAACTCAAATAGCTTGATAAAGTTTCGGCAGCATATTGAGAAACTCCTTATAACCTAACTTCTCTTGATTCTACCCTTTTAATGGTAAATTCTGTGAAAATTGCAAAGGTTAAATAAATAAAATTAGCAAAGAACCTTCTTTATCCAGCACTCCATCCCTTGCTTTATCTACCTTTCTTTCTAGGCAGAATTAAAAGACTCATCAGTGGCACACCCTAGGACACTGATTCTCAAAGTGTGGTCCTGACCTGCAGATTCAGCATCTCCTGGTTAGAACTGCAAATTCTTGAGCTCAACCCCAAACCTGCTAAATCTGAAACTCTGGGGGCAGGGCAAGCAAGTTCTTATAAAAACCCTCATGTGTGATTCTGATGCTAACTGAGGTTTAAGAGCTACTTCCCTAAGGGAAAACATATTAAAGAGGACTTTGCTCAGAATATGCGGGTTATTTTCTGCTCTTTTCACTCTCCGCGTGGTGTTGGAATTATTCAGACAGCACCTAATGGGCACATCTTGGCTTCTCTTTGGAGTGTTTCTTCTTGTGAGATTGATAATTCTGCATTTTATGTCTTTTTTTTTTTTTCTTTTCATTTCAAAACCTTGTTGATAAGCAAACTAGGTGTCAGTTCATATGGAAGGGGAAGAATACGCCAAGGTAAGAAGAGACAGGTATCCCATCTGACAGATATGGAGGAACAGAGAAAATGTGGGGAGAGTAAAATCCTGGGAGCAAAAAGTAGATAAGAAAGTTCAAAAGTAAAGGCTGTCTTCTCATTTCCTGGCCCCAGCCCGGTGGCCGCACCCTCAGTCCCATCACCATCTCTGCAGCGGTCCACCCCCCAGCAGTGGTACCATCCTTCTCTTGGTCATCTACTCTTGAAACGTTATAGTCTTATTTAAATTAACCCTCTTATGGGCTCCAATTGTAGTCATCCATCAAATCATCAAATCTGGCCGTTTCCTCTCTGAAAGGCCTCTTGCATTCCCGCCTTCTACCCTCATGGCTCTGCCATTTACATCCACAGGTGTTTTTGTCCATCATGTGTAAGCTCTACACAAGCCCTGCTTCCTCGCCGGAGTGAGTGTCTCCCATTAACCCCCTTCTAACTTGTCGTGCAAACTGTTAGAAGCCCATGTGATTGATGGGGACCTGGGTGGAGCGTATACAGGGAATCTTTGTGCAAACTTTGCAACTTTTTCTTCTAAATGAAAAGTTAGAAGTTCCTGGTTTCCTTCATTTCACTGACTGTTTCTCTGTCCTCCTCGCTGCTCCTTTTCTCATAAACGTGATGTTCCCTTCTCAGTTCTCCATTAAACACCACCCAATGCATATTGGATTTCCTAGCATGGGCTGTAGGGTGATAGACTCTTGTCAATTATTCTTGGTGCATCTTCTGTGTAGCAGTTATGGGGGAGAATACAGGTGTCAAAACGTGTTCTCTGCCTTTAATTAGAAACTTCTTGGTTAGACGTTTGAGACCTCAATATATCCTTCCTACCTAACCAACCTATTTCCCAGTACCTAGCTGACGTTCCCAATTCATTTCTTTACTGGCCCACATTCATGCCATTCTCATTTCTGCCCATGCACTTTCACCTGGATTGCCCTCTGCTTGTTCAGGTGTCAGATATCCTCCAGACTCTTTTCTGGTTAGGTCCTGAGGACCACCTCATCCTCACTAATTCTCCATCTTCACCACACCTATTAGAGTACCCAGAGTCTGTATCACACAACAGCAAGTTTTTATTTTCTACTCTCCCATCTCATCTCCATAAGGAGTTAGCAGGTCTTTGAAGTCAGGGGCTTCCCTGGTGGCTCAGATGGTAAAGAATCTGTCTGCAATGCAAGAAACCCAGGTTTGATCCCTGGGTCAGGAAGATCCCCTGGAGGAAAGGAATGGCTACCCACTCCAGTATACTTGCCTGGAGAATCCCATGGACAGAGGAGCCTGGCTGTCCATGGGGTCACAAAGAGTCAGACATGACTGAAGTGACTGACACTTTCACTTTCACTTTGAAGTCAGGAACTTTCTCATGCTTTTGATCTTTTAAAGACTGGCACATGACTGACTCTGTAGAGTGTGTTAGCAAGGGCCTGCTTTTTGATTGATATTTCAGTGCACTGTACAACACAAGGTTTGACTTGGTTATCATTTATTGTGTATTCTATATTCAGAAAAAGATTAATAAACATGATTACACATTTTCCCTTAACTTTTTCTCTTTAGGTACCTAATCTATTTGGAATCTCAATGATTTTTTAAAAATAGGATATCTTATTAAAATATCTGAAAGCTATATACAGGTGCTATAAAATCCTTAAAAGGTGCAGAAAAATGAGCAGTATTGACCAAAGAAAACATCCGTGATATTTCTTGTATTATTTTTCTATGATTAACTCTATAAGTTTTGTCATGCCTTTTTTGCACAAAATTATCTTGATAATTTTCTCTTTAAAAGGAATCATTATTAAGTGAAAATTAAATGCTAGGTAGGTAAAATTATTTTTTTTTAAAGTATGTCAGGATATAGCAAAAAGGACATTAAATAATCACATGCTTAATGTGATTGAACTTTTATATTTTTTAGAACTATATTTTGCCTAGGAAATTATACAAATTAGAGCATAATTGAGTCATTTTTTAAAAGGAGGGCAGGAAATAAATAATATATCCAATGTAAAGTGTTTTGTGTTTTACGCTCTAGTTCACATCAAACAAAGAACTTTAAAGCATCTGACTATGTCAGTTTTTGTTATGAGAGAGCACTTTTCTGTTGGTTATCAGCCATTAGGTAATCTTTCATATGTAGTAGCTTAATTGAAAAGGCAATAATCAAGAAAATTAAAAAGAGAGGGGAGAAAAAAAATGTAAAAAAGAGAGAGAGATTGTATATAACTCAAAAAGAAAAAAAAAAGATTTGAAATCAAATATACTGAAATAGAGAAGCGAGATTAAAAATATGCTCCTGATGGATTCAGTTTACAGAGGGCACAATACTGTTGCCAAGGTGGAACCTGTGATTTGTTTGTGGGAAAATTAAGAATCATAAAACAGGTAGAAAACAGAAGTTCGTGAAGTTAAGTGATACATCCAAGGTCACACATCACTGTGAGGCAGTACCAAGAATGGAACTTCTGAACCCAGCACTCTTCTCATTGATTCTATCTGGTGGCTCAGCTATCAACAATCCAGCTGCCAGTGCAGGAGACCCATGTTTGATGCTGGGTCTAGAAGATCCCCTGGGGAAGAAAATGACAACCCAGTATTCTTGCCTGGGAAATCCCACGGACAGAAGGAGACTGGTGGGACAGTCCATGGGGTTGCAAAGAGTTGGACACAACTAAGCTACTAAACAACAATTAGTCCTGTTAGATGCTTCTGCTAAACATTGCTTTACTGCTGTCTTTACCCTTAACTTCCTCTGAGAGTCTTACCAATGTATATATTTGTCAGAAGAACTATGAATTAGAGAGTGTCCCATCACTTTTTCTCTAAAACACCCTCAGCAGTAAATGCATTGTCTAGACTTGAAACATCACTTGTGCCATTTAATAATCAGAGACAAAATTGGTTTGATTTTTTTTTTGGTAAACAATTAACTTCAGTACCTCTTCTTGTCCCAAGTCAAGTCAAAGTTCTCATTTCCTATCAAAAGCATATAAGCCTCTGCAACTCTGAGCCCTAGAATACCCATATCAAAACGAATCAACAGTAGAAGTCATATGGACTGTGCCTTGTTGTATTGATTAATAAATGAGGCTGAATACTTTAACAGCATAAACAAAAATCAATAGCAGAGCTGTTCCTGGAACTCAGTCCCATTATTCTTTCCCTGACACCATGTAATTCTCATTCCATTCAGAAAACATTGCTTCAGAGAAGTCTCAAGTAATACAAAAGGCAAATCACTCATTTATAGGAAGTAAACAAAATGGTATGTTTTGGAAACACTTAAGGAATGATGACATCTTTTCAATGTCTTTTGACTCATAGTATGAATTTTAAACCACAAATAGTTTGAGGACAATAAAATTATACATTTTGTGTGCTAAGTCACTTCAGGCGTGTCTGACTCTTTGCAGTCCTACGGACTGTAACACACCAGGTTCCTCTATCCATGGGAATTCTCCAGGCAAGAATACTGAAGGGGGTTGCTGTGCCCTCCTGCATGGGTTCTACCTGACCCCGGGATAGAATCTGCGCCTCCTGTGTCTCCTGCATTGGCAGGCAGGTGGTGGTGGTGTTTTTTTTTTACCACTAGTGCCACCTGGGAAATCCCTACATTGTCTATGAGAAAGCAATAAGTAGCTCCAGTAGTGTTATAAAACTTCAACTTGTTATGTTGCTTTATTTTTCAAATATTGGGAAAGTGATAGGTACAAGGGATTGCATTTTTTCATAGCTGTGAGTCTTTGCATACATAACTAATTAAATTAAAATTGTCCAAAATGATAATGGCAGGAAAAATTATGGCACCAAATGCAAAAGCTGAAAAGATAAACAAAACTAAATTCGCCATTAAGGTCATATATATATATATATAGTTTTTTGTATCTGCTTACGAATACATACCTTTAAAAATAGCTGTTATTTACTTTTTTAAATACCATTGTTTGGATTTTATGATAAAAGGCTAGATTTTCAAAATTCCAGTTTTCAACCCAGTTTAGAGCTTTGTTCTTCCAGTATGTCCAGTCTTAAAACTTCAGTAGTAAGCATTTGCCTGATTGAATTCTATTTTGTATTTTGTTGAAATGCTTTATGCTAATCCCACATATTAAAGTGTATTTGGAAGGAGAAAAGAAAAAAAACAACAACCCTGATATAAGAAAACACACCTGACATGAGAAGAGCTGAGGAACTATGTTTGCTATTGTCTTTGTGTCTGTTATGTTTCATAGGAATTTTTAAAGCCAATAGTAGCTAGATTTATATGCTGAGTTCTGACAAAACTGCTATCAATGTGATAGTTACAAGAATTTTTTAACATATACTGAAAAGTTTCTTATTGCAAGGGTACTGATTTAGTTTTTAATCTTTTTAATTTCCTTTTGAATTATTTGTACCTACCATATTGGATGCATCTAAGAGACCTATAATAAATGTTTAGCTAATGACTTAGAAAATGACTGCCCAGAAATGAGAAAGTAAACCCCTTAACTTAGACCTATATCACTAGCCTCTGCTAGTGGTTAGAATGGACTGAGGGCAAACCACTTATTAGAATTAGAATTGCCAGAGCCTGAGCCCCATCCACAAGGAATTGTCTTCACTGTTCTGGGCTGAATTCTAAGAAGTAGTAATGTTAGTACGTAAATCTCAGGAGATGGATAAGAGGAGCAGCTCGGATCTGGGAACCACTGATGTGTTTGCAAGTTTCACATATGTTTCTCACATCCAAAGGTAAATTAATCTTAGTTCTAAGCTAGTCAGTTGTATAAAAATATTCTGCTTCAATGTCTTCATTTTCCAAATGAGGAAATTGAATAACAGACAGCTTAAATTGCTTGTCTAATAGCAAACATCTACTAAGAGTCAAAGTTGAGACTGAAATTCAGGACTGATCTTAATCCAGTGCTCATTTCCCCATCTGACCTTGTACCATTTCTCTCACGACCTTGGTAATGGTTTATGTGAAAAAAATGAAAGCTGCTTCACATAGTTAAGTACCTGTCCAGATAGCTTAAATTCAAGTATGACTTTAACAGTTGAGGACAGAGATGTAGCATTTTATTATTTTCTATGTCTAGTGCAAAACATAGTCCTCCCAAGTATTTGCAGCTTGTATAATGCAATTAGATGACTGGGATGGAAAATAAAATTATTAATATATGTGATGTACAGCTCTGGACACTCACATAAAACTAATAGAGAGCTAGTTTGATTTTTTAATTAACTGGTTGTCATGGAGGACAAGCAAGATGACAGATGTCTGAATATTTGGCCTTACTTAACTGTGACATAATGTTAAAATGTTCTAGAGATAATTGTTGTTTGGCATCCCTAACATTGAAAAGGACAGCCAATCTCTGTAATAGTTTTCTACAATGACTAAGTTTCAGTTAATGATAAGACAAAAGAAGAAAATTATTGGTCAAACCAATCTTCTTCAGCCATTAAATAACTTTCAAGTTAAAAAAAAGAAAAAAAAAAGCAGTTTAATATTTATCTCTTCTTCATTCAGGCTGCTGGTATCATAGAAATGTCTGCACAGATCAGACTTTCTGACTTAGGCCACTGCTTTATAATAACATATCTATTCAAGTAATTGTTGATAGTTTTTTTCATAGCCACTTTACCAAATAGATGTTATAGGTATATATGTATATAAATGGAAGCAAAAGTACTTTTAGTTCATTAAAATTGAGAGGCTAGATATTGTAAATTGATTTGTTGTGACACTATAGAGAAAATTAGTTTTAACCATTTTGGTTGCTTTTATTTGTATAGTATAATTGAATCCGAAAAATAATTGTTCACTGAGTGTTAACTTTAAATCATATCTTTCTGTTTGTGTTCTTTAAAAATATATTCACTGTGTAGCAATTGTTAGGATTTAATTTAATCTATTTCTTGCAGCATGAAAAAGTGCTGGGTCTGCAATCACATCCCTCACTGTAAATGAAGCTAGAGTGGTACCTGAATCTAGAGGATTGGTGAAAGAGTTTAGCGGA
Organism: Capricornis sumatraensis; assembly: GCF_032405125.1. Lineage (NCBI taxonomy): Eukaryota > Metazoa > Chordata > Mammalia > Artiodactyla > Bovidae > Capricornis > Capricornis sumatraensis. The sequence goes on along the minus strand of NC_091091.1, from coordinate 8,598,731 downwards.
AATAAACATAGTTTCCATCTCAATGTGAAGTTATTTCAGATAATAAGATGCATAAGATGGAGTCCTTTAAGTAGTTTGGACATGAAGCATAATGGTCCTACAGGAAAGAGACTTCATCTTTTCTAGATCAATGTTAGAAGTTGGTACAACTCTGTGAACCATTTGGAGCTGTAGATTAACTTATTTTCTCAAGACTTGCCCTACTTCTAAAACACTGACATAGTCATGGTATCAAACCAGTTTAAGTATTCTAATGCATTTCTTTTAAATTTTTATATATTTCTCTATGTCACTGGTTATCATGATAATATTTTAATGGTGATAAAAAGACAGAAGCTATAAACTTCTACCAGACAGGATAGGGTCAAGATGATACAGTTTAAAAGAATGAAAGGATTGTTTAGCCTACTTCACATTTATCCAACCAAGTAAGTAATTTTTGACTGGTTTGCTATCTAAAATATTTCTCTAACTGTAATGCTTATAGTTCCGTAAAATAAGTGCTAATTATTTCAGGCATGTAAAAAAAAATATTTTTAAATATTGCTCAGTTATTCCTAAAAATTTCTTCTTTGGCCCTCAGCAAGATTGCTTTATTTTTTTAATGTATGAGTCAGTTTGGTTGGAAATCTGTTCCTTAACAGCCTAAGAGTGAAGTATGTGTTTTCTTAGTTATAGATCCAAATGATCTTTTTGCTATCTGGTTCAAAGGTAGGAACCAAGAGTTTTCCCTGCTGTAACTCTAGGTTTTCTTTAAAAGTGTTAGGGTTAGGGTTACATAGCCATGATGACTGCAAACTATACTGAAGCAATCTGGTTGGAAACTATTTCATGTTCTAATTTTTCTGATTTACTGTGATGTAAAATGGAAAAGAGAGCACTATCATCTCTTTCTATGTGAAAAAAAAGTTACATAGCCATTTTAGGCCTATTCTTGGATCTATTTCCACATCTATATTAAGAAGATATTAGATTATGTAATTGCCTATGATCCTGCAAACACTAATAGTTCTATGATTCTTTCATACATGACAAAATAAGAATATAGAAGAATGAGTGTCTCAGTTGATATCACAACCTCCCCCTACCTATACACACAATAGTGGCACAATTAATATTAAAACTGTTTTTCTTAACACCTGAATCAAGTACATATTATCATACTGTGTGGCCTCTTCTTGACTCACTGTCAACTCAGTGAGGTTGGAGAGTTGTCCTGTAGGGTTAAGTAACAAGGTTTTGTACTTGGCCTTGCTCTATCTGACAGCTTTACCAACATTATAACTAAAGATATAGCATTCATGTCAAGTTGATGGATGTCTAAACAGTGCAGCAATTCCTAATACCGTGTATGAAAAAACAGAGTTTACAAGTCTTGAAATTAAAGGCTGATGAGGTGAGTTCAGTAAATGAAGCTTCTATTTTGGTCAGTGGTTAGTATAATTTGCATATACACAATGGAAAAGATTGGTTCAATTCAGTCACTCAGTCATGTCAGACTCTGCGACCCCATGGACTGCAGCAAGCCAGGCTTCCCTGTCCGTCACCAATTCCCAGAGCTCACTCAGACTCATCTCCATTGATTTGGTGATACCATCCAACCATCTCATCCTCTGTCATCCCCTTCTCCTCCCACCCTCAGTCTTTTCCGGCATCAGGGTCTTTTCCAATGAGTCAGTTCTTCACATCTGGTGGCCAAGGTATTGGAGTTTCAGCTTCAGCATCAGTCCTTCCAGTGAATATGTAGGACTGATTTCCTTTAAAATGGGCTGGTTGGATCTCCTTGCAGTCCAAGAGACTCTCAAGAGTCGTCTCCAACACCACAGTTCAAAAGCATCGATTCTTTGGTGCTCAGCTTTCTTTATAGTCCAACTCTCACATCCATACATGACTACTGGAAACACATAGCTTTAACTAGACAGACCTTTGTTGGCAAAGTAATATCTCTGTTTTTTTAATATGCTGTCTAGGTTGGTCATGGCTTTTCTTCCAAGGAGCAGGCATCTTTTAATTTCTTGGCTGACGTCACCATCTACAGTGATTTCAGAGCCCAAGAAAGTAAAGTCTCTCATTGTTTCTATTGTTTCCCATCTATTTCCCATGAAGTGATGGGACCAGAGACCATGATCTTAGTTTTCTGAATGTTGAGTTTTAAGCCAACTTTTTCCCTCTCCTCTTTCACTTTCATCAAGAAGCTCTTTAGTTCTTCTTCACTTTCTGCCAGAAGGGTGGTGTTATCTACATTTCTGAGGTTATTGATATTTTGATATCAATCTTAATTCCAGCATGTGCTTCATCCGGCCTGGCATTTCACATGATGTAGTCTGCATATAAGTTTAAAAAGCAGGGTAACAATATACAGCATTGACGTACTCCTTTCCCAATTTGGAACCAGTCTGTTGTTCCATGTCAAGTTCTAACTGTTTCTTCTTGACCTGAATACAGACTTCTTAGGAGGCAGGTCAGGTGTTCTGGTACTCGCATCTCTTTAAGAATTTTCCATAATTTGTTGTGATTCACACAGTCAAAGGCTTTGGTATAGTCAATAAAGCAAAAGTAGATGTTTTTATGGAACTCTCTTGCTTTTTTGATGATCCAAGGGATATTGGCAATTTGATCTGTGTTTCCTCTGCCTTCTCTAAATCCAGCTTGATCATCTGGAAGTTCACAGTTCATGTACTGTTGAAGCTTGGCTTGCAGAATTTTGAGCATTACTTTGCTAGCGTGTGAGATGAGTGCAATTGTGCAGTAGTTTGAGCATTCTTTGGCATTGCTTTTCTTTGCGATTAGAAAGAAAACTGATCTTTTCCAGTCCTGTGGCCTTTGCTGAGTCTTCCAAATTTGCCAGCATATTTAGTACAGCACTTTCACAGCATCATCTTTTAGGATTTGAAATAGCTCAACTGGAATTCTATTACCTCCGCTAGCTTTGTTCATAGTGATGCTTCCTAAGGGCCACTTGACTTTGCATTCCAGGATGTCTGGCTCTAGGTTAGTGATCACACAACTCTGGTTGTCTGGGTCGTGAAGATCTTTTTTGTACAGTTCTTCTGTGTACTCTTGTCACCTCTTCTTAATATCTTGTGCTTCTGTTAGATCCATTCTATTTCTATCTTTTATTGTGCCCATCTTTGCATGAAATGTTCCCTTGGCATCTCTAATTTTCTTGAAGAGATCTCTAGTCTTTTGCATTCTATTGTTTTCCTCTATTTCTTTACATTGATCACTGAGGAAGGCTTTCTTCTCTCTCCTTGCTATTCTTTGAAACTGCATTCAAACGGGTATTTTCTCCTTTGCTTTTCACTTCTCTTCTTTTCTCAGCTATTTGTAAGGACTTTTGCCTTTTTGCATTTCCTTTTCTTGGGGATGGTCTTGATGACTGCCTCCTATACAATGTCGCGAACCTCCATCCATATTTCTTCAGGCACTCTGTCTATCAGATCTAATCCCTTGAATCTATTTGCCACTTCACTTGATTTAGGTCATACCTCAACAGTCTAGTAGTTTTCCCTACTTTCTTCAATTTAAGTTTGAATTTGGCAATAAGGAGATCATGATCTGAGCCATAGTCAGCTCCTGGTCTTGTTTTTTTTTTTTCCCCTGACTGTATAGTGCTTCTCCATCTTTGGCTGCGAAGAATATAAACAGTATCCAATGTATAGAGTTGTCTCCTATGTTGTTGGAACAGGGTGTTAGCTATGACCAGTGCATTCTCTCAGCAAAATTCTATTAGCCTTTGACTTGCTTCATTTTGTACTCCAAGGCCCAATTTGCCTGTTGCTCCAGGTTTCTCTTGGCTTCCTACTTTTGCATTCCAGTCCCCTATAATGAAAAGGACATCTGTTTTCAGTGTTATTTCTAGACAGTCTTGTAGGTCTTCATAGAACCGTTTGACTTTGGCTTTTTCAGCATTACTGGTTGGGGTATAGGCTTGGATCACCGTGATATTGAATGGCTTGCCTTGGAAATAACAGAGATCATTCTGTTGTTTTTGAGATTGCATCCAAGTACTGCATTTTGGACTTTTGTTGACTCTGATGGCTACTCCATTTCTTCTAAGGTATTCTTGCCAACAGTACTAGATATAATGGTCATCTGAGTTAAATTCACCCATTCCAGTCCTTTTTAGTTCACTGATTCCTAAAATGTCGATGTTCATATCTCCTGTTTGACCACTTCCAATTTTCCTTGATTCATGGACCTAACATTCTAGGCTTCTATGCAGTGTTGCTCTTTACAGCATAGGACTTTACTTCCATCACCAGTCACATCAACAACTGGGCATTGTTTTTGCTTTGGCTCCATCTCTTCATTCTTTCTGGAATTAGTTCTCCACTGGTCTCCTTAGCATAGTAGGCACCTACTGACCTGGGGATTTCATCTTTCAGTGTCCTATGTTTTTGCCTTTTCATGCTATTCATGGGGTTCCCAAGGCAAGAATACTGAAGTGGTTTGCCATTCCCTTCTCCAGTGGGCCACATTTTGTCAGAACTCTCCACCATGACCCGTGCTTTTTGGGTGGCCCTACATGGCATGGCTCATAGTTTCATTGTTAGACAAGGCTGTGGTCCATATGATCAGTTTGGTTAGTTTTCTGTGATTGTGGGTTTCATTCTGTCTGCCCTCTGATGGATAAGGATAAGAGGGTTATGGAAGCTTCCTGATGGGAGAGACTAACAGAGGGGGAAACTGGGTCTTCTTCTGATGGGCTGGACCATGCTCAGTAAATCTTTAATCCAGTTTTCTGTCGATGTCCCCTCCTTCTTATTTAACCTGAGGCCAAACTATGATGGAGGTAATGAAGATAATATTGACCTCCTTCTAAAGGTCGCATGCTGCAGTCAGTGCTCCAGCCCTGCAGCAGGCCGTCTTCAACCCAGGCCTCTGTCAGAGACTCCTGTACACTTATGGGCAGGTCTGAGTCTGTCTCTTTTGGGGTCACAGCTCCTTTCTCCTGTGTCCTGATGCACACAAGGTTCTGTTTGTGCCCTCCAAGAGTCTGTTTCCCCAGTTCTGTGTAAGTTCTGGCGGCTCTATGATGGGGTTAATGGCAACTTCCCCCAAGAGAGCTTAGGCCGTACCCAGGTCTGCTGCATCCAGAGCCCCTGCACCTGTGGCAGGCCACTGCTGACCCATATCTTTGCAGGAGACAGTCACAGTACTGGCTCAGTCTCTGTGGGATCTCTGGGTCCTGTGAGCACAAGGTTTGTTTGAGCCCTGTGAGCATCACTGACAGGTAAGAGGTTTGATTCTAAATGTGATTTCACCCCTCCTACTGTCTTTTTGGGGGCTTCTCTTTTGCCCTTGGACATGGGGTATCTTTTTTTGGTTAATAGCATTTTCATTGGTACAGGTTTACTATTCATCAGCAGGTTAGGGAGGATATTTGAAAACTATAATCTTAGGCTACAAAGTAAATATAACATCTGTGTGCAGATTAGTGGCTTTATAAAAGAAGCTGTTAGTCACTCAGTCATGTCTGACTCTTTGTGACCCCATGGACTGTAGCCTGCCAGGACCCTCTGTCCATGGGATTCTCCAGGCAAGAATACTGGAGTGGGTTGCCATTTTCTTCTCCAACAAAAGAAGTAATGACTCTCAAATGTTTGTTCCCTCACTACCCACTTGACAGATGTGCTTAAATGCATGTTACTTATTATTTTTTTTTTTTATATATGACACTGGAGCTAAAAGAAACTGCCACCAAGTTGGTGATATTTCTTTACTTCTAGCTCAGTCAAATCTTTACCATTCAAGGTCTCAGTGATAATGAATACACTGCCTGTTGTGAAGAGTGGATGCAAACCACACAGAAAGACCTGTTGACTTAAAAAATGTTCACGACTTGCAGTTGAGAGTTATGTTTTATTCAGTGGGACTTTTTAGGACTTTAGGCATGGGAGACATCAATCTCAAGTGACCCTGAGAGAACTGTTCCTAGGTAAGAGGAGGAGCCAGGTTATATAGATTTTACAACAAAGGACAGGTAGTCTGTACATTAAAAGATTGTTGTTAACTAAAGAAAACCAGATAACCCACATTAAAGAATTTAGTACTTTTCTATGTACAGGAAGATGCAGGAGTCTGGGCTCACTGAGATAATTCCTTTCATATGTACCTCGACCATCTGGGGCCAGTTTCCTGTGTCACGTCCTGAGCTTCCTGTTCTCAAGGCTCACCATGGGGAGTGGCTACAGTCTAGATGGCAGGTATTCTTCTCCTCACTGAGTCCCTACAGAGTTCACGCCAATTCCTGATGGCTCTGCAGTCCTTGTTTACTGTTACGACAGGAAATATTCCATTTCTCAGACCATACCTAGGCTCCAGACCCACTTCTTATTTCATCCATGAGCAGGGACCAGAGCAAAGCAGAAGTGTTGTGGAGAGGGCAGCTGACACAGAGACAGGCTGGAAATTGTCCTTCAAAGCACAGTTGAAAGAATGAGGATGCTTTATCCCAGTGAAGAGGCTTACAGGGACTTGAAATATCTTCACATAAATTATGTGTTATAAGAATGGGTGTCCTTTCCAAATCATGTGACAATTTATGTTAGCAGTTATTCTGGATTATGAATGGTGAGCATCTCATTATATGTGTTCCTCATGCCACACAACTAAACAGTCCTAACAATGTAGGAAAATAATATTTTGCAAACAGATTTCTTTTTCTTTCTTTAGTTCATATTACCACTTCAATTATTATCTTTAGTGGGCAGATACTACTCACATTTAGTTGATACTTTTCCCATTGATATGTCTGTGATGGCTCATCATATAGTTAAATGGAACATAAAAACTTAATTGAAAGAAATATTATAGATAATCTACTTGAAATACAGATGGTCCCCTCCTTTCCTTCTGAAATAATCTGCTGTGATAGAGAACAAGTAAACAACTTTCTCGAAACTAGACTCCACCCGTATTTGAACTGAGTTTCTTTTGTTTTCATTATTGTGATTATGCAGTGTGTCACAGCATCTTGGTCTACTGTTATTAATGAATCTGTCCTCATGGGAATCTGTTAACTATTGGTGATTACATAAGAGGTTTCTCATTGCTCTGTTAATAGCTTGCCCTTTTCCTGTGTAACTGGTCCTCCTTGGTGTCTGTCCCTTCCTAGGGTATACACTTGATCAGAGTGTAGAGGGGAATTCTACTTCTTAGAGAGGTTGCAACGAGAAAAGAAATTTAGACAGAAGCAATAAAGCAAAATGATTCATCTGAATCTTTTTATTATGTCGCTACAATGAATATCTGTGTAACAAGTTTTGTCATAGGAAATTATATTAAAGAAATTGTGGTTAGGCTTATGCTTTTCCAAGTTAAGTTCAAATTATTTTTTTTTTCCTAACTTTAACAATATTCTTAAAATTTCACAAATATAAACAAGCTTGGGATCAGTAATAAATCAATGAATGGTTTCAGGAAAAAGTGACCTTATGATTTTTAACTTCCCGAATCCACATACAATTTCAATTTTGGTTTCTTCTATATCAAAGAGAGATTGTTTTATTTTGTTTTTGTTTCTTAATTAGCAGGACAGAAGGGGTTTAGCTGCTGCTTTTATTAAGGTGAATGGCTTGCCTTTACTCTTGTTAAACTATTCTGTGCTGTCTGATTTACAGGTTTTTTTTTTTTTAGTTCTGTGTATACCTGTATTTGCTCTTTTCCAAATTATTTTCCCATTTAGGTTATTACAGAATGTTGAGCAGAGTTCCCTGTGCTAATAGTAGGTCCCTGTTAGTTATCTGTTTTAAATATAGCAGTATGTATATGTCAGTCTCAAACTCTCAATCTATCCCTCCTCCTCATTTCCCCTCAGTAACAAAAAATTCATTCTCCAAGTCTGTGAGTTTGTTTCTTACAGATATTTTTTTCCTTCATTCACCAAGTATATTTTATGAGTGCTGTCTGTAAAACAATCTAGCCAAATTATTCGTTTATTTTAAAATATGTTTATGCATATGCTATCTTTAATAAGACACAATAATTGACAACAGTGGCATAAGTTCCATTCAAAGGTAGAAGTGGATATAAACATTTATATCTGTGTGTATGCTGTGCATATGAGCCCACAGGGTAGTATTTCTTTGTTTTCTGAATGACCAAGCAGTCTTCACCAAAGGCAGTTTAAAAAAAAAAAAAGGCTAACAGCTATTAAAGTCTTCTTTTTAAGCTCAAATTATTTTAAACAACTAATTCATTTTAACTATAGCTATAGTTTGTCCTCTTTTGTACATAATCCTAAATATTTTGTGCTTGCTCTAAGTTTGTTTAAAATGCAGGTATGAAAATGTAATTGGCTGTCATTTAAATTAAGACAAGATAAATGGTTTATTTTGGAAAGTGTTGTCTTTCAGTAATTTAAACTAATCTTCTTTAAACTCAGTTTATCTCCTATTTTAAAACCTCCAGTGGTTTTATATGTGCTGTCTACTATAAACCTCTGATGTCTTCCACACAAGAAGAATGAATTTGATGTTCTAAACCTAGACTTGGGGCCCTTCCACAGAAATCTCATCTTATTTTTCTAAAATTTTCTCTTTTCTCCAATACCAAACACCTGTGGCCAGAATGGCTTCCTGGGTATTCCTCACACATGCATTCTTTCATCAATCTTACGTCTAAAAATGCCTTTTCCTTATTCCTTGCATACAAATTCGACTCATAGGTCCAGACAAATTGAAGTCCTATCTTTCCCATGAACATTGAGTCTAGTTAAGCCACACCCATCAATTCCCAGTCCAGCCTCCTAGGGCTCTGTCACTGTGGCTAGTCAGGAGGTCACTGAGATGCGCAGATCTTATCTTCCCAGCAGGGCACCCTGAGAACGCTGCTGATCATCAGAGACAAGTTTTATATTCATTCTAGGATATTTACATAGGCATGGAACAAATGCTGCATTTATGTTTGGAAGGCTTTACACCTGAAACTGTCTAACTGATAAAGCAGGGCATCTGAGCATATGACAGTGTTGCTGTCTACAAGGGTATTTTCCTATCAATCAGAATTTTTAGTATCGTATGAAAAGCATCAGTCAAAACAAGTAGGATAATTCATTTACTTATTCAAGATATTTTAAATAGTAGGAGCTTACACTCATTCTTAGCTTGAACCATACAAAACTGCAAATTTTATAATTCAAATATGGTTGAACATCAGCAAATTCATATGGTTCAACTGAATATTTGCCAAGACCTATGGATGTAGTAGTAAGTACTGTGTGTGTGTGTGTGTGTGTGTGTGTGTGTGAGTGAGTGCTTAGTCACTCAGTTGTGTTCAACTCTTTGTGACCCTATAGATTGTAGTCTGACAGGCTCCTCTGTCCATGGGTATTGTGCAAGGAAGGATACTGGTGTGGGTCGCCATGCCCTCCTCCAGGGGATCTTTCTCTCCCAGGGATTGAACCTGCATTTAGGTCCATGGAGTCTCATGCATTGCAGGCCAATTCTTTACTGTCTGAGCCACCAGGGAAGCCCCAGTAGCGAGTAATCGAAGTTGTCTTTATGCAGTTTATAGAGTCATCAACTGAAAGAATTACGCTTGCTATTTCTAAGCCACTGAGAACGTCAGTTCTTGTCTAGATCATATTATGACTGGCTTTATTTGCACATAGGTCCTTGCAACAGTTTCTTAGTGTCGTTCCCAGTGCTGTTTGATGAGTGAATAATAGTCTTTTTAATCCATCTGAAAAGACTGAGATGTACCCTAGCTACTCTTATGTCCATTTAAACTTTGTCATATGTCCATTTCCATCATTCCCATAAGCCTGTTAACACATCTTATGTTTCCTCCTAAATTAATAAGCTTAATTTTAAAAAATTTTCTGCATGCAGTTATTCAACTTCCTTTTGTTGACCCCTTTCTAGTTCTCCCTAATGAGACCAAGTGCTGTTATCTCATAGCCAGTAAGAATAATTGCTTCTCATATTCATCCACTTTTTGATTATTAAGACTTAATTCAGTTTTATCCTTAGCCTTTTAATTTTTCAGACTCTAAGAGGATGACCTCTTAATGTTTATCCTTACAAAAAAACCATTCTGCCTTCCCCAGTGACTTGCTTTGCCTAAACAGTTTCCAATTCCACCCTGCTTTTCTGGAAGTAGAGTGGCATAATGAGTGGAATAAGACAAACTGTTCCCCATGCCTTGATGGTAACTGATGCCTCACAGGTCTCTTCAGAGTTAGGGAGGTATTTTCTCTATTGCCCTCCTAATGATAACCAGCATATTTGTGGCCTTTTTGACTCAGAACACCACAAAGGACTTCTGGCACCAGAAAGCAGAACACAGTGACCCTACGTCTTAACTGTAAAATCAGAGCCCATAGCTTAAAAACTAGAGATGGAGTTTGTTTATTTCTGAGTGCTTATCTTGAATAGGCTTATATTAAAAATAATCTGTATTAGTGGATTTTCACAAAACTTGGCAAATCTCTATCACATTTTTAATTTGTTCCCTTTAACAGCCCTATGGGTAAATTGAGGTGATTTTCTTATGATCAAACTTGTAGAAAAGAAAATAAGGATTTCAGGAGGTTTTACTCATAATTCATTAAGAAATCCATCAGAAACTAAGGATAGAATCTAAGCCCTAACCCATGGTTCATTTGACTATGCTAAATAGTGTTTTGGCATGTCACAAACTAGGAAAGTTGGATGCTATCAAGACCTACCTTAGGGGGGAAAAAAAAAGTCTTAAATCCTGGCTAATAGGACGTTGTTATTGAATCAGTTGTGACTGTTCTTCCTATTATCTTTCATACTCTCTTCTGGTTCAGCGGTTTCTAGGTGTTTTTAAGCTTCTGCCACCTCCTATTTAACTGAGATTATTAGACTGTGTTACTACTCATAATAAACTATCTCAAAAGCATTTGGCATTCTACTTTATGTTCATTGGTGTTTGAAGTATCTGCTCTGGTTTCCCTTCGGGTATACTGGCCTTAGATTGATTTTTAACACTGCTTTGAAACTCAGTGTACAATTTTAGACAAACCTCTAAAGACTAGTCCTTTGATTCATGTAGTACTATAAGAGTTTGTTGGCTTACCAGAATCTTGTATAATTCTCAGGTGTTTGTATGTGAAAACCCAAAATAACACCTTCCCAAAGTATTTGCTTTTTACATTAATCTTACCCAATAGAAAATCTTCTTGTAGAATTCTATCTCAAGAAGCAAGTACAGTTTCATCCCAAGAATATGTTAAGATGTACTATAGACCCTCATTGACTGGCTTCAGTCAAGAATGATATGTATGTGGCTCTTTGCATTCCTCAGGACTTGGGACACCAAGTTTTTGTTTTTTTTAAAGTAGAGCATCGTTTTGGACTTCCCTGCCACCCTGCCTAAGCTAAACTTATGTTTACTGTGGTACCTCTTGGTTTACAGTGTTAACTACTTTCTATGGCTTTATTATTTAATCTGTATTTTGTGATTTTGTTGCACTTCAAAAATAAAAACACTGCATTACAGTATCCTCACACAAGACAACTATTTTTAAAATCAGGTTATCTTCTTAAAGAGGCTGCATTTCTCCTTGTAATACTTTCTTGTGACCTAATTAAGCTGACATTGTTTGCCTGAAAGAGTGCCATTAACTTGCAGCTTTTTCCATTTGAATGATGAGGTGTCATGATATCTTAAGTTTAAGGTAACGACACTAAAGTTGTGCCAGTTAATGTCAGGCGGCCTTCTTGACCTCTTCAGAGCAGGTGCCAAGCTTTTAGCCTTTTGATGAGCAAATAGCAGCCTGTCCAACACTATCTAAGAGAAGATTTCATAAACTATGGAGAAAATGTACTTACAGAGGAGGTTTTAGTCTTGTTCTTATTTTATTCGGTTTCATCACTCATGTATTTCAGAGTCGTAGTATCAAGTTGCTAGACTTTATCTGAATTGTTTGAAACCAAGACTGTTTACTGACCAGGACTGAATTGTGTCTCCTTCAATAGCATTCCATTCCTTCCCTATGTGTCATCAAATGAACACAAATCTCTCAAGACGAGAGCTCTGCTAGGAACTGTGGGAGCACAGAATGGACCAGATTCAATTGTTATCTTATTGACTTTGGACATGTGAAAGTATGAAATTTCCTTAATCTCTCACTGCTTCAGTATTCCTGTCATGTCCCACTTGTGGTTAGAAAGAAATTTTCCTGTATATAGAAAATAGCCATCTTATTAGAGAAATCATTGTCAAAACAAGGTTTGAGATAATGCTGTGCTTTATCTTTTCTTTTGCCATTTCCTTTCATTTAAACTATTTTTCATGTGAAAGCACTATTAAACTTCTTTATAATGAATACAAATACCAAAATTAAAGATTATTCTAGGAAAGGTATTTACTCTCTGGGATGACCCCAGTGCACATGATTCTTACTCCTCTTTTTTATTTGCCCAAATGCCTAGACATAAACCTCTTGTAAATGCAGAATCTCAGTTAGTTTCCAGGGTTACCATTATTCAAGACTGCTTCTCTTTTAGTATGAGTTAGTTCAGTTACCCAGTCGTGTCTGACTCTTTGCGACCTCATGGACTGCAGCATGCTCTTTCAATATAAACAATATTAGTTTTGAATGATAGATGGATTTTCACCACATTTCTAGGGTATGTTTGTAATGGTCCTACTTAAGAGAAAAGTGTCATGGCTTAAACAAAATCCACTCTCTAGGCTCTTAGGTAGAATCTCAGAAAATTCGTTTAACATCTAAATTAAATTCAGTATGAAGACAGTGGAGTAGTGAAATGACCAGCTGGAAAAGATGGAATCTTTCAAATGCAACCAAGTAAGATTCTCAGTGTGAACATCTGAGCCTCCACAGACATAGATCATTCTCTTCCAAAATATGGAAGTCTTTGTAAACACTGATAGAGGTATGTCACATATCAAGACTCTATGGGCAAACTGTGATTTCAACATGAACCCTAAATTCATCATAATAATGAATCTGACATTGAAAATATGTCAGATAAATAAATCAGATGAATAAAATAAATGCATATTTTATGTTGGAAAGTAAATGTTGAAGTCAACTAGTGAGTCTCTAGGAGGGTTCTTAAAACATTTATTAACAAAGAAATGTCCAGATTCAGATATATGAAAAATAGTAATGCAATTTACAATTATGCCTTTTAATAGGTGCTCCTTAGATATCCACAAATCCTCCCCTACCCCTCCATTTAAAAAACTTTGCATTTCCCAGTGAGTACAACTTTTTCCCTTACTATTAATAACTCATCACAATGACGGACACCTATATTATAGTATTTAAGTTATAAATAATATACATTTTTACATTGACAAATCTGCATATCTTGTTCAAAGGATTGTTTGTGTGAAACAGGTATATATGGACCACACTGATCAATGTACAAAGATCCTTTGTCAAAGAAGTTAAATTTATTTTAGCAATGTTCCTTATTAAAATTATTTTTATATTCTTATTGGAACTCTAAAATTGATTTTTGTTTTCTACTACATTTGTCTAATCATTAATGATTATCCTGAGCTAGCAATTGCAATATAGCTATTTATATATAAGGTTAACATATAATTTTATGCATTTGTTTGTAAACAATTTGTAAGAAAGAAGATGAATCTGTTAATCCAATTGAATAGACCATACATGTTTGTATGGCTCAGTTACTGGATAGGGAGGAGTATTTTTCATTTTCTGTAGCAGATAAATATTCACCATATGCTTTATGATTGAGGATTCAAAGTTGAACTGTTTTCAAGACTGGGAGAGGGTGCTGTTGGTACATGTGAGCTATTGATATCTTTATTTTGAACTTCCTCTATCACTGAAAAAGTGATGAGTGAGACTCTCAACTATATCATAGATAATTATTTTTCATATTAAACAGTGAAAGATTCTAATGTGCTATTTGAAGCACTTTTCTTTTTCTTCTGTGGGGACTAACTATAGTCAAAACTGTAGTTCACTTTTCAAGACTATGCCATGGCTTCAGCCTTTAATTTTGTCATTGTGTACTTTATTCTTCCCTTGACAATGACATGAGGACCAATTTTCTCTTTATTAACAATAGAAAAATGCTAAGTTTGTGAATAAGCTAGTCATTCTTTGTCTTTGGCCGGACTACATGGTTCCTATCTTAAACTGACTTTAGAAATGGTTTATTTTATATCTTGGTAAATATATAACCTATAAACCTAGTGATTTTTACTTTAAAACTAAGACAATAGTGCCAGTTTTACCTTAGATGATGGTTATGCTAAGAATCTATTATTAAAAAAAAAACTATAGGGGATCTATAAATAAATTCTGAATGGCCTCCCTTCAGCCCAACAATTATTTTCTTAAATTAAAAAATAAAAAAAGTTACTTATCTGTAAAATTTTGTTTTCATTTTGTGCACAGTAACAAAAATATCCAAAACTTTTAATAATGGGGCAGGGGTGGATGTTGGGGTGGGGGGCTCTATGTGTCTTCTTACTGTAAGAGAGAAGAGCCATAATTCTTAATGTCGTTCAATCTAGATCACCATAGTTGCAAATATTTTGTTCACAAAAACAAATAAGTTTCTAATTTAAGAAAATTGCAGGGAAATTGCTTTAGCTAATCAAATCAACTATCCTCCATTTATCATGACCACACTTTCTTAGCTCATAAAAAATATATATAAAATGCCAATTAATTTTCACTCAATTAGTGTGAAATGTTTCATATGATTTGAGCTCTTCTGAAATCAAATCTCTTTTCTCTGTTAAGAAAATCTTTGACATTGTGGACATCTCATCAATTATTCACGGTGAAGTTTCTTCTGCAGTATTTCTACCAGTACAAATCTAAGTATTATCAGTGTGGCTCCTGCCAGCAGACAGACTTTAGGCACTTAAAAATACAGTTTAGCTCTAATCCAAAATTATTTCAAGTTTCGTTAGTCTAAATCTACTAAAGAGGATTGTATCATTAAAAGCAACAAATTATGAATATAACATATATAACATAATGAGGACAGTACAGATTAACATGATTAAACATTTATTCATTTTTAAATTTCTCCTCACTTTTTGTTTGGCACATTTAACAAAGCAGAGCCAAAGTATCTCCTGCCTAATTGCATCTGGACTGTGCTTGAAGTAGATCATTTTGTTGAACAATTTTTGGCATTTGGAATCTTTATACTGAACTCTTATTTGTTCTGTCTTGGAATTTCACTTAATTATTCAAGAGTTACAGGAAAGAGAAGGATAACGGGTGATAAAAGCTGTAACTTGAAAAATAAAACCTCATATTCATTCTTCTGCTGTGACAGAAAACAGATCAGCATAAACTTCTGGGTCAGTTATTTGGCCATGAAAAAATAATCAGGATGGTTTCCATATCTCCATGTGCCAGCTGTTAAAATCAAGGAGCTGGATTGGAAAATAATTGGTTAAAAAAATAGAATGTCGTAAATAATAAACTGTACCCTAAAAAGATAGTCTACTAATCAGTATCATTGATTCAACTATATCTTCATTTTAGCCTCATATATAAATGGAAACAGTGGCAGACTTTATTTTTGGGGTTCCAAAATCAGTGCAAATGGTGACTGCAGCCATGAAATTAAAAGATGCTTCCTCCTTGGAAGGAAAGTTATGACCAATCTAGACAGCATATTAAAAAGCAGAGACATTACTTTGCCAACAAAGGTCTATCTAGTCAAAGCTGTGATTTTTCCAGTAGTCAGGTACAGATGTGAGAGTTGGACTACAAAGAAAGCTGAGCACCGAAGAACTGGTGTTTTTGAACTGTGGTGTTGGAGAAAACTCTTGAGAGTCCCTTGGACTGCAAGGAGATCCAACCAATCCATCCTGAAGGAAATCAGTCCTGAATATTCATTGGAAGGACTGATGCTGAAGCTGAAACTCCAATATTTTGGCCACCTGATGCGAAGAACTAACTCATTGGAAAAGACCCTGATGCTGGGAAAGACTGAAGACAGGAGGAGAAGGGGCAACAGAGGATGAGATGGTTGGATGGCATCACTGACTCAAGGGACATGAATGTGAATAAACTCTGGGAGTTGGTGATGGACCGGGAGGCGTGGCGTACTGCGGTTCATAGGGTCGCAAAGAGTTGGATGCAACTGAGCGACTGAACTGAACTGAAATGGATTCCTTGCTTCAAATACTGCCTCATATCATTTACTCTTCAAAAATTAGTTCAACTGATCTTTGGAAAATGTAAATCTAACCATGTTCAGTTCAGTTCAGTTGCTCAGTCGTGTCTGACTTTTTGCGACCCCATGAATCGCAGCACGCCAAGCCTCCCTGTCCATCACCAACTCCCAGAGTTCACTCAGACTCACGTCCATCGAGTCCGTGATGCCATCCAGCCATCTCATCCTCGGTCGTCCCCTTCTCCTCCTGCCCCCAATCCCTCCCACCATCAGAGTCTTTTCCAATGAGTCAACTCTTCGCATGAGGTGGCCAGAGTACTGGAGTTTCAGCTTCAGCATCATTGCTTCCAAAGAAATCCCAGGGCTGATCTCCTTCAGAATGGACTGGTTGGATCTCCTTGCAGTCCAAGGGACTCTCAAGAGTCTTCTCCAACACCACAGTTCAAAAGCATCCATTCTTCGGCGCTCAGGCTTCTACACAGTCCAACTCTCACATCCATACATGACCACAGGAAAAACCATAGCCTTGACTAGACGGACCTTAGTCGGCAAAGTAATGTCTCTGCTTTTGAATATGCTATCTAGGTTGGTCATAACTTTTCTTCCAAGGAGTAAGTGTCTTTTAATTTCATGGCTGCAGTCACCATCTGCAGTGATTTTGAAGCCCAAAAAAATAAAGTCTGACACTGTTTCCCCTGTTTCCCCATCTATTTTCCATGAAGTGATGGGACCGGATGCCATGATCTTCATTTTCTGAATGTTGAGCTTTAAGCCAACATTTTCACTCTCCTCTTTCACTTTCATCAAGAGGCTTTTTAGCTCCTCTTCACTTTCTGCCATAAGGGTGGTGTCATCTGCATATCTGAGGTTATTGAGATTTCTCCCGGCAATCTTGATTCCAGCTTGTGTTTCTTCCAGTCCAGCGTTTCTCATGATGTACTCTGCATAGACGTTAATAAGCAGGGTGACCTTAAACCCCTTATTTGATTCCCTATGTTTTTTAGGGAAAACTCGTTAAAGCACAACAGAGTCCTTCGTAATGTTTTCCCTACTGATAGCTGTAAACTCGTCCTCTACCCCAGCTCACAATCTCAGCTGCAGCCTTAAAGGACTTACTGTCCCTAGGTGTGTTCTTTCTTGCTTTCACACCTGTGTGCACTTTTTTTTACTGTTTCCCAAATCTCTTTCTCTGTGCTCTCTGCCTCATTAAATCCTGATCATTTTTTTATTCAATAATTTTTCAAGATCTGCTCATGAATCATGTCTTCTAGGAAGTCTTCCAAGAGATACCACCTTGATCCTTGCTCTGTGATGCAATAGCACCAGCTACATTTTTCATGTATGTGTGCGTTTGCTCAGTTATCTTCAAAACTTTGCAACCCCATAAGCTGTAGCCCACCAGCCTCCTCTGTCCCTGGAATTCTCCAGGCAATTATATTGGAGTGGGTAGCCATTCCCTTCTCCAGGGGATCTTCCCAACCCAGGGATCAAACCAGTGTCTCCTGCATTGGCAGGTGGATTCTTTACCAGTGTGCCACTTGGGAAGCCCAGAGTAATCATTGCTTTACATCAATTTCTGCCTTCATTAGACTATATATGTTTTTTAAAAAAAGAAAAAAGAAAAAGAATATCCATCACTGCATTCCAGATGCCCAGCACTATCTCTGGATTGAATATAGTAGATTCATAGTGAACAAACTTTTGTTGGATCCATGAATGGAAAGGAGTTCTGTATTCAAACAAGGTTTTGGGAGTAACTGGCTATTTGCCTTTTATGACCTTCCTTAAGTACCTCAAAGCCTCAGTTGTTTCTTCAAACAAGATAATTTTTTTGCCTCATGTGGGTTATTACAACTGTTAAGGAAATATAAAAGTACTTTAAACTGTTAAAAAGGTACAAAGATAATATGATAGTATTATTACGTTAAACATATCCTTACTCTTTCTGCAACAAAGAACAAAGATATTTGTGAAGATTAGCGATTATGTAAGAATAGTAAGAGGAGAATAAACTGAAGTTGCTACATAATCTTTTTTACTTTCTCTGCATTCCCTAGGAGTACTTTGCTGCTATAGAAACACAAGAGGGTTGTCATATTTTTCTTTGTAGGCTTTACAGCTCTGTAGTGCCAAGTGCTCAGTGGGAAAGATTTCTCTCTTACTATAAGAACAGTAACATTTTCAAATAAAAACTCACTAATCAAGTTGATTAGCTGCCAAAAAAATAACATCCTGAAACAGAACACATTCTTATTTTTGAAACATTTTTGGCATTATCTATTTTTCATTATTTGGTAGGGCGAGACTTTATTGTTTGGGGATGTTTAATTCACTTGGGAAACCAAATTGGAGAAAAAGATAACAAGAAACTGTTTTCACTGAATAATAATAGTAATAATAAAAATGTAAAGATACAAGCGAAAAGAAAAACAACTTTAACTGTTATAAAGCAGAAAGTCAAGTTACTTATTGACCTAGTTGCCTTGCCAGGGATCCAACCCAGACCCCCTACATTGGAAACCTGATTCTTAGCCACTGGGCTACCAGGAAGTCCAGGAATTGTCTTATTTTGGTCCCTCTCATTCTCCAGGATCAGATGTCACACTCTCCCATATTGGAAGGTGGGTTCTTTAGCACTCATGCCACCTGAAGGAAAGTCCTAAAGGCCCACAGAGATGTTTGTTCTAGTCACAGCCTAGGAAAACTGGAGATCTGGTAGCCAGATGGGGACATATGAGGGGAAGGGCATCTGAACTGATACAACCCCTCCATCCTACAATAAATAAAATACACACACACACACAAGAAACAAAGAGCTTTTCTGGCAAAAAGAGCCTGGTTGCAAGAAATCTAAGTCTGGATGAACAGAAAATTTTAACAAGTAACCACAACTAAATAAAATCTCTAGGCCCACTGTGATGCTTATTTTTATGTGTTAACTTGATTGGTCATGGGGTGCCCAGAGATTTGGTTAAACATATAAATGTCTGTGAACATATGTTCACATTCTCTTTAAAGATGGCATCATCGACTCAATGGATGTGAGTTTGAGAAAGCTTCAGGAGATGGAGAAGGCCAGGGAAGCCTGGCATGCTGCAGTCCATGAGGCTGCAAAGAATTAGACATGACTGAGTGACCGAACAACAAAACAAAAAGGCAGATAATTTTATTTTTCTTTAGACATGTGAAAACTGTGTCAATGGCCCCTTAGGACCATGCTTCTCAGAGTGTGGTCCTCAACTACTTTCATCTACCTCACTTAATGCATTAGATCTTCTGTGAATGATGTTACATAGATGTACCTTTCACAGAGACCCTGGGTAATGTTTAGGCACCAAGGATTTTTAGAAGCACTGCCTCAGGATTTTTAGAAGCACTGCCTCAGGGTACATGTGTATGTGCTAAGTTGCTTGTCATGTCCCACTCTTTGTGACCTTATGGACCGTAGCCTGCCAGGCTCCTTTGTCTAAGGGATTCTCCAGGCAAGAATGCTGGAGTGGGTTGCCATTTCCTCCTCCAGGGGATCTTCCTGACCCAGGGGTCAAACCTCCTCTCTGTGTTTTCTGCATTGGCAGGCGGATTCTTTACCACTAGTGCCACCCAGGAAGCCCTTGCCTCATGGACTTCCTTCCAATCATGTTGACATATGGCGAAACCAATACAATATTGTAAAGTAATTAACCACCAATCAAAATAAATAAATTTATATTAAAAAAAAAACAAAAATCAATAGAAAAATTGGATTCAATCTGCAGTGTTCAGTTTCTTACCGAAGTTTCTATTTTGGTTCAGAAATATCTTTCCTACTGTACATTTGTACTTACTGAACTTAATATATTTGGGTGTAAGCACATTTGGAAGAAGTATTGTTTCTTAATATACCTAACTTTTAATTAAAATTACCAGGAGACCAAACATTTGCATTTCTAAATATAGTCACACTGGCTGCTTATTCACCAATACTAAATTTCAGTGTGACATTGCTTTAATTGTCTCCGATTGTATGGGATGTTTTCAAGTTGAGAGATTAAAGGAAATGAAAGATATTTTATGTCACAATCATATAACTATTTGAAGCAATCTTTTACCAAAATATAGTGTGTCTGAGCTAATTTGTGGTTAAAATAAAGAGCTAATTTAGACCAAGAAACAAGACAAAAAAAAAAAGTTAAAAAAAAAATTAAGTCACAGTGTTCTACTCAAATAGAAAAGCTTTGTTGTCAGATGAAGATCATACTTAGTATTAAAAAAGATCATTTACTTATGCCTATTTCCATAAATCACAACGCATCTGTACCATTCCTAGGATGATTGCCATGGAAACATCAGTATCAGGCAGTGTTGTGTGTTTTATTCTGTGCCAGTGGATGTTCATGAGGTGAGGTCAGCTGTAAATTGAGTCAGCCTAACACTAAACCCCCAGTGGAAAAAGAACAAATGTTAGCTTAGCTGAATTAGAGTTATTAAAAAAAAAAATCAATGGGGTTAATATAAATGGTTTAAAGATAAAATTGTGTAGCTCAGTTGAATTAGAGTTATTAAAAAAAATCAGTGGCTCATACAAATGGTTTAATGATAAAATTGTATTTGGTTTTAAAAAAACAAGAATTTGTGTCATTTGAAATATATTCAGTGAGACGAAAAATAATTGATTAAAAAAAAAATCTTTGTAACGGAGTGATAGTTTTTAAACTGACCTCTGGACAAGGAGGCAGATCAGAACCTCTGTCTTGTCTTGAGCATCACATTTTGGACAGATCAATGAACTGGAGATGTGGAGAAAGCGGAATGAAGGCGTTCATTGAGAATCTGCAAGCACAGCGTGTATAACCATATCAGGGAAAATTCTTTATGTATGCTCTAACATGTATCATTGGCACGACAAGATAGAAAAGCAAGCAGGCACCACTGATTTTCCCTGGATCCTCATATTCCTAGCTAATGCACCGAGGGTGTAAATAATGCATACAACAGATTGCATTGGAGGTGATTGTCTCTTTATTGCATACGTAAGTCAAAAGGCATTATCAGTGCATTAGAGACTGAGCTCCAGATTGCATATGGTCTCTTTGCCTAATGACTGTCATGAGTGGGAAATCTGAGAGCCAGAGACCACACAAAACCGTCTTGATAGCTTGTCTTGTAAATTCTCTTCCTCTGCATCATAAATGTAAAAAAGGTAGTTTATGTAACAAATAAAAAGTTTTTTTTTAATTCATGAAGCTTTTATTAATTAGGGGAAGACGTGGGTCTTCATGAAGGAATATAAAATTACCCCTGTTATTCTTCGAAAATCTGCATTTGCTATTTCTTTTTTAACTTAGGCAAGATAATTGTAAACAAACTGATGTTACAAGCTGTATAGGATTGTCTCAACAACTGGTGTAGTCTAGAGAAGGGTTGTATATTTTAATCCTTTATTTTATATTCCATTGCTTAACCAGGATAGACGTTACATAAAGCAAAATGGTCCTTCCATGTAATTCCATCTTACTGATAAATAATCAAAAGTGCCTTCCCCTTAATCACACGTTTGTGGGCAATCTACCAAATGTTAGTTGAATTGTTTTTCCTCCAGATTGTTCACTAGAAACACATTGACTTTGTCACAAGGAAAGAGTAGTTAATTTTAGCACCACTGGTCCTTATATGATCTACTTCTGCAATCTTTTTTCTCCTACGGTCTTACAAATTACGTTTAATATCTGGCTTTAGTGAGCATTTTCAGTGATGGAACAACTCAGTCTCCTTGGTGGGTAACATAGGTTCTTTCCCTGCCTTTTGAGGGAGATCAGTATGCAGCGCTGACTAAGTCTGCAGTTAAGATGATGGATGTCGGACCTTCATAAAGGCAGAGTTGATGACCTAGAAATCTGTGGCCTCTGTCCAAACTAATTCCTATAATTTTTAATAAAAGATAAACTTTTTGACTTAATAGGAACAAGTTACTTCTAAACCTATTCTAAATTCTGACACTTTAATGGACTTTGCCTTTTGTAACTTAATAGGGTCACAGTTCTGATTTTAGAAAGTAAATTTTTAATTTTAGGGTGAAAGTGAAAGTGTGGTTGCTCAGTCGTGCCCGACTCTTTGCGACCCCATGGACTGTAGCCTATCAGGCTCTTCTGTCCACAGGATTTTCCAGGCAAGAGTACTGGAGTGGGTTGCCATTTCCTTCTCCAGAGGATCTTCCTGACGCAGGGATTGAACCCGGGTCTCCCACATTGTAGGCACACTCTTTACTATAGGAGCCACCAAGAAATTTTAGGGTAGTTTTAGGATTAGAGACAAGTTGTAAAGAACCTAAAGAGTTCCCATATGCTTCATACTGTTTCCCAAGTTGTTAACATCTTATGTTACTATGTATATTTGTCAAAACTAATAAATCATATTAACAATTATTTAGCTAAAATCTAGTTCTGAAGTTTTAAAAAATGTTATAGAGTGATAAGAAAATAATTTATATATAGCCAATTAATTGTTTTTCACTTTTAAAATAAAGACCAACTAGAAAACTTTTGCAATAAGAAAATCATTCATGTCAATTCATTAGAAATGACTTTGTGATTCCATTTAGTTGTTGATGTTTGGTCACTGAGTCATGTCCAACTATTTTGGAAACCCGCCTACGTCTTCTGTCCATGGGATTTTCCAGGCAATACTGGATAATACAGTGTCAGACTTAATTTTTGGGGGCTCCAAAATCACTGCAGATGGTGACTGCAGCCATGAAATTAAAAGACACTTACTCCTTGGAAGAAAAGTTATGACCAACCTAGATAGTATATTCAAAAGCAGAGACATTACTTTGCCGACTAAGGTCCATCTAGTCAAGGCTATGGTTTTCCCAGTGGTCATGTATGGATGTGAGAGTTGGACTGTGAAGAAGGCTGAGTGCCGAAGAATTGATGCATTTGAACTGTGGTGTTGGAGAAGACTCTTGAGGGTCCCTTGGACTACAGGGAGATCCAACCAGTCCATTCTGAAGGAGATCAGTTCTGGGATTTCTTTGGAGGGAATGATGCTGAACTGAAGCTCCAGTACTTTGGCCACCTCATGCGAAGAGTTGACTCATTGGAAAAGACTCTGATGCTGGGAGGGATTAGGGGCAGGAGGAGAAGGGAATGACAGAGGATGAGATGGCTGGATGGCATCACTGACTCGATGGACGTGAGTCTGAGTGAACTCTGGGAGTTGGTGGTGGACAGGGAGGCCTGGAGTGCTGCGATTCATGGGGTCGCAAAAAGTCAGACACAACTGAGCAACTGAACTGAACTGACAATACAAGAATACTGGAGTGGGTTGCCATTTCCTTCTTCAGAGTATCTTCCCCACCCAGGAATCAAACCAGCATCTACTACATTGGCAAGCAGATTCTTTACCACTGAGCCACCTGGGATAGGCAACTAAATGGTAGCAAATAACAGATAAAATCAAATTTGTAGATGGTCTTGTATTGCAGTTCATTTCAATTTAACCTTGATCATTTCTAAACTAAATTTCCAAAAAATGTTGTGTGTTTAGAAGCTCTTGAGGAGACAATTTCCTTTTGACTTTGAAAAAATTAAGCTTTATGTTGCAAGATTAATTGTCCAGTAACAACACAGAGGACCTAGTATGAGCCAGATGTTTTGCAAAGTGCTTGACACAAATTATCTTTGATCCTGTCAACAACTCTGCAAAGTTGTTGGCATTGTCTCTGTCTTAGAGGTGTAGAAATTGAACTTAGAAAGACAAAGTGATTAGCTTACAGTTACAGAACAAGTAAGTGAGAATTACAGGGTTTCATTTGTTTGCTTTTTTAAAGAAGAATTCTGGGTAAAATGATCTCCCAACAAATAAAGTACTGTCTCAAGTTTGTAACAGGAGAGGTAGTATTTAAATCCTAATCCTGATTAGTAGAATGAAGTGTTTCTCTTTTTTTTTTTCACACCTTGTAAATGAAGATTGGTCAAAATTGCCATTTTTAAAGCTTGAATAGTGAATCCAGCAAGTTTTTTTTTTCTTTTTTTTTTAAATTAGGGAAGTGGTATAGATCTGGCTTAGTAGCAAATGCTATTATAAAATTTGAGAAATAATGTAACTGGAAAGTTAATTTTGACTGCATACTGAATCTTTTTACGGTTATTATACCATACTTAATGGCCTGCCTCTGGAAACCCTGCCCCTTCTCTGCCCTACCCTTAAGCTAAAGTGCCTTTGTTTAGCTCACAGGGAGATAAGCTAATCCTGCCCACCTTTGAAGGACTATGACATTCTTAAGTTCCTTGTGTAGGGAATAGTGCCACTTGTCTGCTGCTTGTTGGCATGGCTCAGAAATTTACATTTGTGGTGGGATTGGGGGCAGAATCACAAATAGCTGTGGTATCCTTGTTTTTTGATATGTCAGATATTCCATTTCACACCACCTGTGAAATGGGTATAAGGAAGTGAAACTAGCACATCCCCCTGCCTGAAGCTTGACATTCTAGGAGATATTTGCAACAATTAAATAGTCTTTTTGTTTCCTCACCTCCCCCCTATCTCTGATCCATAAAAGAACCTACCATCCAGGCCCCAACAAGATAGTTATTTTGAGCCCTCTGCCATCATCTGGGTCAGTGGGCTCTCCAAATAATGTTGAATTCCTTGTCTCAACAACTCATCTCCAGGATTTATTGGCCTACCATGTTGTGAACAGAGGGAGCTTGGCCTCAGTAACAATAAAAGTGAAGTTTATAACACAGACAGACTTTCCATCTTTTACAAGAAAATGTTTTGGTGGTTATTTATAATGAGACTGAGAGATAAAAATTACATCAAACTGAATGATCATTTAAGACATCTGAAATTACATTTTATTATTAGACAAACATAATTATGAATTGCCATCCTTATCCATCAGGGGGCAGACAGAATGAAAACAACAACCACAGAAAACTAACCAAACTGATCACATGGTCCACAGCCTTGTCTAACTCACTGAAACTATGAGCCATGCCATGTAGGGCCACCCAAGAAGGATGGGTCATGGTGGAGAGTTCTGACAAAACATGATCCACTGGAGAAGGGATTGGCAAACCAGTTCAGTATTCTTGCCTTGAGAACCCCATGAATAGCATGAAAAGGCAAAAAGACAGGACACTGAAAGATGAAATCCCCAGGTCGGTAGGTTCCCAGTAAGCTATGGGAGATTAGTGGAGAACTAATTCCAGAAAGAGTGACGAGACAGAACCAAAGCAAAAGCAACACCCAGTTGTGGATGTGATTGGTGATGGAAGTAAAGTCCAATGCTGTAAAGAGCAATATTGCATAGGAACCTGGAATGTTAGGTCCATGAATCAAGGCAAATTGGAAGTGGTCAACAGGAGATGGCAAGAGTGAACGAACTGAAATGGACCGGAATGGGTGAATTTAACTCAGATGACCATTATATCTATACTGCTGGCAAGAATCCCATAGAAGAAATGGAGTAGCCATCATAGTCAACAAACGAGTCTGAAATGCAGTACTTGAGTGCAATCTCAAAAAGGACAGAATGATCTCTGTTCGTTTCTAAGACAAACCATTCAATATCACAGTAATCCAAGTATTTACCCTGACCAGTAATGCTGAAGAAGCTGAAGCTGAACGGTTCTATGAAGACCTACAAGACCATCTAGAACTAATACCCAAAGATGTCCTTTTCATTCTAGGGGACTGGAATGCACAAGTAGGAACTTAAGATATACCTGGAATACCTGGCAAATTTGCCCTTGGAGTACAAAATGAAGCAGGTCAAAGGCGAACAGAGTTTTACCAAGAGAACGCACTGGTCATAGCAAACACCCTCTTCCAACCACACAAGAGAGGACTCTACACAGGGACATCACCAGATGGTCAATACCAAAATCAGATTGATTATATTCTTTGCAGCCAAAGGTGGAGAAGCTCTATACAGTCAGTAAAACAAGGCCAGGAGCTGACTGTGGCTCAGATCATGAGCTCCTTATTGCCAAATTCAGACTTAAATTGAAGAAACTAGGGAAAACCACTAGACTGTTCAGGTATGACCTAAATCAAGTGGAAGTGACAAATAGATTCAAGGCATCAGATCTGATAGAGTGCCTGAAGAACTATAGACGGAGGTTCATGAGATTGTACAGGAGGCAGTGATCAACACCATCCCCAAGAAAAAGAAATGCAAAAAGGCAAAAGTCCTTACAGATAGCTGAGAAAAGAAGAGAAGTGAAAAGCAAAGGAGAAAATACCCATTTGAATGCAGTTTCAAAGAATAGCAAGGAGAGATAAGAAAGCCTTCCTCAGTGATCAGTGCAAAGAAATAGAGGAAAACAATAGAATGGAAAAGACTAGATATCTCTTCAAGAAAATTAGAGATGCCAAGGGAACATTTCATGCAAAGATGGGCACAACAAAGGGCAGAAATGGAATGGACCTAATAGAAGCAGAAGATATTAAAAGGTCGCAAGAATATACAGAAGAATGATACGAAAAGATCTTCATGACCCAGATAACCTTGATTGTGTGATCACTAACCTAGAGCCAGACATCCTGGAATGCGAAATCAAGTGGTCCTTATGAAGTATCACTATGAACAAAGCTGCTGCTGCTAAGTTGCTTCAGTTGTGTCTGACTCTCTGCGACCCCGTAGACGGGAGCCCAGCAGGCTCCCCCATCCCTTGGATTCTCCAAACAAGAACACTGGAGTGGGTTGCCATTTCCTCCTCCAATGCGTGAAAGTGAAAAGTGAAAGGGAAGTCACTCAGTCGTGTCTGACTCCTAGCGACCCCATGGACTGCAGTCTACCAGGCTCTTCCGCCCATGGCAACAGTACTGGAGTGGGGTGCCATTGCCTTCTCCAATGAACAAAGCTATTGGAGGTAATAGAATTCCAGTTGAGCTATTTCAAATCCTAAAAGATGTTGCTGTGAAAGTGCTGCACCCAATATGCCAGCAAATTTGGAAAACTCAGCAGTGGCCACAGGACTGGAAAAGGCCATATTTCATTCCAATCCCAAAGAAAAGCAATGCCAAAGAATGCTCAAACTACTGCACAATTGCACTCATCTCACATGCTAGCAAAGTAATGCTCAGAATTCTCCAAGTCAGGCTTCAACAGTACATGAACCGTGAACTTCCAGATGATCAACCTGGATTTAGAAAAGGCAGAGGAAGCAGAGATCAAATTGCCAACATTCCTTGGATCACTGAAAAAGCAAGAGAGTTCCAGAAAAACATCTAGTTCTTCTTTATCGACTATACCAAAGCTTTGACTGTGTGGATCAGAACAAACTCTGTAAAATTCTTAAAGAGATGGAAATACCAGACCACATGATGTGCCTCCTGAGAAATCTGTATGGAAGTTGAGAAACAGAAGTTAGAACTGGAAATGGAACAAAACACTGGTACCAAATTGGGAAAGGAGTATGTCATGGCTGTGTATTGTCACCTTACTTATTTATCTTATATGCAGAGTACATCATGAAACACTGGGCTGAAATCAAGATTGCCGGGAGAAATATCAATAACCTCAGAGATGCGGATGACACCACTCTTCTGGCAAAAGGCGAAGAAGAACTAAAGAGCTTCTTGATGAAAGTGAAAGATGAGAATGAAAAAGGTGGCTTAAAACTCAGCATTCAGAAAACTAAGATCATGGCATCTGGTTCTGTCACTTCATGGCAAATAGATGGGGAAACAATGGAACAGTGAGAGACTTTATTTTCTTGGACTCCATAATCACTGCAGATGGTAATTGCAGCCATGAAATTGAAAGACACTTGCTCCTTGGGAAAAAAGCCATGACTGACCTAGACAGCTTATTAAAAAGCAGAGGCATTATTTTGCCAACAAAGGTCTGTCTAGTCAAAGCTATGGTTTTTCCAGTGGTCATGTATGGATGTGAGAGTTGGACTGAGTTGCTGAGCACCACAGAATTGATGCTTTTGAACTGTGGTGTTGGAGAAGACTCTTGAGAGTCCCTTGGACTGTAAGGAGATACAAGCAGTCCATCCTAAAGGAAATAAGTCCTGAATATTCATTGGAAGGACTGATTTTGAAGCTGACAGTCCAGTACTTTGGCCACCTGAGGCAAAGAACTGACTCATTGGAAAAGACCCTGATGCTGGGAGGGATTGGTGGCAGGAGGAGAAGGGCACGACAGAGGAAGAGATGGTTAGATGGTATCACCAACTCGATGGGCATGAGTTTGAGTAAACTCTGGGTTGGTAATGGACAGGGAGGCTTGTGTGCTGCAGTCCATGGGGTGGCAAAGAGTCGAACACGACTGAGTGACTGAACTGAATTGAGTGGAGAGTTCTGTTGATTTAGTAATGCAGGGTGTGTGTGAGAGATATTGTGTGTTTGTGTATCTTTGCTGTAAGAGATAGGGGATTAGGATGTTTGGGGCTCTGCTAGACTCCTGACCCTGAATTTCTTTTGGATTAGGTATTAACAAGGTAAATACTTCTGAAGGCATTGCTCTGCTCTGCTAAGTCACTTCAGTCCTGTCTGACTCTGCGACCCCATGGACTGTAGCCCACAAGGCTTCTCTGTCCATGGGGATTTTCCAGGCAAGAATATTGGAATGGATCATCATGCCCTCTTTTAGGGGAATCTAGAAGACCCAGGACTAGAACCCAGGTCTCCTGTGTCTCTTCCACTGGCAGGCAGGTTCTTTGCCACTAGCACCATCTGGGAATTCCCTCTGGAGGCTTTTCTTAAGATGTATTCTCCCTCTTTGATTAACTGTCACTTCTGTCTGGTTGTTCTTGCTAGAGTCCCTTGAATCTGGGGCCTCCAATGGGCTGCTATTGGCTATTTTGAGGTATAGAGAATAGCCCAGATTTATCAAGACTATTTTTATAGTATCCTACTTTGAATTAAATATTAAGAGACTGTTTTTGTTCCTTCACCATTTATTAAGTAATAAATACATTTTCAAAACAAAGAATAACCCAGGGTTAATTCCCCATGAATTTATCAGGTGTCTAATTCGTTTTGAATTTAGAAGTTTTTTTCTTCTTAATCACCATATATATAGCTTGAAATTTCACATTCCTGCCTAAAGAAACATGTTGTCATTAAGGTTTGCTATATGGCAGATAAAACGTGACCAACAGCAAATTTATTTGTTTTCTGGTATTACTCCATTCCCAACATTGGCAAAGTACAGATATAATTAATATTATATGTGTATAGAATATTTTTAGTGACAGAAGTCATACTTTTATAAAGATCTTTATTTTCTTCCTAATGATACTTGAAGCATGTGGATAACTCTTAAAAGAATCCAAATAAACTAATATCAAACATTGGGTTGACTTCTGCAAAGGTAATATAAACAAGGGGCACCCCCAGGAATAGCTTTATCTGCTAAGGATACAGCAATGAACACTAGACAAAAGAACCTTGTCCCACTTGTGAACTAGCTGAGAAAGTGAGACAGCAGGCAGTATAAATAAGGAGATTCTATTCTATGTTAGATTATGGTGAGTGCTATGGAGAGAAAGGAGCTAGAGTTTGGGGGCAGAGCTTAACATTACAGCTCTTGATGAAGACAGGGACCCCTCACTGAAAAGGATCAGTGCACAGAGGGTTCAAGGAGGTGATAGAGTGAGCCATGTATGTACAGTGGTCAGGAATATCCAGATGGAAGTAGGCATGTGCAGAGGCCCTGAGACATTTGTTACAAAGTCTATGAAACAACAACTTCAAAGGCCCTGAGAATGGAACATGTTTGGGTGGTTAAAACGTGGGACATGACCTTGAACATAAGGATATACACCATGTCTGATTAAATATTTTGCAACCTAATATTATTGCTTTAAAGTGTTTTCATACATTTGGTCTAATTCAATTATTTTATCCATTCTTTTCTCACAGGAAAAATGCTTGAATTTGACATGACTATTAAAAAATGGTTCACTTACTGAAAACTGTACCTAGTGTATAGGGATCCATTTAATTTCAAGCCTATAGTTTCTTTAGCTCTTCACACTAATATTTTAAAAGGTTGTAACTTTCTTTCATAATTAGTTGTAAATTACTTTTGTTAGGAGTGTAATTGGTTGTGAAATTGCACTCTTAAAATTCTCTTCATGCTTTGTGAAGAAAAGCATTCACCAATTCCTCTTCTCTCCTTTATTTTTGCTGTGTTGAATAATTTCATGCAAAAGAGGAAAAGAAAATCTCTGAAAACATGGCACAGGAAAGGACCTTTGTTCTATTGCCAGCTCGCTGATAAAAACTCAGTGAGTAAATAGTACTTGAAGGCCAGATCTCCTCTGCAAAATAATCACTGATAATTGAAACACCAAACAAGTAAAATAAGTAGATGGCAAATCCTTTCAAAGAGTAATCTAATACTGCCCTTTTCAGTTAGGACTCATCCTTTTTCTTGAGTCTAAAACCCTGAGGGTTCATTCTCCAAAGGACTTTGTCTTGAGCCTTGCTCTGCTGTGTAGGTGAGCTCCTTGTTTTTCTGTAGTTCTCTCTCTGGAGAATGCAGACTTCCTTTCCAAGCAGGTATGAAGACAGAGCACACTCTGGTCCCTGCTTCTCAGTTTGCTGTATGGGAGAGCTGGTGACAGAGTTCTTTGTCCCTATCACAGAAACAATACGGCACATACCACACAGCACGGTTCTGGAAGCACCCCAGTGCCACCCTGCTCATTTCACTCTCTGTAATGATTGGCCTTGGGTTTAGAAGCCTGTGAAGGTGAATTATCCTGTTGGGTTCAGATGAGTGCAATTAGCTGGCAATTTAAACATTTAAGTGGATATGAACTTGGACTGTTTTCCAGTGTGCAGACTAATTGTAGCCATTTTATCTAGCAGGTTCTAAAATTGCCCTTGAAAATGGAAACGCGTGTTCCTATAAATTTTTATGAAATAGCCAGTGTCCAGACTAGAAGGGGCTAGACCTCATTGAACTTCTAGTTAAGTACGAAAATATTTGCTTTTGTTTAATACAAAATTCACCAGCTATAAAAGCAGAATAATGAATTAGGGCACCAGTTTTAACTTTTAGTAAATAAATCACTTAGAAAATTGGGAGATACTGTCTTCACCTATCTGACAAGGTGAAGTTACTGGGAGAGATTGGCGGTGTTTTTGGTCATCTTTCAAACTGGATACTTATTTGTAAGTATAATGTTCTGGAAAGAACATTAAAGCAAACAAAGAGCAACAAGAATGACCACAACAGCAAAAAAATGTAGAATGTATCACAGACTTCTTCCTGAGACAGCACTTTGAAAGCTAAGACCTATTTTGAGAGAATTTAGGCAATAGTTACCACTATAAACCAGGAATAGTACTTAAGTGCCACAGATAGAAAATAACACAAATAAACCTTTGAGTCCTGAGGAGGGACAGATAGATTATGGCAGATTGGCAATTCCTAGAAATTTGTCTCTCCAGAGATGAGGCTTAACTTGTGGAATGTCAAAGATAAAACCGAACACAGACATCATAGTGTTCAACTTCTAATTTCACAGAATTACACAGATCCCTGGGCTTCCCAGCTGGCACCAGTGGTAAAAACCCACCTGCTAATGCAGGAGACATAAGAGACACAGGTTCCACCCCTGGGTCAGGAAGATCCCCTGGAGGAGGGCATGGCAACCCACTCTAGTATTCTTGCCTGGAGAATCCCATGATCGGGGGAGTCTGGCCAGCTACGGTCCATAGGGTCTCAAAGAGTTTGACACAACTGAAGCAACCTAGCACGCATGAACATAAAGCCACAAATTATTGGGCCTAACTGCAGCTAAGATCTCCTAAGCTTTAGACACAGTAACTCCTTCCTCTTTTCATTTGCTCGATCATGGATTCATTGGGCAAGCATTTTCAGTGTACGTGTATGTTCCAGGCACCACTCTGGTGGTCAGGAACTAAAGTGAAAGCGAAGTCGCTCAGTTGTGTCCAACTGTTTGTGACCCCGTGGACTGTTGCCCACCAGGCTCCCCCTTCCATGGGATTCTCCAGGCAAGAATACTGGAGTGGGCTGCCATTTCCTTCCCCAGTCAAGAACTAAAGCTGTAGGCGAAATTTGCACAGTTCCTTGACATCATGGAACTCATTCTGGTAGATGATATACACAGTGACTTTAGATTTTTTAAAATAATTTTTCCTAGTGGCAACAAGAGTGATGGGGTTGGCTGAGCAGGTAGGGATAATCAAGAGATTCTCAAGGGTTGTCATGTGCACTGATAACTCAATGATAGAGAGCTAGCTATGGGTGAAAAACATTGCCAGCAGAGGGAACACAGAGATCAAAAGCTCTGACCAAGAAAACCTTGAGCGAATGGAGAAAAGAGCAAAGAGGACAGATCAACTGTGGCAGAGAGAAAAATGGGGAAGGTGATAAGAGGTGTCAACAGGTGATCCTCATCAACGGTCTAAGGATGACAAAGGTTTGGAGACAGGTATGTGAGGGAGATGACGTTCAGAGAACAATTCTTTAAACAAAGGCATGGAGTGAAGAATTGAATATTGCTCTGTGACTCCTCATTGTCTTTCTCTTGATATAAGTTAATACCTCAATATGGGAAAGAGTGTCCCTTTGAGGGGCGAAAAAAAAAAAAACAGAAACAACAAAAAAGGAATTAGTGAATACTGTAGGCAACTTAAAGAAAGGATTCGCTCAGTCATGTCCAACTCTTTGCAACGCCATGGACTGTAGCCTACCAGGCTCCTCTGTCTGTGGGATTTTCCAGGCAAGAGTACTAGAGTGGGTTGCCGTTTTCATCTCCAGGAGATCTTCCCAACCCAGGGATCGAACCCAGGTCTCCTGCATTGCAGGCAGACGCTTTACCATCTGAGCCACCAGGGAAGACTCATAGATCAGATTCACTCCAGCTTAATTTTTAAAGGCTTGTCTGTATGTCAGTCTGTCCATTTTTTGAACATACATGTCCCTCCCTCCTTACTTTTAGCAGGCTGAGGGTTTGGATTAGAGAGTTTAGCAACTTCTTCATGCTCACACCTGAAGCACCAAAAGTAAAAGGAAGCCATTCGGGACCACTGTGTCAGGCTGCTGATCCTCAGCTTGGGCAAGCCTGCCTTTCCCATCCAAGCCCATCTGCCTCCTGGGCACTTTTCTGAGTAAGCAAGAGCTGATTTCCAGGCAGAGTTCACTTCATCAGATTAAATTTTGTACATCAGAGCATTCAGGGGAGATCACATTGCCCAGGGGGACTTTACTTGGCAAGGTACATCTCTTAAAGGAGGAAGTAAGCTTTGTGTTACAAATTTAGCCTAATGTGATGCAAAATGCCATTGACTGATTCTGTTCAAAAATACCAAACTGGTGTCTTGAAGCTTTTCCAGGACTGGCAAATATTAGACCCTATGTTAGGTGGAGGAAAGACTTTCTGGGCTACTTTCTTGCCTTTTAGCTTGGTGGCATCATTGTTGAAGAATCTTCCTCTCTCTTCATGGAAAAATGACAAGGGCTGCTCATCTGGAAAGAGAATGTGTGATTCACTTGAGAAGCAGGGTTGTGTTTTGTCCTCCCAAGTGGGGGAAGAAAATTGACTTCATACAGTTGGAAAATAGAACTTCAGTTTTTTCATTTCATGCCTTTGATGAACAATCTTCACCCTCCTCTTGTGGGTAATCAGAGTATTATCCTAATGAGTTGAACAAGGTCACAGTTTGTCTTCAGCTTTTTCTGATTCATGTGTGTGTACGTATACCAAAGCACCATCCTTAATGTGATGCAGGAGGATCCCATGACTCACTGTACCCTCTGAGGAATAACTTGTCGCATGTAGGGCATAATAGAAACTATTTTAATCTTATTTTCTCTTATTTCTTCAACTGTACACTTAGCTTGTACAGTTGTTGAGTTTTCTGTTAGAGAGTAGAGTGTTCTTATGTTCCAGTAACTTTAAAACAAGCATTGAATGACAAAAGTTCACTTTAGAATGTCTAGCAAATGATTTTTACATTAGTGCCTGCCTTCCCCCAATATGTAGCAAATAATGTCCAGAGTAGTGTACGAATTCTTAAGGCTGCCCCAGAGGCTCAGTGGAAAAGAATCTGCCTGTAATACATGAGATGCAGCTTCAATCCTTGCATCAGGAAGATCCTTTGGAGGAGGAACCCACTCCAGTATTCTTGCCTGGAAAATCCCATGGAAAGAGGAGCCGGGCAGGCTACAGTCTATGGGGTCGCAAAGAGTCAGACATGACTGACTAAACAGAGTGTAAGAATTCTTAGCATCCATGCTCCTTGACTGTCTTCTCCTGTGTTCCATAGGCTGCAAGGAAAATGAAGATTGCAGGAAACTAGTATATCTGATAGTTAGGAAACTTTTGGTCAACATAATAATCAGAGATGATTTGGAGTTGGACATAGTGCCAGTGTTGTTTTAAAGAGTGAAATTAACGAAGGTGTGGTAAGGAGATCATGGCTTCAGGATAGGGAGGTGCTACTGCTGGGCATGAGCTGGGCAGACTAGACTATGCCAGGTGAAGATCTGCAAGGAAGGAGATAAAATTGTGTAGTTCAGAAGCCATTTGCAATATAGCAATGCCTTCCAGTGTTTAACAAGTGCTAGTCTTGTACCTAATTCCTGTATACTTAGAAGAGTTCATTTTATATTGAATTTTCTTCTTGTTCAAACCCCTACATTATTTTTGTTAAGAGTTAACCAAATATTTGGGAAGCACAACCGCTTGCTGCTGGCTAAGACTGGATGGCAGTAGGGGCTGAAAGCCAAAGTGAAGTGGTATTTTCTCAGGCAAAATTAAGAAAATTTGCTTCCCTAGGATGGCTTCTTACAAATCACTGTGTTTAAGATACTTTTTTCTTACCTTTCTAAGGCAGCAAAATATAGAGGAAAGGTGGTCCACTTGAGAGTATTTGTTGAATACTTACATGACAAAGGTAATTTGCTTTCTATGCCAAGATAATTCTGGACCATGACATTATAGTAATAACATCTGCCCTTTGTAGAATACTTTTCTCCACTGGATACTGGATTGAGTGCTTTTTACATACTTAATCTATTCTAAACTCATTTAATTTGGATCACAATGCATGGGACAGATATTTTTAAAGAGAAAACCAACATCAAAAAGTACGACCACTTGCTGGTCACTCACTGGTAAATGGAGAGTGCAAGTTCTGACCAAAGCATTTGAGAAATGCTTTGAAATTAATAAATAATTGATAAAATTAATAAAATTAGAAATTAATGAAAATTAATTCAGAAATTAATTTAAAAAATTACAGTCACATAGCCTCAGACAAACCATATAATTTCTCTGCATTTGTTTCTTTAGCTATTATTAAAAGCAAAAATGCAGTCTCTGATGGGCTGTTGTATTAAAGTGATACATATAAATGCTGACAGCTCTGTATACCACATAGTAATCTAGGACTACTAATTAGTAAGGTATATGTACGCTGCAGCTTCTTTATTTGATCACTACTTGATTGAAGCTCTGATTTTTCTAGAGCATTTTGATGTTCCCTTGAATGGATGAATTTGAATCTGATGAGATGACGTGATAACTATGGCTCTAATCCTGATACAATGGCCCAAGCTGGAATTTATATGCTATAAGAATATGTGATGTACAGGGGGTACAATGGTATATGTGTATACATACATATATATGTATATGTGTCTGTATATTTTCTTGTGAGCACCAAACTGTATACCTAAACTATTGTTACTTTGACTTGTTTGAATTTTAAGTTTCTATTTTAGGAGACTTTTTGGAAAAAAAAAATCCTTGATTATTCTGAAAATAGACTGTGATATGATGACCCTTTCAAAATTGATATATTGGTATGTAAAAATTGTTGTTCTTTTGCTAAGTTGTGTCCGACTTTTTGCGACCTCAGGACTGCAGCACACCAAGCTTCACAGTCCTTCGCTATCTCCTGGAGTTTGCTCAAACTCATGTACATTGAATCAGTGATGGCATTCAACCACCTTATCCTCTGTAGCCCCCTTCTCCTCTTGCCCTCCATCTTTCCCAGCATCCAGGTCTTTTCCAATGAGTCAGTCAGCTTTTTGCATTAGGTGGACAAAATATTGGAGCTTCAGCTTCAGTACCAGTCCTTCCAATCAATATTCAGGGTTGGTTTCCTTTAGGACTGACTGGATTGATCTCCTTGCTGTCCAAGGGGCTTTCAAGAGTTTTCTCCAGTGCCACAGTTCAAAAGGGTCAATTCTTTGAATGATGTCAAAATGAAGCCACACAAAAGAAATGAGGTCACTTCCTTCTAAAATCATTCTACTTTGTCATCTTTTACACTAACTATTCCACAGTCCCTATACCATCTTGAGGTTAGGTAGGCTTGAAGCCAAAAGGAGAGATGAGATGGTTCAGTGGCATCACTGACTCAATGGACATGAATTTGAGCAAACTCTAGGAGATCATGAAGGACAGGGAATCCTGGTGTGCTGCAGTTCGTGGGGTTGCAAAGAGTTGCTGGTGCTGCTGCTGCTAAGTCGCTTCA
Source organism: Capricornis sumatraensis (assembly GCF_032405125.1). Lineage (NCBI taxonomy): Eukaryota > Metazoa > Chordata > Mammalia > Artiodactyla > Bovidae > Capricornis > Capricornis sumatraensis. Next base: position 8,562,141 of record NC_091091.1, on the reverse strand, counting down.
GTCGTGTCCAACTGTGTGTGACCCCATAGACGGGGCCCACTGTCTCTGGGATTCTCCAGGCAAGAACACTGGAGTGGGTTGCCATTTCCTTCTCCAGTGCATGAAAATGAAAAGTGAAAGTGAAGTTGCTCAGTCATGCCCGACTGTTAGCGACCCAATGGACTGCAGCCTACCAGGCTCCTCTATCCATGGGATTTTCCAGGCAAGAGAACTGGAGTGGGGTCCCATTGCCTTCTCCGTGCAAAGAGTTAGACATGACTTAATGACTGAATACATACACACAGATTCTTCATAGAAGTTAACCCCATCAAACTTGGATCCCTCAGTTTCGCAAAATCGCATGCACGTTGTGAAATAATCAATGTATAAATGTATTTATATATTTATATCTTAGATTATGTCATTAATACTTCCTAGTGCAAGTTCTGAGGTGACGCTTGCCTGAGTTTGAATCTGGCTGTACCACTTACTAGCGTGTACTCTTAGGCAAGTTATTTAGATTCTCTGCCCTTGATTTGCCCAACAGCAGGAGGAGGCAATGGCACCCCACTCCAGTACTCTTGCCTGGAAAATCCCATGGGTGGAGGAGCCTGGTGGGCTGCAGTCCATGGGGTCTCGAAGAGTCAGACACGACTGAGTGACTTCACTTTCACTTTTCACTTTCAAGCATTGGAGAAGGAAATGGCAACCCACTCCAGTGTTCTTGCCTGGAGAATCCCAGGGACGGGGGAACCTGGTGGGCTGCCGTCTATGGGGTCGCACAGAGTCGGACATGACTGAAGCGACTTAGCAGCAGCAGCAGCAGCAGCAATATGAAGATAATTAATCTCCTAAGTAAAGGTTATTATGAAGATTAAAATTTATGTAACAATCTTGTTAGTATTAAGTGACATTTATAATTAACATACAAATATTTATTTTCCTTATTCTCATTTTTAGTTTATTTGAAAAGTTTTATGATAAGTTTATTGAAAATACACTTCATAGACAAATAAATCTTATATTTAATCTCTGAAGTGTGTGCATATTTCAAAATTATGATTTTTATATTCAGTAAAATAGGAATAATTATACTTGACTACTCATAGGATTGTTTTAAGAATTTAATGAGATGCTGTTGGTGAGGATGGTGTGAAAATTTCCAAGTTGTAGTATACATAGTCATATAAATGTTATATCAAAGGATAAGCCTGAGAGAAAGAGAGGAGGAATATTTTACAAGAAGAAGCAACAGTCTACTTTAAGAGAAATAGAAGGATATTTTCATGAAGCCTTCATGAAGGCAGGTAGAAATTTGGAAATCATGTTGAAAATGAGATAATATCGAAAGAAAAGATGGCCAATGAAATCATGGTATAGTGGTTAACAGCATAATCTTTGTAGAAGGACTTCAGGAATCAAAAAAGGATGACCATATTGAGATGAGAGATTTCCATTTATACCTACTTAGGGAATATAAGTCACTGCAGAGGGTGATTGTAGCCATGAAATTAAAAGAGGCTTGCTCCTTGGAAAAAAAAGCTATGGCCAACCTAGACAGCATGTTATAAAGCAAAGACATCACTTTGCCAGCAAAGGTCTGTATAGTCAAAACTATGGTTTTTTCTAGTAGTCATGTATGAATTGGACCATAAAGAGTTGGACCATGTATGAGTTGGACCATAAAGAAGACTGAGTGCCAAGTAACTGATATTTTGAATTGTGGTGCTGGACAGTCCTTTGGAGTGTGTGGAGGTCAAATCAGTCAATCCTAAGGAAATAAGCCCTGAATATTCAAAAGAGGAACTGATACTGAAGCTCCAAAACTTTCACCACCTGAGGTGAAGAGCCAACTCACTGGAAAAGACCCTGATGCTGGGAAAGATTGAAGGCAACAGGAAAAGGGGGAGGAGGCAAAAGATGGAATGGTTAAATAGCATCACTAGCTCAATGGAGGTGACTGGGAGATAGTGGAGGACAGAGGAGCCTGGCATGCTGGAGTCTTTGGGGTCACAGAACCAGTCATGATACCCACTGGACAACAGCAAAGGGAATATAAAATGTACTTTACAAATAAGCTTGATTAAGATAATAAAGATGATACTTTTAGTGGGAAAAGTTTTTTATTATTATTGTTTTCTGTACAGCAGATCTGGAATTGGGTACTTTATCTAATCAGATGAAGTATGACATGTATATTATTATGGCGCTTTCAACTTTCAGAGAGATGTGCAAATCAGCCTGGCGTATACTGAAAGCCTTGAGGAAACTGCAGGCATTGAACTTCGTATCTATTTACTGAAAGGCAGGAGAAATACCTAAGGGACTGGCAGGGAATGGGATAATGGGGAGGGTAGAGAGGAAGAGAGAGAGAGAAAAAAAAAAAAAACACATCAAAATTGAATACTTGTTGTTTTCTAGCAAAAGAGAGAAAGCAGTATAAGGCAATTTGGGAGTGTCACAATTGAACACACAAAATTATATTTTTTTCAGAAAGCAATTTACTATATTGACAGTTTCCATTTTTACTTTTGAAAATTTCTGAGTAAAACCTGTTCCTTTTAATAATTGCTGACAATCCTTCCAAAGTTAAAATCTGAGCTATCTGTCAGAAACCATTAATTGCAGCCATATTCTGTGCTATGCAATATTTTGCATTTATATTGAGTCTTTCAATCAATAACAGAAATCTAAAGTTATGACCAACCTAGATAGTATATTCAAAAGCAAAGACATTACTTTGCCGACTAAGGTCCGTCTAGTCAAGGCTATGGTTTTTCCTGTGGTCATGTATGGATGTGGGAGTTGGACTGTGAAGAAGGCTGAGCGCCAAAGAATTGATGCTTTTGAACTGTGGTGTTGGAGAAGACTCTTGAGGGTCCATTGGACTGCAAGGAGATCCAACCAGTCCATTCTGAAGGAGATCAGGCCTGGGATTTCTTTGGAAGGAACGACGCTAAAGCTGAAACTCCAATACTTTGGCCATCTCATGTGAAGAGTTGACTCATTGGAAAAGACTCTGATGCTGGGAGGGATTGGGGGCAGGAGGAGAAGGGGATGACAGAGGATGAGATGGCTGGATGGCATCACTGACTCGATGGACGTGAGTCTGAGTGAACTCCGGCAGTTGGTGATGGACAGGGAGGCCTGGCGTGCTGCAATTCATGGGGTTGCAAAGAGTCGGACACGACTGAGCGACTGAACTGAACTGATGAGTAGCTTTAAGGATCATTCTTATAGAATAACAAAAGTAAATCATAGTTTAAAACTAAGTTTCCGTATTTACAGATTTCCCTGGGGAAAATTAATAAACACAAAAGAATGAGATTCTTGGGTATAGGTCTAGGCAGTGTGTTGGAATCAGGGAGTTATAAAATGTGATGCTGAAAGGTACCTTCAGCATTATCCAGGACAACACCCCCATTTACAAATGAGAAAATAGGGACACAGTGGACTTAGCCAGTGGTTCTCAAACTGGTTTCTGTAGCATCAGTATCACCTAGAAACACATTAGAAATGCTTGTTCTTGGATCCTACACTCAAGACCTGCTGAAACTCTGGGGATGGAGTGTAGCAATTTGCATTTTAAGAAGCAGTTTCAGGAAGACCCTGATGTGCACTGGACCAGATTTTAACTAATCTAGGAGAGTCTAGATTTTAACTAGTCTAGAATAGATTAGATTTTAACTAGTCTAGACCAGATTAGTCTAGATTTTAACTATTCTGAACTAGATTTTAGCTTGAGAACCCTTGGACTAGATTTAATTATCCTAGCACCTATATCCCAGTGTGTTTCCCACTGCAAAATGCTGTGTTTCTTCTTTTCTGTCAGTCCTTCTTGAAATTAACAGGAATAAGACCTTCAAAACCTGACTGTGTACACAAGCATTAAGCACGATGGAAAAACAGAGGATACTGTTTTGCAATATACATCTTAAGATATCTTTGTGTGACTTGATAATTTTAGACAGAAGTGGTACTTTTAAGACTTTAACAATGCAGATAATTATCTAATTTCCTAATTCAAAGAACTCTGATTCTCCTAGAATCTGTAGGAGGTATTTAAGGATAGTACTCTAGCCTCATACTACCAGTATTTAGAAAGAGACCTAATATCTTGCTTAAATGGAGTCAGTCCTACATCGTTTTCCCTGTCTTGCATCCAGATTTATAAACGATGACAAAGAATAATAACTGAGCCTTTAAATATTTTCACCTCCTTGCAATATACACTGTAAGCTGATGTATATTGCTGTGAATTCCTAATGCATGTTTTAGAATGCTGAATATGGAATAAGAATTAATACATATTGCATTTAATCACTAAAAGGAAATTGCCATTATTGAACTCTGAATAACATGTAAATTGCCCTCTTGATTGGCTTAAATTGGTTTACTTAGATTCATGATAATTCTCCTATAAAATAATTGCAATGGTTCTTTTGCAAACAAATCAGGTGTATGTTTTTCATCAGTGACTATGAGAAGATTCAACTGAAAATCTTCTATTGGAGACAAAATTCAAATTTTCTTTTTTCTTTTATTTTTTTTTTATTGAAGGATAATTGCTTTACAGAATTTTGTTGTTTTCTGTCAAACCTCAACATTAATCAGCCATAGGTATAGATGTATCCCTTCCCTTTTCAACCTCCCTCCCATCTCCCTCCCCATCCTGACCCTCTGCATTGATACAGAGCTCCTGTGTGAGTTTCCTGAGCCATAGGCAAATTCCCGTTGGCTATCTATTTTATGTACTGTTTTGTTAAGTTTCCATGTTACTCTTTCAATACATCTCACCCTCTCCTCCCCTCTTCCCACGTCCATAAGTCTATTCTCAACGTCTGTTTCTCCATTGCTGCCCTGTAAATAAATTCTAGATTTCATATATGTGCGTTAGAATATTATATTTATTTTTCTCTTTCGGACTCACTTCACTTTGTATAATAGGTTCTAAGTTCATCCACCTCATCAGAACTGACTCAAATGTGTTCCTTTTTGTGGCTGAGTATATTCCATTGTGTATATGTACAAGTTCTTTATCCATTCATCTGTCGATGGACATCTAGGTTGCTTCCATGTTCTAGCTATTGTAAATAATACTTCAGTGAACAGTGGGATACATGTGTCTTTTTCAATTTTGGTTTCCTCAGGGTATGGGCCTAGGAGTGGGATTGCTGGGTCATGTGGTGGTTTTATTCCTAGTTTCTTAAGGAATCTCCATACCGTCTTCCATAGTGGTTGTATCAATTTACATTCCCGCCAACAGTGCAAGAGTGTTCCCTTTTCTCCACACCCCCTCCAGGATTTATTGTTTGTAGACTTTTTGATGATGGCCATTCTGACTGGTGTGAGGTGATATTTCATTGTGCTTTTGATTTGCATTTCTCTAATAAGTCATGTTGAGCATCTTTTCGTGTGTTTGTTAGCCATCTGTATGTCTTCTTTGCAGAAATGGTTTCCTCTGTGTGAGTTCTCACTATTTGATTCTCCCTAGGATTAGTTCTCTTGTAATCTGGGGTTTTGAAGTCCGTGCTCCCACTCCAAAGGCTCAGGACTTGATCTCAAGTGTGTGTGGGTCTTTTCCACCGGTCAGGTACTCCTCTCTGCCCTCAGCTGGTGTTCTGCGTGCACTTCTGTGTCTGAATATGTATTCCGATGTATCTGTGGAGAGAGATGTCCTCCACGTCCACCTGCTCCTCTGCCATCTTGTTCTCCTGTGTGCATTCAGGAACTGAGATCCACTCTTATCCTCAGGCTGGGTGGGCTTGTGTTCTTCCATCAGCTTGCGGGGCCTGACTGGTGCTGAAGGGACAGCTCTGGCTATGGCCAGATCAGGCTTTAGGACCCATGGGTAGCTTCAAAGGGGCTTCTCCATGTTCTCTCTCTCGCCTGTGCCTGTATTGTCGCTATGGCTTCTGCCTCCAGTGTGGCCACCGGGCTGCCAAACGAGCCATCTCCCCTAACAAGACCCCTGGCTGCTGGCCCAGTCAAAATCCAATGTTCCCAAGAAGCGATTATAATAAAACATAAACGCAGAGCTCCTGACTTACATAGGTACTTCCAAAACCCAGTATCTAATTTGGGACTTGTAATTTTATTTTACTATGAGACTGTCCCCCACATTGTGTGAGCTTCAGGCCCCACAAAATCTAGATCCTTTTTTTGATCTAGGGAGCATTAGGTACTCTGTCAATAGGCAAAAGTATTTTACGTGTTAAACTGGGTAAAAGCTTTTCCATTTATGCTCAATGAACATTGAATCAAAATGAGTACCCAAGTCAGTTTGAAAGCAGATAGAAATTGTTTCTGTATAAGTGCCTTGACAGTTTTGGATTAACATTAGGCTGGGTTGTCAATCACTTCTTTAGCATTTTAGATTTCCTTTTTCTTGAATAGCAATAGACAGGAAGCACTTAGTAGCTTACTGTGATATTAGCCAATGGAGTATGTATTCATATACTTATAAATCTAAGTCTCTAAATGCTTTCAAAGGAAGGACAACTGTACTTTGGGTCGATTCTGGCCCCAGGAATTCAAAAAACACTTTTTAGTTTAAAAACTTTAAAAGGAAGCACCTTGATTCATCCCTGAAGTCAATGCCAAATGCTTATTGAACGGATATGTCTTTGATTTGTTTGTGTGGCTTACATCTCTGATGTCTTGGAATGACAGCATGATTTATATCTTCATTTCAGTGAAAGGATAGCTTTTTCCTTCATTCAAAGAGACAAAAAAATGATCCAGTTGTAAATATCCTTCAGTTTAAGTAGGGTTGGACGTTATAACTAATTTCAAAATTCCCTGTGGGAGGGCAGAGGATTACTATAGTCTTTTGGTTGGCATTTTAAAAGTTGAAATGTTGCCAGCAATGCTTTTAAATCACTCACTGCTATAGAAGGGGAGTTATAAGGGAAAACAAACCAAGTAGTATCTCTAAATAATAGCAGCTGCCAATGGTAACAGTAAGCATTCTAATGGACTCCGTGTGTGTCAGCATGAGGCCCTTCAGGCTCATTTGGTTTATGGCTTTAGACTCATCACCTCTTCGCTCAGCTTTATTCTTAATGTGCTCAGTCATATCTGACTCTTTGTAACCCTTTAGACTGTAGTCTGCCAGGCTCCTCTGTCAATGGGATTTTTCAGGCAAGAATACAGAAGTGGATTTCCTCCAGGGGATCTTCCTGACCCAGGGATCGAACCCACATCTTGTGTGTCTCCTGTATTGCAGACAGATTCTTTACCACTGAACCATCAGGGAAGCCCCTTAATGTTAATGAGTTACCATCTTATCCAAGTAAATTTCTCTCTCCAGACCTCAGTTTCTTTGTATGTCTAACTTGTAGGATGGTGCCTGCTACATAGCTGATGATAAATATTAAAAGTATAACAACCAGAGTTTATAGCTGTTTCTGTGAAGAAATCTGAGGTGTATTCTGTATGCATGAGATCACTTGGTGGGGAATGGAGGTGGTGGTCAGGCAGTGATCTAGGTTGAAAATGAAAGTGCCTCTCTTGCCTGTACTTGTCCACATTTGGGCAACAAAAGAATAAAAATTAGTGTAATGTTAGTGACATTATTAGAGTAAATGGTGATGTCACGAGGGACAATTAACTGCCGTACTTTTTCTCTGATCTCTTAGTAACATTACGAAGACAAAATCACTGCCAGGGACTAAGTTGTATTCTGTTTGGATGCTTTAGTTTAAAAGCTGGTGACTCCTTAACTTTCCTGATATTCATGGTTAAGAGTGACAGCAGTGGGTCCCCAAAGGGGCACTGAATACAGTGATACAAATAATCCTGAGAAGGGCTTCCCAGGTGGGGCTAGTAGTAAAGATGCTGACTGCCAGTGCAGGAGACAGAAAGTGGGGGTTCAATCCCTGGATCGGGAAGATCCCCTGAAGAAGGCAATGGCAACCCACTCCAGTATTCTTGCCTGGAGAGTCCCATGGACAGAGGAATCTGGTGGGCTACAGTCCATGGCGTCACACAGTCAGACTCATCTGAAGTGACTTAGCACATATAATACTGAGAACCTAAACTGGCTTTATTAAAAGGTTAAAAAAAATATTGCAGATGGTTCAATGACTGTGGAACCAACATGCTTGCCTTTTTTTTCACATTGACAAGATGATCACTATTTTAAAATACTTCTCCTAGCCTTCTCTCTGCGTTTTTATTTACTCTCATTCACTTTGCAGATAGCCTTTTGGTTGGATCTCTTCAGAAAGTAACATTCTAGCATAAGAACCAAATAAGACCAACACTACGCAAGGGCAGAGTATCCAGTCTGTGATGTGGTCTATGGCTCTGTAATACAGTTTTTTAATTACCCAACAGCTTGCTACAATAAATTAAATCTTTACTACAGGAATCACTTTTTGGATATGCTGGGTGGTCTAACTTTAACTTGGTCAATGGGAAGATTTGAATTATTTTATTTTTTAATGCACATAACTCATTAAGATTAGTTTCATTTATCTTTGACTACCAGGAAAACTCCAGTAAAATGAATATATCAAAACTATGTTGGATTATAGTCAGCAAGCACATTTACATGTGTATAACTCTGCACTTTTCCTATGTGAAGGAATGCTTGGCCTCATAATTCTCAACCCAGGACTGTTCAACTCCTAAGGAACTGTATGACTTTGAGAGTGGAGGGACTTCAAAGAGCAATAATATATTCGTTCTAATATATTCTATATAAATTTTGAAACAAATATGTTGGTATTTTAGAAGGTTAATAATGCAAATAATTTTCATTAAAATTATGAGTAAAACATTTTAAAGGTAGATTATATTAAAGTAATATAAAATTAAATAAAGTAATGTAAAATTAAAGTTATATTAAAGTAATAGATCCTATTTCATGGAAATAACAAAAATAAGATAAACATAAAACCAATTACTTAGGTATTGCTATGTGCCTAGTATTCAGCTTACATTTTACATCACGAAGTAGGTGTTATTTTCATAGTACTGATAAGAGATGGTGGCTTCAGGAGGCCAACTAACTTGCTTCTAGTCAAAGCTTTTTAAGTGGGGAAGTTGAAATTTGAATTTAGGCACCCTACCTTTAGAACTGTATTTCTCAACCATTGTATTGGATAATATCAGCCCAAGTTTGTAACTCCCTGTAAACATCCTTCAGGACAGTATGGATATCTGTGTGGCTGTACATATATATTGGTACAAGATTTTATATAAGTGAGATAAGTGTAGGCTGTTCTGTAAGCTACTTCTTGATCTACAATGTGTCATGGGTCTCTTTCTATATATAAAAAAAAGGATAGAGGATAGAGGTGATCTCAGGTGGCCTTGGCCTGCAGCAGCTGGAAGCAGGATTTCAGTTCCTGGCCAGAGATTGAAGTCAGGCCTCAGAAGTGAGAACACTGAATCCTAACTACTAGACCAGTGGTCAGTGACAAGACCATGGCCCTTTGGTTTTGCAGAAAAGGATTCCCACAAAGATGGAAAGTAGTGAAACATGTTAAGTGTTTATTAGAGGAAAAAGAGTCGCTGTGGATAGACACATGAGTAGGCTCAGAGAGAGAGTCGCAGCTTCACGGTGGTCTGCCTCACTTACAGGAAGCATTTATTCTGGGCTTTCTTTCACCAGTCATTTTGCTTTGCCTGGTTCTGAGTCCATAGTGGGTGTATTTCACGATCCCCACATGTGTGTGCACACATCCTACTCAAGATGGATTACAGGCAAGAGGCTGATGGGTAGGTTCTTGTCATTCCCCTTTTTGACATCCAACGACCTTTATAGTCCAGAAGGTCTCCTTGACTTTGAGAATGAGAAAGACCTGGTCTCTATCTTTTATTTATGCAGGGCTCAGCTCCTCCTGCTCTTCATCTTGGAGTATCTGTCCACAGGTGACAGACTCCAGATGTTCAGGCTGGGGCCCATCTATCTCCTGCCTCAGAGGTACATAATTTTAAGGGATGAATGCAATTCTATAATGATTAAAAAAATAGAAAGGTCATATGCATTTGAGTCATATCCTCTTTTATAGGCAGATATAAATTCTCCAGAATATTAATTTATATACTGATGAGCTGTTTTTTCTTTTTTTTTAGGGTCAGTCCTACTAGGAGGAATTTTGGGACAAAAGCTATAGCTATTATATATTTGGTGCATCTTTCTAGCAATCAAATAGGAAACTAGAGTAAATGAATGCTATTTCAAAATTAAGTTATATCAGTGTTTGTTTTTCTTTTTTAACATAGCCAGAATAACTGTGATTGTTGAAGTGGGAGTTATTTTCATGTTTATAATCATTTGTATCTGCTTGCAAAATCAGTTCTGTTCAGTTGCTCAGTCGTGTCTGACTCTTTGCAACTCCATGGACTGCAGCATGACAGGCTTCCCTGTCCATCACCAGCTATTGGAGCTTGCTCAAACTTATGTCCATCGAGTTAGTGATGCCATCCAACCATCTCATCCTCTGTTGTCCCCCTCCCATCCGGCTTTCAATCTTTCCAAGCATCAGGGTCTTTTCCAGTGAGTTAGTTCTTCGCATCAGGTGGCCAAAGTACTGGAGCTTCAGCTTCAGCATCAGTTCTTCCAAAGAATATTCAGGACTGATTTCCTTTAGGATTGACTGGTTTGATCTCCTTGCAGTCTAAGGGACTGTTAAGAGTCTTCTCCAACACCACAGTTCAAAAGCATCCATTCTGCAGTGCTTGGCCTTCTTTATACTCCAACTCTCACATCCATACATACATGACTACTGGAGAAACCATAGCTTTGACTATATGGAACTTTGTTGGTAAAGTAATGTCACTGCTTTTTAATATTCTGCCTAGGTTGGTCATAGCTTTTCTTCCAAGGAGCAAGTGTCTTTTAATTTCATGGCTGCTGTCACAATCTGCAATGATTTTGGAGGCCACGAAAATGAAGTCTGTCACTGTTACCACTGTTTCCCCATCTATTTGCCATGAAGTGATGTGACTGAATGACATGATCTTAGTTTTTTCAATGTTGAGTTTTAAGTGAGCTTTTTCATTCTCTTCTTTCATTTTTATCAAGAGGCTCTTTAGTTCCCCTTCGCTTTCTGCCAGAAAGGTGGTGTCATCTGCATACCTGAGGTATGGATATTTCTCCGTGCAAACTTGATTCTAGCTTGTGCTTCATCCAGTCTGGCATTTTGCATGATGTACTCTGCATATAAGTTAAATAAACAAGGTGACAATATACAGCTTTGATGTAGTTCTTTCCCGGTTTGGAACCAGTCTGTTGTTCCATGTCCAGTTCTTACTGTTGTTCCTTGATCTGCATACAGATCTCTCAGGAGGCAGGTAAGGTGGTCTGGTATTCCCACCTCTAAGAATTTTCCACAGTTTGTTGTAGTTCACACAGTCAAAGGCTTTAGCATAGTCAATGAAACAGAAGTACATATTTTTTCTGGAATTATCTTGCTTTTTCTATGATCCAACGGATGTTGGCCATTTGATCTCTGGTTCCTCTACCATTTCTAAATCTAGCTTGTACATCTGGAAGTTCTCAGTTCACATACTGATGAAGCCAAGCTTGAAGGATTTTGAGCATTACTTTGCTAGCATGTGAGATGAGTGCAGTTGTATGGCAGTTTGAACATTTTTTTGGCATTGCTTTCTTTGGAATTGGAATGAAAACTGACCTTTTCCAGAGCTGTGGCACTGCTAAGTTTTCCAAATTTGCTGGCATATTGAATGTACCACTTTCACAGCATCATCTTTTAAGATTGGTGTGAAATAGTGAGTGAAGTCACTCAGTCGTGTCCGACTCTTCGCGACCCCGTGGACTGTAGCCCACCAGGCTCCTCCATCCATGGGATTCTCCAGGCAAGAATACTGGAGTGGGTTGCTGTTTCCTTCTCCAGGGGATCTTCCCGACCCAGGGATCGAACCAAGGTCTCCCACATTGCAGGCAGACACTTTAACCTTTGAGCCACCAGGTGTGAAATAGCTCAGCTGGAATTCCATCACCTCCACTAGCTTTGTTCATAGTGATGCTTCCTATGATGAAGTGATGCCCACGTGACTTCACATTCCAGAATGTCTGGCTCTAGGTGAGTGATCACACCATTGTGGTTATCTGGGTCATGAAGATCTTTTTGTATAGTTCTTCTGTGTATTTTTGTCACCTCTTAATATATTCTGCTTCTGTTACGTCCATACTGTTTCTGTTGTTTATTGTGCCCATCTTTGCATGAAATGTTCCCTTGGTATCCAAATTTTCTTGAAGAGATCTCTAGATCTTGAGTAGATTAGATCTTGAATTCTTGAGTAGATTTCCTATTCTATTGTTTTTCTCCTTCCTCAGCCTTATCCTTGTGCATGCCAGGACCCAGGGACCCCTCAAAAGACTGAGCCAGACCTCCCTTTGAGTGTCTCCTGTGGAGTCATGGGTCAGCAGTGGGCTGCTGTGGGGCCCACTCTGGCTGCAGCAGACAAGGAGAGGCTCAGCCTATGAGCCCCACCATAGAGCCACTGAGCAGACAACACGCAGACTGGAGAACAACTGCAACAAAGAAGTTCTCACACTGTTGCAAAAGTTTTAAGACCACAATAGATTTTCCAACCTGGGGCTGGCAAAGGGACAGAGAATCACCTGGGAATTTGACTTTGAAGACCAGTGGCATTTGATTACAAAACTCCAACAGGACTGGGGAAACAGACTCTTGGTGGGCACAAACAAAACCTTGTTCACACCAGGACCCAGGAGAGAGGATCAGTGACCCCACAAGAAACAGAGCCAGGCTTGCCTGTGAGTGTCCAGGAGTCTCTGGTGGAGCTGTGGATCAACAGTGCAGTCAGGGGCACTGAATACAACACTCCTGGCATAAAGCCTCTTGAAGGAGGTTGCCATTACCTCTGCCAAAGTTTCGCCTCAGGCCAAACTACAGGGAAGGAACACAGCCACACCCATTAACAGACAATTGGATCATAGATTTACTGAGCATGGTCCCACCCATCAGAACAAGACCCAGATTCCCCCGTAGCCAGTTCCTCCCATCAGGAAGAATGGGGAATAGATATGTTTATATTTTTAAACGGATTTATGATCAGAATGGATATTTTTACAAACTAGAGCTTTTGGAATCATATGATACAAAACATTTTTATAATATCATTGTGTTTCACTTCCATTTCTCACTTTAAAGTCCAATGCTTAAAAAAAAGTGTATCATACTTGAATCCTTTAAAGTTTGTTAGCAAAACCAAATTTCAGATAATCTCTTAAAGTTTCTGAGATGACGTCAAATTATTATAGGAATATATGGTTTTACACTACTGTAAAATTCACTTTATCAAAAAATTCACTTTATCTTTTCCTGGAAGATTTAAAAAAATATAATATAATTTGTTTCCTGTATTTTGAAGACTGTTTCCCATAAAATAACAAATTCCAAATCTGCTAGTATTGTATTCTTTCTTTCATTATATGAGTCAATTTGCAGTCAATTTGCTTCTAGTTAAAACATAAATGTGAAGACATAAAAACTTTCAAATCAACTACAGTATTTTATTTTTTGGTCTTTTTGTAGTTATGTGTTTGTATATGTGTGTGTATGTTAATGAAAGCCATTAAATTTGATATCTACTGAAATAAAAGGAAATAAGCACTTTATTGAAATTTCATCATGATGCAGGATATAGTTTTAAATTTCTCCATTTCTGTCTCTCTTACCACTTATGAATTGATTCTATGAGGTGGTCACTTTTTATGAAACAAGATACTTAGCACATTAAACCTAAAATATCCTATGAAAAAAATCCTATAAACACACCATCTTATAAACAAAATATCCAAAACCTTACATAATGGAGTTTGTTTCTTTCAGTTTTGATTACCTGTGTTTCTTCTTGATTCATATGTTGTTTGATTTATCTAACCTATGTTTTATTTTTGGTTTCTTGCTTTGTTCTATTCCTGTGTATTTGATTTCCAAGCTTCCTGGGATATCTTTCAGTATATTCAATTGACATCCAGATTTTTCAACTTTGATTTATTTTTGGAGATGCTCAGTCACGTGGAAATATTTTCTATTACAGGCCACAATGAAACAGGCAGATTTGGTGTACTTTTGGGGATTCTTCTATCAGTTTTATCTTCAAGATATAAAACAGTCTGGAGGCTTATAAATTATAATCTATTAAATAACTCCTTCTGTAAACTTGTTAAAACAGTGGTACTGTATTCTTCATCCATATTCTCCTCTCTAGATGTTTCTATCAAATTTCATGATAGATCCTAATGGATAAATTCAAGCATAATCCAATTAGATTATTCATGTGCTTTTTCTGCTTCTTTACCCTGCCGTCTTACCTTCAACTGGGTAGGTTAATAACCTGGATTTTTAAATGTGATCATTGATTTCAAAAACTCTGTTTTTAAGTTTTAAATCACACTTAAAATTCTTTCTGGAGATCAGAATAATCGTTTGTCTTTGCCGTTTTCTGTTTTTAAAGATATTCTCTCCAACTCTGATCTTTCTACAACTTCAAATTTTTGCAGGGAATTTCCTGGCCACCCAGTGGTTAAGACCCCATGCTTCCACTGCAGGGGGAACAAGTTTGATCCCTGGTCAGGGAACTAAGATTTTGCATGTCACATGAGGGGGTCAAAAAGAAAATCTCAAACATTATTGAATTTTCATACTAAATGCGTAAATGTAGAGCAGCAGCCTAGAGTGGATTAATCCCGCCTACTGAGCAGAGGTGAGAGGGTAACATTCAAGTCTGGCTTCTCACAGAGCCAAGAACTTCAAGCTTAGAGCAACAGATAGAATGCTGATTCTTTTTAACAGATAGAGCCTTTTATTAAAGCCTACTGTTAACAATAAATGTTCTATTTATTTATATATCCTTGAATGTCTCTTAACGACTGCTTTGGAATGAACTATTAATGTCAAAGTCTTCAGTGGATACTGTTAGAAGACAGTGTTAAAGTTGTTCTATTAGTTCTATGTGCAAGCTGATGTTCATTATATTGATATTTATTCTACTTTTTATTTGGAATCTTTGAAATTATGCTTTAATTAAGTTGTCGCTAACCATAGACCATTTAGCATATTTAATTCAGTTTTGTATTGAGAAACTTGGTATTTATTTTTCCCCCATGTTACCATTCAGCTGTTTTTCCAGAAGAGTTTGGGATGAATGCAATGGGTTTTTTTCCATGCTGGATCTCTTAAGGGTAGTTTTGTAGACTGCACATAAAATTAATGCACATAGAAAAGGTAAATTGGGATGTCTTTCTCAGCATATGTATAAGCTCTTATTTCTGATTTTATAAATATTAACATAAATAGTTTCATTTACCATTCATTTTTATGATACTGTATAGGAAGAAAAATAAAATTTCAGAAAGAATAACATACTTCACAATACCTAAAAAGTAGACTCATCTAGTAACAAAATGTTTAGTCTTATTTATGTCATATTCATTGATTTTTATTTAATGCAACTATATCTGGAATACAAAGTCATAAGTGGTAGAGAACATCACCATATAATTTTGATTATATTCCATTAATATGAAATTATGACAACATTGTCATCTACTAGTCATCCCAGGAAACTTGCCTGTTAAGTAAATCAAGGGTAGAAACTTGTTAGCACATGATACTATTTGACTTTCTTAACAATATGAGTTTGAAGTGGTATCACCTTATGCTTTTAATTTGCATGCTTCTGAATTTGAAATACAAATTTTGCATCAAATATTTTTTTAAAGACATTGTTTCTATACTATTCCTTTTCCCTGAAAATGCCATTTTTATGGAAGAAACTTGAGCTTTTTTGTCCAATACTTAATTACGTGAGTTAAAATATGTAAACAGCATTTTTTCTTCCATTAGAAAAAAGAAAATATTAATTTTAGGGGCCTGGTATTTCCCTTTAAGCACAGGCAGTTATTTTATGTATTTTATGACTATACTTTATTCTGTTAGCTCACTATGAACAGAGAAATTCATGCCTTTGACTTTTTAACATTTTTGCATTTAAAGAGATGCACCAAGAAGGATGAAATGATCAAACCATCACCTGCTTGGCACAAAAAGTAGAGTATCCTACTGCTTCAGCATTTCATCCTGTGCCTGTCTCATTTTAACCATTCCTCCCCCACCGTGATGGAACACATGCATCTTTCAGAAGAATACACTGGTCTCACCTTTGAAATGGCCCACAAAAAATCACTGTGTTTATAATTTGGAAAATGTGTTCTCCAAGAAGCAGTACTCTAAAATTTAGTGATTAAGTAGTGACTGTTCAGTTAAATTCTTACATTAATGCAACTGAAAAATTAATTGGGTTGGCAGAAAAAAATTTATCATAGTTTTCTCTGATAAAATATATCGTACATCCCATCCTTGCTCTAAGGGCTCTCCAGAGAGCTCACATGTGGCCTCTACAGTGGACACCAGCTGCTTATAAATATGAGTGAACCATAGACGATGAAGGCCTAATGGGTAATATACTGAGAATTCCCTTGGATCTTACCATTTTTATTTCATAATATTAGAAATATGATTACTTTCCCATTTAGCTTTGACATTATTTGCACAAGGTTAATAGGACCACACCTATTATTTTACCTTTTGCATATTTTGAATCCATTTCAACCTGTAATGATGTAGCTGACAAGAATTAGGTTCGGTTGAAGATACATTTGCTTTTCAGTTTACACAGTGGTATGTCTATTTGCCACATACAAAATATTTTTTAGATAAAAGTATTTTTACATAAGAAATATATAGATGATATCTCAGCTGTGACATTTTATAATTCGAACCTGTGTAAAGTCATTTTCATTCTGTCAAAAATGAGTGCAAAGAGCACCAGAAGACTAGAGTAAAAAAAAAGGCATGGACTTTAAAATTAGCAAAAATTTATTCAAATCCAAACTCAAAAGTATGAATGTAGGCAAGTATCCTAACTTTTTGGAGTCTCGATTCTTTATCTATGAAATGCTAATAATACTTCAAAGAAGTATGTACCATGCCAATCTTGAATTCTCCTGTTTAATCTTATCTTTCCTCATCTGTTCCCATCTCACTAAATGGAAGTTTCATTTGCTCTGTTGATCATTCTAAAACCACAGAATCATCCTTGATTCCTGTTTGTTTTCTCTCTCAGCACATAAAACTTGGTCTACCAAATAAGCCTTCGTCTGTACTTGGATGTTCTATCCAAACCACCATCTCTGTCCCTCTGCTAAAGAAAGAAAGTGAAGTCGCTCGGTCGTATCCAGCCCTTTGCGACCCCATGGACTGTAGTGTGCCAGGAACCTCTGTCCATGGAATTTTCCACTCTAGAATACTGCCGAGGGTTGCCAGTTCTTTTCCAGTCCCTATATTATGACTCCCTCAATTCTGTCCTCACATAGTAGTTGGAGAAATCTTTCAAAAGAATATTAATCAGGTACTGAAGTCCTTGATCTCCAGGTAAAACCCTTTCAGTTGTTGCATTCAGACTAAAATCCATGCAGTGACCCGTTAGTTTCAATGTTAACAGTCTCTCCCCACCACTTAATGCTCCATTATGAACTGATGCTACTCCTCTCCTTCCTTATTCTCGTTTTTGTGCAAATATTTCCACCACTTGGAATGGTCTTGCTTAGGACTATCTCATAGTTAGCTTCTCTGTATTTATTTCTGAGTTTAGGTATTTTGGCTTCAAAGAGGTCTTCCTTAACCACCCAGTGTAAAGTACACTTGACCCCAACAAAGGCACTCTGCAACATATCCTGTCTCAGTTTTCTGATAGTACTTATAACTAAAATCTTCTGTATTGTTAACATATTGTCAACTTCAACCAGCATCACCAGTTACCAAGTGAATCACGCTCTGCTGCTCACCACTTACAAAATCAATTACGTACTCACAAATGGTAACAGAAAAAGGTGCTTAAGTTATAATGCTGGCAATCTAGGGAGATGGTGGATTCAGTGTCCCTTAAAACCACCTCCCAAGATTCTGGTTGACATTGCAAGTTTTAAAGGGCAACAGGTAATTTCAGTTAATCACTGAGATATAGAGGGTCAGAGCCATTGTCACCCCCCTCCTGTGTGCAGGCTCCTTGATTCCTTGTGATCTTCCTCTAAATGTTACCATGTTCCCACAGTTTGGGAGATTACTGAAGGGGAATCTAGGTAAGAGATCTGGTCATCTGGTAATTATTTACTCTTCATTTCCACTTCTTTGATCTATGGAAGGAACTGACAAGTTAGGCATGGTATTGTGTGATCAAAATATTTGAAAGGAATGCTTGAATCAGAGATGAGTAAAGTATTGATGCCTGGTTTAAAAATTAGTTTCAATGTAGCTTTGCTAAAGTGACACGAAAAGGGGCTTCCTGGTGAGGGTGGTTTCCTACAAGGAGCTGCTTTACACATCTTCCCAGTAAAAAGGAGAAAATCAGTACCATGAAGGCAGGGATTTAGTCAGTCTTTTTGATGCTATACCTGCAACACCTGGAACAGTCTCAATACATAATTGTGAAAATCACTGATGGCTGCTAGTATTTTCCATAAATGTGTGTGTGTGTGTGTGTTTGAGTAGCTGTGCTAATTGTTATGGAGAATACAAAATTGATCAGACAGTGATAATCTTCTGGCACAAAGATGGGCTAAAGTGTGTATACCAAATAAACTTATAAATAGAAGATAAAACAGGGTAGGGGGTAATAAAACTGTTTTTTTTTTTTTTTCTGTAAGTGAAATATATTGCACAGAGTATGGCATTTACCCTAGTCTTCAATGGCATAAAATTTCATGAGCAAATATCCAGTTAATTTTGGAACAATTATTGGAACAGTGCTAACTGAGGCAGAAAATAGTTTTAATGTGAATAGACTAAATAATTCCAGGTGCTCTTACGGTCTTCATATAATACTATAATGGAGTATAGGCAAACTCCATTTTGCAGTGCGCCTTTCGCGTTTGATAGAAATAATTCACAATATGTAAAAGTGTGATGGACAGGGAGGCCTGGCGTGCTGCGATCATGGTGTCGCAAAGAGTCGGACACAACTGAGCAACTGAACTGAACTGAACTGAAAAGTGTGACATATTGTACAACATTTACCGAAGCTTTTCCTCACTCTCTTGTTTGCAATAAGAATTCTGTTTAAAGTTTGCAAATCTTTTGATGGGATATAAATGAAGCTTGGAGTAAGAACTGTGATTTCATGGATCACATTGTGTCCCTTACTCTAGCACTTAATCAGACATTTGTAGTCAAATTAATTTCCTTTCTCTTTTCACTCTGAAGTAACATTTTCCAGGTATTCTAGAGAATTAATTAGTTTCCATTAATTAATTTGTTTTCATTATGGCCTTAATAACTCTACTGAATCTCTGAGTAACTCATTGGAAGGGCGTAACTCATTGCCAACTGCAATACAATAAGCTTTATGTGAATGGAATTCTTCTTTTGATGTCAGTCAATTAACTAAAGCACTTTTTAAAATGCGTACCTTATAAGCTACTCTGTGCCCAGGACGCTGTAGAGACTCCAGGAGTAGACTGTTAGGTTGCTACAACTTTACAGTCTAGTTGGGAAGAAAATATTAACTTATAAGACCATTCAAAATGAATGAAACATATAATTAATCTTCCACAATATAATACTATGAATAATAAGTAATAAGAAATGTCTTAGGACGATTGATGAAGTTCAACAGAGCTCCATTTTCATTGTCCCAAGTCTCCAGCCTCATAGAATGTACTTACGTGCATATAATCATACCAGAAAGTCTACTCTTAGTTATTTTGTCCACGAGTAGTATATTTGTAGTATTCAAGTCTGGGTATGCCTTAGTCTTAACAAGATACTATTAAATCATAGTAGGCAAGAGTCTACAAAGTCAATATCTATGAAGTGTGTAGGGGGAAAGGGAACGGGACAGACTGAGAAATAAGTGAGGGAATAACTAATGAGTACTTAATGAATTTAAATTACGTATGTCCATATATTTTCTCACTTAATCCTCATAATTATCTTGCAAAATATTGATAGATACCCTTGTGCACATTTCACAGTTGAGGAAGCAGGCTCAGAGAGAGGAAAGAACTTGTGCCAGATACTCAGCTAATAAATAGCACAGACAGAATGCAGGCCTCTCTTTCCAAAGCTACTGTTTTCTGCAACATCATATAACCTACTGAATTTTTTTAAAAAGTCTATAATAGAAGTATAATACAAAGGACAGTTATTCTAGGTGTTTTGGGAGAATTGGATTCGTTTGAATTAATTAGTTTTCTTTATTATGTGATTTTTACCCCAGTGAGCCTAAGAATAACACACAATAAAATGAGTCTTTATAATTAAGTACATTATAAAATGAAATAATCAAATCTCCATTTGACAAGACTCATGTTTTTGTCTTCAATAAGTTCTCAAACTAAGATGATATAGATAGATATCAACAATTACAAAACAATAAGTGTTAACAGTGAAATTCAAGAAATGAACCTTTTTCCATGACTATTCTGTCTTTCATTATTACTTAAATTCTTTCAACAAAGATTGGTTTGTTAAGGGAAATACAATTGGAAGGATTCAAATATGATCATTCTCTTTTACAGTTTATAAAAGAATAATATTTAAAAGGCTAATTCAGGTTGTTAAAATATTTTGGTGAAGTTATAAATACTCCACCTGGAATCTGTTTCTTATGTGGATCTAATTTTCATGTTGCCTTTACTGAAGGACTACCAATTTGATGATTTGCTTTATTCTTTCAAAACTAAACTAATAGTTTTAGTTTTAATATTTTCTGCAAATGGTTTAAGGTTATTTAAGGAAGCTTCATAATGCCTGTATAATGTGCATACTTACCCACTTTCTGAGAATTCCTCTATAGTCATTTACTTGCATATGCCAGGAAATGCATAAGAAAATTCAACACTCTATGTGTATCTAAAGAGGAATCTGGGGAGAGGAAAAAGAGGAGAATGTAATTTTTGTAAGTGAGAAATTGATCAATGCTGCTAGCATCTGTGATCTACTTTTGCACTATCCAATATGGTAACCACCAGCCACCTGTAGCTACTGAGCAATTACAGCATGGCTGGTCCCAATTGAGATACGCTGTAAGTGTAAAATATACATAGACTTTAATAACTTAAAACAGATGTATATGTTTGTATATATAACACACAAACACACACATACACACATATATATATACACACACACATACAGAGTGTGTATGCATATGAGTATCTCATGAATACTTTTATACTGATTACATTTAAGTGATATTTTAGACAAATTGGGTTAAAATATATATTGAAGTTAATTTTATCTATTTCATTTAACTTTCCTATGACTGCTAGAAAATTTAAAATTACATATATAACTCAAGTTACATTTCTGCTGAACAATAATTATCTAAGTAATGAGGGAAATCATCATAGATATCCTTTCCATTACTTGATACTGATTCTTACTGCCTGCAACTTTGGAATTCAAGCCCGTGACATGGGAAGCATACCAAGTGAGGTTGTACCAATGGTCAAATCATCTCGACTCATGTATCATATTTACTATCTACCTGTCATCCATCAGAAAGTACAGAGGTGAAGAAGACGGAGCTTCTGCTATTCATCTGGATGTCTGGATAAGACAAGAAGCATTCATTCAACAGTAATTCAAGGCATGATAGGAGCCCCCAAAGGCTGGTAAAGTGCCCATGGCTTCTAGAAAGCAAAAAAGCAAAAACAAAAGGCACTCATTTATGTTTAAGGAGAAAGAATTTGGTTAAGAGATTGTGGATTGAAACAATGCACAACCTAAAAGTTTAGAATTATATTTTATTGAGCAGATATGATGAAAGTTTAAGCCTGGGAAACAGCCTGTCATATAGCTCTGAGGGACAATACAAAGAGATGAGAGAGGATCCAGAAAATAGTTTTTGCCAAAAAAAAAAAAAAAGTCAAAAAAATCAAAAGATACTGTTAAAGAAAAAACGGACACTTCAGGTTAATGTGTTTATCACTTTTCTTATATGAGAAGATGCAAGAGATTGGACTCTTTGAAATGTGCCTTAATTATCTAGGGCCCTTTTTCCCCCTCCATCCTGAATCCCTCAGAGTGTACAGTTGGAGACAGCTGCAGTAACTGGTGGCTGATGGCTACAACATCCTTTTTACTGATATGGCAAGAGACGTCTTCCACAGGATAGAGGACTGGTCTACCCAGAAGGACTAGCGTAAGCAAACCTGAACAGTGAAAAAGGAGAAGACACGCTAAGAAGAGTGAGGAATCCCGGTGACCCGGAACACAGAAAGAGAACCAGATAGAAAGCAAGCTAACAACAACAGCAACAAGAGACAAGACAGTGCTTCAGGTGTGGAATCTTTGATTGCTAAGGTGGCGAAGCGTTTATTGTTAATGTGTTAGACCCCCGGAACCCACCAAAAGCTTACAGACACCACAGAACTATAGTTCTGAAGAGTTTGTATAAAGCAATAACATCTGGATTCAAACTGGAAGAATTTAATTGTGCGTGCTAAGTGGCCTCTTCTTAATGTTTTCTGCTTATGGTAGGTCCATACCATTGTTGTCCTTTATCGAGCCCATCTTTGCATGAAATGTTCCCTTGATATGTCTAATTTTCTTGAAGAGATCTCTAGTCTTTCCCATTCTGTTGTTTTCCTCTATTTCTTTGCATTGACCGCTGAAAAAGGCTTTCTTATCTCTTCTTGCTGTTCTTTGGAACTCTGCATTCAGATGCTTATATCTTTCCTTTTCTCTTTTGCTTTTCGCCTCTCTTCTTTTCACAGCTGTTTGTAAGGCCTCTTCAGACAGCCATTTTGCTTTTTTGCATTTCTTTTCCATGGGGGTTGTCTTGATCCCTGTCTCCTGTACAATGTCACGAACCTCAGTCCATAGTTCATCAGGCACTCTATCTATCAGATCTAGACCCTTAAATCTATTTCTCACTTCCACTGTATAATCATAAGTGATTTGATTTAGGTCATACCTGAACGGTCTAGCAATTTTCCCTACTTTCTTCAATTTGAGTCTGAATTTGGTAATAAAGAGTTCATGATCTGAGCCACAGTCAGCTCCCGGTCTTGTTTTGGTTGACTGTATAGAGCTTCTCCATCTTTGGCTGCAAAGAATATAATCAATCTGATTTCAGTGTTGACCATCTGGTGATGTCCATGTGTAGAGTCTTCGCTTGTGTTTTTGGAAGAGGGTGTTTGCTATGACCAGTGCATTTTCTTGGCAAAACTGTATTAGCCTTTGCCCTGCTTCATTCCACATTCCAAGGCCAAATTTGCCTGTTACTCCAGGTGTTTCTTGACTTCCTACTTTTGCATTCCAGTCCCCTAAAATGAAAGTGACATCTTTTTTGAGTGTTAGTTCTAAAAGGTCTTGTAGGTCTTCATAGAACTGTTCAACTTCAGCTTCTTCAGCATTACTGGTTGGGGCATAGACTTGGATTATTGTGATATTGAATGGTTTTCCTTGGAGACGAACAGAGATCATTCTGTTGTTTTTGAGATTGCATCCAAGTACTGCATTTTGGATTCTTTTGTTGACCATGATAGCTACTCCATTTCTTCTGAGGGATTCCTGCCCACAGTAGTAGATATAATGGTCATCTGAGTTAAATTCACCCATTCCCACTTCATGGGAAATAGATGGGGAAACAGTGGAAACAGTGTCAGACTCTTTTTTTGGGCTCGAAAATCACTGCAGATGGTGACTGCAGCCATGAAATTAAAAGACGCTTACTCCTTGGAAGGAAAGTTATGACCAACCTAGATAACATATTCAAAAGCAGAGACATTACTTTGCCGACTAAGGTCCATGTAGTCAAGACTATGGTTTTTCCATTGGTCATGTATGGATGTGAGAGTTGGACTGTGAAGAAGGCTGAGCGCCGAAGAATTGATGCTTTTGAAGTGTGGTGTTGGAGAAGACTCTTGAGAGTCCCTTGGACTGCAAGGAGATCCAACCAGTCCATTCTGAAGGAGATCAACCCTGGGATTTCTTTGGAAGGAATGATGCTAAAGTTGAAGCTCCAGTACTTTGGGCACCTCATGTGAAGAGTTGACTCATTGGAAAAGACTCTGATGCTGGGAGGGATTGGGGGCAAGAGGAGAAGGGGACGAATGAGGATGAGATGGCTGGATGGCATCCCTGACTCAATGGACGTGAGTCTGAGTGAACTCTGGGAGTTGGTGATGGACAGGGAGGCCTGGTGTGCTGCGATTCATGGTGTTGCAAAGAGTCAGACACGACTGAGCGACTGAAATGAACTGAACTGAAGTGGCCTCAGTCATGTCTGACTCTTTGTGACCCCATGGACTGTAGCCTACCAGGCTCCTCTGCCAGTGGGATTCTCCTGGCAAGAATACTGGAGCGGGTTGCTATGCCCTCCTCCAGGGCACCTTCTCAACTCAGGGACTGAACCACATCTCTTGTCTCCTGTATTGGCAGGCAGGTTTTTACCACTAGCACCACCTGGGAAGCCCAAACTGTAGCCTTTCAGGCAAAAGGTAATGAGGACCCATATTAAGATGATGAAAGTGAGGATAGAAGGAAGAAATGGACATCAAAGATATTCCTAAGGCGTTTCATTATCTTGAGGCCTAAAATGGATGCATCACGTAGTAGCGCTGTATCCTGTGTTTGTGTGTGGACACATGTGCGTGTGTGTGTGTATGTGTACTGGGGAAAAGAATAAGACAAGTGTGCACGAAGAGTCTACAAAGTCTAGATCGCAGTTGTAAATGTTAAAATAGCTCTGTTTAAACATTTCTGAGTGCAGGTTCACAAAGAGAGTAATTTTCCTACTGATAACAGTGAGCCTTTGTGTCATTTTTTTTTTGTCTGATACCCAGTTATGTTCATAGTCTCTAGCCAATTTATAAGTAGCAAAGTAGAGATAGTTAATGATATATATTTCTAATCTTAAGCAAATTCAATGAATGCACTTAAGTTTCTAGCAGTTGCTTCAGGCATGAAAAAAGTATGCACCTGTATCCCCTTCTTCTTGACCTATGTCAATACTCCTGTTTCAAGATAGACTAAGTATTTCTCAAAAGAAATACGGTTATATAGGTGTGGCATGTGAGAGTAAATTCTTTGATTCAGTCATAAACAGTACAGTGAAACATCACTAAAAGCGTCTCATTTTGTTCTTCAGTACTGGCTTATTGAACCTTTGTCTGTGAACAATCTGTGAACAATGTGCTTGCGCTTGCACACACCTCATTTTTGTCATCTCAGAAATGTAAGATCTGTCTCCTTCTAGTCAGAAAATTTCTGTAATTTAACTCCATTTCTCCCAAATATAAAGACCCTGGGCTTTATTTCCAGAAGGAAAAAAATAAAGAATCTAACTGCAGAAAGGGAACTTTCCTCAAGCAAGGCTATAATAATAGCAGCAGTTTAAGCCTTCCTTAAGATGTCTTTACCTAGTTTGCAAAGAATAAATGAAACCCATTTCAGACACGAATCCTCCTTCTATGTCAGTTTTTAGCTTTTTACCCAAAGCCAAGTATATATAATGAGTCCATAGACAGTCTTTATTTCTAAGTAATTCTTGCCTTATACTGAAAGATAAGGTAGAAAAGATTTGGAACAGCTTTTCTGACATTGAATTCACATATATTAATATTCAGAAAATGTGTATTATTTATATATTGCTTTACATATATATTAGCATATAATATATTATATATATAATGGTATAAATAATATATAATTTAGTGTAGTAATATTACTCCCACATAATAGATTTATAGGGCTTGCTTATTTATTCATTTAATTGGAGGATAATTACTTCACAACATTATGATGGCTTTTGCCATACATCAACCTGAATCACCATTAGGTACACAAATGTCCACTCCTTCTTGAACCTCCCTCCCAACGGTTGGCAGCATGGTATGAGACAAGTGGCTTTAAAGTACATTGGATTTACTAATCCTGACTACAAAAACGTTGGTTTTCATCTGGACAAATTTCAACATAACTGTGAGCCCCAATCTCCTCATTTGAAAGAAGTGATGATATATTCTACTTTAGAGAATTATTTTTGAGGATTGCTTGTGAGACTAGGGACTTTAGAAACCAAAGGAGTAACTCACAAACGGTTAGTTCCTTCAGTGTGTTATCCTAACTGTATTATATATCAGAACATTGGCTTCAATTATCCCCTTGTATATGATTGTTGTATTGTCATGATTCGTCTCAGGTACCTATCACTAGAAAATCAAGACAGGATGATTTAGAGATGCCGACTGGATTAAGTATAATGTGCGTTGACCTTTACTGGATAGACTATTTCCTGACAAACTTGTCAGTGACTAGAACATGTTCCTTCTTTCGACTAGTAAGGATATGTTGAGTCCTAAGTGTATCAGCCATTAGTCTAGGCATTTCGTGTACAGTATGCATTTTTCTTAGTATTGTACTTTCTTTTTGATGCATCTTGGAAGACACTCTCGTCCACCTCTTTGACCTAAGCTTCTCAATTTCATCTCTCTTGAACCATTAAGAACAAAGATTTGAAAATTTAAATATAATCACCTGCAATTAAAAACTATTTCCTGAGCATAGCCCTAGAGATAGTTTAGGTTCTGTGTAGGAATAGGCCTCGGAGAAGGCAATGGCACCCCATTCCAGTACTCTTGCCTGGGAAATCCCATGGACGGAGGAGGCTGGTAGGCTGCAGTCCATGGGGTCACGAAGAGTCGGACACGACTGAGCAACTTCACTTTCGCTTTTCACTTTCATGCATTGGAGAAGGAAATGGCAACCCACTCCAGTGTTCTTACCTGGAGAATCCCAGGGATGGGGGAGCCTGGTGGGCTGCTGTCTATGAGGTCGCACAGAGTCGGACACGACTGAGTGACTTAGCAGCAGCAGGAATAGGCCTGATAAGCATGTGCTCAGGGATGCCTGGTGTGATGTAGTCCATGGGGCCTCAAAGAGTCGGACACAACTCTGTGACTGAACAACAATGACAGAAGATTCTGATCAAAAATCTGCTCCACATCTGTGTGCCTTGGTTTTACTCAAAGTGTTCGTAACCTAAGTATTCTCATCTAAGTGGGTTTTACTGTGTTTTAATGAATAGCAACTGCTTGGACTGCAAGGAGATCCAACCAGTCCATTCTGAAGGAGATCAGCCCTGTGATTTCTTTGGAAGGATGATGCTAAAGCTGAAGCTCCAGTACTTTGGGCACCTCATGTGAAGAGTTGACTCATTGGAAAAGACTCTGATCCTGGGAGGGATTGGGGGCAGGAGGAGAAGGGGACGACAGAGGATGAAATGGCTGGATGGCATCACTGACTCGATGGACATGAGTCTGAGTGAACTCTGGGAGTTGGTGATGGACAGGGAGGCCTGGCGTGTTGTGATTCCTGGGGTCGCAAAAAGTCGGACACGACTGAGTGACTGAACTGAACTGAACTGATCAGATTTATAGGTAATTTCTTCTGGGGAAAAAAACAGAAATTCTGGTTATAATGAGAACCTGGTTATAATGTTCTTTTTTTAAAGAACATATGTTCCACTATTTGGCTGCACTAAGCCAATGTTTTATTTGAAAAATAAAGATTGAGATTCAAGTGATAGTGTTGATTAGTAAGAAGGTAGTAAGAAAAAAAATTTTTTTTTTCATTTTTTCTGTGCCATGTAAACAACAATTAAGTTAGACTAAAACAGGACTTGAACTTTTAGTCTAGGGGTTAAAAAATCTGTAACACTGGTAACAGTCATCTTTTTAATAATAGCCCAAGACTATATGGTGGCTGCTGTTTAGTCGCCAAGTTGTACTTGACTCTTTTGTGACCCCATGGACTGTAGCCCGCCAGGCTCCCGTCCATGGGATTCTCCAGGCAAGGATACTGGCGTGGGTTGTCATGCCCTCCTCCAGGGGATTGTCCTGACTCAGGAATGGAACCTGTGTCTTCTGCATTAACAGGTGGATTCCTCACCACCAAGCCACAGGGGAATTCCTGAATGTATGGTTACTTCCCTTAGTTTTTGATGATACTGTGAATATTTTAAAGGTACAAAATCTTCTGAATAAATTCTAAATCAGATCTTTATAGAAGTGGCTTTTGGTTTTGGCTGGGTATATAAGGTGGGGACAATACGATTTCCTCTAGATGAACTGACCTTTTGTCTCACAGCCAGTCCTGCCGTTCGACAGTCTAGAGAGGAATGGTTTTCTTATTTGGTGAATTGCTAACTGGGTATTCATGAACTGGTGTGCCCTAGCAATTGGTCAGTTGTCAGTTGTGTTAACCAGCTGCTATGAACTTACCACATTGCTCGCTACTGCAGGTGAAGGCGACCAGTCAAGACAAACAAGACCTAAAAAGGGTCTCATTTGAGTCAGCTTTCATAGCCAAAGGTTTGAATAACCTGGAGTGAGAGAAATTGTGTTGCAGTACCTAACAAAAGAGAATAATACAATCCTTTATTCTGTGTGTTTTACAGTATAAAACAGGCATTTACCAGGCCAGGCACCCTGCCTTTTCTTTTCCCTTCACAAATACTATTGTACAGTCAAGTGCAAAAGTTGTGAGGGAGTCAAAAAATCAAAATGAAGTTTAAATGGTAAAAGGCACAAAATGGTATTATGCATCATCAGAAAAGCACATTGTAAAACTTAAGAATTGCTACTTTTTGATTCAAGAAAGAAATTTTCTAAGTATGAATGTTGTAGAGTGGTGAGGTGTACTTGGAATTACTTAGAAACAGGATGGGATAAAGGTCAGTGAGGAATGACTTGAGGGCAGCTCTTCTCACTGGTGGGAGACGGTGTGTGTTATATTAGCCGCTCAGTCCTGTCCCAACTCTTTGCGACCCCACGGACTGTAGCCCACCAGGCTCCTCTGTGGAGCCTTGAGATAAATTCTCAAGGCCCTCAAGAACTCTGTGTTTACAGAGTTTTATACATACACGCATATAAAAATTGTTTTTCCTGCTCAATAGTGATCAGACCAAAATAGGTGTGACTGTTGCTGAGAATTTTTTTCGGTTTCAACATCTGGCACAGATACATCTAGGAGGTCAAACTTGTAAATCCAGGTTTTAGGAGAGGAACAGAAAAACATCAGTTATCAGTGGGCTTTCCATTTCACAAGAGAGGAAATTGAGACTTGGGGAGGTTTTCCTCCATCACCATGTTCACTTGGAGAGCAGGTGGAATTGTGTGAAATTAGGATCAAAGTCTTAGGGAACCTCTGACTCATTTTCATTGCCCTGCACATGCCATCTGTTGTGGGTCACAAGTCACATAAGGAGGATATTATTGTTCTCTTTACTTTCACACATTCTCTGAACATTTTGATTGTGAAAAGAGTATTTTACCCCAGTGAAGAAAAGGCTTCTGTCAAAAAATATATATATATGTTCCTTTTCAACACAGAGATTTCCTTGCCAAAACCTAACTGCTTAGTATAAAATGCTACACTTGTGCCATGCATTAGTAAAAATCAATTCTCCTCTCTATAATACTGCTCAGCTGCTGTATCTGTCAGCACTCTGGGTGTGAAGCTGAAATCTAAAACTGTGTCACCAGACACAAAGGTTTATAAAGCTTGCCCACGTAGATTAATTTTTGGTCTGATTTTATGAGCTCTGTAGGCATTGTGCTTTTTTCTGTTTTCCTCTGTAACCCAGCATTTAGACCTGAGGTACTGGGGTGATATTAGCTCCCCAATAATAATTATAGAAAGGGAAAGGAAATGAGGTACCTTTTTTCAATACTTCAAAATTTTCTGGAACACGTACTCTCTGTCGAGTACCAGGAATGTTGACACGTGATTGTCAGACCTGAAACAACTGATAGTCAGGGTATATACTGAAGATGGTTTTTTAAAAATTCAGAATGATATAAAAAGGCGTGCATTTGAGTCAGTTATCTAATGAAATACATGACTGTAAAGCCCATTGCACAGAGTGAAGTAAGTCGGAAAGAGAAAAACAAATATCACATGTTAACATATGTATATGGAATCTAGAAAGATGTACTGATGAACCTATTTGCAGGGCAGCATTTGCGACGCAGACAGAGAACAGACTTATGGGAACAGCGTGGGGGAAAGAGGACATATGACAAGTGGAAAGAGGAGCATGGAAACATGCAGCTTCCATATGTACAGTAGACAGCCCGCTGTATGACTCAGGGAACTCAGACTGGTGATCTCTGACAACCTAGAGGGTGGGAGGTGGGAGGGAGGTTCAAGTAGAAGGGGACATATGTATACTTGTGACTGAATCATGTTGATGTATGGCAGAAACAAATGCAATATTGTAAAGCAATTAGCCTGCAATTAAAAATAAATAAATTTTAAAAAATCAGAATGGTTTCGCAGAGGTAATCACAGATGGGATGTTGTCAAACTATGTAGAAATTATGGTAGAGAATAATTGCATGAACTGGTTTAACAAATAGGTAGCTGTCAGTAGGCCAGGCTTCTCAGTCTGTGGAATTCTCCAGGCAAGAATACTGGAGTGGGTGGCCATTCCTTTCTCCAAG
The DNA here is from genome assembly GCF_032405125.1 of Capricornis sumatraensis. Taxonomy (NCBI): domain Eukaryota; kingdom Metazoa; phylum Chordata; class Mammalia; order Artiodactyla; family Bovidae; genus Capricornis; species Capricornis sumatraensis. The sequence continues at coordinate 8,531,642 of NC_091091.1, read as the reverse complement.
GGATCTTCCTGACCCGGGGACTGAACCCAGGTCTCCTGCATTGCAGGCAAATCCTTTACCATCTGAACCACCAGGGAAGCCCGATTCCCCTGGAGAAGGGAATGGCTACCCACTCCAGCATTCTTGCCTGGAGAATTCCATGAACAGAGGAGCCTGGTGGGCTACAGTCCATGGGGTCACAAAGAGTTGGAGATTATGGTGCAATTAACACTTTCCCTTTCTTCAGCAGTCGGTAAAGAAAAGTGTGTGTGTGTGTGTGTGTGCGTGCACACATGCATGTGTGTGTTACAATTCTGTCATATTTGAGTTCGAAGAAAAGAATTTTAGAGAGGTTTGCTAATTAGTCTGTGTTTACTCATGGAATGCTTGTACATTCCCATTGATTAAACCGCCTCATCTGATAAAATCTGTCAAGAAATTCAAGATCAATTCTGTCATTGGACAAAATAAAAATTATTCAAGTGACTAGTACATTTGAAAGATGAAACCTTTGATTTTTGAGGATTTTCTCATGGATAGCCACTTCATCAATAAACAATAAACATCCAGTAAGCAGTGACTGATTTTTGAATGTTTTCAGAACTGAAGAAAACAGAGAAGAGTAAATGATCAACCCTCAGAAAGTGTTCAGACTAGTTAAGGATTTAATGCTGCATCTAAAAAAAAAAAAAACTAAGAATACACAACAGTATCACGTCTAACCTGAAATGTAGGCTGTGAAAAGTGGTTACCAAGACTGCCTCAGTAAAAATTCATCTGAGACTACCTTTTGTTCCTATTTGAATATTTATTTAGATACAGAGTTGCACGGATAGCCTTATTTTCAACCGGAAAAAAAAAATCCAAAGATTTCCACTCATGAAAAACATTTCTGATTGTGTAATTAGGGAGCCCAGTAATTAAATATGTTTGGAAAATTGTATTAGATTACGTTGCATTGAGTCAGGTACATGCTTTCATTTCATACCTAACAGCCCCTTTTATGATCATAAGAAATTAAAAAACAGCAACCCAGCAACCTCTCTTCCCCCTATTAAGGGGAAAAAAAAAATCATTCCAGTAGAGCTTCCAGTTTGCCTTGCTAATTCTAATTAGTATAGTGTGAGCTGCTGGACAGTTCTACCAGGAGGCTAGTCTGCAAAGAAACATTTCTGTAGCTGCAGGCTCTTGGGAAAGGACTCAAACTGGGAAAAAATGAGTAGAGACTTTTTTTTTTTCTCATTTGATTGATGAATAGAGATGAAATAAAATAAGGTTTAAGGAAGTGAAAGAAGCTGCCCTTTTCTCTGTTAAGTATTGCTGGAAACGATTGAATGATAAGATGAGCCTGAAGGGAAGCCTTCAGACCATTGCTTTTGAATGGTTCGGTGAGTTACAACTAATGAAGCCTGTGTTTACTCCTACCATGAAGCACAAGTGGGACCTACAAGCCCTGTCTCTGCTTCTGAGTACTTACTGTCAGGTCCTGCAGCAGGTAGAACTTTCGAGCGTAGGGACTATATGTTTCACTGCTGCTTGTGCTGACTTCCATATCTCAGACCTACCAACTGTATCATAGTCCAGTGATCAATATCTGCCAATTGACAGAGTTGGTGAGAAGCCCATCCCCTGCCTGCTGTACTGATTGACTGGGATTCTCTGAGAGGATTCCGTGGCTGCTGTCTGTCTCTAAAACTAGCCAAGAGCAGGTGCTATCCTTTCACAACAGATCCAGGCTCTGCCCCCTCCTCCTTATTCCCACCCCAAGTTTTAGTCTAACTTGGTAATCAGCATATGATGATTTGGGGACTCACTGTCATTATCTTATGGAAAAAATGACCTTCTAAAAAATTATTAACCCTAACATTTAACTCAAATATCCTGACCAGCTTTGTGCCTCAGGAAAGAAATATATGTGTTTCAGAAGATCCTCACAAGAGCTGCATAATAAAGTTCAAACAGGGCCACCAGATTTTGGATACAGCTACTTGGAAAGGGACCAGTTCTTCTTGTTCTAAAGTGTGGTGACTTTGCTTTTCATTTAAGCCTTCCCAATTTAATACTTAATAATTACTCTCAATATAAAAGACTGGCATTAATATCAACATTATGTACTTTTAGATAAGCAAATTATACTTTTGTGTTTTTCTAGAAAATGTTTTCACTCATAGAATCTACGAATAATTCAAGATGAAGAATGCCGCAATTCCATTTAAAATAATGTGCCATTTCCAGAGAGCATTTCAGGAATTTGTAGATCTCTTCCAGTGAAGTTTATTCTAGTGTGCTTTTGCAGTACAAGTTAGGTGGTCTATGTATTATAGTACATTGAGGCCTATCGATAATGCATTCCTCAAGTATGGGACAGATTGTCTCAAAAAAATTTTTTTTTTCCTTTCAAAAGGAATTCCCTATTTTGAGGGCTTCCCTGGTGATTCAGATGGTAAAGAATATGCCTACAATGCAGGAGACCCAGCTTCAATCCTGGGTTCAGAAAGATCCCTGGAAGGGACTGGCTACCCACTCCAGTATTCTTGCTTGGAGAATTCCATGGACAGAGAGGAGCCTGGTTGACTATAGTCTGAGCAAGAAACACTTTTACTTTCACACTTTCACCCTATTTTGAAACCCAGGCCTTACCTAATTTCAGGTTTCAGTTGATAACTGATAGTTGGTTATTGAGTATTTGTTTTCTTGTGTCTTAGAAAGAGGTTGGCTCTCCAAATTATGGCCCAAACAGGTGGGGGCGAACTTGGGCTTGATTGGGAGTTCTGGTATGGTTAGATCTACTGTCTCTAATTTCAGTGTATTTCAGTCTCCTGTGGATCTTGTTAAAATGCAGATCTGATTCAGTGTATTAGTTTTCTACAGCTACTGTAACAAATATTGACACATTGGGTGACTTAAAACATTAGAAATGTGTTCTCTGAGGCCACAAGTTCGATATTAGTCTCACTGGGCTGAAACTCACATGTCAGTGGGGCTGTGCTGTCTCTCTGGAGGCTCTGTAGGAAGGATCCATAGCTGTCATTCCTTGACTTGCAGCTGAATCGCTTCTCTCCCTCTTCCTCTGTCTTTATAGTGTTCTCTCCTCTTGTTTGTATAATCTCTGTATGCCTCTTTCTTACAAGGATACATGTAAGTAGATATAGGGCTTAATTAGATATAGGAATTAGATATAGAATCTCAAAATCCTTAATCACGATTAAGGAAAACTTTACTATGTAAGGTGACCTTCGCAGCTTCCAGGATTTAGAACCTGGGCATATCTGGAGAGTAATTACCAGTCTACCAAAGTGAGTCTAGGGTGAAGATTAAGATTCTGAATTTCTAACAGTTGTCCAAATGAAGTTGATGCTGCTGGTCTGTGTGTAACGCTTTGAGTAGCCAGTGGCTGCATTATAAATCTATAATGTTCATCATGATCTGTCTGGCTCAGAGCAAAATTATATTCCCTTTGATGCAGAACCACATAATAGCAAGGGACTTAGGGGACAGTTTGAATGATCTAGGAGATGGAATTGCCAAGAATTAGGATGATTATTTGGGAACCAAAAGTTCTTCCAGAGTGTCAGGATGCAGTCCTGCTTCCAGGGGCAAAATTGGAGTATTATTCAGGAACCAAGGTAGAAGCTCCCGTCATACAGTGGGCAAACAAGTGACTTAGTGGGCAGAAAGGCAGCCTGGACACTAGGTTTCTGTCAGAAAGTCTAAAGTCAGATTCTGCCATCTGGTTTACCTCAGTGTCCTGCCAATCATGGCCAGGGCTGATTATGAAATTAGCTAATGTTGAATGTCAGAGAAGGCGATGGCACCCCACTCCAGTACTCTTGCCTGGAAAACCCCTTGGACGGAGGAGCCTGGTAGGCTGCAGTCCATGGGGCCTCGAAGAGTCAGATATGACTGAGGGACATCACTTTCACTTTTCACTTTCATGCATTGGAGAAGGAAATGGCAGCCCACGCCAGTGTTCTTGCCTGGAGAATTCCAGGGACGGGGGAGCCTGGTGGGCTGCCGTCTCTGGGGTCGCACAGAGTCGGACACGACTGAAGCGACTTAGCAGCAGCAATGTTGAGTGTATGCTTGGCTCTCGAACTGCTGATTCAGTAGATTTGTAATCGGGTTCTGAAAGCTCCATTTCTAACCAATATCTTAAACGATTCAGATGCAGGTGAGATGTGTGAGTATGGAATCACATAGATCACATAGACCTCAGACATGACCCAAATCAATTTTGGCAAGTTGTTTTTCATAAAGGGTCTGGCCCATCTCACATTTATTCGATTTTAGCTCAGTCATCATTTTTCCAGGTAAGTCCTCCCTGACCCTCCCTTCAACCGCCCCCACCCCAGATCCAGGTCAAATGCACCTATTTCATGTCCTCATGGGAAGGCATACTTCTACCGTTAGTACCTGTGTCATTTAATTACTTCAGCTTTACTTACGTTTGGCTCTGCTGGGCCTTTCTTGCTGCATAGGCTTTCTGCAGTCGTGCTGAGCAGGGGCTGCTCTCTAGCTGCAGTGCACAGGCTTCTCATTGAGCTGCCTTCTCTCGTTGTCCAGCACAGGCTCTGGGGCACATGGGCTCAGCAGCTGTGGTTCCCAGGCCCCAGAGCGCAGGCTCAGTAGTTGTAGCCCATGGGGTTAGTTGTCCCATGGCATGTGGGCTCTTCCCAGATCAGAGACTGAACCCGTTGTCACCTGCATTGGCGGGCAGGTTCCCTACCACTCAGCCACCAGAGAACCCCTTGACGTTTACTTTTATTTGTGATTATTTGGCTGATTTCTGTCTTTTTGCTAAATTATAAAGTGCTCAAGGACAGGAACTGTGTGTTTATCTGTTGAACTTCTTTTCCCAAGCATATTATTTGACATGAACTTGCTACTCAAAAAATAATTAACCAAATGGATTTGCAAATAAATGAATAGAATTTTCAGCGAATCCAGAAAATTTTGCCTTTGGTATTATCCTCTTCTTAGTAGTTGCTTCTCCTTTGCTTATATGAACTACTGCAGTCATTGTAGTTCCCAGGGACTCACCTTTCCCTAAAAAGTAATCTGAAATGGGTGGCGGAGGGGGGCGGCCAGGAGCATGATAATTTAAAATTGTGAACTCAGTGATCTTCCAATAACTCATTCAGGGGGCTTGGGAGGAGTGCAGGAAGCAAACAAGGACGTGGACCTCTGCTTCCCTTGTCCTCCCTCTTCTCCCTTCAGACAGCCCAGACCTACCTGTGTCTGTTTATGACGTCAATTCAGATCTTTATTTTTCAATAGATTTGTGGAATATTTTTACAACATCTAAGATGTTGTCAAATGTAGTTTATTGTTCCCTCAGGCTTGGCTGTTCTGAACAGCATTATCTCACAGTTTTTCTAAGCTGGTAATACCACTTAAAGCAATAATCAATTTGATGATAAAATAAAGGATAGGGTAAAATAAAAGTAAAGCCCACCATCTAGTTGTTGTTGTTTTTTTAAATTGCTTCTCAAATGCCCTTTTACAGGAGACTGTAAAGTCCTATTCAAGCTGAGTTAATGATTAGCAGTGGTCAGTGTTGTTCCAACGGCAGCACAAGGCTTTAGCAAGTAATCTCTCTGTTTGGTTTGTATAATGTACGAAGGAAAGAAAATATGAAGACTCTTATACAGTTTGGCTGATTACTTATTTTGTCTGGTGGCAGAAAGAACATTTGTTGTCCCTGTACTAAGCTTTGAGTGAGTCAGCCTTCTTCAATGGAACTTATCTTGACCTAGCAAAAATATGATTTTTCAATTTCCTTTCAAATTTACTCTCATCCTAGCTGGTGTATGCTTTCTTCTTGGCTGGTAAACTAAACTGATTTCCAGATTGAAAGGAAAATCATGATTTTATTCAGAAGGTCAAAATCAAAAATATTTATTACTATAGTCTCTTTTTTTTTTTAAGAATTGCCCTTTTAATACATTATTAACAAATCATAATTATAAATCTGTAAGTTAGAGACGGTATGCCATTCTAGTCACGCACACTTAGCATTCACATGAGGTTCTAACATCACATCCCCCTTGACAACTTAATGTAGGTACTCTAGTTCTCAAGGACCCATTTATTTAAGTGATATCAAGAATAGTATCTAATGTGAAGGAATGATCAGTTTTGATCAACAAATGGCATATTGGAGGACTAGATCCTGACCCATCTGTTGGCATGTCTCGTATTTCTTCATGAAACACTTGTATAATGATGGAGCTTCTAGTTGATGGGTTAGTTGTGAGTTTTTCCAGTGGAAAAGTTTTTATTAACTTTCCAAAACCTTTCTATACAGACTATTGCCAAGTCTCTCAAGGTCTTGTGGCAAGAAAATCAATGGATATACACATGAAACGGTATTAATATAAGGTCCCACAGCAGCATTTGTGATCTTTCAGAAAGTAACACAAGTATGAGAATTGTGTTGGAAAACAGAATAAAATATATATATTATATATATATACATGCATATATATAAACTTACATAATTTCAATGAATCATTCTGATATTCCTCCAAAAAACAGGGTTTTGCAGAAAACCAGTGAGAAATATAATAGAAATGGAAATTCGAAAGAAAAAATAAATAAAGAAAAGTAGATCGCTCTAAAATTGCTTTGAAAAATTATTTAGTAAAATTGGAACATTAGTATTAAGTTGATGGAAAGAAGTAGAAGAAGATATACCCCTAAAATCTTAATAAGTCTGTCATTAATGCTACTGATAATAACTTGAATTGACGCAGCTCTAAAATAGTGAGCATAAGTAGCTTCATAGATCTTAAATCAGAGAGACTAGTTCTGATCATTTATTGTCTACTTTGGGTCAGGTACCATGGTATCCTCCGAGGATACCAAGTGTGTGTGTGTGTGTGTGTGTGTGTGTGTGTGTTCATCTCTCAGTCATGTCCGACTCTTAGAGACCCCATGGCCTGTAGCCTGCCAGGCTCCTAGGATTCTCCAGGCAGGAATATTGGAGTGGGTTGCTTGCCAGTTTCTTTTCCAGAGGATTTCCTGACCCAGAGATCGAACCTGGGTCTCCCACATTGCAGGCATCTTCTTTACCACTTGAGCCACCAGGGAAGCCCAATCATGTAGCATGCCCATCTCCTAGGTTGCAAACCACCTTTGACGAGGAGCTGCATCTTCATTCATCTCTTCTGTCACCTTGCTCAAGATTGTTATTTGATTAGTCCACTCAGTAAGATTGCCCAAATTTGTTCTTATTTTAACTTGTTTCAATAAAATATTGAATGGTTCCAGATGATATGATGTGTAAGTAAGCTTTATGTGCTTGATAATACTTAAGTGATGTTCAAGTCGATAAGTAAAGATTGGTCATGGAGAATTTTGGTAGTTGAGTAAAAGGAGAGATGGACATTTGGGATACTATAACTCTTATTTTCCCCCAAATAAAATCATAAGATGGCTGGAAAACGGCAGTGAAAATTAAACAGGATGAGTGGAGAAGGAATGGTCCAGCCATGCATTTTCCTATCTTGCATGTACAGAAGGGTCATTGGGCTTATCTGCAAGTGTGCTATGGAAGCAGAAGAAGAGAGAGGGTTTTCAGAAGATAAACATCATCGTGTGTCAGAGTTGTTGAGAGCTGAAGTGAAGTGTAAAAGGTTTGACCTAAGATGATAGGTGAGGTAAAACATAAGTCCAGGGACTGAAAGAGGTGTATACGCTTTGCCTTCTAAGGAGAGTATGATTGACTCACGTGCTTAATTTCCTCCACATTTTTTCAGTTTTCGTGTCAGGAGAATACAGATTCAATGTTTCTAGACCAAAAGTTGTCGGGCATAGATGATCAGGCTGGAGCCTGTCCCCCGGGGAACACTTGCAGATGTCTGGAGATATTTCTGGTTGTCACAACTAGGATGGCACGATAACTTAGTATCTAGTGGTAGAGGCCAGAGATGATGTGCAAAACAAGCATAGACAACAAAGAATTGACGGATCCAAACTGTCAAAAGTGCCAAAGTTGAGAAACTCTATTTTAGATCACTTCTTCCAAAGTGTTTTCAGATAACCCCATTTGACTACTTTTTACTCTGTTTTGATTTAATATTTTCCATCACCCAAAAAAGATGAAATTATTCAAACCAATAAACAAATTTGGGCCTTAATGATTATTATCAGTATTGCAAAACTATACCCCTCCTGTTTGCCAAAGCAGTTATATGCTTGTTAGGAAGACTACTTGAGAAAATGTTTTATTCTAATGAAGCAGAAGATACGTCTTGATTAAAACAAAGTAAAAATTAAAGCTTTGGTCTCTAAAGATATATTTTTATAATAGTCTTTTACCATTATAACCCTTTGGCTATTTTAATGCAAACGTGTTTCTGTAAAGCCATATTTTGGTTGCTATAACAACTTGATGTAGCTCCTGATGAGTTCTTCTTGCCTTAATGTTGCTTTTAAAAAGTTGGGGTTGCTATGACTACAAAATGCTGCTTTATTTTCAGCAAGCTTTTCCCCCCCTGGTAATCTTGCTTTCAAAATGTGTATGTGCACATGCATGCATACGTGTGTACTTCTACTAACGTGTTATGAAAGTCTGTGTGTAGTAAAGCCAAAGTTTGAATCGGGCATTGTTATTCTAAAATTGATTTACATAATGTTGGATGAGTCCAGGTTAAAGGTGCTTTTTTCTTGCCTACAAATTATTTAACTACTTAGTAACAGGCTCTTCATCATTGTTTTATGATTTACTTATCCCATCTTCCATGTTATAGCCTCTTCCTGTTTCCAGTGTATTTGTACTTCAACCCTGGCAAAGGTCATTTGAACTTGAAAAATGTGGAAGTCTGTTGTGTCTTATTATATTCATGATTTTTGATGAAGTCTGTCTTACAACACTGCTGATTATGGTCTTCTTTATATCATAAATTGTAACAAGATGCCCATTGCTCAGAGTTTTTCTTATTCAAATTTTGAAGAAGCCAGAAGGCTGAAAGTTAGGATACCTTGGTTCTGTTATTAACTCTGTCTGTCACTATGAACTAACCACCTTATTTCTCTGGAGGAGTGCTGTCCGATGTATCTAGGCAGTGTGAAATTTTCTAGTAGCCAAGTTAAACAGAGTTAAGTTTAATAATTACTGTCTAACAAAATGTATCCAAAATACTACCATTTCAAAATGTTGATGTTTTAATGATATTAATACAGCTTTTTACATTATTTTTCTATTATCTTGGAAATCCAAGGGATATTTTACACTTACAACATGTATCACTTAAGATGAGCCACACTTCAAGAGCTCAGTCATCACATGTGACTAGTGGCTATCCTGTTGGACAATTTTAGCTTCAGATATCCATCAAATTTGGCCATGCAATGTCAATTATTGTTTATAGATCACTTACTGGAAAGTCTTTGTGAAGTCTCAAGAGTGTACAGATGATTAGAAAACTCTTTCTGGTTTATGAGAGAGAAGAGAGAGGGAGAGAAAGGGAGAGAGGGCAAGAAGAAAAGAGTTCACAGACAGAGAAGGGGGACAGAGGGGTGGAGGAGGGTGAGGATGGAAGGAAGGCAGAAAGGAAGAAAGAAAGAGAAAAGTTCTTTTAGGTCTTTTCCAGCTATTCATGCAATCATCCATAATCCAATCTTGCTGCTGCTAAGTCACTTCAGTCGTGTCCGACTCTGTGCGACCCCATAGATGGCAGCCCACCAGGCTCCCCCGTCCCTGGGATTCTCCAGGCAAGAACACTGGAGTGGGCTGCCATTTCCTTCTCCAGTGTATGAAAGTGAAAAGTGAAGGTGAAGTCGCTCAGTCGTGTCTGACTCTTGGCGACCCCATGGACTGCAGCCCACCAGGCTCCTCCATCCATGGGATTTTCCAGGCAAGAGTACTGGAGTGGGGTGCCGTTGTCTTGTTATAATTAAGGAATATTGAAAGGGGTCAGACAGTGTGTGTGTCTCTTTCTCTCAGTGGTGTGTGTGAGTCTCTCAGTGTTTGTGTGTTCACTCACTCACAGTGTGAGTGTGTCTCTCAGTGTGGTTTTCTCTCTCGCAGTGTGGACGGTTCTTTCCCTCAGAGTGTGTGTGGGTGTCTCTGTATGGGTATGTCTCTCAGTGTGTGTGGCTGTCTCTGTCTCGGTGTGTGTGTCTCTGTGTCTCTCAGTTTGTGTCTCTCTCAGTGTGTGTGTGTTCCCTGTTACTTTTGTGTTCTATTCCTAACCACTTGGGGTATGCTTAGGACAAATTAACTGTACCCTACATGTTTACTGAATTGAATCTCCTTTCTTGTCAAAATATATGATTTAATCCAAGATTAAATAAACATTATTTTCAGAGCAACATTTAGTTTGAAAAATCCCACCGTACACAAATATTTTAGAACAATGAAGAGAAGAGTGGCTAAAGGTCTAATATCAAGGGGTATCGAGTTAAAAGGTGTTATTCTTTCTCTGCATCTTGTCTTTCTTGCTGTTGGAAGACTTTTGTTTAGAGGTAACCAAGGATTAACACAACTGCCTTAAGTTGTTTTGGTGCCATACTGCAGGTGACATTGCCAGGACGCCACTGTCCAGATCCTTTATTACATTGCTGCTGCTTTATTCCTGTCCTGCCTTTTCTCATTTGGCAGACACCAAATCAAAGTGAACCACGTGACTTTTGTAGTCTGCTGAGGGAAGGAAGCTTCTGTTTTCTTTTTAACCGTGTGTCATTTTTTATCACCATTATTTTAGAAAGAAAGTGGCTTATTGGGTGTTTTTTTAAACTGAGCCATTTTGCCCAGACTGAAAAGGTCTGGATGAACTAATCAGATTTAGAAAGAAGAAAACAGTGTTACAATTTGAGTGGATTCCTAAATCAGGTGGCAGATGGTAATCTGGGTTGTGAATTAAAATGTTTGATGCGGACGGCTCTTCACATTTACAGAGCAGTTCAACTAGTTCCCATCATTTGTCACAGATATTTTTCTTTTTTACCTCTTTGCAGTAATGCAACATAAGGTCTGACATTTCCTATCTGTTTGGCCTTTGTAAATTGGAATTGTATTCAATACATTTTATTTTCAGGGTTGAAGATGTGAGATGATTTTGAAATCCTTGTTACTCTTAAGAATTGCACAGTGAGCGATCATGCTACACTACCCTGAGGGGTTTGCCCAAGATAAACATGAGAATATTGTTAAAATGGGAATAACCTTAGTTTTCTGTAATCATATCATTTCTGTCTGAACTTGTAAATGGAATTGTTTCTTCAAGACCATTTATTTACATTGAGCACTAGTTTATAATGCCAGCTACTCAAATGAAAGACTCAGAAGCCCTTTAAGTTACTCACAATAAGCTCTTATTTATCTGTAGACTATGAGGATTGTTCATTTTCTCATTTTTCTGTGTAATTTTGAATACTCTTTTTCTAATTATCTTTATTTTTCCTGGAAAATAAGCAAGGAAGAAAAGTTAGCTTTGCTATTGCCAGTTGATACTAGTTAAAAGTTTGATGTAGATTATATTTATAATCATTTGCATTTTTATTCTAACTTTTTAAAAATGTGGACCCCCTTGAACAAAGATGATTACTTATAACGATTCCCTTTACCTTTTGGGCTGGAAGAATTCAAATGTTTACTCATTAGATTAAAAGATGCACTGCAAACACGGAGTTTGAGAGACTTTTAAATTAACTAGTTTGGTAACCTTTGAACTTTTTTTTTTCCTCTGGTAAGTTCATTTCTTAAAAGAAAGTATACTCCTGAGGCTAAAAATATTAAATACAGATTGAAGAACCAGAAAAGAAGGGAGGGGAGAGAGGGGGAGGGAAAGCGCCCTCCCTACCTGGAACACTCAGAGATGGCTTGGAAGCCACATGTCAACTTGAACTCCATCCAAGATACCTGGAATTTAAGTGATTTGTTCAAGATCAGGCAGCTCTGCCTGAAAGCCTGTCCGTTTTTCATTCATTCAGCAAATATGAGTGCCTACTTAAATTTTTCAACCATTTTAAAAATGTATTACAAATATTGATAGTATTATTTATTTACTTTTGCTATTATAATTTCTTAGGGCTGTACCTAGGTCAATAGCAATTTTTACATAGGTGCTTGGTTAATTCATTATTAGTTTTATTCAGTATTTCTTACATCTTTTCCTCTAAGTTTAAACATGTTTCAACACTGCCCTCCCCCTCCAGACTACATGAACAGAAGCATCTGTTGATACATGATACATGAACTACATGCATCAAGAAGCGTCTAAGTTTTAAGGATTTTTGGTTAATGTAAGCCTGGTAATCAAACTAGTAACTCTGAGATCTGATGAAGTTGCAATTCTGAGAGTTTTATAACTCAGCCGTTACTGTTTTCAGTGTTGTCTTTGGTTTGGAAATATATGAGAAATATGTGTGTAGTGTTACTTTCTTTTATTTTGGCTAACTTGGTAGTGATGTTTCCAACTGAAGACAAAGTATGTAGACAAGTCCTACCCTGTAAAGAATTTAATGGTACCTTTGCATTCCCTGGTAGCTCAGAGATTAAAGAGTCTGTCTGCAATGCAGGAGACCTGGGTTCGATCCCTGGGTTGGGAAGATACCTTGGAGAAGGAAATGGCAATCCACTCCAGTATTCTTGCCTGGAGAATCCCATGGTTGGAGGAGCCTGGTGGGCTACAGTTCACGGGATCACAAAGAGTCGGACATGACTGAGTGACTTCACTTTCACTTTCTTTTCTTTGCATTTATGGTTTGATATAGAAAGATCTGCTGAAGTGTTCAATTACTGACAAATGAGCCTTATCTATTGGAGAAGGAAATGGCAACCCACTCCAGTATTCTTGCCCGGAGAATTCCTGCCAGGCTACAGTCCACTGGGTTGGACGCAACTGAGCGATTAACACTAGCGTTATCTATAAAGAATAAAGCAGAGGCCAGGGGATCATACTGATGAAAGAGAATATTAAAGTGCTAATTTAGAGTGTAGAATGTAATTCAAAGTATGTCTTTTTAACAGTTTATTTTTTTAAATGAATAGTCTTTCAATAACAAGCTAGAGAGTGGTGTTTCCTGTAACACATCTTCTATCGTCATTTTTTTCGATTTTAAATTTACTCTTTTTTTTAATTGAAGGATAATTGCTTTACAGAATTGTGTTGGTTTCTGCCAAACCTCAAGATGAGTCAGCCATAGGTATACATATGTCCTCTGCCTCTTGAACCTGTCTCCCACATTCCTCCCTGTCCCACCCCTCTAGATTGTTACAGAGCACCGGTTTGAGTTCCCTGAGTCACACAGCAAATTTCCACTGGGTGTCTGATTTACATGTGGGAATGTAAATTTCCATGTTACTCTTGCCATACATCCCACCCTCTCCTTCCTCCCTACCATCGTTTCTGAAATGAGTGAATCTAAAGTAGGTTCTTTCTCCGTGGAATCCCAGGGAAATAATTGTTCCTGGAATGAGATCTTATTTCAGAGATCTTATCTCCCTCTGTGTTTTGCTGATGAAAAGCCCAATAATCCTGATAATTATCTGTAATCAATTTTGTCACAGACATTTTGTAACATTCTATGTGGGGAAAAGAAGAAAGGTCTTTCCATGGCCTATCCAACTAGTAGACTCTCCTTGAAATTCCTTCTATTGCCTGTTGAATAGAAGCAAGGTCACATCACTCATTTTGTGGCGGTGGCAGCATAGTTGCTAAGTCATGTCTGACTCTTGTGACCCCAGGGACGGTAGCCTGCCAGGCTCCTCTGTGCATGGGATTTCCCAGGCAAGAATTCTAGAGTGGGTTGCCATTTCCTTCTCTAGGGGATCTTCCCAACCCAGAGGTTGAACCCAGGTCTCCTGCTTTGCAGGAAGTATCCTGCATTGTGGGCAGATTCTTTACCACCTGAGTCACCAAGGAAGCTCCCCTCACTCTGTGCTTATACTTAAATAGCTTTTCCTTATTTTCAGGATGTATGGGAAGAGAGATAACTTTTTCTCTCCCTTTTGGCTGATTTAGAAGAGGCTGAGTATACCTTTCCTGTCAAGGGCCAGATATTAAAAATTTCAAGCTTTGTGGACTGAGAGGCAAAGTTGAAGATAGTGTGAAAATACTTAAACAAGAAGCAAAGCTGCCCTTCTTTGTCTGAAAGATAGGTTCTCACAGTAGCATCACCTGGGTGAGAAAGGAAAGTTGAAGAGTGGGTTCAACTTGCAAGCTCTGTCTGGGGGCTCCACTCTCCCCAGATCACCCTGGCTCTTGTTGCCTTGTGCTGTCTCACACTTCTGGTCTCCCTCCATGCTTCTGGTGAATAGTACTCCCATTGCAGGCAACAAGAGCTACCCTAGCGGCTCCGAGCCAGTGGGATTTCTAACCCTGCTCATGAGGGAGAGGAAAAGAGATAAATGCCTGGCATCCCCTGTTGAGATGAGGACTAGATTTTGCCTTGGTAATAGTGCATGTTAGTCTTTGTATCCTGGCCCATCATTTTAATTGGAAAGAGAAGGAGGAAGGATTCTAAGTCCAAATAATTGATATAGGAAAAGAGAAAAAATAATTTTAGAATCCAATCATTTGTAAAATGACCATTCCTTTGTTAAAATAAATTTGTTCTTATTTCCTTATCCAACTGTCTTATAAAGATTGCCTTGATAAATACTTTCAGATAATATTTTCAAATATTTTGCTGGAGCGTACTTTCCTTCTTAGACTTTTGAAATCTACTTGCACCCCCTACTTGCTATTCATTAGACATTAATTATGATTGCACTTTAATGCCAGGACTTTGGACTTAGGATGATTTGATCCAATATGTTGAAACCTATGAAACAATTAAGTCTATGTTTCTCTATATCCTGTCTACTTTTTCTTTTAATCAAACAGTAATGATTGTGGTTACAAAGTGGAAAAGCATTCAGTTAAAAGAGTGAGAGGTTAAACCTTTACCCAGACAACTTAAGCGTTGAGACCACAGACATAACACTATTTCAACACTGGGGAAGAGGATCATTATTCTGGCTGCTTCTGAAACGCCAGGATTTTCTACAGTTGAGTCAGTGACCTATCTGTCCTCATTGCATTTATATCTGTTGCAGGAGAAATTTTCTTTTTTGATTCAAAATCTCTGATTATGGCAGCTTTGTCTGAGTAGAATCATCACCATTGTTCAGAACTGAGACTTCTGCCTCTGCTCCAGAGGTTAAGGGAACTTGGCGGTTGCTGGCAAGGGACAGTGGGACAGAAAGCTTGTGGATCTCCTTGGAGTTTATTTATTCCACTAACGTCCAGGACTTCCCCAGGACTATTGGTCTTTATTTTCTGAGCTCTGTTATAACCCTGGGGATGGCTTTGGCCAAGGAACTGATCATTTTAGATTATATAAGCCAACCCTGGCTATTTCAAGTGGTTCATAACAAAATACAGTGGCTTAGAAAAAATGGATCTGGAGAGATGGTTGGATGGCATCACCGACTCAATGTACCTGGGTTTGGGTGGGCTCCGGGAGTTGGTGATGGACAGGGAGGCCTGGCGTGCTGTGGTTCATGGGGTCACAAAGAGTCGGACATGACTGAGCGACTGAACTGAACTGAGCACGGGTGGGAAGAGTCATCTCCAGAGCTTACAGATAAGGCTCCAAGAAAAGTGGTGATTGTTGCTGTCATCATCTTTATCATCATCATCATCATAGCAGACAAACATTTTTACTTAATGTATACTAACCACTGTTCTGGGGCTTCCCAGATGGAGCAGTGGTAAAGAATCTGCCTATCAATGAAGGAGACATAAGAGAAGCATGTTCAATCCCTGGGTTGGGAAGATCCCTTAGAGTAGGAAATTTTGGCAACCGGCTCCAGTATTCTTGCCTGGAAAATTACATGGACAGTGGAGCCTGGAGGGCTATAGTCCACAGGGTTGCAGGAGAGTTGGACATTACTGAGCACACACAACCACTGTTCTAAGCATTGTACATGTATTAGTTCACCATTAATGCTAACAACAACCCTATGACTAAGCACGTCTGTCGTTCCTACCTCTCAGATGAAGGACTTGCGGCATAAGAGACTTTGGACTTATGGGTGATAGAGAACTTTGGATTTATGGACGAAAGAGCCATTGGATAGTTTAAGCAAAGGCTTGCCATCGTCTGTTTTGCATTTCAAATGTCAATGAGAGGCTAACTGAAGCAATAGCAAACTAGATGTGATTAAAGCTTCAGAGGAAGTGGTGAGGGGATAGAGTGAAAGGGATTGGTTTGATAAATAATTTGCTTAAGTGAACCCAATTGGATAATGGGGTTTAGGGAAGAGAGAGGGGTTAAAGAAATCAATGTCCCAAGTAAATTAAGTAGATCTAGAGGACAGGCCCCATCATTTCATGGCAAATAGATGGAGAAACAGTGGAAACAGTGACAGACTTTATTTGGGGTCTCCAAAATCACTGCAGATGGTGACTGCAGCCATTAAATTAAAGGATGCTTACTCCTTGGAAGGAAAGTTATGGCCAACCTACACAGCATATTAAAAAGCAGACACATTACTTTGCCAACAAAGGTCTATCTAGTCAAAGCTATGGTTTTTCCAGAAGTCATGTATGGATGTGAGAGTTGGACCATAAAGAAAGCTGAGTGCCGGAGAATTAATGCTTTTGAACTGTGGTGTTGGAAAAGACTCTTGAGTCCCTTGGACTGCAAGGAGATCCAACCAGTCCATCCTAAAGGAGATCAGTCCTGAATGTTCATTGGAAGGACTGATGCTGAAGCTGAAACTCCAGTATTTTGGCCACCTGATGCGAAGAGCTGACTCATTGGAAGAGACCCTGATGCTGGGAAAGATTGAGGGCAGGAGGAGAAGGGGACAACAGAGGATGAGATGGCTGGATGGCGTCACTGACTCAATGGGCATGAGTTTGAGTAAACTCTGGGAGTTGGTTACGGAAAGGGAGGCCTGGTATGCTGCAGTCCACAGGGTTGCAAACTAAACTGAACTGAGAGGACAGGATGTAGACACATAATAATGTTCAGACTTAGGAACCTGGGACTAAACCCCTGACATTAGTGGGCCTGTCTGGCCAGTGAGGGAGGTTTGAACCTGATTGGATCTTTCTACTTTTTGCCTGATTACAGACAGACTGGGGAAAACTCCCTCAAAAGACCATCAGGAAACTTTGCCTTGAAGATTCTGCAAATAAGAAATAAGGAGGGGGAAATAAGACACTTAAGTAAGAACCAATCAAATCAATCACACCAAATCCTCTTGTTCTGATAGCTGTGTAGAGATCCCTTGGGCTTTGCCTTTCATGGGGAAAGTTTCCCAGGGCTCTAATGTTAATTAGGGAATTTGTATTTTCTACAGATGATTGCATTATCATCCCAGACAGGACAGCTAGACTCCTCTGAGCAGCTGAGCAGGGAGAAAGAAACCATTTACATATTCTCTACAATCAAGCTCCAAAGAATTTTAGAGATAATAGGTAATTTGTCACTTGCCATCAGTACTGTCCTAAAGCTCTTTCATAGACATGCAAGTGGGTCATTTCTAGTCCCTGGTTGATGATGTTTTCAAGAAGATGAAAGAGAAGAAACACATTATCATCTAGTAAGATATTACTAGAGAAGCAAAGTCAGTTGAGTTTGCTTCCTATATAGGAGTGCTATCCATCATTGTTTCTTTAACTTTGGAAGTTTCTTTTAGGCTGGAGTTAACACAGTGATGACTAGTTGAAATCTCTTAATGATGCATGTGAGTTCGCTAAAGCTAGTAGAGTATTTATCTAAATGATTGTTATGTTTAGGAGATGGCTAGTTTCTCTTTCATGTCTCAACAAACAATGATGAAACAATTTGATTCATGTAGATCATCATTTGAAGATAATTTGGACTATAGAGAAATTTGTAACTTGAAAGTTTAGCCTCATGTCTGGCGCAGTAGATGTTCCATAAATATTTGTGACACAAAACCTAAGATTGTAGCAAGCCTTGAAAAATAACTCAAGGAGTTTTCAAGAGTCAGCCATTGGGCAGTAATATGTAAAATGGCTTTGAACATAAAAGCAAATAAAACAAACAAAAACTTCAACGTCCTCAGCCATTAGCTCTCAATTCACTGGAACATGCTGAAGGCATAAGGTCCCAGACCATGCTCTTATGCCCACCTGCAAGACATGAGGAAGAATTCTTCCTGCCCCATTTTTAGTGTAGTCTTAGATGAAGAAAAAATAATAATACTACAGTGATAATGCAGCTGCTGTCTCTCCTGCTTTAAGCCATTTCAGACTTAAAGGCCTGTGTTTCTCAGGCCACAGGGTCTAGAGCCAGAGTTACACCCAGTCACTTCTTTGTGACTTTAATTTTCATCTCCCTGTTTGCTGGTACTTAGTAAGTGCTAGGCAATGCTATAAAGCTTTACATAAAATAACTCAGGTGATCCTCACAATGGCTCCAGGAGTACAAATGGTATCCCAATTTACCTTTGAGAAAATGGAGCACAGAGAAGTTGATACAACGTAGGGCCACACTGCAAGACGTGGCTCAGGGATTGAAACAGGGTGAATGTCCTAAGTAAGAGAGGCAACGTGACCTAAATATCTTTATCTGTGAAACTGGAAATTGGAGATTTGAACCCACTACAACTTTAGAGACTGTGCTCAAACTATTATGCTAAACTAACACCAACTTTTCTTTGATATTGGCTGAAATTATGCTGTGAGTGATGTGGCATAAGTTTGACAAGCTCTGATTCCTCATTAGTTGTTTGTGAAGGGCATTCAACTGTTATCAGACATTCAACTGTTATCAGACTTAAGTTACTTTATCTCTGTTGAATAAGTGACCTCAGGGATCAGGACATTTGGAAGCTATAGGTCAGTTCACAAATTTCTAGGTCTTAGATGTCCTTTACACTTTTAGAGTTTGTGAGGACCTCAAAAAGCGTTCAGTGTTGTGGGTTTCACTTTGTAGAGCCTCTCCCTTTATGTTTGTGTCTGTATCTTACATCCTTTATCTTATTTATATAATCACGTACTCACCTCTGATGCATTGTCTTGAGGGGTAATTTTAAGTAAATTAACCAGAAGGATACCATACTGACCACCCAAGTCTCTAGAGCCCAGTTATTTCTGTTGCTCAGGGTCGGTGCAAATATCTTGCCATTCCATCAGAGAACCAAACTTCTGTTCGAAATGAGAAAAAATTCAAACTTGGTTTTTTTCTCTTTTTTTTTTAAATCAACTATCTCAGAACTTCAGAAGGTCACCCTTATTTTGTTCTAGAATTCTGTTGATTTGATCTAGTGCTTTGAATGTTGTTTGTATCTCTACTTTGATTTGATTTCTGTCAAGATAGCTATGCTGATGAGTAATTCTCACCTCTGATGTCATCCCATTTCTTAACATCTAGTCAACTTGTTTCTCAGTTTGCATTCTGTTTGTTGGAAAGATACAGTAGTGTTTTAAGTGGAATTCATTATTAATCATGGCTTTTATGTCACACTTGGGCTCTTGATTTAGTTCGTTACTTAGCAACCAGAATTAAAGGTGACAGAAATGTGACTACCCTTGCCGTCATTCCTAAATAATCCTTCCCATTTCTCTGCACAGTTTATTGGTTGGATTTGTTTACTTTCCAACTGTTTCTCATATGCCAAAGCTGATGCCTTTTGGCAGTTTCAAAGTATGGGTCTATACTTTCAGGTAACGTACATTCTTGTAGAAAATACGCACAATCTCATCACAGGCTACATGTCGTGAACCTCTTGTTATGCACTGCTTCCTATCAGTTTGAAGCCTCCTTTTGTTCATTATTATTAGCAAATGAAATATATTTCCTTCAAAGGAAAACTGATGTATGAGACAGAGATTGAGTCACATGCTTGACAAGGACGATTACTCAGTTTTCTCTCAGTTAAAAATGTCGAAACCACACTTTATAATCAATAGAAACATTTTGTTATCCGCCTTATATGAGAACATTTGCAGATGTCTCTATACTTTTAGATATCTGACAGATCACAGCAAAATCTGTTGGAATGTTATAGGTTTCTTGAAAAGCTAAGGAGAGACAGAAAGTTTGCTTTAAATATGGTATAGTTGAAGGAATTTCAGCTCTGGAAGCAAGCTTTTCGTAATCTGCTACTTCACTAGCATCCTAGCTACCTATCAGTTCAGTTCAGTTCAGTCGCTCAGTCATGTCCGACTCTTTGCGACCCCATGAATCGCAGCACGCCAGGCCTCCCTGTCTTTCACCAACTCCCAGAGTTCACTCAGACTCACGTCCATCGAGTCAGTGATGCCATCCAGCCATCTCATCCTCGGTCATCCCCTTCTCCTCCTGCCCCCAATCCCTCCCAGCATCAGAGTCTTTTCCAATGAGTCAGCTCTTCGCATAAGGTGGCCAAAGTACTGGAGTTTCAGCTTTAGCATCGTTCCTTCCAAAGAAATCCCAGAGCTGATCTCCTTCAGAATGGACTGGTTGGATCTCCTTGCAGTCCAAGGGACTCTCAAGAGTCTTCTCCAACACCACAGTTCAAAAGCATCAATTCTTCAGTGCTCAGCCTTCTTCACAGTCCCAGTTCTTAAGAAGGAAGAAGCTCTGGGGAATTGCTTATGGAACAGTGACCTATGCAAAGTATCCAGTTGCTAGAGAAAAGCTAAAAAGAGAAGAAAAGTGGACATATTTCATTAAGAGTTGTTCATATTGGAACTTCCCTGTCAGTCCAGTGATTAAGAGTCCATGCTCCCAATGAAGGGGATATGGGTTCAATCCCTGGTCAGAGAAGATTCTGCATGCCCTGTGGTGCCGCAACCCCCCCCCCCCACCACACACACACACACACACACACAAGAGCCAGTTGTTCATATTGAAGTTGGTTCTCATGAAGTCATTCCGTAAGCCTCTTCTGCCCCTCTCCCACATCTTTCCTTCTACAGGGTGTACACTTACCTTTGCATCTCTGAAGCTGGTGGCCACTCTAACAGATGGTGCTAATGTTGTTATTTTTTTTTTCTATTCCCCTGGAAAAGCAATGCAAGAATTACCATACATTTTCTGTAATTCTTATGCCTGCTGTTTTCCCTCTTAACACTATATCTTGGACATCATTCCACAAACCATGGTCCTCCATGGATGATTAATGATCCAGAAAGTTTTTGAATCTCATGGTTGAAAAACTCTTAATTTTTGAAACTGATCCAGAGTAAAAATGACAGGAAGGCGACTCTGTTACTGTATCATGCCTGGCCTTTGATTCATATGTTGGAGTATCTTTTTTTTTTTTTTTAGCTTAAATGTATTGGGAGTTCCATTCTGTCATGAGAAAATTACAACAGTGAAATTGGAGTTAAGTGTGCCCCAAAACTACCAGTGGTGATTGAGGAACACCTGCTTGTTGACCAATCCCTCTCATGAAGTGAATTGAATACAAGTGTTCTTTTAGGGTTTATGGTGTGAGGATAGACCCTGTTTTCTACCAAATGCCACTAAAGCTGAGGAAGAGGGTAGCTGCTCAATTAGCTCATGTTCTGTAGACGCTGCCATTTGTTTTTGTTGTTTTTGTTATTCTTGGTCTTTATAATGAACACAAATCTGCCTCCTAATAAATAATACTGTTGTTTTTACTTTTTATCTCTGAAGTTTCTTAGGATCTAATTCCTCTTTCTGTCACCACTGGAAATCTGTGTATCTGGCATAATCTTTCTAGTCTTTTTCTTTTTTCAACTGAATGTTCACAGGGTCTCAGTTACTGCCCTTTTTTTGATGAGTTCTGATTTATCAGTATTTCTCTTCAAGTGGGATTGACACAGATTGTTGCTTATAGGGAGATTCCTCAGGGAGATCACATACATTGGTAAAGAATTAAAATATATGGAACCAAAGAAATGGCTAAATTATGGAACATCCTTGTAGCTGACTAGTATCCAGTCTTTATATTTTAAGAGAAAACCTCTGACTATGAAAATGTGCGAATTGCATTAAAATCCAGGATTCTCAGTAGCTTAGAAGGATGATCTTAGTTGTGATAAAATATGTGCATAATACACATGTAGGAAAAGGAGTCAAACTTATTAAAATGAAAATGATGTGGGATGATGGTGCATTTTATGTTCTTACTCAATGTTTTCTGTTTTTTGGATAAATATATATTCTTTTTTTCACACATATAGAACTCTACATCATAGTTCAGGTGAGAAATGGTACACACAAAATACAGTGAGATCATAGCCTTCGTTTATCTGTGCATTGCTTCTTTTAAGGCAATCAACTCTTAAGTAAGGCATTTAATATTTTAGATTATCTATAAAAGGATGCATTTGGAATAAGGCCTTTTCATGTTATTACTTTGAAGCCTCTAGTTCTTATCACACTCCATTTCTTTAATTGGGAAGAGGGGTTTGCTTAATTGGATCTTAGGGTATAATATTTAATGCAAAATTTTTGAGTATAGGAAAATAACTACAAGGGAATTCCACATTCCCTTGTGGATTAGAATGATTATGCTAAAAAAAAAGAGAAAGAAAGCAGTGTGTATTGGGGAAGATTTAGAGAAAAGAGAACTCATACATTACTCATGGGGTTATAAAATGGTACAATCACTTTGGAGAAAATATTGTCAGTTTCTTAAAAAAAAATGAATATAAATTTACCATATGACCAGCAGTTTTACTTATAAGGTGTCTAAGAGAAATAAAAGCAGGAAATTCTCTGGTGATCCAGTGGTTAGGACTGCACTTTCACTGCTGAGATTCGGGTTTAATTCAGGGAACTGGGATCCTGAGAGCTGAGTGGCACAGCCAAAAAAAAAAAAGATGAAAAAGAGAAAGATAAATAAAAACAAATTCACACTTGTACAAGGCAATTCAGAGGAGCAATGTTCACAGTAGTCAAAAAGTGGAAATAATCCAAATGTTTATCAGTGGGTCAATGAATAAACACAATGTGCTATACCCACACAGTAAAATATTATTTGGCAATAAAAAGTAATGATTTACTGATATATGTAGCAAAATAGATGAACTTCAAAAATACCATGCTAAAGGCAGGTAGCAAGATGGAAAAGATTACAAATTGCATTATTCCATTTGCATACAATGTCCAGAAAAGATAAATCCATGAGACAGAAAGGAGATGAATGATGGCCTAAAAGCCGGAATGGAGATCGATTGCAAATGGGCAGGATAGATCTTGAGGTTATCTAAAGTTGGATTTTGTGATAGCTGTACAACTCTATACATTGCTAAAAATCATTGAATTGTGCATTTGTAATGGATGGATTTCATGGTATGTAAGTTAGGCTTCAATAAAGCTATTTATTTATAAAATGAGATATAGTTGACTTACTATATTATCAATATGTAAGTTTCAGGTGTATTACATAATGACTCACAATTTTTAAAGGTTGTTATTTGGTTGTTTGTGGTGGCTATTCTGTCACAAATTCATGTCTGACTCTTTGAGACCCCGTGGACTGCAGCATACCATTCTCCATTTATAATCATAATACAGCACTGGCTGTATCTAGAGTATATCCTTATATCTTATTTATTTTACACATAGTAGTTTGTATCTCTTAATCCCCTACCCTATTTTATTAATAACCCTCATGCCTACCTCTCCCCATTGGTAACAACTAGTTTGTTCTATCGGTAAGTCAATTCCTTTTTTGTTATATTCACTAGATTGTTCTAGTTTTAGATTGCACATGCAATTGATAGTATACAATCTTGCCTTTCTCAGACTTATTTCACTAAGCATAATGCACTCCAAACTGATCCATGTCTTTGCAAATGGCAAAATTTCCATATTTTTTATGGCTAAATATTAATAGTGATTTTGTGGTGTGGAGTGGGGCACAGCACACCTTCTTCATCTGTTTGTCTCTTGATGGGCACCTGAATTGTTGCTGTATCTTGACTATTGTAAACAATGCTGCTATGCTTCCCTGGTAGCTCAGCTGGTAAAGAATCTGCCTGCAATGCAGCAGACCCCGGTTCTATTCCTGGGTTGGAAAGGTCCGCTGGAAAAAGGATAAGCTACCCACTCCAGTTTTCTTGGGCTTCCCTGGTGGTTCAGCTGGCAAAGAATCCCCCTGCAGTTTGGAGACCTGGGTTCAATCCCTGGAGAAGGGAACAGCTACCCACTCTAGTATTCTGGTCTGGAGAATTCAGTCCATGGGGTCGCAAAGAGTCTGACACAGCTGAGCGGCTTTCACTTTCTTTCTTTCGTAAACATTAGGTGGCGTATATCTTTTGAAATTAGTGTTTCCATTTTTTTCCCAATATATAACCACAGATGGAATCACTGAGTCATATGGGAGTTCACTTTTTAGTTTACCCTATTAATTTTTAAAGGATTATGTGATTAACTTTTCTATATAGTTCTGTAAAATTCTACTATCAAGCAAACCTCCCGAAGACATCCTAAAACAGAGTCAGAGACACAGAGTGGGAAAATTTTGTTCAGAACTGTAGCTTTCTGCCAGCCCCTCATCAACTTAGATTTTGCTTCACCCCATCTAGATCCTCAAGGAGTTTGTACTTCACTCTAGTTTTTCATCTGTTTTTTCTTTAAAGATGGATTGCGAGTCCACTTAACACAAATACTGAAATTGTGATCATCATTTCATGTTACTTATAGCACAGCTGAAGTCAAATGCTATTTCTTATCTTCGTATTTACAAGCATCATAGATGATCAATGTTGTCACAAAAGAAAGGGAATTGACAACTTATTGGTTCATACAGCAGAGATACGTCAGTGGTAGGGATGACTGGGCGCTGCTTGTCGTGCACGCTGCAAAGCAGCAGAATTCCCTTTAATAATCAGATGACTGATATTTACTCACTCCTCAGTGAGTTTTTACAATTAAAACTAACTTGGCATTCAGCATGCAATGTCAAATGTACAATTTTGTTTTGGAAAATATGTTTGTTATCCTGGTGCTTCAGTCAGTTCAGTTCAGTCGCTCAGTCCTGTCCGACTCTTCGTGACCCTGTGGACCACAACACCCCAGGCCTCCCTGTCCATCGCCAACTCCAGGAGTTTACCCAAACTCATGTCCATCAAGTCAGTGATGCCATCCAACCATCTCATCCTCGGTTGTCCCCTTCTCCTCCTGCCCTCAGTCTTTCCCAGCATCAGGGTTTTATCAAATAAGTCAGCTCTTCACATCAGGTGGCCAAAATACTGGAGTTTCAGCTTCAGCCTCATTCCCTCCAAAGAAATCCCAGGGCTGATCTCCTTCAGAATGGACTGTTTGGACCTCCTTGCAGTCCAAGGGACTCTCAAGAATCTTCTCCAACACCACAGTTCAAAAGCATCAATTCTTCTGTGGTCAACTTTCTTTATAGTCCAACTCTCATATCCATACATGACTACTGGAAAACCATAGCCTTGACTAGATGGAGCTTTGTTGGCAAATTAACGTCTCTGCTTTTTAATATGCTGTCTAGGTTGGTCATAACTTTCCTTCCAGGGAGTATGCGTCTTTTAATTTCATGGCTGCAGTTAACATCTACAGTGATTTGGGAGCCCAAGAAAATAAAGTCTGACACTGTTTCCAACTGTTTCCCTATCTATTTGCCATGAAGTGATGGGACCAGATCCCATGATCTTCGTTTTCTGAATGTTGAGTTTTCAGCCAAATTTGTCACTCTCCTCTTTCAGTTTCATCAAAAGGCTTTTTAGTTCTTCACTTTCTGCCATAAGGGTGGTGTCATCTGCATATCTGAGGTTATTGAGATTTCTCCCAGCAATTCTGATTCCAGTTTGTGCTTCATCCAGCATTTCTCATGATGTACTCTGCATGTAAATTAAATAAGCAAGGTGACAATATACAGCCTTGACGTACTCCTTTTCCTATTTGGAACCAGTCTGTTGTTCCATGTCTAGTTCTAACTGTTGCTTCCTGACCTGCATACAGATTTCTCAAGAGGCAGGTCAGGTGGTCTGGTATTCCCATCTCTCTCAGAATTTTCCACAGTTTATTGTGATCCACACAGTCAAAGGCTTTGGCATAGTCAATAAAGCAGAAATAGATGTTTTTCTGGAACTCTCTTGCTTTTTTGATGCTCCAGTGGATGTTGGCAATTTGATCTCTAGTTCCTCTGCCTTTTCTAAAACCAGCTTGAACATCTGGAAGTTCACGGTTCACATACTGCTGAAACCTGGCTTGGAGAATTTTGAGCATTGCTTTACTAGTGTGTGAGATGAGTGCAATTGTGTGGTAGTTTGAGCATTCTTTGGCATTGCCTTTCTTTGGGATTGGAATGAAAACTGCCCTTTTCCAGTCCTGTGGCCACTGCTGAGTTTTCCAAATTTGTTGACATATTGAGTGTAGCACTTTCACAGCATCATCTTTCAGGATTTGAAATAGCTCAACTGGAAATTCATCCTGGTGCTTAGAAGCTCCTTATCACAGGGCATATTCCTAGTTACAGTGTTCAAGAAAGAACAAATATCATCTTAAAATCCTACTTGCATATTGCTAGGAAAATTTATATTTTATTTATTTTTTTAAATAGAGGTTAAAAGCCATTCTTTGGAATGTTTATATAGAAATTTTTCTCCTTAAATTTCTATTTGATTTTTAACTTTTATCCAAGCAGCCCATAGAAAACCTACAAATAATAATGAGTGTTGCTTTGCAGACTTTTGTATCTCTTCTTCTTTTGATATTTTATATAATAGCCATCTGTCCTCTCTTTGTGGTTAATTTTTGTGCTTCTTAATTTTTTTTCTATAATTCTTTCATTCTATATTATTTACTACTGTTTCAGTTAAACCTGATATTGATATCAAGTTGAGGATTCACTGGTCAGGGTTTGGATCACTCTTGGAAAATTGTATTGGAAAAATGTTCTTCATCAGTTTCCTCTTTTTGATGAGCAGCTACATAGGAATTTGAATTTTTTATATTGATACGTTTAGGCTGCAAGTGCTTTTACGGTTTTCAGATTTTTTTTACATTGTTTTATTCCTCCATTCCACAGAATAACATTTGATGAAACCTTTTCATAATAGCATGTGGAGGAAGTATGAAAATGAAAGTCGTAGTTTCAGACTCAGGAGTTTGTGCTCAAGTCACATCCAGCTCTTTGTGACCCCATGGGCTGCAGCCCACCAGGCTCCTGTGTCCATGGGATTCTCCAGTCAAGAATACTGGAGCAGGTTACCATTTCCTCCTCCAGGGAATCTTCTTGACCCAGGGACTGAACTTGTATCTCCTGTGTTGGCAGGTGGATTCTTTACCATGACACCACCTGGGAAGCCTAAATTGACTGACAAAGTATCATTCATGATAAATGCTACTGTAGAGGAAAGGAAGCAACTGATGGGGTGGGGGTAGGGGGGTAATTAACAAGTGGCTGGGATAGTCAGGGAAGACTTCTTCCCAGTTGAGTCTTGAAGAAATGAGACAATTGGAGAAAGGGGAGGAAGGATATAGCAAATGAAAAAAAAAAACTTGTGAAAACTATAGATACACAAAGAAACTGGAAGTTTGGGAAACTCAAACTAGTTCAGTTTGACTAGGGAACAAGGCGCATGAAAAAATAAAATGCTGTGAGTGAAAGCTTGGGCAGTTGTATAAACTCTGTCTGTTTCTTCTTTACCTAGAAGTGGAGACAGAGATGCAGGGTGCTCAGCACAGAGGTAGCCAGTAAGCGCCCTGGTGGTCCTTACTGGTGGAGGAGATCAGGGCTCCAGATGACTTCTGTTCTGGTTAAGGGTTAAGGAAACCCTCTCCACCAACTTTTGAGCTATTTATGGAATCCCTGGTGGCTCGGATGGTAAAGCATCCACCTGCAGTGCTGGAGACCTGGGTTCGATTCCTGGGTCAGGAAGATCCCCTGGAGAAGGGAATGACAGTCTACTCCAGTATTCTTGACTGGATAATTCCTCGGACAGAGGAGCCTGGCAGTCTATAGTTCATGGGGTCATGGGTTGGAAACCACTGAGTCAGTAACACTTTCACTTTTCTTGAAATCCTAAAGCCTAACAGATAGTTTTTGGCTCAGATAGATGAATGTCTCTTGTTAAAGTTTTTAAATGTTTACTATGAGGTGTAATTGCTGATTTTGTTATTTCCTGGGACAGTTAGGATATAGCAACTACAAGTAGATGGCAGAACATCATAGTGACTGATTGGTCAGGCGTTAGATGTCATACTTGCAAATTTCCTGTTTCTCATCCACAAAATAAAGATGATTATAGTACACATCTTAGTGTTTTTCTGAGACAGGGAAGATGTGGGCATGATTATCAGAGATCAGGCATCTCCAAAGAGTACTGAAGTTGTAGCAAAAAAGTCAGTCTTCCTGTGGTCATGTTTTCAGTGATAAATTTATTTATTTTTTCTTAACATAATTCTGATGAATATTTTTACCATTCCTGTTTTTACTCACCAGTTTTATACTTTTTCTATGTATGTTCCCAATTCATTTTTTTAAATTGACTAGACCATGCTGGTCAATGCCTCTGAAACCAAAAGCTTTAGAATTGTTCGGACTACAAATTATGACATGTTAATGAGTATCAGAAACAAGTTAGCAGGGGGTACAACTAGCCCTCTTGTTTTTATGAAAGACAGTGGTACACAGTTGAAAATGTAGGCATGTAGGGGAGTCAGTAAGCTTTTTTTTTTTAAGTTTTGTTTCACATATGTGTATAAGTCATTGTGTATTTCTTGCTATGAATCTCGGTCAAAGAAAATTGAAAGTAATTGTTCTAAAGGACAGAGGAGCAGGTATGAGATATTTTTCCTTCATTTGCATCAGGATCCCAGATTGTGGTACAATTTAGATAAAATCTAGCAGATAAGAAAATAAAATAAAAAGATTGAGTTACTGCACATGATTTTAAAGGAGATACAGATTGTTTTAGGATGTAATTAAAAACATAATGCTGTCATCAAATAATCTGTCTTCTGGAAATCTGGAAACTACTTAGTCCTTGAGTTCTGTAAAATAACTTTGAGTGATACAGTGAAATGTTTCCATTGTTTTTGTGAGCATGTGCACATGTATACCCACCACGGTAAGTCCAGACAGCTTGAGGAGCATGAAGCTTAGGAAACAGACTTTGCTTTCTCTCTTTTTCTCACATTGTCTATTCAAAGTGTTGTCTATTTGGGGCAGCCAGGTTAATCCCTTCTATCTGTACTCCCCTACTGAGTTGATATTTTCCTTGACTGTAAGGCATTTTCTAATTATTCTGTGAATACAGTGTTTTAGGTTGAAAGTAAAATTGAGTGCAAAGTTATGCTTGTAGCTGAAAATGTGTTCTCTGATGATTAAAGTGAGGCTGGTCTCGATGGTCCTGCAGTGCAGCTGTGCCGTGTTCTGTGTCTCTTTTGGTGGATAAAGTAATTCAGTACGTGGTGAGTTCTTAATGACAGACAGAGTAAGTAGTTCCTTTTTAAAACAATAGTTTTCTTAGTTCTGCTGTTCAGGAATGGTTGGAGCCTTAGTAATTTGCAACTATTGCCAGCCTTGTAAAATTCCTTCTTTTAGAGATTATGTGCAACTAACTGGATCTTGTGCTGAAGCTCATGTAACCTTTACATTTTGTTTCTTATCACTAGATGTTTTGAACCACTTTTGCTGAGCTATATAAATGATTCTGGCTGGGAGCAAACCTTTAAATTTGAACAGAGGTTCTGCTGTTCCAGTTATTGCTAGTCAGAGTAGAGAAAGAGTTGATTTAATTATCAGGAACCTGAGTGAAAGTCTAGAAGCAGCTGCTCACATATTTAGAAAAATAACTCCCTCGATCCTTCCATGTCTATTTTGTTGACTTTCTAATTATTTTCTGCCTTAAGAAAAAAGATAGATTACTATCATGGTATTTTTGGCAACCTGATAATGATAGTAGACTTATTCTTTATCTGAACAAATTCTTGCCCTCAGATAGTTTAGTTGAACGTTCCGAGGTGAGGGAAAGTAGGTATCAATCACTGCAAACTCAAAAGTGCCTATAAATCAAGGCAGTTAATTAAAAAAAAACAAAAAGCAAAAAAACAACCCCATAGGGCATTCCCAGATTCCCAAAGTTTTTGTTTTCTTACATTTAACAGAGAACCTCTTGTTACAGTATATACATATAAATATGTATGTATGTATATATATATATATTAATGTCTGACTAGTCAAGGCTATGGTTTTTCCAGTAGGCATGTATGGATTTGAGAGTTAGACTATGAAGAAAGCTGAGCACAGACGAATTGATGCTTTTGAACTGTGGTGTTGCAGAAGACGCTTGAGAGTCCTTTGGACTGCAAGGAGATCCAACCAGTCTATCCTAAAGAAAATCAATCCTGGGTGTTCATTGGAAGGACTGATGTGGAAGCTGAAACTCCATTACTTTGGCCACCTGATGTGAAGAGCTGACTCATTGGAAGAGACCCTGATGTTGGGAAGGGTTGAGGGTAGGAGGCGAAGGGGACAACAGAGGATGAGATGGTTGGATGGCATCACCAACTCAATGGGCATGAGCTTGGGTAAACTCTGGGAGTTGGTGATGTACAGCGAGGCCTGGCATGCTACAACTCATGGAGTTGCAAAGAGTTGGACACGATTGAGTGACTGAACTGAACTGAATGTCTGACTAAAATGATGGTGTAAACATGATAACAAATGGGAACTGGCCCCTTTATTATGAGGGCAGAAGAATTGGCTCCATGGCAAAGTGGAGAATATGTTCTCTGCCTAACTGGGCCTTGCATTCAGCTCCAGCAGATGGTTGTCATTTGGGAAGTCAAGCCCAGTGGTTTTAGATTTTTTTTTTTTCCCAGGAACAGCCAAATCCAGATTTTGAATGAGAAATCTCCTGGCTCAAAAGCGTTGGCTCAGTTTTTTGTTTTTGTTTCTGATTGATACATGCAGGCTAAACAAAATTCATCTGTTAGCTTAACTTGGCCTATTGGTTGCCAGTTTATGACCCCTCAGCTGTAAGCTGTCCAACAAGAATAGATGGAACTTTTTCATTGCTAATGAATTTAGTAATTGAAGAGTCTAGAACCTCTCTTTTGAGGAAATGACATCTTCCAGTTCAGTCACTCAGTCGTGTCCAGCTCTTTGTGACCTCGTGGACTGCTTCCCTGTCCATCACCAACTCCTGGAACTTGCTCAAACTCATGTCCATTTGAGTCAGTGATACCATCCAACCATCTCATCCTCTGTTGTCCCTTCTCCTCTCACCTTCAATCTTTCCCAGCATTGGGTCTTTTCCAGTGAGTCAGTTCTTCACATCAAGTGGCCAAAGTATTGGAGCTTCAGCTTCAGCATCAGTCCTTCCAATGAATATTCAGGACTGATTTCCTTTAGAATTGACTAGTGTGATTTCCTTGTAGTCTAAGGACACTCAAGAGTCTTCTCCAACACCACAGTTCAAAAGCATCAGTTCTTCAGCACTCAGCTTTCTTTATAGTCCAACTCTCACATCCATACATGACTAGTGGAAGAACCATAGCTTTGACTAGATAGACCTTTATCCACAAAGTAATGTCTCTGCTTTTTAATCTTGATTTAATAGAATATGTGCATGTGTATTGCCATTTCAGTCATGTCCAGCTCTTTGTGACCCTATAGAATATCTTCTGGAGCCCACCAGGCTCCTGTCTCCATGGGATTCTCCAGGCAAAAATACTGAAGTGGGTTGCCATGCTCTCCTCCAGGGGAGCTTCCTGACCCAGGGATCACATCAGGTCTCCTGCATTGCAGGCAGATTCTTTACTGTCTGAGCCACCGGGGAAACCCAATAGAATATGTACTGGTTCGTATTTTGTGGTGTTTTAGAGGAATGCAAAGGTTTCTGTGGTTGGGAACCTGTTTCTTAAATTGGAGACGGGAATACAGGAAAGTATAGCTAAGGCAGACTGATGTACATGCTTGAACAGGGTGTGTTTCAAAAGCTCAGTAAGAGCCATGAACCTAATTTAGGTACTAGAAAAGCTTTACAGAGGAAGTGATAATGAATGACAGTGTATTAATATGCAATGCTTAGTTACTCAGTCAGGTCTGACTCTTTGCGACCCAATGGACTGCAGCCTGCCAGGGTCCTCTGTCCATGGGGACTCTCCAGGCAAGAATATTGGAGTAGGTTGCCATGCCCTTCTCCAGGGATCTTCCCAACCCAGGTCTCCTGCATTGCGGGTGGATTCTTTACTGACTGAGCGAGCAGGGAAGCCCAGGTATTAATAGTGTGAATCAAAATTTTGATAGAAAAAGGGGACATTTGTCAAAGAGAGGGAAAATATAAGCTTCTCTAAAGTTATATTACGGGCTTTGATATGTCTCAAAATGGTATAATGGAACATGATTGGAGTATAGAGTATATGAGGAAATAATAATTGGGGCCAGGCCAAGGTTACCTTGAATATCAGTTCACAGATCTGATACTTAACAATATAGTTAAGGAGAGTCATTCAGAGTTTAGACCAGGGGAGAGATCTGACCTAATCTCTGCGTTCTTACTCCAGATCCTGCACGATGGCCCCTGGAAGTGGCTTTCTGAAAGCCTTCTCTGAGGGATTAGTTAAAATAGGCATACTTCCTAGACACTAGCTGAGAAGCTGTATGATATCTGGCACTGGCCATTCTTAAGAATCAACTTTGTACTGGTCACAGT
The DNA here is from genome assembly GCF_032405125.1 of Capricornis sumatraensis. Classification (NCBI taxonomy): domain Eukaryota; kingdom Metazoa; phylum Chordata; class Mammalia; order Artiodactyla; family Bovidae; genus Capricornis; species Capricornis sumatraensis. Next base: position 8,499,099 of record NC_091091.1, on the reverse strand, counting down.
ACATCACATCCTTGTGATTTCCAGATGAACCTGTAAAGCGATGTCCAGAATTTGATCAGAGCACCTGGTGATTTTGCTATTCATAGTATGCAGAACATAGTTGCCTGTCCTGCATTTGTGTTTTGTGCAGTAGGAAATAGGACACCTCTATGAATGAAGCAAATTGTTAGAGGTCATGAAAACATAAATTAGGTGGAATTAGGTTGAAGTTGATTAGAAAGAAAATGCAGTGGTGGCATTAATTATTTTAACAAAAGAGATTTTATTGTATGCAGTTGCCAATAATATGAACATAGAATGAGAATATAATATGCAAACATAAGCCAGTGAAATGTCTTTTAATATTAAAAATATTTACAATAACAGGAAAAATTTTACAATTATGAGAAAATTGTCTCAGATTCAGAATCAAATACAAGATTAAATCAGGATTTAGGGATGGATTTATTTTTCCCTCCTAAAATGCCAGTGGTCAAATTTCACTTGTGGGTAATGTGCCATAAAAGACACCTGTTGATCAGTACTTGGGTGTTGGTCAGGAAAAACCAATCAATGTGCCAAATTATAATCAGATAAAAAACTGTCCCACACAGATGGCCATTTTGGCAAAATTGAAAGAAACAATGTATGAATTAATGTGAATTGCTTTAACACATTATTTTTCTCTTCCAAGAAACTCAGTGTAGAATACATGTGACTCCTGTTCACCAATTCAAGAGTAATTATGGGTTTAAATTAATCACTTGGTTTATCTCTTGCCAGTTGTTCAGTCTGGCCTCTAGAGATACTTTGGAAACAAGCAACAATTTGGCTAAACAATATTAAATAAATAAGCCAAGGTCACCAAATAAAGAGAATAAAAATGATAAATCTTTAGCTTCTAATATTTTGCATAGTTAATAGAGCAGTGCAAAATAAATTCCTATAAGGCTACCTGAAACAAACTGGTAGTTAAGCAAAGATACTTCAGTTGAAGTAAAATTAGGGGAATATGTGATCGTAGCACTCATTGCTTGGAGAAGGCGATGGCACCCTACTCCAGTACTCTTGCCTGGAAAATCGCATGGATGGAGGAACCCGGTAGGCTGCAGTCCATGGGGTCGCAAAGAGTCAGATACAACTGAGCGACTTCCCTTTCACTTTTCACTTTCATGCACTGGAGAAGGAAATGGCAACCCACTCCAGTGTTGTTGCCTGGAGAATCCCAGGGACAGGGGAGCCTGGTGGGCTGCTGTCTGTGGGGTCGTACAGAAGCAGACACGACTGAAGTGACTTAGCAGCAGCAGCACTCATTGCTTATGACAAATTTGTTAAGTCGTGAATGAATGTGAAAATTCTGGTTTCCCATTCTGGCTTAGTCTTTCTTTTTTTTAAAACTATAAACTGGAATTCTTTATAGAAAGGAAAGGGGTTTAAATGCATGAGTTTACATATTTTTTTTTAATCAAACCCTCCTTATTGGCTTATAAATATATATGACAATTGATTTTAGAGGAGGAAAATCAACACAGCCCTGGGACTTTGGTGACCTTGACTTTTATCTTTAGCTTTACCAGTAGTCAGCTACATTTTAAAGCAAAACTATTGATTCTCCATAATCAAATCTGTAAATTAACAGGAGTGACTGAAGCAGTATTTGGATACTATAGCTTATAAGATTTTTCATTTTATGCTTTATTTATTTACAGTGCTCAGTAATTAGAATTGAGAGCACAGAAATAAACCTGCTAATGATAAACATCTGCTCCATGAGAACACTATGATGTGTGGCATAGAACCGTGCACAATAAATATTTAATTAACTAATGGATACCCTGAGAGCTGAAGTCAATGCCACCCCACTCCAGTACTCTTGCCTGGAAAATCCCATGGATGGAGGAGTCTGGTGGGCTGCAGTCCATGGGGTTGTGAAGAGTTGGACACGACTGAGTGACTTCATTTTCGCTTTTCACTTCATGCATTGGAGAAGGAAATGGCAACCCACTCCAGTGTTCTTGCCTGGAGAATCCCAGGGACGGGGGAGCCTGGTGGGCTGCCGTCTGTAGGATCGCACAGAGTCGGACATGACTGAAGCGACTCAGCAGCAGCAGCAGCAGCACCCTGAGAGCTGAGAGTGATTTGAATATGCAGGTGGGATGATGAAGTTTGGGCACTAGGATAAAATCTGGGAACACTGCACCCAGGTAAGTGGGAGGGACTTCTCATTTGGTTCACCGATCTGGCCAGAACCCAAGAATCTATTTGTCCCATTCCTGGCTCATCATCTCTGCTGCGATTTGTGACTTTTTACTTACCAAATTTGCCTTGTGTTTTTCTTTGAGGCTGTATCAAAGCCTTTGATGTGAAAGGTAGCAAATGGGAAGAACAGTGTGATTTACTTAATGATGTTCTTTGAGTTCAATTTTTGTCAAGGAAAGTCAGCTTTAATATACAGAACAAGACACCCGCTGCTAAATCCTAAGGTGGCGACACATTGGATGGGCTCTTCATTGCATCTGGTTAGTCTTCTTGTGATTCCTGTGGTGGTCCATATTTCAACTTTTATGCTCAAAGCCTTTTCATTGAAAAGTGATTGTCAGCCTGAGCCCTTGAAAACATGAAATAATGAAGATTGCTAAGTATGAGTGAGTGAGAAGGGGAAAAAAAAATATGAGTAGTCACTGATATACCTCAAATTGAGGATTATGTATTTTTCATCAGTTGTGTCATAACAGTTTAGTTAGGATTGATAATTTTGTCAGCAACTACTAATGAACATCTTACAAAGTTGAAAATTTCATGGTAGCAATAGTATGAACTTTCTGGTTTTGTTTTTTTTGTTTGTTTCTGTGAAGTTTTTGAAAAATTGACTAACACTTTTTTATTTTAGATATGTATACTTTGTTTTGGAATCTCTTTTCTTAGAAAAATAATGGAAGTCTTTTCTTGAAATCTTAGTCATAAATATATAGTCCAAGAATGTCCTTCAGTGCTAAAAGGTTTCTAAAATGAGTGAGCATGTGCTGTCCAGAGCTTGGTAGGGAGCACAAAAGGTCTCTGAACAAATGCATTCAGCAGTCAGGAAGGATATGTTGTTAATATTTCAATATTTGTTATGTGACTGAGTTTTATTTTCACTCAACTCATTAGTGTGCTTAAATGCCCTAGTCTAGAAATTGCAAAGAAAAAGAGGACACTGACTCTTTTGTCCCAAGCTGTCTCTGGTTTTCATGTACTTTATTTGCCTGCCATCTTTGAAGGGCATAACAGATAGCCAAGCAACTCTGTGCTATAACACAAGCAGAAGAGTTAAGGTGTGAGTGCTATGGGCAGGAGAGTCTGTCCCTGATTAGGACAGAATCCTAGAGACAATAAGGAAGCAGGATGTAATCAGTTTTCAGTTCTGTTAATTACCTGAAAATAATGACACACTGAAGGCACTGCTTCCCAGTTAAGTAAGAATGCAGAGAAAAGAGTCAACCAGCTAATTAAGATTAAGTATAAGAAAGATATGCCCACTCTTACTGAACCAAAGAAGTACCTTAAATGGCTCATGGGGACTCAAAGACCATGTCTCTTCAAAGAAAAGTGGAAGTTCTCCAAAGAAACAGCAGCCGTCTTTACACACAACAGAACTGGAAAGGTAAACTGCAGCTTGAGATTAAATAATACAGTCTCTTTCAAGGAATTGCTTTGGGTCTTTGTAGCTGAAAATCAATTTTAACATGTTTTAGAATAGGAGAGGTGAGGACCGAAACTTTATGTAAGCCCTCTATAGAAGAAGGATGGGAAATTAACAACAATAACAAAGACTGGAGTGAGATAGCACTTTTTAAAAGCTAAGTTAATTCTGAATTTCTTGGAAGCCAAGTTTTAAAAACATAAAAAAAGTTCTTATCTTTCATTTTTCAGTTAAAGGAATAAATAGATTACTTAAGAGAAATAAACTTTTTCATGCTGAGCACCAAATCAAAGTTAATATAAGGATTCTTTTTAATTTTTTTTTAAATTGGAGGATAATTGCTTTATAATATTTTGTTGGTTTCTGCCGTATATTAGTGTGAATCAGCCACAGGTTTACGTATGCCCCGTCCCTCCTGAACCCACCTCCCATCTTCTTCCCTGTCCCACCCCTCAGGGTTGAGCTCTCTGTGTCACACAGCCAATTCCCACTTGCCATCTATTTTACATATGGTAATGTATATGTTTCCATTCTATTCTCTTACTTCACCCCACACTCTCCTTCCCCTGCTGTTTCCACAAGTCTCTTCCCTATGTCTGCATCTCCACTGCTGCCCTGCAAAGCGGTTCATCAGTACCATCTTTGTAGATTTAATATGCATGCATGAATATACAATATTTGTCTTTCTCCTTCTGACTTACCTCACTCTGTCTAATAGACTCTAAGTTCATCTACCTCATTAGGACTGATTCAATTTTTTTATAGCTGAGTAATATTCCATTGTATATATGTACCACAATTGCTATATCCATTCATCTGTTGATGGACATCTAGGTTGCTTCCATGTCCTAGATATTGTAAAAAGTGCTGCAATGAAAATTCATATTTAATTTTGTTAAGAATTAATTATGAAAATAATTATGAAATAAGTCCATAATACAGCATTTATATGTATAATAAAGCTTATAAGTCTTTGGTAGCATCTAAATGAATAATTTTTCTATTCAAGAGTAGAAATGTCCTCTGCTTCTGACCTCTTCCTAACTCTGTGACCATGAGTCAATGACTTCTCAGCTTTAGTGTCTGTATCTTCAAAATCACTATACTAGTGCCTTCCTAAACAAACTGTTGTGGTGATTAAATGAGGTAACACTGAAGAGCAAGATCCCTGACACATAGTAATTGCTCAGCAAAGCTGAGTTACTATAGTTATTATCATCTGCCTCAACATCCTTGTCATCATTTTTGCCACACCACTTCTAAGACCTGCATTAAATACTAGTGAGACCCAGAAATGGACTCTGACTACATTGCAGGCAGCCTTCCTGCTTGGAATATCACTGTATATATTCAAGAGTATCTAGAACATGAGTTATTAAACCAGCAGCTGACCCTGAAAACAAATAACAGGGTTTACGGTGTCAAGAGTCTGAAGCTGCTATAGGAGAGCCACATGTTACTTCTCAAGACCTGACTTTTTTTTTTCTGTTTTCTCCTTCCTTTTCTGACTTGCTGGAGTTTATATATGTGAGGATAATGTGAGCTGGCTGGAAGAGGAACAGAAAGAAAGCAAATTACAAAATAGGTATCAAGAACTGACTAGCAGTAACTACTCTGGTTATCTTTCTCACTTGTTCTGCTGCAGCTGTGAATTGTGTTTTTCTGTAAAGAGGAAAAGATGCTTGCAGAAAAAAATCAAAATCATATGACTACCTTTTGAGGGTGTCTCTGGAGATTCAGGGCTGAACTTTGAATTTTTTCTAAGGTTTCTGAATCCTTCAAATTTAGGAAATAAGACTTTAGGGTGCTCTCAAACAAATAGTTCAAATTCTCCATGCAGGATTTTAACTTGCAAAGTTTTCTGACATTGCTCTTAGCAACTCAATGATAGATATATGTATTCTTTTTGCATTTAGTCAGAATAAAAGACATGAATATGAAATAAAATATTGTCTCCACTCTGAAGTATAAGTTTTCCTTTTGTGGTTTTCCATATGTTGATCCTTTATCCATATTTGCTAAATTTGTGTTGTTTTATCACTATAATAGATTTGTTGCCATATGTGGTCAAAGTATAAATGAGGGATATGGGTATAGAAACAAATATGATAAAAGGAATCAGACAAGGGGTGAGGGGAGGATATCCTTCACAATATTGCTGCTGCTGCTGCTAAGTCGCTTCAGTCATGTCTGACTTTGTGCGACCCCATGGACTGCAGCCTACCAGGCTCTTCTGCCCATGGGATTTTCCGGGCAAGAGTACTGGAGTGGGGTGCCATTGGCTTCTCCACACAGTTTTGCTTTATGGGTAAATTAGAGTCACACACAATTGCCAAAAATAATGTTAAGAAATGCGATCCTAGTTTAACATCCCTGAGGTAACTGCTGAAGGGGAAACACTGAACAGTGGGCTATGCTGGGAGAATTGGGTGGGGGTTGCAGCCAGTTCTGATCTTATTTCAATAGTACACATGAATGGAGAACATCCCCGCCGCCATCACTTCAATTGTCCAGGGTCCCTCTTCCTTGAGTTTTCAAATGTCCTGGGCCATAGAATCATAGGACCACAGGAGTGGTCCACACTAAGTAATTCCATAGGATTTGAATCAACATTTGGGTGATGTATCTTTCGATCTATGGACAAGACAGTGGATGATAAAGTGGAGAGGTCCTCTCCATAAAATGAGAACATCCTTTCTGAAGTCTGAACAGGATACTCCTTGGCTGATTACATGGCTTCCATAAGTTTCTTGGACACCCAAATGGTTCTCATCTGAGCAGATATCCAATCATCTGATTATTTCATTGAAATGGGAATTTTTTCTCAGACAACCTCCAAGTGATCTTCCAGCTGTGCTGTTCCACTCTGGAAATCCCTCACCATCTTCTGTACTCATCTCTGCTCTTCTTTTGAATGTAAGGAAATCCTATCTTACCTTTTGCTTAAAACATTTTCAACAGAGATGTTTATTTCCTCTTTCATTTCTTCTTAAGAATCCCCTTCTTCCTTAAAAATTAAATTAGATTTCTCATTAAAACCATAGCTAAAGTCAACCAGAAAAGCAGTTGTTTTCCATGAGTGAGGGGCTTAATCTTCAAATTGTAATAGAGGAAATATTTCTAATCCAACCTTTCAGTATATCAGTGATAATGATAGCATTTATTGTGCAGTTATTTTTAGTTGCTTTGTTCTATATTTTATATAATATTGACAACTTACATTTCAAAAATCTCTGTAGGTTTTATATCTAACCCCATATTTTATTTAAATTGAGGTATATGCATGCTGTTATATAAAAGAACCAGCACTTGAATCCAGAAATACTGATTTTTAAGCCCACATTCACTTCTCTGCATTGCATTTTTGCTGATCAATGGCAACAAAAAAGGCAAACAAATGCAAAACAGTTTTATTTCCAGAAAAAAAAAAAAACAATAGGAATGTTCATATCTTGATATAGAATAATGGTTACAGTGGAAATGTAACCTCTAGTGATAATGGTTGTTGATTAAATAAGATCACAATTGAGAATAAGTTTACTTTTGTGAACATTCATGTGACCCAGTTTATCATGCATATGAAGAGAAGGCTCTGCTTTCAGAGTCTCCAGTCAGCTGGGAAGGCTTGAACTACAAATTGAAGTAAATATTTAAGCAACAGCTCAGGCCGTTGCAGTGATGATGTGTAGAGTTGGGTTGATCATAATACTTGGGTCAGGGTATCTTGTTTTCTTCAGTTTATTTGTGATCCCCTTAACTTCATTCATTCATTTAGTCATCAGTTTACTCGCCTCACTTTCCCTGTTTCATTAATCCCTCCGTTAACAACTGCCATTTAAGAAAACTACCTTCTTTGGGAAAGGACATATGAATTAATCTGCATTTCTGCTTGACAGCCCAATAAATGTCTTAAGATTGGTAGAACCCAGAGTAGTCAAATTATATAAGACTTCTCTTAGAAGTATGGTTTTAATGACTCTACATGTTAGTAATATTTTGTTCATGCTAGTTCTTAGAAACAGAGAAGGGATCCATGGGTTTGTATTTCACCTAAGGATAATTAAAAGTGCGCTGTATTTTGACAAATGGCTGTGTGGGACATAAAACAAATTAAATGGCCATCACAATGGGACCGGCCAGAATTTATTGACTGAACTGAGGGCTGTCTGAGAACATAGGATTTCTGTCTGACCCTGGAAGAATTAGTTATCTTCAATCTCCAAATTGAATTTTGAGCTCTCAGAAATCACAGGAAAAAAAAATACTGTTTCTGAAACTAAAGTAATCCATGTACTTATCTTAAATCTCTGTTGTCTAATATTAGGCTTCCCCCCCCCCCCGCCCGCTTTTTTTCCTAAGTCATCAGTTAATTCATTCTGGTACCAAAAATAAAAATGTCCAAAGATTTCAGAGCTACTGAGGTGCAATAATGAAAACTAATTTATTATTGTTGTATGTCTGTGCTTGAGTTTTAAAAGAAAATTAATTAAGGAATGCTAATTAATTTTAGATGCTTTGTCTTCCAGTAACAGGTATCATATTTCAGTATACATCCCAACAGTGTTTTTACCCCTTAAAATGTTTTATCTCAGTGCTGTTTCACTTACTAAAATAACTTATTTTTATTCTGGTTAAAAATGGATTTAATACCAAAAAGATTTTGTCGCAACATAGAAACTTAAGCATCCTAAGACTTACAACTTTCTCTTTTCTGAATTCTCCTGTTAATTACATGAGTATCTCCTGGAAGTTTTAGATCAGATATTCTTAAATGTTAAGCTTTGATGAATATTAAAAGAAAATCATTCATAATCATACTTGAATAAAGCCCTAAAGATTTGACTTTTAAAGCAAGTAATATTTTTTTTTTTAAATGACAAGCCTGTCATATCTGGATCCAGCTGACTAATAGAGAGATAGTTAATTGCCCTGCACTGTGAAAGGAAGGTCTCTTGGCGAATGCTTCAGTGAATAAAACTTTCTTTGGTGTTCAGGTAATTCTCTGGTGCCTTTAAATGCAGCTGTTTCATTTTGTTTTTAAATCTCCAAAGATTTTGATGTTGAAATAATTCTCCAGCACTTCTAAATGCTACTAACCCAAAGGAACAAATACAACATTTTAACAATACAGATTTGTAAACATATACAAAAATATGAAAATTATCATAATGAAGCATTATGTCCTATTGACAAGAGCCAATCCTTTTCCGTTCACATTCCCAGTCTTACCCCCACTTCTCTTATTGCTTTGAAACAACTCCCAGATATTGTGTCATTTCATTAGTGGTTTTGTATATGCACCTCTTAAAGGTGAGTTCTCTTTTACCCCCACCACAATTACAATACCAGTATCACACTAAAAATAATATCCTCTTAAATAAATCATCAAATTATCAATCTTGGTTCAAATGCCCAACTAGCTCAAAAATCACATCAATTAACATGTTCCTCTAACCAACCATTGTCTTTTCTGTAAGTTGGAAGTTGGATCTAGACTCTGGATCAAGACTCAAGTTTGATTTGTGTGTGTGTAAATGAGTCTATATTGTATGTACATGTTACTATGTTCATTCTTCCTTTTAGGGGGCATCTAATGTCTGTCCTTTTGAGTGTATATGTCTGATGTTAACAGTGGATCATGGTCATTGTCTAGGTGAATTTGTTCATTATTCGGATGTTCTAATTCTATCCCTCTTTCTTTCTTATGTAGAATACTTCTACCAAGAAAACTTGTGAATTTAAATATTATCTATGTTTTCTATTTTTAATTCACTGTAGTTCTTATGTCTTATTAATGTTCAAATTGTCCCAACTTTGGCCAATAGGAGCCTCTTCAAGTTTGATTCTGAGTTCTTTTGATATGGATCTAGGAGTCTTTGTTTCTTTATTATCAGATAGGATAAATATTCTAGGTTTTTCTTGTATGTTTCATGACCCAGGATGGAATCAGCCATTTCTTCTACTTTAGTTCAGTTCAGTCGCTCAATTGTGTCCGACTCTTTGCGACCCCATGAATCGCACCACGCCAGGCTTCCCTGTCCATCACCAACTCCCAGAGTTCACTCAAACTCATGTCCATTGTGTTGGTGATGCCATCCAGCCATCTCATCCTCTGTCGTCCCCTTCTCCTCCTGCCCCCAATCCCTCCCAACATCAGGGTCTTTTCCAATGAGTCAACTCTTCGGATGAGGTGGCCAAAGTATTGGAGTTTCAGCTTCAACATCAGTCTTTCCAATGAACACCTAGGATCTCCTTTAGGATGGACTGGTTGGATCTCCATGCAGCCCAAGGGACTCTCAAGAGTCTTCTCCAACACCACAGTTCATAAGCATCCATTCTTCAGCGCTCAGCTTTCTTCACAGTCCGACTCTCACATCCATACATGACCACTGGAAAAAACCATAGCCTTGACTAGACCGACCTTTTTTGGCAAAGTAAAAAAGATCTGTTTTTCAATATGCTATCTGAAGTGTATCCAATCTGAAGTGTAGAGCTGCTCTTTACTACTTGATTGGTCATTGTTTCTAAGCCTTTTTAGCACATGGAGTTATGAAATGTTCATATTTATAAGTTAAAAATCAGCTCATTGTTCACATGTATCTATTCTGCGTTTTAAGATTTGCTTGAGAGTTATAAATCCAGGAGAGATTTAAAGCTGTTTATATTTTACAAAGGTATTTAACTTGCAATCAAGAAACATTTTGTAGTTAGGGATAGAGTTTCTGGCCATATTTAAACATTTTGCAGTTTCATTTTTTATGCTTTAAATTGTGCGTATCTCACATTTGAACTGTGTAAAATGTGCAGTCTTTTGAATTGAATTTCTTCTGAAAATGATTTCTAGCAAATGGTTTTATATACTTAAGAATATGCAGTAGCTTAATAATGATATGAATTCTGATATTAGTGAATCCGAATCTACTGATGGATTAGTCACCATTTTTCTAATTAAGAGTGTAAAATCTTGATTTTTTGGAGTCTGATTAACTGATAATAGCCATGTCATGATGTTCTTGCAAAAACCTGTTTTGCTGGGCATTGCAATATAAAAAGTACCAGATAATAGACAAAACAAAAGCAAAACCAGTACTGATTATTTTCTCTTCAGAATTTAATGAGCACCTGATAAACCATGAGCATGGAGTTTTAGATACATCAGTATCAAGATTAGTATTATGGAATATTGTCTGTTAGGCTCTTTGCAATTAAAGATACTTGAGACACGTTGACTCTAAATATCTGCAACTAAGAAAGTAGGAAATTGAAGCAAATTATTCAGCTTATTTAGAAAAATTACAACACATTTAGCAAGCCCTTAATTTGTGTAATATGGGTAAAATCAATGATTAAGCCTGAACTTTCAAATATTATGATTTTCTAAAAACTTTGTGGGAATGAGTGCATGGGTAGGGGACTGAATATCCGTCATTAGGAGCCTGGTTAAACAATAATGTAGAGCAGCAGAATACATGTTATTCAGCCAAGGGGCGGGCGGGGGGGGTGGGTAGGAAAATGAAACAGATCTTCATGTGTTGCTATGGAAATCTCCAAACTTGAGTATATTTTGTTGTGTAAAAACACAGATTGTGGAGCCAGACCACCAGACTTTAATCCTGGCACTTTAAGTACAAACTTGAGCCACTTATTTACTCTTTCTATATGTTTTTAATCATATACCTCTGATGGTGTGAAGATTACTTGAAAATTATGCCTGGTGCTTGGTAAAGGTTCATAGGCTAGCTCTTTCCATCCTTCCCCAGTTCTTCCTCTTCATTCTTCTCTTTCTCCCTTTCCTTTATATTTTTGATGTCTTTGTCATCATCATTGTCTTGCTGAGTGAAAAATAAAAGCTATATTTAGTTGTTTTCAGGGCAAGGTACCATTGATGTCAGTAAAATCATATGAATATATACTTTCATACGTAATCTTTTATACTTATGTACATAAACTTTTATGGAAGATACCTAATAAGCTGTTCAAAAGTGGTTGCCTCTGAAGAACAGATCTATTAAAAGAGGGAAAGGGAAGTGAGCACTTTATACATAAAATTACTTTCTCTTGTTTTAGGCTGAGCTTTGTATATCCAAGTACTTCTTTAAAAATAAAAACAGTTTAAATTGAAAAATATATAATTTGATAAGTCTCCAAGAAAGTATAGATTGATCATGACTGCAAGAGCAGCCTAAGAGGAGACGGACAAGATAGATACCTGTGTGATATTTTGCTAAGTGTGTTTTTGTGTCCACTTCCCTAAATTATCTTTTCTACCAGCCCACATGGTATAAGGAAATTCTGCCATGAGAGACTTTTTTTTTTTTTTTTTTTTTTTGCTGTTAATAAGTGCTCCTCTTTAGAGCAAAGAACTTTTGAAAGGTTAATTTAAGAAAACCTTTAGTTATTAACATTTTGTAGATTCTCTTTCTAGGTGGTTTTTGCAGCCCACAGTATCCATCTGCTGCCTGAACACTGATAAAATGGATATCCAGCAAGGTGGCAAGCTAGTGAGGTATTGTGAGATCAGACTAAGAAAAATGAAGGAAAAGCATGGTGAAATGGGGATTGAATGGTGTTTACAGAAAGAAGGCTTTCAGGTCCAAGACCTGTAAATAAAAATCTCAGCTCTGCCAAATGGCATAATGGCATAACGTATTGCTCTGTATAAGTTACAGACATAACTCTGTTTTCTACATCAATAAAATGGAGACAAAAATAACCATATCCCTAGGGGGTTTGTAAGAATCCAACATGGCCCTTGAACTCACCTCCATTAGCTTCCAATGGAGTATCCATTGCTATTTTAGCCCGTATTTTCCCTTTCTGTCTTTGGGTAGAATAAGGAGGCTGAATCCGTTTCTGCATATACTGACAATCAGCTCTGTGACCTTAGGGCAGCAGTCCTTAACCTTTTTGGCACCAAGGACCAATTTCCTGGGAGACAGATTTTTCACAGACTGAGGGTTGGGGATGGGGATAGTTTGGGGATGATTCCAAGGCATTACACTTATTGTACACTTTATTTCTATTATTATTACATCAGCTCTACCTCAAATCATCAGACATCAGATCCTGGAGGTTGGGGACCCCTGTGGCTTAGGGAAGGCATTTTCTGTTTTTCTTTTTTGTTTGGTTTTGTTTTGTTTCAGTATCTGCAAAGTGCATTTTAGAAAGGGTGACCTCTAAGCTTCCTTTTAACTGTAGTGTCCAATAGCAACCTGTTGGATGTGGGCACTCAGATCTTCCCTACCCCTTACCCCAATTTTGATTAAAGATATCTGACATTGTATCAGTTCTATTTAAATTTATGAAAATCCATAAAGACAAATTCCCAAGCTTTCTAGATACTTCTGAGCCTCCTATATATTCATTTTGGAATTTTCTGTATCAATTCTAAAGTAATAAATGAATTGGAAGAATTCTGGATTGTCAGATGACTTCATAAAATGATATGATATCTGGATAGAAGACACATTTCTCCTGATTCACAGAAATACTCACATCCTGCTTTCAAGTCTTTGTGTGCTAAGAAATCATTTCCCTGCCTATGAAATTACCCTTGCTCAAAAGGCAAGGGCTATATCCACTATGAGGTTTCCCTGGGGTCTCAGTGGTGAAGAATCCACCTGCAGTGCAGGAGCTTCAGGAGACGTGGGTTTGATGCCTGAGTTGGGAAGATCCCCTGGAGGAGGGCATGGCACCCACTCCAGTATTCTTTCGTGGAGAATCCAGTGGTCAGAGGAGCCTGGTGGGGGCTACAGTTTATAGGGCTGCAAAAGGTAGACGTGACTGAAGTGACTTAACATGCACACACAATATCCAATACTAGTCTCTGTTTCCTCATCTATAGAATGAAAGTAGCAATAACCATGGGTAGCCAACTGAGAAGAAAAAATTAGGACAACATTTTCTCTTTGCACAAAGGTCTACCAAATACAGAGTACTCAATAATTATTGTGATTATTCCTTTTGTTTTGCTTATTATTCTGTTAGTAAATAAAAATTTAGCAAGGTCCTTAGAATAGGAATACAAAGGTAATAGTGATATTACTAGCTATATTTTTTGAGCCCTTATATTTGTACACAAAGGGCATTTAAAAATGCCTAAAATACAAGGGCTCACTAAATATTAGCTAGTATTATCACTGTTACCAACATCATCATCTTTGTATTCCTATTCTAAGAACCTTGCTAAATTAAGTTTATTTACTAACAGAATCTCTAGCATACAAGAAACATTATAGTGGGATAATAATAATCAAAACAAGTGAAGTAATCAAAATCTTTAAGATGGGCTTCCCTGGTAGGTCAGATGGTAACGAATGCACCTGCAATGTGGAAGACCTGAGTTGAACTCCTGGGTCAGGAAGATCCCCTAAAGGAGGGCATGGCAACCCACTCCAGTATTCTTACCTGGAGAATCCCTATGGCAGAGGAGCCTGGCGGGATACAGTCCATGGTGTCTCAAAGAGTCAGACATGACTGAGCAACTAAGCATGGCAGCACAATCTTTAAGACAGCCCATATTGTAAGAACGAATACACTCATTTTTACAGATGAGAAAATTGAAGCATAGAGGGAAGGATGTAGAAAGTGCAGACAGTAAATAAACAGAAAACTCTTTAAGTTTCACTGAAAGTAGGATATAAAGATGGAGCCATGATTAAAATGGAATGTAGGGTCAAGAGAGAGTTATTTACAAAATGAGAAGCTGGAACGCGTTTGTGTTCTAATGGGGATGATTCAACAGAGAAGCAGTCATTGAAGACACAGAGGAGACAGATGATGTAATTCCAGGAAGAAAAGGCAAGAGGGAGGGGGAGAACAAGATGGCGGAGAAGTAGGCGGCCATGGAGTACATCTCTCTCCACGGATACATCAGGAATGCACCTTCAGACACAGCAGTGCATGCAGAGCACCAGCTGGGAGTGGAAAGGAGGACCTGACCAGCAGAAAATATACAGAACAGCTCAAAGCTCAGTGGGATGGAGTAACCAGGGGGAATAACTGGAATGTTAGTGGGAGTGGACCTGCCCTCGGCAGGTGGGGGAACTGAAGCAGGGATCCGATCCCCACATCAGGGCAACTGTCTGAGTCAGAGGAGAAGCATTTAAGGCTGAGAGTGAGACAGCTGATCTGTGGCAGCCTGATTGGAGCGAGAATCAGACAGTCCTTGCTGCAGCCATACATACCCCGGACAGGGACGCAGGTGCCCTGAAAGGCACAGCATCTGGGAACTGGAGTTTAGGGACTGTGGAACAATGCCACGGCGAGGGTTCTTGTTGACTGCCCAGAGACAGATTGAGGGGATGTGAGAGAGGAGACTGTGGCTGGGAAATACCTGTGGAGGAAAGCCTGGCCTCATGGAAGCAAGGTAATACTGCTGAGTCAGACATAGGGGATGGAGCCATCACCTAGCCTCTCTCTCCCCACACACCAGCACTGGCAGCTGAACAATAGAGAGGCTGGCCCATGAAACTTCGGACGCACTGAACTACAGAGTAGGACCCTGCCCAGGGTGCCCCTTTAAGTGCCTGACACACCGATCTACAGAGTAGGACCCCAGCCGCGGAGAGGGCCTCTATTTGCCTGAGGTGCTGAACAACAGAGGACTCCCAGGCAAGGGAGCCCTCTAAGTGCCTGAAGGGGTAGAGCTGCAGAGAAAGATTGGCCAAAGAGGCCTTCTGGTTGCCAGCTACAAGAGGCCCCCAAAAAAGACTCTGTTAGGGCCTTAGCTCCTGCAGCAGAGGCAGTCCACAGCCCTGCACACTTGGCACCGCCAGGGTCCCCACAAGCCAAACAGCTGCGTCACCTTCATACTCAACTCTCACCATGGCAGAGCTGCCACAGGCAAAAAAAGTCTTGTGTCTATGCACGCAGGGTCACTTGTGTAGTGTCCGACTCTTTGCGACCCTGTAGACTGTGGCCCGCCAGGCTTCTCTGTCAGGGAGGGGCTTCCCCAGGCAAGAACAGTGGAGTGTACTGGCCAGTACTGGTTGCCATACCCTTCTAAGCACTAGATTTCCTGCTGCCCTGGCTGCCAACTCCCCTGAGTACCTGGAGCTGCCGGAACCCCTGCGACCCAAGCAGCTGCACCACCTCCACACCTGGCCCTCACAGGGGCAAACCCAAGTCCTCAGGCAGGGCAGCCTCAGGAGCAAACCCCAGTAGACAACCCACATGCAGAGCTGGGAATAAAACCACAGTTGAAACCCAGGGGCAGTGTGGCTAAGGAAGACCACCTATAACCTTCCCACCAGCTGTACAAGCTGCGGATTAAATCCACACAATCAGCTAGGCAGACTCTCTGTCTATGAAATATATGAAAGGTCGTTGAAAGCTCCAACAAAAGAAAATGCACGAGTTTTGATAGCTGTGGACTTTGGAGGCAAGAATACACATGAGTAGGACCAAATTAGAATCAGAGCTGCCCCTACAGATGGGAGGGAGTTTTAAAAGGGAAGGGATAAATGTATACCTACGGCTGATTCTTGTTGAGGTTTGGCAGAAAACAACAAAATTCTGTAGAGCAGTTATCCTTCATTAAAAAAAGAAAAAAAGGGGGCAAGAGGTGAGTGTTCAGGATATAGGAGGAGAGCAACACTATTCCTGGTTAGTCACTGAAGAGCCAAGTGAACTTGGCAACTTGCCATTTCTGTGTCTCCAATCAGTCATGTGAAAAAGAGAGTGGGGATATTAGTGACTATTGATTTTTCTCCAAATCAGTATTCCAGTGACTAGCAAATTATTTGATAATGTTGTATGCTAATATAATCTGAAAATATTGCCAACTTCAAGAGGAGTTCACTATAATCCTAGCATTTCTTATCATTTATTTTTAACTTATTTGCTATTCATAAAGGAAGGACTCTTGATAATTTTAAAAAATCCATT
Organism: Capricornis sumatraensis; assembly: GCF_032405125.1. Classification (NCBI taxonomy): domain Eukaryota; kingdom Metazoa; phylum Chordata; class Mammalia; order Artiodactyla; family Bovidae; genus Capricornis; species Capricornis sumatraensis. The sequence goes on along the minus strand of NC_091091.1, from coordinate 8,482,550 downwards.
TTTATCTTCTTTGATTTCTTTCAGCGGCATCTTTGAATTTTCAGAATACAGGTCTTTTGTCTCCTTAGGTAGATTTATTCCTAGGTATTTTATTCTTTTTGATGTGATGGTAAATGGAGCCATTTCTTGAATTTCTCTTTCTGAGTTTTCATTGTTAGTGTATAGAAAAGCAACAGATTTCTGTGTACTAATTTTGTTACCTGCAACTTGACCAAATCCATTAATGAACTCTAGTAGTTTGCAGGTAGTGTCTTTAGAATCTTGTATGTATAGTATGTCATCTGCAAATAGTGACAGTTTAACTTCTTTTCCAATTTGGATTCCTTTCTTCTTTTTCTTCTCTGATTGCTATAGCTAGGACTTGCAAAATTACATTGAATAAAAATGGCAAGAGTGGACATCTTTGTCTCGTTCCTGATCTTAAAGGAAATGTTTTCAGTTTTTCACCATTGAGTATTGTATTAGCCATAGATTTGTCATATATAGTTTTTATTATGCTCAGGTATGGGCTTCCTGGGTGGTATTAGTGGTAAGGAACCCTCCTGCCAATGCAGGAGACTTGGATTTGATCCTTGAGTTGGGAGAATCCTCTGGAGGAGGGCATGGCAACCCACCCCAGTATTCTTGCCCAGAGAATCCCATGGACACAGAGAAGCCTGGCTGGCTACAGTCCATAGCGTCACAAAGAGCTGAACATGACTGAAGTGACTTACCAGGCTTGTTGAGGTATGTTCCCACTATGCTTACTTTTTGGAGAGGTTTTTTTTTTTTTTTTTTTTTTAGTATAAATGGGTGCTGAATTTTGTTAAAAGCTTTTTCTGCCTCTATTGAGATGAAAAATCAATCCATTTAAAAAGATGTATTTAACTTAGCCCCATGTCACATATTTAATTGCATAGTATTTTGGACCATTACATGAAACCACCCTAGTGTTTACCTGATTGATTTAGTCATATATAATTACTTGCCATAGTGATCTATTATATGGTATGTTTTCATGTGATATATGTATTCCAGATTTGAAAGTCCATGTTTTATTCTCAGCCACATGTCACTTTTTTATAAAATTATCCTTTTCAGTAATACAAATCATTTTCCTTTTAGGTTATATTTTAGGAAATCACATTTTCTGGTTACATATTTATATGCAGTGTTTTTAAATGTACCAAGATCATTTTAAAACTATATAATCTCTCACTTATGTTTATCATTTATTATTCAATAAATATTTATTGAGTGCCTCATCTGAACAAGGCCCAATTCTAAGAACTATGGGGGATACAAGATGAGTCATACATAAATCAGCACTCAGAAAGTTTACAGCCTTGGCAATGAAATGAGATGTTCATATCTTCATCTCTAACCCCTGCCCAAGTAGAATTCAAAGAAAATTATAAATTTTTAATTAAACAGAATTATTTTCAACAGACTATTAACTCTAAATTTAAGCTATGGTGCTGGATCAGGCAGCATTCTATATTGTCTGGACTGGTTGAAAATCATAATCAAATACTAAGAATTTATGTAATAAGTATGTCCTTCACTTAATACAATGATAATACTATATTGAGATTATATAATGACTCAGTGATAAAGAATCTACCTGCAATGCAGGAGACATGGGTTCAATCCCTGGGTTGGGAAAATCCTGTGAAGAAGGATGGTAACCCACTCCAGTATTCTTACCAGGAAAGCCCCATGGACAGAGGAGCCTGGTGGGCTATAGTCCATGGGGTCACAAAAGAATAGGACATGACTTAGCAACTAAAACAGAAACAGCAACAGCAGCAATACTATATTAATTTTTATTTTCCCATTTTTTCATGAAACTGAGTACTCATTTATCTTCACAGCTTCTCTGTGAATAAAAAGAAGCAGGTGGTACTAGGTTTTTTTTTTTCCAATAATTATCCTTTCCTGCTGCACTTAAGTGGCTGAAAATGTCAATTTGCTCCATAAATGCTTTTTCTTGAGTATTTTCCTTGAACTGCCAAGTGGCCTCTGCTTTATCAGTAAGCGTTTGTTTCAGTGACATTTACTATTCAATTATACAAAAGTATGTCACTTTGATTTCTAGGCCCTACCCTCCTCAAAATAAATAAATAAAAGTTGTTGAACAAAGGGAAAAAAAAGTAGAGCATTTCTAGGCATTAACAATGTTGCATGCAGGAAGTGATATTCTAGGAGACATTTTTTCTTATTATATTTGCATTAAATTATATCCACCAGCAAAAATGCCTATAGCATAGAAGGCCTAATTCATCAATGTATCAACTGATGATAATTACCAGCTCCCTAAATTTTTGTCCTTTTGGGCCAGAATTCAAAATGCAGATTTTAAATTTCTGAGACATCAGGCATAGAAAATGGAAGCTGCTTCTTTCCTTTTTGAAACCAGTAATTCATTTTCATTGTTTGTGGAGCAAAAGATATCTGTGATGAGTCATTCCTACTTCAAAGAGCAGAAATAATCACTAGATAGTACATTTATTGTTAATATATTAAGCCCTTTAAATGCCTTCTTTTACAACTAACCTTATTTAAATTCAGTTCAGTGCAGTTCAGTCGCTCAGTTGTGTCCGACTCTTTGCGACCCCATGAACTGCAGCATGCCTCTCTGTCCATCACCAACTCCCGCAGTTCACTCAGACTCACGTCCATCAAGTCAGTGATGCCATCCAGCCATCTCATCCTCGGTCATCCCCTTCTCCTCCTGCCCCCAATCCCTCCCAGCATCAGAGTCTTTTCCAATGAGTCAACTCTTCGCATGAGGTGGCCAAAGTACTGGAGTTTCAGCTTCAGCATCATTCCCTCCAAAGAAATCCCAGGGCTGATCTCCTTCAGAATGGACTGGTTGGATCTCCTTGCAGTCCAAGGGACTCTCAAGAGTCTTCTCCAACACCACAGTTCAAAAGCATCGATTCTTCGGTGCTCAGCTTTCTTCACAGTCCAACTCTCACATCCATACATGGTCACTGGAAAAACCATAGCCTTGACTAGATGGACCTTTGTTGGCAAAGTAATGTCTCTGCTTTTCAATATGTTATCTAGGCTGGTCATAACTTTTCTTCCAAGGAGTAACCGTCTTTTAATTTCATGGCTGCAACCACCATCTGCAGTGATTTTGGAGCCCCAAAAAAGAAAGTCTGATACGGTTTCTATAAGTATAATGATTTTCAACTTTTTTTCCGTCTCCAGAGTGATCCCCAAAGTAGTTTTATAATCATTCTCGGTATAAGGTGAATTCTTTAGCTGCTAAGAAACATGCTTGCTTGTTTTCCCACAGATTAGTAAAATATCCCTTGCTCTGCAGTAACATTTTATAGGTAAATTGACACTTAACTGGGACACCTTCACAGGAGGGCATAACACAGTGGGCTGAAGGATTCTGGTGTTGAAGAAGGTAATTCATGTGTTATAAGTATCTGCTCACAACCAGCAGAAGAGCTGATGAGGCAGAACTGGCTCTGTGACTTGTGGGGCCCACTGCAAAGTGAAACCATAGTCCCTTTACTCCACTTATAACCTTCAAAACAATAATGTGTGTTAGTCGCTCAGTCTTGTCCGACTCCATGGACCACAGCCCACCAGGCTCCTCTGTTCATGGAATTCTCCAGCCAGGAATACTGGAGTGCATTGCCATTTCCTTCTCTATCAAAACAATAATAGCAGAGCATTAAACCAAGGAGAAGACTCTTCTGAGTGTGGGGCCTGTGAGGCTGCACGGGTCTCATAAACATTCGGCTGACGTTGGAGTAAAGATCTAACAGCCCCTCTCCTCCGGGTCTAACTCTTCAACTCTCAGAGTATGGTTCAAAGCCTTTTTTTGTTTGTTTTTTTCTGCTGTGAAGCTGGCGGACCCACAACTCCTAGAAGTTGGGAATTTCACCCACTAGCAAGCAGCCTCCCAGTGATGATTCCCTTGACAAGAGTCCACATCCTAGTAATACTCTGTCCCATGTATAACAGGAATAGTATGTTTTCCGTGCAAGTTGGAACCTACTCCCACAAAAAAAAAAAAAAAAAAATTCTTCCCATGGAAAGAACCAGCTGCCAAAGATAAGACCAATGAATACACATTGTACCCAGATCTAAGGGCATTAAAGATGTGCTTTTGACTATCAAAATGTTACCTTTGCCTCTATTTTTTAATGGATTGCAATTGAAAAATGATTATTTTTATGAGATCTTTTTAATTGAAGTATAGTTGGTTACAGTATTTTTAATTTCTGCTCTATAGCAAAGTGATTGTTACATATATACACATATATTATTTTTCATATTCTTTTCCATTATGATTTATCACAGGATATTGAATATATTAATAGTTCCTTGGGTTGTACAGTAGGACCTTGTTTCAGTTCAGTTCAGTTCAGTTCAGTCACCTAGCCGTGTCTAACTCTTTTTGACCCCATGAACTGCAGCACACCAGGCTTCCCTCTCCATCACCATCTCCTAGAGCTTGTCCAGACTCATGTCCATTGAGCTGGTGATGCCATCTAACCATTTCATCCTCTGTCATCTTTTCTCCTTTTGCCTTCAATCTTTCCCACATCAAGGTCTTTACCAGTGAGTGAGTTCTTCACATCAGGTGACCAAAGTATTGGAGCTTCAGCTTCAGCATCAGTCTTTCCAATGAAAATTCAGGACTGATTTCCTTTGGAATGATTGATTTGATCTCTTTGCAATCCAAGGGACTCTCAAGAGTCTTCTTTAACACCACAGTTCAAAAACGTCAATTCTTCGGTGCTCAGCTTTCTGTATGGTACAACTCTTAAATCCATACTTGACTACTGGGAAAACCATAGCTTCAATTTTACAGACCTTTGTTGGCAAAGTAATGTCTGCTTTTTAATATGCTGTCTAGGTTGGTCATAACTTTCCTTCCAAGGAGTAAGCATCTTTTAATTTCATGGCTTCAGTCACCATCTGCAGTGATTTTGGAGCCCCCCAAAATAAAGTTTGTCACTGTTTCCATTGTTTCCCCATCTATTTGCCATGGAGAGATGGGACCAGATGCCATGATCTTCGTTTTCTGAATGTTGAATTTTAAGCCAACTTTTTCACTCTCCTCTTTCACTTTCATCAAGAGGCTCGTTAGTTCTTTGCTTTCTGCCATAAGGCTGGTGTCATCTTCATATCTGAGGTTATTGATGTTTCTCCCAGCAATCTTGATTCCAGCTTGTGCTTCATCCAGCCTGGCATTTCACTTGGTGCACTCTGCATATAAGTTACATAAGCAGTGTGACAATATACACCCTTGGCATACTCCTTTCCCAATTTGGAACCAGTCCATTGTCCCATGTCTGGTTCTAACTGTTGCTTCTTCACCTGCATACAGATTTCTCAGGAGGCAGGTAAGATCGTTTGGTATCCCATCTCTTTAAGAATTTTCCATGGGACCTTGTTGTTTATCCATCTTATATATAGTTGTTTGCATCTGCTAATTCCAAACTCCTGATTCTCCTCTCTCCAATTCCCTCCTCCTTGGCAAATGTGAGTCTTCTCTATGAGTTGGTTTCTGTTTCTTGGATAAGCTCGTTTGTTAAGTTTGTAGATAAGTTTATTCCTTTAGGTTTTACGTGTATGTGATATCATTAGATATTTGTCTCTCTTTTTTCTGACTTCATTTAATATGATAATCTCTAGGTCCATCCATGTTGCTGCAAATGGTGTTATTTCATTTTTAATTTTTTTCTTTTTACTGGCAGAGTCATATTCCATGGTGTGTGTGTATGTGTGGCGGTGTATATATGTGTGGCACACGCCACATCCTTGGGCTTCCCAGGTGGCACTATTGGTAAAGGACCCACCTGCCAATGCAAGAGACATAACAGACACAGTTTCCACCCCTGGGTCAGAATGATCCCCTGGAGGAGGGCATGGCAACCCACTCCAGTACTCTTGCCTGGAGAATCCCATGAACAGAAGAGCCTGGCAGGCTACAGTCCACAGGATTGCAAAGAGTCAGACACAACTGAAATGACTTAGCACACACTCACACACTACATCTTTTTTTCATTTATCTGTTGATGGACATTTAGGTCGTTTCCATGTCATGACTGTTGTAAACAGTTCTGCTATGAACATAGGGGTACATGTAGGAAAGTATTAACTTTAAACTTGGTCATGTGCATAGAATTTCCTAAAATGTGTTCTGTGTGATATTGATGAGTATTATGTAGATTTCTGTGATCAAATGAGTTTCGGAATAGTTTGGAAGATTGTAGTATCTTCAGTCTTAGGAGCTAACACTATATAGGTCCTTGTTGGCTCTTTCTATTTCCCCTGCTACTGCCCTTGTTATTACCTGTGATATTGCCCCCACCCTCCCTCTAATTGTCTCAATTTCCATTCATTAATTATAGTTCAGCTGAACTTACCCAGTACCTGCTATGTAACCTTTGGTTTCTGTGATATTGCCACAGGAACCTCTCCTTTATCTCAGAATAGAATGATTTTGCCCTCCAGGACATTTAACAATGTCTAGAGACATTGCTGGTTGTCAGAACTCAGGTGGGAGCAAGAGATGTTATTGAAATCTAGAGAGTAGAAGCCAGAGATGCAGCTAAACATCCTACAATGCATAGAACAGCCCTTGAAACAAAAAATCATCCAGCTCAAGATGTCTGTAGCGTATATTAGTCATACCACTGACTCCATGGAAACCTTCCTCGGTTTCCCATCTCATTTCATACCTGAAGAATTGTATACTCTCAAGCATAGCATCCAGAGTCCTTCATAATCTGTCACTAGTCTTGCTTTTCAGGACATCTCCTACTCTTCCTTTCAACACACAATCTGTTCCAGCAAAACCAGGTGATTCAGCTCAGCCTTCCCCAAACACAGCTCGGGCTCCCTTACGGAGCACTTTGTTCCGCATCCTAAGTGGAATGCCTTTCTCTCTCTCTCTCTCTCTTTTTTTTTAACCTGGAGGGACACTCTTTCTCTCCTAGCTCATATATCATCTCCTCTGGGAAATCTTCCTTGCTGTTCTTACTACTCCTCAAAATGGGAGTGATTTCTCTCCTCCCTGGACTCCCTTGAAATTCTTAGTGCGTGTGCATGCTCAGTCATGTCTAACTCTTTGCAACTCTCTGTCCATGGAATTTTCCAGGCAAGAATATTGGAGTGGGTTGCCATTTCCTCTTCCAGGGGATCTTCCCAGGAAACTCTTATACATCTTTCCTATTTGTCATGTGATCAGGACAGCAGTTTTACAAGTTTTACTTCTAATATAACTATATTTTTGAAGGGTAGAGAACATCATTGGCAATACTGCTAACAACTTCTTGTCCTGTAAAGCTTTTAATAAACATGGTCAAGAAATACTTGAATTATTTATTTTTTTTTTTAGTTTTGAGAAATCTAGTTTCTAGATCAGACAGTATAATTGATTTTAAATTCAGCTGTATATTTTTAAAAGGATTGAGTCCATGGTGTTAGTAATTTTGTGATTTTAACAGCTATCTTCTAGAAAGGAAGTCTTTAGGCTTAATAAAACAAACTGATCAAACTGAACTATAATAGTACACTATTACCATTCTTTTGCTATTTAACACAAGTATTCTGATTTTAAATAGCACCAGTTAAATGATGTTTATTCTTTTGGGTTAAGAAAATTATTACTTGGGCCACTTAAGTGATTTTTGATGCAAAGAAAACTCTGACTCAAACATACTTTTAAAAGAGTAAGGAAATCATCTTATAATTAAAAACTCAGAGGTAGAGGAGCCTCAGGCTGACCATTGAGTAGGTCCAGCTTTGTTCCCCCCGGATCCTGTTGGCCCTACCCTCTTCTGTCCTCAGACTGATAGCTGAATAAACAAGTGTCACATCTGTGAGTGACAGAATCCAGAGGAGGAGAGAGAGAGAGAGGGTCCTTACTAGATGCTCTGGGAAATAGTGAAGGACTTTCCCACAAGCTCCTAGTGAGCACTTTTCATCTCGCTGGCTGAATGTCTGAACCAATCATTGGCAAGCAAAATGGAATAGCTCACATACTAATTATGTTGAGGGACCATCATCCCCTGGAGTATCTGAGTGTTAAGAGGAGGAACAGAGACCTAAACATAATCAGACTGTTGATTCCACTTTTGATTAATAGCCCTTATGGTTATCTTTTTAAATTGTGAATTTATTTTTAAATCAGATTTGCCTTACAAAATTCAGATGTGATTTTTTGTGTGTAAAAGTAATTAAGTAGAGTTATATAGTGATTTAATCCAAGCTGTCTCTGATAAATAAGTTATATTTTTCTGCCTTGGTTATTTCAGTACAATACTCCATGATAATTAGTGTGAAAAAAATTATTGTATTGCCCAGAGGATCTTAGAATCATACCACTATTGCATTAAAAACCTTCCATAAAATTTGGAATTCTCAAGCCACTACACCATTAAATTTATAATTTAAATGACGCTATGATAGATATACAGGGTAAGTGTTTTAGTCCTTGTGGTTGCCACCTAGATGAACCCTTATGAAGGCAATTTAAGTAATAATGCTTAAGCTAACACACGGCCATAGATTTTCTTTTCATGTTTAAACCAAGATTATATTGTAAGCTTTACTTATGCAGTCTGATTACACGTGGTACTTAACTTTAGCCTTGACACATTAATGAAGCTTGAATGGAACTCTTAGTAATATTTATATTATGGTTAGTATTATATTTACTTGCATTAAATAAAATATTTAATTTTAAAAGTGCATAGTAAATAACATCTGTATAAAGACAAATTATACACTTTATGTACATCTTAGTATTCTTTGTTTCTCAAAGTTGAAAAAAGCAAAAACAAATGGTTTAATGAATTCTAGTGAATAGAATGATTGATTACTGAAGATATGTGGCACAAAATCTAATCACGAAGCTCTGTTAGCTCTTTTACAAAGGTTCCCTTTAGTTTCTAATCACCTATTGCTGTCTGAACCTAGAATATGCTGTAAAGGTCAATATATTTTGGTATAGTTATTATAATTGTTCTAACAGCCTTACATTCCAAAGTGTCTCATTTTAATTTCATAAGCTATTGTTTCATAGGAAAACAAGTAGTAGTGAATGGTAGCTAAACTCTTTCTTGACTTGAGGAACTCACACTTTGAAAGCCACAAGGATATTATGAAATACCAATTCCTAACAAACAGTACAGATCAACAATTGGATCTTGAATGCTTCCCAAGTACAGTGGTGACTAGAATGCAACAGAACTGAATTTGAAAGATTTAAGTGACCCACTCAATTGTACTTTCTAAGTCAATGTTTTCTAACCTTGACTGTGCATAGGAATCAACATTCTTGTTGCAGTAAAGAATCTGATGCTGTAGGTCAGGGATGGAGTCTCACAATTTGCATTTCTAACAAACTCCCCAGGATGCTGATGCTGTTTATGCCCTGTGTGCTGTATTGAGCTTAGTTGTTCAGTTGTGTCTGACTCTTTACGCCCTGTGGACTGTAGCCCTCCCAGCTCCTCTGTCCAGGGATTCTCCAGGGGAGAATACTGGAGTGGGTTGCCATGCCCTCCTCCAGGGGAATCTTCCCAACCCATGGATTGAACTCAGGTCTCCCACACTGCAGGTGGATTCTTTACCATCTGAGCCACCAGGGAAGCTCAATAAGGGTGACTTGAACACAAGTACCAACATACTGATACTGCAACAGTTCATCTGATAACTGAGATGGCTATGCATGCGTGTGCTAAGTCGCCTTAGTTGTGTTCAACTCTGTGTGATCCTATGGACTGCAGCCTTCCAGGCTCCTCTGTCCATGGGATTCTCCAGGCAAGAACACTGGAGTGGGTTGCCATGCCCACCGCCAAGGGATTTTCCCAACCCTGGGATTGAACCCAGGTCTCTTACATCTCCCTGCTTTGGCAGGCAGGTCCTTTACCACTAGCACCACCTGGGAAGCCCAAGGCCTGTAGATATGCCCTGTAGGCCTTTAAATAACAAAGGTCTAAATCACCTGAAATTCACAAAAGTGCAGTTCAGCTATCTGAATTGCAAAAGTTTTGTTGCATTTGATCATCTTTGAAAATGGACACAAATCGAACAAGAATGTGTAACTGCAACTGAATTTTCTTCATGTTCCGCAAATTGAAAATACCCCTGTTGAGGTTATAACATTTAAGCATTAACCCATCTTAGGGCAAGATCAAAACATCGATTTTTGTCTTATTTTTAACTTTCTGTAAGGAAATAAAAAGACACAACTCACTTCAGGAATATGCTTAAGGGACGAAGCTACTACTTCTTTACAATCAAAAAGTTTCCTTGTATCATCTCACTGAATTTAAACCTATGTTGGTTATATCCAGTAAAATAGAAAGTTGGCAGGGTTGTTCTTCATGCTTTGCACATATTTAAAAGTTAATAAGTCACCTCTTTATTCCTTTTAATAAAATTTTGATATTCTAAAATTCTTTGATTTTCAAGCTTCTCATTATTTTGTTTTCTCATTTCTGTTTATGTTCTAAGTTCCTATATACATTTTAAGCCTGAGGAAGCCAATTATGCACGTAAATAGTCTCTTACAGAATGTATGTCTACTTATTAAAAACAAAACAAGGGATTTGAGTGAGCTTTTCAATCATTAGTAAGGGAATTATTTCAGCACAATTTAAAAGTTCTGTATCTTTTCTTCCTTCTTGGGTTACTTGTTCAACTCTGTACAAGTGTATAAATCGGGATTGAAGACAACACTGCTGATGGTGCCCATGATTTAGTATAATCATGAACCTTAAGTCCTGGGCCACATGCCCAGTATCTAAACTAAATCAAGGAGAGCTTAATTGGAATTAGGCAGTGAGCCTAGAGCAACTTTACTTTATTCAGTCTTAAATTCCTAGTTCCACTGGATTCATGTTTCTTAGAAATCTGTAATTAGGGGCTATAGAAAGAGAGAGATGAGTATACATACGGATTATAGAGAAGACTACGTGGCCAATGGAATTAAACAAGGGAAGATTAGTGCAAGAAGTAGATCTGTGTCCAGTGCATCGTGGTATTTGGTAGACATGGTGTTGTTGTTGTTTAGTTGCTAAGTGGTGTCTGACTCTTTGTGACCCCCATGAACTGTAGCCTGCCAGGTTCCTCTGTCCATGGGATTTCCCAGGCAAGAATGCTGGAGTGAGCTGCCATTTCCTTCTCCAGGAGATCTTCCCACCCAGGGATTAAGATCTTCCCACCCAGGGATTAAGATCTTCCCACCCAGGGATTAATGCATTGGCAGGTGGATTCTTTACTGCTGAGCCACTAGGGAAGCCCAAACACATTTTAGGAGCATATACAAGGATGTTTTTTCAGGTTAAACTTTTCCCCCCACATTTAAGATATTGAAAAAAAACCTGTGATACTGAATTAGAATATAGGCATATCAATAAACAATTTAGTAGATTTATAATCTGTATTTCAAATGAACACAGCAGGCCATTACAGATCCTGGCCCTTTCATGATTCTCTATTTGATAAAATCCAGTTCTTAGTTTGGTTCTCTAGATAAGTATGCTGTTAATCTCTCTTTCACTCTGATTGTAAAAGGAGGAAATTAAGTAATGTTTCATTCTATCTTATTCTGAAATTAGAAGGGGAAGCTGTATTAATACAAGTAAAGAACACTGAATTCTTTAATATTATGTACTGTGCAGTATATTATTATTGTTATTATTTCAGAGCATTCACTAGGGACAGGAACAGCTTCACAACTACAGAGTAGGCATGGAGATAGTATGGTGGGATTTAAAAAAAATTTATTCCTATCATAAAATATGTGTTATGAAAGATATTCAGTAGGGACCTGTAAATACTGCTTAATTTGATTTATAATTGCTTAAATTAGAGGCATGATTTGTTTTCTGAACATTATATATGCATACATGCAATTGTTAGGGAATGGAGCCTTGAGTATTATAGAATATAGGCAAATTTGCAGCCCAAGGTTTTAGATGTATAAAATGAGGCTAGCTGCTGTATCTATTTCAAATTCAACTGTTTTGCCACCTTAGTCAATTATAATAGTTCTTTGGCCATAAATTTTATTCTGGACTCTAGGATTCTTACAGTATTTAGTTTACTATGCCTATTAAGTGACTTTTTCCCATCAGAAATATCAAAGTATACTTGTATGATGCATTCTTAACCCAGTAAGTTTTGTAGACAATGACCCAAGTGGTTTTGGGAATGAATATTGTGTAAAATTCCTCCTTTATGTTGTCCTCAGCTTTTGAACAGACATAGTCAAACTCTCTAAAGTGATAGTCACTCAGTCATGTCCAACTCTTTGTGACCCATGGACTATATGGTCCATGGAATTCTCCAGACCAGAGTACTGGAGTGGATAGCCATTCCCTTCTCCAGAGGATTTTCCCAACCCAGGGATCAAACCCAGTTCTCCCACTTTGCAGGTGGATTCTTTACTAAATAGGCCACAAGAGAAGCCCCAAATTCTCCAAAGTTACCCCTAATATGTGTACACCCATTCATTCAACACACTTTATATTCTGGACCTATCGGGTCTAGGGTTTTATAGGCAAAATAAAGCTTTTATTGTTCAGTCACTAAGTCATGTCCGACTCTTTGGGACTCCATGGGCTGCAGCATGCCAGGCTCCTCTGGCCTTCACTATCTCCTGGAGTTTGCTCAGGTTCATGTCCATTGAGTTGGTGATGCTATGAAGACATCTCATGCTCTCCCTAACCCTAACCCCTTCTCCTTTCGCCTTCGATCTTTTCCAGCCTTAGGGTCTTTTCCAATGAGTCAGCTCTTCGCATCAGCTGGCCAAAATATTGGAGCTTCCACATCAGCCCTTCCAATGAATATTCAGCATTGATTTCCTTTAGGATTGACTAGTTTGATCTCCTTGCAGTTCAAGGGGCTCTTAGGAGTCCTCTCCAACACCACAGTTTAAAATTTAAAAGCATCAATTCTTTGGTGCTCAAACTTTTTATATTCCAACTCTCACGTTCATCCGTGACTACAGGAAAAACCGTATCTTTTCTAGATGGACCTCTGTTAGCAAAGTTATATCTTTGCTTTTTTATACACTGTTTAGGTTTGTCATAGCTTTCCTTCCAAGGAGCAAGTGTCTTCTAATTTCATGGCTGTAGTCACCATCCTTGCCACGATCTTAGTTTTTTTTTTTTTTTTTTTCTTTTTTTTACTGTTGAATTTTAGCCAGCTTTTTCACTCCCTTCTTTAAGCCTCATCAAGAGGTTGATGGGATCTTCTTTGTTGTCTCCCATTAGGGTGGTATTATCTTCATATCTGAGCTTGTTGATATTTCTCCCAGCAATCTTGATTCCAGCTTGTGATTCATCCAGCCTGGCATTTCATATGATTTACTCTGCATATAAGTTTAATAAGCAGTAACTCCTTTCCCAATTTAGAAGCAGTCACTTGTTTCATGCCAGTTCTAACTATTGCTTCTTGACCTGCATCCAGGTTTCTCAGTAGACAGGTAAGGTAGTCTGGTATTTCCATCTCTTTAAGAATTGTCCACAGTTTGTTGTGATCCACACAGTCAAACTTTTAGCATAGCCAATGAAGAAGTAGATGTTTTTCTGGAATTCCCTTGCTTAGTCTATGATTAATTTGATCTCTGGTTCTTCTGCCTTTTGTAAACCCAGCTTGTACATCTGGAAGTTCTCGATTCAAGTACTGTCGAAGCCTAGCTTGAAGGATTTTGAGTATTACCTTGTTAGCATGTAAAATGAGTGCAACGTGCAGTAGTTTGAACATTCTTTGGCACTGCCCTTCTTTGGAATTGGAATGAAAACTGGCTCTAGGTGAGTGATCACACCATCATGGTTATTCCAGTCATTAAGACCTTTTTTGTACAGTTCTTCTGTATATTCTTGACACCTCTTCTTAATCTCTTCTGCCTCTGTTAGGACCTTACAGTTTCTGTCGTTTATCGTCCCCATTCTTGCATGAACTATTCCCTTGATAGCACTAATTTTCTTGAAGAGATCTCGAGTCCTTCCAATTCTATTGTTTTTCTCTATTTCCCTGCATTGTCCTCTTAAGAATGCTTTCCATCTCTCTTTACTATTCTCTGGAACCCTACATTCAGTTGGGTCTGTCTTTCCCTTTTTCCCTTGCTTTTCACTTCTCTTCTTTTCTCAGCTATTTGTAAAGCCTCCTCACACAGCCACTGTGCCTTCTTGCATTTCTTTTTCTTAGGGATGGCTTTGGTCACTGCCTCCTGTGCAGTGTTATGAACTTCTGTCTATAGTTCTTCAGGCACTCTGTCTACCAGATCTAATCCCTTGAACCTATTCATCACCCTCCACTGTATAATCAGGGGCTTCCCTGGTGGCTCAGATGGTAAAGAATCTTCCTGCAATGCAGGAGACCAGGATACAATCCCTAGGTCTAGAAGATCTCCTGGAGAAGGAAAAGGCAACCCTCTCCAGTATTCTTCCCTGGAGAATTCTATGGACAGTGGTGCCTGATGGGCTATTACAATCTATGGGGTTGCAAAGAGACACAACTGAACGAGTAACACTGTAAAATCATAAGAGATTTTATTTAGGTCATACTTCAACAGCCTAGTAAAGTTATGCTCAAAATCCTTCAAGCTAGGCTTCGACAGTACTTGAATTGAGAACTTCCAGCTGTATAAACTGGATTTAGAAAAGGCAGAGGAACCAGAGATCAAATTATTGACATTCACTGGATCATACAGTAAACAAGGGAATTCCAGAAAAACATCTACTTCTGCTTCATTGGCTATGCTAAAGCTTTTCTGTGCAGATCATACCAAACTATGGAAAATTCTTAAAGAGACGGAAATACCAGACTACCTTACCTGTCTACTGAGAAACCTGGATGCAGGTCAAGAAGCAATGGTTAGAACTGGCATGGAACAAGTGACTGCTTTGAAATTGGGAAAGGAGTTCAACAGGGCTGTCTATTGTTACTGCTTATTTAACTTATATACAGGGTCAGTCAGTTCAATCAGTCATGTCCAGCTCTTTGTGACCCCATGGCCTTTACCATGCCAGGCTTCCCTGTCTGTCACCAACTCCCAGAGCCTATTCAAACTCATGTCCATCACGTTGGTGATGCCATCCAACCATCTCATCCTGTCATACCCTTCTCCTCCTGCCTTCGATCTTTCCCAGCATCAGAGTCTTTTCCAATGAGTCAGTTCTTCACATCAGGTGGCCAAAGTATTGGAGTTCCAGCTTCAACATCAGTCCTTCCAATGAATATTCAGGACTGATCTCCTTTAGGATGGACTGGTTGGATCTCCTTGCAGTCCAAGGGACTCTCAAGCATCTTCTCTAACACCACAGTTCAAAAGCATCAATTCTTTGGCACTCAGCTTTCTTTCTAGTCCAACACTCACATCCATCCATGACTACTGGAAAAAACATAGCTTTGACTAGACAGACCTTTGTTGGCAAAGTAGTGTCTCTGTGTTTTAATATGCTGTCTAGGTTGGTCATAACTTTTCTTCTAAGGAACAAGCATGTTTTAATTTCATGGCTGTGGTCAGCATCTGCAGTGATTTTAGAGCCCCCCATAATAAAGTCTCTCATTGTTTCCCCATCTATTTGCCATGAAGAGATGGGACCAGATGCCATGATCTTAGTTTTCTGAATGTTGAGTTTTAAGCCAACTTTTTCACTTTCCTCTTTCACTTTCATCAAGAGGCTCATTAATTCTTTGCTTTCTGCCAGAAGGGTGGTGTCATGTGTGTATCTAAGGTTATTGCTATTTTTCCCAGCAATCTTGATTCCAGCTTGTGCTTCATCCAGGCCTGTATTTCACATGATGTCATCTGCATATAAGTGAAATAAGCAGAATGACAATATATAGTCTTTACATATGTATCTGATTTGGAGCCAGTCTGTTGTTCCATGTCCAGTTCTAACTGTTGCTTCTTGATTTGCATACAGATTTCTCAAGAGGCAGGTCAGGTGGTCTGGTATTCCCATCTCTTTCAGAATTTTCCACAGTTTTTTGTGATCCACACAGTCAAAGGCTTTGGCATAGTCAATAAAGCAGAAATAGATGTTTTCCTGGAACTCTCTTGCTTTTTCAATGATCCAACAGATACTGGCAATTTGATCTCTCATTCCTCTGCCTTTTCTAAATCCACCTTGAACACCTGGAAGTTAATAGTTCACATACTGTTAAAGCCTGACTTGGAGAATTTTGAGCTTTACTTTGTTAGCGTGTGAGATGAGTGTGATTGTGTGGTAGTTTGAACATTCTTTGGCATTGCCTTTCTCTGGGATTGGAATGAAAACTGACCTTTTCCAGTCCTGTGGCCACTGTTGAGTTTTCCAGATTTGCTGGCATATTGAATGCAGCACTTTCACAGCATCATCTTTTAGAATTTGAAGGAGCTCAACTGGAATTCCATCACCTCCACTAGCTTTGTTCATAGTGATGCTTCCTAAGGGCCACTTGATATCGCATTCCAGGATGTCTGGCTCTAGGTGAGTGATCACACCATCGTGGTTATCTGAGTCATTACAATCTTTTTTGTATAGTTCTTCTGTGTGTTCTTGCCACTTCTTAATATCTTCTGCTTCTGTTAGGTCCATACCAATTCTATCTTTTATTGTGCTCATCTCATGAAATGTTCCCTTGGTATCTCTAATTTTTTTGAAGAAATCTCTACTCTTTCCCTTTCTGTTGTTTTCTTCTGTTTCTTTTCATTGACATCATGTGAAATGACAGGCTAGATGAATCACAAGCTGGAATCAAGATTGCTGGGAAAAATATCAACAACTTCAGATATGCAGATGATACTGCCCTAATGTCAGAAAGAGAAGAGAAACTATAGAGCCTCTTGATGAGAGTGAAATAGGAGAGTGAAAAAACTGACTGAAAACTCAACATTCAAAAAGCTAAGATCGTGGCCTCTGGTCCCATCATTTCATGGCAAATAGAAGGGTAAAAAGTGAAAGCAGTGACTTTAGAATAAAAAGATTTTGTTTTCTTGGGCTCCAAAAATCACTGCAGATGGCAGCTGCAGCCATGAAATTAAAAGACACTTGCTCATTGGAAGGAAAGCTTTGACCAACCTAGACAGTGTATTAAGAAGCAGAGACATCACTGTGCCAGCAAATGTCCATATAGTCAAAACTATAATTTTTCCAGTATTCATGTAAGGGTATGAGAGTTGAATAGTAAAGAAGGCTGAGCACCAAAGTAGTGATGCTTTTGAACTGTGGTGCTGGAGAAGACTCTTAAGAGTCCCTTGGACATCAAGGAGATCAAACCAGTCAATCCTAAGGGAATTCAACCCTGAATATTTTTTGGAAAGACAGATGCTGAAGCTCCAGAGTAGACCTGATGAGAAGAGCTGACTCGCTGGAAAAGACCCTGATGCTGGGAAGGATTGAAAAGGGGGAGGCAGAGGGATAAGGTGGCTAGATAGCATCACTGACTCAATGGACATGAATCTGAGCCAGCTCTAGGAGAGAGTGAAGAGCAGAGGAGCCTGGTGTTCTCTGGACTCTGATACCAGAGTCCATGGTATCACGAAGTATCCGACATGGCTTAAAGTCTAAACAACAGCCTTTGCCTTAGCTATGAGAATAGCCACCTAACTCACATTCATATGCTTGTTGTCCTTCAATTCATCCTCTTTAGTTACCACTGCCACATTCTTCCTAAAGTATAGCTTTATATTGATGTCATCCACTGCTTGAAAACTTTATAAGTAACAATCGTAAGGTAGTTCATCCATGTCCTACTCTTTGTGATGCTATAGACTGTAGCCCACCAAGCTCCTCTGTCCATGGGATTTTCCAGGGAAGAATACTGGAGTGGGTTGCCATTTCCTGCTCCAGGCCATCTTCCCCACCCAGCAATCATACCCACATCTCTTAAATCTCTTGCGTTGGCAGGTGGGTTCTTTACCACTAGTACCACCTGGGCCCGTTAATGAGTTCAGAATATTGTTCATACTCCTTATTCTAGGTATGCATGGTCTTATGCAGTTTGGTCCCAGCAAGACCTTTCCAACCTGATTCCTTATCATCCCCCTTAACATACCCTATCTAGTGACATCCTAATGGGTAGAATTAAATAGGGTGAGTTCAAGAGTGCAGACAGTGAAGCCTGGCTGCCTGGCTATGAATCCTGATGTCTCCAGCTTCTCCCTGTGTGATTGTGGGCAAGTTACTTGAACTCTCTTTGTCTCAGTTACCTCATCTGTAAAATAGAGATAATTATAGCTCCTATGGCATAGTGTTGTCATGATAATAAAATGGATTGATGTGTGTAAAGTATTTAGAACAGAGCTCAACACATGTTAAGCACTTGGTAATATGTGATTTTTTTTTCTTTATGTTTTGTTCACATTGTTGATTCTACTTGGAAGCCCACTTCCCTCTCCTTAATCCCTTGGTTTTATGTCCATGTTGAAATTCTACCTGTCCTTCAAACTCTAGCGTAATCATCTTTCCATTGATCTGGGTACAGTCTATATTCTTAACCACTAAGCTGAATTTCTTCTGCCACAATAGCATAGAAATTAATCTCATGATAAAAATCACTTTGTTTTCGGATGAAATATAACCAAAGATATACAGAAATGTATGGTTTGTGGAATGATTCCAGCAGCACTGTTCATAATATTTCCGGCAATGCTGAATGGAAGACTGTCAAATTAAAAAGTCACTTTGCAGTCCCTGAGCACCAGTCTTAATAATTAAAAGAATCAAGTTGTCCTTGTGCTTCAAGATTATGGAGTTGTCCAGAAGACCTTGCAGTAAAGAGCCATCAGCATTCTTTATTTTGTGGTCACCGAGACATTTAAAGGTATCTTTCTTTAACCTTGAGAATTATGGCCCATTCCTCAAACACTCAGCTTTCTGGTGAGCAGTTAATGAAGTGGAACATTTTTGATTCATTGGGAGACAGTTTGAGAATGAATTTTCAAGCTTGAGTTTCAAGTAATATTGGAACCCTTTTTTAAACAGGCTTCCAATTGGAGAAAACAGAGAGTCCCTAGTGAGATTTAGCAGAAGGGACTGGCTTTTTTTTTTTTTTTTTTTTTTTTAAGGGAATTATATACTGCCTCTCATGACTTGGGGACTCAACTATACTAGGCTCCAATGAAAAGTGAAGTATTTGTCAAGAGGAAAGATGTTTAAAAAGTCCTAACCTAGTTTCTTGACTGCAGAAACAGAAGTCAGCTGAGCTAATAAGCAAAAATGAATTTATTAGAAAATTTGACAGAATCAACACCTTTGGACTGAATTGGAATCAAAAGAAACATGAGATCCTTAGAAGCCACAAGTATGAATTTGTCTTGTAGTAGGAACTATCCCTTTGACTTGCAGTGCAATGATTTATAACCAACTATTTCTTTCAGTCTTGTACTATTGGATCACATGTTATCTCTTGCAAGAAAGCGGTCCTTTGTACCAAGCCTAAATTACGTGCTGACTCCCCATCTCTGTTCCCAGAGAGAGACAGAGGATATGGCCTTTGGCAGTCACCTAGATCACTGTAGTCCTCTCTTCCGCAGAAGTATAACAGTAGGGCTGGAGTAATCCCCCAAGGATGATCACAGTCGGTATGAGGAAGAGAGAAGAATGGGTATAGGACAGGCACAAAATGACAAATGTCTACTTCAAATCATGGGGAGCAGGGAGCTTTAAAAGTAGCTCAACCAATATGTCATAAGCCCCTTAGATTTTCTTTTAGACTCAAACCTGGTCCTTGTTCAAAACTAAAATTTACTTAAAAAGCCACGCTATTAAAAATTTTTGAAAAGTATACCTAAAAATTTATCTTTATCTACAAGCATGACCAATCTATAAAAATGCATCCTAACTGAAAAGCAGAATGCAAAGTTAAATTGACTCCAAAATCAGCTGCAGTTTTTCTCCATTATTTTTCCAAAGTGGTTCTTGTAATTATCAGCAGTTTTTAACTTGTATTTTTTTTCTTTTATAATTTTCAAAGTATAGGATCACCTGAAATAGTAGCAGGAAAACAATAAAATCTATTTGCTCTCCCTCTGGAAGCATTTATTTTCTTACTTGTGTATATATAAAGTCTTTATTTTTTTGATCCATGTCTATTCTTCTCTGGAAAAAAAAAGAGAAAATATGTTAAGTTCCATCTCTTCTACTCACATGTGGCTAAAGTACCATTTAAAAATAGATTGTCAGATGGAAGTAAATAAAAATAATTGAAATAAAAGTGTGAGAGTGGATTAGGAGTAGAATTGACAGAAGGGCATTTAGACAGCTTACCCATAGGTAGTGGGGCCATTAGCAAATAAATTAAGGATTCTCTGGCTTGCTACAGGGTCTTTAAAGTTCCCAAACTTTTTAAAGCATTATTCTGTGTAAATTGCATTCCATCAAACCTAACTGAGGTATTGCAGATATTTATCTGTTGGTTTTAATACTTCCTGTGAGATCAGCAAGATACAGGGTGCTATGGAGAAGAGGGAGTTAAATCATGCCGTAAGACTTTTTTTTTTTTTAATCATGAAATAGAACTATGCAAAATTACCAGATATGTAATGCAACAGAATATTATGTTACAGCTATGGTATATCCAGAAGGGAGTGGTCAGTGGTCTGAGGTAATTAGAAAAGCTCCTGGAGGAGGGTAGACTGAACTGCATTCTGAAGAATAGGTGAGATTTGATAGTTGGAGACAGATGGGAAAGGAAATGCCCTGAGCAAAGGTAAGGATATTGACTCAAGAAATTTACCCAGTCCTTTTCTTCTACAAATATGCAAAATGCATGAGGCTTGGCATTTAAAATGTTTTCATTGTAGACATGTGGTTTCTAAACCTAGCAAACAATGCAGTGTAGATGATCCTTCAAAACAAAGATAATGCTTAATTGTAGGCCATTCCATCTATAACTTTTTAACTTTACAGTTTGCTTTTTAAAATAAACTACAGTTTTTGTTGTTGTTGTTTGTTTAACTTACTGTTCAGGATAAAATTATAGGAATAATTCCAATGACATGTTTCTTAAATTCTGTAAAGCTATATATATTTTGTTGTGCCCAGCTATTTGATACTGTCCCTACCACCACCTTTCCTTTGATACAAAAAAGAAAACAATAAGAAAGTGGTAATAAATGAAATTCTAGCTCATTTCTGCAGCCACTTCGGAAAAATCATGAGAAAGTTAAAGAGGGTCCTGGTGTGTCTCAGTCCTGGTGAGGTAAATACACAAGTTATGATTATGCCCGTTTTTTGACCTATTCTTGAAAATTATGATGTAACTAGTGACAGAGAATATCATTGTTCTGAAAATTTTTACCTTATTTCTCTGATTTATTTAAGAATTTTAAAGAAAATTCTCTTTTGCCTGATTGTTACATCTACTTTTTGTGACCCCATAGACTGTAGCCAGCCAGTCTCCTCTGTCCATGGAATTCTCCAGGGAAGAATACTGGAGGGGGTTGCCATTTCCTCCTCCAAGGGATCTTCCTGACCCAGGTTTAGAACTCAGGTCTCTTGCATTGAAGACAAATTCTTTACTGTCTGAGCTACCAGGGAAGCCCAAAACTGTTCAAGGTTAAGGGAAAAGGCAGATTTAGTTTTCCAGTGTAAAATGTGGAGAAATTAGATGGTAGATATGTAAGTCAATGACCTTGATGAGCAAGAATCAGACTAACTTAAACTTTAAGTGAAATTTCACATACTGCATAATTAGGATAAAAGCTGGAAAAGTAAATATTGGTTTCTTTAACCAGTCAGTGGCCTGGAAAGGGGATGGCTGCGGGGACAGGTGGTAGGGGGGAGTACATGGACGTGAAGATATGAGTTAATAATTCTGATACTCCTATACTTGTATATTAGAATTGAACTGTTCAGTAAATGGATGGCCAATGATGGGAGCCATATTTCTTACCGTTAAGAGTGAAAGTTTACAGATAAACAAGGAGAAGAGGCTAGTATTATCTATATGGTAGTAGAAGAGTCGGCGACATCAGTAAGAAGTTATGTTTAGGTTAACATAGATGCAGACAGGTACGTACAGAAATACATATAGATGCGTATGCATTCACAGGTTCATGTACACATGCATATTCCCTTACTCTTTCAACAGAGAGAACCTAGAAACAACTAACAAAACTCCAGTAGAAAGAAGCACGCCTCACACTCAGAATCGGGTTTCTAATATTGTTTTCTAAGAGAGGTAACCAGGGTTCTTTGGAGAAATGGCTAATTATAGGAGTGGGCAGAAAATGCTCAAAATGAGCTTGGGGCATCTTGATCAGAAAGTAAGGACCTATTTAAAAAAAAAAAAAGGAAAGGATGAGGATGTACCGAAGCAACACAGGAGCCACATGAGAGAGCTCCAAATGGCCAAAACTACAATACTTTGAGCAACAAAATAAAATGATATTGGATTATAACCCAAAGTATAAAATATCCATGAATCCATTCTGATATAAATAAGTAATTAAATAAGTAATGAGGGGGAAGAGACAAATATCTGTGCAGACAAATTCCAAATAATTTATATAGATCCTCTACCCTCAAAGAGATAAAACATAATTCTCTACTCTTTAAAGTTTGTGCCAAGTATAGTAACTTTCTTCCAAAGAATACGCTGTGAAAATTTATGATGGAGAAACTGGTGAACTTTTGCCTCACTGGCATGGTCAAGGTTCACAACATGAGAAGTACCTTGGATAGCAGAGACCCTTGGTATGGTTTTCTTGGTATGATGGGATTAAAGGACTCTTTGCCTCTGTGATCTTCCTCCTCTGTAACTTTAGCTTAGTCACACAAAAAACAAAATACCAGAAAAGATTTCACTAGAGAAGCATCTACAAAATAAGTGACCAGTACTCCCAAAATTGTCAAGGTCATTAAAAATAAGAAAAATATGAGAAGTTAGCACAGTCAACAATTGTCGAAATAGACATCATGACTAAATGTATAGTGATAACCTGGATGAGATTCTGGAACTAAAAATGAGACATTAGATTAAAAAGAAAGGAAATGTGAATAAAGTATAGACATTAGTTAATATAATGTGTCAATATTGATTCATTAACTATAATAAATAAAGTATTTAATGTAGGATGTTAATAATAGGGGAAACTGGCATGTATGGAAGCTCTCTGTACTATTTTTGTACTTTTCCTCCCCAAAATTGTTTATTATTAAAATAATTTGAAAGAAAGGAGTAGGGAACTTAAAGATTTTTAAGAACTCAAGAGATGTATCAACCAAATATAATATATGAACCATTTATAGAAGAAAGATTGCCATTTGGAATGTATAATTATATTATCTATTTACATTGAAAATATGTGATTCAAAATTTTCCTCAGGTTACTGAGTATATTTAACCTCTAATGAATATATTTTAACTAGTTTCCAGAAGCTGACAAAGGTTTTCTATAAAAGACCAGATACTACATACTTTAGGCTTTGCAGGCCAGATGATAGTGTTGCATATGTTTAACTGTCTTATGAAAAGAAAGTGGTCTTAGGCAATACCTAAACAAATGGGCATGACTGTGTTTCAATAAAACTTTATTTAAAACTAGACAGAACACTGCATTTGGCATGAAGGCTATAGTTTGTTGATCATTGATTTACTGTAATTTGAATGTTAGTATAAAATGAGGTTCATATTATATTGGTGATTTTTCAACTCTGTTTTGCAGAATCTAAAAAAATTCACAGAGAGCTTAAGGACAGAATTGTAACTAAAGCAAGGTAGAGGCAAAATGAACAGAACTTAAAGTATCCCAGTATTACTTCTAGCTGAGAAGTCTGCTTTTGACATTTTTATATAAGGAAGTTCTGGGTAAAGTTTTGTTTGGAGGGCAATGTTAGATAATGGCTATGAGAACTGACTGTGGATTCAGACTATGGTTTCAAATTCTAATTCCACCATTCCTTACTATCTTTATGACCTGGGACTTGTTCCTCAGTTTCTTCATCTCTAAATTTGGAACAATAGTACATCTGTACGCGCATCAAATTATAGTGAATATAAGTATAAAAAGTACTATGGGGATAGTAATAATAGTATCTGAATATATATCAGTTTGTAATTAAAAATAAATGAGAAAATATATATTCAGTACTTATAGCAACTGGTACAGAATATTTGGTTATATTCACTGCATTCATAAATAATATCATCACTGATATCAGCATCATTTGGTTAAAAAGAAAAAAGCATGGAAATGACTAGACCTTAGGGTCTCACTCAATTTAATTGGCCTAGTCTTATGGAAATTAGTACATTTTAAACATTCCTCTACTATAGGATTTTTTTCTTTTAAGGGATTAGGGAAAAACAGCAATCATTGGCTGAAGTAAGTCATATGCTTCTCAGCTCCAGTTTCTAAGAATTGGACTGAAAAAAAGCCTGATTCTTAAGATAGCCCCAAGCTGACCCAAATCTTGACTAATCTGAGCAGAAAATTAAATGAAAAATTAGAGATCCTTATGTTCTGCTATACCATGAGTTAAGTGGCAGGAGCACCATTGGACAGAGTGAAAGATGATGATCTTCCAGTTTCTGGGAAAACAGCTCCTGCCCCATTGGCTTCTGCCTCACCTGGTATGTATCCCCAAAAGGGCTGGGTAGGGGGGGGATAAAAAGAAAATAGAAATGTGTGATTTGCATGAGTGATTTAAACAAAACAAATATTTAGACTAAATATAATGAAAATTAAAACTAATGACCATAATTAGCTCACAGAGCTAGTGACGATGGAGCCAGGGTTTTCCTCTGTCCTCGTATACTATATCCTACTGATGTGTCTTCCCATATCTTCTCCCCCCAACCCCAGTATTTCTCTCTTCCTCCCATCTTTTAAAATTATCTTGAGTTGAAATAAGAGAAGCAACTAATCAGAGCAGATTCAGGGGACAGAATCAGAAATTCTCCCTGGTCTTGATAGCCCCTGTCTTATTCTCACCATTCTGCATCTTGAAAATTCATAATGACCCTCCACAGTGCTGCAAATGAAAGAAGAACCCTTTGTGTTTTTCCCTGCTCAACACCCAGGACATAGATTTCATAACTTTTAAAAAAGATGAGAATGATCTTTTCTAACGTACACTGGAAATGTATACTTGTTCTTCCATCAAGTGGCAGGTTGCCCAGGTGCCTCATCTGCTAGAAGCAAGATTTGACTTCCCTCAATTAGAAAACATCTCAAGCATCTAGACAAATGAGACTGAACTACATTGGAAAGGATTAGTGCCTGGGGAACTCATCCATCATGTTTTCTTATTTACGCATTAAGCATTCAAATCTATCAGAGAAAAGCTGTTGGTACAAATGGCTGTCTCAAAACCCGCAGCCCGAAGCTTTTGAATTCCTCAGTTTAAATCTTATTTTGATTTTCCTTTGGGCATTTTGTATTTGCTGCATGTGGGCTCTCTGTTGCCTTTGAGTTTGACTTTTGTAGAAAAACCATAATGTGTGTTTCCTACAAAGGCTTTGTCATTTACTGTCCTGTGGTAGTTGAGATGTGTTTGTGTGTTGCTTTTTATCTTTGTTGTAGTCTTTCATCTTGGAAAATAGAGCAATGATGACATGAGAGGATATTTGCCTGCCCCTTTTCCTTGATATCTCGTTGTCTTTTTACATATGTGAATATACTCAGGTTCTTTTGAAGTCTTACCCCAAAATACAAGTTTAAGTTATGTTGATGCCTTATTGTAAGGCATAGATGGCTGAAATGCACACTATTTCTTGCTGTGGCAAAGGATGTGATCTACTTAACAAGAGCTTTTCCTTCTCTGTATGCCCTGTACTCCAACAGCACATTTATAATAAACCAAATTTTCTAAATGTAATATTATTTTACAAAATTATATTCTTGCTTTAATTGTTTACTTTTATATTGTCTTATTAGAAAACTTATAAAAGATTAAGAATCATCTAGAGAATCAGTTTTGAAGATATATATTAGAATTATCTATTCTTTTCTGGGGGATGTTCCTGTGGTGAATGACTAAGTTGGTGATTGAGTACGTACAGAATTTTTATATAGTGTGCCGCACGTGAGTAGCACAATATTTGGATGTAGTAGGAACTTAATGAGTTGATGATGGAAACCGGTGTACCAGTGTATTCATATGTAGAAAATTCAGTCCTGTCAGTCAATAACTTATTGAATTCCTGTTACATTACAGGCTTCTGCTAGGTGCTTTTATTATCACTAAATTTAACTTTCATTGTTCTTACTGTACTTTAACAAGTATTTCTCAAATACTTATTAAATATCAGGCATTATGCTGGGAACTTTCTATGCAGTGATTTATATACTCTTCACAAAAACCTTATAAGGTAGTTTTATTTTTGTGCTCAGTTTACAGATGGGAAAATGGGTGCTTTAAAACCAATTAAGCATTCATCCTATGTCAAATAGTTTGCAGCTAGCAGTCAGGATTTGAATGAAAGTCATAAAATATTAAGGTAGTAAAGTTCTTTTTTAAAGTATTTTATTTTATATTGAAGTATAGTTGATTAACAGTGCTGTGATAGTTTCAGGTGAAAAGTGAAGGGACTTAGCCATACATATACATGTATCCATTCTCTTCCAAACTACCCTCCCATCCAGGCTGCCAAATCTGCAAGCAATAAATGCTGGAGAGGGTGTGGAGAAAAGGGAACCCTCCTACACTGTTGGTGGGAATGCAAACTAGTACAGCCACTATGGAGAACAGTGTGGAGATTCCTTAAAAAATTGCAAATAGAACTACCTTATGACCCAGCAATCCCACTGCTGGGCATACACACCGCGGAAACCAGAATTGAAAGAGACACATGTACCCCAATGTTCATCGCAGCACTGTTTATAATAGCCAGGACATGGAAACAACCTAGATGTCCATCAGCAGATGAATGGATAAGAAAGCTGTGGTACATATACACAATGGAGTATTACTCAGCCGTTAAAAAGAATTCATTTGAATCAGTTCTGATGAGATGGATGAAACTGGAGCCGATTATACAGAGTGAAGTAAGCCAGAAAGAAAAACACCAATACAGTATACTAACACATATATATGGAATTTAGAAAGATGGCAATGACGACCCTGTATGCAAGACAGGAAAAAAGACACAGCTGTGTATAAAGGACTTTTGGACTCAGAGGGAGAGGGAGAGGGTGGGATGATTTTGGAGAATGGCATTCTATCATGTATACTATCATGTAAGAATTGAATCGCCAGTCTATGTCTGACGCAGGATGCAGCATGCTTGGGGCTGGTGCATGGGGATGACCCACTGAGATGTTATGGGGAGGGAGGTGGGAGGGGGGTTCATGTTTGGGAACACATGTAAGAATTAAAGATTTTAAAATTAAAAAAAAAATTAAAAAAAATAAAATAAAATTGAGCAGAGTTTCCAGGTAGTAAAGTTCTTAACTACAAAATACCTCTTCAGATGCAAATATATGCAAACTATGAAAAAGTTGGCTTAAAGCTCAACATTCAGAAAACTAAGATCATGGCATCTGGTCCCATCTCTTCATGGCAAATAGATGGGGAAACAGTGGAAACAGTGTCAGACTTTATTTTTGGGGGCTCCAAAATCACAGCAGATGGTGATTGCAGCCATGAAATTAAAAGACACTTACTCCTTGGAAGGGAAGTTATGACCAACCTAGATAGCACATTGAAAAGCAGAGACATTACTTTGCCAACAAAGGTCCGTCTAGTCAAGGCTGTGGTTTTTCCAGTGGTCATGTATGGATATGAGAGTTGGACTGTGAAGAAAGCTGAGCACCGAAGAATCGATGCTTTTGAACTGTGGTGTTGGAGAAGATTCTTGAAAGTCCCTTGGACTGCAAGGAGATCCAACCAGTCCATTCTAAAGGAGATCAGCCCTGGGTGTTCATTGGAAGGACTGATGCTAAAGCTGAAACTCCAGTACTTTGGCCACCTCATGCGAAGAGTTGACTCATTGGAAAAGACTCTGATGCTGGGAGGGATTGGGGGCAGGAGGAGAAGGGCACGACAGAGGATGAGATGCCTGGATGGCATCACCGACTTGATAGACGTGAGTTTGAGTGAACTCTGGGAGTTGGTGATGGACAGGGGGGCCTGGCACGCTGCAATTCATGGGGTCACAAAGAGTCAGACCCAATGAGTGACTGAACTGAACTGATGACTCTTTCTTAAGCCTGTATCTTTAGAAAAAGAGCACTACTATGATGGGAAAACCGACCTAAAAATTCAGGTTGTGGAAGTCAAATATAACAGACAGTGGGGCCTGACAAAATAAATGGATAATAGGATCCTTGGAATATACAGTGACACAAAAAGTGATTCTCTGATGCAGAAAAAATGAAGAGCTTGAGGCTACCAGCTAAAGTATTATGGTTTTCCTTTGAATATTCATTTGAGATGATGCTGAGAATATCCTGGAGAACAAAACCATCTCAGAGCTCATGTTCCAGTGGGAGATTTGTTTGTCACTTTGTGCTATTGCTGGTGAACAGGCTATGTGAGCAATAACCATTACATGGTCTGTGGCTTCCCAAAATGTGGGAAGGGAAGATAGCACAGCCTGAGGAACCAGAGAGACAGAGCCAGTGAGTGTTGGCAGAGTGTGGCTGTTGGCACATGGAAAAAAGATTATGGTTTGTCTGGGGCTGGGCAGAGAGGAGACTCCATCCAGCCACAGGGAACCAAGAGTTCAGAAGCGGGAGCAGGTATCCTCCATCTTGCATGCACTCAGACCAATGCTTCAAGCAACAGGGGGCAATGGGTTTTTCAGAATGAGACCACCAGAAAATCATTATCTATTAATATTATGCCACCTGTCGACTTTGCATTCAGTTTGGCCATTTTCATGTTTTCTAAGTTCACAGTAAAACACAGTGTAAAAGCACTTGTTTTATAAGCATGCTTGTCATATAATTTAAATATTCTTCAAAGTCCTAGAAGATAGTTAGATTTGAAGACTGTGGATGCAATGCAGTGAAGGATAAGCATAGAGAAACCCTAACGTGACAATATCCCATTAAAAACCCACACACACCAGGATGGGGAACATGTGTACTCCCATGGCAGATTCATGTTGATGTATGGCAAAACCAATACAATATTATAAAGTAATTAGCCTCCAATTAAAATAAATAAATGTATATTTTAACCCCCCCCCCCCCACACACACACACACAAATGACAGTTCACACAGATGTACTGCAGGAGTGATCTTTGTGATCTGAAATAGTCAGATGTGTTTTAGGGCTGAGACTTGAGGTTGCCTTCAGAGGATAAGTAGGATTTCTCTAGGACAGGAGGGGTTGAGCCATCTGGCTGGGAGAACAATGTGAACAAATACCCAAGGAGATTAATAATTTGCCACAAATAAGAATAATTGTTGTCAGGCAGAATAAAGGGTTATGATGATGGGATGACTAAAATGGGATGACTCAGGCAGTGGGAAATATGAGGCTGACGGGCAGTGAAAATTTAGGGATACAGGAATAGCATGCTGTCTCTGCAGAGTATCAGGAGTTGAAGCCTTAGCAGTAAATTATCTCATATGTAGTCAACAAGGCTGATTCAGGTTTATGAAGCTTGAAGCCTGTGCAATTTGGAGAATCATGTTTAAGGAACAGAATACACAATTACAAATCCAAACCTGCTAGAAACCTACATAGGCTTTGGAAGAAACCAATTAAGTGAGAGACCCTGCATCCTAGGTTTCATTCATTTCTGGAATACTGACCTTTGATTAGAACAGTTTTGACCAACAGCAATAAAATGTGAGCCACATATGCATTTTAAATTTTTTGATGTGCATATTGAAAAAGGTAAAAATAAATGTGAATTTTTGTAATATTTTACATAATCCAGCATATCTGAACTATTATCAGTTCAACATGTAGAGATATTTTACTTTTTTTTTTTATACCAGGATCTTTGAATTCTGATGAGTATTTCACAAAATGTTAGATTTGAAGACTGTGGATGAACACTTAGGACTAGTCACATTCTAAGTGTTCGATAGCTTCACATATCTAGTAATTGCCAAATTAATGAGCACATGATAGAGTCTTGCTCTCCAGTGTGTGATCTTTCTGTGTGTCACCACCATCATCATCACCTGAGAGCTGGTTAGACTGCAGCAGTCTAGACCTCACTCCAGACCTACTGGATCAGAATACGCATTTTCAGTAAGGTCCCCAGATAATTCATGTACCCATGAAAGTTTGAAATGTACTCTTCTGGGGAACTGATTCAGTTCAGTCTCTCAGCTCTGTCAGACTCTTTGAGACCCCATGGACTGCAGCTTGCCAGGCTTCCCTGTCAATCACCAACTCCTGGAGCTTACTTAAACTCATGTCCATTGAGTCGGCGATGCCATAATAAGTTGGTCAACTTACTAGTTAATGGGGAATTTAGAAGTTTTCAGAGACTTGCAGAGTCTGAAAAACAGTTGCAGAAAGACCTAAACGTTCTCAAAAAAGTGCCCAAAACATCGGTAATGGAGGAGGTTTCTGGGATCAAGAGGACAGCAGTTACAAACGACACAGCAAAGTTGAAGAGAAGGATTAGAATTGAGAACCGTCATTGCCAGAATTATAACTGAATAATAGCAGCTGTCATCACCATCACTTTCGCCACCACCTCCATCATCATCGTCATTCTTTGTTGCCCATTGGTAAACTGAGTGATTTCAGGAGAGAAGTTAAAAAATGGATGTGGAAGTGTTAAGAATGCATCAATGGAGGATTGGATAAAGAAAGTGTGCTACATACATATAATGAAATATTACTTATCTGTAAAAAGAATAAAATAATTCCATTTGCAGCAACATGGGTGGGCCTAGAGATCATCATACTAAGTAAATCAAAGAGAAATATCATATGATATCACTTACATATGGAATCTTAAAAATAAAAAGAAACAAATGAACTAATTTACAAAAACAAAAGTAGGTGGGAGGGATACATTTACAAAAACAGAAAAAAGTAGGTGGGAGGGATACATTTACAAAAACAGAAAAAAGTAGGTGGGAAGGATACATTAGGCATTTGGGATTAACATATACACACTACTATATATAACATAGTTAATCAACAAGGATCTACTGTATAGCTCAGGAAACTGCTCAATAATCTGTATACCCTATATGGGAAAATAAACTTTAAAAAGAATGGATATATGTGTATGTATAACTGAATCACTTTGCTGTACACCTGAAACACAACATTGTAAATCAACTGTATTTCCATATAAAATAAAAACTAATTTAAAAATGATAATGCATCATGAAGTGAGTTTAGATTCGTTTGGGGCAGTGAAAAGACAGCACAGACATGCAGGTTATCATGGTGGATTCAAAAAACTAAACATTAACCAAGCAGTAGTTGCAGGAATTTTTCAGGCTAACTATGAGGCTCTTATGGTATATGCCTCCCCCTCATTCGTGCATGCATAGTCTTGTCCGACTCTTTGCCACCCGTTGGACTGTAGGTCACCAGGCTCCTCTGGCCATGGGATTTTTCAGTCAGGAGCGCTGGAGTGGGTTGCCCTTTCTTTCTCCAAAATGTTTCCCTCTCATCGTTATTTTATCCTTGATACTCCAGTTGGAATAGTGCTAACTCTAATCATGTAGCAACTTCAGAATACATTTGGAATAATTCTGAAGCTTTATTATTGAAAAATTTTGTAATGTAGCTTTACAGCTAGAAATGAAAAATAATCCTTCTTAAGCTGCTTAATTGAACACCTTTATGCCTGAACACCTTTATGCCTGCAGCCCAGTTAGTGATGCATGCTATGGATGACAGTGGCTGGAAAGAGAGGGATGCCGTTTCCTTCATAACTTCTGAGATTTCATGGTATTTGTTTAATTATAGGAACATCTCTCATTGCTGTTGCAAGTGTCATTTATTCCCTTTTGCTGTTGATTTAGTACTTTTTTAAAATTTAGATTCAAGAAAACGTGAATGTTTTTATTTAGAATATCAACATCTTAAGATTCAAATGAGTTTATTTTATTCTGTGAGCAAAGATATTGTTATTGTTATTGCTATTAGAATGGATTTTCTAAAAAGTGTTTGGTTGATTTAGGGAACTGAGTGCTTCCATGTATAAAGAAAAACCCAGATATATGGGGCCATGTATTCAACTTTGTATTTTCCATAATCTGGTCAGTGTCTGGAACATAACTAGCACTCTGTAAATAACACAAAGATGGATGGCAAGATGAATGGACGGATGGCAATGCAACAATTATTTCCTCTACTTACATGTGTATATGTATGCTGTGTGTGCTAAGTTGCTTTAGTCATGTCTGACTCTTTGAGACGCTATGGACTGTAGCCTGCCAGATTCCTCTGTCCATGGGATTCTCCAGGAAAGAATACTGAAGTGGGTTGCCATGCCCTCCTTCTGGGGATCTTCCTGACCCAGGGATCGAACCCAAGTCTCTCCTACGTTTGCAGACAGGTTCTTTACTACTAGCACCACCTGGGAAGTCTGTATATGTGTATATAGTTGATCTAAAAACCATTACTTTTGGTATGTTTCATTATCTTGATTAAATTAACCAACTAATGTAGTGAAACTCTATTTTTACATGTTTACTTAAACGCTGGTATTGACCTTTTAATACTGATTGATCTAGTTAAGTGTTTATTTATATAGGTAAAAGCATAAAAGATTGCTCAGATGGTAAAGAATCCACTTGCCAATGCAAAGAGACTCGGGTTCGATCCCTGGGTCAGGTAGTTAACCCAGAGAAGAGAATGGCTACACACTCCAGTATTCTTGCCTGGAGAATTCCATGGACAGAGAAGCCTGACAGGCTATACAGTCCATGGGGTCATAACGAACTGGACATGCCTGAGCAACTAAGCATGCAAGCTAACACACAAATGTGGAGTAAGACTCAATCTTTTGGTGGTTTAAGATGCTAATTAGTAAATGCAAGTGGAATATACACTGTGTGTCAGTTATTGTGCTAGACCTTGGGGACATATAGTTGGGAAAGAGCACTTTTCAACTCACTTTATTTGTGTACAAGTATTATGTTATGTATTCAGGTTATAAAAAATGCAACTGATGAATAAGTAAAAAACAAGCAAATAGAGAAGGCCATAAAATCTTACTGGGAGATCAAAGAAAACTTCAGAAATAGGAATATTCTAATTTAATATTTTAATTGATGGAAGGTGAACATGGGAAGGAGAATTCCAGACGAAGTGAGCAGCAAGTTCAAAGGTAGACACAGGATTCTTTGAGGCTTGGTAATAATGGGGACAGTAATTATGGAGGTCTAGAAACTGAGGTGCCATCTTTGAACATGCATTTTGGCTCAAAAAGTTTTCTAAATTGGAGCCTTGGTTCAAATATGGGATGGGCATTAGAACGAGGCAGACTGACTTACATTTTAACTCTGTATGTTCTTAAAGTTTCTGAACATCAATTCTTTGGTTTTTTAAAATGAAGTAATACCTATTTAATGGAATACTGAAAACGGTTACGTAAAATATTATCTTCTTTTGCATTGATTTGAACAGATATTTAAAAAGGCAAATATGGATCCCTTTACTTTACAAAAGTCTATCAGTCCTGTCTTCTGACCTGTTGACTTTTGAAAGTTGCCTGTAGTTGGGATCAGAAGCCTGGCACGCTGCAGATCTCAAAGTGTGTGTGATCACATCCACAAGTGTTCGGTTAGACTGGCCGAAAAGCCCGTCCATTGTTTCCCATACATCTTATCACCTGAACAAATCTTTTGGCCAGACTAGTGCTCTGCAAACCAGTTGCCACTTCAGACTTTGATCTTTGCTGTTTCATTATTACCTAAAAAAGAAAGTCCTATGAAACTCACATTTGTAACAACTTCAGTCATTATTTGGATACAATTAATTTGTATCATGTAAAGATATAGATGGGTTGAGCAACTGAAAATATAAATGACAGAAAAATCTTAAGCAAGTCTTATAAATTTTAAAGCATTAATTTTTAACAGATAAAAATTAAATTAACAAGATATTTTATTCACCACATGAAATGATTTGATTATTTGGCCATGAAGTTATTTTATACTGCCTTGCCCAATATAATTGCTATTAACAATTTTAAAGATCTATGTTGTACTGAATTGCCATCTTACTGATCATATCTTATTTTCTTGCTTAATCATCTGAATCTTTATGTAAAGACATTATGATTAATAAACCATTATCCAACCATAAAAGAAATTTTAAGACATCCATATTGTGTTTTTTTCTCTTTTGTAAGCTAAGATTATCTTCTGTACCTAACCACAGATTTTTAGTCAAAAATTTTATGGCTATGTGTTATGAAGAGAAACGAGATCAGCAAGTGAATTTTGTGTTTCTTGGAGTATCATTTCAACAGTTTTCTTTCTTTCTACTCATCTCTTCCTCTGTTTCTTCTCTCTCATTTCCTTCCTTTCTAAATATAAATGTATGTGTGTGTGTGTGTGTCAATGCTCGCTCTGAAAAAGATATTATATTAATTTTTAGTCTAAGGAGAATTGTAAAAAGGATAAGACGTATTGTCCTTGACCTCAGGGAGTTTCTGTTTCGGTAGAAGAGAAAAAATTATCGATTGATAGATAAATAGAGGTAGAAAAAGCTAGAGATATTTACAAGTGTTGTGAGTGTGTCTGTGTGTGATACAGGGGGAGGCAATGACCTGAGCAACTGATTATAACAATATATCATTAAAAAATAAGAGTAAATAGCCTTTAAATTAAGTTAAATGATCAAAGACTTTAGAAAAAATTAATATGAATGGAAATTAAGAAATTGACTAATGAAGCTCTTACACTTTTATTTACTGTTTAAGAGTAAGATTTTGTTCCATGTGGAATCAGTATGGTGTTATCCATTTCTTATGTCCTGTCCCAAAAGCCCTAGCTCATCTTTATTCTAATGAATTTTGGCCGTGCACCTTCTCTGCTGTTTGAATGTAGAAATAAGATCAATAAAAATTAGATCTGTTTATCTCTGACCTCTTCTACCAGAAGTTCAGTCAATTAAGTGACCATTTGATAGCTTCTGACACATATGAAAGATTGCAAGAAAACATACGTAAAGAGTAGATGACACTGACTGGGAATTAAACTGAAATGACTCCTTTTTATGATTCTCTAATGGTTTAAAGAGCAATAGTCTGTGAATTCTTGCAGCACAAGTTTGATGTAAATGAATTCCTTTTTCTTGTTGCATTATGTTAACTTCCTTAGGAGTTGTTTTATGGACAGGTCACCTTTTAAGTTTCCTCAAGAAGCATTGCAGTGGAATAATGTACTATAAATGATACTTATCCACAAAGTAAAATATCTGGTAGTTCATTGCTTAGCTGGGACAGTATTTCATATCATAAATCCACCTACATAATAAATGTGGTTGTTACTAAGTTATTTCATCAGGTACAGAGTTTATTAGTTCTCGAAAGTCTTGTAAGTCTTCATAGAACTGTTCAACTTCACCTTCTTCATCATTGCTGGTCAGGGCATAGACTTGAATTACCATGATATGGAATGGTTTGACTTGGAAACGAACAGAGATCATTCTGTTGTTCTTGATATTCATCCAAGTACTGCGTTTCAGACTCTTTTGTTGACCATGATGGTGACTCCATTTCTCCTAAGGGATTCCTGCCCACAGTAGTAGATATAATGGTCACCTGAGTTAAATTCACCCATTCTAGTCCATCTTAGTTCGCTGATTCCTAGAATGTTGATGTTCACTCTTGCTACCTCCTGTTTGACCACTTCCAATTTGCCTTGATTCATGGACCTAACTTTCCAGGTTCCTATGGAATATTGCTCTTTACTGCATCGGACCTCGCTTCTATCACCAGTCACATCCACAACTGGGTATTGTTTTGCTTTGGCTCCATTCCTTCATTCTTTCTGGAGTTATTTCTCCACTGATCTCCAGTAGCATATTGGGCACCTACTGACCTGGGGAGTTCCTCTTTCAGTGTCCTATCTTTTTGCCTTTTCATACTGTTCATGGGGTTCTCAAGGCAAGAATACTGAAGTGGTTTGCCATTCCCTTCTCCAGTGGACCACATTCTGTCAGACCTCTCCACCATGACCCGCCCATCTTGGGTTGCCCCACACGGCATGGCTTAGTTTCACTGAGTTAGACAAGCTGTGGTCTGTGTGATCAGATTGGCTAGTTGTCTGTGATTGTGGTTTCAGTCTGCCTGCCCTCTGATGCCCTCTCTCAGTGCCTAACTTGGGTTTCTCTTACCTTGGATGTGGAGTATCTCTTCACTGCTGCTCCAGCAAAGCACAGCCACCACTCCTTTCCTTGGATGTGGGGTAGCTCCTCTCGGCTGCTGCCCCTGACCTGGGATGTGAGCTGGCTCCTCTCTGCCACGCTTGTGCACCATCGCAGCTGCCACAAAAGAGTACGTCAAGGCTGTATATTGTCACCCTGCTTATTTAACTTATATGCAGAGTACATCATGAGAAATGCTGGGCTGAAAGAAGCACAACCTGAAATCAAGATTGCCAGGAGAAATATCAATAACCTCAGATATGCAGATGACACCATCCTTATGGCAGAAAGAGAAGAGGAAATAAAAAGCCTCTTGATGAAAGTGAAAAAGGAGAGTGAAAAAGTTGGCTTAAAGCTCAACATGAAGAAAACTAAGATCATGGCATCTGGTCCCATCACTTCATGGCAAATAGGTGGGTAAACAGTGGAAACAGTGGCTGACTTTATTTTTCTGGGCTCCAAAATCACTGCAGATGGTGATTGCAGCCATGAAATTAAAAGACGCTTACTCCTTGGAGGGAAAGTTATGACCAACCCAGACAGTATATTCGACTCCAGTACTCTTGCCTGGAAAATCCCATGGATGGAGGAGCCTGGTAGGCTGCAGTCCATGGGGTCGCTGAGAGTTGGGCACAACTGAACAACTTCACTTTTGCTTTTCACTTTCATGCATTGGAGAAGGAAATGGCAACCCACTCCAGTCTTCTTGCCTGGAAAGTCCCAGGGACAGAGGAGCCTAGTGGGCTGCCATCTATGGGGTCGCCCAGAGTCAGACACGACTGAAGCGACTTAGCAGCAACAGCAGCAGACAGTATATTAAAAAGCAGAGACATTACTTTGCCAACAAAGGTCTGTCTAGTCAAGGCTATGGTTTTTCCAGTGGTCATGTATGGATGTGAGAGTTGGGCTGTAAAGAAAGCTAAGTGCAGAAGAATTGATGCTTTTGAACTGTGGTGTTGGAGAAGACTCTTGAGAGTCCCTTGGACTGCAAGGAGATCCAACCAGCCATCCTAAAGGAGATCAGTCCTGGTGTTCATTGTTCAAAGGACTGATGTTAAAGCTGAAACTCCAATACTTTGGCCACTTGATGCGAAGAGCTGACTCATTTGAAAAGACCCTGATGCTGGGAAAGATTTAAGGCAGGAGTTGAAGGGAACAACAGAGGATGAGATGGCTGGATGGCACCACCAACTCGATGGACATGGGTTTGGGTAGACTCCGGGAGTTGGTGATGGACCAGGAGGCCTGGCATGCTGCAGTTTATGGGGTTGCAAAGAGTCGGACATGACTGAGTGACTGAACTGAACTGAACAGAGTTTATGGTTCCTTGGCTGGCCCTTTAAAAGCTATTGGTAAACACAGTTCAATAGAGATCTTGTGAAAACTCATTCCTATTATCAGCAAATAATATCTAGTAACTAAACACTGTGAAGTATAATTAATTATACAGCATTGTTCTGTTAAGAACAATAGAATATTTACAGTATCTCTTGTTGATGCATTTTATTTTCCAAGAATGAAAGTTGTTTTGCTACAGGATGTAAAACAGACTTTCCTTGTGAATATCTATTATTTCAAAAATATTATCTATTATATGGTTCCTTTAAAAAAATTACATGAGTAGAATAACATGAAGACATTATTTTTAGGAGATACGTACAGTCTTTACTCTGCTGTTGAGAATTGAAAATGCTTTATTCAATCTAACTTGGAATTTTTAACTTGGATGTTATAAAAGTGTAAAATAATGATTACTCAGGTTCATTTGACTGATCTAGATATAGACAAAATTCTTCAGTGGGGGGAAAAAAAATTCCTCTTTGCAACCCCATGGACTGTCCATGGAATTCTCTAGGCTAGAATACTGGAGTGGGCAGCTCTTCCCTTTTCCAGGGGATCTTCCCAACCCAGGGATTAAACCCAGGTCTCCCACATTGCAGGCGAATTTTTTACCAGCTGAGCCAGAAGGGAAACCCCTAGATATAGACAAAATTCTTCAGTGAGAAAAAAACAGAAAATCAGTAGGGTCACATTTCAACATTACACAAACCATGCTTTTGGAACTCAGACTTTCTTTTATGCTTAAGGATTCCAGGAATATAAACACTTTTATTGAGCATCTTTGCAGTCCCCTCTGAGTATCGCTCTTATTCATCTAGGCTTCCTGTCCACATGTTATTTATATTTCTGAGCTTCTTGGATTTATTAAGATTCACTTGTCTTTTCTATGTATCTCCAAAGTACTATTTTCTATTTACTAAATCTTTCAGACTTCAAGCTCTGGCATCATCTGTCTTTTCCCAAGCACCTACTCTTTTTAAGCTCAATATTGTGTTCACAGTGCAGAGGTCCTGTTGCTTTCCCCAAGAGGAAAACGTTACTGAGTTATGTGTAGGGACCTGAAGACAAAAATCTGGCCCTGAACTTGCTGGAGATTATTCATACGGAGAATTTTCCAGCTCTCTTTGTATTCCTGCCTAGAGCCATTGAATGCCTCCTAAATCACTGACAGAAAATTTAGGTCAATACATTGCCTGGGGTCATTTAAATTTCAAATCTGCTGCCATTTTCCTGCTTGTTAACTATCGGCAGAGAAGAGCAGTGTGCCTACAGTTAGCGAGCTGGAGCCAAGGAACCGGCACAGGAAACTTCAATTTAGAGTAAAACTTATTTATGCTCTGCTGAAGGGGGCATGTCAAGAAGGTTAATGAGTCTAAATTGGCATTTTGGCTTCTGACTTAGGGCTGGATTGGGAACTACATATAGTGTTAAGGATGAGTCTCTTTGCTCAATTCTATATGACTTTTTATAGTTTAAAATTTAGGTGTATATATATATGTGTGTGTGTGTGTGTGTGTGTGTGTGTGTGTTTATAGGGGAGCGTAGAAAGTATTCTGGCTCCATACAAATGACCTGTGACTAAGATCAAAATTTCATGACTTGCTAAAACAAGTCAAGTGGTCAAATTAACTTATTTAGAAAATAGAAGTAGACCCACAGATGTAAAAAATAAATTTATGTTTACCAGAGGATAAGGAGGGGAGCGATAAATTGGGAGACTGAGATTAACATATACACACTTCATATATAAAATGTGTAACTAATAAGAATCTTCTGCGTAGCACAGGGAACTCTACTTAGTACTCTGTAATGGCCTATAGGGGAAAGGAATCTTTAATTAAAAACAAAAGACAGGAGGCGGGTGCAGAATCCCCAGTATTTCCAGGTCTTCATGACCAGCACAGAGCACAGACAAAATCATTCTCGCTGGATTCAACCAAAAGTTATAATTGGGTAGATTCCACTCTGTCCATGTTGACAGCCATATGGCAGTCAACTCCATCATAGCTGGCCCTGAAGATAGAAATAGAGGATACAATTTTATTTTTGCTACTTATGATATGCTGAGCTATAGTGTCAGGTACCTCTGGACCCAGATTTGGGTTTCTTGAGGTGTTCTCCATTAAAAGGAACAGAGCTCATTAGAAAAATGATTGATTTTGGTGTTGGCACAGAAAAAGTACAAGAAAAACTGAAATCTCTCTTACTGCCAGAAAGTTAAGGAAACACTTTAAAATTGGCAGTGGCAATATGGAAAAACGTAGAAGCCAACTCAAAGGAGCTGCCAGTGATCAAATTTTGGACTATATGAGTGACAAAATAATGATAATAATGAATTATTACCCATGGAATCAAATAAATACCCATGTGTAATCCTGATACAAATAAATGATTAAATAGTAAATCGGACAAAAGAAACAGCTTTTTCTTACAGTAGGATTCCAATTAGTGTAAAAGGAATAATGGAAGTAAAAAAAAAAAATGACCATTTCCCAAACCATAGTAATTGTTGCTGAATCGTGTTTTGTTCCAAAAATAACTGGCGGTAGCTCTATTAGGAAGTGCTTATATATGTGTATCATATTGTTTGTCTAGAAAATTATGTTGTCTGTTTTTGGAGATAGCCTTCTCATGATTTACCTGAAAATATATATATAATCTAAACTATTATAATTCACTATCCCTTTTTTTCCCCAATAGAACTTGAATTGTGTTCTATATACTGTTTTTTCCCATTGAAATTAAAAGCCTAAGAATTCATCAAATAGATTTAATAACAAATTTTAGGGGAGAAGTGGTTAATTAGAGACAGTTAATGAGCACCAGTGATTGCATTTTGCAACTGCTATCTAACACAGCATCTAATTTGTCTATTTTTTCTTTTAATTGTATTTATTTGTATTTGACTACGCTGGGTCTCTGCTGCTGCGTGGACTCTCTCTAGATCCAGTGAGTGGGGCTAGCGTTTTCCGAGGCGCTCGGGCCTCTCACTGCAGCGGCTTCTCTTGTCGCAGAGCACAGGGCCTAGGGTGCGAGGGTTTCATTGGCTGCAGCACGTGGGCTCGCGGGCTCAGCAGTTGCAGGGCATAGGCTGAGTTGCTCCCATGTGGGACCTTCCTGGACTGAAAGCTCATGTCTCTTCCTGTTGGCAGGTAGATTCTTTACCCCTGAGCCACCAGGGAAGCCTAGTTGTCTATTTTTAACTCGCCAATTGAGAAACTCAGTTCATTGATCCAGGGGTTATATAATTTATTTTCCAAATACATGTTTCTTTTTCAATTAATTTTTGTTATTTTAACTAAAATTGTAGTCAGAAAACAAGTTATTATTTTTTGTAATTCATTGAGACTTGATTTGTAGCCTAGAATTTATCAGTTTTCAAAAATATTGCATGCATGCTTTAAAAGAATAAGTAGTCTCTACTTTCTGAGTAGTGTTCTATCTATGGCTATTCAAATATAGTAATCATATTATTTAAATTTGTATATCTTTATAAGTATTTTTCTTGTTCTCTCAATTTTTGAGACAGGAATAACTTTAAGTCTGTTATTTAGAAGTAGTCCTGTGTGTAATTCTTTCAATTTTTGGTTTATGTATTTCAAAGTATATTATTTGATACGTAAAAGTTTAGTATTGCTGTATCTTTTTTGTTAATTGTCCCTTTTATCATTGTGAAGTCACTATGACTTTTATTGGTTTTTTTTAAGGCCATATTTTGATATTGACAGATCTATATATTTGGTTATTGTTAGCTTGGCATATATTATACCTTATTTATTGCCATCCCATAATGTATATTTGAACTGTAGATGTTTCACTTGAAATATCATATAGTACATTATTAAATTCAATATGACCGCCTGTCTTCTAACTGGTATGTTTGATCCATTTATATTTACCGTGTATATTTAGAAGTATTTCTAAATATATTACTGGTGTATTTAGAAGTATTTCTGCAGTATTCTTTTCAACTTTATACTGCTTTTTCTCAAGTTATATTCATTTCATACCTATTTTTTATTGTTAATATTCCATTATTTCTCTCAATTGTTTCATTCCTTACAACGCTATTTTCATTTGTTTTAATAATTAACGTTAAACAGATAGCATGTCTTTTAAAATCAACCAAAGATCAACAATCAGTATGTCCACCCTACTCCTGAATAGCAGTGAACGGTTTAAACTGTGGTCATCTCCATCAGTTATCCTTCTTACTTTTTTACCCCCAAGGTAGTGCTGTTTTTGTTGTTCTATACCATCATTGTTTGCTTTGATTCCCAATATGTTAACCTGTTTATTTGTTCACCATTCTATCTTGTATCACAGATATTTTTTTGAGGGGGATAATTTATCTTCTTCTTGAAGTGTATTTTTAGAAGCTAAATTAGTGGGAATCTGCTCGTGCTATATTTTATTGTTACAAATATGTTTTATTGTTAGTTGTTAGGTGAAGAAGCCGGATACACAATTCTAAGTCAATAGGTAGTGCTGTTTATCACATGAAGGATGATGGTGCCATCCACTTTCTATAGTTAATCTTAGAATGGCAGCCTCATTGCAGTTATTTTGTAGGTGGTTGTATTAGTCTCACAGAGCTGCCATAAAAAATTAGCACACAGTGAGTGGCTTAAAGAAAGACATACGTTGTCTCACAGTTCTGGAAGCTAGATGTCCAAAGTCGAAGTACTGGCAGGGCCATTTTCCCTCTGAAGTTTGTAGAAGAAGACCTGTTCCATGCCTCTGTCCTGGTCTTTGGTGGTTGCCAGCAATCCGTGGCATTCCTTGACCGTAGACCCATCACGTCAAACTCTGCCTCTGTATTGACATGGCCACCTTCGCTTTGTGTGTTTCTGTCTCTTTACCTTCTCCTCTTTTATAAGGATAAGTAAAATTGAATTTAGGGCCTACTCTACTCTAGTATCATATAATCTTAACTAATTATGGCTACAAAGAGCCTATTTCTGAGGAGTCGTATTCTGGGGTTCCAGAAAGGACATGAATATGGGGGGAGGAAGGTAGGGATATTTAATCCAGTTATACCGTTGTAACTTTTTCTTGTGGCTGTTTTAAAACTGCACATTTTTCTTGAATTGTCTGTGATTCCTCTAAGATATACATTTCTATTTATGGATTACCTTACATTGATCCCACTTGAATTTTTTTGTTGTTGCTGTTATTCCTCTCTTCAGTTAAGTTGTTCAGTCGTGTCCAACTGTCTGTGACCCCATGGACTGCAGCACGCCAGGCCTCCCTGTCCATCACTAGCTCCCAGAGCTTGCTCAAACTCGTGTCCATCAAGTCGGTGATGTCATCCAACCATCTCATCCTCTGTTGTCCCCTTTTCCTCACACCTTCAATCTTTCCCAGCATCAGGGTCTTTTCTATTGAATCAGTTCTCAGGAGGCCACATTATTGGAGCCTCAGCTTTAGTATCAGTCCTTCCAATGAATATTCAGGCTGATTTCATTTAGGATGGACTGGTGTGATCCCCTTGCAGTTCAAGGGACTCTCAAGGGTCTTCTCCAACACCACAGTTCAAAAGCATCAATTCTTTGGCATTCAGACTTCTTTACAATCCAACTCTCATATCCATCCATGACTACTGGAAAAAACATAGTTTTGTTTAGACGGACCTTTGTCAGCAAAGTATCATTTCTGCTTTCTAATATTTTGTCTAGGTTGGTCATAGCTTTTCTTCCAAGAAGTAAGCGTCTTTTGATTTCATGGCTGCAGTCACCATCTGTGGTGATTTTGGAGTGCAAGAAAATAAAGCCTGTCACCATTTTCAATGTTTCCCCATCTATTTGCTGTGAAGAAGTAGGACTGGATGTCATGATCTTAGTTTTCTGAATGTTGATTTTTAAGCCAACTTTTTCACTCTCCTCTTTTACATTCATTAAGAGGCTCTTTAGTTCCTCTTCGCTTTCGGCCATAGGGTAGTGTCATCTGCATATCTGAGGTTATTAATATCTCTCCCAACATTCTTGATTTCAGCTTGTGCTTCATCCAGCCTGGCATTTCACATGATGTACTATGCATATAGAGCTTCCCTTGTGGCTCAGCTGGTAAAGAATCCACCTGTAATGTGGGAGACCTGGGTTCGACCCCTGAGTTGGGAGGATCCTGAGGAGAATGGAAAGGCTACCTACTCCAGTATTGTGATATGGAGAATTCC
The DNA here is from genome assembly GCF_032405125.1 of Capricornis sumatraensis. NCBI lineage: Eukaryota > Metazoa > Chordata > Mammalia > Artiodactyla > Bovidae > Capricornis > Capricornis sumatraensis. Next base: position 8,438,808 of record NC_091091.1, on the reverse strand, counting down.
ATGAACTGTATATAGTCCACGGGATTGCAAAGAGTTGGACACGACTGAGTGACTTGCACTTCATTTCACTTCACTCTGCATGTAAGTTAAATAAGCAGGGTAACAATATACAGCCTGGATTACTCCTTTCCCAATTTTGAACCAGTCTGTCATTTCATATCTGGTTCTAACTGTTGCTGCTTGACCTGTATACAGATTTCTCAGGAGGCAGGTAAGGCGGTCTCGTATTTCCATCTCTTGAAGAATTTTCCACAGTTTGTTGTGATCCACTCAGTTAAAGGCTTTGGCAAAGTCAATGAAGCAGAAGTTATTGCTTAAAACAATAACTTCTGTAATTCTTTTGCTTTTTTGATGATCCAACAGATATTGGCAATTTGATTTCTGGTTCCTCTGCCTCTTCTAAATCCAGCTTGAACATTTCGAAGTTCTCAGTTCATGTACTGCTGAAGCCTGGCTTGGAGAATTTTGAGCATTAGTAGGATGTGAGATGAGTGCAATTGTGTGGTAGTTTGAGCATTCTTTGGCATTGCCTTTCTTTGGGATTGGAATGAAAGCTGACACTTTTCCAGTCCGATGTCCACTGCTGAGTTTTCCAAATTTGCCAGCATATTGAGTGCAGCACTTTCACAGCATCATCTTTTAGAATTTGAAATACCTCAGCTAGAATTCCATGACCTCCACTAGCTTCGTTCGTAGTGATGCTTCCTAAGGTCCACTTGACTTCACATTCCGGGATGTCTGGCTCTCGGTTGAGTGATCACACCATTGTGTTTATCTGGGTCATTAACCACAGATAGTACTTCTGTGTATTCTTGCCACCTCTTCTTAATATCTTCTGCTTCTGTTAGGTTCATACATTTCTGTCCTTTATTGTGCCCATCTTTGCATGAAATGTTCCCTTGGTATCTCTAATTTTCTTGAAGAGATCTCTAGTTTTTCCCATTCTATTGTTTTTCTCTATTTCTTGGCACTGATCGCTGAGGAAGGCTTTCTTATCTCTTCTTGCTATTTTTTTGAAACTCTGCCTTCAGATCTTTCTTTTTCTCCTTTACCTTTAGCTTCTCTTCTTTCCTCAGCTGTTTGTAAGACCTCCTCAGACAACCATTTTGCCCTTTTGCATCTCTTTTTCTTGGGGATGGTCTTGATCACTGTCTTCTGTACAATGTCATGGACCTCTGAACATAGTTCTTCAGGTACTGTCTGTCAGATCTAATCTCTTGATCTATTTGCTCCTTCCACTGTATAGTCATAAGGGAATACCTGAATGGTCTAGTGGTTTGCCCTACTTTCATCAATGTAAGTCTGAATTTTGCAATAAAGAGTTCATGATCTGAGCCACAGTCAGCTCCTGGTCTTGTTTTTGCTGACTGGATAGAGCTTCCCCATCTTCGACTGCAAAGAATATAATCAATCTGATTTTGGTATTGACCATCTGGTGATGTCCATGTGTAGAGTCTTAAGGATGTTCGCCATGACCAATGTGTTCTCTTGGTAAAACTCTGTTAGCCTTTGCCCTGATTCATTTTGTACTCCAAGGCCCAACTTGTTTGTTCCTCCAGGTATCTCTTGACTTCCTACTTTTGCATTCCAGTCCCCTGTGGTGAAAAGGACAGGTTTTTTTCATGTTAATTCTAGAAGGTCTTGTAGGTAATCATAGAATCATTCAACTTTAGCCTCTTTGTCATTAGTGGTTGGAGCATAGACTTGGATTGCTGATACATCGAATGGTTTGCCTTGGAAATGTACAGAGATCATTCTGTCATTTTGAGATTGCATTTCAGGTACTGCATTTCAGAATCTTTTGTTGACTGTGAGGGCTACTCCATTTCTTCTAAGGAATTCCTGTCTTACTAATTCTAGAACTTCTTAGCCTTTGGCAATTGGAGTAACGTGTCTTTCAGCTCTTAGTACCCTCTTCATGGAATGCCAATTTAATGTATTTTAGACTTTCTCACTCTAATCTTTCATGTCTCCTAAGTTCTCTCTCTTATTTAAACTTCTTTTAAAATCTTCCATTCAGTTTATAATTTTAATTATTGTACTTTTTATTTCTAGAATTTTTTGCTATTTCTTCAAATCTCTCTGTTTTCTTATATTTCTTGTTTTTTTTTTTAAACCTGGTTTTGAGTTACTTCTTCTATTTTTATAAACATGGACATTGTTACTTTATAATCCATGTCTTTTCAGTGCAATAGGTGAAGTCTTTGGCGTCTAATTGTTATTTGATTTTCTGAGAATCCTCCAAGAGAGATCACACTTGGTTGAACTAGATCTGTGAAATCACAGTGACTTGAATTTTACATGCCTTTGTAAAGAGAGAATTTGTATGTATAACTCAGGACCCTGCTAACCTGAGGTATCTTAGCTTTGGTTCTTCTGAATCACACTGAAAAACTATACAGTTAGAGTGAAGTGAAAGTGAAGTCGCTCAGTTGTGTCCGACTCTTTGCAACCCCATGGACTCTAGCCCACCACGCTCCCCCGTCCATGGGATTATCCAAGCAAGAATACTGGAGTGGGTTGCCATTTCCTTCTTCAGGGGATCTTCCTGACCCAGGGATCAAACCCAGGTCTCCCGCATTGCAGGCAGACGCTTGAGGTCAGTTCTTATTTATAGATTCTTAGGAAAGTTTTCTCTTCTTTCTTTATTCCATATCCTGAGTCAAGACCAAATCAGTGAGTTATTTTGCTAACCCCCTTCTCAGGCTAGTAGATTTCTCTGCCTTACCTTTACAGTGGGGTGTGAACTTAGTAGGTACAAGATTTATGCAAGGATTTCAGTTGCAACTTCCCTCCTAACATAGACCCAAGGTATGTCTCTTACCACCACAATGCCATTAAAAGTCAAGACTTGTATTGGTTCTTGTATTACAGAAAACAGAGCAATGCCAAGACCATTTCAAGTTTATGACTCTAACTGTATTCATTCTTTTGTTGAATAAACATGTATTGAGAACTTGCCTGATGCCAAGACCTAAACAAAAGAGTCTGTAGTACACTTAGCTCACAACTGGAGGTATTGCCCTTGCCCACATTTGCTGGAATATCAACAAGTTAAAAACTAAATATGAAAGGTGGTAAAATGTGCTAGTAAAAATATATATTTATTTTTAATTTTTTCAATAAAGCAAAATGAATAAGATAAAAATGATAATATTTTATAAAGAGTGGTTAGAAAAGGCTGGTATTATAAGATGAGCTTTGATCATCAGTCATTGAAAATGAGGGAATTCTTCAGTGGGTGTCTGGGTGAATAGATGAAAGTTGCAAATTCCTGAGATGGAATCTCTTTAAAGAACAAAGAGGAGATTGGTTAGAGATAAAGTCAGAGAGATGGATGCCGTGGTTGTGGTAAGCAATTTCAGGCCAGGCAAGATCATAAAGGATGACCATTGTTAGGTCTTTTTATTTTACACTGAATACTATTGAAAGCTCTTGGTGTGTTTAAATATAAGGAATCATTTGATATGACTTACAATTCTGTTTTTGCACTCTTTTGATTTCTTTTCTCATCTTGTGATCTCACTGTTTTTGAAGGATTAAAAATTTTAAAAAGTGTGCATATGTGGATGTAGTTTTCCAGTATATGTAGTCCATTAGAAGTAGAAATTCACATATATTCATCCAGTTGCAAATCACGTTCCTCTGTATTGTCATGATCAAAACAGATTTTTTTTTAATGTTTTAAGACCACTGATTGATTTTAATATGTCTGAGGCCAGAAACAACTGTTCATAGCATCCTTATAGTATGCTGATGTTTATAATTTAGACTGTGCTATTGACCTTTTCATGCTTAAAGGGTTGCCTTAATTGTAGAGAGACATATAGAATACCAGGAGATTGTTTTATTTTTTGACTTAATTCAATTTTTAATGTCATTTTTTCTCTTAAATAATGCTCTGCTAGAATTTAAATATCCTTTCTTACACATGAGATGGAAGTGTTTGACAGATGGTTGGCATCTTACTGAGGGTCCATCAGGATGTGTAAATCAGTATAATTACCTCTTTTAACTTTGATGATACCTTCTGAGAAATTTGATAGTTTCTCCTGCCTTTAATTCCGCTGCCTAGTGAGTGACAAGCAGTCTTTTGAATAAGGAATAAGTTTACATCTCAACACTGCTAAGCAGAGTAATCTTCTCAAAGACATTTTAAAAGTTATTTAGGATCCACATATATTTGAAATTTAACTAAATGTACTACTAGCAAAATAAGTAATTAAACTGAGGAGACAGTGTGGATGAACCAGTTACATTCTAGCAGAGTCAAAATATAATTTACCCAGTTGGGCAATAGTAGTTCTGTTAAAATTGACTTCTCTACTTGGAGGCTGGCAAGTTTCTTTTTCATGTTGATCCTCAGATATAACCTAATGCATAAATATTAATATGTGGATTAAAAGGTGGCAGTGAGATCTTAGAATTGAAGAGGCAGGATATTTAATCCACAGTTGACTTTCAGCTTATTTCAACTCTTGTATGGTTGAAGCAAATGTTTCTTAAGTGTCTTCTAATGAAGAGACTAGCTATTTCTACTTCATGAGAAGAAAACAGAGTAGTTTTCAGTGGAAAAAAAAAAATTGCAAGGTATTCTTCGGGTCACTTTTAGCCATAATCCTTCAGACATAGTTGGGATATCAATATTACTGTTAGATGGCATGTGAATTATAACACTGTCCCAGAAATTATAAAAGTGGTTTAAAAGTTCAGTGTTATATTAAGTCCATCGTGTTCTATACTATTTGGGAGCTGACTAGAAAACACTTGTGAGTCAGTGCACTACACGATAGGTATCCGGGCAGCACAGGTGTGAGTAAAATATGAGTTATGGAGTCCATGTCTTGCTGACCTTGTTGAGAAAGACTAATTCCTACAAATAACAAATAAAATGAGGCAAAATTTCAATTTTTTTCAGGTCAAGATGTAATCCATCAAGGGAAAAATTCAAACACTGTCTGGTCTAAAAAATAAAAAAAGGTTATCTCCTGGTGTATCTGATCTTCTGAACTGCCCCTCTGTATGCTGCAGTCTCCAGGCCAGGACATTACAGTGACCTACTCAAAAGTTTATACTAAGCTTAAATCAAAGGATAACCAGCATGTTGATGCCAGTAACTTACCAAATCCTGTTATCAAATCAGGCCCCACTACTCACTGTAAAATCAGTACTCACAAATGTTGATAGGAAGAAAAGGTGATTTTAATTAGAATGTCAGTAATTTGGAGAGAGAGTGGATTCAGCATCCCCCTCAAACGTACCTCCGAAGATTCTGCCTGGCCATGAAACCTTTTAAGGGGAAATAGGAATGCAATCTTGGTTTATCATTGAGATAGGAGGTCAAAGTCATCTCCCACTGTGTACAGACTTGTGCACAAGCTTGTCGACTCTTTGTGATTTTTCTTTAGATGCTCTCTTGTTCACACAGTTGATTTATGAGATTACTGAAGGGGAAGCTAAGGAAGAGATCTGGTCATCTGCTTAATTACATATTCTTCATTTTTACTTCTTTGATCTATAGATGGAACCAGCAAGTTAGGCAAAGTATTGTATGATCAAAAGATGAGAAAGTTGTGCTAAGGCTGGAGATGAGTAGAGCATGAGGGTGTCTGGTTTATGGTTAGAAGACAAAATGGGCCTCATGCAGAGAGCTCTTTCCTACAAAGAGCTTTCTCCTGCCAAAAACTTCTTATAAATTCCCGCTTGTCAGAAGAGCATTCCATTTCTATGGAATACTAGACAAAGTCCATCTTCTGTTGTTGTTGTTGAGTTGCTCAGTTGTGTCCAACTCTTTGTGACTCCATGGATTGCAGCACTCCAGGCCTTCATGTTCTTCACTTTCTCCGAGTTTGCTCAAACTCATGCCCTTTGAGTCAGTGATGTTATCTAACCATCCCATCCTCTGTCACCCCTTTCTTCTCTTGGCCTCAATCTTTCCCAGCATCAGGATCTTTTCCAATGAGTCAGCTCTTCACATCAGGTGGCCAAAATTTTGGAGTTTCAGCTTTAGCATCAGTCCTTCCAGTGAATATTCAGGGTTGATTTCCTTTAGGATTGAGTGGCTTGATCTCCTTGCTGTCAAGAGTCTTCTCCATCTTCATGCTAACGTAGGGCGCCATCTTCTTAGAGCAGAAGATGTCAACATGGGTCTGTAGCATCTCTTTTCTGACCATTACAGTTGCCTGTTTACATATGTGGGCAGAACAACCTATACTTATTTTGATGCCCACAATGATATAGATTATTATGAGCAGTAGTGTTAATCTCATTCTCTTAAAGCCAGGTCTTGGAACTGTGCTAGCCATAAGCTCAGTATTGCTCAGGATGGAGCAGTTTATGTCATAGCTGCAGGCTGGTCATCATGCAGTTAACTTTTTCCCTCTGATGGCAGTTACTTATCTTTTTAAAAAAGTCAGGAATGTATATCAGATACTGAGTCTGTGACTCTATTGTCCTAATCATTAGCTGCTTGGGCCTGCTCTTTTATGGTTCAGCGAGGCCTGGGAGACCAGCTTTTCTGTAAACTAGCGGCAGGAGACGTGGAGGGGCTTTTGAATTGATGCTGGGGCAGCGAGGGGCACACAAGATTCCACTTAGTTTCCATCCTAGTCAGAGGTTTTCTGCTCTCCTGCTCTACTGCTTTAGCCCTCATTTTCCTCTATACATATTTAAAATCTGCTAATTTGAACTGTCAAAAGATAAACTGAGGCATATTAATTTTTCTTAAAGTTTACTTAAGCAAAAATCGATTCAGACAAGACAGCATCCCATTGAACAGATAGAAAGGCACTCCAAGGATCTGTATAGAATCGAGGATGTTTATAGGCAGAAGAGAAGTTATACAAAGAAAAAAAAAAAAAACACTTGGTTATTGCAAGGTTACTCTCCTTTAGGGGATGTCAGGAATCAGGCAGAGTGCCTTACTTGATTCCTAATTAGCTGGTTTAAGTGTCCATTTCTGGGAGAACTGAAACTCTCTCAGTTTGTTGACATGGCTTAACATAAGGCATCTGGGGCCTGTTGTCTTATTTTTAACAGGATATATTTAAATTTTTTAAAGTTATTTTTCTTGATGACCCATTAACTTCTAAAATTTTTAAGATTCTGTAGTTCTTCAATCAGTTTTCCAGAGAAATCCATTTCATTCCCATAACCGTGCAAGCCAATAAACTCAATTCGCTTCTTTGTCTTCTTTCAAATCTTTCCAATTGACCCGTGTTTGGCTTCCAGTCATTTCGACATCACTTCATCATTTCAGAAAGCATCATAGACCTTATAATATGAGAGAATGTGGGATCAGATGGTCATCAAAACTTGAATGGGCCATAGACAGCTGGGTACACATGGCTATTTGAATTTATATTTAAATCAGTTAGAGTTATGTTAAAGGAACACTGTATTTCCCCAGTCATACTAGCACATATCGAGCCCAGTGGCTAGTGGATACCATAATCATCATATAGGAACATTTCCACTGTTGTTGAAAGTTCTGTCTAAATTTAAGGCACTGTAGAACCCGCATTCCATGTTACTCAAAGTTGCAAAAAGTTACTTATGAACTAAAAGATAAAAATTCTATTTCAATTCAGCATTTTCTCTCTACTATTTACCTGAGCAAAGAATGTTCCCAAAAGCAGACAGGAGAAGCAAAGGAATTGAGGAACCTCTTGATGGGACTCTTTCATTCTGAAGAAGACTGCACTGCCATTTCCATTTATAAAGGTGTCATCTGCCAAAACAGAAATTTGATGAATTGACAATTTTAGGTAGCCTTTTTATTTTTATTTTTCTGCCTGACATTTTTATGCTGTTTCCTGTGGTCACTAATAAGCCAGAAACTGCTGACAGAGGGCATTTATGTGACAACATCTATTTTAAAGTACTAACAGGTAGCAAGTATCTGATTAATCTAAGTTGTCTATTTTCTTTTTCTTATCTCCTGGCTTTGATTCAAGGCTACTGTAATTAAATGATCATTCTGAAATAGATGAGCTTCCAACCAATGTTAAAGTTTTCATTAAAATATAGCATGTTGAAAAGCACACAAATCCTGAGTGTAGCTTAATTAAATGTCACCAAGTGAACACACTGGGTCATCAGAAAAGCAAGAGAGTTCCAGAAAAACATCTACCTCAGCTTTATTGACTACACCACAGCCTTTGACTGTGTAGATCACAGAAAACTGTGGAAAATTCTTAAAGAGATATGGACACCAGACCACCTGATCTGCTTCCTGAGAAATCTGTATGCAGGTCAAGAAGCAACATTTAGAACTGTACCTGAAACAACACACTGGTTCCAAATCGGGAAAGGAGTACATCAAGGTTGTATATTGTCACCCTGCTTATTTAACTTATGTGCAGAGTACATCATGTGAAATGCCAGGCTGGAAGAAGCACAAGTTGGAATTAAGATTTCTGGGAGAAATATCAATAATCTCAGATATGCAGATGATACCAACCTTATGGCAGAAAGCGAAAAACTAAAGAGCCTCTTGATGAAAGTGAAAGAGGAGAGTGAAAAGTTGGCTTAAAGCTCAACATTCAGAAAACTAAGATCATGGCATCCAGTCCCATCACTTCATGGCTGATAGAGGGGAAAGAATGGAAACGGGAAGAGACATGATTTCTTGGGCTCCAAAATCACTCCAGTTGCTGACTGCAGCCATGGAATTAAAAGATGCTTACTCCTTGGAACAAAAGCTATGACCAACCTAGACAGCGTATTAAAAAGCAGAGACAGAGTCCAAAGAAACGAATCTCCAGTCTATGTTCGATACAGGATACAGGTTGCATGGGGCTGGTGCACGGGGATGATCCAGAGAGATGATATGAGGTGGGAGCAGAGAGGGGGGTTTCAGGATTGGGAACTCATGTACACCAGTGGCGGATTCATGTCAATGTATGGCAAAACCAATACAGTATTGTAAAGCAAAATAAAGTAAAAATAAAAATTAAAAAAAAAAATGAGGCAAGAAAAAAATAAATAAAAAGCAGAGACATTACTTTGCCAACAAAAGGTCTGTCTAGTCAAAGCTATGGTTTTTCCAGTAGTCATGTAGTGAGAGTTGGACTATAAAGAAAACTGAGTGCCAAAGAATTGATGTTTTTGAACTGTGGTGTTGGAGAAGACTCTTGAGAGTCTCTGAGACTGCAAGGAGATCCATCCAGTCCATCCTAAAGGAAATCAGTCCTGAATATTCATTGGAAGGACTGATGCTGAAGATGAAACTCCAATACTTTGGCCACCTGATGAGAAGAACTGACTCATTTGAAAAGACCCTGATGCTGGGAAAGATTGAAGGAGGGAGGAGAAGGGGATGACAGAGGATGAGATGGTTGGATGGCATCATTGACTCAATGGACATGACTTTGAGCAAGCTCCTGGAATTGGTGATGGGCAGGGAGGCCTGGCATGCTGCAGTCCATGGGGTCACATAGTCAGACACAACTGAGCAACTGAACTGAACTGAAGTGAACACACCTGTGTAACTCTCACCATTTTAAACCCTCCAAGCCCTCTGTGTGCCCTCTCCCCATAATTATCTTTTCCTTATTCTCAGAAGTAGCCTCTCTCATGACTTCTTTTTCTGTGAACTAATTTGTTCTATGGTGTTTTATTTTTTTTATTGACGTACAGGCGATTTACAGTGTTAGTTTCTTCTGTATAGCAAAGTGATTCAGTTTTGTATAAATATACATATATGTATATGTGTGTATACACATATTCTTTTTCCACATTTTTTTCATTATGCTTTATTACAGGATATTCAGTATATTGTTGTTCCTTGTGCTAAGCAGTAGGGCCTTGTTTATCATTATGTCCTATTTTTGGAATAGAATTATACAGGGTGAGATTTTTATGCCTGTCTTCTTTGGATCAGTGTCATGTTCCTGGAATGCATATTGTTGCATATGGTTATATTCTCTCATTTCTTTTGCTGTCTAGTAAGCTACTGAATGAACATACCACCATGAAACCATCGGTTGCTAGATCGTTATGAACTTTCTTATACAAATCTGCCACAACAGAACTGTGAGAATTTTGCACCTTAAGGAATACTTTCACCAGTAACTGAGGACGCAGCAATGTAGACTCATATGGCAGTAACTACACTTCTCTCAACTTCCAGCAGTTCACACCCTGGCTTTCACTCAACTCAGTGACCACAGTGTCGAAAGGCAATGCCAGTCACTGGGGTTGAAACCAGGGTCTCATCATCTGTCTCTGCTCAGAGAGGCACTGGCTTTGGGGGATAGCCTGGAAAAATAACCTTGATATCTGGGTGCATGTGCAGTGCATCTTTACTTTTATTATTATGATTTTAATTAATTTGGTCATACCTGGTCATGCACACAGGATTTAGTTGCAGCATATAAACTCTGCTTTGAGGCATGTGGGTTCTAGTTCCCTGATATGAGTGAAACCCAGGCCCCCTGCATTGGGAGCAGGACCACTGGAGAAGTCCTGTGCATCTGTAATAAAGCCCTGAGTCGCCAAATGGAAGGAGAGATATTGGGCAGAATCTTAGGTGAGAAACGGACACAGAGGATACCGTATTTCTGTTTCACGGTCAACCTAAGATTTTTTTTTTTCTTTTTTCCAATCTTGATGCATAGCAACTTAACTATGTATATTTTGTTTTTCCCTGTGAGCTGAGTAAAGGAGAGAGAAGCTAGGGATTAAAGATCAAGGAGAGGTCTTTTGTTCTCACTGTTGGCACATTCAGCCATACAGTCTGAGAAGACATTAGTTAGAAAATGAAGAGCTGAGTGGATTCAGGGAGAAAGAGGTCTTGCTTTCTCAGCAGGCTCTCGAAGCTTAGATTAAAAACAATCATTAACAGATATAAAGGGCAGCACCTATGCAGCAGCTTCACAGGCCATCTCAACATGGTGGAGAAAGCCATGGATAGGAGAGTCTGGAAAGCTTCTGACCACAGCAAGTAGCTTTATATACAAATTGTACATTCCCTGTGAGGGATGAGAATACATTTGGACATTCACATAATTGTAATGTCCAAATATGATTGGGATTAGGGTTTTTAAAAAGAGTAAATAAAAATCTTTAGCACCTGTCACCACCACCACCATCACCACTGTTGGGTTGCACCCCACAGGCCTGTGAGACCTGTGCTTGCCCAGCTTCAAGACAGAAGAAGGAACCCCAGTCAGTGACAAAGACAGTGGTTTTATGGATTGGGAGCTTACACGTCTGAAGCAAGGTCCTGGAGCAACACCCCACCATGGACGGTCGACGGCAGGGAGGAAGTGGTGGCAGGATTTGCCCCCAGTGGGAAGGGGAGATTACCTGTTATAGCGGAATGGATGTCAGGTTGGATCATAGGTTACCAGGAAAACTAGCAGAGAGGTACAGTCCTCACTGCCCCCTTTGTAAGAACAATCACCAGCTGAGGTCTGGGGCAACCATATAGGAAGTTCAGTCCTGTGAGTCGGGTGTCGGTGAAGCAGGCACTGATCCAGCAGAGGCTGTACAGAGAGCAAGAGAATAGCCATCTTCAGTGACCTGCCTTTGTAGCCACCACCCTAGATGTACTTGAATGTGAACCTCTAGGCTTGGGGACCAGGAATCAATCCTGTTTTTCAGAATTTCCAGGAGATTCTGATATACATCTGATGTAAAAATCATTTCTCTAAATAGAATCAGATATCAAATTGCTTATCTTTGCTCTGAAGGATAAGAGGTTCGTTACTTAGATTGCATTGTTTTATAGGAAGAGGTGACTTTTCATATGAAAAGAGGTTCACTGTTTTCCTTTATTTCACATTCACCAAAAAAGAGGTTGTGCCCTAGATAAATGCCTTGTTTGGAAGCAGCTGGTTCAAAATAAAGATACCAGATCCCTGAAGCTTCATAAAAGACTGATAAATTTGTGTGTGGTAAGGTCAGGTCTGACACAGTGGCTACATGTTTTACACAAGCAGAAGAGGCCTCAGGCTAACCATCAGCAATTGCCTTGGGATATAATGTACTCGTATTATTCATGGGACTACTGTGGTGAATTATTGATCTCCTAACTCTTCTATATGAATTTTATGATGCATTCATTTACTGATATTTATGAAGGCAACAGGGGCAGGGGGCAACAGATGATGAGATGGTTAGATAGCATCACCAATGCACAAACTCTGGGAGATAGTGAAGGATGGAGGAGCCTGGAGTGGTGCAGTCCATGCGTTTGCAAAGAGTCTGACATGACTTAGTAACTGAACAACATCTGCAAAATGAATATTCATAAATATTTATTGAAGACATAGCACTATGTCAGGTTTACTCTATCTATGAGGCCACAATGATGAAAGATGAAATTTCTGACATTTAGATCTTATTCCTCTCTCACTTTCAGCTATTGCTTATTTTTTTTATTCCTGCAACTGTCTTTCTTCACTTATTGCTGTATATCTGCTGAAAATCCATATAAAATCTATATTGTTAAATAAATAACAATATTTTATGTGCAGCTACAAACCAGTAGTCTCCACAAAAGGATGTTTTACAAGCATAGTGCCTAAAAAGCAACCTATTTGTTTTCTCTTTATTTATTTTTGTCTTTTTCTTAGTAGCTTTTGACTGAGTTCTTGATGGCTAGCTTTGTTAAATGTCTCACGCTCATAAAAATGAAACCATTTTCTAAAAAAAAGCCCCTTGAAGAGCTTGCTAGCAGATTACTTTGGGCCACCAGAACATTTTCCATTCGGATTCCTTTGATTTTTTTTCATAGTTGATCTTGTTCAGAGAGATCTTTCTCAAATGTCAATCTGAACTGTTCCTTCCCCAAATCCTTGAGTTTCTCCATATATCTTTCAGTCCAAAGATCAAACTCTGTAGGTTATCTCTAAAGGCACAGGTTTCTAGAACCTTGCCCTCTTTCCTCTGCTTCTGCACGCCCGCCTCCCCTCACTGAAACAAGCTAAAGTTCTCTGATAGCTCCAGGCGAGTTCATCGTAGTTCCTTGGCTCAGAGAAATCCTCTGCTCAGAATGGCTTCTCACTAACTCCTCTCAATCTTCAAAACTTAGTTTTGTTGCAAGAAAATTTCCCTGAATACGTATGGACTCAGACTCTTACAAGTGTGCTGCTATCATATTGCAGTGCTATAGTGCCCTATACTGCCCTCTATTTGGGGGGCTCTCCCCTCTAGACTAACCTCCTTTAGGGCAAAGCATACGCTCAGAGTACCTGGGACGAAATAGACACTGAATTAATGTAAAATCCATGAGATCAGTGTTTTTTTTTTTGCTGTTTTGATTCCTCGTTGCCTGGTATATGAGGAGCATTAGATACTCACTGAAAGAATAAGTGAATACAGTGAACTAAGGATACTTTCATTTGTTGTCTTCTGAATACTACATATTGTGTGAGAATATTACACAAGTGGTGGTGTGTTTATTGATCTAAGTGCATGAGCACTTAATTACTGATGAACAGTTTTAAGGATGATGTTAATTCTGAAAATTAGTGATGGGAATAGCCAGGCAGTTCATCTGTGATTTTTGAACCATTACCCACAATGATATTTAGCCGTAAAATAACTCACGTCCTCTATATCTGTGTTATCCACTGTGTAGCTGTTAGCCACATGTGGCAACCGCTCAATTCACTAAATTTGAATAATCTAAAAATGTACTTGCTCAGTCTCGTTGGGCTTCTCAAGTGGTGTGAGTGGTAAAGGACCCCCTGCCAATGCAAGAGATATAAAGAGATGCGGGTTCGATCCCTAGGTTGGGAAGATCCCCTGGAGGAGGGCATGGTAACTCACTCCAGTATTGTTGCTTGGAGAATCCAATTTAAGTTTCCAGTACCCACATTTAGCTAGTGGCTGCCATATTGCAAGCATGAGTGAAGTCGCTCAGTCGTGTCTGACTCTTTGTGACCCCATGGACTGTAGCCTACCAGGCTTCTCTGTCCATCGGATTATCCAGGCAAGGGTACTGGAGTGGGTTGCCATTTCCTTCTCTAGGAGATCTTCCTGATGCAGGGATTGAACCTGGGCCTCCCACATTGTAGGCAGACGCTTTACCATCTGAGCCACCAATATAGAAAATTAGATTTAATGATACGGTAACAAGTTCATAAACTGGAAATTTACCCATTTTGCTGTTACCTTTTTAAGTAAAATTTTGAGAAGAAATGGGCTTCCCTTGTGGCTCAGCTGGTAAAGAATCTGCCTGCAATGCGGGAGACCTGGGTTCGATCCCTGGGATGGGAAGATCCCCTGGAGAAGGGAAAGGCTACCCACTCCAGTATTCTGGCCTAGAGAATTCCATGGACTATACATACAGTCCATGGGATCACAGAGAGTCGGACATGACTGAGTGACTCTTGCTTTCGCTTGAGAAGAAATATGGTAGTCATAAGGAAATGCATTTCAAAACATGATGAATACTTTGACATATGTTTGCTTATTGAAACCAAAAGTGTTTGCTAAATTAATGCCAAGTGAATGTTAAAGAAGATACTCATTAAGAGGTCAAAAAAAAAATCTGTAACTTTGAACTTCAGTGTAATTCAGTATTGTTGTAGCTTCCAATTTTTGGTAAAATAAGCATATGTATAGAATTTGTGTTAGTTAATACTCTTGTTTAAAGCTAGTTGCATTTGGTAAAAGTTTTTTCCAGTACATGTAATTCTGTAGGGTCATTTTCTTAAGTCAGTTTGAGGAATACTAGATATGTATAAAGCACAGAATACTAAACGAGGATTAATGAAATCATCATATCTTGGTGCATTTATGCTGCAAGGTAAATATAGCATAATGTGTACCATTTAAATATAGCATAGTGTGTATCATTTTTGAAAGCATGAAGGAAAGGGCAAGGTTTTATATGAATACTTCATTTGTAAAACACTTAAGATATGTGTACTCTAGATATAATACCATAATAAATAGTGTAAATGTTTTCTCAAACTTTTTTATTGCACTGTTAAAGTTTGCTTTAGATAAGGAAAAACCGAGTTTCTAAAATCTATCCCCTATGGTACTGAATAAAGCTATAGGAAACAGAAATATATAAGCCATAAAAGCTCACAGTAGATAAAACTGTGATTCCATTTCTATTGGTTTGTCTAAAACAAGATTTCAGGAGCTTGAAACCTCTTGGGTCAAACAGAGTCAGCTGTTAGAGGATTTTTCAGCATAAGATTGCCTTCACCATTTTAAAGTTGTATTAGATTTCTTCTTGTACAAAATACAGCTTTACTATATAAGGGAATATAAGGAAAGTGGTAAGGAGAGAGGTGATATTTTTCTTTTCCTGCCCTGATCTTACAATCTTTTCATCCAAAACACAGAACAGATCACTGTGGTTTAGAATACCTCCTTTTCTGGCAATAGACTTTTCTTGTGGGTTCTTTCTCTTCTCTCCTGATATGGATGGAGGTCCTCATAGCTGAGCTAATTCCTCCCATTCTCTATTCCTCTCTCTCTCTCTTTTCCAGGGTATACAGTGCAATAAACAGAGATTGCTCATGTTTTCATGTTCCCTTTATGGTTCTGTGTCCCAAGTTTTATTTGTTTGGGGATAATGTCAATGTCTAATACATATCAAAAAGAGGCATGGCACAAATTGTGCTAGCAGACAATTTTCTCAACCACACTAGAAAGTAGATAACTCGGTAGACAGAAAGTGAGAAAAAGAAATGGTTCACATAGATAGTATTGCTGGAACCAGTATTTAAACACAGGAAGAGACCATGCTATCTAATATTGCATTGCTTCCCTGGAAGAGTGCCCTCTGTTCTTTCAAAGTCAACTAATGTCTTCACCTTGGGGGTGAAGATGTTTCCCTCAGCCCTCTTAGTGTCCTTTACTGAGTCTGAGGGCTTCCCAGGTGGCGCTAGTGGTAAGGAACCCGCTTGCCAGTGCAGGATGCCAATGCAAAAGATGCATGTTGGATCGATGGCTCAGGAAGATCCCCTGGAGGAGGGCATAGCAACCCACTCCAGTATTCTTCCCTGGCGAATCCTGTGGACAGAGGAGCCTGGTGGGCTACAGTCCATAGGGTCAGAAAGAGTTGGACAAGACTGAAGTGACTTAGCATGTACTAGGTCTGAAAATTAAACTGACAAAAATTAACAGGAGGAAAATACGACTGTGCTTACTTAATATACATTTTACATGACACAAGAGTCTTCGTAAGGAAATGAAAACCCAAATAAAGAAACCTGAGTATTTTCATGCTAGTTTTGGTGGAGATTGGACAGTAGAAGTATGTAGGTCAGAAGAGCATACGTCAAGTGCAAACTGGGGGAACTTATTAGCAAGTCCTGTTGATCTCAGCATCCCTTTGTCTTTAGAAATAAGGATGTCCCTTTTCTTAGGATATAGGGAGGCATCTGTCATAGGAGAGTTTTTTGACCTGTTTCTGGGGAGAAGGGGGATGTCAGGATGACCTTCTTGCTTCTGCCATTTTTTTTTTCATACTCCTTCAGCTTAACATATTCAGTATGCCAAGGTGACATATTTGGGGCTCATGTGTCCTCAACCCCACCAAGAGATATAAGCCATGATAATCATTACCTACATTTTCCAAAAAGGTATAAAAATATAACTGAAAACCATCACTTCTACCACTGCAACTTGACTCCTCCTATTTCAGGTCAGTTCTTCAGTCATGAAAGAATTATTTTTTTCCCCTATTTTAGAGACAGTCTTCTGATGATCTACTGCATAAAATAGAAATGCTAAAATCATAAAACATTTTATTTTATTTATACATTTTATTTACAGTGAATAGATTACATGGAACAGGCATTTCTCCAGAGATCTACAAACAGCTAATAGCAGATGAAAAGATGTTGGTTGATAGCCATCAAGGAAATGCATATCAAAACTATAAGATTTCCCTTCACATATGTTTAAGAAAAAAAGTGTTAGTTATTCAGCCACATCCAACTCTTTGGGAACTCACGGACTGTAGCATGTCAGGCTCCTCTGTCCATGGAATTCTCCAGGCAAGAATTCTAGAATGGGTAGCTGTTCCCTTCTCCAGGGGATCTTCCAGGGATAGAACTCAAGCCCCCTGCACTGCAGGCAGATTTTTAACCATCTGAGCCACCAGGGAAGCCTCTGGTTATAATGAAAAATAAATTAACAAGGGTTGACAAAGATGTATAGAAACTGGAATGCTCATTTGTTGCTGGTGGGGATATAAAGCAGTACAACCACTTTGGAAAACAGTCTGACAGTTCCGCTAAGCTTTAACATAGAGTTATCATATGATGGAGTGATTCTCCTCCTAGGTATATACCCAAGGGAAATTAAGCAAATGGGCACACAATAATTTGCAAATAAATGTTCATAGCAGGACTACTTTTTTTTAAAGACAGAAAGCAGATCAGTGGCTGCCTAGGGCTGAGGAGGGAGATGAGTGAGGATTAGAAGTGAGGCTAGTGAGTTCAAGTTTTCTTTCTGGGGTGATGAACATGTTCTAAATTTAGGTTGCACAACTCTATGCATATACTAAAAAAATATTTCATGAAATGCTTTAAATGAGTAAAGTTTATGGCATGTAAACTGTATATTCTTAACATTTTTTTTAAGAGATGACTGGAAAAATAAATCTCAGTACTGTTAAAATTTGATATTGACCAGACCTATCCAGCGGATATTTTTATGTAATTCTTATAAATCATTATCTGTTGTTATTCCATATAAATGTTTTCATTCTAGCTTTGTATTTTATTTCTCTCTATTCTACCAAAGCCCCAGTTTAGTAGTTGGAAGAATAAGGACAAAAGATTGATATAAATCTTTCACTATTACCTAAAAATCACCTTTTCTAGACTGATAAACTTTCTTACTTAGTGGAAACGATGCTTGATGTTCCCTTCACATTCGATCCCCAGGATGAAAACTATTCCTTCCTCTCACTGTCTCCTCCTCAACACCAAAGGATGTGACAGGGAGAGTAGGGCTTGAGAGCTGGTGCTTCAGCCTCCTACAGGCTGTGTGACTCAGGGCAAACTAGTTCACTTCTCTAAGCATATTTCTCCCTACTGCCTCCAGAGTTTAGTCAGCTTAGAGATGATGTATGTCAAGGGCTTGGCATTAGTTTGCTCCTTGATAGAATTTTTTTATTTATTAACTATGACTCTGTCTTCCGAAAGAGGGCATAGAACTTATAACTGACATCTGTGTTAGTTCTGGAACATTTGAGAGGCTCTTGCTACTATCTTCCTTCCTCAAAAACAAATCTCTCTCCTACCCCCAGTCTTGTGGCTGATGCCTGAAATTCCATTATTATAGGTGCCTTTCATCACTTCAAAATATTTGATCACTGTGTAAATAAAAAAGGCATATTACAGTAAAAATATTTTAAACAATTATATTCCATGTATATATCAATGTAAGTGAATTGTTCTTCCTTTTCTTATTAAAACAAACAAAAAAATCTTTAGTTGTATGGCAGGTAAGAGGACTCACAGAGTAACTGAAGATGAGCTGGAAAGGGCACTGCTTGCTTGGGGTAGCAGCCTCCCAGTTGCATGTAGAGTAGGTCTGTATTTCTGGTGGAGCTTAGAGGAAAAAAAAAAACTCTACCCACTGTTGAAACAACATTTTTCAGTCCTGGTAATTTGCTAAATTCACCACAGTGATCACAGATGAGTTTCACAATCCGGCCTTGGCTGGCCCTGGCTGGGTCGGTAGCCAACTCATCCATCTTCCTCCTCTCTATGAATCATCCTGGGCAAAAAGGACAATGGACAGGAGATGCAGAAAAGCCTCTTTTCTCCCCAGGATAATCCAGCTCTAATTCCTCAGGAAGGGCAGCTTTGGGCCATTTTAGATCTAGGATATTTTTGTTCAAGGCTCCTAGTTTGCCTAGTTTGTACCTCCCAGCAAAAGCACTTACTAGGGAGTAATTGCTAAACCTGTTTACCCCACCAACCAAAGAGTCTATAAATTATCTCCCAAAACATTCTAATAAAGCAAATTTTGTTTTCCCTCTAGGAAACAAATCCCCAGATTACTAGAATACAAGTTGTCTGAACACGTGTGAAAAGGAGAGATGTAATTTCACTGTTCCAAGGTCATCTTCACAGCCTCACAATGATGCTTTGATGTCACTTCTTGAAAGGCCTTGATTGGAATTTAGTTGTTGTTTGTTAGAAGTGTTTTGAGCTCAGTTACTTGATTACAATGTAAACATTTCTTTAGGGAAAAAAAGCATATTTGCTTAATTTACAAAAGTTGATTTGCTTAATTTATACTCTTAATCATGAAGGGAAAGGCTACCCACTCTAGTATTCTGGCCTGGAGAATTCCATTGACTGTATAGTCCATGGGATCTCAAAGACACTTAGCTACTTTCACTTTCACTTTCAGTCATGATCGAGTTCAAAGACAGAGTTTAAAGGCACAGATCAGAGCATATGGTTTTCATGCCATTTTCAATAAAACTACTGAAAATAAATTAACAGAATAAAAGCAGGGCAGTTACTTTTAGCTGCTTTGGTGGTAATGGTCCTTTCGTTTTGGTTCACAGGAATATATAGATGAAGTTTAAAAAATATTTAGCAGCAGAATTCTGTTGACAGTTCATTCTCACTGAAACATAAGCATGTTGATTTTATGGTCTCAAGATTTCTTCTGTTTACAGTAGACAAGATATAAGGGCAACCTGAGTGTCCATGGATAGATGAATGGATAAAGATGAGGCATATGTATATATACACACAATGGAATATATTACTCAGCCATAGAAAAAGAATGAAATCTTGCCATTTGTGACAACATGGTTAGATATAGAGGGTATTATGCTAAAAGAAATAAATCAGAGAAAGACAAATATTATATGATTTCACTTATATGTGGTATCTAAAAATAACAAACTAAGTATTTCCATCAAATCTAATAGCTATGTTTTAAAGCAGAGTAAAAGCAGGAGTTGTAAACTCAAAGCATTACAAGGAATGGCAAGTAATTGTATGAATAACCTAGCATAAGATCCAGGGATTCAGGGAAAGGTGGGCTTGTGGACAAATAGGAACATATATGTCATTCAAATTCAAAATTTTTGAGAACCTTGACTGGTCAGACAAAACAAATCTGCAGGTTCAACTGACCTACAAGACACAGATTTGGGGTCCCTTTCTACAGGACAAAACTGACAAAATTAATGGTGGTGGGATGCGGGGAGATAAGTGAGTCTAGAGATTTTAATACTGTAATTTCTGTTTATTAAAATAGATGAGAATTTTTTTCTCTGATGTCTGGTATGTGTACAGTGATGAAATCATTTTGACTATAGGTTTACCTAAAGATAGCAAATATATTCTATTAATAGGTGATGATTTTTTTTACCCTCTTAGAGCAAGGTTTGTGTCTGGCAATTTTTTTTAGTCCTTCTTATTTATATTGCTCTATTATTTTACATGTACATTTGAGATATAGAATATGACTTTATGAAGGTTACTGCACCAAGCAAGCCAATATAGGTCCCTGTGTGCATGCTCACTCAGTTGTGTCTGACTCTTTGAGACCTCATGGACTGTAGCATCCCAGGCTCCTGTGTCCATTGGATTTTCCCAGCAAGAATATGAGTGGGTTGTCATTTCCTTTTCCAGGAGATCTTCTCAACCCAGGAATCAAACCTGCATTTCCTGCATTGGCAGGCAAATTCGTTACCTCTTAGCCACCTAGGGAGCTCATATTGGTCCTTCCATCACATTAATTCAAATATAACATTTTTAATGTGGCTCATGTTTTGAGTATTATTAAGGTGAACCTTTAAGATAAACTGGGAAGTGAGACATTGTTGTATCTTTTTCTGTGGAATATTCAGGGATAAATACATAAGTAAATTCCTAAATAGGTACAAATTCCTTTAAATCCATTTGAGGTAGGAAAGAAATCAAAGGCTGGCAGGTACACTGAAGTGGCCTACAGATTTTTTGCAGTAGAATTATTGATTATTAGTAACATAGTAAAACCAAATTTTGATTAAAATATCTAATTAAATAAAATAACTTGTGGGAAACTGATGGTTTTATTACTTGATGCCCAAGAAATTAACCAGTCTACTTTTGTGAAAGACAACAAAAAAGTAATCAAGCAGATAAGATTTTTTAAATGACCAGACTTTGTGACACGTATGAGACGGATTTCAGATGTCTGCAGATTTATACATATTGAATCATACAAAATTGATTATGGATTAAAATGTTATATATTTTATTCTAACTCCTTGATAATTAGTTACCTACCTTTGGGAGCTAAGTCAACTCCTAATTATAAAGAGTTGTCATTAACCAGAACATCTCGGGTCTTTTTCTAGGTACACACTTTGGCATTTTTACGTACAGCAAATAAGCACTGGGTTTGTTATTTTTGACAATGCTACCCCAAATCACTTTGTTACATTACATGTCCCTTACTGGCAAAAGCTTTATACTGTGGTACAAAAATATCAAGAAGAAATATGTCTGTTAACATCTCATGAGAAAGGTCATTTGTAATATGAATTATCTGTGAAACTGAACTTTCAACTGGGGGAGTAAAACTTTTAAGGTGCATAGAAGCAAATGAAAATATTAAAAGATCTGTTTCAGTTAAGATCTGAAGTATACATATATATGAAATATATTAGCATACTAGATATCAATATCATATAATAGTAATACTATCAATAGTACTAACATTAGTCATACTTATTAGCTTAAGTATATTCATTTCCTTAAAATGAATTAGGTCTTCACTACATTCTCAACAAAAGATTGAGAAAAGCAAGCTCCAATCAGAAATCTATCTGGTGATTACCTGGCAGTGTAAAGCACCAAGAGGCTGTCAGTTTCTTCTGTGAGAAGACTGTGAGATGTAACTGATAATTCAGTTTCTCTGCCACAGTAGGTTGTTGCACATAATATCCTTAAATCTCATCAGACCTAAGAGAATGGCCTGACACACCATAGGAAACAAGGTTCTGTGTGCTTAGCTAATGTCCCAGCACTGCATGGGAAAGCAAGAAGCTTTGCAAGCTGTGATTGTATTAAGGATTTTTTTAAAAAAGAAAAGCTTTCTACTTTTAGAATTCTGAGAATTAGAGTTGAAGTCATACATATCTCACTTGTATTAGCCTACCTTTACCTGAGATTCAGGTTATCTTGTTTGTATCTTATCAAATGGTCCCAAACAAGAAGTCTTGGGATATCATATTAAAGCATATTGTGGTATCAATCAATAATATGAAAGGACGATGAGCAGGCACTTATTAAAGCTGATCATTTATTTCCCAAAAACATGCACAGTCCAAAAGGAATAAGCCATAAAGTGGCATTTCCAAATCTGTGTTCCACCCCACTACCTTTACTATTGTTATGAGTGTATTTGTGATTTTATTTGTAGTCTGCCCATACATAGGAAGGCTCAGATGGTAAAGCGTCTGCCTACAATTTGGGAGACCCAGGTTCAATCCCTGGGTTGGGAAGATCCTCTGGGGAAGGAAATGGCAACCCACCCCAGTACTCTTGCCTGGAAAATCCCATGGACAGAGAATTGTGGTAGGCTACAGTCCATGGGGTCGTAAAGAGTCCGACATGACTGACCGACTTCACTTTCACTTTCACACATAGGAAAATGCAGGATGCCAGGGTTAAAACACGATTCTGAGTGTAGTAGACATGTATTGCTTATATTCTTATTCTCCATCAGTACTGCCTCCGACCATGTGTGAATTGGAAATGAGGAGAAAAATCTATTCAGCTTAGCAGAGTAAAGGTGATTGCTTTTATTATCTAACTTATTTTCTAATGCAAATAGTTATCACAGCTCATTTGTTCTGTCTAATTTAAATTATTTGTGGGGAAATTCATGTGTTAATAGGATTTTTTTCTACTAAAATTGATAAAATTTTTGTTCCCATGTGCAAATTTTGCTATATAAAGTGAATACAGAAATGAGTAAAACAGTCCATGTTCAGAGTTCCTGATCTACTAAAAGTGGGAGTAGGGAGTAGAGGGTAAAAGTAAAATATACTGAAAGTTGCTCAGTCGTATCCAACTCTGACACCCCATGGACTGGGGCCTGCCAGGCTCCTCTGTCCATGGAATTCTTCAGACAAGAATACTGGCATGGGTAGCTGTTCCCTTCTCCAGGGGATCTTCCCAACCCAGGGACTGAAGGTGGGTCTCCCTCATTGCAGGTGGATTCTTTACCATCTGAGCCACCAGGGAAAGGAAAAGTAGCTCGGTTGATTCCGACTCTTTGTGACCCATGGACTATAGCCTGCCAGGATCCTCTGTCCATGGAATTTTCCAGGCAAGGGTACTGGAGTGGGTTGCCATTATTACATGACAATTTAACAAGTGCTGTCAGTAATGAAGTCACAGTACCTATAAGGCATTCCTGGGATACAGTTTTCTGCAGGGAATAAAAATAACAGGAAGCTTAATGTCTCAATCTCCAGGATGTTGCTACTGACACCTACCATAGAAAAAACATGGTTGGATATATAATACACAAGTATTTAAGTAGATAATCACTATAAAAAATTATATCCATTCCTGTAATTTCTTTAGATTTGCTTTTTCAAAGGAATAAAAAAAAAAAGTATTCAGGCCCCATGGAACTCTCAATAGATTAACTTACTAAACTCAGCCTAAATTTTACTTTTCAGTCTGCATTAAACAATGCACGTTTTACTACAACAAAGAACATTCAAATTTAATGGTTTTCAGTTAACAGTCTTTTAGTGAAAGCTTTGGGATACAGCAACTACAATTTTGAAGTAACCTAGCCAACTCTGAGTTGATATTAACAAGAACTATTAGAGATGTCAAGGAGTGTCTTATCCCCTCCAATAAGGGGACAAATATAGACAACATGGGGAAATTAACAGTATGAACAATAAAACAGTAAAACAGGTAGCAGGAAACATCGTAGAGAGCAAAACTTTAAGAATCAATTATCCGTTTAAGGTATAAAAACCTTACAAAGGGAAAATATTTCTAGGCTTGCTGCTGCTGCTACTGCTGCTGCTAAGTTGCTTCAGTCGTGTCCGACTCTGTGCGACCCCATAGACGGCAGCCCACCAGGCTCCCTGGTCCCTGGGATTCTCCAGGCAAGAACACTGGAGTGGGTTGCCATTTCCTCTGTATTTTTTCCCTCTGTATTGGCTTTTATTCTTCTAAGATCAACTGGTTACTTCGGTGTTTCTGGGTGTTATTTGGGTTATTTCTGTTAATTACTACTTATTCTATCATACAAATGTTTGTCTCCACGTCCTAAAGGCTTAAAGATAAATCAGGTACTAGCTCTCAAGGTACCTGGTAAGCCCCACCTCCCTCCTACTGATTTTTAAATGTCTCATGGGTATATGTATATTAGAATTAAATGGCTTTATTTATTGCTTGTAAAAGGAAAGTAATAACCAGTTGAGCATATTTCAGGCTACAAGAATACCTTTAAGCCTGGGCATCAATTATTCTGATAAAATGGTGACAGATAAGCACATTTTGAAATAAGAACTAAACGGCATTTTAAATGTTCCTGAGACTAAAATTTTTAATTCCTGATTTTGGTTGGCCAGATGGATACCATCTGTGTAATGGATGTGAGTTTCTAGGAAACTTGAGAGCTTTACTGCATGAAGCCTTCCACTATTTAAGAAAATAATGGATTATTTAAGAAAAGTCCAATACTGTGTATAATTCATCCAGATCAACTAGACCCTACACAATGATTTTGGGGAAGAACATGAGAGAATTATTTAGATTCAATTAATTCAAGACTATTGACAAATAGGACATTACTGAGATACAGTCTCATCAGAGCAGATTTAAGTAACTTAGTTGACCCGAGAACTGTCGTAGCAAAATCATGCTCAAGGCTAGGCCAAAATATTGCTGGAAGGGTGGGATAAATAAAACATCATGCCAATAAGGTGTGTCCTTAGCTTCAGGGAAAAAAAAAAACAAAAAGCAAATACCACAAGTTGAGAATTAGCTCTAACATACTGAAGTAATTCCAAAAGTTATAGTAAGACAATGCTTAAACCAATACAGCAGTCTATTGCCCCTGAAATAGGTGTATCTTAAATGGCTTACAAAAAAAATACATCTTGTAATTCTGAGGTAAACATCTTTATTTTCTTACACAACCAAACATGTTAAACTATCTTAGTATATTACCATTTGAACAGGTCATCTTTTAGTCTTTATGCAGTTTTCACATTGTTTTACTCAGTATTTTTAAAATGGACTAAACACCTTGCAGACACATTTAATAATACTGCATAACCTTTGTAACCTTATTTGGTATATAATCATGTTCAGTTATTTTTGTATATTTACAGGGAATTAAAGTAAACAGACCCACTCCCTCCACCCCCTATCCCACAATTAAAAATAAAGGAAAAGACAACAAGAAATGAGATTAGGTTCTGGAAGGAAAGAAACCCCAACTATTCAAGTGTGGGGTTTCAGAACTCAGCTTTTTGCACCTACCCATCCTCTACGCTACAGAAAACCTTTGTAAGACTACCACCAAATATTTTCTAAAACATTTCAAGAAGTTCCAGTAGATTTCTGGATTTGTTCCTTTAAAATCAAGATACTCTGCCTTTGCTCAGGAGGCAGCATGGCAATCTGATCTGCAGTCAGCTGAAGAACCTGCATGATCAAAGCTGCCTTTTCTTGATCCTGGGGGGTTACTTGGCTCTGCCCAGGACTAAAACTGCTAGGCTGCGCTCCACCTTGCTTGCCTGCTCCTTGCATGCCCGGCCCCTGCATGCCCGCTCCTTGCATGCCCGGCCCCTGCATGCCTGCTCCTTGCATGCCCGGCCCCTGCATGCCAGCTCCTTGCATGCCCGCCCCTTGCATGCCACCTCCTTGCATACCTGCCCCCTGCATGGCAGGTCCAGGGTTTCCCACCCCTGAAATGTTGGGAACCTGTCTGGGTCCCTGAGGACCACCTGCCCCCATATTAATAGGACCAGGACCCTGAATTCCCCCAGTCATAGGGCCTCTTGAACTGGGGCCGGGGCCCCTCATCTCCATTGCTCTTGCATCCATTCCTCTCGCTTCCATTCCTCTGGTTTCCATTGCACAGGTCTCCATTCCTCTTCTCTCCATCACCCGTGTCTCTAAGACCTCTGTTTCCATG
Organism: Capricornis sumatraensis; assembly: GCF_032405125.1. Classification (NCBI taxonomy): domain Eukaryota; kingdom Metazoa; phylum Chordata; class Mammalia; order Artiodactyla; family Bovidae; genus Capricornis; species Capricornis sumatraensis. Next base: position 8,412,687 of record NC_091091.1, on the reverse strand, counting down.
GCTCGAGTCTCCATCCCTCGAGAGTCTCTGCTGCCTCTGCCATCCATAGGCAGCCCTCTTTGATCTATCATAGGTCCTCTGGGCTCACTCATGAGCATTCTAGGATCTGCTAAGGGCCCTCCCCTCATCTCATGTGAGGAAGGGCCCCGGCTGTCATGACCAGCGGCATGGTGCATTGGAGGACCCTGATGTGGTGGGCCAAGATAGCCTCTGGGCTCCACTTCTCCGGTGACTGAAAGCAAAGTCCCTCCACGTGGGTCATTTGGAGCATCCCCTAACAGTCCTCGAGGAGGCAGGCCACCAGCAGTCATGGGCCCACGAGGCATAGGAGCTCTGGGATCAGATATCTGCACCTGCCCCCGCTCTAAGGGCACGGGACCAACCCCTGGCATTCCAACTTGGGGTTGCATTGTTCCGCCAGGAGTTAAGGGGCCAGGGCCAGGAACTGCGGCTGGCATTGGGCCTTGGGGTGGAATTCCACCTTGGATAGGGGTCTGCATCAGAGGAGGGATGTCTTTCACAGGTCTTCTGGCCAAATGCTGAGGCTGAGGGGCCGGGGGGTTTTGCTGGTTCAGCAGAACGTTAGGTCCAGGACAAAGCCCAGGGCCAGGGCCAGAAACGGTTTGAGATTTCCCTGGGATAAGTGGTGTTACATGAATTTTGCGATGCAAAATTTTCAGAGCAATCTCTGGATCCATGATTCTCATCACTACTTGTGCCTGCAACAGCGCATAAGCCAGCTGAGGGTTTTGAAGTAACATATTTCGAGCTTCCTGGTGGCTGTTTTGGACACAGAGCTTCATCTGCTTCATCAGCTCAAACATTTGCTCCGGGGGAAGACTAGCGACTGCTCTGGTAATCGACTCAGGAGCATCTTCTGGATCGATAGGGTCCCCGTAGGGTGAGTCAATGATAGGCGCTGCAGGCCCTAGGCTCTTTAGCTCCTCCTTGTTCTTTTCACTGGCTGCATTGTCCACCCGAAGCGCTCTCCCGCTGAACTCCCGCCCATTAAGGTTCCGCATGGCACTAAGTGCGGTCTCCTGGTCTTGGTACTCGCAGAAGCCATAACCCTTAGGTTTGCCCGTCTCTCTATCGTATACCAGCCGGAAACTCACAACAGAACCAACCTCCGAGAAAATGTCCTTTAACTGCTCCTCAGTCGCCTCATACGGAATGTTCCCCACGAACACGGAACGCAGTGATCGATCCATTGCCGGGTCTCTCACCGCCAAACTCGACATGATTCCGGTCGCCACACAGCGGAGAGCGGCTTCTTCAAGTCGTCCTCTTCCGACCCACACTTCCGCCGAGCAACGGAAACAACTTTCAAATTCCGGGCAGAAACCTCTCTACTCTGTTTGAATCGTTCCGCTAATCCTCAGCATCTGCGCCTCTATGTTTTCCTAACTAAACTAAAGCTTTCTGTCCTTGGTCCTTCCTGAGGCGCATGATTCCTTTCTCACCTCTTATTCTGAAAACTTTTCTACGGCGCTTCACCACCCTCTCCGGGAAACGCTCGGTGTGGGTCGACCACAGTAAAGATGGCCCCGTCAACTTCACCATGGTAACGAGGAGAGACCGCCTTCTATGACGTCAACGGAGGTTTTGCTTCCGTTTGACCGGCGGGAAACCGCTAACTGAAAGCGATTGAGGCGGCGTCTTCTGTGTTCTGGTAGTATTTCCGTGTATCAGTTTCTCCTTAGTAGAGTACCTTTAAGCTATATTTAAAATCACAGTGCAGGCAGTGAGGGAGAAATGTAGTTATTTCAAAGCAGACATGGGGTTTTTCTCATTAAAATTCAAAAGTAATAGCTTGTTTTAGAAACGCAGTTTTGGACAATAACTGTCCAGAAATACAAGCTGAATGCGTGTGCTCGCTCCATCCCCGCCCCCATCCTGTTGCTTCAGTCAGTCCCTGAGGAGAGATCCTTCCTTACACGTTTATTTTTGTGCGCGCACTCAGCAGTCGATCTTTTCACAATAATATTTTTCTTAGTTATATTAACCAATATTAATAATAATTTATTGAATTTTATGGCTACAGCGGATTAGTTAAATGCATTTAACCATTCTTTAGGCATTTAGGTTGCTTCTGATTGTTATTAACTGATGCAATGATTTCGATACCTCTGTTATGAAGCAGGAGACTAGTTTCTCTTCTGTTGCTAGTTTTGCTGGGAGAAGTTAAAACATGTGGAATGTGGGTCTGTCTCTAACAAGCAATTAGAATTGAAGCTTGGTGATTCGCTAAGCAACTGGTAACCTGCAAAGCCTGACTTCTTACCAGGTTAGTCCAGAGCATCTGCCATGTACTGTGGCCACTAGAGTACTTGAAAAATGGCTAGCGTGACTGAGAGACTGAACTTTTAATTTCATGACTTTTATTAAATATAAAAGCTGATATTCACTTAGACTTTTGGAAAACTACTTAATATATTTAGAGCAACTTGGGTGTGGAATTGACTTTTGCAATGATAAAATATAAATTTAAATCAAAACTAGTTAAAGTTTAACATATTGAGATATGCTAGTAAAATATATGCAAGATTTTGAAAACAATATAAAAAGTAAAATACCTCATTAAATTTTTATTTTTTCATATTAAAGTGATATTTTTAATACATTGGAAAATATATATTTTAACATCACTCATTTTACTTTGTTTAATGTGGTTACTTAGGAAAATAATATTACATATATAGATTGCATTATATATCTATAAAGTGTATTGCTTCAGAGCCTAAGTCTTAACTCAAGCAGAGATTTCTTTTATTCTACATATTCCTTTTGAAGGGACTATGGAACTTTAAGATTCATCAAAAAATTGTGTTACAATAAAGCAATTATCCTTCAATTAAAACAAAATTTAAAAAATGAAAAAAATTTTTATGAACCTTGAATATCAGAGTTCAAGGAGTACATCTGAGATGAGTGTGGGTTTAGGTATAAATCAGACAAAGCATCCATTTACCTTCAAGTGTCTTAATAGTTATTTGAAACAGGTTTGGACATAGCTCTGTAAAAATATTTAATTCTTTCTTAGACTGTGCTGGCTCTTCATTGTGGCGTGTAGGAAGTTGAGACGTAAGGATCTTAATTTTGGCATGTGGGATCTAGTTCCCCAACCAGGGATCAAACCCAGGCACCCTGCCTTGGGAGCTCAGAGCTTTAGCCTCTGGCCCACCGGGGCAGTCCTGGACGTAGTTACTCATTCAAAATGGGTTAACCACCTCCCCCCACCCCGATTTTGTTTTAAATTAATAGTATTAAATATAACCTAAATGATACCATTATAACCTATAATCAATATAAAATTATGAATGAAATGTTGATATTTAAATGCAAAGAAATATTTTACCTGTTGTAGTGCTAAGTCTCTGAAACCCCGTGCTTTAAGCCTAATATTTTACATGTCAGTTCAGAGTAGACACATTTCAACAGCTCAGAAGCATATGTGGTTGATGGCTACCATCTTGGAAAGTGCAGTTTTAAGGAATCAAATGCCAGGACATGAGCAAAAAAAAAAGGCACATTTATAAACTGCTTCAAGAGTGGGTTGTAATGATGTGCAAGAAACAACCATGCATTCGTTCATTAAACATTTTTGCATGCGGAGAACAGAAAGAACTCAAAACTTCTGCCCTCAAAGACTTCATCATCTAGCAAAGGAGAAAGACCTGAATTGATTATCATAACATCAGGTGGCAGTTGCAGTGCCAGAGACAAACACAAGGGAGTAGAGAGATGTACCCTCCTTGGGGGAAGGAGGCTGGAGAACAGGGTCCTGATATCACCATCCATTACAACTAGTTAAGGTCCCTGAAGTCCTCATCATTTGTGAAATGTTCATCTTTTCAGAAGTTCTGCATCATGAAAATAACCTGGTTAAAATGCAACAACCTACTCAGGCAGGGAGAACATGTAAACACATGCATGCTCATTTACATGCATTACTTTTTAATTTTTATTCATTTTAATTTTTCCTTTTATTTATATTTTTATTTTTAATGAAGCAAAGATGGATACTTTTAATGATAAAAGGTGCAATTCACAAAGGAGATAAACATCATAAACCATTAGATACAATAACAAAGAAGCAAAGATGCATAAAGCAAAAATCAGAAGAAATATAAGAGGAAAGAAAAAATATAATCATAGTATGACATTAACATTTCTCTGAGAATATTTTATGAAGTGCAGAAAAAAGCATCTTGAATGATGTCATTAATAATTTACATATAACAGATTTATATTTAATTAATGTATATTAATCTTATATCCTATACAAATATATTTAAAATTTTGTATCTCATATGTTGTTATTAGATTTCTATAGGACATTTAGAAAAACTGGCAAAAAGATAAACGTTACTAAATTTCAAAAAGTATAATTTTTTTTGTGTGTGTGTGATTCAGTTATACATACATATATTATTTTTGAAATTATTTCCCATTATAGGTTATTATAAAGTATTGACTATAGTGCCCTTTCTGTAGAGTAAACCTTTGTTGCTTGTTGCATATCTATTTTTTTTTAATTAGAAATCTAGCGTTCTATTCATACTAAGTCAAACAAGTGGAACTAAAGTGTCCCCCCACCCCTGATTCTTTTAATTGAGGTGGAGCAGGAGTGAAGGGGAGTCGAGGATGGTATTTCAGAAAACTAAAAACAAACTCATTTGGTTCATTTGTCTCTTTTCAATATCATGTCTTTACTGAGAAAGCTATGACTTTTTAACATACATTCTGGCAAAGACATTTTAAATATTGATTGCATGTATAATTGTGTGTATATTAAATGGTCAATCATGTGGGTGATGATAGGCTATTAAAATAAATTGTACAGTTCATAAAACTTTGTATAGTGATAGTAAGAGAGTTTCTCTACTGCTGCTGCTGGTTAGATCTAAACCGGGGTCTTCATACTTTGGCATACGTCATATTCACCTAGACTCATGGCTAGTTAAATCAGATTGCTGGGCTTCCCCACCTCCCCTCCCCAGTTCTGATTCAGTATTTCTGGAGTGAGACTGGATAATTTACATATCTTAACAAATTACCAGTCGATATTTTTGCTGCTGGTCCAGGAACACCACTTAAGGAATCATTGATCTAAGTATTTGCTTTTTTCATTTCTATCAGGCCAAAGTTTAGTACACTCTGTTAAAATATATGAGCTTGAAGTATTTGCTTTTTTCATTTCTATCAGGCCAAAGTTTAGTACACTCTGTTAAAATATATGAGCTTTCTTGGTAGCTCAGCTGGTAAAGAATCTGCCTGCAATGCAGGAGACCCCAGTTTGATCCCTGGGTTGAGAAGATCTCCTGGAGAAGGGATAGGCTACCCCTTCCAGTATTCATAGGCTTCCTTGGTGGCTTAGATGGTAAAGAATCCACCTGCAATGTGGGAGACACAGGTTTAATCCCTGGGTCAGGAAGAACCCCTGGAGAAGGAAATGACAACCCACTCCAGCATTGTTGTTTGGGAAATCCCTGTAGACAAAGGAACCTGGAGGGCTATAGTCCATGGGTCGCAAAGTGACAGTCATGACTTAGCGACTTGACAGCCACAGTAGAACTAGGAGGTGCTGATCTGCAGTGAAGACACCCTGAACTCAGAGGGTGGGTGAATAGAGTAGCTGAGGGGCTCTGGGGACAAACAAGAAAGGGAAAGCCAGGCTGTAAGAATGTGCTGTTTGTCAGAGGCCTTGTATGTTCTCTTTAGTTCCTGTATTCCAAACTAGAAGAATGTTTAGATGCGCCCCCCACTTCACAGAGTTCCAGTGTGACCCACCACGTAGCTCAAGCACAGAACACAGAAACTAATATTTATGTTTAGACTGGGTAGCCTAGAGTTACACAGAGTTTTTTGGAACCTGTCTATCTCCTGGTACTAATGCATGCTTTTCATATACCTGCCTTGGAAGAACTTCCATATTACAGTGCTTTCTCTGTTCCCATATGTTTAAACTTTAGATATTTATCGCATGGCATACAATGTGGAAAACAACAACAACAAAAAACTTTACATGACATCTTTCATGTTTTTAGATATCAATTCTTTCAATATATCAAAATACCAGGTATACTAAGAGTGATTTTTAAACTAACATCAGAGTATATGGCCAAATGGGGGCCATTCTTCAAACTAATCATCTTCAGAAGCTATAACCTTAATCCATTGAAACTTCCAATGTTCAAAATTATTTTTAAACTCCTGCTCAGAAATTGTTTCAGGGCTCCATTTGTAAGTCATCCTAGAAAACTGGTGTCTTAACTCAAACACATATTTTTGTTTTCAACCAAGCTGAGTTATGCAACTAAATTACCAATTTTCTGACAAGACTTGGCAAAAATATGATGTTTAACTGTTTCCGAATATCAAACCTTACATCAGAATGTAAACATTCTATTGAGTTTGAGAGAGTCCATTCTAAAGGAGATCAGTCCTGGGTGTTCTTTGGAAGGAATGATGCTAAAGCTGAAACTCTAGTACTTTGGCCACCTCATGTGAAGAGTTGACTCATTGGAAAAGACTCTGATGCTGGGAGGGATTGGGGGCAGGAGAAACAGGGAACGACAGAGGATGAGATGGCTGGATGGCATCACCAACTCGATGGACATGAGTTTGAGTGAACTCTGGGAGTTGGTGATGGACAGGGAGGCCTGGTGTGCTGCAATTCATGGGGTCACAAAGAATCGGACACGACTGAGTGACTGAACTGAACTGAACTGAACTGAAAACACTTCTAGCTATAACAGGCATTTTTAAGATAAATGTGTGTGTCCTTCAAGGAACAGATCAAATATGCTACTCCTCAGAGGTCTCTCTGATCTTCCTCCTCCTTTCTCTACATTGGAAGTTAATTCACTTTTCTTTGAATATAAGCTGTTCCTTATTTTTCTGATTATAGTATTCCTTCTATCTTTTAATAAAATTGTACTTTTCCTTCTATAACATCATGTAAGGAAAAAATTAGATTTCCGTTTGTCAATTAACAAAGCCATATTTATTCTCTTATTACATAAACATTTATTCTAAGCATTAAAAATACAGCAGTGAAAATATGGCCATTCCACTAGAATAGATTCTAGGTATGGTCTCTGGTTTGGTAGCACGAACATCATTTGAGAAATGCAAAATTTGGGACCCTACCTCACACCTACTGCATCAGGAACATGTGTGTGTGTGTGTGTGTGTGTGTGTGTGTGTGTGTGTGTGTGCGCAGTTTTAACAAGTTCGTGTGTGTGTGTACACAGTTTTAACAAGTTCCCAAGGTGATTCTGTGATACAGGCTGATACGAGAATCACTGAGCTAGCAGGAGACAATCATAGAAAGATAGATACTTTCTCTTCTTCACCACTTTATCTTCATCACATAGGATAGAATTTAGCACAAGTGAGTGCATATTATATATTGAATAAATGATGGGAAATAACCTTAGAGTTACATAATCCACAAAGCTTTCATTTTACGAAACAGACATTAAATACAATCAGAGTGAGAACCTGCTGTCAAGATGCTTGTCATTTTATTTTAGGTCAGTGATAATTGTTCCAGGTTATTATTTGATGTAATATATATGTAAATAAAGTGTGTAGGAGTGTGATACAGAGAGTGGATCAGTCTAAATCATCAGGGAAGACTTCCTGATGGAGCTGGGATTTAAGGGATGGGTTATAGTCTGGTATGTACCGAAGATAGGGAGAACGATCCAAGAGCCAAGAGTAGCCAAGACATAAAATTGGAACCTGGTGTTTTATGTCCTCAGAAGAAACCAGTAGAGTTATTAAGTAGCATGATAGAAGATTGTCTTTGGGGATAGATTACAAAAGGTTTTGAAAATCAGATTCATAAATTTAAACTTGATTCAAGGGGTCAGTAGGCTATATTCTTTCTGAAATATGAGCATGGAATAATGACAGTGATTTAAGGCTGTCAATCTTATCAATCTTTCTCTATGACATCTTTGGCACTTGTTCTTTCCTTTTTAATTCTTGAACCAGAGTATGGAATTGACGTCCATATTTCTATCTTGTGTTAGAGGCACCACTATGCTTGTGTTAATCACTTAAGCATAGAATCCACATCTGTTTTATATTCTTCATATTAGTCCAGTGTCTTTTATATTCTAAATACTCAGTAAATATTTTAAAAATAATTACAAGATCATCTTATATAACAGTTTACATGTGTTAACTGAATGATAATTCAGTGCTTTTAGTTTACAAAATAGTTTTCTTTGGGTTACAACATCTGATCTTGACAACAGTCGCACGAGGTACATACTGCTGTGTCCTAATTTTAAAGATGTAGAAACTTGACTGTTATTTATTAATAAAACTTTACCTTGCAATGGTCTCACTTAAAATACAGATACTATGGAGGAGCCTGGTAGGCTGCAGTCCATGGGGTCTCTAAGAGTCAGACACTACTGAGCGACTTAACTTTCACTTTTCACTTGCATGCATTGCAGAAGGAAATGGCAGCCAACTCCGATGTTCTTGCCTGGAGAATCCCAGGGACAGAGGGGCCTGGTGGGCTGCCATCTATGGGGTCACACAGAGTCGGACACGACTGAAGTGACTTAGCAGCAGCAGCAGTCTTAATACCAAACTCTGAGCCTTTAATAGGAAGGAGACCTTCTGATAAATGTTTTATTAAATATCATGTTTTATTTAATCCTTTCAACAGCCCTTCTGAAATAGGCAGTCGCAGTGTCTGAGTTTATAGCTAAAGAAACAGAAGCATAGAGAATTTAACGAGTGTGTTCATGTTCACTGACAGAGTCAGGATTTGCACACACATCATTTGATTCAAGAACTTAAGCTCTTAAATTATTATTCCATTGAATGAATTTCCCAAGGGTACATAGCTAGTAAGTGGCAAAGCTACAGCCTTAAACTAGGTCTCTTGATTTTAAACTCCTTTCACAATAATCACAGGTTATTGAGACCTGGACACAGTCTGCCTTGGCCATTTTCCTGATTGTCTGTGAGTGTAACTAATTGCAATTTTGACATCCCAGTCAGTGCTGTGGCAGCGGATGGACTGTACAGTATAAAGACTGGAGCAGTTGAAAATGTTTTCCCTTTTCCAATTTGCATGGCTGTCACATTAGGGTTTTTAAACTGCATCTAGTTAGATACATAATGGATTTTCCATAAAAATGAAAGAGCCCAAATTTCTCAAACCTAAAATAAGATTGGCCTGTAACATTTTCCCCAAAATTTTGAAATGCACTTAATGTGAACAAATGGTAAATTTCATTTACTTATACATGAAACAAATTACTTTCATTGGCAAGAGGGAGATTACATGAATTTGAAACTGCTGGAGAAACACCATTCCAGGATGCAAGGTTGAACAAAGCCAAACATTCTCCCTGGGCGGGACTTTGGAGTTCAACCACATTCTTTTTTTCTTTTTTAATAGATAAAACAAAGCTTAGGGAAAACAAGGGACTCAATTAGAGTTTGGTGCCTGGTTACTGGCCTCGCTTGTCAAGATCTAGATCTTTAGACTTTACCAGACTCTTCTCAGCACTTCTGATAGACAGTAGAGTAAAGGGGTTACTTGTTTTTTTTTTAATATATTTATTTGTTTGTTTATTTGGCTGCCCAGGATCTTTAGTTTTGGCATGTAAGATCCTTTTAGTTGTTGCCTTTGGGATCTAGTTCCCAAAGGGAGGGATATAACCCTGGCTCCCTCCATTGGGAACATGCAGTCTTAGCCACTGGACCATCAGGAAAGTCCCAAGAATGTACACTTTGCCTGAGCTGGCTGCCTAATTCAACAAGTCACTGTATAGCCTGGGGCAAGTTACTTAACCTCACCGTAATTCCATTTCTGCATCACTTAAATGACAGTAGCAGCACCCGAATTACATTCTTGCATGGAATAAATTACATATTTGTTTTTAATCATTATTTTCTGTAGTAATTACTAATCTACCTTTGTTGTATAGAATGGATTGTTGTAGTGGAGGAAGCAACATCTTAAGTGGAAAGAGACCCAAATTTTAGTCTAGTATGTATCTTCATTGTTTTGAGGTAAAATGTGTATCTTCATTTTTATCTTTGAACTGGGCGAATAAATGGTCTGTTGTCAGATGATATTATTTTAAAAATTGGACAGAGACAACCTTGGATAACATTGCCTTTTTAATTTGTGGTAAATTTGTAGTTGAACATGGATCATTTTTAGGCTGAATTCCATAGGATACTTCAATGAGAATTTTACTGATCGTTTTTGGTGCTCATTGAGTTCTTATACTGAATCAGGAAATACACTCTTCAATTATTTAGTTGGCTGAAATTCCGCTTATTCGTTATTACTGAAAGGGCATGCCCTGAACTTGGACTGTGGAGGACACAGGCTTATACAACACTGTGTTGGTCTGGCACACGGAATACCTGTTGAGCTCACAGTCGTGTCCAGAATATCATCAGGGCTACTACTTTGGAGCATACACTGGCAGACAGAGGCCATTTATTCAAACATGGGAAAGCAGAACTAACTGGACACGAAGCAGAGCTCCCTATTCTTGCTTAAGGCTGTCACCTGAAAGAACACGGAGGAAGGAAGTGTCCTCATAAACTGTGGAAAAGCGTGAGCCCTGAAATGGGATCCTGAATAGAGACATCCTGTTGAACAGCTTGTGAATTCTTTTTCTGTGACGAGAACAATCCAATGCCCAACTTCAGAGAGAAATGTCGGAATTGATGTTTGCTTCACAAGTTAGGCTGGTATCTCTCTTCTGAGGCTCAATGGACCTGTGGAGTAAGACTATATTTATACCAAGTTATAGGAAGGAGGTCTTTCTGAAACATTTCATCGGGGGCTCAGATTGTTAAAAACAGCAACACCAAAACCAGCATGACAGAGTGTATTTTGGATTTTTTTTAAATCACATTTGAACGATCCTTGAAAAACATTACTTCAGAGTGTCAGTTCAAATTTGCCATCAGACAGTGAGATTCCCCCAGAGTCACACGCAAGATAAAATGTAAAATCCAATGTTTATAGGAATGTGGTAACTAATGCTTCTTGGTACAAGTACAGAAACCAACTCTAACCAAGATAAGCAAAAACAGGGGATGGTATTTTAATGCTAGACTGTTAGCTCACAGAACCCACAAGCAGTGTATTTGTCTGCTGGCGCTACCATAACAAAATACCATTGATTGGTTGGCTTCAGCAATCATATTTTATTTTCTCACATTTCTGGAGGCTAGAGGTGTGGGATCAAGATACTAGCACGTTCGCCTTCTCCACAGGCTTCTCTTCTTGACTTGCAGATGGCCACTTTCTAGCTGTATCCTCACGTGGCCTTTCCTTTGTGAGCAGGAGGCCGGGTGTTTCTTCCAATTCTTATAAAGATATATTGGATTAGGGTCCCACCCTTATATTTCATTTAACCTTGATTACTTCTTTAATGAGGTCACATTGGAGGTTAGGGCTTCAAAGCAGATTCAGCATATGAACTTGTATGTGTGGTGGTGGTGAGGGGGGTGCCGTTTAGTCCGAATAACATGTAGTAATGCAGTCATCTTTAAACAAAGAATGAGCAATTGTGATGCATTCAGGATACTCTTGTTTCCGTGTTTCTTTCCCCTGCCTCCCTCTTCTGTTTAAAGCAGCTCTGATTTCTCTCTTGAGTCCACTGCCATTTAAGGGACTCTTTCTTCTGTATTCTTTTGATTTCCTTGTTACAGTTTTGCCCAGAGAGAATGATCTGTTTCTCTGAGTATGGATTCCAGCTTCCTGGGGAAGAGAGGTGTTGCTTTCCTCTGATGTCCATCCATGATTTGTTATGATATGGGAAAGGGATTGGATCCAGGGTGACAGCGAGACTCTAACAACTCTATGTGGTGTCCAGCAATCAGCTCGAGGGGGGGGATCTATAGACCCCTGCAGTGCCAGGAATTAACCTCCTTCACCTGCTAAAATGGAGAGGTCCCTGACAACGTGCCTCCTACTGGAGAGAGTTCTTCCACAACAGTTCTTTTAAGTCACTCCCTCTGTCTCTGCAAAAATAGGATGTTAGTGGCCCAAGTGGATAATTTTCATAGAAATTTTAAAATATTGATTTATAGATAGAAAAAATAGTCTGATATAAAACAGTAAAGAAATGTTTGGTCACTTATTCATGATCTTCAGAAAGCTCACACATATATAATGTATGATTTTCTAGAAGATGAATAGAGGGTACATTTTCAACTCTTCTGCCTTTCACCTAAAAAATACAAGTAATTCTGTTTCTGGCAGTTTAATGACACAATAACAAACAGTAAGAGTTCTTCCATTTATCGTCTTCATCACTACTGTGTGACATTTACCTTGAAGTAGCTGCACACACTTCTCTGGCACAGCAGTGCAGTGAGAGACCTCCTCTCTCTCACTGGCAGGTGTCTGCCAGCTCCCTCCTGTCTCTGGAGAACAAAGCCAGTGCCTGCAGGGGAACAGGGAAGTGCCAGTGACCTATTCCTCTGGAGCTCAGTCTTTTGTCAGCTCTGAAAATGGAATTGTGTGTTTTAGCCCATGACCCATGAGGAGTCTGGAAAAGAGAAGCTGATTCCTGCAGGGAGAATCAAGAAAGGGCAGAACTTTCCCTGCTAGTTTAGTGGTCTGAGTCTGCTGCCAAGCCCCAGGACTGAGCAGTTGTTGCAGGCATTCATTCTCACCTGCAGGACTGCCTCCGGGAGGCCAGGTTCCTAGAAATCCTCCAAGCGGCTGTCTGTAGCCAGGGGTGGAGGGGGTAGGGGAGGGCAGAAACACATATGCCTCTCCCACAGGAAGGAAGCTTAACTCACACGTTTCAGATCAGTGATGGCAATCGCCTGATGACTCTTTAGGAATTCTGTTATTCTTTATCAGCTAAAATGGCTTCAGCACCTATTTTGTAAATGTTTATGGAGCATGTTCTATGGGGAAGGGAGGTACTGAGTTTGCCAGTATGGGGGCTTAAATGTGACCTGAAGTGTGACCTCTGCTGTAGTGGAAATGTTCACTAGAAAGTTTTATTAGCTTCTCTTTGGAACTTTTCCTGAAGATTTATGATGTTCAGATACAAATTTATGGCAAAAGAACAGCTGTGCCTGTAAGGAGTTTCCGTTCTGTCAGACGAGGTAGAGAATACAGGATTTGAGCAGACAGTTTCCAAATGCATTTTTGATTTGTTTGATTTCCTGGGAGGTATATAGAAAATGAAAATATAACTACTGTTTACCCACTGACCTTCTTGCTGAGGAAGAAGACAAGGAATTTTTTTTTTATTACTAAGAAAAGGGACTGTTATTTCTCTTTACAATGCTAGGTCCCCTCTCTCTCTTACACGCATACATACACACACATACATATGCATACATATACATATGTGTGTATATATATATTATTGCTTATTACTGATTGCACTTGACTTGAAGTCAGTATGACTGCCAGCCCCTTATGTTCTTCTCTATCTAGATGCTGGGTGTGTGGCCAAGGCTGTTTTTTGGTGGATGGTACATTGTCGCCAGCCATTTATTCAATGAGTAGCTTATTATTTTCTGATTAGCCCTTAAACTCTAACCTTAAAACAAAGCATTTCTTGAGAGCAGTATTTAACTATAACATTGATAAAATATAACCAAGTTTATTTCTTAGTTACATTAAGAATTGCAAGTAACTTCAAATATTAATTGTACTTCAAGGAAATGATACGAATATGAGTTTACCTTTAACCAGGAGTCTGTGCTTTCAAGTGAAGTGTCATCATAACTTACTTACCAGGGACAGCAGTATCAAGTCTCTATAGATGCCTTAATACCTTGTCCTGTTTTTGTGGGGCCAGGAACTGGTTATGTCATTTGAGGATTTTGCTTCCTAAGATGACTTGACTTATTTACATACTTTCTCCCAGATTTAGAAAGAAAAAAAAACAACAAAAAAAATGTCTCTCTCCTGTTTCTGTAGCTTCTGTCCACTACGTCCATTATGTTCCAGCCTCCTTCTTTTACCCTAAGTGTGTATGTTTCATATTGTTTGGGCAGAATAGAATCCTAGGCTTCTAGAAAGAACAGCACCATAGGAAGCAAAACTAAGTCCCTTGCCTTTTGATTTCCCTCCTGGTGGCTCCAGGCAGATCTGTTTACTTACCTCAATCTGTAGCATTTTTGGCCTCCTTCCTTGAGAAGACATCAGCACTTTTCCTTCATGTGGGTTGGTAGCTGTCAGTAACTGTGGGTGGTTGAGTGAGAAAGCAGATGAGACGGGTTGTTATAAAAAGTTAAATTGGGAGAAGCATGTTTGAATTGTGAGCAAAGATAGAAGTAAACACTTTAGTAAATAGATCCAGAATGTAAAGGTCATGATCAACCATGGCAGGAATAGGTTTATATTTTCTTCTTTTCTCTCTCAACAGTCTTCCCATTTTTAGTTGTAGATTAAAATCATTATCAACTATTAACAATTACTCATAATATTATTTGGAAAACTAAGGGTTTCATATATAGCAGTATTATTATATAACCCCAGTGCCTTTTTGTAAATGTAGACTCTAAAAGACTATTTAAAATGCATCCCTATGAGCTAAGGGACTTCCCAGGTGGCACTAGCAGTAAAGAACCTGCCTGCCAATGCAGGAGACATAAGACATCCCTGGGTCAGGAAGGTCGGGGCATGGCAACCCCCTCCAGTATTCTTGCCCAGAAAATCCCATGGACAGAGGAGCCTGGCAAGCTGCAGTCCATAGGGTCACAAAGAATTGGACATAACTGAAGCAACTTACCATGCACGCACGCACACCTACTACCTAAAAGAGGGCCACGTGAATCCAAGCTATTGTTACAATGCCATGCTTTGTACCAAGTACTTTCTAGATAATTGCTTGTTCAACCCCCACAATAACCTTCTGAGGACTTTTTGATAGATGAGGAAACCAAAGCGCATAGTTATCTAAACAGTTTTCTAGATAGGCTAGATCATGTGCCCACGCTGTTACAGCAAATAAAGAGATAAATATGATTCCAGACAGTATGACTAACAGAAATAGTTTATTCCTGAAAGTTATAGCTTATTTTTCTACACTTAGAATAAATGTTTTATTCCCCCAAAGGAAAAATTTTGTTAATTTCACCACCAGCCAAATATTTCTAACTTTTCTTGCCCTGTCAGCTGGCTGTCAGTTTTGTAAAGAAATGCAGCATAAAACTGACAGGAAGAAACTCTGAAATCTATAACCACATGGCAGCATATTGAAAAATTCTCACAAAAGCTTATTTTGTCATTTATTGTATAACACTAAAACCAGCTGCCAGGGGCACCGGGGAGTTAATAGACACCATTTAGCTAATATATTATTTTGCCAAGAAAATTCATTGTGCTGAATTCTTTTCTAATCTTTTGTGGCTACTTACTTATAAAAACAGAGTGCCTAGAAACTAAATTTTTTCACAGGGGGAAAAGAAAGACAGAGATGGCTATTAATTTAAACTTTCACATTGCAACTGTCACTCTGAAGAAAGAAATACATGTGGAATAAGATCTATAGGAATACTTAAAATGGCACATTTCATGTGTGGAAGTTTAAAAGGCTTTATTTGTTAATGGGCTATTGAAATGGATCAGATATTTTCTAGCTTTAAAATTAGGATGATGAATATGAAAGTGTTTTATAGACTCTAAAACATTATGTGTGCCTTTGGCATGTATGGACTTATGTAAATGCAAGTGATTATGTTTGGTGTGTTACTGTCTGGTCAGAGTAGTATTTGTGCAGTGCAGCAATATTCTTATGTAGCTTCCAGTGTCTCTTCAGAAAAAAATACCCAAATGTTATTTAGAATTCCACATTTTATTTAGAATCTGAAAGACAGACACTTAAATAGGTATTTGTACTTTGTTATTTTTATTTCTTCTACTTATGTGCTGCTGCTAAGTCGCTTCAGTCGTGTCCGACTCTGCGACCCCATAGACGGCAGCCCACCAGGCTCCCCTGTCCCTGGGATTCTCCAGGTAAGAACACTGGAGTGGGGTGCCATTTCCTTCTCCATCTTCTTATATAGTGCTTATTATATAGGATGTTGGGATTTCTTCTTACAGAGAAAGAATGGCCAGAAATGTGCATACACCATGAGAGAGCGTGGGTTATCCTTAAACAGTGACCTTCAAGCATGTAGAAGACTAAGTCACATCAGGGCAAAGGGAGTAAGATGGAAAAAGAGGGCAAGCAAAAGGAGCAGGGTTTTGGAACTTCCCTGGTGGTCTAGTGGTTAAGATACCATGCTTCCAGTATAGGAGATACGGGTTCAAACTCTGGTCAGGGAACTCAGATCCCACATATTGCAGGGTTTGACCAAAAAAGAAAAATGAATAGGGTTTTAGAAGAGAAAAGGGTCTCTCTTCTTTTGAAAGACAAAAGAAAGATTTCTTAGAAGGCAAAGGAATCACGAAGAAAGGTAGACAGAGGATGTGCTATATGCTCTAAGTAAAATTTTTGTGTCCTGCGGTATGTACCACCTGTTTCAAGAATGGCAGGTACACTGACCATGATTATCACTCCTTTCTGTACTCAGAGGAAGACTGAACCATCCTGATCATAATTATTACTTGGATCAGTGGTTCTGAAATGTTGGGAAGCATCGTTCATTGTAATCACAAATTACATGCTAGAAACATATGTTAGCAGTGAATTAGATGAATTATTATAGTTATCAGTTCAGTTCAGTTCAGTTCAGTCGCTTAGTCGTGTCCGACTCTTTGAGACCCCATGAATCACAGCACGCCACGCCTCCCTGTCCATCATCATCTCCTGGAGTTCGCTCAGACTCACGTCCATCGAGTCAGTGATGCCATCCAGCCATCTCATCCTTGGTCGTCCCCTTCTCCTCCTGCCCCCAATCTCTCCCAGCATCAGAGTCTTTTCCAATGAGTCAACTCTTCCCATGAGGTGGCCAAAGTACTGGAGCTTCAGCTTTAGCATCATTCCTTCCAAAGAAATCCCAGGGTTGATCTCCTTCAGAATGGACTGGTTGGATCTCCTTACAGTTCAAGGGACTCTCAAGAGTCTTCTCCAACAGCACAGTTCAAAAGCATCAATTCTTCGGCACTCAGCCTTCTTCACAGTCCAACTCTCACATCCATACATGACCACAGGAGAAACCATAGCCTTGACTAGACGGACCTTAGTTGGCAAAGTAATGTCTCTGCTGTTGAATATCTAGGTTGGTCATAACTTTTCTTCCAAGGAGTAAGCGTCTTTTAATTTCACGGCTGCAGTCACTATCTGCGGTGATTTTGGAGCCCCCCAAAATAAAGTCTGACACTGTTTCCACTGTTTCCCCATCTATTTGCTATAAAGTGATGGGACTAGATGCCATGATCCTCGTTTTCTGAATGTTGAGCTTTAAGCCAACTTTTTCGCCTTTCTCTTTCACTTTCATCAAGAGGCTTTTTAGCTCCTCTTTACTTTCTGCCGTAAGGGTGGTGTCATCTGCATATCTGAGGTTATTGATATTTCTCCTGGCAATCTTGATTCCAGCTTGTGTTTCTTCCAGTCCAGCGTTTCTCATGATGTACTCTGCATATTATAGTTATATATTATAAAATATATATTCTTTAATAGAATTCTATGCAACTATTATAAAAATGAGGAACATGTATATGTGTACTTAAAGAATATTCAGCTGTAGCTATGTTTTAGTGAAAAAGAGCAGTTATAGTATGTCCCCATTCTTTTTTTTTTTTTTTCCCCACTTCTCTCCCTGCAGTGGGATGTGTATACATATATGGGATGTTATATTTGTGTGTTTCTCAAAAGATGTCTAAGAAACAAAAAAATTGCAATTTTCTATGACTAAGAGGACTAGGGATTAGGATAATAGAGATGTTTATTAAAGGTTTTTTTTTTTTTTAATGTGTTGAATTTCATGTACCTGGTGCTCTTCATCCCCTTCTTTGACAAAAGCATTCCATTAGGTACAATTTAGAGTTAAGTTTTCCACTGTTTGTCAAGCTTCATAGGTAAATTGACAAATTTAAAAAGATTCTCAAATTAGCATGTATTAGCAATCTCTAGTGATTGTAGGAGCTTGCTATAGTACAGATTACCTGAGTCCCCACCAGGAAAGTTAAATCAAAAACTTTGGACATAGACCTCTGGAATTTGCATTTGAATTGAACATCTGGAACCAAGCCCTTGGGAGGTCTATAGATTTCATTTGTAAGAAAATTATTTTTTATTGAAGTGTAAGTGATTTATAACATTCTGTTTTAGGTGTTAGCAGTGATTCAGTTATACGTATATCTTATTTTTTTTCAGATTATTTTTCCATATAAGTTATTACAAAATATTGAGTATACAGTAAGTCCTTGATGGTTATCTGTTTTTATCTATAGTTGTATATATATGTTATTCCCCAATTCCTAATTTATACCTCCCCCACACCTTTCCTTTTGATAACTGTAACTTTGTTTTCTAAGTCTGTGATAGACTTCACTTTGACACATAATCTATTTGAGTACATGGAAGGCATGTGCTCATGTGGAGGGCATTTATGTGTCCAAAAATGTAATTGCTCTATGGAGTGAGTGTTTGAGTCACCCACCAGGCTCGTCAGTCCATGGAATTCTCCAGGCAAGAATACTGGAGAGGGTAGCCGTTCCCTTCTTCAGGGGATCGTCCCAACCCAGAGATCGAACCCGGACCTCCCTCATTGTAGGCAGATTCTTTACCATCTGAGCTACCAGAGAAGTCCAAAATGTAATTGTTCCATGGAGTTAGTGTTTCAGTAGGCTATAGACATAAATTTTCAGTGACCACATTAGAATAAACATGTTAAAATAGTAACAATTTTTATCTTTATTGTTACTATTATTAGATCTTCTATCCAGTTGACTTCCTTTCATTTAAAGGGAGAGAAGGTGTCACCCTTGAGTTCATCGTCTCATCTGGATATGCCTTGCTTTGTCTCTGAGGGGATGACGTAAAGAGCCCTGAAATGGTAAATCACAGAGAATTTTTGAAACTTCTCTTAAAAATATGGTAATGTGCATATTACCTTTAATGATAATCAGTGAAAATATAGATTATTAAAAAATATGAGCTATGTGACTTTTCCTTTCCCAGGCCTTTGCAATCTTGTTATTAGACAATTTGAGTCTTGGAAGCTCACATCTACTGGAATTACTAGGGTGCCGAACCACTGCATCTCCTCTTCCCAAACCTCCCTTTCCAGCAAGGCGAAGGCTTCCCCTTGTGAATGTCAAGCGTGTCTCTTCATAACTGTCCTTTATTCCTTGGTTTGCAGCCTAATGGGCCTTAATCACTACTTCTCCGGGTGTAATGAGACAGTTCCTCTTTTTTTTTTTTCTTTCATTTTTTCTTCTGACACCTGCTGCAGCTACTGCATGCTTCTTGGCAGTTCTTACCTCCCACTCCCATGGAGAGCAGGTAAGGATTTACCTTGCATAAGTAATGAAAAATCATTGTGTTATCAATTAGAAACCTAGCTCTTCTAGTTATCCATGGTTTCTGGTAATTGTCCTGAAAGATATGAAAAGCTTCATTTTCTTGTCAAATGTAGCATTCTCTACCATTTTCAAACCCATTTTTTAAAATTTATTTATTTTAATTGGAGGCTAATTACTTTACAATATTGTGGTGGTTTTTGCCATACATTGCCATGAATCATCTGTGGGTGTACATGTGTTCTCCATCCTGAACCCCCCTCCCACCTCCCTCCCCATCCCATCCCTCAGGGTCATCCCAGTGCACCAGCCCTGGGCACCCTGTCTCATGCATCAAACCTGGACTGGCGATCTGTTTCATCAAACCCATTTTTCAAATCTAAGACCAGGTATCTGGACATTCAGGTACCCCAAAATTTCTGTGAAGTCTTTGGTGTTCTAGGACTTAACCATCTGCCCCAAATCTGTTAGATATTTCGCTTGGGAAGAGGAGATGCAGTGGTTTGGTACCCGAGTAATTCCAGTAGATGTGAGCTTCCAAGACTCAAATTGTCTAATAACAAGATTGCAAAGGCCTGGGAAAGGAAAAGTCACATAGCCCATATTAAAAAAAAATCTATAGTTTTACTGATTATCATTAAAGGTAATATGCACATTACCATATTTTCTAAGAGAAGTTTCAAAAATTCTCTCTGATTTACCATTTCAGGAACCTGGAAACAGGTTTCCAGGTCACTTACTATGATAAGCCAGCATCCCAAGACTAAGCATATAGATGAGCCTCCCTGGTTTACAGGACCTTACTGTAATAGGATCTATTGAAACAAATGACGCATGTGTTTCCATGTAATTGCTGTCATTCTCCAGGTTGCCAAGGCAACAAGCACTATGTGAACTATTAGAATCAGTATGGATATAGCTGTTGAGTTGTTAATACTTAAACTATGCATTATGCAGCAAGCTGTTCTCTTTGCTTACCTAGTTTTGTAGTTTTTCTTCTTTAAAAGGACAAGTGATGCTCTCCCAGTTTCATGGGAAGCATTTTTAATAAGATAGTGCTCATTAAACAGAATGGGTTTGCTCCAGAAAAGCTGCCTATATACTGAATTCTGTTTTCCCATTGATGTCCATTATAAAAATGGAATTATTATTGTGTGATTTTTGTTATTTCTCATAAAATATCATTTATAGTTAATAATACAGTAAGTTTAAAAATAACCTGTAGATTAAGGAAGACTTATATTTTACAGGAGCATTCAGTTCAGTTCAGTTGCTCAGTCGGGTCCGACTCTTTGCGACCCCATGAATCGCAGCACGCCAGGCCTCCCTGTCCATCACCAACTCCTGGAGTTCACTCAAACTCATGTCCATCGAGTCGGTGATGCCATCCAGCCATCTCATCCTCTGTCGTCCCGTCTCCTCCTGCCCCCAGTCCCTCTAAATAGCAGTGTGGAAATGCAGGATTTCTCAGGTTGTTTTTCTTGTTTGCTCCAATAAGTGGAGGAGTCAAAGAGGGAAAAAGCAGTCCTTGAGAAGAATCCTAATTGATCAAATTGCTGTTTTTGCATTTTTTTCTTTTAAATGTTCTGAAGTAGAAGAGTTCAAAGTTCTGTTTGGTTGCTGAGATCCTACGATGTTTCATTAGGAATGAATAGGCTGAAAATAAGTTAAAAGGAAAAGACATGGTCAAATACCAAACAACCAATAAATAACATATTGTGGCAATCTTTTTGCAGTTTACACATTTACATATATCAAATATGCTGTACACCTTAACCTAATACAATGTTATATGTCAACTGTATCTTAATAAAACTGAGAAAAGAATAGGAATTTATTTTTAAAAAACAAATCAGTAACTGCCATTCAGATTATAGCAATTTCTCATTTGCAGACCATGACACAGTGCAGACTGAAAGCATCCTGTGAATTTTAAGTTTTGTACGTGGTACATAATAAAGTAAATACTTGGTTATTAACTGTGAATAGCACATCGAAACATTTGTCTTGTGACTGAGAATCTTCCTTTGAGGAGCTTATTTTTTTGAAAGTAAAAATGCAAAACTGTTGTCTAAGTATTTTTTGATTAACCTGCCTCATACCATATTCTGAACTGATAATTCCATCCTAGAACTGGGGACAAATTGTTCAACCCATTGGCCACCTTCAAGGAACTATGTGCCTGGTAAGAAAGCTAGAAAGTAAGCAAGTACTACTCACAAAGTATGAAGACTACCAGAACATGAGAAGTTCAGGGCACTATTATTATTATCGGTTCTTAGAAGTATCACCAAAAAATCCCCAAACATTCCTGACAGTAAGATGCTGAGACTTGAAGTATGGGTAGGAGTTTACTATTATAATTATTGATATTTAAAGATGAGATCAAGACTATTATAGACAGCGAGAAAGTTTTGCAGAGCCCAGAGCCAGATACAAACAGGGCATTGCAAGTAGGCAAGGTCACCTCCCAGATAATATTCTGATAGTGATGGGTGAGTCCGTTAATAACCCACCGCACTAGTGATAGGAGCTGGGAAATGCCAGTTCTTCATCAGTGTGATTTTTAAGCATCCTTCTACTGCTACTGTATCCCTTAAGAAGATTAGTACTAAATTTGTACTCACAAATCACATGGATTTAAGTTGGAATTAAAAGTAGTGTTTTATTACCTGATTTCTCTCTCTGTTGACTTCCCCTGAAGTAAACGTAGGGTGGTTTTTATTAATAACATTCCTTTCTGTAAAGTATGAGAATTCAGGCAGGATTGGGAGCAGAGAGGAGGCAGTAGCAGGCGATGTGAACACATTGGTGGGCAGTAGGATTTCAACTGGTTCTTCATGAAAGTGCCCTCAGGGCCATGTGCCTTGGTCTGAAAATAGAGCAGATTTAGGCCTAAAATGACTGGAGAAGCAGATGGAAGGTAAATAACAGGCATTCCCTTGCCTTTTGGCCTGCCTCCTCTAACACTTTTTGTCTTGTTTCTGTTCCTGTGAATACATAAACTCTAAATAAGCTTTGGCAATAGTTTGTCAGCAGTGGCTGAAGACTGGGAAGGCCAAGTAAAGGATTTGTCAAATTAGGGAGGAGATATAGAGCAGAGAGGATAGCTAATTATTTTTTAAAACAGGTCACTGTTCTGATACAATAAAGATGCAGATTTGTTGGCAGTTCCTTGAATCAGAGTATGTGATTTATGATCCTCAAGGAAGGAGGAAAACCTCTTTAGAAATGAAAGAGTAATGAGCCTGTGATCAATAGCATGGACAACAAATGATAAGCCTTAGAAATGTAAGTCTTCCT
Organism: Capricornis sumatraensis; assembly: GCF_032405125.1. Classification (NCBI taxonomy): domain Eukaryota; kingdom Metazoa; phylum Chordata; class Mammalia; order Artiodactyla; family Bovidae; genus Capricornis; species Capricornis sumatraensis. The sequence goes on along the minus strand of NC_091091.1, from coordinate 8,389,934 downwards.
CACCTCCTGATTTCATTATTAGTGTTCTTCTAATTCTGCCTTCTGTATCAGGCCTTTTAGTCATCCCCTTCATTCATTTGTTTATGTATATTTTCATCAAGCATTTATCATCTTTTGAGTGCTCAATTGTGTCCTACTTCTTGTGACCCCCATGGACTGTAGCCCACCAGGCTCTTCTCTCCATGGGATTGTTCAGGCAAGAAATACTGGAGCAGGTTGCCATCTCCTCTTCCAGGGGACCTTCCTGACAGGGATCAAACCTGCATCTCTGGCATCTCTTACACTGGCAGGTGGATTTTTTACCACTAGCTCCACCTGGGAAGCTTATCATCTCTTATGCCCTACATATTCTGAGCGCTGAGTACAGTGAAATGAAGTTCCTGTTCTCACCCAGTTTACATTCTGGTGGGAGGGTGTGGAGGGAACAAGGAGCCAACATACATTAGAGTGATAATAGTAACTTCCAGTTATGATGAGTGTTACCAAAAGAGTGTGAGTGAGTATAACTGATTCATTAGTTTTTAGCAGGGAATTAGGAGAGGCTGCTCTGAGAAGGTGGCTTTTAAGCTGAGATAGGAATGCAAAGATCAGAGATAAATGTGTTCCTGGCAGAGACCAGTTAGTTTAAAATCTCAAAATAGGGACAGAGGAACAGTATGACGAGTTCAAGCAAAGACTCTTGTAGGTATGATCTGTGGACTGGAAGGGAGGGATAGTGAGTGGTCTGAGACAAGTCACAAACTAAGTATGCAAATAGGTTTTGTTAGAGAGGTAAGGAGTTGAGATTTTATTTTAATGTAAGAGAAAGTTACAGTGGCATTTTAAGCAAATAAGTAATAACACATTATCTCTGTTTTTAAAACCATGTTATATAATAGATATTCATGAATCTATAATTAAATAAATGATTGAATAAATAGGTAAATAGAGGAGAAAGGACAACTATTTCTTACAGGTAAATTCCAAACAATAAATGTAGATCTTTCCTCCTGCGGATAGTGGAACTTAATGCTTCTCCTCTTAAGCAGGGGAAGATTTAGTGAGTTGCTTCAAATGAATAGAGTATGGAAAAGGAAAAATAGTATTTGGAATAATGAATCTTAGCAGACACCACCACAACCAAGTAATGAAGGTTAACATGACTAGATATGAGTCATATGAATGTCATGTACTGTTATAGGTTGAATCTGTGTCCCACCAAAATTTATTAGTTGAAAACCTAATGGTGTGAGGAGGTTATTAGGAAATTGAGAAGAACCCTCATGAATGGGATGTTTGCCTTTTGAGATCTCTGGTCCCTTTTGTAATCTGAAGCTTAGATGAGGGCCCTCACCCAGTCATGTTGGCACCCTGATCTCAAACCTCCTGCCTCCAGTACTATGAGAAGCAAAGTCCTGTTGTTTATTAGCTACGCAATCTGTGGTATTTTGTTTTAGCATCCTGTACGGAAGAGAGTTCCAGAAAAAACATCTATTTCTGCTTTATTAACTATGCCAAAGCCTTTGACTGTGTGGATCACAATAAACTGGAAAATTCTGAAAGAGATGGGACTATCAGACCACCTGACCTGCCTCTTGAGAAATTTGTATGCAGGTCAGGAGGCAACAGTTAGAACTGGACATGGAACAACAGACTGGTTCCAAATAGGAAAAGGAGTATGTCAAGGCTGTATATTGTCACCCTGCTTATTTAACTTCTATGCAGAGTACATCATGAGAAACACTGGACTGGAAGAAACACAAGCTGGAATCAAGATTGCTGGGAGAAATATCAATAACCTCAGATATGCAGATGACACCACCCTTATGGCCGAAAGTGAAGAGGAACTAAAAAGCTTCTTGATGAAAGAGAAAGAGGAGAGTAAAAATGTTGGCTTAAAGCTTGACATTCAGAAAACGAAGGTCATGGCATCTGGTCCCATCACTTCATGGGGAATAGATGGGGAAACAGTGGAAACAGTGTCAGACTTTATTTTTTGGGGCTCCAAAATCACTGCAGATGGTGACTGCAGCCATGAAATTAAAAGACGCTTACTCCTTGGAAGGAAAATTGTGACCAACCTAGATAGCATATTTAAAAGCAGAGACATTACTTTGCCAGCAAAGATCTGTCTAGTCAAGGCTATGGTTTTTCCAGTGGTCATGTATGGATGTGAGAGTTGGACTGTGAAGAAAGCTGAGCGCCGAAGAATTGATGCTTTTGAACTGTGCTGTTGGAGAAGACTCTTGAGAGTCCCTTGGACTACAAGGGGATCCAACCAGTCCATTCTAAAGGAGATCAGTCCTGGGTGTTCTTCGGAAGGAGTGATGCTAAAGCTGAAACTCCAATACTTTGGCCATCTCATGGGAAGAGTTGACTCATTGGAAAAGACTTGGATGCTGGGAGGGATTGGGAGCAGGAGGAGAAGGAGAGGTCAGAGGATGAGATGGCTGGATGGCATCACTGACTTGATGGACATGAGTTTGAGTGAACTCCGGGAGTTGGTGATGGACAGGGAGGCCTGGGGTGCTGCAATTCATGGGGTTGCAAAGAGTCGGACATGACTGAGCGACTGAACTGAACTGAATTGAACTGACTAAGACATTACTCCAGACACAATAGGATGAGAAGGACCTTTCACTTCTGGTAAGCATCTCTTAAATTTATAAAGACAAGGAAACATCAAACAAACCTAAATTGAGGAATATTATGTAAAATACCTGACCAGTGCTTCTCAAAACTGTTAAGGCCATGAAAAATCAAAGAAAGACTGAGAAGATGTCACAGATTGAACAAGACTATGGAGAAACAACTAAATGCACCATTGTATTCTGGATTGAACCTTGAGACAGAAAAAGAATATTATTGGAAAAACTGATAATTCTGAATAAAGTTTGCTGTTTAGTTAATAGGAATGTACCAGTTTTTCAGTTTTGATAAACATACCATGATGATGTAAGATGGTAACATTGGAAAAGTGGATGAAGGTTTTATAGGAACTCTCTGTAGTAAAGAAAAAGAAACCATGAATTCTAGTTTCTCTGTGACGAATAGCTTAAGGCTGGGGTACTGGAGTCGAAGCAGGGAGAGCAGTGAGGACCAGAGCTACCGGATGTTGTAGGTGAGAGATGTTGGTGATCAGGCTAAGGAGGCTCATGTTGGAGATGTAGAGAAGGACATATGCTTGGTGGTGTTTGGGAGTGGCCAAGAGAGGACTTGGTGATGGACTGTATCATAGTGATGAGTAGGGAGGATGAGAAGGGGGAAGGAAAAAAAGATAGCGTAGTAGGAGTTATTTCCCTGAAAGAGAGAGATGATACCGATTGTCATCTTTAGAAATATTCATTAGCTTTCCCTAAAAATATGAAACCAAAGTCTTCATCCCGATGGACAAGACCCTCCATAATTCAGTCTGTGTGTGTGTGAGTGTGAGTGTGTGTATGCATGTGCATGTTCAGTTGTGTCTGACTCTTTGCGACTCCATGACTATTGCCTGTCAGCCTCCTCTGTGCATAGGATTTTCCAGACAAGAATACTGGAGTGAATTACCATTTCCTCCTCCTGGGGATCTTTCTGACCCAAGAATAATGCCCAGGACTCTTGTGTCTCCCTACTTACAGTTTTTATGTCTTACACATTGTATCTTCTACACACAGGCACCTGCACTTAGTGTTCCAGTAACAAGTCTTCTCAGACTTTGCTGGAGTTAATTTTCCATCTCTTTTAAAACACCAGAATATGTGCATGTTGTATTATGAGATGATAATAATGATAATAATAATAGCAAAATATTATTGTTTTAATACTGTGCCGTAGCCTGTGGTAAGAGCTTTACCTTTATCATAACATTGGCCGTCAGCAGTAGTCTTATGGAGACAGTGCTTTTCATTCCCTGATCTGTACTTGGAAGGGCTGATTCTCCAGTGTGGGATGGTTATGTAATTTACTGTCCAAACTGAAAAGAGGGCACTATTGACACTCTGGGACAACAAGTGTAAGCCAAAGCTGTTCAGGGGAAACAAAGACATGTGACCCCACAAGTTGGTGTGAAGATTCTTTTGCCAAAGTTCATACAGCTAGCAGGTGACACAGAAGAGCTTTCAAACTGTGAATTATTCTTGTTCCAAAATCAATGTTCTTAATAGTTATATCAGTACTCTCTTGGTGCTAGATTGTGAATCGGGTAAGTGACTTGATCTCTCTGAGCTGTGCATGCATGTGGTAAGTCACTCCAGTCGTGTCCGACTCTATGTGACCCTGTGGACTGTAGCTCACCAGGTTCCTCTGTCCCTGGGTATTCTCTTCCTTATCAATAAAAATGGTGTTGGTGACGCATGATAAAAGTTCAATGAGACAATTACTAACATACCTCACAAGGGTGACAGCTCAGTAAATGAGGATGGGTAGAGTTCGTGGCTTAAATAGAATCATATTCTTGAGCCCTAATTAGTATTTAGCACAACATTTTGCTGGCAGGTGGTGCTTGCTTTTCTATAAATACTACTTCAGTGTGCTCTAGGACATGCGATCGAGAATAAGGTTGATGGGCCAAAAGAGTGATCAGAAACTACATCAAATCCACGTGAATCTGGGGGAATGTTTCCCGATAACAGAGACCCGTCCCCCACTTCTCACAGTTGTTTCAGAGACAGAGCCAAGACCAGGAAAAAAAATGATAGGGAAGTGCTGTGGAGATTGATATCATTTGCCTCAATAAACCGAGCAGCTCACTTTGGGTCCATTACTGCAAGTGCAGCACAAGGTGTCAGGAAGCTCTCTTCAGTACAGTAGTGCATGAGGGTTACCCCTCTCTCTCATCCGCTGCCAGTCGAATTAATAAGGCATCATTTTTTTTTTCCTAAATATGTTAACCTACTCATTAGCCTAGATAGTAGAAGCTGTTGTTAGCATTACCAGTGGTATTTTCTTGTGTTATCGGGTTGTCCATTTGTGAAATCCCAACTCATAGCTGTTAACCATAGATGCTTTACTGAATCTACTCTGAAACTGTATAATCTGACATGATACGTTTTCTCCAGGGGCTACCTTTGCCATTTTCAGTAAAGTAGTTTAGCTGTAAGCATACATTTTTTTACCTTACCTTCTTCAGGCCAGGATTATACTTTAGACTTTTCATGTCACTGCAAGTAATAACATTAAATTTTTCTTGAAATGGTTTTCAGTTATGGATGTTAGCCATCAAAATTCTTTTCCAAAAATCTTTTATGTGATTTTTTATTATTAGAATCCAAACTGTGTACCATTAATTTTCTGTAATGTTTGCAAGATAATGTACCTGGTTCTTTCATTGGTAAGAAGAATGTAAAACAATAGCTGCCTGCCCTTAAGGAATTTATGCCATAATAATATTTAGTTTTATAGCATATTCAAAAGCAGAGACATTACTTTGCCAACAAAGGTCCATCTAGTCAAGGCTATGGTCTTTCCAGTGGTCATGTATGGATGTGAGAGTTGGACTGTGAAGAAAGCTGAGCACTGAAGAATTGATGCTTTTGAACTGTGCTGTTGGAGAAGACTCTTGAGAGTCCCTTGGACTGAAAGGGGATCCAACCAGATCAGTCCTGGGTGTTCATTAGAAGGACTGATGCTAACGCTGAAACTCTAATACTTTGGCCACCTCATGGGAAGAGTTGACTCATTGGAAAAGACTCTGATGCTGGGAGGGATTGGGGACAGGAGGAGAACGGGACGACAGAGGATGAGATGGCTGGATAGCATCACCGACTTGATGGATGTGAGTTTGGGTGAACTCCGGGAGTTGGTGATGGACAGGGAGGCCTGGCGTGCTGCAATTCATGGGGTCGCCAAGAGTCGGACACAACTGAGCGACTGAACTGAACTGAAAACTTACCTACTCTTTGATAGGTATTTTACATGGCGTACTTTATAGCTTTGGATCTATATGAATATATAACAATATATAACAAACTTGGGATCTGTATGAATATATCTGTTTTACATATTATTACAGCTTCATCGAGAGACGCCAAAATGTTCTACCTCTACCTCAAGACATTTAAATCCAGGCTACATTTTGGTTCCAGAACAAATATTCTTTTTTTTCTGTTAATTGTTTATTTATTTATTTATTTGGCTGCATCAGTTCTTAGTTGTCACATGTGAGATCTTTGTTGGGATGGGCAGGCTCAATAATTGTGGCCTGGGGGTCTTAGCTGCCCCATCGCATGTGGGGTCTCAGTTCTCCAACCTGGGATCGAACCCACTTCCACTGCACTGGAAGGCAGATTCTTACCCACTAGACCACCAGGGAAGTCCCCCAGAGCAAATATTCTGTATGGAAAATTTTAGTTTGTTTTCATGGAGTGAGCGAAGTGATATGAGAAAATATGTATGTGTGGATTCAGCTCTAGAATTTTATCTACACTTTTCCAGTGTTGATAGTCTAGGGTTGTAAAAACATTCATAGACATGGTAGAGTTAATCTCACTTATTTCTTTGTCTAAGATTGTTTTGATGTTAAATCTCAATCTCACACAGAGTTAATTCATGTTAAGTAAGCAAGTAAAAGGGGTTACCCAAAAGACCACATCCTGTGGTTCAAACAGCCCTTAATTTAGAAGTTGCTTCTTTCATGAAAGTGATAGCTTCAGGTTTTGACTCTTTTATCTTTTGGTGTTGAGGGAACTATAACTTAACTTGCTAAAGTAGATGTTTAGTTTGATGTGTGGTTTTATCTATATAAGGTAGATACCTCAAGGTATTATAATAAACCTGATGAATTGAATTGGAAGTTAACTGTAGAGAAGATCAGGTGCATGTCAGTCTAACAGACTTTAATGAGTTGAACTGAGATTCTCTTGACATTAATGTTTTGCTTTGGCAGACTATACTCATTAGTTTTAGGACCTTCTGTTACTTGAGTGAAGCCCAGACCTTCCTCAGTTCAGTTCAGTTCAGTTGCTCAGTTGTGTCCGACTCTTTGCAACCCTGTGAATCGCAGCACGGCAGGCCTTCTTGTCCATCAACAACTCCTGGAGTTCACCCAGACTCATCGAGTCGGTGATGCCATCCAACCATCTCATCCTCTGTCATCCTCTTCTGACCCCAATCCCTCCCAGATGAAGGTAAAGACAATGCCTAGAATCTCTATCCTACTTTTTTTTTTTAATTTTAAAATCTTTAATTCTTACATGTGTTCCCAAACATGAACCCCCCCTCCCACCTCCCTCCCCACAACATCTCTGTGGGTCATCCCCATGCACCAGCCCCAAGCATGCTGTATCCTGCGTGAGACATAGACTGGCGATTCAATTCTTACATGATAGTATACATGATAGAATGCCATTCTCCAAAATCATCCCACCCTCTCACTCTCCCTCTGAGTCCAAAAGTCCGTTATACACAGCTGTGTCTTTTTTCCTGTCTTGCATACAGGGTCATCATTGCCATCTTTCTAAATTCCATATATATGTGTTAGTATACTGTATTGGTGTTTTTCTTTCTGGCTTACTTCACTCTATAATCGGCTCCAGTTTCATCCATCTCGTCAGAACTGATTCAAATGAATTCTTTTTAACGGCTGAGTAATACTCCATTGTGTACATAACTCATAGCTTAGGATAAGAGCTCAATGGCTTGGTAGCTGGCTGTAAGATTTATGTAGCCTAGTAGAGTAATTGAACTAAGGGTAAATGACTATTTTTTAAACCTGTATTATTGCCTTTGAAATTAAGAGTTTCAAACGAGTTGTTCTATTTTAGTGTACTGAGTCCTAAAAGAGTATCTATTAATATGTATGCATTGATGTCATGGCCCAATTTGAACCTTAATTCGGGTGATGCCCATGTGTCCTCAGAGATAAATGGTTCTCTCCAAATTGCTGTATGTAACAAAAAGGAAAAGTAGAAATGATAGCTTGTCTGCTCTGCAGTTTTAAAGTCTTGCTTTGATGAGTAGCTGACTTCTGTCCTATTTCAAAAATATTACCTTTGGAGTCTAAAACTTAAACTGCAAAGAAGGAAAAGAGATACCATATTTATAGAAAAATTATCTTTCTTACTTAATATAGCACACTTCACCTGGGAAACTTTATATGAAATCTACAGGATGCTAGTCATAGAGCACTCAGAAGTACATTAAATTAGGGATTTCCTTTCACCTTCTGTTGAGAGAAAGTGCTAAATATTTGATTCTATGTTTTTCTTTGTACATGGACCCACTAAATATTGCCTATAACATGCCCCAAATTATTTTAAAAATAAGCTTCAAAAGAAATGGACTGGAAGATGCTATAAATCTATGGAAACTACATTTTAAGTAAAAAATATACCTTGCAAAAATATGTTTGATGCTCAAAAAGGTAGAATTATTCTGTTTTATATACACATTATGCATTGTGCTGACATAATCTTTATCATATCTACTCAGCAACTGTGGTGCTTTGTCAGGAGAACTTGCTGCAAAAGGGTGATACCTACTAAATGTTCATCATACTTCCTTCCCAACGCCTAAACTTGTTTAGGAATGGTGCCTCAGATAAGATTGAAGAAGGAAAGGAACAATCAGGCAGTGGTCACCTCCAATGTCAGGAGTGAAATGAGTAGGAAGAAAAAAGGCTATAATCCTAAATGTTGCACAGAAAACTCTATTCGCATCAGTACATTTTTGGAGCTACTTTTAGGCTTAATAACTTAAGTTACTGAATAAAGTAAAATTGCAATTTTTCTTTCCTTGGTTGACTGCTACCTGGTGAAATTTAAATACAAGCTGAGGAATGACTTGATGTTGGCATTTTAAGAGAAAAGGGAGCAGTGATGACTGAAGGCACCAGTCTATAGAGCATCAACTATAGATTATATACTTTACATATATCGGTTCATTTAATATTACTATGATTTTGCCACATAGATTATATCCCCATTTTGCAAAAAGCAGAAAGAGAGATTAAGAGCAGTTAAATGTTTTATACAAGATTAAAGAGCTTTTAAGAGGTGAAATCAGATTCAAACTAATTCTCTCTAATTCTAAAATCTCTACATTTTCTGCTATATTATTGTAACTCTAAATAACCCATAGACTCAGTAATCTGATCTGTTACAATTCAGTGTTACTGAATTAATTAAATTCAATGTTTTTCCTGTCAATAGTAGTGAATAAATGTTATTCTTCATTGGAGTCTTATTTGGTTCCTAAATTGAGGGCTGCGTTCACAAAGCCTAGATAGCTGGCTTTGGCAAATGCTTACTTGCCCTTGTATTCAGCTTTCCATCTCATAAAAGCTGAGAAAATGCTGACAGTATGTGGCTAGAAATTATTTCCCTTCATCCTTTTCTTTATAAATTGCTGTTTATTTAGTCCTATGATGCATTATATAATTCTATTCTCTAGCTGCTTTCTTTTAATGCACTATCGATAAACCAGTGAAAGTATATTTCTTGAGTAAACAAAGTTCTTTTAAGTGGTCACCTTGGGAAATATGCTATTTACAATAAACAACAACAAAATTCTGTTGGGCATTTTCTGAATCAAAAGGATGAACACAAAATCCCCATCCTGAAAGAATTCACTGGCTATCAAGGAGGGAAGGAAGGAATCTATGACTTCACAGAAGAGCTATCTCATATGATTGTTATAAAGATTAAATGAGGGCCTTCACTTGTGGTCCAGTGGCTAAGGCTCTACACTGTCAGTGTAGGGGGCCTGGGTTTGATCCCTGGTCAGGAAACCAGAGAGCTTCCCAGGAGTCTCAGTGGTAAAATCACTTGCCAATTCAGGAGATGAAGGAGAAGTGAGTTCAGTCCATAAAGGGTTAAGAAGATCCCCTGGAATAGGAAATGGCAACCCACTCCAATATTCTTTCTTGGGAAATCCCATGGACAATGGAACCTGGCATCTGTCTACAGTCTATGGTGTTGCAAAGAGTTGGATATGACTGAGCATGCATGCACAGAAACTAGATCTGAATGCCACAACTGAGACCAAATCAGCCAAATAATTAGATTTAAAAAAGATTAAATGAGTTATTGTAGGCAATATCTGAAACAATGCTTGACGTACAGAAAGTGCTGTGTAAGCACTAGGTATTATTACAGAGAGACCAAAAAAAAAAAAAAAGTACGATGGGAATGGAACAGAAGAGTGGGAAAGGCAATTTTTAGAAGCTTTGGTGTACTTTCAGTTCATCCACTCAAAGTTATTGCCTCATTGTGATAGGGCAGAAAGAGTTGTCAGTAGGCCACAAGTGAGCATGCAGGCAAAGGTGAGACTGACTGTTTTCCAAATCTGAAGTGTAGCTAAATATGTTATACCTTGGAGTTATGTAAGTTTTTTTTTTTTTGGCCCTTTTAGAATTACAAATCTCTTAGAAAATAGTTTCATTTCCTTCTAAAACCAAGCTATGATAATCTATAATTTGGCATAGAAATGAAACATCAGGGGAAAAGATTTTTCCCAAGCAGTAACAACACACCTTGCTTCACATATGTTCCCAAAGACAAACAGCAACGTGGAAAGATGCCTCTGTGTTGTGAAAGTTACAGTTTAAACTGTTGGATTGCAGCTAGGCATGTGTGACACTGTCCTCTTGTCCAGTGGGATAGAACCTTTTCAGCTTCTTTTGCTTTTCTTTACGTCGGGTACATTTTAGTGCACGCCCCTGTTCAAAGTTTGGCTAGAACAGAAGGAAAGATGTTCCAAGGTAAAATCAGCATAGGCAATTCAAACATTGTACCAGGATTCATTATCCCTAGTGGTGGAGTGAAAAGATGGCTTGCCTTTCATTTACGAAACACTTTATCTGAATAAAAAAATAACCTAAAAGCCTCTGGCAAGGATGAGATAAACTGAGAAGGAAAAGGCCCAGATAATTCAAACTACATCATCAATTATTGAAAAGGAGAACTGGCAGTGTTCTCAAATACCCTCAAAGTCCTCTTTTAAAGAAAAAAAAAGTGTATGAGACTTTAATTTTTAGAGCAGCTTTAGATTACTAGATAAACTGAGAGGAAGGTGCAGAGATTTCCTATATTCTTCCTGCTCCTCGCATGTATATTCTCCCCATTATCAGCATCTCTCTTCACAGTGGTGGGCTTCCCTGGTGATTCAGTGGTAAAGAATCCACTTGCCAGTGCAGGAGATGTGGGTTCAATCCTCGAGTCAGAAAGATACCCAGGAGAAAGAAATGGCTACCCACTCCAGTATACTTGCCTAGGAATTCCCATGGACAGAGAGAGCCTGGTGGACTACAGTCCATAGGGTTGCAAAAGAGTCAGACTGGGCTGAGTGGCTAAACAACAAACAATCATAGTGGTACATCGCTTACAGTGGGTGAACTTAACATTGGACATGCCATTATCACCTAAAGTCCATAGTTTACAGGGTTCATTCTTGGTTTTGTATACCGTATGCTTTTAGACAATTAGAGTCTCTTGTTTAAGAGAGCTCACTGCTTTTGTGGTGAAAATGCAGGTGATGAGGCTTGATTTTCATGAGGTGATATTCCAGAAGCTGTTGCAAGGGTGTGCCTCAGGCAAGGGCACAGACCTTCAACCCAGAGCAATAATGGTACAATTCCTGTAGCCTGCAGCCTTTGTGCTGCCTTTGTTCGGGCTTAATGACTTTTACTGTTTAATATATTACAAAGACTTTGGACTTCAAAAATAATGAAGTGCAAACATGAATGACAATTGGAAAATGTATTTTTACCAATGATTGAGAAGAAAGGGACTATACATCACATATTTTAGATTTTGACCTTACAGAGAGTTAAAATGGAGAAAAGTGCATGTTTGGAGAATTTTGTTTGTTTGTTTGACTTAGCTCCTTTTAAGAATTCATATGCTAAGTGTCCTTTACTGAAATTATGTATTGCAGTAGATTAAACTGGTGGCTTTCAAACTTGTTGGCTATAACCCTTAATGAATATGACTTCCCTGGTGGCTCAGATGGTAAAGCGTCTGCCTACAATGCAGGAGACTTGGGTTCGATCCCTGGGTGGGGAAGATCCTCTGGAGAAGGAAACGGCAACCCACTCCAGTACTCTTGCCTGGAAAATCCCATGGACAGAGGAGCCTGGTAGTCTATAGTCCATGGGGTCGCAAAGAGTCAGAAACGACCGAACAACTTCACTTTCTTTCTTAATGGATATGTGTTGTTGTTTTTTTTTTAATATTGCAGTCCATTAAATTGTTGTTCAGTCGCTAAGTTGCATCTGACTCTTTGCAACCCTGTGAACTGCAGCATGCCAGGCTTCCCTGTCCTTCACTATCTCCTGGAGTTTGCTCAAGCTCATGTCCATTGAGTTGGTGATGCCATCCAACCATCTCATCCTCTTTTGACCCCATCTTCTCCTGCCCTCAACTTTTCTCAGCATCAGGGGTTTTTCCAATGAGTCAGCTCTTTGGAAAATAAAGACATATTTATCTGAAACAAACTTATTGTTCTTATTTTAATTTTGATCACAATCCATGTAACTCCCAGTTTGGACAAAAACAAAATAGATAAAAACTACTTATGCTTTTGCCCATAAGGTGGCATTTTTAAACAGGAAAAATTAAACCCATGTTTAAATTTAAAAGGGTAAATAAATATATTATCAAGAACACACAATGTACTTCATCTTTTAAAAACTTTTGATAAAAGTTACATTGAGAACTAATAGTTCAGTTGTTAATTAATCTGGAAGGAAATATTCCCAAATATTTCTAGATTAGAACTTGGAAACAGAGAAATAGGGTATTCCAAGTTAGAGGCTAAAATTTTAATTTCAAATGTTTTATAAATGATCTATACTAAATGGTATCCAGCAAACTTTTAATTTTAAAAATAAAAATTAAAAAAAAGGCAAATTGGTACCCACATTTTTATTATTTCCTCATACTTGATAGTTCTGGTAAAGTCTTTTTTCATAGATCTGTTTCTAGAAATGTTTACTCAAACTAGAACATTTTAGTTAGGCCTGGAGAGGGAAGCCTAGACTTGAGAGACTTCAGCAGTTAAGATTTTCAGAACTCTCAGTATTCAGTTTTCTAGAAGTAGAGAATTAGAGGAAAAAGGAAACTTTATGAAGCACTTATATGAAAATGGATATTACTAAACATGTGTTAAGGTGTCTGCTTGTAAATGCAACATATAGGTACTTGCAACAGAAAATTGAATATATAAATTTCTAACTCAAAGAAGCAGTCTGGGTTGAAGATACAGATTTGGGACCATTCAGTAATTAAGAGAGCAATAAATGGGCATAGAATAAGAATGCAACTCTTAGATGTACCCATATCTAGCAATTGATAAAGAACTGGAACTCCATGATGATAAATAACATCAGAAGAATGGTCGGGGTGGTGGGTACAGAAAGGTGAGATTTTAAGGCAGTGAGGTATAAATTCCTTTTTACCAAGGTACGATCAAATTCAGCAGATGTCTCATAGAAGTACTGAGGGAAAAAATCACTTTGATTTGGAAACTAGAAATTATTGACAGTCTTAGTGAAAACAAATTCATTTGAATGATGCTGAAAGTTAGGTTTTATTGGGATGATAGCAAAATTGAAGGCAAGAAGAATAAATATAATTCTCCACTAAGCCACACCCACAGAATAATAGAATTTAAAATTTGTAAGATGTCATCTTAGCAGAAAGCATAAGAAATTTTATTTTACTGGATAGGAGGTGATTTACCTGATTCATTATTCACAAAGAACATAAATAAATTTATGACAGATTCTTGAATGCTGAAGGAAAGTCCTGTGCCGCGGCCAGCACAAGCAAGAGTCGCACCTGCAAAGGGAGAGAACGGAGCGTCCCCGCGTGGAAAAATAAGAGAGAGAGACAAAAGATGGGGTTGAGAGGATCAGACCCACTATGTCTGATGCCTTCCTTTATTAGGCCACGGTATTTATAGGGTAAAGTACGTGACTTAAGACATGTACAAGGTTATTCTTTAATCTCCAAATACAATCACCAGACCCCTACCATTGTGTACAGAATTCAATAAGATAATCTATCTTTTATGATACGTGTATAAGATAATCTATCTTCTAGGACATGTTGCAGGAACAAGACATCCTGGAGCAAGACGACCTGGAGCCTTAAGGGCTACAAGAATTCTTGAGGGTGGCGGGACAGGGAGCTTAGGACAACGCCTAAGGCTCTGCATACCTGCGGAGCAGCTCCCAGGACTTAACCCTTCACGGGCGGTCCCCCGCAGTCCTGGATGAGTATAGTAATTTTAAGCCATTGTATTTGGGAGGCAGATGCAGTATTCTACAGAGCTCTCTGTGTTACGACCTTATACATTGCTTTTTTGCTTCTCCATATAGGATAGAGTTAAAAAAGCAAGTGAGTGATGAGTGATCACTGTATCTCCCTCAAGTGTCTTCAAGAGGTAGATTCTGGGCATCAAGAGTCTTTTTTGTTGAGAGTGATTTGATAAAAAGGATCCCAACAAGAGGGTTAGTAGAGGTTTTGGTCTTAGAGGAACAGGGTGTAGTAAACAAATCGATACTGAGGTCAGCCATGAGTGAATAGGTTGCTTTTGTAACGACCAAGGTGCCAGAAGTCATGAAGCTGTAATATTGATCCTGCATTTATTGCAGTTTATATTTGAGTACCTCAGGACCCTTAGTAAGTAAGTAACATTTTTTCTACTCTGTGTCCCCAAGTTTTAATGTACAGTATTGATAACAGCTTCAGCATACCTAAGATTTAGAAGATACTAAGATTTTTGATTACTAGTGGGCAAAAACCCAACATAAATTGTTACATGGTATTATTATCCTGTGCAAGCATTGTAATAAGCAAGAAGTTTCTATAACAGATTCCTCTGATCAACTATTTTAAAGTGCCTTGGGAATTTTTTTAAAAAATTACTTTTATATAATAAAATCCTACTACTTGCATTTAAAGCCCAAGATTCTGATCACCAGTTCTGACATGTTGGGGGATTTTTCCCTCACCACCTGAAAGTTCTACAACACTGGCTGAGTGTCCTACCATTCAACTCAATTCTTATATTATCTACTAAGAGATAATTTTAGATCCCACAAATTAAGGACTCGTTCCCACAAGGTTGGACTCTCCAGGTGGCTCAGTGGTAAAGAATTTGCCTGTCAATGCAGGAGATTCGGGTTTGATCCCTGGGTTGGGAAGATCCCCTGGAGAAAGAAATGGCAATCCACTCCAGTATTCTTGCCTGGGAAAATTCCATGGACAGAGGAGCCTGGCAGACTACAGTCCATGGGGTCACAGAAGAGTTGGACAAGACTTAGAGACTAAACAACCTAGTTTAGTCCCACCCTTAATTCAGATGCTATTTGCAAGCTCAGGTTACTACCCATGCTAATGACCAACTGGCTGTAGATCACAAGTTCTACAAGCCCTCCTTTTGTCTGATTAATATGCTGCAGTGGCCCGCAGAACTTGACACAGTTTACGTGCTTGATTGTCATCGTTGCCATGGTCAGCAGCTCAGCTGTGTCCTGCTCTTTGTGCCTCGTGCATCGTAGCCTGCCAGGCCCCTCTGTCCATGGAATGTTACAGGTAAGAATACTACAGTGGGTTGCTATTTCCTACCCCAGATGAGTTTCCCGACACAGGGATCAAACCTGTGTTGCTTGTGTCTCCTGCACTGGTAGGTGGATTCTTTATTTCTACACTACCTGGGAAGCCCCAACTTACTTGATTATGGATTTATTATTATAGGATATAATTCAGGAATAGCCAGATGGAAGAGATGTGTACAGCAAAACATGGGGAAAGGTCACTGAACTTCCATGCCCTTCAGGTGCAATGCATTTTGGAATCTCTTAGATGTTCACCAGCTCTGAGGTTCTCTGAACCTTGACCTTTTGGGATTTTATGGAGGCTGTGTACAGTGCCCTCTTCCCTCCCTAGTGGTTTGGGGAGGTGGGGGAGATGAGACTGAAAGTTCCTAACATCCAATCACTAGGTTGGCTGCATTGTCAAGCAGCCCCTATCCTTGGGTGTGGTCCAAAAGTCACATAAGTAACATAACAAAAGACACCTTTGTCTCTCTCATCATTTAGGAAATTCAAAGAGTTTTAGGAACTCTATGCCAGAAATCACAGTACCACAAAAAGAAACCTGAAAATCATGTTTTCAGTGAATAACAATATATAACTAGTAAACCATGATTGGTCTAGTTTTATTTTCTGCCCTTATAACTCTTGGGGGAGATGAAGTGATACCATTAAAAAAATGTTAAAACGTGCTTTCTGGTTATGGCTTTGTACATATTTGGTGACTTGTTTAAAACATAATTAGAACTCAAAGCATACCCCTGGGTAATGCTTGCCTTACTGGAGTTATTTACATATTTTCTTCCTTTAAACTATGAATATAAGGTCAGGGTTATTGTTTAATTTTATTTTATTTGTACGTTAGTGATTATACAATACCTGGTAAATGAATACTCAGTAATTATTTCCTGAATAAGTAACTGAATTTAAAAGTTAACAATTAGATCAGTGTCACGTAAATCAAATGTAAGTCCTGAGAAGGAATGTCCAACACAAAGCAAACAGATACTTTAAAATATGGTTCTTTCTCAGTTAAAAGATGGTGTCAATAAAATGCATTACTCCAAGGAACAAACTGTAATTTTTTATGAAGAAATGGTAGGTCAAGATAAACATGAACTGGAATAATCCAGGAGGCATGGAAACGCTGTCTTCTTTAAAACAATAAATCTGCAGCAGGTATCATTGTTTCTTGTCTCTACCCAAGAGTTCAATACTAATTTAAAAAGAGGAAAGAAGTCATAATTGAAACTAAGCTAGTTTTCCATGTGTCTCATTGGTAAGCAGCAGCTGCAGAAACATACAGACCCATTCAAAAGAATGAAACTCCATCTGTAGAGTGTTAAGTGCTTGGGGTCAGGTGAAGGATAACCCAGAAAAATACCAGTAGTCATTTCTGTTTGTGGGAGGAACTCTTGAAATATGCGAAGAAATGAAATTCTAGGACTCTAAAGAAGCAGGATCTGATAGGAGGTATTAGTGTTACCTTTATTACTGGAGTGGGTATCCATTCTCTTCTCTAGGGGATCTTCCTAACCCAGGGCTCCAACCCAGGTCTCCTGCATTGCAAGCAGATTTGTTACTGTCTGTGCCATCAGGGCAAAGACACCTTTATAATAGATAAGAATCATAGGTATAGAAGAAGGAGCATGCATCTACCATCTCATCCTTGTGCCCTAGAAGGCAGCCCTTAGGGGATGACACAGGTGGAAACCAGGAAGAGATGGATTGCTTTCTCCAGGGAGACTCTTCTTTTTGTGTGTGTGTTATTTACCACATTTGTTTCTTTGAAAATACTTTCTGAGGTCAGTGTGGAGAAGGGAAAATTCATTGCCCAGAGTTTACTTTCTCAATTCTTGAGTTAGGATTCAAATCAGAAACTGTGATCTAAGCGTAATGCATGTTTTATTTATGGATAATCCATTAAACCTTTATTAATAAGGAGTAAATGGTTATTTTCTACCCAATTTGTTCTGTCTTTTGTGGGAGGAAATTGATTTTCCTCATCTTAATGTGTGAAACTCCAGGGTCTTGGTTGTCATGGTCTCCAGAAGGGAATGAGCATGCTTGGAAACCAGCAGCAAAGGAACGAGCTGCTTTCCAGGAGCACATGATAAACTTTTTTTCCCCCTCCTCCAGCTTTATTTATTTATTTATTTTGTAAAATAGGAAGGCTTTTATTTGCTCATTTTTTCTATACAATAGGTATTTGTTGGTTATCCATTTAAAATATATCAGTGTGTACATGACTTTCCCAGAGTCCTGAATTATCCCTTCCCCCAGGCAGCCATAGTTTCGTTTTCTAAGTCTATGAATCTCTTTCTGTTTTGTAAGTACCATTTGCATTTCATTGGTATCGTTTCTTCTTACATTCCACATAAAAGGGAGGTTGTGATGTTTCTCCTTCTCTGACTGACTTCACTCAGTATGACGTGCTCTTGGTCCATGCATGTTGCTGCAAATGGCATTATTTCATTCTTTCTAATGCTTGAGTAATACTCCATTGCATATATGTCCCACGCCATCTTTATCCATTCCTCTGTGGATGGACATTTGTGTTGCGCCCATGTCTTGGCTCTCGTAAACAGTGCTGCAGAGAACATTGAGGTGCATGGTCCTTTTGGACCATGTATTTCTCTGGATCGCTAGTTATCAGAGAAATGCAAACCAAAACTACACTTGGTAGAATGGTATCATCAGAAAATCCACAAACAACAAATGCTAGAGAGTGGAGAGAAGGGAATCCTCCTGTACTATTGGCATAGCCACCATGGAGAACAGTATGGAGGGCCCTTAGGAAAACTGAAAATACACCCATACCATATGACCCTGCAATCCCACTCCTGGGCATATATCTATCCATCCATCACTCTATCTATCAATAAACCTGTCTTCCTTTTGGTACTTTTCAAAGTTAATTACAGATAGCGGTTCATCATCTCTAAGCATGTCAGTTTATATATTATCTAGACTAATAATAACTTCTTACAATTATTTACAGATAAACACATATGAAGTTTATTACCAAGTATGTTTTCAGCTTGTAAGCTCCTACACATTTGACAGTGTATGTGTAGGTCTTACCACTGGAATTGAGAAGACTGGATGTCTTTTGTCTCCACAGAGAAATCAGATAAAGTCTTTTAATTTTGCCCCACCCTCACATTCTTCCCCTACAAATTATTTTCCTGTACATCCCCTATTGCACAGGCTCACCGGACACTGCTCGAGTTCAAGCCCTACCTTACGTTTTACTATATGTCTCTCCCATCTTTCAATCCATCCTCCTGAAAATGTCGATTAGCGACCCAAAACAGATTGCAGAGAGTTAAAGCATTGACTTTGCTTTTGCCTGCTTTATTGATTTCAATCTAATTCAGAGATGTTAAGTCACAGGGAGTTTCATTGTTGTACCATCCATTACCCACAGGTACGTAAAGGGGGTAGGTTTGATTGATATAGATGGGAAGGGAAACTAGAGGCTGTGAGGCAGAGAGGCAGAGAGTACCACCACTGTTCTTTGATGCTTTTCTGGCTGCTTTAGCTCACTTACACAGTTATTAGAAAAGGCTTCTGCCCTGGTCTGGTAAAGGGACCAGGATTTTGCTTTTTTTTTTTCTTTTTGAGTTTCCAGGATTATTATGATATACAGTAAGATTGGGGGAAGTGGTATTAAGAATATTTATCAACTTTACCAGTCTCTTGCCAGTGATCTCCTATGGGCTTCAGTTTCCTTATCTGTAAAATGAGGGGCTGGACCAGAAAAATATTAACTATGGTTCCTTTCTGTTTTCTAAATCTGTGGATTCTATTTTTCAAAAAGATGCTTGTGGGATTTCTGTCCAGAAGAACAGAAAGATGGGAGATAGTAGAGAAGCAAGAGTCGGATTGCCTAAGTTCACCTTCTGGTTGTATGGCGTTAGTTGATTATTCTGAATTTATTTATCTCTAAGATAGGAATACTAGTAATCTTCCTTCGTAAACTCTTGTGAGAATGAGATATGTGGAACAATGCATGACCCATAGTAACCAGTCAAAGAATGTGCTGCTTCTGTTACGTGTTGCATTCGGTGTCGTACCTGATGGGAATAAATGGTGGCGTGAGGAGGGTGAGTTTTGAAAGGAAGAATGATATGTTCTCTAAGAACTCTGCTGAGAATGAGCCGACTAAGGCTGTAAGTTCACCCCAGTGTGTACACCAGAGAGCATAACTCTCTTGGCAAGTTCTGTTACATCTCTGGGAGTTTATTTCCTGGACTGAGAATTGAAAGAGTATAGATGAAATAACCTCCCATCTTCTTTGTCAAATTAAAATTCTGATGTAATTCTGACCTATTTTTTAATGGCAGTTTCTGGGTAATGGACACTATACATTTTAAAACTGATCATATCTTTTGCTTTGTTTTCTTAGTTTAAAGCTGGACTTGGGACCAAACTTAAACAGTTGTGGAGGTTGTTACCAGGGCTGGCTGCAGGGGTGTGCATACATGCTCTGTTGTCACGCAGGGGTCCAAGGGCCTTAGAGGACCTTACTCTTGGTTTAATGCTCTGTTGTCACCATCCTGGAATACTTTTATTTATTTATTTTAACAAGGGACGCTGAATTTTCATTTTGCACTGGGCTGTGGAGAACTATATAGCTGCTTCTAGATCTTGATACAGATCTTTTTCTCGTCGGGCTTCATTTTTGGCTGCATTTTTACTATTCTACCTACTATTCTTTCTCTGATTATCCTGCATGCATTTTGTGAGCTGCCACATTGCCATTTGGTGAACAGGCAGAGAACAGATATATAACAGGCATTGATATTTCTGTGAAGATTTGTTCCCCCAAACTCCTAGTCACATTCCTCTCTTCGCCTCAAAGTCAACAACTTTTGCTGTTTGTGTTGTTCACGTTGGTACTGAATTATGTGTTACTGTGTATCATCATGTAACTTTGCAATGTGGACATCTTTACTTCTCAGGTTATTGTAACATCTTTGAGCTCTTATATCTCCAAAGGTATCCATCTTCATGGGCATTGCTCCTAACAGCCTCTAAGGAAACAACTGTTGAATTAATTTCACTAGAGATTGAATTGACTTAACCAGCTAAAAGAGGAAAAGAGATGTTTTAGCCAAGAAAGGGAAACCTGGAAAAGGACCCTAGAGGGTGGCCACAGAGGATCATCCTTACTCGCTGATTGAATCCCTCTCTTCATAACACCGGTTGTGCAATGACTCTCAGTCTTCTTGATCTCTGGAGCCCTTTTCTGTTTTAACAGTCATTGTGGACCTCACAAAGCTTCTGTCCATATGGATTATAGCTAAAGTAAGAAATTTTTACACTGATTATTTGTTTATACAATTTAAAAAGAACAAAATAAACCCATTACATGATAACTTATTAACATTTTTATGGAAAATATTTTTCCCCAAACAAAACTTTATGATGAGTGGCCGTATTTTGTGTTTTGCAAATCACTCTAACATCTGGCTTGATAGGAGAAAGCTGGATATTCATATCTGTGCATTCTGTATAGAGTGTAACTTTGTAAAACGCCACTGTATACTCTTGAGAGAATTAGAATATAAAGGGCAAATAATGACTTATTATTATGAAAATAGTCTTTACTTCATGGACCCCTTGAAAACATCGCAGGGACCACAAGTGGTCCCCAAGCCACTCTTTGAGAACTGCTGAGGTAGAGTAACCTCTCTCTCCCATGCTGTTTTTCATATGCAGTGACACAGTGCTATCTCCCATTCCTTTAGCTGAAAATCTTCACATTTACTAACTTGGATGTTCCAGGGGTTTTCTCAGAGTATAAGAATATCAAGAGGTGGGATCTGAGAGTTATCTAACATTCTTCTCTTTGCTTACATACTGTGATCATGGTCAGACCCAAAGAGAACCAAGCATTTGACACCCTCACTCATCTAAACTTGAGGCCATAGCCCTTTCTACAGGATGCTAAGTTTCTTATCTTAGATAATTTATTAGGTCCATTATTTTTTATTTGATGATGGAAACAATAGGATGTGGCTCAGAATAAAATCTTTGGTGAAAAAAATATACTGAAATAATTACTGGAATAAATTACTGTGTCATTCCAGGTGTGATGTTTTGTACATGTTCATACATATCTTAATTTTTATATTTTGAAAATATGTATCAGGCACTCAGTTTCAGTTTATTACAATTGGCTGCTCTGCATTAACAAGCTTAAGAGTATCAAAGTTCAGATTAATTATGCAGAATAGCACTGACAGACTTTTATTATAAAGCTATATTTAATTTGAGCCTATAGATGCTAAGTAAAATAATAATGATAAAGTTATTTGTACTTACATTTTGCTTCTAACTCAATAGTTTGCAGTGTTAACTTTATAAGGCCTGTTCCAAATGGGTATTTGGAACAAAATTCTATTTCTCAGTGACGGATCAACAACTGCAAAGCAAGACAAGACACTTTGGGAGCTATAACTGGTTTCTAAAAATTGGTGTTTGTGTTTAGCAAACCTGTCTCCCTAAAAGTTACAAGTAGATGAACTTTAAGAAACAAATGGACATGTAGGGAGTTTAGTTCCTCATTCATACCTCATCCAAAATGGTTGTCTGTGGTATTTGGTCTTTTGAGAATTACTGTCCTGCTCTGTTCAGTCCTTTAGGGAGATACCACATTCTTACCAACCGTGACCTCTTCCTACTCATCAGGGAAAGAGGTTGAGGTTATAAACTGGGACCCAGATGATGGGGCTTGATTAGAAATCACCTGTGAGTGCAAGAGGGTGAGGCACACTTTGAGCCTAAATTTCTTACTGATTGTATGACCTGGGGGAATTTTCTTAATCTCTGAGCAGTCATGGTTTTTGTAGACGGGGACTTGGGGACTGGAGTCAACAAGAAGAGGGATGTAGGGGACCCAAGTCTCGAGTGAAACAAGGGTGCTTTATTTGCAAAAACGCATGTTTATATATCTTCATACAAGGCAGCTTTTGGTAGTAAAAAAAAAAAAAAACTGAGCAAAAACGAAGCCAAGCAAATAACAATCTTCAAAGGGCCAGAAAGGATTCCATATCCTGAGTAAGAGGGGCATAACTGAATAGATTGCATTTAAGTAAGGTCAATGAAAGGAGTCACTGAAGGGGGTCACTGAAGGGAATCCAAGCAGGTGCCCTTTCTCATGATCTCAGTCCTGAGAACTGTGTGCAGCTCTGCTCATTCCTGTTTTCCAGGAACTGATAAGGAATAGTAAATCCTTGAGAAACGGCACACAAAAGGAAAGAATAACATATTGGATCCCTTAAAGCTGAACGTCCCCTGACAGAGCATCAGCTTCCAAGAAGACATTATGTTTCAGGAAGACATCAAAGTAGCGATAACGTGGAAGATGAAATGGGGGGGGGGGGGGATCCAAAGTCGTCTGTTTGGTTCACTATTTAATAGTCATGCAATAAAAACTTGAATGAAGCTACTTACTGTAGGGCTAGAAAAGAAGGAGCAGAATCACTAAGTTCCAATAACCAGTTGGATAATCCAGAGGAAGAAAGGGATGGATGGGAATATTAGATACTCTCAAATCGCTGGAACTGGTTAATTGATGTCGTTTGATGAGAGGGCAGACAGAAGGGGCTGTGTGGAGGTGTAGTGGGTGAGGCTGAATGTAAGAAAGTGGATAAGAAGGTGAGGTAAGAAGAAAGGGGAAGGCAGTAGGGGAAGGGGAGCTAGATCTAAGTGGAAAGGCCTGTTACGGCTTCACATATATTATATGTCTTGACCTGGAGCTCACAAGACATTGGGGAAACATCAGTTCTTACACATGTGGCAGATGAAGACATGAGTGTCGGTAAAGTCATCCAGGGAGAAAGTGCAGTATGAGAGATCTGAGATGGGCCTCAACCAGGGGACATGAGCTGCTGCTCTGTGAAAAAGGAAGGAATACAAGGACACTTGCAGCTCTTTCTCCAGGAGGGCCAGGGCACACACAGACATTTTTATTAAGGACTGCAATTATGATGCCGATTAGTTTGTAATAAGGGACTGATTTGGAGAGAAAACTTAGGGACAGTCACAGTAGCTGGGCTCCTGTGTGCCTTTGGCCCCAGACAGATGTACTGAACCCCCTGGGGATGGAGAATATGGAGCTCAGATGAGTCCCCAAGGGATAGGATGCCCATGTGTGCACAGCGCTGCCCTTTCAGCCGCCCTTTGCGTTTCTTCAGGGAAAAAAACCAAGCTTTCAGTGTCAGCATAAGTAGAAGGATGTGACTCTGCTCCAGGGGAAGAAAGTAGCAGCTTGGAAATAATTACATGTGATTATCCCCAAGGGGAAGCCAGCCTCAAGGCAGCTGGCAGAAATCTGTTGTCTTCCTGAGTAGCCCAGGGAGGAATCTCTTTGGTATTGAGATTGCTGCTCAAAAAGTCCATTCTCTCTCCTCTCTCCATCTCCTGTTCTCAGCCTTTATTCTTCCCAACTTATTCTATTGCTTATATACATATTTTTAGTTACCTATTTGGCATTGTATATTCAAATCTTGAATTATGCAAGATCATTCTTTTTTATCCAATTTATGTTTTCATTTATTTTACCAAGATCATTCTTTTGATTCTTAACAGATAGAAGAGAAAGACGTGGAATTTCTGACTTCTGATTTTTCTAAATATTAAACAATGCAAATTTGAATATTCAGAGAACAATTCCTTAATCTTTGGGTTATCTGAAGAGTGACTTTATAGTGCTTTTATGGTGTCAGCTTCATCTTCATACCTTTATTGCCTTTCACCTGGGTTTCTTCTCTTCTATATTTCTTGCACTGTAAGCCACCAAAATTTATTTTTGAGAATAAAGTGATGGTTATAGTAATACTACTTACAGCTAATAAATAAGCTAATATATTTACTGCACTTTTACTATGGCCTGAGTCATGAAATTCTCATTCAGTTGTCCTGCTCATGTGAACTTGCTGCTACTGCCCTCCTCCTTTCAGTTAGAAGGCGACTGAATGCTGCACTGTGAGTAATGAGCACAAGCCCAGGGTCATGAAGCTCCTTGAGTGGAAGAGCTGGGGCTTGACTCCATGCTGGCTGGACCACAGCACCTATATAGGCGGTTGTTTCTGAGTCCCCATCTTAGCTCTGCTGGTGGAGCAATTCTGCTATTAGCTGAGGAAATTAGTTTCAAGTTAGAGATACATCAGAGGAACCACAGGTAGTATATTGGAGCCAAGACAAGGGCCCAGGACTCCTGCTCTCAGTCTTGTGATATTCTACCCAGACTGTCTCTCTAGTCTAATTTGCCACACTTTTACATAAAAATAGTGATGTCTTTTCCTGTATTAGACTTTTGCATATATTCTTCTTGTTTGTATAGGAAAAAGATTTCTTAGGTGTGGAGGAAGAACAGATACACTTTGGTTGTTTATGGCTAGATGTTTCCGAGCTTTTAAGGTAGCTGCTTACTGGAAGCTGTTGCATTAACCACTATTGACTGGTACAGTAAACGCTAGGAAAAATACCAAGTCACATTAATCATGAATATTCTGGTTGTCTCAGAAGTTGAACATGTTGGGTGGCTAATACAAGCACATCGACCCTTAGAGAGCTTCATGAAAAATTAATTTGCAAAACAGCTATCTTCTAAGTGGTTTTGTGAAAATGATTGGAGACAAATTTTCAACCTCAGTTCAGATAAAAGATTTTTAGTTTTTATTTTTATAGCTGCCAGGCTTTTAAGGAAACAGTATACTTACAATAAAGCAGACTTTTATTACTTCACCTTAATGTAAGTCTTAGGAAGACAATTATATGTTTGATGAAAATTAAATAAATTTTCTCAACTATTAGTGACACATCCTAAAGATTCAAAATAGAAACCAAAAGTATGGTTTGCCTCATTCCCCCTTTCCCACCACCACTCATGTTAAGGTATCATTTTAAGAGTCAGTTTTGAAAATATATGGCCAATCATTGGGAAAAGATTTTTTACAATGATGATACAATTTTTAACTTATCTGACTAGCTTATTAGGTACCATGATACTTGTAAAAATTAATGAACTAAATAGTGTGTTATAGGTACAGGATTGAAAATAACATTAGTTATGTTAGTGCTTTTAAAGCATATAGTGTGCATTTTTAGAAACATTAAAATATACTGGAACTCTTTTCTCCCTACTAGCAGCAATTATATACATATGTATATATGTGTCTGTGATAATTTATGTTTTTAGGTGAATGATATCATTACCTAAGTTTATGTATAGTATTTTTAATGGTACTGAGATATTTTGAATATATGGACAGGGAGAAGAAAAACAAGTGGTGGTTAATGATATCATCATTTTTCCTAGCTAAAGGAAGTGAATAAGCAATGTTTATTGATTGTGTCTTGTGTTCCAGGCACTCTCTAGGACGTGACATTATTTATTTGTTTGTTTGTTTCTCTTAATTTATTATAAAAGTCATATGAGATAGATGGTATTATCCCCATTTTACAAATGAGGAAAAGGAGATAGGAAGATTAAGTAACTTGCCTGTGATCTCATCTCTGCTAAGTAGCAGCATAGTCTTAAGCACAAAACTGTTGCCCAAAGTCAGGATTTTTTTCTTGTGCTTATTCTGTGGCTTTTTATATTAAAACTGGTAAATTGTTAAGTAATTGCTTTGATGAATGAATATCGATCTTTGAAAGCATCCTCTTCCTATTTAGGCTCATAAACATGCTTGCATATTTTGCACAAGACAAGCTACATAACGCATACGAGTGTTGTGAGCAGGAGTCAAGACTAGTCTACATGAAAAAAAAAAACTTAGCTATATGCTGTCTGCTATCAACATGGGGTTCCCTTCACTTTCAGGCCATTCTTTCTTCTGCCTTGGAGTTCTACCTTTGACTCAGAAATTGTGCTTCACTGTGAAGTTCTCTCCACCCGTCTTTATACCTTCTTACTTTAAAGCATTTACTCCACCATGAAGTGGGCTGGCACCTTTGTGGTCAGTCCTCTTCTGGTCCCCAGAGGAGTTGCCATTTAGGTCTGGCAAAACAAAATAGTATTTTCCCCATATACTCATGGTCTGTCTTTAGTCCACAGAACTGTTGTAGGAACTTGAAGGACAGTTGTTCTGGTTACCACCTCAATTTTCTAAAGAATTATTAATGCCTTGTCATTCTCAATCTATACCAATGGCACCCAATAGCCTGGAGACACAAATCTTTGTGTACTATTATTTAATCTGGGGTCACTGAAGGTCTTTACTTGTCAGAGAAGTCAGCATTTCCAACTATTCAGCAGAAAAAAAGAATAAAATATTTTGCATTAGTCAGAAGTTGTTCAGATGTATATAGAAAGAGTTCAACACCATCATATCACATGCATTTCATAGTCATCACTGACTCAGACTGAAAAATATGCAGGCACTTGCCTTATGTGACAGAGTGCACCTCCTTCGCTAAGAAGCAGGCTGTCCTTGTCATGTTTTCCACATGTGACTCTGGGCACTCTGGAGTTGAGCTGTTGAAGGAAGCTGCTCACTAATCAGAGGTAGAAATTGCCTTAGCAGGCTTCCCACAGAGAGCCTTCTTCTCAGGTTCTGCCAAAAACCACAAGAGGCTATTCTAGGATACCTGAAGGCGTGGGTATGAGAACACCTTAGGACATAGGAACTCAAGGGAGAATGAGATAAATCCCAATAAATTCATAGTTTTGATTTTGAAGTCTATAAGCTGCCAATGGCAGTTTGCAGGAAACTTTAATAAAATACTGACAATAAGTAGTAAGTGACTTTTTAATTTTTCCAGCATATAACACCTTGAATTTTCAGATATCAAGACCACAAAGTACCCTAGAAATCACCGAATCTAGTTCCATGAAGTGTATAAACCTGGAACCAAGTAAGCCCCTTACTTTTTCAAGATGTGTGAAGGTCTCCTGGTGACTCAGTGGTAAAGAATCCGCCTGCCAATGCAAGAGATGTGGGTTTGATCCCTGGATTGGGAAGACCCCCTGGAAAAGGAAATGACAACTCACTCAAGTATTCTTGCCTGGAAAAATCTCATGAACAGAGGAGCCTGGTGGGCTACAGTCCATGGGGTTGCAAAAGAGTTGGATAGAACTTAGCAAATAAACAATAACCAACACCAGTAGCAGTAGAACTATGATCCCTGACCTTTAATAACGTTGTTATTCTGTTATTTCTAGTCCAGTAATATCTAAGTATAAATTTTGACTCTCCAGAGGGGTGATTATTCACTCGATAAAATTTTCATTTTGGCCTCCTCATATTGGCAGTATCCATCTAGTATCACTGAAGAGAGAAGGGAGTGTAGTCAAAAGACTGAACATCCTGATTTGAACAGTGGAGATGACTGAATCTGTTTTGATCAGTTCAGTTCAGTCACTCAGTTGTGTCTGACTCTTTGTGACCCCATGGAATGCAGCACACCAGGCTTCCCTGTCCTTCACCAACTCCTGGCACTTACTCACACTCATGTCCATCATGTTGGTGATGCCATCCAACCATCTCATTCTCTGCGGTCCCCTTCTCCTCCCGCCTTCAATCTTTCCCAGCATCAGGGTCTTTTCAAATAAGTCAGCTCTTCGCATCAGGTGGCCAAAGTATTGGAGCTTCATCTTCAGCATCAGTCCTTCCAATGAATATTCAGGACTGGTTTTCTTTAGGATGGACTGGTTGGATCTCCTTGCAGTCCAAGGGACTCTCAAGAGTCTTCTCCAACACCACAGTTCAAAACCATCAAATCTTCCACACTCAGCTTTCTTTATAGTTCAACTTTAACATCCATGTATAACTAGTGGAAAAAAAACATAGCTTTGACTAGATGGAATTGTGGTGTTGGAGAAGACTCTTCAGAGTCCCTTGGACTGCAAGGAGATCCAACCAGTCCATCCTAAAGGAAATCAGTCCTGAATATTCATTGAAAGGACTGATGTTGAAGATGAAACTCCAATACATTGGGCACCTGAGGCAAAGAGCTGACTCACTGGAAAAGACCCTGGTGCTGGGAAAGATTGAAGGCAAGAGGAGAAGGGGACGACAGAGGAGGAGATTGTTGGATGGCATCAACGACTCGATGGACATGAGTTTGAGTTAGCTCCAGCAGTTGGTGATGGACAGGGAGGCCTGGCGCGCTGCAGTCCATGGGGTCACAAAGAGTCGGACATGACTGAGCAACTGAACTGAACTGAACTGAATCTATTGGAAAGTGAGTCCATTACTCATTTTATTTTTGCTTAAACTCTATGGTGATTGTCTGTTGTGATTTCAAATAAGTTTTAGTGGATTTGCCTAGAAATGTCCTGCCTTTCATTGGTCTGGAAGCCAGACAAGGTTAAAGTTGAAAAGTTGAGATTATGAAACATACATAGACTAAATCCCTGACATTTCAGAAATGAATACTGAACTGGGTAGTGCAGGTCACGGTGTCTGGCATCTATGAGAAAATGCTTTATGCTCTTTATTTCAGTTCTCTGTTAGTTTGCTCAGGCTACTGTAACAAAATACCATGGATCAGGTGGCTTAAACAACAGTCTAAGTTGGACGTCCTGGAACTTGGAGGTCTTAAGTCAGAGTGCCAGCCTGGTTGGGTTCCGGTGAGGATTCTCTCCCAGGTTTGCAGACGGCTGCCTTCTTGCTATGTGCCTACATGGCCTTCCCTTGGAACATGAGTAGAAGCGGTCTCTCTCTCTCTCTCTCTCCTTGTAAGTCCACGAATCCTGTTGAACTAGAATTCCACTCTTATGATCTTATTTAATCTTTATCACCTCTTCAGCAGCCCCATCTTCAAGTACAGTCCTACTGGGGGTTAAGGCTTTGACATATGAACTGAGGGGCATTGGCAATCCAATGTCTGGCAAGTTGTTTACTATGTAAGGTGCCAGTTCCAACTGTAATACAAGAGCTGATTAAAATACGTAACTCCAGTTTTAACCACTCAATATATCATTCTCAAGTATTTTTTTCCTAGATTTACCCTGGAAGATTCAACTCTAATTCTTGTTATATTAAAGTGGTCCTCAGGGGACTGATGCCAATCTCTAACATTTAATCAGGTTTATGTGATTTTTAAAGGCTTTGCAGCACTTTATTTGAAGGACTTATGAATTTGATCTTAAAGTATATTAAAGCTATATCTCTGTTTAATAAGTATTTAATTTTTAATCTCTAAATATTAGCCATAATTCTGCAGGTGTGATCCCACAACCAACTTGCACCCAAATAATGTATTTATCAATTTCATATGAAGGTTTTATAAATCTGGGCTTAATGTGAATTTATTAGAAGACCTAACAGGGATTAAAATAGAATAAATATATTTAATTTTGTAACAAGTTTACATTGATTGACTAATGGCCACTTTACCGTGAATCACAGTTAATAATTATCCTATTTATTTAAAACATTAATGCTCTAAGATGTATGTGTCTAGCATTGAGCTAGCCTTTGGGTTTATCATAGGGGAGGAAGTATTTACTGCCTTTAGGGGTTTATTGTCTCATAGGAAAGACAGTCCAAAAATCACAGAGATACTGTGTCAAGAGCTCTGGGAAAAAAACTCTGCAGTTAGGAATCAAAACATAATGAAATCAAACTAACTCAGACCATCAGGCTTTACATATGACAACCCTTTGAATTTAATGTAGGGCATGAATCTCCTTGTAAGGCATTTTTATCCCTCCCATAAAACTTGTAAAGATATTTCATAATCATATCAGAACAGTCTGCCTCCTCAGGGACACCTATCTTGAGCCTTCAGACTAGATGAAGGCCCCTCAGATACAAGGTTGCCAGAAAAAAAAATATAGAATATCCAGTTAAATTTGAACTTCAGATAAGCAGCAAATAATTTTGTAGCACAAGTTATCTGAAATATTGCATAGGACATAATTTATTTTTTTATGTTTTTGGAAATTCAGATTTCTGTATGCATCCTGCATTTTATTTGGTAAATCTGGCAACCCTACCCAGGTGTACAATTGCACAAAACCGTATGCTTTCCCTCTTTGCACCCAACAGATTTTGTAGTTAAATATTGATGCAATTGTCAGCATCGCTGAAGCGATTTTGCAGTGTTTGATTTCACTGTCTGTGACATGCTGTCTTAGAAAAACTCTCCTGTGTTTTCCTTTACTCTCACAGCCCTACCATACTCAAAACACTTCTGACACAAGCTATGTGCGTTTTCCACACATCAAACAATTTTCCGACACTAGCTGGATGTCCTGCCATTCAGTTCGGTTCTGATATTTTTTTCAGTGGAGTAAGCGTCAGATTCCACAGATCAAAGGCTTAGTCCCACAGGGCTGCTCCCCCACACTTGAGAAGTCGGTTTTAAGTCCAGGTGGTTTGTTATCTTTGCTTCTGAGCAACTGGCTATAAACTGGGGTTCCCACGACCTCCTGCTTGGATTTGGCAGTATGCTAGAATGACATACAGAATGCAGGGAAACACTTTTATTTACTGGCTTATTTTAAAGGATATAACATAGGATACACATGAACAGCCAGACAAAGTGATACACACGGCAAGGTCTGGAAGGTCTCAAGCACAGGAGCATCTGTCCTTGAAGAGTTGAGGTGTGCCACCCTCCTGACATGTTGGATATGTTCACAACCTGGAAGCTCTCTGAGCCTCATACTTGGAGGATTTCTGTTGAGGTTTTATCATGTAGGCATGAGCAGGTATTAACTCCACTTCCAACCCTTCTCTCCTCTCCAGAGAACAGGGGATAGGGATGAAGTTTCCAAACCTCTAACTATGGCTTGGTCTTTCTAGTGCCTCGCCCCCATTCAGGTGCCCACCAGGGGTTGTGTCATTAATGCAAAAGATGCTCATTTCACCCAGAAAATGTCAGCGTACTTAGGAACTCTATGTCAACTACTACAATCGTCAGGAAATTATAAAGGTCTTAGAAGCTCTTTTGGGAATTGGGATCAAAGTCTGGATATTAGAACAAAAGATTCTCTTAGTATCCGTATTTACAAGAGTTTTAGGAGCTCTCAGGTACTGGGGACAGAAAACTATATATATATGTGTGTGTGTGTGTGTGCGTATACCTTGCTATATTTGTATTATCAGTTCAGTTCAGTTCAGTCGCTCATTCGTGTCCGACTCTTTGCAACCGCATGAATCGCAGCACGCCAGGCCTCCCTGCCTATCACCAACTCCTGGAGTTCACTCAAACTCATGTCCATCGAGTCGGTGATGCCATCCAGCCATCTCATCCTGTCTTCCCCTTCTCCTCCTGCCCCCAATCCCTCCCAGCATCAGAGTCTTTTCCATTGAGTCAACTCTTTGCCTGAGATGGCCAAAGTATTGGAGTTTCAGCTTTAACATCAGTCCTTCCAGTGAACACCCAGAACTGATCTCCTTTAGAATGGACTGGTTGGATCTCCTTACAGTTCAAGGGATTCTCAAGAGTATTCTCCAACACCACAGTTCAAAGGCATCAGTTGTTTGGCCCTCAGCTTTCTTCACAGTTCAACTCTCACATCCATACATGACCACTGGAAAAACCATAGCCTTGACTAGACGGACCTTTGTTGGCTAAGTAATGTCTCTACTTTTGAATATGCTATCTAGATTGGTCATAACTTTCCTTCCAAGGAGTAAGCGTCTTTTAATTTCATGGCTGCAATCACCATCTGCAGTGATTTTGTAGCCCCAAAATATAAAGTCTGACACTGTTTCCACTGTTTCCCCATCTATTTCCCATGAAGTGATTGGACCAGATGCCATAATCTTAGTCTTCTGAATGTTGAGCTTTAAGTATATATATTATTTCACGTGTACCTTTTATATAATACTGTAAAGCTCTAATCAGAGAAGGCAATGGCACCCCACTCCAGTACTCTTGCCTGGAAAATCCCATGGGTGGAGGAGCCTGGTAGGCTGCAGTCCATGGGGTCGCTGAGTCGGATGTGACTGAGCAACTTCACTTTCACTTTTCACTTTCATGCATTGAAGAAGGGAATGGCAACCCACTCCAGTGTTCTTGCCTGGAGAATCCCAGGGATGGGGGAGCCTGGTGGGCTGCCGTCTGTGGGGTCACACAGAATCAGACACGACTGAAGTGACTTAGCAGCAGCAGCAGCAGTAAAGCTCTAATATTAACATTTTGTCTGTTGCTTGAGTAAAAGAAACTAGTAATACTGAATTTAGCACCAAACAATTGGGACTTCATACATTTAGTGGTTAATTAAATTATAAATGAAATATAATCTTTTAGTAAGTTATTGGGAATATAGCAGTTTAATTTGAACTTGCTTATTTCAAGCTCAAATTAAAGAGGGTATCCTGAATATTTCCTGGCAACTCTTACCTGAGGGGCCTTTGACTCTTTTCAAGGTAGTGCCTTTGTGCTTAACCATATGAACACATATGCATATAGTTAGTAAATACAGAAGCAATTTCATGGAAGAAAATATTCAACAAGTGATTGTATAATGATCAAAACCTATATATATCAAAATACTTGTGTCTATAATGATGAGAATTTCTAGATCCCTGTTTGTTTGAATTCTAAAATCCAGTTCCTATTGAATTGCCTTTTGGAAAAATCCAAGCATAAAAGAATTTTGGATGAGCTATTCATATCTGTATGACAAAATCAGTTGTAACAGAACTGTTCCCAAAATTGTGAGAAGCAAAGCCTCTCTGTACAAATCAGGCAAAACTGAGACAATCTGTTCAATTATATTTCATTTTCTCAGTACAGTTAGTTGCCCTCAAAATAACTGGCCTGATCATTATACCAACAGGCATGTAGTCAAAAAGAGTCAACTTTATGTGGGTCTAGATTTCATTTACAGCGTCCTATGTCTTGAATATAGTAAGCTCTTAATAAATGTTTGCTGAAAGCATATGCTTTGACTGACATATTAAGAAAGTATATCTTTTATAATTTAATGGCCCAGGGTAACTCTACTTCAATTAGCATGGTTTGTAAAATGTGAACTGTAAGCTGTAAAATGGATTTCTTCCTTAATGTAAATTTTTTAGCCCTTTGAGTTGCTACCGGTATTTGGTAGCATAGCAAGGTCTGTTTCAATGAAGCTCGTGAACATTCTTTTCTTTTTTTTCACTCTGATTTTGCTGCTTTGTTTTGAAATTTCTTGGGATTCTTGTGAATCCTAAGCTCATTTTAACAGAGACCCTTTAGCCCTGGATGGGAAGTCCTTTTGGAACCAAACAGTCATTGGTTCGTTTCAGCCTTTGGGCCATGTTTTCTGTGACTCCTCTGATTTTTCTCTGGAATTAGTTATTCCCCAGGTGCCTACTTTGCCCTTACTTTGCTTGTGCTTCTCCGACTGCAGTCTGAAAGTCTCACTCAGTGAGCCCCTTTTCTGACCTAGCTTGGTCCTTTGTGCTTATTTGGATCTAGTCCTTAACCCTTCAAACAAGTCTCAGTTTTCCATCCTGATCCGTCTTGAGATGGCACTTCAGGTCTTATTAATAATTCCCTGGCTACATGACCCATTCATTCACAAGGACTTGATTAACTCCTGTTAGGCACCCACCATGTGGTAGTGGCTTTTTCCTTTACTTGCCTGAGGAATCTGTCACCCAGACGGTTGATATTTTGTTTGCTTGCTTTATTTTTGGCCGTGCTGGGTCTTCAGTGCTGCACGGGTTTCTCTGGTTGCGGTAAGTGGGTCTACTCTTTGCTGTGATGTGTGAGCTTCTCATGGTAGTAGCTTCTCTAGGGCGCATGAGCTTCAGTAGCTGTGGTGCATGGGCTTCAGTACTTGAGGTGAACATGCTCAGTAGTTCTGGTTGGCAGGCTCAGTTGCCCTGAAGCAGGTAGAATCTTCCCAGACCTGGGATCGAAATCATGTCCCCTGCGTTGGCAGGGAGATTCTTAATCACCTGACCACTAGGAAAGCCCCCTAAGTGGGTGATTTAATATTAATGGTTAATCTTAACATTAACACAGGGTAATACTGAAGTTCACTGAAGTTAAGTGAGTTAACAAGGAGGGACACAAGGCTAGCTTCAAGAAGTCTTTGATTAGAACTCAGGTCTCTCTGCCTTCAGAGCAAAATTGGGCTCTGTACCTTGTGGAACTTTGTGTTTGTTTATTTCTTCAGTCCATCACCAGCTGAACCATTGGACCTTCAGCCAAACTCACAGAACTTTTAGGCTGTCGCAAACAAAGTGCCCATTTTTCGAGTGGTCACCATGAATATCCTCTGCCACTAAAGTAAGATTTTATCTCCCTTCAAATTAACTTTCAGGAGAATGTAGCATGAATTCCAGATAAGCTATTTAAATAATGCAAGTGTAAGTCTCTAATATGGACTAATTTAGATCAGACATTCAGAATCTGTTTCTTCTGGGGGTGTTCTGTCACTAGAAAGGCAGTGCTGAGTTAAATGAGTATGTATTGGCTCCCCATGGACACCAATAATGACAAGGCAATTCAATTTGGAACATGAGCCCTCTCAATTATGGTTTGGAAGAAAATCGGAACTCAATTCCAAACAATACATACACATGTGAATCAGCTACTGGTACTAATCTCTCTCTAGAAATATGGAATCTCTGTTTTTAGAAGTATAGAATAAGAATTTTACTACTTAGGAATTGAGTTCACTGATTCTGAACTTGTGAATTTGCTTTAATCCTCTGCCTCTGAGGTTTCAAGCCAATGTGGAGGCACTTCTCACTTGTTAAGCTGTGCATGCCCCCTGGACAATTAAGAAGGGGATGGTCCTCTCTGAAGTGCTGCCAGGGGCAGATCAATGCTGCTTGATACCAACCATCTAGAGAGCTGATTGTTGGCTGACTGCCTGGTGTTGTCTTTTGTTC
Source organism: Capricornis sumatraensis (assembly GCF_032405125.1). Taxonomy (NCBI): domain Eukaryota; kingdom Metazoa; phylum Chordata; class Mammalia; order Artiodactyla; family Bovidae; genus Capricornis; species Capricornis sumatraensis. The sequence goes on along the minus strand of NC_091091.1, from coordinate 8,354,630 downwards.
TTAGCAAATTAGGGATTATTCAGGGTTGGACTGGGGTGTGGTTGAGAGGTAAACCTTCTCATGGCCTCACCTAGTAAATAATCTCTTTAGCAATCTACGTTTAAGTCATTAGAAGCTAGAGATCTGTTGGTATTAAAATAACTTCCAAAAACAGTCATCAGCATCTTGTCTTCTAAGCCAAAGCTGTTTTTGCACAACTGATTAGATTTATACCTGCTTTATGTTAAAACTGCAAGCCAGCTTTGTAAACAAAGTTAACTTTATAGTTGGGGATAAATAAAAGCTAATCAGGTCTTTTAAAAGCTGTCCAGTTATTTATTTATTTAACCAGTGCTGTTTTGCAGACTGACAGATCCTGAAATAACAGATGCATTGTAAATTTGAATTTTCTTTCTTATGAGTTTTCTTTCTTTCACATTAGTTTTCTTATGTACAGAGTCTTAAAATCATAATGGTATTTAAGCATCATCAAATTTAACTGTTTCTTTGGTATAGAAATTCTCCTTATTTCCCAAACAAGTGGCTAACTACACTGTCTTCCAATAATGAGACCCTCATGACCAACTCATTTCTTGCTTCAGCAGTTTTAATTATTAGTAAGTTCTTTTTCTTTGCATCTATCGGATTTTTTCATTCCTTTTCCTCTCTTTCCTGTTCTTTTGTGTTTTTTTTTTTTTTTTTAAGTTCAAATGCTCCGTACGTGACTTTGGAGACAGAAAATAAAATTTAAAATACAGAAGACTTAACTAAAGTGTTTCAATTCAATATGTTCAAAATACTCTACTAGGTAGCATTGGAGACAGACAAGAAACAGATAAAACATAATCCTTATTCTCAGGAATATTAGAATTCAAAAGAAATAATAATTAAAAATAGCTACATTTACAATTAAACATCAAAAGTAATGATATAGACATTGCATGCTATAGGACTTGTAGAATAATCAGGAACACATTCTTATAGAGGATGAGGTTTGTGTTGAGCCTTGGAGGACAGAAAAAATTTCGTCAGGTTGTCAGGCAGTCTTTTTTTCGGGAAACTGAGGAAAGTGATTTGGCTGAACTCAGAGGCCTACTTTGTAGACAACTGAGAAGTAGATAGAGTAGGTAAGACTGGAGCAAATTACATATAAAAGTCTTTGTTTGCTGTAGAATGATTGGGGGAGATATGAAATGCTTTCTGTACCAAGGGAAGACTCTCCCTTATAGTTTTATGTGTTATTGTGTAGTTGAGTTGTCCAGTATGGTAACCCCTAGCCACAGGTGGCTACTGAGCATTTGAAATGCTAGTCTGAATTGACGTGTGCTATTAGTAGAAAACGCAGGCTGACTTATAAAAGTTAATATGAAAATGTAAAACATTAATGATTTTTATTACATATAAATATGGTAATCTTTGGATATATTGAGTTAAATAAAATATTATTAAAGTTTCTTTCCAACTATTTATTTTTAATATAGCTAATAAAAAGTTTAAAATAGAATCTTTGTCTTGCATTGCATTTGTCTTAGGCAACACTAGTGTAAAATACTGTAATCTATTCAACTTTTTACTTGTAGGCTACCTAGGTCTTATCATTTGAAACCGAGTCAATGATCAAAGGAACTCAACACATTTCAGGAAGAAAGACTTTCTCGAGTGCTGACCTAAATTTGCCCATAATAAAGACTTTGGGTTGTATTACTTACTTTGCTATCTGTTCTTTTATATATAACTTTGATAGATCCTATTGTTTATACTGCACCTGTCTAAAATTCGAAGTGAAATAGAGAACTAAGAAAATTAATTATTTCATCACATATGACTTTTTCAAAAGCAGTCTAGGAAGAAAACTCTTAAACTGTATTCCTTTGTGATATCACTGTTTGATTCTGAAAGTAAGATGAACACGTGTACATTAAGAGCCTATTCAGTTCAGTTCAGTTCAGTCGCTCAGTTCAGTCGTGTCCGACTCTTTGTGACCCCATGAATCGCAGCACACCAGGCCTCCCTGTCCATCACCATCTCCCGGAGTTCACTCAGACTCAGGTCCATCGAGTCCGTGATGCCATCCAGCCATCTCATCCTTAGTCGTCCCCTTCTGCCTCTACCCCCAATCTGTCCCAGCATCAGAGTCTTTTCTAATGAGTCAACTCTTTGCATGAGGTGGCCAAAGTACTGGAGCTTCAGCTTTAGCATCATTCCTTCCAAAGAAATCCCAGGGTTGATCTCCTTCAGAATGGACTGGTTGGATCTCCTTGCAGTCCAAGGGACTCTCAAGAGTCTTCTCCAACACCACAGTTCAAAAGCATCAATTCTTCGGCGCTCAGCCTTCTTCACAGTCCAACTCTCACATCCATACATGACCACAGGAAAAACCATAGCCTTGACTAGACAGACCTTAGTTGGCAAAGTAATGTCTGCTTTTGAATATACTATCTAGGTTGGTCATAACTTTTCTTCCAAGGAGTAAGCGTCTTTTAATTTCATGGCTGCAATCACCATCTGCAGTGATTTTGGAGCCCCAAAAAATAAAGTCTGCCACTGTTTCCACTGTTTCCCCATCTATTTCCCATGAAGTGATGGGACCAGATGCCATGATCTTCGTTTTCTGAATGTTGAGCTTTAAGCGAACTTTTTCACTCTCCTCTTTTACTTTCATCAAGAGGCTTTTTAGTTCCTTTCACTTTCTGCCATAAGGGTGGTGTCATCTGCATATCTGAGGTTATTGATATTTCTCCCAGTAATCTTGATTCCAGCTTGTGTTTCTTCCAGTCCAGCGTTTCTCATGATGTACTCTGGATATAAGTTAAATAAGCAGGGTGACAATATACAGCCTTGACGTACTCCTTTTCCTATTTGGAACCAGTCGGTTGTTCCATGTCCAGTTCTAACTGTTGCTTCCTGACCTGCATACAGAGTTTTCAAGAGGCAGGTCAGGTGGTCTGGTATTCCCATCTCTTTCAGAATTTTCCACAGTTTATTGTGATCCACACCGTCAAAGGCTTTGGCATAGTCGATACAGCAGAAATAGATGTTTTTCTGGAACTCTCTTGCTTTTTTCATGATCCAGCAGATGTTGGCAATTTGATCTCTGGTTCCTCTGCCTTTTCTAAAACCAGCTTGAACATCAGGGAGTTCACGGTTCAAGTATTGCTGAAGCCTGGCTTGGAGAATTTTGAGCATTACTTTACTAGCATGTGAGATGAGTGCAATTGTGCGGTAGTTTGAGCATTCTTTGGCCTTGCCTTTCTTTGGGGTTGGAATGAAAACTGCCCTTTTCCAGTCCTGTGGCCACTGCTGAGTTTTCCAAATTTGCTGGCATATTGAGTGCAGCACTTTCACAGCGTCATCTTTCAGGATTTGAAATAGCTCACTGGAATTCCATCACCTCCACTAGCTTTGTTCATAGTGATGGTTTCTAAGGCCCACTTAACTTCACATTCCAGGATGTCTGGCTCTAGATTAGTGATGACATCATCATGATTATCTGGGTCGTGAAGATCTTTTTTGTACATCTCTTCCGTGTATTCTTGCCACCTCTTCTTAATATCTTCTGCTTCTGTTAGATCCATACCATTTCTGTACTTTATCGAGCCCATCTTTGCATGAAATGTTCCTTTGGTATCTCTAATTTTCTTGAAGAGATCTCTAGTCTTTCCATTCTGTTGTTTTCCTCTATTTCTTTGCATTGATCGCTGAAGAAGGCTTTCTTATCTCTTCTTGCTATTCTTTGGAACTCTGCATTCAGATGCTTATATCTTTCCTTTTCTCCTTTGCTTTTCACCTCTCTTCTTTTCACAGCTATTTGTAAGGCCTCCCCAGACAGCCATTTTGCTTTTTTGCATTTTTTTTCCATGGGGATGGTCTTGATCCCTGTATCCTGTACAAAGTCATGAACCTCCTTCCGTAGTTCATCAGGCACTCTATCAGATCTAGGCCCTTAAATCTATTTCTCACTTCCACTGTATAATCATAAAGGATTTGTTTTAGGTCATACCTGAATGGTCTAGTGATTTTCCCTACTTTCTTCAATTTGAGTCTGAATTTGGTAATAAGGAGTTCATGATCTGAGCCACAGTCAGCTCCCGGTCTTGTTTTTGTTGACTGTATAGAGCTTCTCCATCTTTGGCTGCAAAGAATATAATCAATCTGATTTTGGTGTTGACCATCTGGTGAGGTCCTTGTGTAGAGTCTTCTCTTGTGTTGTTGGAAGAGGGTGTTTGCTATGACCAGTGCATTTTCTTGGCAAAACTCTATTAGTCTTTTCCCTGCTTCATTCTGCATTCCAAGGCCATATTTGCCTGTTACTCCAGGTGTTTCTTGACTTCCTACTTTTTCATTCCAGTCCCCTAGAATGAAAGTGACATCTTTTTTGGGTGTTAGTTCTAAAAGGTCTTGTAGGCCTTCATAAAACCGTTCAACTTCAGTTTCTTCAGCATTACTGGTTGGGGCATAGACTTGGATAACTGTGATATTGAATGGTTTTCCTTGGAGACGAACAGAGATCATTCTGTCGTTTTTGAGATTGCATCCAAGTACTGCATTTCGGACTCTTTTGTTGACCATGATGGCTACTCCATTTCTTCTGAGGGATTCCTGCCTGCAGTAGTAGATATAATGGTCATCTGAGTTAAATTCACCCATTCCAGTCCCTTTTAGTTCACTGATTCCTAGAATGTCGACATTCACCCTTGCCATCTCCTCTTTGACCACTGCCAATTTGCCTTGATTCATGGACCTGACATTCCAGGTTCCTATGCAATATTGCTCTTTATAGCATCGGATCTTGCTTCTATCACCAGTCACATCCACAACTGGGTATTGTTTTTGCTTTGGTTCCATCCCTTCATTCTTTCTGGAGTTATTTCTCCACTGATCTCCAGTAGCATATTGGGCACCTACTGACCTGGGGAGTTCCTCTTTTGGTATCCTATCATTTTGCCTTTTCATACTGTTCATGGAGTTCTCAAGGCAAGAATACTGAAGTGGCTTGCTATTCTCTTCTCCAGGGGACCACATTCTGTCAGACCTTTCCACCATGACCTGCCCGTCTTGGGGTGCCCCGCAGGCATGGCTTGGTTTCACTGAGTTAGACAAGGCTGTGGTCCTAGTGTGATTAGATTGACTAGTTTTCTGTGAGTATGGTTTCAGTGTGTCTGCCCTCTGATGCCCTCTTGCAACACCTACCATCTTACTTGGGTTTCTCTTACCTTGGCATGGGGCATCTCTTCACGGCTGCTCCAGCAAAGCACAGCCGCTATGCCTTACCTTGGACGAGGGGTATCCCCTTACCGCCCCCGTTCCTGACCTTCAACGTGGGATAGCTTCTCTAGGCCCTCCTGTGCCTGCGCAGCCATTGCTCCTTGGGTTGCTCCTCCCTGCCACTGGCCCTGGCCTCGGACGTGGGTGGCTCCTCCCAGCTGCCGCCCCTGGCCTCGGGCTCCAGGTGGCTCCTCAGGGTCACCACCCCTGGCCTCGGGAGAGAGGTGGCTTCTCCAGGCTGCCCCTGACCTCCATCGCGGAGTGTCTCCTCCCGGCCGCCACTGGCCTCGGAAGCAGGATAGCTCCTCTCGGCCGCCGCCCTGACCTCAGACGCGGGGTGTCTCCTCCTGGCTGCCACCTATTACTGCAATTATTTCTCAACAAGCTGTGCTAATGAGATAGAGTAAAATGGGCACAACTTCCAGCCTCAGTTGTTTTTTGTTTTAAATCAGTTTTATTATTTCTGGCCTTGTGATTGTAAAAAATATATATAAACAATGCATTTTCATTATAGAAAGTTAGAATATAAGGATAATCTTATTTCCTTTTGCAAATAAAATAATCTGTTAACATCAGTTTGGCAATTGTCTCTTTGTGTGTATATAATAAAAATGGGATTAAGCAATTTATAATTAATTTTGTTTATATATTAACGTTTATTTATAAACTTTTTTTTCTGGGTCCATAAAGGTGTGTCTGGGCTTCCCTGGTGGGTTCATGTGGTAAAGAATCTGCCTGCAGTCCAGGAGAGGAGGGTTTGATCCCTGGGTCAGGAAGGTCCCCTGGAGGAGGGCATGGCAACTCACTCCAGTATTCTTGCCTGGAGAATGCCATGGTCAGAGGAGTCTGACAGGCTACAGTCCCTGGGGTTGCAGAGTTGGACATGACTGAGTGACTAGCACTTTCAAAGGTATGTTTAAAACAGTGGGCTTTCGAGTTTTTAATATCAGCAGTGTACTTTTTTTTGCAAACAAAAGCTTTATTCCAAAGTCCAGTATATAAAATCAATAAAAGCAAGACTCATCTGGCTGAGAGGTAGGGTGGGGACCTGGAATCCTCCCAAGTTGGGTGGCCCATCTCAGCATCTGAAGTCTGAAGCACTGAGGAGCACAGTCTAGAGATGGCTCTTCTGCCCCAGCTTGTCTCCCTGATGTGTGTGTGTGCTTTATTCAAGGTACTGATTCTCACCTAACATGCTATAAAAATATTTCTCACTTAAAAGTTTTGGTGGTCATTTTGGTATGTCAAAATGTTTACCTTTTACATCATCTGTTTTGCTTCTTAGTCTGTCATTAAATGGCCTTAGACATGAGACGGTGAAGCTCCAGGATTCAAACGACGTTTTAGCTAATGGTAATATCACTCCATGAGTGTGTATTAAGTCACGTCAGTCATATCTGACTCTTTGCAACCTTATGGATTATAGCCCGCCAGGCTCCTCTGTCAGTGGGATTCTCCAGGCAAGAATACCGGAGTAGGTTGCCAAGCCCTCCTCCAGGGGATATTCCTGACCCAGGGATCAAACCCAGGTCTCTTATGTCTCCTGCACTGGCCAACTGGGAAGCCCAAAAGTCACTCTATTCATATACAAATAAACGGCTATTTTAAGAGACAGCAGCTTTCAGTCTCTAGTAGTTTTGATACTTTGTAGTAAGTTATTTATTTATTAAATATATTGTTGGCTTTTCAGAAAGACCAAATTAAAAGGAAAGTCAGGAAAACTGTGATTAGGATCAGCAGGAACCTATTATTTCAACAATCATCTTTTTGTAATATGAAGTATTGCTTGAACCTCTGATATTCATTTGCTCTACTTTTTCTTGATCCTTTGTGTCTTTAATTAGATTAAAACAATTTTTTAAAAAATAATACCACCCCTGGATCTTAGCTTGCAATCAGCTTTACTTAAGTGCCGATATAGGGCTGTGCCCTCTTATTATTATTATTGGTGTTATGGTAGAGATTATAGTTGTCCTTATTGTTGTTGCTGCTAATGAATGAAAGTATCCAGCTGAGCATTCTATGCATTTGAAAGAATCTAGCTGTGTAAATGGGATTCCACTTGGCTTCCTGCTGTCCAATCTACTTGAAAGAGCTTTGTAGAAAGTGTATTTTGGTAGCCATTCTGTGAACACAAGGGCACCACTGATGATGTGAAAAATGCGTATTAGAACAAAGTAAGGAGAAGGCATTTCAATACTTTTCAAAAGGAAAACATTGTTTATTGATTTGCCAGGTTGTGTTAAGTGGTAGAAAGTAGAATGACTTACTACTTAAAAAAAAAAAAACATATAATTTTTACTTCGCTAGGAGTTTACTTATTACTGTTGTTCAGTCGCTCAGTCATGTCTGACTCTTTGGGACCCCAGGGACTGCTGCACACCAGGCCTCCCTGTCCTTCCCCCTCTCCTGGATCTTGCTCAAACTCATGGCCATTGAGTCAGTGATGCATCCAACCATCTTGTCCTCTGTCACCCCCTTCTCCTTCTGCCTTCAATCTTTCCCAGCATCAGGGTCTTTTCTAATGGGTTAGATCTATGTACATCCCTAAACATTAAAAGTAAAAGCACATTTCTCTTAGCACAGGTAATGTTTTCCTTTGGAGAGCTAATTATGTTGTTTGAATATCTTGTTTAATGTTAAGATGTTATGGCTCCCATCTTTCTAAGATATAAACTAGATATAACATTTACATAAAACTCAAATAGTATAAATTGTATATTATGTTTTAAAAAGAGGTTTTTACATAGAAAATACTCGAGAATATTCCTTAAGTTTGTAGTTTTATAGAAGCAGCTATAAGGACACATTGTTGACCCTCTGGCATTCAAACCCATGGTCCACATGGTAGGTGAGCGTATTTCAAAAGATAATTCAGGAGGTGTTATTTAATGCGAATCCCCTAGTTTCCTATAATGTCTTACAAGATTGAGAGATTATTATTATCTATGAATTCGATATAATTGGTATGCTTCTCATTTGGGTAACCCAAATAAGGGAAGTGTTATTACCTAAATATAGCTGTTTGGTCAAGTGGTAAAGCTCTTCTTGACTGTATACTTGATAGATGAAGATGTTTCATAAAAAAATATAAGTATTAATTGATTTCCTTAAAATGTATTATTTTAAGTTTAATAGTATATTCAATCTAAATTCTAAATCTGAAATTTGCATCTATAATAGTATATTCAATTAAATTATGTGTCTAAAATATGATGGATAAAATGCAAAATATAGCAGTGAATGGTTACTATTAAACTCAACCCTGATAACACTGACTTTCTTTTACCTGGAGGTGTTAAAGAAAATTCCCATTGCCCCTGGCTCCTCATCCATGCCAGCCTCTTCCTGGACTAGTCAACAGAAGAAAATAGTAAATTGCCATTTTAAAACCACTCCTCAATTACAAATAGTCCTTGCTTTCTTTTGCTTAACCCCTTGAAAACCATTTTTCGTATCTGCCCAAAGCAGATCTTAAGGCTGTGCTTCTAAGACCTGCATTCTTCTCACCAATGTCATGGTTTGAAGGATCCAAACCCTCACACTGATGCATGTTGAGGTATCTTTGTAGTCAGTGTCATGGAACAGAAAGAAGGGAAGAACTAGAGTTTAAAAGATCTGTGTTCAAGTTTTACTTTGGGTAGATTATTGGAATGATAATTCAGTTAATAGACTGCTTTAGATTTTCAGGTGGCGCTAGCAGTAAAGAACACACCTGCCAATGCAGGAAACATAAGAGACACAGGTTCCATCCCTGTGTATGGAAGATGCCCAAGAGAAGGACACGGCAGCCTGCTCCAATATCCTTACCTGGGAAATCCCATTGACAGAGGAGCCTGGTGTGCTACAGCCCAGAGGATTGCAAAGAGTTGGACGTGACTGGCTGACAGCTGCTGCTGCTAAGTCACTTCAGTCATGTCCGACTCTGTGTGACCCCATAGACGGCAGCCCACCAGGCTCCCCTGTCCCTGGGATTCTCCAGGCAAGAATGACTGGCTGACAGCACACACACAGAATGCTTTAGGCTGTTTCCCATGTGGTTGTAAATATAATTTTACATTAGTTACTTTTGCTTGCATGTGCATGCTAAGTCACTTCAGTCGTGTCTGATTTTTTGCCACCTACGGACTATAGTTCACCAGGCTCCTCTGTGCATTGGCAGGTGGGTTCTTTACCATTTGCGTGCTAGCTAAGTCACTTCAGTCATAGCCGACTCTGCAATCTCATAGAGTGAAGCCTGCCAAGCTCCTTTGTCCATGGAATTTTCTAGGCAAGAATACTGGGGTGGGTTGCCATTTCCTCCTCCAGGGGATCTTCCTGACCCAGGGATCAAACCCATATCTCTTGTGTCTCTTGAATTGGTGGGCACATTGTTTACCACTAGCACCACCTTATGTATTTTTAAATGATTTAAATTTTGGAAAACACTTAACAGATGCAAAATAAAGTATTCTCCCCCACCCTCTTGATTGCTGATCCATTGGCCAAGTACCAGCTGGATCCTACTGCCTTTTTTTTTTCTTCAAAGTGACAGGCCTTTCTCTCAGGACAAAAATAGGACAACGCCCACTCTTATCACATAAACAAACTTATGCAAATAAATCAATCCTCGGTTATAGATCTATCAGGACTGGGTTTAGCCAGACTTTGGAGTAATTGCTCATATTATCAATGTAGGAAAGTCTTTGAACTCTGGAAGATTTGAATGTAGAGGTGAGATTCTCACACCCCAGCTTTTCAGATCAAGTAAATTGCTTACCTTCGGTAGAGAAGAATAGCTCTGAGATTATAATCAAGTTGCTGATGCTTTCATCCTCTGAATTTCCATGAAGTAAAAGGTTAATCTTGATGTATGAATGTTTTCTTTCTAAAAAATGAAAATTGTCAGCCTGGCCCAGGTTGAGGCAGAACTGTGAGAAAGGTATGGTGTGCCTTCCAGTTGGCTACCTTTTAGTAAGGTCCACAGACTCCTGGGTCTGAATTTCTATAGGACACTAATAGATCTGATGTGTTTCCCATAGTATTGAATGCTTGGTATTTCATCTTCTCAGTGCCAATCTATCTGTCTCCTAAACTGAGAATTGGTGTAATAAGTCAATTCATGCTAGTATGTGTTAGTGACAGAAAATGAGAACTCAACTAGGTTCCTGGATCAAGTAACAGATTTTTAAACCTAGGTCTTCTAAAGATTATACCTATTATGATGATTTAATCTCTTTGAGACAATTTCAGGCACCATTTCAGGCATGGTGGGAGTAATGAACTTTGACCTCATCAGAGTGTTTTCACTGTAACTCCTGCATAAATTTCCCTGAATCCAGGGAATCTAATGGTAAACTGTGGCATCAACCACACTGAAATTTTCTATTCATTTGAAAATAATTTTTGGGGGGCATAATGAATCTACAGGATGCCTTTAAGTGGTTCTTAGCTAGATACAGTGTAATCAAAATCTTATAGGGAACTTTCAAATCATAGGTAATTTTCTCTCCGCACCCTTTCCACAAGATTTTATGTTCCTAGATGAGAATATGGGTGGATACTGGTGTATGTGCATGTATGCTTGCCAAAATTCAGCACTCCTTTCCTGTGAGGAGCTAGTTGAACTGAATCCCCAGGAAGATTTTAAATAGCACATAAGATTTTAAAAACACATATTCAGGTTGAACAGTTATAGTCAGGTAATACATTGTTAAATGATTATTTTAATGATGGAAAAATATTTCCAACTTCTTACAAAACAGGTTATAGGACCTGAAATTTGGTTGGTAAAGTTAAGGTAAATATCATCTAATGTTAGGAAATTTAAAAATAAATGTCAGAAGCCTTTTCATTCTTCTCTGCAATGATCACCTGCCTACAAATGGTATGATGAAAAAGGTTTTTCAATTTGTAATCAGAAGACCTGGGTTTTAGGATCAGCTACTGCTTACTAGCTTTGTGATCACAGGCTCACTGCTTAATTTCTCTATGTCTGCATTTTCTTACTTATAACATCAGACTGTTGGAAAAAATCATTTCCAAAGCATATGCAAATTTCAGCATATAATAATAGGTGACCTAAGAATCATTCTCAGTCATTTTATTAGAGGTAAAGAAGTATTAAAAAACAAATTGATATATCTAAATTTCATCTTTTTTGATGGTAGTGGTAGTGGCGTTTTCAGTACTACTTAAAAGATATTATAAGACCTCCAAGAAAATTAGCCATGGGTGTGGAAAGATGGGATGTGGATGGAGAAGTTAAAGGACAGATAGTCAACTACTTAATAATTGAGATATACCTATGTTGCATTTTAGACATGTCCAGAAATGGATCCATTTTTAGGTAAATGTATTTGGCCACTACTTTCATTTTCTTTCTTTCTTTTTTTAAGCTGTAAACTATTGTTCTAGCCAAACTGTCTCTAAAATTGAAGTTAGGATTTACATAATTTTTCAGAATATAATATAAAAGCTATTGTGAAATGCAGATTTGTGCTGGTTTGGGAGTGAAAAATTAGATTTCTAAATTACACGCATGGAACTATTACAAAATGCTACTTCAGAAAAAGCTAGAGGCAGAATTTTTTAGTTATTAAGTTAGATTACATTCTATATCTGATTTTTCATAAGCTAGACATTGTGTTGGCTGTATCTACTGCTTTATCTCGAGTTGGCCATAATTTCATAAAAAAATTATCTTAGCTCTTTTACACATCGTTCTCTTCTAAAATATTGCTAGAATATATATTTTGTAAAAACTGCACAGAAGCAAAAAAAAAAAAGTCTGGAATGACAAAAACAAATCTTTTGTCTACATTGTAATATTTCAATTTTGGAGACTATGATGGCATTCCTAAGTTTAAAACTTTATCTGAGTCACTGTTTACTATTTCAATAAGTAGGTACTAGAATTGAGAACTAATGAAATTTATAAAGAAAACTCTGGGTGATTTCCCCCACTATGTGTTTTACAAATCCTAATCAATTATTCCAGGAAAGCATAAGTTCAGTTCAGTTACTCAGTCGTGTCCGACTCTTGGCGACCCCATGAACTGCAGCATGCCAGGCCTCCCTGTCCATCACCAACTCCCGGAGTTTACCCAAACTCATATCCATTGAGTCAGTGATGCCATCCAACCATCTCATCCTCTGTCGACCCCTTCTCCTCCTGCCCTCAATCTTTCCCAGCATCAGGGTCTTTTCAAATGAGTCAACTCTTTGCATCAGGTGGCCAAAGTATTGGAGTTTCAGCTTCAACATCAGTCCTTCCAATGAACCCTCAGGACTGATCTCCTTTAGGATGGACTGGTTTGATCTCCTTGCAGTCCAAGGGACTCTCAAGCATCTTTTCCAATACCACAGTTCAAAAACATCAATTCTTCTGCGCTCAGCTTTCTTTATAGTCCAACTCTCACATCCATGTATGACCACTGGAAAAACCATAACCTTTACTAGATGGACCTTTGTTGACAAAGTAATATCTCTGCTTTTTAATATGCTGTCTAGGTTGGTCATAACTTTCCTTCCAAGGAATAAGCGTCTTTTAATTTCATGGCTGCAGTCACCATCTGCAGTGATTTTGGAGCTCCAAAAAATAAAGCCTGCCACTGTTTCCACTGTTTCGCCATCTATTCACCATGAAGTGATGGGACTGGATGCCATGATCTTAGTTTTCTAATGTTGAGTTTTAAGCCAACTTTTTCACTCTCCTCTCACTTTCATCAAGAGGCTTTTTAGTTCTTCTCCATAAAGTAGTTAAAAATTTGAAACAGAACAGGGATGGGAAGGGAGATGATAGTATGAGATTTATCTTTTGAGTAAAGAATAGTCTTAGTGAAGTTAACTAGCTCAATGGTAAAATACTTTTAAGAGCTAAGACTATTCAACAAAGAAAAGGTACTGGAGTATCATAAATCCAAAGCAAAAGGTACTAGAGTATCATATCAGGCTTCCTCTGTGGCTCAGGCAGTAAACAGTCCACCTGCAATGAGGGAGACCTGGGTTCAAGCCTTGGGTTGGGAAAAGCTCCTGAAGCAGGGCATGGCAACCCACTCTAGTATTCTTGCCAGGAGAATCTTCATAGACAGAGGACCCTGGTGGGCTACAGTTCATGGGGTCACAAAGAGCTGGACATGACCAAGTGATTAAGCACAGCACACATAACCCACACTGACTATTAATATGTTGTATCTTATTTTATGGCCTTCCCTAGTGGCTCAGTGGTAAAGTATCCAACCACAGTACAGGAGACATAGGTTCAATCCCTGGGCCAGGAAGAGCTCCTGGAGAAGGAAATGGCAACCCACTCCAGTATTCTTGCCTGGGGAATCCCATGGACAGAGGAAACTGGTGGGCTACAGTCCGTGGGGTTGCAAAGAGTAGGACAAGACTTAGCAATTAAACCATCTTGTTTTAATTATAGACAGTTTTAATGGACATAGGGAAGAAAAAGTTGTTTTGGCCATCACAGGGATAAACAAAACTATAATGAGGTACTCAAATATTTGGAGAGTTTTGTCTTTGGGGATTCTTTAAAAAAAAATGTCTGAGTGATCTAGACAGTCATTAGAACACTGCTCCCCATCTTCTGGAAAGAAGTGCACAAAATAGCTGGCTGTACAAAATGCATTTCTTGTTCCCACATTAAACACACTGAATAGGAGCCCTGTAGTTGGGGCCTTGAAATCTCCCTTAATGCTTCTTATACACACTCAAAGTTTAGAATTACTGCATTGGAAACAGGGAACTGAACCAATTATCTTTTCTAGTCTCAGCTGTCTAGCATAGTTCATGCATATGAAATAAGGAAGTAATTACTGGGAGAATACATGGTAGAAATTAAACTAAATATTTAAGTCAATCCAAAGTGTTTATATAAAATTATATATTTTTCTTTGAATCATTTCTAATTACTCCCATTAATACTTCTGGTTTCATATTGGGAGGATTCTTGTGCTGTGTATTATTTGTTCCTTTCCAAGGAAGATTTAACATATTAAATTATCTTCAACTATCATGTCCTGCTGCTGCTGCTGCTAAGTCGCTTCAGTCGTGTCCGACTCTGTGCGACCCCAGAGACGGCAGCCCACCAGGCTCCCCCGTCCCTGGGATTCTCCAGGCAAGAACACTGGAGTGGGTTGCCATTCCCTTCTCCAATGCAGGAAAGTGAAAAGTGAAAGTGAAGTCGCTCAGTCACGTCTGACTCTTAGCGACCCCATGGACTGCAGCCTTCCAGGCTATTCCGTCCATGGGATTTTCCAGGCAAGAGTACTGGAGTGGGTTGCCATTGCCTTCTCTGAATCATGTCCTACTGCTTTGACCCACTAGAGGAAATTCATCCAATGATCTAAAGTGGGAAAATTGACATTGAAAAATTTATCCATTTCCAAATATCCAAATAGACTTAATATAACATAAGGCTGCCTTTATTTATTTATTTTGTAATTAGAAGGTTTGGATCATGTCCTACTGCTTTGACCCAAACCTTCTAATTACAAAATAAATAAATAAATAAAGGCAGCCTTATGTTATATTAAGTCTATTTGGATATTTGGAAATGGATATAGTTTTCAGTGTCAATTTTCCCACTTTAGATCACTGGATGACTTTCCTCTAGTGAATGATATATGAGAACTGACTTCATGTATGATGACTTTGATAGCATTCCTTAGAGAAATAGGTGAGAAAATATAAATCCTATTGTGTTAGTCTGTTGCTAAAACTTGGCCTCTGTTCACTGGTGCCAAATGGGTGAAATAGAGTAGTTTTCATTGCTTTGCCAGGGAAAAGGGACTAATGGCCTCAAAAGTATGTCCTGCCCTGGAGAGTGTAGTGAGGAGTCTTAGAGTGTTCAAGGAGCAGGGAATGATTAGCTCAAGGATGTTCTTCTGATTGGTTGGTGGTGAGAAAATTGTGAGTCAGCAACCTTCTAGTTTCTACTGGTCTGGGATCTCTGTGCTTGTGGGCTGAATATAGTAAGCTTCTTTCACCAGGTAGGGGTTTTAGTATCTGCAAAACAGTTCAAAGGACATGGCTCAGAAAGGTCCTTGATTTTGTTTAATGGCCAAAGTGTTACTGTTTTGTCTTGCTTGATTGTTTCTCATTCTGCTTTTCGTGATTTTTCTGATTAAGTTTATTCTTTGACTAAAGTTTTTCTACAGGAAAAAAGGCAGGCAGAGGACATAGATACGGATCTATTTTTGGAACTAGTCTTCCCCAAATAAACACATTTTTTTAACAGTCCTTTCATTAAAAATAAATAAATAAATGTTACTTAAAATATTACCATTCAAACTGGATGCTTTACAAATGGATGTTTCATGAACCACCACCACCAACAAAATCTGCACATTTGGGAGACTTGGCCCTCAAGAAACCTGAATGACTAGTCAAAGCAGTTCTGTACAGCTAAGCCTCCTAGGTTTTCTGTTTGTTGGTTTGTTTTAAGAAACCTTTCTCCATTTTCTTCAAGAAATCACAACATGAACAAGAAAGGTCATGCTGCACAGCAGGAAAATGGTTGTGACCTTGTGATTTAAAAATCATGAAGAAAAATGTATGTATTGTTAAAAAGAACATTGTGCTAACAGTCACTTGAAAGAGCTATCATCGCTATGGAACTGAGCACTTTTAATTGGTCTCCATCTGTTGTTAGAGGCAGACTTTATTTTCTTGGGCTCCAAAATCCCTGAAGATGGTGACTGCAGCCATAAAATTAAAAGACACTTGCTCCTTAGAATAAAAGCTATGACAAACCTAGACAGCGTGTTAAAAAACTAAGACATCACTTTGCCAACAAAGATTTGTATAGTCAAAGCTATGGTTTTTCCTATAGTCATGTATGGATGTGAGAGTTGGACCATAAAGAAGGCTGAGTGCTGAAGAACTGATGCTTTCTAATTGTGGTGCTGGAAAAGACTCTTGAGAGTCCCTTTTACAGCAAGGATATCAAATCAGTCAATCCTAAAGGAAATGAACCCTGAATATTCATTGAAAGGATTGATGCTGAAGCTGAAGTTCCAAATAGGCCAGCTGATGCGAAGAGCCGACTCATTGGAAAAAAACCCTGATGCTGGAAAAGACTGCAGGCAAAAGGAGAAGGGGGCAACAGAGGATGAGATGGTTAGGTAGCATCACCAATTCAATGGACACGAGTTTGTGTAAACTCCTGGAGATAGTGGAGGACAAGGAAGCCTGGCATGCTGCAGTCCATGGGGTTGCAAAGAGTCAGACATGATTTAGTGACTGAACAGCAACATTTGTCCACCTGTTTATATGTTCAGAGTGCTTTACTTAGATTAGTAGCTCTTCCCAGAAACCTTGTTGGGGATGTGGGGGTCTCTCTTTTTCATTTGATAAATGGGTGCTCAGTTAGAATCTACTTGCCCAGTATCACATGACCACATCCTGATGTAAACTGAGGCTTCTCTGGCTCTGTAACCCATATCTTTTATACTGTTGCCTAACAAGAGAAAGACTATGTTTGATTTGTTCTTCTTGGAGTGTCTATTAAAAACAGATTAAACACAAAAATTAAATGGAAAAATTTCCAATTTTTCCCTTATATTCTCATCCAACATTGCAATATAGGCATCTGTGAGCAATGGAGTTTGTAGTTTAACCATATGATCTTAAAAAAAAAAAAAAATCAATTTTAACTTAAAATTCAGTGAATCCAAAGTTTCAGAAGTGTAGTGAATTTTTTTTAACTCTTCACACATTCATATTTATTTACTGCTTTGCAAGTAGATAGATGTTTATCATATGAAAGAATTTCAAGAATATCAGTGGTAATTGCCTAATACTTGAATTTTAAAATTCAAGCATTTTTCATTTATATTTTAAGCAGTTATTTATTTAAAATAAATTGAAGTTGGCACTAAAACTACCTTAGTGCTGTAAAACTGTCTCAGCAATTTTTCTAAAGAGATGTTTTCATGAAGAAAAAGGTTAGTTTAAAATGCTTCACAAGAGAGTGATGACATGCATATTTCATGGTGTACCTAAGAAGCTCATAGAATGAATGTGCAGATGGGAATATACAAATCGGAAATAAAGCCTTTTAAAACATTGATGTTTGGTTGGTTGATTTTGAGAATCATATTATTAGGGAGTAGGTACTAAATTTATTTAATTTCCTACCTTGTTAATGCCTTAAAATATTTATTTTATTCTCTATAACTTTTATCCCCAAAGATCAATATTATAGTATGACACATTATATAAATTTAAAATCTTCTTTCAGAAGACTTTTTTAAAAAATTTAAAGACTTGTTTGGGGCTTTGTTACTTTTTTAAAACTTGTTGTTTTGTGTTGGGATATAACTGATTAACAGTATTGTGATAGTTTCAGGTGAACAGTGAAGAGGCACGGCCATATATGTGCATGTATCCATTCTTCTCCCATCCAGGTTGCCACATAACATTGAGCAGAGCTCCGCGTTATATAGTGCCCTGTGCTGTCCTTGTTGGTTACCCATTTTAAATATAGCAGTGTGTACAGTTGCTTTTTTAAATTAAGGATAGGTGCTTGTTATAGGTCTGCTCTAGAGGAGGTTACTATGCCCCTAGGGTCTATGGCAATACAATTTCAAATTATAACTGTGTTGAAAAACCTGTCCTTGTAGTGACCAAGCTATCCTGTAGTAACTTGGTGTTTTAGTGCATAAATACCATAATGGTCTAAAAGAGTTTGTGCTTAGTCGCTCAAGTCATGTGCAACTCTTGTGACACCATGGACTATAAGCCACCAGGCTCCTCTGTCCATGGGAATTCTCCAGGCAAAGATACTGGAGTGGGTTGCCATGGCCTCCTCCAGGGGACCTTCCCAACCTAGGGATCAAAACTGGGTCTCCTGCATTGCAGGAGGATTCTTTACCATCTGAACCACCAGGGAAGAGTTTACATGTCTTCAAAGATTGCTTGATTTCTTTCTTGGGAGTAGTTGAAGCCGAAAGAAGATACTGAGTCACTTTCATTTAAGTCCTTTGAGTTGATATTTAATTGGGTGCTTACCAAATGGTAACTTCTCCCACCCTGAAAGGCCTTATTATATGGGAAGTTTGAATTGCAAGACTGATGAAAAATTGAGATGAGTTTATGGATAAAAGAAGGACTATCTCCTTTTCTGTTGCTGAGGAGGCCACTACTGTACTTTCATTTTCATTTCATTCCATTTTCATTCCTTCCTGGTTTTCCTTTCTTATTGCTACCCTCTATACTCTTTATTATTTGCTGAAAAAATTATCTCCTTTATTAATTATTTTCTTTGTTTTAGTTCAGACCACTCCACCCTATTGTAAGACCTTCTGCAAGTCATTCTATTTTTCTTAGTTTCCACACTAATCTACTTCAGTGGGTTGAGAGTAAAAAGCAAAGTGATTTTAAGTAAAATATTTATTTACCTGGAGACTGAATTTTAGTTAACACTCAAACACATGATAAATATTATTTTCTAAGATATTCCTAAAAATAAAAGAAAATACGTAAAATGTTGTGTGTTAGTCACTTAGTAATGTCTGATTCTTTGCAATTCCATGAACTGTAGCCTGCCAGACTTCTCTGTCTATGGGATTCTCCAGGCAAGAATGCTAGAGTGGGTAGCCATTCCCTTCTTCAGAGGATCTTTCGACCCAGGCTCAAATCCAGGTCCCCATTGCAGGCAGATTCTTTACCATCTGAGCCACCAGGGGAGCTCTGTTATATTTGTAAGGAAAAACCACAGTATATTTATCTTGTAATGATGCTTAGTTATTGTGACTGTCTAGAATTAGAGACAATTCAGATTGTATGCCTTTTTGGCTAAGATGTTGGTTGCATATAATTTAAGAGATAGCTACAAATGCAGGGGGTAGTTTCTAAAATCAGAAAGATATTGAAACAGTAATGGATGCCTGAAGACTATTTTTACTACTTCAAAATGCCAGAATAAATTAATACACTTTTTTTTCTTAAATAGGAAAGCAAATTAATGGTTATTGAATGAACAACTTTTGAATGGTCCATAGGTTGAGATGAGAGTAGACATGGTCTTAGTGTTTTGAAAAGCCTGTTCTACTGAGGCCATCTGCCATTCTAGGGAAGCTCTCCATTGACAGGCTAGCAAAATGACTTTAACTGTTTTAAAAACAAACTTAGAATCATAATGCAATGAATTTTTTCATTAGCTCATTCAGTACACCCAATTGCTAGAATATCTTACTTTAATTTTAAGATAATTGATTTATAAGTTGTACACCTTTGTTTTAGAGTGATAAAATAATAGTCTAATCTGCACTGTACAAGATAGTGATTAGACCCTTTTTCGGGTTTATTAGATGATTTATACATATAATCCTCACAGTAATCCTCACAATAATGGGAAAGGTATGCATTATTATAGCCATTTTAATGAGGAAGCACTTGACATTCAAATTGGTTATAGAAAGTAACATACCTAGCTAGAAAGTACAACTAACACTCTTCACCTTCCTTCCCAGAAAGCATCCTTCATATCCACAAAATAGGATGTCCATCTGGTGTGTTCACATAGCATCATGTTCTATCATTAGATTGATCTTTTTTTTTACTTGATTGTTTTTAAGCAGTTTTACATTTACATACAAATTAAGCAGAAAGTACAGAGAGTTCCCATTTACTCCCTGCCCCTATGAACTGCACAGTTTTCCACTATTAAAGTCATGTACCAGAGTGGTGCGTTTGTTATGTTAATGAACCCACACTAACATTTCATCATCACCCAGAGTCCACAGTGTACCTTTAGGGCTCACTCTTCATGACGTGTATTCTCTGGGTTGTGACAAAGGTATAATGACTTGTATCCACCATCGCACTTTCATGCAGAGTAACGTCCCCGCCTTAAAAATCCTCTGTGCCCTGACTAGTCATCTCTCCCTCCCCGTAGCCTCTGACAGTTTCTGATCCTTTGCCTGTTTCCGTAGTTTGCAGTATGTAGCCTTTTCTGATTGGCTTCTTTTACATAGTCGTGGGCTATTCAGGTGGTTCAGTGGTAAAGAATATTCCTGCCAGTGCAGGAGTTGCAACAGACGTAGATTCAGTGTTGAGTCAGAAAGATATCCTGAGGTAGGAAATGGCAACCCACTCCAGTATTCTTGTCAAGAGAATTCCATGGATAAAGGAGCCTGGTGAGCTATAGTCCATGGGGTCACAAAGACTCAGACAGAACTGATCAATAATGCACGCACTTAGTAATACGTGCTAGAAGTGAAGTCGCTCAGTCATGTCCGACTCTTTGCGACCCCATGGACTGTATCCTACCAGGCTCCTCTGTTCATGGGATTTCCGTTCCAAGCAAGAATACCAGAATAGATTGCCATTTCCTTCTCCAGGAGATCTTCTGGACCCAAGGATTGAACCCAGGTGTCCTGCATTATTGGCAGACGCTTTACCACCTGAGCCACCCTTGTTTGATAACTCATTTCTTTAGAGCTCTAAATAATATTTCATTGGCTGTAGATACAATAGTTTATTAATGCATTCATCTATTGAAAGACATCTTGGTTGCTTCCAGTGACTGTTCTAATTGTCTGATTATTCATGAGTTTTTCTATAGTACACTATGCATCTTCACAGCTAGATCTATATTTTACTTGGTATCCCCTGTCTTGGTAGACTGTTCACGGTAAAGGTTTAACAGCTATGACTTGGAATGCTTCAGGGCATGCCAACCTGTGAGGATATAAAAATTAGCACCAGGCGTGAAAGCCCACATTAGATCTTGTTAGGAGTGCCTGGTATGTTTCTGTGTATGCTAGAGCGGCCACTTTGTGATGCTCTGACCTCCTCCTCAAGACTGGCTGCCTGTAAAGCCATTTGAGTGCTCATCACTGCTTCTGTTGCTTCTGGTGGCCAGCAGAGGCCGTGCTGCTATTCTGGGTGTTGTACCTGAATGTTTCTGAGACTGCAGAATCCAGACGTACTAGTGCCTTACTTTGTTTTGCTCAGACTATTTAGCTTTCTATTTGGTAAAAGGAAAATTAATTTTTAAAGAATAGGGAAAAAAATGGAAAAAATGTGAATTGTGCTTAGTGTTTAATTCCATCAAAAATGTCTGGTGCTTTGATATAAAACTAAAGACGGATGGGGTGGAGAGGGAGGTGGGAGGTGGGGTGGGGGGAGGATACCTGTGTACCCGTGGCTGATTCATGTTGATGTATGGTGAAAACCATCACAATAATATAACATAATTATCCTCCAATTAAAATAAATTTTTAAAAGACTCAACTGCCATTTTTCTGAATCTTCTGTGGCTGGAGTTAGGAAAAGCACAGTAATTAAAAAATGCCAGAAATGACCTTATAGCAGTGATATTTATCTATGGGAAAGTGTTCCTTGTTCTGAAAGTCACTCAGTCATGTCTGACTGTTTGCAACCACATGGACTATACAGTCCATGGAATTCTGCAGGCCAGAATACTGGAGTGGGTATCCGTTCCCTTCCTCAGGGGATCTTCCCAACCCAGAGATTGAAGCCAGGTCTTTCATATTAGAGGCAGATTATTTACCAGTTCTGGGAGGTATCAAAATAAAGAATATATTCTGTTTAATAGTGTCAACAGCTATTCTATTAGGAATGAGCTGATAATTTTTACAGAGTTTTTTTTTTTTTTAATCAATATGAAGATATTGTTCATAAAAGCATTGGAAAAGAGATGCTTGGAGTTCCTTAGAATGAAGGTGGAGAACAGAGGGGGCAGAGCTTTAAGCAAAGTCAAGGATTGTCAGGCATCCATGTTTGAACTGGCAGTACAATAATTGTTATTTATTTCCACAGAAGAACCACCTACTAATAACATGTTTCCGAGGTCCCCTGCTCATTTATTAGACATGTTCTCTGTAACCTTGATCTTGTTATATGCTTGATTATAAGATTTTCTCGTGTGATTTGGTATTTTAGTTGGGGCAACATGGCAGTCCTAGTTGGAGAACAGGCATTTTTATCTTTACCAACTTTTCTCTTAGGTGACAATATACAAAACTCCCCCAAAACTTCCTATCATGGGTCCCCTTTCTGCCATGCAAATAAGCTCATGCATATACCTTTGATTGAGTCTGTCTTGAGGTATGTCACAAGTTTTCCACATTCATCCATTACTGACTTGGTTTGGTAGACTGATTTTTATTTAGCCTAATTCACTCTGATGATTGACACTGTGCTTGGCTAAAGATTGTATATTAGTTGATGGACAGTGAATTTTCTACTAATAAACCTGGTGAGGTCATTAAGCATGCATTGCTTAGTTATTTACAGGTCTTGCATTTCATTTGTAAACCAAATAGATAGCCTACTTACACCCTGCTCCCCCTTATTTATGTGAAAGCAGGCAACCCACTGCAGCACTCTTGCCTGGAAAATTTCATGGACGGAAGAGTCTGGCGGGCTGCAGTCTATGTAGTTGCAGAGTCAACATGACTGGGCAACTGAGCACGCGTGCACAGTACTGTGTTATCAAACTTTAATATAGAGTAATCACAAATATTCCTTTGAAAGGAATTCTTATCTCCCTATAATTGCAGGATTTATTTTAAGATTCTGAAATTGTAGCAAGGTTATTTTATTTATTCTAAAGACAGTGGAAATAAAGGATGTCTTATTGGATAAAATGGTATAAAAGATACTCATAATAATTACTGTGTTCTATCAAGAGAACAATTGCCACTAAAATTGGAAATTCTCCCCTTTTTAATATAATTTCCTCTCTCTTTTTGGGGCCAGATGCCCTCTCTGCATTATAAAGAATTAAAAAAATCCCAAAGCAACAGCCATTTCAGTCATCAAATGTCATGCTCAGTGTGTCTACATGATCTCAAATATGAATGGTGTAGTTGTGAAAAAGCCTTTGGTTACAAAGCTATTCTGTTATGTTGTCATTTTTAAAGAGGCTGTTTCCCCAAAGCTAGGAATGAAATTATAGCAGGTGCAGTTTCAGGCCTCTACAATTATCCCAGATTACCCTTTCAATAAAATGTTGACAGCCTCGCAAAAACAGTCTTACTATGCTGACATTTGGAAGCACACAGGCATTTCTAAACGTTCTGTCTTAACAGCAGTGGTTTGGGTCTCAGAAAGCCTCTTTATATTGTTAATAGAAAACTATTGCTTTTCTCACTTCATACATATTCAGCCAGCACCTTCTAGTTCACCAGAACTTTATATTCCCCATTAGACAACAAAAGTGTGTAGAAACTCTTAAATAATTGCAGCTTGAATACACTACTTTCTATTGGTGGAGCAAGCAAAGTAGGAAAAAGTATGTTTCTGTAAGTGTGTAAGAACTGTTGCTTCTAAGAAAACTTGAGTAGCAGAAGGAGTCAGAAGTTCCTGTAATTCTATTTTATAAACAAAACAAGAAAGTAGTTGTTTGTGAATGCTTCACTATTACTTAATGTCTACAACATTAGGCAAAGTACTTTTATTAAAACTTTTTTTATCAGAACCCCCTCCATGTACCTGTACACACACATACACACACACACACACACACACACACACACACACACACACACGACTGAGTTCAGTCCTGCCTTGGATGAAAAACAAACAAAAATGGTGAAAGCTTATTGAAGTCTTCAGGGATAGGATTGTTTTATATTATAGCCTTAAGAAATGTAAACAATTTCAATAGCAATCAATATTTAGATGAATTCTGTCAAATCAAATATTTAATCTTATGAAACTCTTGCCTCCCATCTTCAACAAGAACTGCTTAACTTTAGGCAGCTATAAAGATAATATAAAAAGCAAATATAGAACTAGGTTTCATAAAAGCAAATCCACTTCCTTTTTCTGTACACTGTGGTAATGATTGTGGAGTACTTACCCATGCCAAGCACCATACACATAGAGACTTCTTAATTCTCACAGCACTGTGTGAGGTAGGTACTCTTTCTTATCTAATTTCATGGATGAAGCTAACCATAGACAGGTTAAGTAACCTGCCCTGTCCTGCAAGTTAGTAAATCACGGAGCTTGGACTTGGATCTGAGCAGCTTGACTCCTGAGTCCTTACTGTTGACCCCCAGGCTCCATTGCTTCTCATTGTATCATAGATTTTGCCTATGAGGTCCTAGACCAACAGCAGTACTATCACCTGGGCACTTGTTAGAAAGGTTAAATCTAAGGCCCCACCCCAGACCTATACAATAAAAAAATCAGTACTTTAGCAAGGCCACTGGGAGCTTCTTATATACATTTAAGTTTGCAATATACTGATCTAAGACATTTACTAATAGAAAATAATTGAGAAGAAAAATATGTCTAAAATGATTTAAAGTATTTAAGTAAGAGCCAGGGTCCAGCCCTGGTGGATCCAGGGAATTCGAAGTGGGGACGGCGTTGGCAAGGAAAGCTTATTTATTTATTAATATAAGATTAGATTAGGAAGAAATAGTGTAGTAGGAAAATTAAGTGGAGAAAGAAGGCTGAATAACTTGGATTACGTGGAAGACCAATACAATTCCAGACAAGGAACTTGCACCATCTACGGTGGGCCACCGGCGCTCCCTTGAATATCTAAGGGTGCCTCGCCTTAGGCTACTTTCACGTGGGTCTTAACAGCCAGGGCAAGTAAGTAGACTTGGGGAGCCTCCATGCCCCAGATGGGAGTTCAGCCTGAAATTAAAGTAAAGAGGAAAAGGAGGGAGAGGGAGAAAAAGAGAGAGAGAGACACACACACACGGGGGAAACCAGTCCAGCGACTGGCTCTGTCCTCTATTGTTCAGAAGGCCTTTTATACTTTTGATAATACATGGAGATCAATGGGCAACACAAAGTTATGCAGCGTTATCAGTCCAGACTCTTATCAAAACCAGGCTTTTCTCTCTGCATACCTAATTGTATACACAAGTCTTAGGTAATTGACATCATCTTCCAGCCAAAAGGGCCAATTAACATTTTACAGCCTTTTTTTCTGATAAGGGTTTGTCAACCAGAAGGCTTATTTGTGTTGATCTTCCCAAAGTCTGGTGCCATTCTCAGAAAGCACTAAATAAAGTTACATTCTTACATAGCAAGGACACAGGAGGAGTGCAGTGATATATAACAAAGAGAAAAGTAATTAACTCAAAAGTCTAGTGTTGCTAACATCAAAACTACTGTATATCTTTTTCCATATCCCGTTTACATTGATTAACATCCTCCCAGGTGCCTAAAAGGTAAAGAATATGGAGGTCTGGCAGCAGTCATTGAGTCAACAGTGAAAACCCTCTACCAATATAATTTTTAACTCTTTAGAAAAGGCTCTGTATCTTTAAGATGCTTTTAAGCATTGTTCCTCTCACAGTTGGGGGGCTGTAAGCAATTCACAAGCTGTAAGAGGTCCAGGGGAACCTGTTAGGCAAGCTAGAGTGTTATCAGAGGGGGTTTAACTGAAACATCCCTTTCAAATGCAGAAGACTAAAGCCCTGAGTTGACTTTTTTTCCAGAGAATATTAGAAGAGTGGAAAAGCAGGCAGATTCTTATTTTTGGGGGGTGGATGCTCAGGAAATTCCGGGGGGAAAACCTGAGGTCTGATTAGCCTTGCCATCAGAGCTCTGCCGCATGACCTTGTCACGGGTGGAATTCCTTACGCTGGCTCCCGGCAAGTAAGCTATTCTGTTCAGTCCATGGGGCCACAAGAGTCGGACACGACATAAGCGACTAAACCACCACATTCTGTTTGTTTAGTTGTAAGTCTAGGCATAAAATTATATGTGCTCATCACTTATTCTTAGACCAGTAGTTCTTAAGCGGTGGTGCCCCGACCAGCAGCATCCATCAGCACCACATGGTAATTATTATGTAAATCCTTGGGGTCTAACCAGTATCTGTTGAGGGTGGTGCCAGGAAACCTATTTTGAAAACTCTCCAGGTGCTTTAGTGTTTCTCAAGTTTGAGAATAGCACCTTAGTTCTTCCAAGATAGTGCATGATTTCAGTGACTTTCTGGGTTATACTCTGCTGCAGTTGCTTAGTCAGTAAATCATGTCTGACTCTTTTACGAACCCCTGGATTGTAGCCTGTCAGGCTCCTCTGTCCATGGGATTTCCCAGGCAAGAATACTGGAGTGGGCTGCCATTTCCTACTCCAGGGATCTGCCTAACCCAGGGAGCAAACCTGTGTCTCCTGCACTGGCAAGTGGATTCTTTACCACTGAGTCACCAGGAAAGCCTACTTTGCTGTAGATCCTTCCTTTAAAGGTAAAGTTCCTTTGTTTGGAAAACAAGATGAGTGTGTAGAAAAATCTACGATGTGGACTTGAGTGTCATGGAAAACAAGCCACTGTCCTAAAAATGGGAATATACTTCTTGCATACGAATAAGGCAGCTGAATTAAAAGCCTTTTCCAGTGTGGCTAATTCTTTGGAAAGTGTTGGCTCTGGCATCTGCCCCTTTGTCCTCTTGTTTACCTCTTTCTCCATCCCTTTTGACATTTCATTATAAGTGACTGCTACTTTTACCACTGCTTGTGAAAGGCCTGCTTTTGCTCGGTTGTCTGGTGTGTTTCTCCTCCACTCTGGCTGAGGCTGCCCTTTGACAGCCTTCTGACTTGGGTCTCCACAGCAGTCATTCCCTTGGCTGCCTGCAGGGTCTGCTAGTTGAGGCCTATTTAAGATGACACACATGCTGTTCATGCAGGATGGTGTCCTTCGACTCATCCTTCTCTCCCTACCTGGTGATGCCGTTCATTGTGTCTGGTGTAGAGATGAATAGCCTTCTTGGAAATTACCCTGGAATTCTGTTTCCTCCCTAGTACTTAGTTGCAACTGTGTGTGTGGCTTTACCATTAACTATTCAGCATTAGCTGCTGTGGGCTCTGGTGTTTTAAAATTGCAAACATAGGTTGATCTTCTTTTCCAAAGTTAAAAAAAGCAAAACACCTTACACCTGTCAGGAAGAAAAAATGGTTTCAATCATGAGACATTTCTAGAGTAATGGGGATGTGTTTTTAAATCTTAAATCCTGAAGTGATAGTCATTTTGCAGATTATTGGAGCAGCTTCAATGTACCCTGTCTGAACACCAGAGCTTGTAATAGATTATGGGGGGATGGTTGTCTAACTTACCTACTTGAAGTAAGCTGCCTTATTCTACATGCTTAATTCAGACATTTACCTGGCCATACAATTTCAGTATTGAACTTCCTTCCCTGATGAAATAAGGAACAATTTCCCAAGTCTCGATCTGACTGTATAGTTTCATTAGCGTCAATTAGGCTGCCTTTAATTTAGCTTTAAAAATGGTCACAGCTTTTGGGATAAAAAATTACATTGTTTTGTTTTTTTGCCTCTCATCTCACTTTTTATTATTGAAAAGAGAAGCATTGTATTGATGGAAAAAGGCTTACTTGTGACAGGAGAGCAGTTAGTGTAAAGACCATGACTAATTAAAATAAATGCTCTTCTCATCTTTTAGAATCCAAGTTGCTCACTGGGGTTGTTATTTCCTTCTTCCTTCTTTAGCCATAAAATTGTGATTTGATTATTTATATATAAAGAACATTTGGAATCATGTCAAATCCTCATCCGACATACCTCCTTTATTTCTTCTTGGTATTTTTCATTAATGCCGTTACAAGTGGATGACAACAGGTGAATGATAAACAGTACCTGCAATGAGAGGAGGAAAAACAGTGGTATTTTTTAGTATAAATTCTGATCTTTCGTTCCCTGTTAGTCCTTTTCATGCTCATCTTTCCACTTCTACCCCGACAGGTTTTGTTCCTCTTTACCATTGTTTTCCTGATTGGAAAATAACAAAAGGGAAAAAATGCATAAAAAAACTGGCCAAGGGAAGCTGAAAGAGCCAACAAAGAAAATTGAAAGGGTCAAATTTATATACTAAAAGTATATTCCTGGCTTTCTACTTAAATGCAACTTGTATCAAATCACTGTCTGTCTATTTTATTACTGACTTACAATGAAGATTCCAAATTTGTCAGTAGATTCCTTTTGCAGTGCTAAGCAGAAACAAGATGCAAGGAACAATAAAGACTGAGGCCAGTTATGTTGATTATCTCCCGGTTCCTCATTCTACATTTTAGATTCATTTGTGCTCCAGCTAAGACTACTGTCACCCCTATACTATGTCTGATGCATGTTTGTATTTGAACAGACATAATATAATTATGCCATATTTAAACGCATAAAGCCAAATTGATCAAGACATCATGTGGTTAAGAAAGTATATATTAGCTACTTTTGTCAATGGCTGGGGGAGATTTCAATCAGCCAGTATAGATGAACAGACCAGTAGTTAGCTTAAGATGTTAACTTTGATTTATCCTAACAGTAATGATGTATCTGTGGTTGAATTGTTGTAGCATCTGGGTTAAGGAGTTTGAGCTGTATTGTCTCCGTTTCTTGTGGTTCATTACGTCCTTAAAGTAGGTGGTATTAGTTATACTGAAGAATATAAATTTGAAATCCCCAGAAATCCGTAACTGACAATATTGTCAGGATGCATGGGGTAATATTTAGAGATCTTAAGTTTAAGAATGGAGTGAATGGTACTAATCAAGTCAGAAGGTGGAGAATTTGTTAATGTTTCATTCATTTTGGCTAGGATCTGCTGAAGTCATGGCTGGAGTCTATAAAATATGGCAGCACAGCAATTTAAGCAGGTGGATTTCTTATCTCTGAACTGAGTAGTGAGCGGGTGGAGATGCCTTGCCTGTGTTTTAGGAGTTTATGTCTTTGAGCTGAATAAAGAGTGTCTGTGTAGAAGATGGAGTGGAATGAAAGGGAAAAAGAAATAGGATTTTTTTAATATATATAGTTGTAAAGTGAGGTTTTGCTGGCTTTATTAACATCAGGAATTTGGCGAAGTCTTCCTTTTTTGTCCTCTTCCTGGTCTCACCAGAAACGTTTCCCACCCCACCGCCCCCGCCCCCCACCCTGGGAAATCTTTCCTTACCCTTAGGGCTGGATTAGATGCTCCTTATAGATGCTTTCTCCAGACCTTGTGAACCTGCCGGGTGACCCTAGCACTCAGCACACCGTATCGATACTGCTTTGTTCATTGTTCCCTTTTCCACTGAACCATTGTAAGCTTCCAGAAGATAGATGATGTGTGTATATTGTTTGCTACCAGTTAGAATTTCCTAAATATTTTTCTGTGGAACAACTAACTTACCGTATTCAAGCTCATATGACTTTAGTATTTATTACTTTAGCACTTCCCTTTTTTCCCTTTTATGTTTCAGTGCTTTGTAATGATTCAGCTGTGTCTTGAGACTCCTTACGTCTCATAAATAGCTTCCAAGAATTAGATCAACTAGAATGCTTAAGATTTCCAGAAATGTGTCAGTTATTATTGGACAATTTATCTTTGAAAAATTCTACTTTGTATAGAGGTCATGCAGTCCAAATTTATAATTTGGAAAATGTAATTTGATTGTATAGTACAAGAGTACTATATTGATGTGAATGGTTTTGGTCATTTTGGTTAAAACTGTAACGTATGAATTCATAATGCTTTTGAAGGAATTTGGGGAAATGAACTCTGTAGCTGTCATTGTATAGCTGAATAATTATTTATAAAGTCACTTAATCACTCTACCTTTTTTTGTGTGTGGTTTTTCCTACTGACACAATGGAATCATTATAAATAGTTTTATTTAAGTGTCATTTCAAAAATTAGAATTATTTATGTGAAAACCCTAAAAACTATACAGTTCTGTTGAAGTGGCTTAAAGATTTTGGAGCTTAGTCTCTTTTCTATTCTATGCAGTGACTATGCCAGAATTAGCAGTCCCACGGACAGAGGAGCCTGGAGGGCTACAGTCCCCGGGATCACAAAGAGTTGGACACGACTGAGCGACTTCACTTTCACTTTCAAGGCATGTCGGGCTCCTTCTGGGGCTCTAGAGATCAGACTCAGTGTGGCTTAAGCAAAAATGTAATTTGATTGACCATTTACTCAGAAAGGGGGGGAAGAGAGTGAGGAATGGGAAGGGATGGGACCCTGGGATTGAATTCCTCAGCATGGTGATTCTCCAAGGAAGAGACTCCGCTGGATCAGCCTCAATAACACATCCTTAGAAGCCTCAGCCATGGTCAGGCTGAGTTAAGAAGTAACTCTGCTACATGTAGCTGCACCAGTCTCCACCTTCTCAGCAAATATATATCCTTCAGTGGTGTAAGCAAATGACACCCTCTGCTGGGTCCACCGCTATTTGCTGAAAGAGTCAACACAACTGTGCTGACCAAAGGCAAATCATTAGGTCTAGTTTTCTTTCTGAATATCACCTTTGTGTCTTCACAATTGGTGCTGTTGTGTGAATATGATGCTTGATGTAAGAAAAGTGGATATATTTGATATGTTTAAGCGGAGAATCCTGTTTTCTAGATTTTTTTTTTTCCTCCAGCAGAAACCGGTGACCCTGTTCTAAATAGAAGATACTGTTTCTTTCATCTGTAAAAACAGAACAAAACTTTGTTTCTATTTTGTATCCTAGTACAGCCAGCCTCTGTCTTTCAGGTCAATTAAAACTCATTTTTCTAACTGTTGTTGAATGGTCAGTTTTCATTGCAACACTGTGTGTCTTCCACACAAGTGAAATCACAAGAAGGAAAATGGCATTCTCATAGTTTGCCAAAAGTAGACACTTTGGAAAATGTAAAACAGCTGAGCTCACTTGACATTTCTTGATGTTGTCTACTTCATCTGCCAGCAGAGGAGATGGCTAGAGAGCTCCCTTTCCTGATGATTCCTTTTTCCCCAGACTTCTGCCAAACAGAGAATTACATATAATTTACTAAAGGAGAGATAGTCCAGAAAGCAACATTTCTATTTCAAAGCCTACTAGTGCCTAGAAAATAAATGTGAAGTAGTATTACAGCTGGTTCTTTTAACCACCTGGGTCATATACTTCCTTAATGGGGCCAAGACAGAAGCCTTGGTTTTCATATTTATGTGAGAGCTTGAAAGGGATCATAATTCATGGCTGTTGAGTCTAACCTTAAGGTGGCAGTAAACTAAGGTGACGTAGAGGTATGCAACAGAGATGGAAACTTCTAAAGCACATCTCAGGGAGTTTCTCAGGGAGATACAGCAGGGGGTTAATAGACATCTAACCTCAATGCTGCTTTTTTTCCCCTCGAGAAATAAGATTAATTAAGGGTACATCAAATATATACCTTCTGGCATATAGACACATCTGCAGAAAAAGAAACAGTATGCTAGAAGAACTGGCTAGGAAAAAGGAAACCCTTCCTTTGGGAGACAAAATTTTAGTAACGTTTCTGAGTTGAAGTTGTGTAATTCAACTTGCGAAGAAAAGTTATTAGTGTGACTTTGTAAAGATGTTTGTTTGAATTTCAGCAAATATGGAAACATACGTTTTCAACATGTTGGTGCAGTGTTTAGGGATGCACCCCAGTCAACCGACGAGAGGGCTTACAGATGTAATATCCATTTCCTTAATGAGATTTGAGACAAAATCTGTTATTACGCACAGATGTGCAGTGACATTTACCAAACGGATATTTTTGAATTGAGCGCACTGTTCAAAGTGTGCAAACCTGCAGGAAATGGTGTCACCATAACAGAAGCTGCCAGCAAAACCATCTCAGGAACTTGCCAGAGATTGAAGTTTATGATTGAAATCCAAAATGTGTCATGTTTGGGGCCTCACTCATGTTCTGGGGACTGTATGTATTGCAGAGCCTATTGAAAATAAATCTCATTGAGGTGGAATGGCCACCCTACCTCTGTTTACTTTTCTAAAGGATTGTATGCCATCTGTTGGATTGTTTTTAATTCTAGAATTTTTCCAAGATTTGGATTCAGCTAAATTATATGAGGCCCATTTATAATAGAATTAAGGGCCATCCAGAGAAATGAAGAGTAGGGAGATACTTATGCCTAAAAGTTCCCGACAGGAACATGTATGAGTTACTCAGTCAGCAAACATGTGTTGGTCCTTTTCTATGTACCAGTAACTGGAGACACCCTGCTCTGGGGACTAAAAAGATGAACAAGACACACTTTTTACCCTCAAAAAGCTCTATGTTGTTGAAAGCCAGCATCTCATCTTATCCTGTTAACACACTCTGAGTCTTTATCATAATTTCCTGCTTGACCTTTAAGCTTTCCTAAACCTGTATGCAATTCACCAAGTGATGTTTCTGTTTATTATTCTGAGGCAGTAAACCAACTTCATGACTGCTCTAAATTTGTTTTTTTTAAAAAAACTCAGAATTCATTGTCTGTAGCCTACAAGCTGATGTTTGTTTTCTGCATGTTTAAAAGATGGTAACATCATTAAAGGGCATCCTTGCGTGAAGAACGTGCTAGGCAACAGTTACCACACTAAGTATCTATCATGAGTTATTTCATCGATACCTGAGAAGAATTTCATGAGGCATCCATTATTATCTCAGTTTTCTAAATAGACTGATGAAAGCTCAAATTACTTGCCCAAGGCCACACAGTCCCTGTGTAGAAGATACACAGGCCAGATTACGGACTCACATGTTGTAGAATGCTGTTTCCTGCCTCTAGTTTTCTATTCCTGAGATTTTCAATTTGTGCAGAAAGGATTGCCTGAAACAACATTTCCTTCATTAACATCAACAAAGGACATCACTTTTTTCTAGATATTTGACTGTCTGGCATAAGACCTATCACTAAACCATCATCCTTGTGTACAATGCCCCTTACAGAAGTATGTTACTTCAAAGTAACTATAATTATGTATTCATTCATTCATTCATTCAAGTTTTTTCAAGCTTTTTGACCAACCCAGGGGCTTCCCTGGTGGCTCAGAGGTTAAAGCGTCTGCTTCCATTGCGGGAGACCCGGGTTCGATCCCTGGGTTGGGAATATCCCCTGAAGAAGGAAATGGCAATCCATTCCAGTATTCTTGCCTGGAGAATCCCATGGACGGAGAAGCCTAGTAGGTTACAGTCCACGGGGTCGCAAAGAGTCGGACACGACTGAGTGACTTCACCTTACCTTACCAGTAGTTCTGACTCTCTACTCTCTGCATTGATCTGTTATCTACTATAAAATCGTGCAGTTCAATTACTCCTTTGAGGTGATCCAGTTCAGTTTCCCACCTGATAGAGAATTATTCCTCCTCTATTTTTCAGGTGGTCTACTGGAGCATTTCCTGTGATGAGAAATATCTTAGGAGAAGTTAGCCATTGCTGTGTTCTCTTTGTCTTTACATTGAGTCTGATCATCAGCCCTGTCAGTTCTAATTACTGGCTTAGTTCTATTCTTGACAAGTCAAAAGGAACTGCCTCTTAATTCACCAGAAGCATTATGGAGTAGATTGATTCAAATTTTGCTTGAGATAAAATAATTAAGGCTATTATCACAAGATGGGATAATAAACAAGTGAATGTATAAACAAAGAGGAAACTAAAGAAAGTTAACTTTGGGCAGCAAGAAGGTACTTGAGAACAAGGTCTGTATCTGTATCTTTGTATCACCAGTGCCCAGTACAGTTCTTGGCAAGTAGTAAGGTCTCAGTCAATGTCTGAAGAATGTTTGTTATAAGTATCTCCCAACTTTTGGTTTCAGGCTGGCTCTTAAGGCCACTATAAACAGCTTTATTGAATATAAACAGCTTTATTGAATTTGCTTAAAGGCTAATAAACCCATCAAATCTTTTAGGACAGTTGCTGGGTTTTCCCTTTCTCTTATCCAGATTGAGTTCCTCAGTTTCTTCATTTTTATTTGTAGATAGTTTCTCCCTGGTGATCTAGTAACGTATTTACCCTAAAACATTTATTGAATTCTGTGAGGTGTCACACTACTCATGGTGGACCATGTATCGTACTGATACATCATTCAGGTCCATGAATAACTATGATGCAAGTCGCGGTGATAAAAACCACACAGCAGACACAATCAGAAGTTTGTAGAAAAATAGAGAAATTCTAGCTGGGGTGAACTGGAAAGTCTTCATGGAGAAAGTGGTCTTTAAACTGACTCTTGAAAGACTACTAGAATTGTCATGATTAGAGAAAAATAATTAGAGCAAAGACTAGAAGGCAGAGCATGGAAGGGTAGATTTGGAAACTTGACGGAATTATTGGGCAACATAAAAGGTCTGTATCAAGAATTGTGAGCGATGAAGCTTGAATGGTACTTTGTGGATAAAATGCAAAAATGAATAGGTTTTGGTTTATTTATTGGCAGTAGGGAGCCATTGACAATGTTGTGGGCAGAATAACAGGATTAGAATAGTATTTTATGAAGGTCAGTCTTGCAAGACTGTCTTGGAGTAGCTTATTGCTTTAACAGTCCTTCTTTGTAGTAGTTCACGAAGTGATAATGTGATTTTTATTGTTCTTCGTTAGACAGAACTCAGTACTTTTGTCTTCAAGACTATTATTCTCTGGAGGTCTTTTGGCTCCTCCTTTCTCTCTTGTTCCCTAATTTGTATCTGAGTTACAGAGAAATTCTCTTATTTCCTAAAGGCTTATTCCCCCTTTCTTCCTTCTCTTTGTGCTAATATGCTTGACACTGTGCTTCATATCAGGGTTGTTTCAGATGACCTGAGGTTGATTGGTTTGCTTGTTTATTCATTTTTATACCCCTCCCTCCACCCACCAGCCCCCGCCCCAACTATAAGCTTTATACAGAGCTAAGTGTCTACAGGTTTCTAAATAATTGCACTTTGGTTTCATAGACGTTTACAACAGTTCACTGGTTTTCTAAACAAGAACTTCCAGGAGAAAGACAGGGACTCCTAAGGAATCACCTGCTTCCACAGCCAGGTTTTGTATCCTCAGACCTTGTTACTAATTAGCACTTAGTTTTTAATGTTTGTGGGCTTTGGCCAACAAGAAGGGACATGTGGTTAGAGTTCTGCATTAATTGAATTTGCTCTGGCACACTTGGCCTCACGTATATTTGTCTCTGCTGTCCTTGATGGCTGCTGTCAGCTGGACTCAGGATGGTTCACACGGTTTTAATTTCAAAGATGACTTTTTGACACCACTGGGACTCACTGTGCCTAAAAAATTGGAGCTTATAGAATGAAGCACAGTACTTCTTGAGCTTTTTCACAGAAGGCCACCTAAAGACAGAAGGTAGCTCTAGTAATTCTGGAGGTGAGGGAAGGGGTTGTGCTAGGCATGACATGGTGTTGAGAGCCAGCGGAAGTACAGTAGATGTCAGTCACAGGGAGCCTGACTCAGATGCAAACTACTTTCGAGGAAGGCTCCTTTATATTAAAACCTTGGGCAAAATATGCAGCCCATTTCAGTTTTAATTTTAAGAAATCTTCCCCACCTCCATTATTGAAGTCAAATTTATGTTTCTCTTTGGTCCTGATATTTAGCGATGAGGACTGAGCAACTCACACACACACACAGGGTGATAAAGTGGGTCAGAAGAATAGGATGAGGAAAGCAGGTATTCTTAGTCCAGTTTCAGAAATATGTGATAGTGAAAAGAAAGCAGGCTTTGGAGTCAGAAGGAAACTGACTCTTATTATATGTGTGACCTGGGCAGTAACTTAGCTTCTCTGAGACGCAGTTTCCATAGTGATAGAAAAGGGACAAGAATACTTCGTAGGATTAATACAGGGTAGATATAAGACATGAAGTTCTAATATCATGTAATAAATGCTGAATTATGTTACCAAAATAGTGCTCCTTAATATTTTTATATTGTTCTAAAATCATCATCCATTTGGTCATTTAAGTAGCCTTAACTTTTGTGGGGTTTTTTATTTTGTTTGTTTTTTATAATTTTTTATTTTTTAGCCTTAACATTTGAAAGTGAATATACTTTTTAAAATTATTACGTTAGTTAATGTTATAGTATTTTCAAAAAGTTTAGCATTTGGCCTTACCAGTTGCATTGTTCAAGGTATAGAAGAAAGTGAAAGTGAAGTTGCTCAGTTGTGTCTGACTCTGCGACCCCATGGACTGTAGCATACCAGGCTCCTCTCTCCATGGGATTCTCCAGGCAAGAATACTGGAGTGGGTTGCCATTTCCTTCTCCAGGGGATCTTCCTGAACCAGGGATCAAACCCGGGTCTCCCGCACTGCAGGCGGATGCTTTAACCTCTGAGCCACCAGGGAAGCAATGTTGAGCAGAATTTAGAGGGGAAAAAAGAAACAAATCTATTTCATTTCTTTTGCTTTCATTAAAGGACAGCTCACTGTACCACATCCTTTCAAATATATCAAAATCATGACAACACTGATAAGTGATTTTTCTATTATTAAGTTTATAGTAATGATTATCCTTATCTCCAATGTCCAATTTTATAATCCACCATCTTTACAGAATATGTATCATTAAAGAGATAACTTTTCAAGGCAAGAATGTTTAGAATATAACTCCCATACTAACAATGAGGCAGTCTGCACAGTGGAGGTATCAGCACTTTCCAGATGCATTGTAAACAGCAAATGGCCTGTTCTGATTATGAAGCATTTGTCTTAGAACATTCCAGCAGTTGGAATTGGCTTTAGGCAAACATATGCCTTAATAATGTTGGGAAACAGTTGTGGGCTTCATGGACCCCCTCAAGGTCTCTT
Source organism: Capricornis sumatraensis (assembly GCF_032405125.1). Lineage (NCBI taxonomy): Eukaryota > Metazoa > Chordata > Mammalia > Artiodactyla > Bovidae > Capricornis > Capricornis sumatraensis. The sequence goes on along the minus strand of NC_091091.1, from coordinate 8,317,898 downwards.
CTAAGCTGATTCTGTAGCACCAAGTATCTGAGTGATTCAAGCTTCAAGAAAATGGGAGTAGGGTAGGGTGTAAAACTAAAGCTTCTGGGGTTTCTGGAGCACACAGTAAAGTACCTTATGGTATGAGCTGGTGCTCTTTCCATGTTGAAGGTGAAATAGAGCTCCGGGAGTTGGTGATGGACAGGGAGGCCTGGTGTGCTGTGATTCATGAGGTCACAAAGAGTCGGACACGACCGAGTGACTGAACTGAACTGAACTGAAGGACATCTTTCTTGTTCTTCCACCCACATTAAACCCTCCAGAGATTCTAGCTCATTCAAAGTTTAGATCAGCAGAAACATAGATGAGATCCACCTATTATCTGAGAATGTTCTCTGGAGAACAGTAAGACTTGGGGAAGAACAGATTACTCTGAAACCCTTGTCAGCAAACTCAACTTGTGTTTTGCTGCCAAGAAATGTCACTTTGAAAAGCTCAAGTTGAAAAACCGGTTCTTTTCTGATGGAGATTATCACGGTCTACAATAATTTGTCCAGTGAAGTACAGAAATAGATTTTATTTGGACAAAATGTTTGACATACACACAAAATTCAATTTAGAAATACTTGATGAGCACTACTTTGTGCTACTTCTTCAGCGATCAATGCAAAGAAATAGAGGAAAATAACAGAATGGGGAAGACTAGAGATCTCTTGAAGAAAATTAGAGATACCAAGGGAACATTTCATGCAAAGATGGGCTTGATAAAGGACAGAAATGGTATGGACCTAACAGAAGCAGAAGATATTAAGAAGAGGTGACAAGAATACACAGAAGAACTGCACAAAAAGATCTTCACGACCCAGATGATCATGATGATGTGATCACTCATCTCAAGCCAGACATCCTGGAATGTGAAGTCAAGTGGGCCTTAGGAAGCATCACTACGAACAAAGCTAGTGGAGGTGATGGAATTCCAGTTGAGCTGTTTCAAATCCTGAAAGATGATGCTGTGAAAGTGCTGCACTCAATATGCCAGCAAAGTTGGAAAACTCAGCAGTGGCCACAGGACTGGAAAAGGTCAGTTTTCATTCCAATCCCAAAAAAGGCAATGCCAAAGAATGCTCAAACTACCGCACAATTGCACTCATCTCACATGCTACCAAAGTAATGCTCAAAATTCTCCAAGCCAGGCTTCAGCAATACTTGACCCATGAACTTCCTGATGTTCAAGCTGGTTTTAGAAAAGGCAGAGGAACCAGAGATCAAATTGCCAACATCTGCTGGATCATGGAAAAAGCAAGAGAGTTCCAGAAAAGCATCTATTTCTGCTTTATTGACTATGCCAAAGCCTTTGACTGTGTGGATCACAATAAACCGTGGAAAATTCTGAAAGAGATGGGAATACCAGACCACCTGACCTGCCTCTTGAGAAATCTGTATGCAGGTCAGGAGGCAACAGTTAGAACTGGACATGGAACAACAGACTGGTTTCAAATAGGAAAAGGAGTACATCAAGGCTGTATATTGTTACCCTGCTTATTTAACTTCTATGCAGAGTACATCGTGAAAAACGCGGGGCTGGAAGAAGCACAAGCTGGAATCAAGATTGCCAGGAGAAATATCAATAACCTCAGATATGCAGATGACACCACCCTTATGGCAGAAAGTGAAGACGAGCTAAAAAGCCTCTTGATGAAAGTGAAAGTCGAGAGTGAAAAAGTTGACTTAAATCTCAACATTCAGAAAATCAAGATCATGGCTTCCAGTCCCATCACTTCATGGGAAATAGGGAAATCGTGGAAACAGTGTCAGACTTTATTTTGGGGGACTCCCAAATCACTGCAGATGGTGATTGCAGCCATGAAATTAAAAGACGCTTACTCCTTGGAAGAGAAGTTATGACCAACCTAGATAGTATATTCAAAGGCAGAGACATTACTTTGCCGACTAAGGTCCGTCTAGTCAAGGCTATGGTTTTTCCAGTAGTCATGTATGGATGTGAGAGTTGGACTGTGAAGAAGGCTGAGCGCGGAAGAATTGATGCTTTTGAACTGTGGTGTTGGAGAAGACTCTTGAGAGTCCCTTGGACTGCAAGGAGATCCAACCAGTCCATTCTGAAGGAGATCAACCCTGGGATTTCTTTGGAAGGAATGATGCTAAAGCTGAAACTCGAATACTTTGGCCACCTCATGCGAAGGGTTGACTCATTGGAAAAGACTCTGATGCTGGGAGGGATTGGGGGCAGGAGAAGAAGGGGACGACAGATGATGAGATGGCTGGATGGCGTTACTGACTCGATGGACGTGAGTCTGAGTGAACTCTGGGAGTTGGTGATGGACAGGGAGGCCTGGCGTGCTGCGATTCATGGGGTTGCAAAGAGTCGGACACGACTGAGCAACTGAACTGAACTTTGTGTTATCCTAGGCACAGAAGAAGCATGTAAAGAGAATACGAATATTGATATGCTGGGCTCAGTGTTCACCCCTTTATTGGCTGAGCTGAGGGAACTCTCTGGAGTCCTGGGGGGAGGACTGAAATAGTCTGGGAACTTAGGGAAGTGGCTGTTTACTAAATAAGTCTCGTTTGAGAAAGTGAAAGTGTTAGTCTCTTAGTCCTGTCTGACTCTTTGCGACTCCGTTGACTACAGCCTGCCAGGTTCCTCTCTTCATGGAATTCTCCAGGCCAGAATACTGGAGTTGTTAGCCATTCCCTTCTGTAGGGTATCTTTCCAACCCAGGGATCAAACTTGGGTCTCCAGTATTACAGGCAGATTCTTCACCATCTGTAACAATTTGTATGTCCCTGTGGATGTAGACCTGGGTTTCCCAGGTGGTACTAGTGGTAAAAAACCTGCCTGCCAGTGCAGGAGATGTAAGAGACAGGGGTTCAATCCTTGGGTCAGAAAGGATTCTCTGGAGGAGGGCATAGCAATGTGCTCCAGAATTCTTGCCTGGAGAATCAGAGGAGCCTTATAGAGTCGTACAGAATTGGACACAACTGAAGTGACTTAGCACGCATGGATTCAGACCAGCTAAGTATTACCTCTTCCCTCACCATGCTTCCTGTCTGCTTTTCTGGGATCATTCTTTGTCTAGGATACTTAGGGCAGGGACTCTTAATCTTAAGGATCCCATGGACTATTTGTCACTGATGAAGCATATGGACTCGTCTAAAAGTGATTATTAAAGCATAAAACACACAGGATTGCATAGAACCATTCACACTGAAATAGAGTGATAAAACATTTAATAATTAATTGTGGTAAAATAACATAAGATCTAGAGGTCTAGTTCGGTGAAGGCAATGGCACCCCACTCCAGTAGTCTTGCCTGGAAAATCCCACGGACAGAGGAGCCTTGTGGGCTGCATGGGGTCGCTAAGAGCTGGACATGACTGAGTGACTTCACTTTCACTTTTCACTTTTCATGCATTGGAGAAGGAAATGGCAACCCACTCCAGTGTTCTTGCCTGGAGAATCCCAGGGATGGGGGAGCCTCGTGGGCTGCCGTCTGTGGGGTCGCACAGAGTCAGACACAACTCAAGCGACTTAGCAGCAGAGGTCCAGTTAACTACCATAATCTCAAAATAATGATGAATGTAAATTATATTTAGGATATCCTCAACAAATGTAGGATGATATAAAAATAGCCATGTTTTCTACAGTAAAGTGATTTGTTGCCTCTATTTTTTTAAGATTATTTATTTCCTTTTCAGTTGTGCCGGGTCTTCCTTGCTGCACGCAGGCTTTCTCTAGTTGCAGTGAGCAGGGCTTCCTCTTCGTTGAGTGCAGAGGCTTCTCATTTTGGCGGCTTGTGTTGTTGGAGAGCACAGGCTCTAGGCACCTGGGCTTCAGTAATTGCAGTGGGCGGGCTCAATAGTTTCAGTGTGTGAGCTTAGTTGCCCATTGCACATGGCATCTCTTCAAATCAGGGATCAAACCCGTGTCTCCTGCATTGGCAGGTGGATTCCTATCCGCTGTACCACTAGGGAACTCATGTCACCTACGCTTAGGAGAGATATGCTGAATTTCAGTAACAGAGTAATAAAAATAAAGATGTTGTTTTCTCACTTCACATTCTCGAATCCCTTGCATTCCTTCCACAAACTCCTTCGGGCTCCATGGACCCCGGGTGTCTCCATTCAAACTTCTGTAACAATCACCTCAGACTGGTTGCCTTAAACAACAATGAATTTGCTCACAGTTTATGTCACAGAACTCACAGGAGGTGTGGAGTTCAAGATCAGGGAGCTAATACAGTGGGGTTCTTGGTGTGAGCTCTCTTCCCAGTTATGTCCTCAAGTGGCGTTATCCTGACGTGTGCATTGGGGGAGGGAGACTCTTTCTATAAGGGGCACTAAACGCATCATGAGGACCTCATCCTCAGTGCGTCTAGACCTGATAACTTCCTGTACTACTGTGATTTGTAATAAAAAATATATATTTGGTCTTCATCTCTTTTCTGGCATTGAGCTCCTAAAATCCTTGGAAATTCATTCTTGGAATTTCCTAAGCGAGGAAAGCAGCTAATCATTGACCAGATTTGGCAGGAATAATAGTTTGTTGGCCTCTGCACTAGACCACGAGTTTCTTGAGGGCAGGAATTGTCAGCCTATTTTCTGTCCCTCATATACAGCAATAGTTTCAACTAAATTGGTGTGAAATAAATATGGGCAGAATAAACCTTTGAGTCATGTGTTCTGTACCCACACATGCTTTCTGAGAATTCTTCCAAAATTTGAATTTGGCAACAGATACATTCCTTGATAGGAGAATTTGAGCCAAACCAGATTTGTGGTTTCATAGTCCAGCACAGTTTTATGTCTCATTCTTCTATAATTTTGGTGCCTCCTAAACAAAGGCTAATTTTACCTCTGTTGAAGGTATTCTTGGTATACTCATGCATGTAAGAGATCAGGGTAAAGGTAACTTGTATCTTTTCCATATAGTTCAATCTGGCCTCAACCTGAAGAAAAAATGACTAGTGTTTCAGTAGAGCATTCTAGATACATAACTGAATGAAAAGGGAAATGCCTTCAGCCAGACCTTTTTTCTGCTTTATGCTCCTCTGACTTCTTTGTTCACCAACAGCAGTCGTTGTGAAAATCGCAGCAATTTTGTTCCTGAAGTGCATATACCCTACAGAGATTAATACACCACTTAAGATCAAAGGTAAATGGGTTTTTAAAAAAGCGTTCTCTTCAAGTTATAGAAGCAACAGACTTATACTCCAACAGGCTGTTTAAGAAGCAAGATACTAATCACAGCTCCAGGATAACCATGCTTCTGACAACACAGAAAGGTGATTGTTGGTCATGCTTGCCCACCTGTATAAAATGCTGACCTCACTAATGTGTATGTTGGCTGCATATAAAAAAGATGTTGGCATCTTGCCCAAGGTCATGGGAAAACTTGCAATTTCCTCAAGCCATATTCATTATCATACAAAATATCTGAAACATGGTTTTAGACAGTTCAACAGCCCATGGAAATGGAAGTAGAAGATAAAAATACTGAATTCTGTGAACTTATTTTTAGAGATCATTTTTCAACACATGAATCATGATATCTAATAAATTCAGTTTAGACATTTAAATGTAATCTTAGAGTCTGACTAGACATATATATATATATATATATTGCAGGTGAATTTCATGTAAATATATTAATTAACAATTATACCCAGTGGTTATCAAGTAAAAAGCAAGTTTCTTGAGTTGGGGGAGGTTATAAGAAACGAGACAGGGACTTTTCTATGAGGGAATATGGTACATTCTTATTTGAGGTAACATAATATAGACATAGAGATAATTGATAATATTAGCAACATGAGTAAAGGGCCGATGAGTGACACAGATAGATAGAGCTATAGCAATTCATAGGACTAAAGGTTGCTGATCAGGAGAGACCACAGATGGAAAGCGGACTTGGAAGTGCGAGTTAACACTAATAATGCTGCAGGTAACTCAGTACACACACACACACCCCTCTACTTCCCTCCCACCCCCGCATCCACCCAAGCTTTTGCCATTACTCCCGTTGTTGTCTTGTTCACTTAGACCCTCCTCACTTCATTCCTGAGTTACTGCGGCCTCTGGCTCATGCTCATGACTCCTTGTCTGAATCTGGGCATGCAATGTGTGATCAGAGCAATTTTCCTCACGCTGAGCTTTCATCATATTATCGCTCTGTCCCACAGTTTGTACACAAAGTCCATATTTGATGACACTAGTGATGGTCTGTATTCTGCTTGACTAAGGTATTTCTGAATCCAGTGTGTCCCTTCTAGATTAGTCTTTCTCAGCTATCACCATGATCTTATCTTTGGGTTTCAGAGATTATAATAGAAGCCTTCATATACTGTTACCAGGGGTGTGCGTTATGAAATCTTTCTGTAGGGCAAAGCCTTAAGATGCATCTATGCTGTATTTCATTCTAACATTATGCTTCCGATTATGCCTTTGAGATGTGTTTAAAAAACCCATATCATAGTAAAGCTATTTTTATTGCTGCTGTTTTTTAAAATAACACAATTTGTTGGTTATCCTAATTGATCCTTTGGAGGGAAGAGTATTTATACTCAAAATACATGGGAAACATTAAAAATGATGGTGAATATAGAAAATACTATTTTTTTTTTCTAGTAAGCATTTTACTTTTTTAAATTTCCCCATGGTGTGTCCTTTAAAATTGTGGTTCTTTTGCTCTGTCTCTTTAAGATCTCTGCTAGCTTCCTGTTGTTCATCAAATTAATCCTTGCTTCTTCTGCCTGGCTTGAAGGACCCTGCATCAGCCTGCTCTCAAAACTGTGTAGCAGCCCTGTTGAAATCTGAGCCATTTCAGTCTGTTTTTTCTCTGACTGGACTCCCAAAGCCCAAGCTCATTCCTAATGGTGTTCTTGTTTATGTGCTTTCCCCACTTGACTGCCCTCTGTCTATCTCTGTCCTAGTTCAACTTCTGTTGTTTTTCAAAGTTCTACTTCTTACGAATCTTGTCAAGATTTTCTCAGTCCCTTGTGGTGGTATCATCCAGCTCTTTGGTTCATCTCAAGTAAACAGGTGTTCTGGAAAAGAGCCCAGACTCAACCGAAGGAACTAGAATGTAACTGGAGAATATCTGTGAGATGAGCTTTGTTTTCTGATGAAGGTTCATTTTTGAAGGCTATTTGGAATGGAGCCATGTACACACCAGTCCGTGCTCCCTTGTTCTTTTCCTACTTAACTGAACATCTGTTTTCTTCAATAAAGAACTGGCTAAGGAAGAAGTCATGTTTTCTTTCTAAGCTTCAAATAATTGTTCAAGGAAAAATTAGGTAAAATTCAAAAAAATAAAGTTTTATTCTATTTACTCAATAATCCTTTTATCATCTTTTCCCTTTGTGTGTTACTTCTAGAATCTTCCCTCAGGGGACATACATGGCCTACTTATTCCAACATTTTCTCCACTTCCTTACCCCAAACCTTGATCTATTGCATTCACTGGGCTTGGTCTGAGAACTGTGAAGAAAAGAGAACTGCGTTCATCCATATTTCTATGTTTGATTCATTAAATTATGAGTGCTCAGTTGCTCAGTTATGTTTGACTCTTTGTGACCCCATGGATTGTAGTCTTCCAGACTCCTCTGTCCATAGCATTCTCCAGGCAAGAATACTGGAGTGGGTAGCCATTCCTTTCTCCTGGATATCTTCCCGACCCAGGGATCAAACTCAGATCTTCTGTATTGCAGGTGGATTCTTTACCACTGCACCACTTGGATTTCCCTCATTGAACTATAACCTGGCCCCATTCACTGGTCTTGCGCAAACCTGTGCACAGCCCTTCTCTACCCTATACTCTGTGGGTACGATGTATGCGTGCATGCTAAGTAGCTTGAGTGGTGTCTGACTCTTTGAGACCCTATGAACTGTAGCCCGCGGGGCTCCTCTGTCCTTGGGATTCTCCAGGGGAGAATACTGGAGTAAGTTGACATTGGCTACTCCAGCGGGACTTCTGACCCAGGGATTGAACCACATCTCTTGCGTCTCCTGCACTGGTAGGCAGATTCTTTACCATTAGAGTCAGACATGACTGAGTGACTTCACTTTCACTTTTCACTTTCATGCATTGGAGAAGGAAATGGCAACCCACTCCAGTGTTCTTACCTGGTGAATCCCAGGGACAGGGGAGCCTCGTGGGCTGCCGTCTTTGGGGTCGCACAGAGTTGGACACGACTGAAGTGACTTAGCAGCAGCAGCAGCAGCAGCAGCTCTATCTGGGAAGTCCATTATGAAAATTTGCAGACATACATAAAAATAGAGAGCATAGTAAAATATGCCTGTTAAATACTCATCACACAGATTTAATTATCAACATTTTTAGCATACTCTTCTTTTAAAAGAAAGTTTTATCTTAATATTTCTGTTTTCTTACACTGTAACATCTGTCTTTTTCTAAAACTTGTCTTTTAGTCATGTGCTTATTAGATCAAATGGTGATCTATCCTGTGGTATTGAGTTTCTGTACTTAATCATTGTCAAAGCCAGTGGTATGGGAAAACAGAAATTAAAATTCAACAAACATATCTAATATAGTTTTTTATGGTAACTGTGGGCACAGGTTACAATTTAATTGTAATTATCATTTCTATTAACTCCTAAACCTGAATTTACATCTGTGTATTTTACAATTAAAACATGATCATGTGAGTCATTAACACTATTCTGGTTAATTACCAAGTGTTACTTCTTGTGAACCTCTCTTTACATGGTTTTCTTTGTATATAACTAAATACTTCCAGTGTGTACTTAGACCTTATCATCCCTTGAGAACCTGAGTGACAGGAACCTTCTTTACAGATAGTAATACTAGTGTTAAATTATGAACTACATTTTGTCTGTAAGAACTTGTCTTCTTAACTAAATAGAATAGCATTAGGATATTAGCTTTAAACAAAGGTTAATCACTTTCATTCCTCTGAATAACTCATCACTTTTGCACAGTATAGTTCACTGTTGAAGTTCTCTAATTTTTCCCTATTTGTTTTTTCTTTTTCCCCAGCTCTTGTAAATGTGAAACTCTGGGCCATTGATCGACAATGTTTTCAGACGATAATGATGAGGACAGGACTTATCAAGCACACCGAGTATATGGAATTTTTAAAAAGGTAGGAGGCTTTTCTTTTCTCCTGAGAGTGTTTTATTGTCTTTTCAACCTTTTCCTGAAATGCAGCCCAGGGAACACTTTTTGCCTTTATCTCCGTCTTATTAGCCTACTAATTTGTGGAAGTACAAGATTTTAGACTGGCTTCTTTCTATTTCTGCTGCCAAATTTCATGATATGTGCTTAAGTCAGAACTTCGGAGTTTCATTCAATATTCTGTTATAGAGGAGAGAAACAAGTGAGTATCTGCATGAACAAAAAAGGATATTGAGGTCATCTCTATTTATCAGTTAATATATTGTAACTCTTCTCAAGCAACCCACAGTATAAGACTGAATCATCTCTTATATGAAGTTACATATTAAAGATCAGATGACTAAGGTGAAAAAATTCCAAGAAGCAGCTTATTATCCTTTAATCCTGAGTTTAATTTCCAAAATTAAATTCATTTTATGTTGCAGTTCTGAAGTATCAAAGGCTTTTCTTGTCTTTATATTATATATTATCATAATAACTCAATATACATGGGAATTAGAATGAAACACCAGTTTTCATTTCTTAGGAATATACTGGTATTCATTGAAATTAATTTGTCTCTAAGCTTATTTTAGAGAACCTATATTATTTTGTCATTAAAAATAATATTGACAACTTTGCCTTTTTTCAGAAAGTAGTTATTTTGTACAATTTTTATTTTGAAAATAGAATCATCTTTAAGTAGTTATATACAGAGTATGTGAGCTAAATGGGGGTGCAATACCAATTAAGATTTCATTTTCATTTTTGAGAGCTAAAATGTGAAACTGGCCTTTTCATTTTATATTTTTATTTTTGGCGAATAAATGACCTAAGTTGAACTTAAAAAATCGAATTCATACTTTGTATCAGTAATACAAAAATTTTAATGGATATTTATTGAATTTTCTTAAATGCAATTGTATACTTGGATATTTCTTTTGGTTTGTTTCTGATTAACTGTTCATACATTTTTCATTTCCACATATTTTTCTTTATATTCTTGCTAAAATTCAAATATGTCAAGTGATAATGTGTTAAAAAAAATTACTGTGTTGGTAGGGTGTCAGTTTTTTATCTCAGTGTGATTTAGTGAAACACTTAGGAAAAGTGGAAATGGGAGTTTCTGTTTAAATGTTAGTATAGTTCACAAGGAAATGACTCAAGTGCCACATGATACGGCACTTGTATTAATATGCATATAGATATATGTTGATATATGTATTGCTATATAGATGTGTGTATGTGAATGGAGAGGGATGGAAGGAGACAGAGTGAAAATTCACTGTAAGCCTCTACCAAAGTGCAAGTTACTGATTTTCTTGTGACATATCCCTGAAACAGAAAGATCCCAATTGGTAATCAGTGAGATGCTTGTTTGTGGGACAGAACTCACTGTTTGTCTCACATACCTAGGAGCTGGGTACTCACCACACTGACTTCAGCTTCCATAAGTTTTCATAAGGAAATGGAATTGTGACAATGCTGTCTTGCATGACACCAACAAAAACTTTTTAGAGGCACAGTTTCAGGAAATTGGAGATCTCTCCGTGCTCCATGTGTGTGTGTGTGAGTGAGAAATTCACCCTGGATAAACTTTTATTTTTGTAATGTTCTCAGAGCTATTCAAACTTGTCATCTATTTTGACAATTCAAACCTTAAGCCATAAAAGTTGGTTCTGTAGGATTTGTGAACATTCCTTGTTGGTCATCTTAGAGCAAGTGGAGTTTACCTGATTTAATATGAAAGAGCTAGGCCTGACTTTGATGTCACTTTGCATCTGGCCACTCTGTAAAACATCAAGTGCACATCATTTGCATGCATAGTACTGGGCTGGGAGTCCAGAGAGATGATACAATGACCACTGTTGCCTCGGGCTGGTTTTAATCTTCCTAAATTATGACAGTGACCAGCTGGCTCCTGTATAACCTTTAAATGGCTGGCAGTTCCTGTTGAATTAGCTATAGCCTCATTAACTGGATTTAAGGTCCTGCCCCAGCCAGCGGCACCCTGCGTTTTCAGCCTGGTTTCTTCTTGCCCTGGGGCAAACCTAATGATTCCAGGTGCTCAAGCAGACCCTGTGCTTTTACACAGCCTCCTGCCTCTGCTGCCTTTTCCCCCACAGTCAATGTTCACGTCTCCACTGTTTATATCTTCACAAACTAGAAGCTTCCCTCTCCATAGATACTGGTGTTTCTACTGAGAAGTAGCCTCCCCTTCCTCTGAAGCCCCATTTCTACCATGTTTTCTACTATATTATAACCTCACTACTAAAGTTAACTCTACTTTTAAGCTATAAACTTTGAAGGACTAGAGCTATTTCTTAAGCATCTTGATACTCTTCTTTAGCACAAAGCTTGTCCTTTTGTAGACAGGGATTTTATAGGACAGTGAGTGTGGGGCAAGTATGTAATTTGCAGGGCCCACTGGAAAATAAAATTCAAGGCTCTTTTTGCAAAAATAGGGAAACATTTCAAGTCACTGGTGGCATAGTATTAAAGCATGCTGCTGCTGCTGCTGCTAAGTCGCTTCAGTCATGTGCGACCCCACAGACGGCAGCCCACCAGGCTCCCCCATCCCCGGGATTCTTCAGGCAAGAACACTGGAGTGGGTTGCCATTTCCTTCTCCAGTGCATGAAAGTGAAAAGTGAAAGGGAAGTCACTCAGTCGTGTCCGACTCTGAGCGACCCCATGGACTGCAGCCCACCAGGCTCCTTCATCCATGGGATTTTCCAGGCAGGAGTACTGGAGTGGGGTGCCATTGCCTTCTCCAAAGCATAGGGATCGTCTAATCTTGGGTCCTGCACTATTATCCTAGTGAAATTAAAAGTGAATAATACTCATTCCTCCATTTTCCAAAGTTAATGTGTTCTGCCATTTATTTGGCAGAGCTGTTGAGATGCCATATATTTCCCAAGGAAATGATAGATCTTGTCAAAAACTAAGATGATCAAAATTGAACTTGTCTATTATAACTTCAGAATTATTCTTATTTCCCTGTGTATTGTAGATTTTAAAAATTTGCTTAACACTCTTTTACATTATGTAAAAGCTTTAACATTTTATATTGTTAAGTCAACCAAAGTTTTTTTTCCTTTATAGTTTCATGTTTATAAAGACTTACTGTGTCATAAAAATATAGACTTTTAACTCTAAAATTCTCTGTAGCAGCCTGTGTTTGTGTGTATGTGTGTGCATGTACATGCACGTGGAGGGGTGTTTTTGTCCAGTACACTTGCTAAATATAACTTTGATCTGAATTTTTCTACTATAGACACATGCACTATTTTGTTAAGCAGTTAAAGCAATTGTGACACTATAAGGGAAAAAGAAAAACTCTGGGAAATGGTTTTAGAAATCATCAGAATTCTTTGCAGTGAGGGTCTCTGTTGTACATAGGAATGCCTTCCTAATGAAGTGATTTCAAGGGTAGAGAGAGACTCAAAGAGGAATGATTCTATTATCACTGCTCACCTCGCTATACCGCTTTTCATCACTTTTCTAAACAAGCAGTAAATTTGAAGGGTAGGAAAAGGGGACACATCAGGCATGGAAATGCAGAGCCAAAATGCAAGGGTTTCTTTCTTACAGTCAGCTTTTATTTTCATTTCAGTGTTTTAACCCATTTTATAGATACTAGTCATGTGGTTTGGCCTCCTTTTTGCTGTTAAATGCCACATCTAACGTGATTCTGGTTCTTTAACGCTGTTTAGTCCATTCTCTTTTGTGCTTATATTTCACATTCCCTGATGAAAACACAGATGTTCCTATGCAAGCATAGCAAAAAAAAAAAAAAAAAAAAAACAACTTTTTTTTCCACAAAGCAGTGCTCCTAAGCAGGGCACGGTTTCTGTAGGTCTGGTAGCAGTTTTGTCTGTTGCCAACATTTTCCGTCTTCTTTGGCTACTGAAGCATGGACTAGTTTGACAGATGGATTCTGAAAACTGAGCCAGATAACTGCCAGAGCCCACTTGTGTCGCTTTCTCCTGAGCATTCTCTCTGTGCCACTGTTGGCGATACACCTGTACCCAGAGCAGTGCTAGAATGCAGCTGTGTGGCCAGCGGGATATACTTGTAGGAACTGGGTTTTCTCTGTACCCAGAGCAGTGCTAGAATGCAGCTGTGTGGCCAACGGGCTATACTTCTAGGAACTGGGTTTTCTCTGTACCCAGAGCAGTGCTAGAATGCAACTGTGTGGCCAGCGGGATATACTTGTAGGAACTGGGTTTTCTCTGTACCCAGAGCAGTGCTAGAATGCAACTGTGTGGCCAGCGGGATATACTTGTAGGAACTGGGTTTTCTCTGTACCCAGAGCAGCGCTAGAATGCAGCTGTGTGGCCAGCGGGATATATTTGTAGGAACTGGGTTTTCTGTTCATCCCAAACTATGCTGCTGCAGCTGCTGCTGCACCTCGTATTTATCTTAATGCCTCACTGACACATCAGAAACACAACAGGGACTCTTTGGAATTTAAATTACTCAATCAAGCTTGTTGATCCTCAAAAAAAAAGTAAAACTTTTTTTGATCCACTAAGCAATCTTTTGTTAAGGCAGGTAATCTTGTATCATCATTCTGCATAGAACCTTTCCATGACTGCTCCTCACTCTTAAGATAGAGTAGTTCTTTGGCATTGTCTCCAAAGCCCTGTCTCCTTTGGCTGCTGCTCACCTCTCCAGGCTCATCTCACTCTCCATCTTCTTCCTCGTCTTCTCATTGGCTCTTTGCTCTAGTCACGTTCAGTCCAGTCCAGTCGCTCAGTCATGTCCGACTCTTTGCGACCCCATGGACTGCAGCATGCCGGGCCTCCCTGCCCATCGCCAACTCCTGGAGTTTACTCAAACTCATGTCAAGAAGAAGAGTGGACTTTTAGTAAATCATAGAGCTACAATGCTGAATTAATCCTTCTGCCACGGTTTTCTTGTGGAAAGCCCTGCTGCACATTTTGGTGCTGTGTGCTGTGTTAGTCACTCAGTCAAGTCCAGCTCTTTGTGAACCCATGGACTATAGCCTGCCAAACTCCTCTGCCCATGGAATTCTTCAGGCAAGAATACTGGAGTGGGCAGCCATTCTCTTCCCTGGGGAATCTTTCCAACCCAGGGATCAAACCCAGGTCTCCTGCTTTGCAGATAGATTCTTAACTGTCTGAGCCACCAGAGAAGCTCAATATAAAGGTTCCTTATTCTGTATGCCCATTCCTAGGGAGTAAGGCCAAATCTGGTTTGCTATTCCACCTTATCTTCTAAAACAATAATGCTTGTATAGACACCTAACATAATTAAATATGTTACTTACATATGTGTATTAGAAAAGTAAGGAATATTCCTTTTAAAAAAGCAGTATGACTTTTCTTCTATAAACTCCTGCCAACTTTTATATATCAGAATGTCATTCACTATGAGGATAATTTCATTTTGGTTTGACTGTGACTTCAGCCTCTACCCCAGACCAAAACTTATTGAATCTTCTCTTTAATTCCTTTACATTTCTCTCACCCAATAGTTTTTGCCATACCTGCCACTAGCAGGTGCCTACATAACGATGCATCTTCATGTCTGGTCTGATACAGCAATAATGATTACATTTTAGATTTAGAAAAATTTAAGACAAGATAGTTTCATCTCTGTTGACATGTTATAGGTATAGCAGTTGACTCTTAGAGCCCAGAATAAAGTCATATTTGGTTATAAAGAAAACCTGGAACCCAGGCTTATGAATTCCCCATCTGAGTACCCTATAATATATGGACACAAGTTCATAGTCTGTATATTATGAAGCTCTTCACTGTAGCAAGCCTAACATGAGAGTGGGTTGGTGGTATTATTTTTGCCTCTCCAAAAAGATAACTTACAAAAAGTATTAATTTGTTGTCATATAGACATTTTTCTATACTCTCTATATATGTATTTTATTTTTTGGACATGCCTCATGGCATATGAAATTAAAAGACGCTTACTCCTTGGAAGGAAAGTTATGACCAACCTAGACAGCATATTAAAAAGCAGAGACATTACTTTGTCAACAAAGATCCATCTAGTCAAGGCTATGATTTTTCCAGTGCTCGTGTATGGATGTGAGAGTTGGACTATAAAGAAAGCTGAGCGCTGAAGAATTGATGCTTTGAACTGTGGTATTGAGGAAGACTCTTGAGAGTCCCTTGGACTGCAAGGTGATCCAACCAGTCCATCCTAAAGGAGATCAGTCCTGAGGGTTCATTGGAAGGACTGATGTTGAAACTGAAACTCCAATACTTTGGCCACCTGATGTGAAGAGTTGACTCATTTGAAAAGACCCTGATGCTGGGGAAGATCGAGGGTAGGAGGAGAAGGGGAAGACAGGATGAGATGGTTGGATGGCATCACTGACTCAATGGACATGGGTTTGGGTGGACTCTGGGACTTGGTGATGGACAGAGAGGCCTGGCGTGCTGCAGTTCATGGGGTCACAGAGTCAGACATGACTGAACTGAACTGAACATGGCATATGGGATCTTAGTTCCCTGACAAGGGATTGAGCCTGAGGAGTGGAATCAGCCATTGGATTTCTAGAGAAGTCCCTATACTCTATATGATTTAATTTCAGCCTTGGAATAATGAAATTTTAAAATGCCTTCAAGTATTTCTTTCTCTGATCCAGTTTAAAAATCTAAAAAATTTTGTATTCTTAACTCAATCCAACAGGTCACCTTATTTCACAGATTTTTATTTTTTATCATTTATAAAAGAACATAGAGATACAGAGTTCTTAGAGTAGAATATAAACTTGTAAAGGATAGAAGAGTTTTCTCATTCCACTAATGGGAGAGCCAAGACCTAGACTGGTTATGGAAGTTGCCCAGGGTCACACAGGCAATTGATAGTATGGTTAACCCTTGAACAACATGGTGATTGGGGCACCAGCCCTTTTGCAGTCAAACACTGGAGTATAACTTATAGTCAGCCCCCTATATTTACGATTGCTCTGTATCTACCATACCACATCATCAGCTCCAACCAACCATGGACTGTGAGACACTGTAGTGTTTACTATACAAAAAGAAATCACTGCTGTTCAAGAGTCAACTATATACTGATCAAATTCTCTGCCCTAAAGTAAAGCTGAAATTGTGCTATTGTATAGAATGTCAGCTGTCTTTTGTTCAAAATCTCCAGAGTAGAACTCACCATGATCATGACTAAACATATGTTCTGGTGTTTCACAGTTCCTCTAGGATAAGTTTTAATGTCCCTGCTAAGATTGGTTTATTTGCCATAGAAAGAGAAAGTAACTGCTGTAGCTGCCCTTGTAATGTCAGTTTTGAATGACAGATGTGGGGTGGGGTCTGGAAATTGATGTTATTAACAAGTTCTCAGTGGATGCTCATGCTTTTGGTCTGAGAACTACTCTTGGGAATCATTGATCTAGTGTATAAGATGAAAGTAGAGATTATATTTCAAATATTCCAGATGTTTGTATGATGTGTTAGGAAAAGAATATGTTTCGATTTTGGATTCATTTATAGATATGTACCCTGGTGGCTCAGAGGTTAAAGCGTCTGCCTCCAATGCAGGAGAACCAGGTTCAATCCCTAGGTCGGGAAGATCCCCTGGAGAAGGAAATGGTAACCCACTCCAGTATTCTTGCCTGGAAAATCCCATGGACAGAGGAGCCTGGCAGGCTACAGTCCACGGGGTCGCAAAGAGTCGGACACGACTGAGCGACTTCACTTCACTTCAATCTTAGAAAAGTTTCTGTATTTTTTTTTTTAATGGAGGATAGTTGCTTTACAGTGTTGTTAGTTTCTGCTTTACTGTGAAGTGAATCAGTCATAGATATACATATATCCACTCTTTTTCACATTTCCTTCCTATTTGGGTCGCCATAAAGCATTGACTAGAGTCCCCTGCGCTGCGTAGCCTGTTCTCGTCACTCGCTGTCATGTATGTACATATGTCAATCCCAGTCTCCCGTTTGTCCCACCCTCCTCCCCCTTGCTGACCATAAATGTGTTGTCTCCATATGTGACTGTTTCTGCTTTGCTTATAAGTTCATCTATACCATTTTTCTCAGAGAAGGCAGTGGCACCCCACTCCAGTACTCTTGCCTGGAAAATCCCATGGATGGAGGAGCCTGGTGGGCTGCAGTCCATGGGTCACGAAGAGTCAGACTCAACAGAGTGACTTCCCTTTCACTTTTCACTTTCATGCATTGGAGAAGGAAATGGCAACCCACTCCAGTGTTCTTGCCTGGAGAATCCCAGGGATGGGGGAGCCTGGTGGGCTGCCGCCGATGGGGTCTCACAGAGTCGGACACGACTGAAGTGACTTAACTGCAGCACCATACCATTTTTCTAGATACAGGCATGTTTGTTTAACCTGACTAAGTTTTTGCAATCAAAAATAGGGGACCTTCCGACCATGAAGGAGTATAATTAGGAATAAACAAAATAGATAATATGAGCAAACAGTTACTGAGTGTATGCCAAGCAGTTTTGAAAATACTCTAGATGTATTAACTTATTTAATCCTCAAGAAAAGTCTTTAAAGCCAGTGGTTCCAGAAATGATACTTAAATTGGCCCCATGCTGCGTCAGTAACTATTGAATCCTCAAATAGTAGTTCCCACCCATTGCTACCCTTCTCAACAAACGTAAATTTACTTTGCTTGGACATTTGGGCAGTCAGTTAACTTTATTCTTAGTTTATCTGGGTTTCCAATTTACTGCATTTTTTCTTTAATAGTCCCCTTTCGCTAAACCTCAATAATTTATTCCTTCCTCCTACCACCCTAGGATGTTGTTGTATAGTCACTAAGTTGTGTCCAACTCTTTGTGACCCCATGAATTGGAGCATGCCAGGCTTCCCCATCCTTCACTATCTCGTGGAGTTTGCTCAAACTCATGTCCATTGAATCAGTGATGCCATCCAACCATCTCATCCTCTGTTGTCCCCTTCTCCTCCTGCCTTCAATCCTTCACAGCATCGAGGTCTTTTCTGATGAGTCAGCTCTTCACATCAGATGGGCAAAGTATTGGAGCTTCAGCCTCAGTCCTTCCAAGGAACTTTCAGGGTTGATTTCCTTTTAGATGGATTGGTTTGATTCTTTTCTGTCCAGAGGACTCTCAGGAGTCTTCTCCAGCACCACAATTTGAAAGCATCATACCCTGCTAGGATATGTTCTCAGAAATAAAGCTCCATATTAGCATAAGAGCTGTCACTTTAAGTGGTGATGAATACAATGGTGATGATGTGTTAGAACTGCATGGGCTCAGTGATGGAGCCTTCAGCTGTTTAGAATTCTACCATCTGTATGTAAGGAGGCACCATTGTTACTAAAATGGATATTAAATAACCAAGAGCTCAGGATTCAGTGTCTTCTGGCTTCAAAGGAAAGTGTTTATGGCTGGAAGCTCCTTTATACCCTCCTGCATAGAGACTTTGAAGCACAGATGGTAGTCTAGGCAGGACCTGTCCTTGCTTAGTTAGGCTGAGTTCTGTGAAATTCCTTTCAGGAACTGCACTATTTGGACATTTATTGATGGAGTATTGTTGGTATACTTTAGCTGGAAGAAACTATGATGCTACTTTTTTAGGCATAAATTATGTAAGTGACAGTAACATAGTCTGACTGACTTGTGTTGAATTCACATTTGTGTAAGATGAAAATCACGAAGCCACTTTTCCTAGCTTTTACAGGGAGAGATGGCAAAAGAAGATGCATATGAAAATAATGTTAGGGATTTTAGATCATTTTTTTTAATACTCAAAAAATAAGTGACAGACCTTTTTAAGCTCTTAAGCTTTGAGCTTTAATAAAGCTTTTCTAGATGACTGTGAAACCTGCATTAGAATTGAGCTTGGCAAAGCTGGCATAGTTTTAAGGGAAATAATGTGATGAATAAATGAAGAGATACTTTCTCACCCCATTTTCAAGTTGGCCTGCTCACAACCCATTTCATGGTAGCAGATCCATTCTCATTAAGGATGACACAGGAGCAGATATATGTAAAAGTGACCATTAATTTCATGTTGTCATTTAGCATTTGCACAAATGTCTCCATATTGATCCTTCTTTTAAAAAAGAAAAACAGTGTAATCTGTTATTTGCATAATGACAATGGTGATGAAAATTATTCATCTACAACATTCCCATATAGGTACACTCAGTTCCACATGTGTGAACTCCTTCTAATCCTTACAAAAGATAAGATATCTGATTTATGGTGTTTGTGGCTAAAATTTCCAGTTTAAGTCAGGTAATGACTCATATGGACAGATCCTGTTTGTTCCCGGAGAAAACATGTCCCTGACTAAGAGACTTGATATCAATACTAATCAGTCCATTATGCTGCTCCTTCTTGAGTCTGGGCTTGAAAGGATGCATCCCTTTGGGGATCAGAGTCTAACTTTCCCTCATCATGTCCCTATGGATAGTTTCTCAACACTTTGGGGTTTAAAAAGCAATGGCAGTATGTTAAAGCAGTTTAATATTTCTCCATTTTTTCTTGGCTGTAGTTTTGATCCTCATAAATAATTTCTGTTGTGAAGCTTTTTTTAGTGAAGTATAATTGATTTTTATGGGCAGAGGAGCCTGGTGGGCTAGAGTTCATGGGGTTACACAGAGTCGGACACAGCTGGGCAACTGAGCATGCACGCACGCACACACACACACAAATGTACACACAGTTGATTAATGACTTAGCAACTTAACAACAATAGTTGTTTTACATTATTAGAGGCTTATATTTCTGTATCTTTGATACTGAGCCTACTTATGGTCCTATCTTTGAAAAGTGTTTTGTATGCAAAGGGTCTGGTACATTTGGGAGGGAGTTTTTTTTTTTTTTTCCATCAGGAGAACTGTTCCTCAATGGACAATTCAGAAGGAGTCCACAAACTTTTAGGGAAACTAAGAAGATAAGTTCTCAGATCCCAGCCACATAGACTTCTCCACTAGATAGAGAAACCCACTTCTTCACCACTGGAGAGAAATCTGAGAATCTGCAGTGTGGATGGGGAAATGCTGTCAAGGAACAAAGTAAACATCTGGGTGACTTAGACTAAGTATGTGTCTCAGCTTGTATGTTTTATCTGTCTTGGGAAGAGAAGAGTACATCAATTTATTTGTTTAGAAAAAGCAAATAAATGAAAGAAGAAACATGAAACATAGTTTGTGTTTTTACAGTTTTGTTGGGTTTGGGGTGCTTGGAATAAGGTTAGTCATAATTTATTTACCAATATGATTTTACAAAGGTGACCTCTTAAGCTTGGAGTCTGGCGGTTAAGTAGAATGGGTATCTCTGAACCAGACAGTTCTGCTTTTCTGCTTTGCCTCGGGTGTAGGGGAAGTGCACACAGGGTAGGGAGCCCATGAGAAGGAGCAGCAGGCGTGATATTTGGTGACAGAAAGATGAGCTAAGTTCTGATCACTCACGGGCAGTGAGCACTTTCAGAGTAGTTGAAGGAGATGAGGGAGAAAATAAGAACAAAATGGCCCGCACCTGCTGCTTCACACACATTATCTCATTAAACTTGAGTAAGACCCTTCGAGGTAGTTGGCAACTGGAATTATGGAAATAAGCCTTCCCAGCATCACACAGATGAGTCCCAGGTCCTTGTTCTCTTGATCATATCAAGCCAGTTTCCTAGAGATGGGTAATATTGGCAGATCAGTAGATTGGTATTTATTGTTCATACCTATAGTTATATCCATATGCTGTTGTTTAGTTGCTAGGTTGTGTCTGACTCTGTTGTGACCCCATGGATTGTAGCCTGCCAGGCTCCTCTGTCCATGGAATTTCCCAGGCAAGAATACTGGGGTGGGTTGCCATTTCCTTCTCTAAGGGATCTTCCAGACCCAGGGGTTGAACTCACATCTCCTTTACTGGCAGGTGGATGCTTTACTGCTGAGCCACCAGGGAAGCCCATATCTATATGTGGGAAGTGCCAATTGGTGAATGTATTAAAACATAGTCATAAGGATAAAAAAATGACCAAAACAATTTTTGAAAATTCATTTCTTGATGAATTTCAACCATTGAAAAAAATTTCTAGCATTTCTGTGTAATCGTATATCCATATATGAAAGGAATCTTGAGCTTTTGAATAGTCGTTTAAGACCAGAAGGGAGAGTATAGTTTTTCTTTGAAATCTCTTGATATGTATATTATTTTAAAATTTACTTTGTATGTATACAACAAATGATAGAATATTTATGCTGAACCCTAGAAGAATTCCAATTAAGTAGCATAACTTCAATTACTCTATAAATACATAGGGCTTAAAATTATTCAGTACTTTTCAAGAAATTAAATGAATTCTGTTTCCTCAATTGACTGGATGGGGTCCAATGAGTAAACATTGCATTCCATGTTTGGAAAAGACTCCTTAAGTGCTCTGGTCTGTTGTGCAAACAGAGATAAATCAAAGTTACCTCAGAGGATGGATTTGTTTATTTTTTGAAAGAAATTAAACCCATGACTGAATCTAACACAGACAGGGCCAAGATTCAACACAATACAAGGAACATATGAAAATTCAAAGACTTTAATTCCAGAGAATTCTGAGTTCTTACAAATTTCATCTCTTTTGGTTATGTGCGTTCTGAGTTCTGTGTACTTAGAAGTAGCAGTATTTGCTGAAATTATGCCCTGGTGTTAGAGACAGGGCCGGAGGGGGTTGTGGTTGGGGAATGAGAGATTTTTGGTGATGTAGTTAATTTCTGTTCCAATATTGTTTGGATAAAAATAGGAAGACATACTGTAACAGCATCTAAAAGATGAGTCTGAAAAGTAGCTAAACCCTAACCAGCAAGAATTTAGTGGTTTGTCTTTAGTAAAGTTAGTGAATATTAATGTGGATGGCGTTAAGCCAACCCTCCTTCCTCCCGCTATGCTTTGCTCTCCCTGCTCTCCTTTCCCTCTTCTTCTCTTTCTTCTTTGCTTCCACCTTTCTGCTCTTCTTCCTGCCCTCCTCCTCCTCCTTTCTTTGCCTCAGTAAATAAATACATCCACATGTAGAAGTAGTCAAGGGTAAAGTTTTGGTACAAACAGCATGTGATCAAAAGGGTAGATTTAAACAAATATATTATTCCATGTTAAAAGTATTATATTCATGTTTTAAATACTTTTAGACACTTATTACACAAGGTGAAGATGTGCTGAGTATTTAGTAGTAACAATAAGACCACTTGGCAAAATAAAGAATTCTGTATTGGATATGTAGAATTAACCCAAATGAGATTTTATTGCACATATAAATACATTAAATGAGCTTTTTGTATTGAACAAGAAATAAGATGCATCCCTGGAAACTGGAGTTGCCTCTCGGAAAAACAATTCTCATTTATTTAGCCTGTTTTGAAGATGTATTTTCTCCCTAATGACAGTTCACTCAGTCCTCACTCTTGATGACTTAAGCTCTGATTCTCAGAATTCTAACAGCTAATTAGGCTCTCTAGCACTAAACTCTTTTTAATTCAATTTGAAGCTAAGACAAAAACATAGCCTGTTTAAGTTTTAAAAAATCAAGTTCTTTGTAGGAAAGAGATTATTTCTTCTGACACTAATCATTGTTCTTCATAGTCCTTGTTAAATTGCTCTGACATTTCAACGTACACGATTAACTTTTTAAATCCCCCCTCAATATAGACTTCACATTAATGTGACTATACTATATTGTATACTTTTTTCTTATATAATAAATAATTCAGGCAAACAAAGAATTCATTTCAGAAATGTTTTAATAAATTGTCAATAAAGAAATAAAGTGAAAATGCCTTTTATTTTTAGATCAATGCCCTTAACCTGGAGAAGGCAATGGCACCCACTCCAGTACTCTTGCCTGGCAAATCCCATGGACGGAGGAGCCTGGTGGGCTGCAGCCCATGGGGTCACTAGGAGTCAGACACGACTGAGCAACTTCACTTTCACTTTTCACTTTCACGCATTGGAGAAGGAAATGGCAAGCCACTCCAGTGTTCTTGCCTGGAGAATCCCAGGGACGGGGGAGCCTGGTGGGCTGCTGTCTCTGGGGTCGCACAGAGTCGGACACGACTGAAGTGACTTAGCAGCAGCAGGAGCAGCCCTTAACCTAAGGTGGAAACTTAGTTTCCCTCTTGAGACCATGTAAGGACTCTGGAAAGATCCTAGCCCACTCCAGAGTTGTGGACTTAAACACTAATGCAACTTACTCTCCCTTTTCTGAAAAGTGGTAGACTATTCATACTTAAGATCCTTAAACTCAAGTAAAGACAGATTTATTCAAAGCAGATTTTAGAGTTAACAAGTACACTGTAATACTATAAGGCAGACCTGTGGCTGACATTATTTTTCTGATTGATCTTCAGGATATCATTTTTCTGACCTTTCTTTGTCTGAGCCACTGTTTGTGCTGTCTTATTCAAGCCCTGGATGTCTGCAAATGCCTACATTCATAAGTCCCTACTATACTAACTTTATCATCAAGCTCCATCATGTCCACGTTCCTGTATACCTTGCTGTTTTGGTTCACGAACCTGCCTGTATTCCTATCCTGGTGTCACCTGGTTCATCTGTTGCTGCCATTGACTCCCTTAATTTGGTCTCTCAGAAAGCTGAGTGTGATAAAGTAAATAGGCAGTGCTTTTTGGATGACAGAGAGGACAGGTCTAGAGGAGTATGGGGTCCTGTAGCTAAAACCCATTTGATGAAACCCATGTTGATGAAAGAGCCAGAAACCAAGGAAGTAAGTCATAATAGTCTCCCAGCACACAGGGGCAGAGCTGGAGGTTATGTGAAGCTGAAGGGCTGTGTCAGTGAGGAGTAGCATTGTAGCTAGACATTTTGACACACCAGGGAAAAACTGTAACTTTAAAAGAGCTGATGTTGAGAATAAATTCATAATCATTGAGAATCAAAGGCATCATAATCATGAAAATTGAGGCATAGGTGATAACTTTATGTAGCTCTCAAATACCTTTTAAAAATATTGCTTTTCTAAATTATTTCATTTTAACGGTTATGCATTAATAAAGCACGTTTCATAAAATTCTAAAAAATGAGAAAGAAAATTGTTACTTTTCAAAATGGTTCCTGTTGTCAGCATTTGAGGATTTTACTTGTAGTATTTTTCTACCCATGTGAATATTTTACCTAATTATGCTCAGGATGTATACAGTTTTAAATGTTTCTGTTAATATTACATTCTTCCATATTATTTAATATTAAATCTTGGTATACTCTGCTGTCACCATTGACTTCTCTACTTGAGTTTAAGGGACTCAGGTTTGCAAGACCAGGGGATAGGGTAGATGTAATAAGAAAGAGATTTACAATGAAAGTAACACAATTTCAACCTACTTATGTACACTTGCTGTGAATGCTGTGCATATGTTTATCAGTTTTCATTCAGATAGTGGAGATTGGTCAGTGTCAAGGCAAGATCCTGGGGAGGAGTGAGACTGTTACTTAGCTTTAAAAAGGAAAGTTTGTATATTGATCTTAAGTGTTCTTTCCACATTAGGTTTTCAGGTGCATAAAGGTTTAGACAGATCCTCTGTATTTTTCATGGAAGAAAACAATAAGACACTTCTTGATTTGGGTTTATTTTAAGAGCATGTTTATTGCAATATATTATATTACTATAATGTGCACAAAGCTTAAAGGTACAAATCAACACATACTGATCTATATGCCCAGGTAACCAGATCAAGATCAAGACAGAGGATGTTTTCGGTTCCTTAGAAGGCTCTCCTGTGTTCCTTCCCAGTTAATCTCCTCTGTCAAGGATAACCATTATTCTGAGCTTGACCATCATTGATTAGTTTTGCCTGTCTTTCAACATCATGTTAACGGAGTCATATAATATGTACTCTTCTGTAACTGGCTCTTTTTGGCTTAACGTTATGTCCGAGAGAGCCATCTCTTTTGTTGTGTGTATCAATAGTTCATTCTTTCCTATTGTTCTGTATAATATGCCACAATTTTTTTGTCCACTTTAATGACAATGATCATTTGAGTTCTTAACAGTTTCAGGCTTTTGTAAATAAAACTGCTGGAAGCTTTCTTTCTTTCTTGAAAACTTTCTTGACTATGTCTTTTGGTGAATGGCTGCCTTCATTTCTCTTTAGTGTATACCCTGGAATAAAATTTTTGAACCATAGAGAAGTCATATATTTACATTTTAGAGATAGTGCTATATAATCCTCTAAACTGGTTAAATCAATTTATGCTGCTGCTGCTGCTGCTAAGCCGCTTCAGTCGTGTCCAGCTCTGTGTGACCCCATAGACGGTAGCCCAACAGGCTCCGCTGGCCCTGGGATTCTGCAGGCAAGAACACTGGAGTGGGTTGCCATTTCCTTCTCCAGTGCAGGAAAGTAAAAAGTGAAAGTGGCGTCGCTTAGTCCTGTCCGACTCTTAGCGACCCCATGGACTGCAGCCTACCAGGCTCCTCCCCCCATGGGATTTTCCAGGCAAGAGTACAGGAGTGGAGTGCCATTGCCTTCTCTGGAATCAATTTATACTCCCTCCTAAAATATGAAAAAGGTGTATTGATCCTTTTTCAGATCCTTGCCAACTCTTGATACTTGAAAAAATTTAGCATTTTTTTGGTTAAAGCATTTTAATAAAACAGAATATCACATAGTCTCCAAATCATTTTGATTGCACATCTTATTAACATTTTTTAGTGTACTGCCACACACACACTCAGACCCACACACAAACATTTATTTATAAATGAAATATAGATACTTCTGAACTAAAACATACAGAAAATAAGGCTTTTCTGAAAGGTGAAATTAAAATAAATAGAATTAGTAATATTCCTTTCATCAGCCCCATTGTTCCCTATATTTTGTTACACATTTTTTGCAAGAAGCCCTCCATTCATACCCTTGATCATAATGGAATCAGTGATTGCAGAGGGAATGACTCTAATACCTGTTGCACAGAAGTCTGTCCTTGGGTGCTCTGGGTGCTATCAGTTTCTCCTGGTCCACTTTTGGAGACAATCTAAACTAGATGAGACTGAAGTTTGCCTAGGTCCAGAATCAAAACGTAGAAGAGAATTTGGAGTCTGATGATTGTGAATCATTCCAGTGTAGCTGGCCCCTTTTGTCTTCTCTTGTGTGCTATGCATCAGGCCAGTGTACCCTGACAGGTAGACAAATTTTTTTTTTAAGATTTATTTATTAGTCTGTTTATTGGCTGTGGTGGGTCTTTGCCGTATGGGAGCTTTCTCTGGTTGCAGTGTGTGGACCTCTCATTGAAGTTGCTTCTCGTGTTGCAGAGCATGGGCTCTAGGCATGCAGGCTTCAGTAGTTGCAGCGCATGGGTGCAATAGTTATGCCTCCCAGGCTCCAGAGCACAGGCTCAGTAGTTGTGCATGGCCTTAGCTGCTCTGCAGCGTGTGGGAACTTCTCAGACCAAGGATTGAACCAGTGTCCCGTGAATGGCAAGGCAGATCCTTAACCACTGGACCACCAGGGAAGCACCCCAGCAGGCAACTTTAAGGCCTGTGTGCACGCCTGGAGTTTAGACCATCTTGGTCCTGTGTGTACTGTGCATGTAGTTGATTTTTCCTCTGCTACTGGGGGTCCTTTTAACTGATGTTTCTCAGGGTATACTATGAGTAACTCTGGGCATCCCTAACACTCTAGGGGAATCCACAAGGTCAAAAGTAATTTTCTAATACATGAACCGTGAACTTCCAGATGTTCAAGCTGGTTTTAGAAAAGGCAGAGGAACCATAGATCAAATTGTCAACATCCGCTGGATCATCAAAAAAGCAAGAGAGTTCCAGAAAAACATTTATTTCTGCCTTATTGAC
The DNA here is from genome assembly GCF_032405125.1 of Capricornis sumatraensis. Lineage (NCBI taxonomy): Eukaryota > Metazoa > Chordata > Mammalia > Artiodactyla > Bovidae > Capricornis > Capricornis sumatraensis. The sequence goes on along the minus strand of NC_091091.1, from coordinate 8,290,980 downwards.
TATGCCAAAGCCTTTGACTGTGTGGATCACAATAAACTGTAGAAAATTCTGAAAGAGATGGGCACACCAGACCACCTGACCTGCCTCTTGAGAAATCTGTATGCAGATCAGGAAGCAACAGTTAGAACTGGAGATGGAACAACAGACTGGTTCCAAATAGGAAAAGGAGTACATCAAGGCTGTATATTGTCACCCTGCTTATTTAACTTCTATGCAGAGTACATCATGAGAAACACTGGGCTGGAAGAAGCACAGGCTGGAATCAAGATTGCTGGGAGAAATATCAATAACGACACCATGCTTATGGCAGAAAGTGAAGAGGAACTAAAAAGCTTCTTGAAGACATACGGATGGCTAAAAAACACATGAAAAGATGCTCAACATCACTCATTATCAGAGAAATGCAAATCAAAACCACAATGAGGTACCACTTCACACCAGTCAGAATGGCTGCGATCCAAAAATCGGCAAGCAATAAATGCTGGAGAGGGTGTGGAGAAAAGGGAACCCTCCTACACTGTTGGTGGGAATGCAAACTAGTACAGCCACTTTGGAGAACAGTGTGGAGATTCCTTAAAAAATTGCAAATAGAACTACTTTATGACCCAGCAATCCCACTGCTGGGCATACACACCTAGGAAACCAGAATTGAAAGAGACACATGTACCCCAATGTTCATCGCAGCACTGTTTATAATAGCCAGGACATGGACACAACCTAGATGTCCATCAGCAGATGAATGGATAAGAAAGCTGTGGTACATATACACAATGGAGTATTACTCAGCAGTTAAAAAGAATTCATTTGAATCAGTTCTGATGAGATGGATGAAACTGGAGCCGATTATACAGAGTGAAGTAAGCCAGAAAGAAAAACACCAATACAGTATACTAACACATATATATGGAATTTAGAAAGATGGCAATGCCGACCCTGTATGCAAGACAGCAAAAAAGACACAGATGTGTATAACGGACTTTTGGACTCAGAGGGAGAGGGTGGGATGATTTGGGAGAATGGCATTGAAACGTGTATACTATCATGTAAGAATCAAATCGCCAGTCTATGTCCGACGCAGGATACAGGATGCTTGGGGCTGGTGCACGGTGATGACCCAGAGAGATGTTATGGGGAGGGAGGTGGGAGGGGGGTTCATGTTTGGGAACGCATGTACATCCGTGGTGGATTCATGTCAATGTTTGGCAAAACCAATACAGTATTGTAAAGTAAAATAAAGTAAAAATAAAAATTAAAAAAAAAAAGCTTCTTGAAAGTGAAAGTGCAGAGTGAAAAAGTTGGCTTAAATCTCAACATTCAGAAAACAAAGATCATGGTATCTTGTCCCATCACTTCATGGGAATAAGATGGGGAAACAGTGGAAACAGTGTCAGACTTTATTTTGGGGGGCTCCAAAATCACTGCAGATGGTGACTGCAGTCATGAAATTAAAAGACATTTACTCCTTGGAAGGATTATGACCAACCTAGATAGCATATTCAAAAGCAGAGACACTACTTTTCCAACAAAGGTCCGTCTAGTCAAGGCTATGGTTTTTCCAGTGGTCATGTATGGATGTGAGAGTTGGACTGTGAAGAAAGCTGAGCACCGAAGAATTGATGCTTTTGAAGTGTGGTGTTGGAGAAGACTCTTGAGAGTCCCTTGGACTGCAAGGAGATCCAACCAGTCCATTCTGAAGGAGAACAGCCCTGGGATTTCTTTGGAAGGAATGATGCTGAAGCTGAAACTCCAGTACTTTGGCCACCTGATGTGAAGAGTTGACTCATTGGAAAAGACTCTGATTCTGGGAGGGATTGGGGTCAGGAGGAGAAGGGGATGACAGAGGATGAGATGGCTGGATGCCATCACGGATTCGATGGACATGAGTCTGAGTGAACTCTGGGTGTTGGTGATGGACAGGGAGGCCTGTCGTGCTGCCATTCCTGGGGTCACAAAGAGTCGGACATGACTGAGCAACTGAACTGGACTGAAGGTATTGTTTTTTCATTTTCAGTATCTCATAAAAGTTTTCCAGAGGTTAAAATAGCTAATGGAATATGTGCTTATGTATTTTTGTGTTTAATTTTTAACTTAATAATCTATTATTGTAAACATAGTTATAACCCATATAAACAAATTTTGGAGTTCTCAATAATTTTTAAAAGTTGTGAAGGGGTCTTGAGAACAAAAACTTTGAGAACCACTCTTTTAAATTAAAATCAGTTAAAATGAGGACAAAACGTCTTGAGGAGACTTTATTAGAAATATCCTTTGTAGTACTAGCTTATGAAGGAAAATGTTAAGGAAGAAAGGCTAGTAGCAAGGCCTCATTAAAAGAGTCGGACATGACTGAGTGACTGAACTGAAATGACTGAACTTTAACATAAGCCGTGAAGCTTCCAGATTTTCTCAGTGGAAGGTCCCTTCTCCTCTCTGCATATCCAATATATGAAATTTAAGTGTGCCTCTCTACTCAACAACTGATAGTGTACCTCTATCAGTTCTTGGCACTTCTGACACATGTCAGGGAATCCATCCATGAATTTATTTTATCTAGAAATTGTTGAATGTTTCCTGAAACATTTTGATGTTGGAGAGAGACAGGTTAGGGCTCAGTGTTGGTAATTCTTTGTTTTCTAAATTTTGTCTTGGAATGGTTAGGGCATCAATGTGTAACATGTCTGGACTATGCTAGCATTCCCTAGAAATGTTAAAATGATTTTAAATATTCCTCTAATTTTTATAAGAATTGCATTCAGATAAATTATTGGTTATATTATCCAGAATTTTCATATCCAGGTGATTAAGTTCCCTCTAAGACTCAGTGCTGGTCAATATCTGTCATGTCTCCCAATGAGCATGGATACTTTATTCAGATATTGAGAATTACATTACCATTACTTCCTTAGTTGTGAGAAATTTGGTCCTAAGTCTAATGCTCAATTAAAGTAACTTTAATGCCAGAAGACCTGTTTACATTTTTCTCCCCTGGAAAATTTAATTTTGATATTCTAGATTTTCCTTTCTTCATTTATTTGTGTTTTGAGATTTTTAATTGCTCCCTGTCTTTTGTAGATATAGGCATGCTGCTGCTGCTGCTGCTAAGTTGCTTCAGTCATGTCCGACTCTGTGCAACCCCATAGACGGCAGCCCACCAGGCTCCCCCCTCCCTGGGATTCTCCAGGCAAGAACAGTGGAGTGGGTTGCCATTTCCTTCTCCAATGCATGAAAGTGAAAAGTGAAAGTGAAGTCACTCAGTTGTGCCAGACTCTTAGCGACCCCATGGACTGCAGCCTACCAGGCTCCTCCGTCCATGAGATTCTCCAGGCAAGAGTACTGGAGTGGGTTGCCATTGCCTTCTCTGAGATATAGGCATAGCTGAAATCAAATACGTAAGTAAATATTTATATCAGTGGATTAGTGTGTAACGTGATTGTGAATGTCAGTGTAGAAAAGGGTTGGAGTATGGAGAAAACAGGAGCCCACCAGGCTCCCCCGTCCATGGGATTTCCAGGCAACAGTACTGGAGTGGGGTGCCATTGCCTTCTCCGAGTAATGAGAGTAGGTAATGAAAAAAAAAAAAACTATGTTTTTCAGAAGCAATCAGGAATTCTCCATCGCATCTTCTCTTTCTTGGGTGAGTTTGCCAAGCTATCAGTTGGAGAAGATGCAGTAGACGCCATGGGTTGGGGTGTGTTGGTGCATTTAACATCTGTGTTGCTGTAGATAAGATGGAACAATTCAGGCCAAATACGAGAAGAGTCCCACAGCACACCCCTCTAAGTTCAGTTTCTAAAAATTCCAACAAAAGAGGCTAATAGCTGCTATACTAAACCAATACTTCTCCCCTGGATCCCATGAAATTTAAGTTCTTAAGATTCAGTTTTAGTAAAATACGTGGCAAAAGAAAAAGATTCATTGAACTGCTCCCTCTGGGAACCAAGAATCTTTCAACTAAATGCAGCTAGCCCTGCAGGTGTTTGTAGAAGTGCTGATGAGGGTTCAGTTCACAGCAAAAAAATGTCGATTTTAGTAGTTTGCTTTGTACTTAAGCCTTCAGAAATGACCTAAAACCAAGAACCATTAAATGTTCATATCAGCTGGATGAACTCCAGGCCTTGCTCATAAGGAAAATGGTAATTGCTACACAGAATAAATGAACCTTGTATATGAGTGGCTTCACTGTCGCTGAGAGAGCGGCTGCTTCCAGAGAAATGGAGCCAAGGGTGCGAGGGGCCTTGCTTCCCAGGAAGAGAACGAAGAAGGAGAAAGGAAGGCGCTCATTCTTAATACTCTTCACCAGTTATCAATCCTCAAAAGAGAAACTGGGGTATTTGTGAAGTCATTTGCATCTTATTAAAACATAGTACAATGGACAGGATGAGAAGGAATTCCACTCTTTCTATTGCCTGCATGAAAAAATTAATTGAACAAACTTGCAGGAACAAGTTTAGTTTCCCCTGAGGAAAAAATAAGCCATAACAGCGGCCCTGAGAGACAGCCTCTGTATTGTACAGTCCATTAACACTAAGGGAAATAATTAGTTTTTTTACTGATGACTGATGGATTACTTTAACTTGTTTATAAACATGAAGGCTACAACAACAAAGCAGAATTTTCTAAAATATTCAAAGCAAAGAGAAACAATGAAGCTCTATTTATAGTTTACTTCAGCATTCAGGTATTTGCCCTAACTGTTTAATTTTCTGAATTCTATAGAACTATTTCTATATAAACTCACCAGCTGACAAGATTCTCATATAAATAACATAAAAATTATGAAAAATCCTTGAAATATTAAATATTTCCAGTATTTTTGGCAAACTTTCATAATGAGAATTAAATTGAATATAACATATAACTTTAAAGAACAGACTCTTGGACTCTGTGGGAGAGGGAGAGGGTGGGATGATTTGGGAGAATGGCATTGAAACAAATATACAATCATGTAAGAAACAAATTGCTAGTCTAGGTTTGATACAGGATACAGGATGCTTGGGGCTGGTGCCCTGGGATGACCCAGAGAGATGATATAGGGAGGGTGGTGGGAGGGGGGGTTCAGAGTTGGGAACTCATGTACACCTGTGGTGGATTCATGTCAATGTATGGCAAAACCAATATAGTATTGTAAAGTAAAAAAAAAAAAAAGAGAGAGAGAGAGAGACATATACCCTGCGATAAAAAAAATAAATAAAAAGCATTAGTCAGAGTTATTTATCAGCAATAACTTGCTTAATCAAAGACTTTTAGACCCAGAATGGTTCTGTGAACCATGTGATTGTCTTATTTTGAGGATCCTTTAGTGGAGAAAAGGTAATACTTGTTTTTGATACTCTTAATCGCTGGAAGTAATTATTCAGTATATTTTGACTTGGGCTTATTAACATGAGTCTATATGTATTCATTGAACTGCAATAACTGATAATTTCTAGAGAATTGAAATCAAAGACCCCATATTAACACATTATGGAAGATCATGATAATTCTGCATAAGTAGTTATATTTTTTTTAAATATATGACTTTATCTTTCACTGCCATCTTATAGACTTTCTAACTGGCAAAGTGTCGTCTATGGAATAAGAGACTGATTCTCAGACAACTTCTATTTTTTTGAACAGTGAACTTCTCCATTTTCCTTAAGATCACAGGTTTTCTCTGGGTCCCTGAGAAGCTTTTTGTTTGATTAGAGCTTATAAAATGACAGTGATGTCATCTGTTGAGTGTGTAATTCACTTTCATCATATAGAGAAGGTATATCTGATTTATTAGAAAAGTCAGAGATGACTTTTAATTTTACTTACACTGAAAATGTTGAACATGCATATTTTTGTATCTGTAGATAGAGTGACAGCAAGCTGTCAAAGGAACTCAAATTTCCAACATAGTTTAGAAACCTAGATTTCCAAAACTTTTCTTTAGTTGACCTTCACATATTGCAGGAAGAGTTTTCACTATATATTTCATAATCCATATATGAAAAAATCAGAAACATTTTAATATATTGATTATGGGCACGATGGTGTGATCACTCACCTAGAGCCAGACATCCTGGAATGTGAAGTCAAGTGGGCCTTAGAAAGCATCACTACGAACAAAGCTAGTGGAGGTGATGGAATTCCAGTAGAGCTATTTCAAATCCTGAAAGATGATGCTGTGAAAGTGCTGCACTCAATATGCCAGCAAAGTTGGAAAACTCAGCAGTGGCCACAGGACTGGAAAAGAGCCGTTTTCATTCCAATCCCAAAGAAAGGCAATGCCAAAGAATGCTCAAACTACCGCACAATTGCACTCATCTCACATGCTAGTAAAATAATGCTCAAAATTCTCCAAGCCAGGCTTCAGCAACGTGAACCGCGAACTTCCTGATGTTCAAGTTGGTTTTAGAAAAGGCAGAGGAACCGGAGATCAAATTGCCAACATCTGCTGGATCATGGAAAAAGCAAGAGAGTTCCAGAAAAACATCTGTTTCTGCTTTATTGACTATGCCAAAGCCTTTGACTGTGTGGATCACAATAAACTGGAAAATTCTGAAAGAGATGGGAATACCAGACCACCTAACCTGCCTCTTGAGAAATCTGTATGCAGGCCAGGAAGCAACAGTTAGAACTGGACATGAAACAACAGACTGGTTCCAAATAGGAAAAGGAGTACGTCAAGGCTGTATATTGTCACCCTGCTTATTTAACTTCTATGCAGAGTACATCATGAGAAACGCTGGACTGGAAGAAACACAAGCTGGAATCAGGATTGCCGGGAGACATCTCAATAACCTCAGATATTCAGATGACACCGCCCTTATGGCAGAAAGTGAAGAGGAACTCAAAAGCCTCTTGATGAAAGTGAAAGAGGAGAGCGAAAAAGTTGGCTTAAAGCTCAACATTCAGAAAACGAAGATCATGGCATCTGGTCCCATCACTCCATGGGAAATAGATGGGGAAACAGTGGAAACAGTGTCAGACTTTATTTTCTGGGGACTCCAAAATCACTGCAGATGGTGACTGCAGCCATGAAATTAAAAGACGCTTACTCCTTGGAAGAAAAGTTATGACCAACCTAGATAGCATATTCAAAAGCAGAGGCTTTACTTTGCCGACTAAGGTCCGTCTAGTCAAGGCTATGTTTTTTCTAGTGGTCATGTATGGATTTGAGAGTTGGACTGCTAAAAAGGCTCAGCGCCGAAGAATTGATGCTTTAGAACTGTGGTGTTGGAGAAGACTCTTTTTTTTTTTTTTTCTTACTTAAAAGATGGCTTTGTTGGTTTAATTATACTGTAGTTATTTTATAAATATGTTTCTTTCTTTTTTTTTTTACCATGATATATTTTTTAAAAATCTTTAATTCTTACATGTGTTCCCAAACATGAACCCCCCTCCCACCTCCCTCCCCATAACATCTCAGTGGGTCATCCCCATGCACCAACCCCAAGCATGCTGTATCCTGTGTCAGACATAGACTGGCGATTCAATTCTTACAAGATACTATACATGATAGAATATCATTCTCCAAAATCATCCCACCCTCTCCCTCTCCCTCTGAGTCCAAAAGTCCGTTATACACAGCTGTGTCTTTTTTGCTGTCTTGCATACAGGGTCGGCATTGCCATCTTTCTAAATTCCATATATATGTGTTAGTATATTGTATTGGTGTTTTTCTTTCTGGCTTACTTCACTCTGTATAATCGGCTCCAGTTTCATCCATCTCATCAGAACTGATTCAAATGAATTCTTTTTAACTGCTGAGTAATACTCCATTGTGTATATGTACCACAGCTTTCTTATCCATTCATCTGCTGATGGACATCTAGGTTGTGTCCATGTCCTGGCTATTATAAACAGTGCTGCGATGAACATTGGGGTACATGTGTCTCTTTCAATTCTGGTTTCCTAGGTGTGTATGCCCAGCAGTGGGATTGCTGGTTCATAAGGTAGTTCTATTTGCAATTTTTTAAGGAATCTCCACACTGTTCTCCAAAGTGGCTGTACTAGTTTGCATTCCCACCAACAGTGTAGGAGGGTTCCCTTTTCTCCACACCCTCTCCAGCATTTATTGCTTGCCGATTTTTGGATCGCAGCCATTCTGACTGGTGTGAAGTGGTACCTCATTGTGGTTTTGATTTGCATTTCTCTGATAATGAGTGATGTTGAGCATCTTTTCATGTGTTTGTTAGCCATCCGTATGTCTTCTTTGGAGAAATGTCTATTTAGTTCTTTGGCCCATTTTTTGATTGGGTCGTTTATTTTTCTGGAATTGAGCTGCATAAGTTGCTTGTATATATTTGAGATTAGTTGTTTGTCAGTTGCTTCATTTGCTATTATTTTCTCCCATTCAGAAGGCTGTCTTTTCACCTTGCGTATATTTTCCTTTGTTGTGCAGAAGCTTTTAATTTTAATTAGATCCCATTTGTTTATTTTTGCTTTTATTTCCAGAATTCTGGGAGGTGGATCATAGAGGATCCTGCTGTGATTTATGTCGGAGAGTGTTTTGCCTATGTTCTCCTCTAGGAGTTTTATAGTTTCTGGTCTTACATTTAGATCTTTAATCCATTTTGAGTTTATTTTTGTGTGCGGTGTTAGAAAGTGATCTAGTTTCATTCTTTTACAAGTGGTTGACCAGTTTTCCCAGCACCACCTGTTAAAGAGATTGTCTTTACTCCATTGTATATTCTTGCCTCCTTTGTCAAAGATAAGGTGTCCATATGTGTGTGGATTTATCTCTGGGCTTTCTATTTTGTTCCATTGATCTATATGTCTGTCTTTGTGCCAGTACCATACTGTTTTGATGACTGTGGCTTTGTAGTAGAGCCTGAAGTCAGGCAAGTTGATTCCTCCAGTTCCATACCTCTTTCTCAAGTTTGCTTTGGCAATTCGAGGTTTTTTGTATTTCCATACAAATCTTGAAATTATTTGTTCTAGTTCTGTGAAAAATATGGCTGGTAGCTTGATAGGGATTGCACTGAATTTGTAAATTGCTTTGGGTAGTATACTTATTTTCACTATATTGATTCTTCCGATCCATGAACATGGTATATTTCTCCATCTATTAGTGTCCTCTTTGATTTCTTTCATCAGTGTTTTATAGTTTTCTATATATAGGTCTTTAGTTTCTTTGGGTAGATATATTCCTAAGTATTTTATTCTTTTCATTGCAATGGTGAATGGAATTGTTTCCTTAATTTCTTTTTCTACTTTCTCATTATTAGTGTATAGGAATGCAAGGGATTTCTGTGTGTTGATTTTATATCCTGCAACTTTACTATATTCATTGATGAGCTCTAGTAATTTTCTGGTGGAGTCTTTAGGGTTTTCCATGTAGAGGATCATGTCGTCTGCAAACAGTGAGAGTTTTACTTCTTCTTTTCCAATTTGGATTCCTTTTATTTCTTTTTCTGCTCTGATTGCTGTGGCCAAAACTTCCAGAACTATGTTGAATAGTAGCGGTGAAAGTGGGCACCCTTGTCTTGTTCCTGACTTTAGGGGAAATGCTTTCAACTTTTCACCATTGAGGATAATGTTTGCTGTGGGTTTGTCATATATAGCTTTTATTATGTTGAGGTATGTTCCTTCTATTCCTGCTTTCTGGAGAGTTTTTATCGTAAATGGATGTTGAATTTTGTCAAAGGCCTTCTCTGCATCTATTGAGATAATCATATGGTTTTTATTTTTCAATTTGTTAATGTGGTGAATGACATTGATTGATTTGCGGATATTGAAGAATCCTTGCATCCCTGGGATATCTTGAGAGTCCCTTGGACTGCAAGGAGATCCAACCAGTCCCTTCTGAAGGAGATCAACCCTGGGATTTCTTTGGAAGGAATGATGCTGAAGCTGAAACTCCAGTACTTTGGCCACCTCATGCAAAGAGTTGACTCATTGGAAAAGACTTTGATTCTGGGAGGGATTGGGGGCAAGAGGAGAAGGGGACGACAGAGGATGAGATGGCTGGATGGCATCACGGACTTGATGGACATGAGTCTGAGTGAACTCCGGTAGTTGGTGATGGACCGTGAGGCCTGACGTGCTGCTATTCATGGGGTTGCAAAGAGTCGGACATGACTGAGCGAGTGAACTGAACTGAACTGAACTGATTGTCTCTTCACAAGGAAGCCATTTGACTGACTCTTTGGTGCTGAGGGTTATCTCCAGACAGATGGAGTTTTCCTAGCACTACTGAGGAGAAAGGACACAGCATTCCAAGGTTTGTTAGGGAATTATTTGGTAATGGCAAGGCGATAAAGAGCCTTTACGGTATAAAATTGTGATTATTACTTTATATAAAGCATTAAAATTAGCATCACTAATAGTGGCAACAACTTGGCATCTTAGGACTTTTAATGTGATGCAATATAAAGTACACAGCATTCTCTCTGAAGTGTTCTTGCCAGCAATGTTAAATTGTAACCCAATGAAACCTTTCAACATAACTTTCAGTTTATAGGAAGTATCAGGATAAAGGAATAAATTAAATGACACAACAAGGAAGCAGTGAAACAAATTGCAATGTGGTCATTCACTAGGAAAACTGAAAATGATCGCTTCAAAACATTAATGAAAAGAATATTCACGGGACTGTTGGAGATTACAAGAAAGTAAAGAGATGTTGTAGCCAAATTAAACCTGTGTTAGTTATCTGTTGTAACATTATCCTGAAACATACTGATTTCAAACCACAAACATCTATCATCTATAATTTCTATGGGAGTGAAACCTTGGGTGCAGCTTTGCTGGGTGCCTTTGGCTGATAGTCTCTCATGAGGTTGCAGTCAAGTTGTTGACTAGGATGCAGTCTCATCTGAAGGCTCATCTGGGGGCGGTGAGGGGAAGAAATGTTGCCAGTTCACTCACATAGCTGTTGGCAGGCCTCATCTCCTTGCTGTGGGGGCTTTCCACAGGCCTGGCTCACAGCATAGCAGTTGGCTTCTGTCAAGGTGAGTGATTCAAGAAAGAGCAGAGAATGCTCAAAATAAAGTCCATAATTTTATCTCAAAAGTGACATCCTGCCCCTTCTGTATTATTGCCCAAGACTATACAAGCTTATCTAACTGTCAAGAGATGTTCAAGATATTATATAGGTAAAACACTCATAATATCAATATCTAGCTTTTCCCAAGTTCACTTTCATTGTGGTAATACTTATTTTAATCTCTAATACTCGTGTTGAGAGCATGGCCACTTTGGGAAAGGATGAAAAGACTTCCTGGGAGAGCAGGGATCTGGAGATGTTAACTATAATGAATTAACATAGCCAGGCTATGATTTTTACTCCTTTTATACTTTCCTTCAGGATTTTTATCAGTTTCTGTTTTGGAAATTTCCATGCTATTGTTCAGTTGCTAAGTTTGTCTGTTTGTTAGACTGTAGCATGCCAGGCTTCCCTGTCCTTCCCTGTCTCCTGGAGTTTTTTCAAACTCATATTCATTGAGTGGGTGATGACCATCTCATCCTTTGTACCCTCTTCTTCTCCTGCCTTCAATCTTTCCTGACATCAGGTTCTTTTCCAGTGAGTCGGCTCTTTGCATCAGGTGGTCAGAGTATTGGCGCTTCAACTTCAGCATCAGTCCCTGTAACGAATATTCAGGGTTGACTTCCTGTAGGATTGACTTGTTTGATCTCCTTGCTGTCCAGGGGACTCTCAAGAGTCTTGTCTATTACCACAATTCAGAAATATCAGTTCTCTGATGCTTGGCCTTCTTTATGGTCCAGCTCTCACATCCATACATGACGATCAGAAAAACCATAGCTTCCATGCTTCACCGTATAACCTCTCTTCTACCTAAATCTACTTCTTTACCCTGTCAATATTTTATTATGTTCAAACACTCTTGGTTAATGAATCTTCAGTGCGATGATTTGCCTCTATTTGTCATATATGTCTTCACTGGAACTGCTTTTTGAGCCATTGGTCAGTTTTCCAAAGCACATAGTTTTCTGATTTGTTAGAGATACTTTGCTTTCATTAAAGGTTACAGTCCATGGGGTCACATAGAGTCCGACATGGCTTAGTAACTAATCAACAACAAACAACAGCAAATGCCTTCATAAATCATAGGTAATGCTCTATCTTTAACTTGTATCCCAGGCCATTGGTACACATCCACTAACATTAGGAAAATTGGCTTATTTATTTTTTGTAGTCTTATTGTAATATAAATATGACCTCCACAGAGTAATCTTATGTGAAGCTGTTTTTAAAGTGATCTTTAAAAAGCTGTTTGTAATAACATTTAGCACTTTCAATCATGGTATCATATGCCTAGGAATAATTTCTAAATCTATGTTAAATTTTTCCTATTTTTTTTTCTTAATGACTCCATTAGCTAACCTCTGTAACAACCAAACCTTTGTTTATTTTTCAGACTGATATGACTTCTCTCAATAGCACTTTGGTTGTCAAAATCAACATTATCAATAGAACTTAGTGAAGACTGATGTGTGACAATCCCTTCTGTTCTTAGGGGTATTTGAGAGAAACTAAGTCTTATTTTTAGGTATTATTGCATTCTACTGTAAAATCATGGGTATTTTCATAGTTGAACCCTAAGACTAGGACATTTCAAGCAATGTGCCACTTTTTAAAAAATGTTTTTCTGGTAGCAGCATCATTATATATTCACTGTAAAATAATTAGAAAATAAAGCATAGATTAAAAATTGAAAGTCACTTTAACCCCACCACTCAGGGAAAATCACTGGTAACATTTTGGTCTGTTTCAAACTATCCTTCCAACACCCACCAAGAGCATGTATATGAAGTAAGACGAGAGTGTCTGCATGTAAGAGAACAAAGACCCAAACCAAACAAACCATGAAAAGGATGAGTAAAACGATCCTGGGGTAAGAAGGCTACCCAGACCTGACATCCTGTCTCCATCAGTTTTTCAAGACTTGAGTTATTCCTTGCCTATTCCTATAGCATCTCTAGGGTTCCCTACATCCTTAATGGTGCTTCACCCTCATGGTCCAAAAAGGTAACCTACTTATTTTACATTAGTGCTTATTGTGCAAAGCCAATTATTCCCTCAAAGGAGGAGAAATAAGGTATCCCTTGTCTCTGCATTGTAGCCAGTACAGTGGAGGAAGGCAATCAAATGGAAGCCTGCTCTCTGCTCTTAAGAGAGTTTTTGAAAATTTCATATGTTCCTCCCAATATACATTTAATTGGTCATAACTTAATTACCTTACTTGCAAGGATGTCTGGGTGCAAAGTAGGAGTCTTAGAGAAAGCGTGAGAATAAATGAAAGGCAATATTCCAATGTATGCTGGCAGTAATTATCTCTAGATGGTAGGATGGGGGTGACTTTCCATATATATGCATGCATCTGTATATTAGTAAGCCTGCAAAGAGCTACTTTCTGTAAAAGAGCTGAATATATCGACATTTTCCTTTGCTTTGAAATAATTAGCTTCTTTTTTTTTTGAGAAAAAACCTGTAAAAAAAATTATACCAATATTCTCATTTTGAAGAGAGGCAAACTGATTCTCCAGAGATGTTAATAATTTTTCCAATACCACAAACTTTATGAGTGATGAAAACTGTTAAGCACATAAAGAGAACTTATTTTACGTTAGTGCTTATTGTACAAAGCCAATTATTCCCTCAAAGGAGGAGAAATAAGTTTATTAAGCAACTTGATGTCCCAAGTACATACAGTATATACATTGGATTCCTAGTCTACTTATTCATCTAAACCAATGGTCAGCAAACATTTTCTATAAAATTGCTTTGAGGGCCAAGATGCAAAATCAAAAATATTATTAAGGTTCTTATATAACTAAAATAATAATTTCTAAAGCTTTAAAAAATGCACAAACCATTCTTAACTCATTGGAGGTAAAAAATCAGGTGGCTGGCCCTAGTTTGCCAAGCTCTGTTCTACACAGCCCAGTGATCCTTCAGTTCAGTTCAGTTGCTCAGTCGTGTCTGACTCTGTGACCCCATGAACTGCAGCACGCCAGGGAGCTTGCTCAAACACCTGTTCATTGAGCCGGTGATGCCATTCAGCTATCTCATGCTCTGTCATCTCCGTCTCCTCCTGCCTGCAATCTTTCCCAGCATCAGCTTCTTTTCCAGTGAGTCGGCTCTTCACATCAGATGGCCAAAGTACTGGCGCTTCAGCATCAGTCCCTGTAATGAATATTCAGGATTGATTTCCTGTAGGATTGACTTTTTGATTTCCTTGCAGTCCAAGGGACTCTCAAGAGTCCTCTTTAACACTGCAATTCAAAAGCATCAGTTCTTCAGTGCTCAGCTGTCTTTAAGGTCCACCTATCACTTCCATAGATGACCACCAGAAACTCCATAGCTTTGACTAGATGGACCTTTGTCAGCAAAGTAATGTCTCTGCTTTTTAATATGCTGTCTGGGTTGGTCACAGCTTTTCTTCCAAGGAGCCAGCATCTTTCATGGCTACAGTCACCATCTGCACTGATTTTGGAGCCTAAGAAAATAAGGTCTGTCACTGTTATCATTGTTCCCCATCTATTTGCGATGAAGTGATGGGACCACATGCCATGATCTTCATTTTTTGAATGTTGCATTTTAAGCCAGTTTTTTTCATTCTCCTCTTTCACTTTCATCAAGAGGCTTTTTAGTTCTTTGCTTTCTGCCATAAGGATGGTGTCCTCTGCATATCTGGGATTATTGATATTTCCCCCTGCAATCTTGATTCCAGCTTGTGCTGCATCCAGTCTGGCATTTCACATCATGCACTATACATATGTTAAATAGGCAGGGTGACAATATACAGCCTTGATGTACTCCTTTCCCAATTTGGAACTAGTCTGTTGTTCCATGCTTTCCCAATTTGGAACTAGTCTGTTGTTCCATGTCCAGTTCAAACTTGCTTCTTGCCCTGTATACAGATTTCTCAGGAGGCAGTTAAGGTGGTCTGGTATTACCATCTCTTTAAAAATTTTCCCAGAGAAGGCAATGGCAGCACACTCCAGTACTCTTGCCTGGAAAATCCCATGGATGGAGGAGCCTGGTAGGCTGCAGTCCATGGGGTCGCTAAGAGTCGGACATGACTGAGCGGCTTCACTTTCCCTTTTCACTTTCATGCATTGGAGAAGGAAATGGCAACCCACTCCAGTGTTCTTACCTGGAGAATCCCAGGGGCAGGGGAGACTGTTGGACTGCCGTCTATGGGGTCGTACAGAGTAGGATACGACTGAAATGACTTAGCAGCAGCAGCAGCAGTAAGGATTTTCCACAGTTTTTTTGTGATCTACACAGTTAAAGGCTTTGGCCTAGTCAATAAAGCAGAAGTAGATGTTTTTCTGGAACTCTCTTGCTTTTTTGATGATCCAACCGGTATGGGCAATTTGATCTCTGGCTCCTCTGCCTTTTCTAAATCTAGTTTAATATCTGGAAGTTCATGGTTCCCATACTATTGAAGCCTGGCTTGGAGAATTTTGAGCATTTCTTTGCTAGCATGTGAGATGATTGCAATTGTGTGGTAGTTTGAACATTCTTTGGCATTGCCTTCCTTTGGGATTGGAATGAAAACTGACCTTTCCCAGTCCTGTGGCCACTGCTGAGTTTTCCAAATTTGCTGGCATATTGAGTGCAGCACTTAAACAGCATCATCTTCCAGGATTTGAAATAGCTCAGCTGGAATTCCATCACCTTCACTAGCTTTGTTCATAGTGATGCTTCCTAAGGCCCACTTGACTTTGTATTCTGGGATATCTGACTCTAGGTGAGTGATCACACCATTGTGGTTATCTGGATCATTAAGATCTTTTTTGTATGGTTCTTTTGTATATTCTTGCTGCCTCTTCTTAATATCTTCTGCTTCTGTTAGGTACACACAATTTCTGTCCTTTATTATGCCCATCCTTGCATGAAAAGTTCCCTTGGTATCTCTAATTTTCTTGAAGAGATCTCTAGTCTTTCCCATTCTATTGTTTTCTTCTATCTCTTTGCACTCATCACTGAGGAAGGCTTTCTTATCTGTCTTGCTATTCTTGGGAACTCTGCATTCAGATGGATATATCTTTCCTTTTCTCCTTTGCCTTTTGGTGCTCTTCTCTTCTCAGCTCTTTGTAAGGCCTCCTCAGACAACTCTTTTGCCTTTTTGCATTTTTTCATGGGGATGGTTTTGATCACTGCCTCCTGTAAAATATTATCAACCTCTGTCCATAGTTCTTCAGACACTCTATCAGATCTAATCCCTTGAATCTGTTTGTCACTTCCACTGTGTAGTCATAATGGATTTGGTTTAGGTCATACCTGAATGGTCTAGTGGTTTTTCCTACTTTCTTCAATTTAAGTCTGAATTTTTCAATAAGGAGACATTTTCAGGATCCATACAATGATTTGATTGTTCTTCAGATGAACAGACAGTGGTTTAGAGCACTTGCTTGTATTCACAAAATTAGTAAATAGCAGGATTGAGATTGGACCCGTGTTTATCTGACTCCTAAACCTGTGCTGTTTCTACTTGGCTATGCTGCAGACTATGTAAACTCTTATGTAGAAACACAGATTCTCTAGTGGAAAAAAGTGTCATCTGGAGGGAAGAGTATTTCTGGGTTCTACCAGGATCTGGTGGGTTGAAGTCAGGTCCTTCATCTCACCTGATACCTTTGTGTACTTTAAGCAAGTTAGAGACCTATTGAGTAAACCCATTGAATAAACTCTTGAGAAGGTGAGGCTATGTCTAGCTCCAGGATTTATTTCACTTCACTTGTCTTACCCCTTGTCATCAGTGCAGTCTGAATTCTTTGTGTTCAAAGGGAAGAGAAGGAGAGTTAATGTTTTAACTGTATTTGAAAATAACGATTTTGAGAGATTATACTGTTTTCATTCCCTGTTCAATGGAAATGATACTATGATTGCCTCTTGAAAAGAAGACTCAGGTACCTGAGTTGTCATCCAAGAGATAAATATGGAATGCAGCATATTAATCTTGAATCATAACAAGTTGCCCTTACAGGAGGGACCTGACTTACTGAGCCACATGCTCAAAAATCAGAAATGACAGACTACATTGGAGCTGAAAAGAAAGGGCCTTTTAGGGAGGTGTCGTGGTGAATGGAGCATGGAGAGTGGGGCTACTGACTGCCTTGAAATTTCGTTGGTTCTCAATAGCTAGAGGTTTAAAGGACCTCAGTAGAGATAAAATTGAGCTTCCCTGGTGGCTCAGCAGTAAAGAATCTTCCTGCAATGCAGGAGACCTGAGTTTGATCCCTGGATCGGGAAGATCCCCTCGAGGAGGGCATGGCAATCCACTTCAGCTCTTGCCTAGAGACTCCCATGGACAAAGGAGCCTGGTGGGCTACCGTCCATAGGGTCACACAGAGTCAGACATGACTGAAGCAAGTAAGCAGCAGCAGTTTCAGGGATAAAATCATTGTGCATATATTAATCATATCCATCTCCATTGAGTGCCCATGGCTTGCCAAACTTAGTAAATAGCTAGTACTGAAGTTCTGATTGTCACGGTAACCCTGATAGGTATGAATTGTTCCAACTTGAGAAATGAGGAAATTGAGGCTAGCGAGGTAAAGTCATTTCCAACTCACACAATTGTAGGTGGTCATGTCCTTTCCATTCTAGGTACCATGCTTCCGGTTATGCTAGTTAATACCAACCCAAAAGGTTGTGCTGCAAGTGTGCCCAGAGCGTGTCTTTGACTGCTTTAGCATCATCTTCCTTGTGTGATAAATTTCATATTTCTGGTTGGACTGGCACCACAATTACAGTGGTTCCTAAAGTCATTGAGTATATTTGGGAAGTGATGTGAATTTTTGAGTTTGAATATCAAATATGAAGCTACTGGAAAACTACTGAGAAAATAAAATCTTTCTCAGTATTTTGCTGTTGAGGGTTACTTTCTGTTAACATGATTAAATAGCACAATTCAAATATAAAAACTGTCAAAGTGAGGTTGACAGAAATGATTTGCTGCACAGGTAGAATTTGCTCCAAAGATGGGAGTTAATAGGCTTTGTAAAATTCTTCCAAATAAAACATTTAGAATAAACTTCTCAAATCTTTTGAATATGGTAGTTAAAGAGATTAAATAGCACGCTTTATGGGGCATTGAGGAATACGAGTGGAAATATAAATTATTAGTTTGAGGCCTTTCGTGCTCTGAAGCTGTTTACCTTTCTAGCCTCCTCTCTTGCTGTTTGCTACCACTAATCTTTTATTCCTGCTATAAACCTGATTTCCTCAAATACACACAGTTCTTTCTTTTCCTCTGATGCTTTGCTCTGCTCTTCCTATTGCCTGAGAGAACCTTCCTCCCTCTCCACTGAGCCAATCCCTACTGATACTTCATCCACCCTGGGTATCCCCCAGGTTAGGGGAGTAGGGGATTGTCTTCCATTGGCTCAGAATCTACATGAATTTCTCTCTTGCCTAACACTGGTCACCCTGTACTAGTAATTGCTTATTGATTTTTCTCAGTGGTTTGTGAAGTCCTTGTGGACAGAGACTGTGTCGTTTGTCTCTATAAACCAATGTCTGGCCTCTAACATGCTGTCAGCTAATGCATATTAGATAATTTGTGTACTAAGGTATACTTGATTTTTTTAACAGTGTGTTTGCTTCTAATTCACCCTACTTTCTACTTTTGGGCTTCACTGGTGGCTCAAGATGGTAAAGAAACAGCCTATAAAGCTGGAGACCTGAGTTCAATCCCTGGGTCAAGCCTATCCCCTGGAAAGGGAATGACTACCCACTCTAGTATTCTTGCCTGGAGAATTCCAAGGACAGAGGAACCTGGCAAGCTAGAGTTCATGGGGTCATAGAGTCAAAAATGACTGAGTGACTAACACTTTTTCTACTTTTAGACAAGCTTTTAAATATCAGTTCAGTTGCTCAATCCTTTCTGACTCTTTTCAACCCTATGGACTGCAGCACGCCAGGCTTCCCTGTCCATCAACAACTCTGGGAGCTTGCTCAATTGACTTGACTTGTCCATTGAGTCGGTGATGCCATCCAACCATCTCATCCTTTGATCCCCTTCTCCTCCTGCCTTCAATCCTTCCCAGCATCAGGGTCTTTTCCAATGAATTGGTTCTTTGCATCAGGTGGCCAAAGTATTAGAGCTTCAGCTTCAGCATCAGTTCTTCCAGTAAATATTCAGGACTAATTTCCTTTAGGATGGGCTGGCTTGATCTCCCTGGGACTCTCAAGAGTCTTCTCCAACAATACAGTTCAAAAGCATCAATTCTTTGGGACTCAGCCCTCTTTATGGTCCAACTCTCACATCCATACATGACTATTGGAAAAACCACAGCCTTGACTAGACCGACCTTTGTTGGCAAAGTAATGTCTCTGCATTTTAATAGGCTGTCTAGGTTGGCCATAGCATTTCTTCCAAGGACAAGCATCTTTTAATTTCATGACTGCAGTCACCATCTGCAGTGATTATGGAGCCCAAGAAAATTAAGTCTGTCACAGTTTCCATAGTGTGTCTGTCTATTTGCAAGAGTGATGCCATGATCTTAATTTTCTGAATGTTGAGCTTTAAGCCAACTTTTTCATTCTCCTCTTTGACTTTAATCAAGAGACTCTTTAGTTCTTCACTTTCTGCCATAAGAGTGGTGTCATTGGCATATATGGAGTTACTGATATCTCTCTCTGCAATCTTGATTCCAGGTTGTGCTTCATTTAGTCCTGCATTTCGCATGACGTGCTCTGCATATAAGTTAAATAATCAGGGTGACAATATACAGCCTTGACAGACTCCTTTCCCAATTTGGAACCAGTCTGTTCCATGTCCAGCTCTAAGTGTTGCTTCTTGACCTCCATACCGATTTCTCAGGAGGCAGGTAAGGTGGTCTGGTATTTCTATTTCTTTAAGAATTGTCTATGGTGTGTTGTGATCCACACACTCAGAGGCTTTAGCGTAGTCAATGAAGCAGAAATAAATGTTTTCCTGACACTCTCTTGCTTTTTCGATGATCCAGTGGATATTGGCAGTTTGATCTCTGCTTCCTCTGCCTTTTGTAAATCCATCTTGAACATCGTGAAGTTCTAAGTTCACATATCATTGAATCCTGGCTTGGAGAATTTTGAGCATTACTTTGTGGGAGACCTGGGTTCAATCCCTGGGTTGGGAAGATTCCCCTGGAGAAGGGAATGGCTACCACTCCAGTGTTCTGGCCTGGAGAGTTCCATGGACTGTATAGTCTATGGTGTCACAAAGAGTCAGACACGACTGAGCAACTTTCAGTTTCACTTTGCAAGCGTGTGAGATGAGTGCAATTGTGCAGTAGTTTGAGCATTCTTTGACATTGCCTTTCTTTGGGATTGGAATGAAAACTGACCTTTTCCATATCAGACTCTTTCCATATCAGACTGACCTTTTAAATATCAAACTCTTATAATGGAAGGAAATTCACTGCATCAGCTACTTCATACTCTTAACTCACTATGCACTCCCCTTGGAAGGTCTAGATGAAGCTTACTTCACTTGTAGTTCTCTTTGTGGTCAATATCAATCATTAAAAACATGCTGATAGTTAAAAGCATTTATTAGTAAAAAACAAATCAGATTGGAAATGATAGAATGTATGCTTAATAATTAGGACTTTTTAGAAAAATATTTAAAATATAATTCAAAATTAAAGTCCAATTACAAATGCAGACAGTGATTTAAAGAATTTTTTCTAGGCTAAAAGTATCTGTGGTTGTTGCGGTTTTGGTTTGATTAGGTTCTATTCAGAATAATAAAACATAGTAACATAGATATCATTATCTGTTACCTCACATTTGTTCTAATACATGAGACATGGTTAAAAGTCATTTAGAGACAGAAAATCTAAATGTGAAAAACAACCACTGGGCAGTTTTAGCACTTTCTGAAAGGAAATATTCTCTTAGACCCAGTTAGATCTCCAGATCCTTTTTTTTTTTTAAAGGAAGCCTGTTTCTCTGTTTCTTTCTGTCAAAGATAAAGACAGTTTTACTTTGAAGGGACTCTACCAACTATAAACTACTAATTGTACTCCTTGTGGTCTCAGTGCTTCTGTTTTATCTCTTGCTTTGTTCTCTGTCCCTGAGAAGGAAAGCAAAAGACATTTTGGGAACCTTTTCTTCTCCCACTAATTCTTGGATTCAAAAGCTAGTAGTAGCAGGAATTTTCCAGTTCAATGAAAACAATTAAGATGCCCCTGGGGCTGTTTAGCCTATGGTTGGTGTAATAAGGAATAAACAACTAATTTAGTTCTGAACCAAATAAAGATTTTAAGTGCTGAGATAGCCCAATTTTCCCAGCCCAAACTGAGGCCCATTATTGGCTTCATTAATGTCATGTAAGTTTGGGGGTTGATGTTTTTGAAGGGAAAATCAAGAATTTCTGACTGTAGTAAGAGGGCTTTAGTCACAGAACCGATGTATCAGAAATGCATAAACTGACATTTTGGGACTATCCCTTTAAACTCATACCATAAAGAAGAACTGCTGTCCCTGCCACCCACCATGGTTGGTTGAGTAGGAGTTTTCAGAATTGAAATGATGATTGAAATAAAGATGAAATATACGTGGTTATTTTATTCAGTGCTTTTATAACTGACCTTCCCAGCTCATGTCTGCACTTAATTTTCTGTCATTGTGCTTTTCACAGTTTCATATTCAAAGTGATGGTGGGAAGATTTAACATGGTGGCCACCAAATAAGTTCAGCTTCTCATTCTTACTATGCCCACTCTACCCCCACCTTGTTTAATGGAAACATTCAATTCAGTGATTCAGGCATCAATTTCAAAGTTTGTATACAGATTTTTAAAGAGGTTGAAAAGAAAGTATTATGATCAGTAGAAAAAATTTGCTCACTGATTTTAAATACAGGTATTATGCTATCACATAATTACACTCATCTCACATGCTAGTAAAGTAATACTTGAAATTCTCCAAGCCTGGCTTCAGCAATACATGAACCGTGAACTTCCAGATGTCCAAGCTGGTTTTAGAAAAGTCAGAGGAACCAGAGATCAAATTGCCAACATCCGCTGGTTAATGGAAAAAGCAACAGAGTTCCAGAAAAACATCTATTTCTGCTTTATTGACTATGCCAAACTGTGGAAAATTCTGAAATGGATGGGAATACCAGAACACCTGACCTGTCTCTTGAGAAACCTATATGCAGGTCAGGAAGCAACAGTTAGAACTGGACATGGAACAACAGACTGGTTCCAAATAGGAAAAGGAGTACGTCAAGGCTGTATATTGTCACCCTACTTATTTAACTTATATGCAAGTACATCATGAGAAATGCTGGGCAGGAAGAAGCACAAGCTGGAATCAAGATTGCCAGGAGAAATATCAATTACCTCAGATATGGAGATGACACTACCCTTAAGGCAGAAAGTGAAGAGGAACTAAGGAGCCTCTTGATAAAAGTGAAAGAAGAGAGTGAAAAAGTTGACTTAAAGCTCAACATTCAGAAAACTAAGATCGTGGCATCTTGTCCCATCACTTCATGGGAAATAGATGGGGAAACAGTGGCTGACTTTGTTTTTGGGGGGCTCCAAAATCACTGCAGATGATGCTTGCAGCCATGAAATTAAAAGACGCTTACTCCTTGGAAGGAAAGTTATGACCAACCTAGATAGCATATTGAAAAGCAGAGACATTAATTTGCCAACAAAGGTCCATCTAGTTAAGGCTATGGTTTTTCCAGTAGTCATGTATGAATGTGAGAGTTGGACTATAAAGAAAGCTGAGCACAGAAGAATTGATGCTTTTGAACTGTGGTGTTGGAGAAGATTCTTGAGAGTCCCTTGGACTGTAAGGAGATCCAACCAGTCCATCCTAAAGGACATCAGTCCTCAATGTTCATTGGAAAGACTGATGTTGAAGCTGAAACTCCAATACTTTGGCCACCTGATGCGAAGAGCTGACTTAATGGAAAAGACCCTGATACTGGGAAAGATTGAGGACTGGAGGAGAAGGGGATGACAGAGGATGAGATGGTTGGATGGCATCACCAACTCAATGGACATAGGTTTTGGTGGACCATGGGAGGTGGTGATGGACAGGGAGGCCTGGTGTGCTGCGGTTCATGGGGTTGCAAAGAGTCGGACACACATGAGTGACTGAACTGAACTGATTATGTTTGAAAGTCTGTCTATATATTGGGAAAGTATGCCAAACTGACAGAAATTACTGAAAACCAGATAAATTGCCATGAAAAGCAGGGAACAGGTTTGGGTTGAGTACCTATGGTTCTCAACAGTCTGGGTGATTACTAACCAGTACACTGAAAAAATTGCTCCCAACCTTACTGTAATATTGTGGAGCCTTGCCTTCCTATGGAGTTGAAATTCCCAAGTTTTTTAGATGAAATAGAAGGACCTTCTGCTATAGCTTCTCACTCACCCAGTCCATGAGGGGAACCCCAATGTAGATAGAAAATTGCTCCTTAGTATTAGTTAGCCATGTGAATAAAATTCATACCAACTAATAGCACCCCCACCATTTTCCAAAAGCGTATCATTATAGTCCACTATAGTGAGATGTAATATCTGCATTTAGTTTGTAATTTTAACTAATCGAGTTTACAGAGTGACAGCCCTGTGTTTCTCCCATGCATTTTAAATCTAGTTTTAATTTATATCAGCAGTTCAGGAACAGATTATTTGCTAAATGCAGGTGGCAGACCACTTTTCTCTCTGATGTCCATCTGTGAAGCCCTATGAGACTTCACTAAAATGATAAATTGAAATGTCTGGCGGGAACCAGCTTGTTACACAGAACAGTGGTGAACACAATTGGAAAGCCTGCTTGCTACAGCAGAGACCACAGGTGGTAGTTTGTAATAAGGCATCTGTGGATGTTAAGGACTTTTGAAGCTGTTTGATTTTGTTTTTCCTTTTTTTTTTTTTTTTTTCCGCTTGACCGAGAGATTCCTGGTTAAGCTACCATCTCTTTTCTTACGGTTTGTGTGTGTGTGTTATCAGAAACACTGCTTTTACATTTCAAATAGGTTCAAGACCCCGTTTTTATTCTAATATTTCTTAGAATCATGAATTGGCTAACAGTTGATATGAATCAAGTATCATGTCTCCTCTAGAGACACAGAGCACAGCTTTTTGAAACACCACCGATATCCTTATTAAACCCGCTTTTATATAGAGAAATAAGCATGATGCAGCGTCTATAATGCTTATAAGAAAAGAAATATTCAATTTTAGTCAATAAACAGGATAATTAAAATAATGGCTTTATTTTTATGGAATCGAGATGATAAGTGTCAGAACAGCAGCATTGGAGGGAATCACACAATTCATCCATCCGGTCACCAAGTGATGAATGACTTAGTTTCTTTGTCAAATGGTCATTTGCACCCACTTAAATTCTTCCAGTGATAGAAAACACCTCCTCTTAAAGACAGTCATTGCACTTTCAAAATGTCTCTTGGCTTTTGTGTAATTTATCTCCAGTGAGCCGATCTCTCTCTCTCTCACTCTTTTTTTTTTTTTTACTTAAAAGAGATTCCTGTTAGATTGTTTATTTTTTCATCAGACATTTATTGAAAATCAACTCTGTACCAAGCATGGAGCCAGGTTTGTAAACTGCGTGAATGAAAAGTATACAGTCCTCCTCCCCCACCCACCAAAGAACTCAACTTCAGATAAGGGCAACAGGAAAGAAAAACAAAAGATTGCAGTACAGTGTGGTAAATGCTGTGTTAGTAGTCAGCATGGAGTCAGACAGGACTGTGTTAAGAAAGCACAGACCCTTGATGTATGGGCAGGCTTTGAGGAGGTGTATTTAAGATCAGTCCTGTACAATGAACTGGAAATATTAAGACAATATAAGATTTTAAAAAGAGTAAAAAAAATTTCTCATGTAGTTCAGTTTTCAGATCTATTTAGAAATGTCAGAAATGTATGTGCTGACTGAATTTGTACAAACAAACAAACAAAAAGAGCAAAATATAATAGCTCCTTAAGTTTCATAATGCTCTTTTTGTGGAAACTCTGTCCAGATTCTCAGTTAACCCAGACTGAATGTTGGTCGACTGGACTCCCTTCCCTGGCCCAGTGGCTCCAGGATCTACCTCTGATTCACGCTGGTGCTCTGGGCTATCCATACAGCCCTTCACTTGAGCCTCATTGCAGTGCTCGCAGGTAAACACTGTGGTCTGCATCGTGTGGCACGTTTCTTCTGAGGAAACTTGTAACTCCACCAGTTACGAGTAGCGAGAACAGTGAGTCTGAGGTTACTAAAATGGAGCTGTGTGGTTGGAGTTACATGGAGGTGGTATCCCCAGCTGATCTCTGAATGCTATGAGAGTGTATTCTCGGGGGTGCTGTCCAACTTGCATGCAGCTTAAACCCATGGAAGCCAGGCCGTGTGTTGCCCTAGCTGATGTCTGGATTGCAGGGGGGGATGCCATCTCGTGTGGGCTTCTGGTTACTTCTTCCTTCTGACATTTGTATGAGGTTCTTGGGGTTTTGGTCAGTATTGGCAAACATGTTCCACAACACTAGGTTTGCCATTTGTCTTTATTGTAAGAAACAGAAGTCTGTGCTTTGTATTTGAGTGGCATTTAGTGATCATTTTAGGACTGCTGCTAGAATTTTATGTTGGATAATAAAGTTATATGTGTGCCTGTGTATAGATATATATGTCACTTTAAAGTGTTGATTCCTTTGCTCCTAATCTGTGTATATGTATTTGTGTATATATATGTATGGAATGTATGTGATACAATTATATATATGCAATTTTTTTAAAAAGTGATCTTTCAAACTCTTACTCTTATGTTATCAAATTGGGATATTAGTGAGAAATGGTATCCTGTCTGCCTTTTAAGAACTTTCTGACCTGTTGTTACATTGAACCTTTACTCTAGAAAATGTGGAACGATGTAATGTTTTTTCAAAATTTATAATATTAGTAGAGCTGTCTTTAAGGTTTTGGTGCATTTAGACATCAAATAACGATGAATACACACACAGTACAGATCATCACTAAACACAGATGTAAGTTTTCAGCACATTTATTTTTATTTAAAAGTTTGGGAAATTATTAGGTTTCAAGTTAATGTAAATATTGACTTTATAATAGTAATGTCTTTAATAAAAAAGACTAAATGTTTTCTTTTTATTCAGAGAAGACAAAATTCATATGATTAGCCTAAGAGTGCTAGAATGGTCTCACCAGATTTGTGTGGGTGCATACAAGGTTAGGCAGTAGCAATTTTGTTGCCATAGTGACCATTTAGAATCTAGTTTAATAGGCTGTGTAGGCAGGTTAATATAAAAGGGCTTGTTTTCAACATTGTGTAGTCAAACCAGCTTAGTGACTAACTGAAATAAATTTTGGGGAGACCGGGACAGGTCAAATCTTAAAAATACCCACACCCCTAGTACAGTGTTCAGCTTGAATGTTACCCATTTTGTGCTGCCACACTGAGCGATGGCAGTGTCCACCATTGAACGAGTGTAGGGAAACAAGAAACTGCCTGGCTCTGAACAGGGAATCCAAATTCTAATTCTTCATGCCATCATTCTCTTTCAACTTCTGATTCAGCTTCAATTCAGAATGGATGCTAAAGTTTTTTCCTTTTATAGAGAAATAATTAATTTTAAACAAAATTACAAATAGGGTATTGGGTAAATATGTCTTTGGAAGCCCCCTGGTTAAATTTTTACTTTTTCTATTGTCCCACTTAGAAGTGAGTCTCTTTTTACACCTGAGAAAAGTGAGTGAGTAAAGATAAGAATGAAGAATAAAGCATTCAGAGAAGAAAATGTTGTTTTCATGTTTAGTTATCATTAGGGTGTACATGGCACCCCACTCCTGTACTCTAGCCTGGAAAATCCCATGGATGGAGGAGCCTGGTAGGCTGCGGTCCATGGGGTCGCTAAGAGTCGGACACGACCGAGTGACTTCACTTTCACTTTTCACTTTCATGCACTGGAGAAGGAAATGGCAACCCACCCCAGTGTTTTTGTCTGGAGAATCCCAGGGACGGGGAGACTGGTGGGCTGCCATCTATGGGGTCGCACAGAGTCGGACACGACTGAAGTGACTTAGCAGTACTAGTAGTAGTAGGGTGTACCATTCGATTGTGGTGAATATATTTGTTTACTTTATAACTTATTTTCAGCAGTATTTTGTTGCTATTCATTTTTTTCCCAAAATACCATTTGACAAAAAAGGAAGAAATATTAAAAGAATATTATATTGTATTTCTGAGATTCTGCAACAACACTGATGATATGATGAACCATCATTCTAATGACAGATTTGGGGAAGGGGAGACAAAACTGTTAAAATATGCAGTGAGAACAAGGCAACTTCTAATTACAGAAATGTCAAAATGTGATTGAATAATTCATCTTAGGCATGAAAAAATATGGAAATTGAGAATAAAAATTATAATCATGAGTCAGAAGATTGAAACATTAAGGGGAGAATGAAAAATATAGGTCATGCAGAAGTTACTATCTTTACAGTTTTGTTCTGATGGTAAAATACAAAGTTTTTAAAATATCTGGAGAGACAGCTTATGTCTATTAGAAACTTTGACAGGTTTTATTTTATACCTGTAACCAGGTTTATTAGTTTTGAATCACATTTAGTTACTACCTCTAAAATAAAATGTGTGCCTAAACTTTAAGTATATTAATAAAAAAATAGTTTGGCACCAAATGCTTATTTTCTTTGTTTTGGGCAGCAAGAAAAATGTGGATTTACTAACAGGAAGGATGAATGAGCATCAGACTTTGAAATAAATTCTGGAGAAACATCAATGTTTAACATCTAGGGAGGTCAATAAATAGAAAGTTAAATTTAAGGTCAAAACTAGCTTGGGAGTAAGAGAGCAGAGATGTCTTATTAAAGACAAGAACAGGAGTTCAGAAATGGTCCAACCAAAATGAAGTCTGTTGAACAATTTGCCTTCTCAGTGTTTATCATTCCACAGTATTGCTTCTTGAGGGTCCCAAACAAACTTCCATTGAGACTGGACTATATTTCAATTATATTACCATACATTATTTGATTGGTTACCCTATATTGATCTGACTCATCTGTATTAAAGTAGATGTGAAAGAAAATAAAATCGGCTTTATTTAGACCTTTAAAGATATGACGGTCTCACTGCCTTACCTGTTGCCCCGTGTGCTTCTGCATCTGCTGACCTCACATATCCTCAGGGTTCTTACCATACGCACTGTTGCAGGTGCTTCCCTCACACAAGCCTGGCAAAGGACTGACTGTTTCACGGAAGATAGTGTACACTTTGCAACCTCTATGATTTTTCTATATGATTTTCCATGTTTGGGATGCCTTTCTCTCCTTTGGCTCTTTTTGGCTCTCTTTTCAAATAATTCTTTCCAGATGTTATTAGGGGCTTCCCTGGTGGCTCAGATGGTAAAGATTCTGCCTGCTATGCAGAAGACCTTGGTTTGATCCCTGGGTCAGGAATATCCCCTAGAGAAGGGAATGACTTCCCACTCGAGTATTCTTGCCTGGAGAATCCCATGGACAGAGGAGCCTGACCAGCTACAATGCATGGTGTTGCAAGAGTCTGACATGATTCAGCAACTCACACACACACATACACACACACACACACACACACACACGCACACGTTATTAGTTCTCCGAGTCTCTCCTTAAATACCACCTGCCATGTAATATCTCCTGATTGCTTCAGTTAAAAATCTCTAAGGACTTATTTATCAGTATTATATTGCACTTAAGAGTGTTGTCTTTTAAACTAAAAGCAGCAATACCGACAACTATTGATTTGAATACCAATTCTCTCTTTACCTAGTTTCTATAAGTTTAGCAAGTCTTTCAGTCATCATTTCCTTATGTGTAAAGTTAAATTGTCTTGTTACAAAGTTGGTGTGAAGAGGAAGCAATCTGGTGTGTAAATAAGCACCAACTAAATGACAGCTGCTTTGATTACCAGCATGGCATGTAATACCACCATTTCTCATCTGTTATCACTCTAATGGTAGAATGTCAGTTCTTGAGCACATAAAATGTGCTTTACTGTATAATCTCACTTCTTATGATAAGATTGATTTTCAACCCACATGTGTAAATTGTTTTTTTTCTTCTAGAGAGTGGTTATACTTAACAGTTTTATACCATCTTCAATGAATATAATATGTCATAGTTTTCAAAATAGTCTTCCTTGTTGTTTTATGCCACACAGTGACATTTGTAGAAATTGCTTAATATACATTAAATGATTACAGTTCCTCTGACCAGGTATTTCTTAGAAAAGTGTGTGTGTTTTTTTTTTTAATAAGTGTGGATTGAATGGAGAAAACCTGGAAGCATTTCTCCCAAGATTAGGAACAAGACAAGAACATTGACTCACACCACTTGAAATCAACATAATATTGGAATCCCTAGCCGTAGCAGCCTGACAACAAGAAGAAATAAAGCCAGATTGGAGAGGAAGAAGTAAAACGATCGCTACTGACCGATGACATAGTATTATATATAGAAAAAGATGCCACCAAAAAATGACAATTTTGTCAAATTTTCAGGTATAAAATTAATATATAGAAATCTATTGTGTTCCTATATATTAACAACAAAATACCAGAGAGAAAAATTAAGGGAATGATTCCATTTACAATCACGTCAAAAAGAATGCTGTACTTGGAAAACTTGGAAAACTATTCACTGATGAATGAAATTAAAGATGGCCCAGACACATGGAAAGATACACCAAGCCTGTGGACTGGAAGAATTAATATTGCTAAAATGACTATTTTCCTCAAGACAATCTACAGATTCAGTGCAATCCCCATCAAGATACAATGACATTTTCCATGAAACTAGAACAAAATAGTTTTAAAATTTTTATGGAAACACAAAATACCAAATAGACAAAACAATCTTGAGAAAGAACAGTGCTGAAAGAAACATGCTTCCTGACTTCAGACTATACTACAAAGCTACAGCCTTCAAAACCATATGGTACTGGCACAAAAACAGACATACAGATCAATAGAACAGAATAGAAAGCCCAGAAATAAATTCATATGTTTTATAATTATTTGGTTTATGACAAAGGAGACAAGAATATATACACAATGGAAGACATACAGTCTCTTCAATAAGTGGTGTTGGGAAAATTGGACAGCTACGTGTAAAAGAGTGAAATTAGAACATCTATCACCATGTAAAAAAATAAACTCAGAAAGAATTAGAGAACTACATTAAGACTGGATACTATAAAGTTTCTAGAGGAAAAACATCAAAGAACACTCTTTGACATAAATCACAGCTTTTTTTTTTATCTCCTAAAGTAAAGGAAATGAAAGGAAAAATAAACAAATCGGACCTATTTAAACTTAAAGCTGTTGTATAGCAGAGGAAACCATTGAAAAAATGAAATGATAACCTACTGAACAGGAGAAAATACTTATAAATATTATGAATTATGACCAATAAGGTTGTTGTTGTTCAGTCAAGGAATCAGTTGTGTCTGATTCCTTTTGACTGCATGGACTGCAGCACACCAGGCTCCTCTGTCCTACACTGTCTTCCAGAGTTTGCTCAAAGTCATGTCCATTGAGTCAGTGATGCTGTTAATGGCTAATCATCTCATCCGATACTTCCGCCTTCTCCTTTTGCCTTCAAACTTTCCCAGCATAAGGATCTTTTCCATGAGTTGGCTCTTTGCATCAGGTGGCCAAAGTATTAAAGCTTTAGTATCAGTCCTTCCAAGGGTTATTCAGAGTTGATTTCCTTTAGGATTGACTAGTTTTTCTCTTTGCAGTCCGAGGTACTCTCAAGAGTCTTCTCCAGCACCACAGTTCAAAAGCATCAGTTCTTCAGTGCTCAGCTGGTCCAGTTCTCACATCTGTACATGACCAGTGGGAAAACCATAGGTTTGACGTTATGGACCTTTGTCAGCAAAGTGATGTCTCTGCTTTTTAACATGCTATCTAGGTTGACAACAGCTTTCCTTCTAAGGAGTGAGAATCTTTTAGTTGCATGTCTATGGTCACTGTCTGCAGTGACTTTGGAGCCCAAGAAAAGACAATCGGTCATTGCTTCCGCTTTTGCCCCTTTCTGTTTGCCATGAAGTGATGGTATCAGATGCCACAATCTTAGGTTTCTGAATGTTGAGTTTTAAGCCAGATTTTTCACTCCCCTCTTTTGCCCTCATCAAGCAGCTCTTTAGTTCCTCTTCACTTCCTACCGTTAAAGTGGTATCATCTACATATCTGAGGCTGTTGATATTTCTCCCAGCAATCTTGATTCCAGCTTGTGATTCATCCAGCCCAGCATTTTGCAGGAGGTACTCTGTATATAGATTAAATAAACAGGATGACAATGTACCGCCTTGAGGTACTCCTTTCCCTAATGTGAAACAAATCAGTTGTTCTATGTCCAGTTCTAACTGTTGTTTTTTGACCTGCATACAGGTTTCTCAGGAAACAGATAAGGTGGTATTCCCATCTCTGTACAATTTTTCCACAGTTTGTTGTGATATGCACATTCAAAGGCTTTAGTGTAGTCAATAGAACAGAGGTAGATGTTTCTCTGGAATCCCCCTTGCTTTCTCCATGATCCAGTGAATGTTGGCAATTTGATCTCTGGTTCTTCTGCCTTTCCTAAATCCAGCTTGCACATCTGGAAATTCTTGGTTCACATAGTGCTGAAACCTAGTTTGAAGAATTTTGAGCATTACCTTGCTAGCATGTGAAATAAGCACAGTTGTGTGGTAGTTTGAATGTTCTTTGGCACTGCCCTTCTTTGGGATTGGAATGTTAACAGACCTTTTCCAATCCTTTAGCCGCTACTGAATTTTCTAAATCTGCTGACACATTGAGTGCAGCACTTTAACGGCCCCATATTTTAGGATTTGTAATAGCTCAGCTGGAATTCTGTCATCTTCACTAGCAGCTTTGTTCATAGTAATGCTTCCTGAGGCCCACTTGACTTCACACTCCATGTTGTCTGGCTGTAGGTGAGTGACCACAGCATCACGGTTATCCAGTTCATTAAGACCTTTGTTGTATAGTTTTTCTTGTGTATTCTTACCACCTCTTCTTAATCTCTTCTGTTTCTGTTAGATCTTTACCATTTCTGTCCTTTTTTGTACCCATCCCATCCTTGCATGAAATGTTCCCTTGATATCTTCAGTTTTCTTGAAGAGATCTCTAGTTTTTCCCATTTTATTGTCTTCCTCTATTTATTTTTTTGCATTGTTTATTTAAGGTCTTCTTTTTTCTTCTTGCTTTTCTCTGAAACTCCACATTCCATTGGGTATATCTTTCCCTTCCTCCCTTGCCTTCATTTCTCTTCTTTCCTCAGTTACTAATATTTGTAAAGTCTCCTCAGAAAACCACTTTGCCTTCTTGCATTCCTTTTCCTTCAGATGGTTTTGGTAACTGCCTTCTGTACAATGTTACAAACCTCTGTCCTTCGGTCTTCACATATGGTATACATATTTCAAATCAGTCATTTTTTAAAAAAGAACACTTTTGAGTACTGTTTATATTATTATCAGTCAAAGAAAATTCAGAGATTTACTTGTTATGAATATTTTGTTAAGCAGGAAACAAAATATTGAAGAAACAAGGACCTTTCAAAGCCAAAACTGATATGAAGCTCAGAGGCATGTCATTGCAGGATGGCTTATAACGTGAACATCAGGAAGCTGTTTAACCTTCAAAATTATTTGTTATCATAATGAGATTTTCCAGATGGTTAAGGATTGTTTAAAAGTGATTATCTTATATCATTTTTGGAAGATGACTTAAATTATATTTATAATTATTAGTGACAGTTATAAAACATAACCTATATTGAGTTTGTTATGTTTATGAAATAAGCTAAAGTTTTACTTACATGGCTTTGAAGTTGCTCATGCTTAAGCAACTGGTTTTGTTGCTCAGGGATCTTCAAGCTCAGTATCCATTTTATTTTATTTATTATCCCATTTCTTTAAACATTTATATTTCTACAACATAATACAATTGAAAATAATTCATTGTTCTTTGTTGACCACTTAGATGCATAAGTACTTTTCAGTACTCTGAGGAAGTAAGATTTTCTCCTGGTTATGAAGTAGGGATATAAAATGAGAGTGCTGAAGGTATTTAAAAATAGACTTAATACAAATGTTATCATTGACATACTTCAGCGGGATTACTGTAGTTTCTTTATCTGCGGCATCAAGAACCTTGTAGAAAGATTTTTGTT
Organism: Capricornis sumatraensis; assembly: GCF_032405125.1. NCBI lineage: Eukaryota > Metazoa > Chordata > Mammalia > Artiodactyla > Bovidae > Capricornis > Capricornis sumatraensis. The sequence goes on along the minus strand of NC_091091.1, from coordinate 8,257,830 downwards.
AAAAGTACTTATACACACATACACACACAAGGGTGTGGGATATTTTGGAAGTTTCAAGAGCAAATGGCATAGGAAGAGCCAAGGTAAGAAAGGGAGAGACTTTGGGTACAGAATGCTATGGTAGAGACAAGGTGCTTATCTGTTGCTGAAAATATTAACACTGAAAAGAGATCAAGGAGCGATCTCGAGTGATTTCTAATAATACTTGTTCACTTGTTCAGTCATGTAAAGAGATCAAGGAGCGATCTTGAGTGATTTCTAATAATACTTGTTCACTTGTTCAGTCATGTCTGACTCTGCAACCCATGGACTGCCCTGTCCATCACCAATTTCTGGAGCTTACTCAAACTCATGTCCATCGACTTGGTGATACCATCCAACTGTCTCATCCTCTGTTTACCCCTTCCCCTCCCCCCTTCAATCTTTTCCAGCATCAGGATCTTTTCCAATGAGTCAGTTCTTTGCATCAGGTGGCCAAAGTATTGGAGCTTCAGTTTCAGCATCAATCCTTTCAATGAATATTCAGGGTTGATTTCCTTTAGGATATACTGGTTTGGTCTCCTTGCTGATAATACTTAGAGCTATTAAATGGTAGCCTCAATTAACATTAATCATTTCAATGTGACAAGATTTACAATTATATTACCGTAATGAACTTTGAAGAATTAAGGAACAAAAAATCACCAAGTTAGAAAAAAAATAATCCATTGAAAACAGCTGATTAAAATTATTACCAATTATTGCTGAGACTGTTTCTAAAGATCCTGTTATAGCCAAAAGTATGTATTATTTATGCAGTTTTATTGTTTAAACCATACCCTTTTAGGGAACATAATGTTAACTTACTCTATAAAATATTTGTTATGCTAAATATATAATAATCAGTGATGGGGTTTTCTTTTGTTGTTTACAACTTATCCTGTCAGTCACCGAGTTAAACAATTATCTTCTCTTTATAGCAAAGAAATTGTGTGCAATAAATTCCAAGTTTATTAAGGACTACTAATCAGGACCTTGGTCTAGTGTTTCTAGTAATTTGAGCAGAGACACTAATACACTAAATTTCACAATGCATGCCCAACCCTCAGATACATGAACTTTAGGGCTCATCATAAAAGGGAAGAGAAGGGTGAAGAGAGAACTGTATTTTGAAAATACCTTGTGAGTAGGAAATAATCATTTACATATTAGTGTCTGGAAGAACTGCAGCAGGCAAGCAGTAGGAGGGCTAGCACTGTTCCCATTCTGTGCTGTGCTTAGTCACTCGGTCGTGTCCAACTCTCTGTGACCCCTCTGTCCATGGAATTCTCCAGGCAAGATTAAGGAGTGAGTTGACATGCCCTCCTCTAGGGAATCTTCCCAACCCAGGGATTGAACCCAGGTCTCCCACATTGCAGGTGCATTCTTTACCATTTGAGCCAGCAGGGAAGTCCATTCCCATTCTACTGACTTAGTATATTTAGTGGCAGACTACATCCTTGGGTTGGGAAGATCCCCTGGAAGAGGGCACGGCAACCCATTCCAGTATTCTTGCCTGGAGAATCCTCATGGACCAAGGAGTCTGGCAGGCTACAGTCCATGGGGTCTGGAAGAGTCTAACACAACTGAGTGGCTAAGCGCAGCATGCAACATTTTTCTAAGTTCACACCCATATGCAGGAACTTCTTATACAATGTCCATCATTTTTTCTCTACCCCAAATCTCAGTATATAGTAAGAAGTACCAAATACAGCCCTTTCTATCTGATATAAAATTTGAAGCTCTGTGTGATTCACTACATAGATGTATTAGAAATGAACAAGCAGGTGAGGGGAGGGCTTTGGTTCTCTGACTGTTGTTGCTGAGGAGTGTTTTGGTTTGTGTATTTCCTTCTGAAGCTACCTCTTGCATGTGTGTGTGTGTGTGTGTGTGTGTGTGTGTGTGTGTGTGTGTGTGTGTGTGTGTGCTCAATCGCTTCAGTCGTGTCCGACCCTTTGGGATCCTGTGGACTGTAGCTAGCCAGGCTTCTCTCTCCATGGGATTCTCCTGGCGAGAATACTGGAGGGGGTTGCCATTTCTTACTCCAGAGGATCTTCCTGACTCAAGGATTGGACCTGTGTCTCTTACATCTCCAAAGAACCCACTGGCAGGTGGGTTCTTTGCCACTAGTGCCACCTGGGAAGCCCAAGCTATTTCATACAGGCATTCAAATGTAAATGCCAGATGAAGCCTCAGATCCTGCCTTGACTGGCCATGGACCCCAGGGCCTCCCAGGAGTGTGGCCTTCGTGAACAGACTGGTAGGTGTTATGGCATAAATTTCTTTCCTTGTTACTGAGAAAAAAAAAATTGAGTAGGAAAAATGGTTATAAACTCTGAAGGGTGCCATTTTGAAAGCAGAGCCGAGGTATTCATTATGGCAGAGTTTAAAATTGTTTCAATTCTCAAGTGAAAACTTTTTTACCTAAAACATGGTTTAGGTTACAGCATCAGGGCTGTTAAGTAATTCAACACAAGAGCATGGGGTTTTTTTCACTTGTGGCAGAACCCAACTAAGCTTTATCCATTTTCTCTTACCCATAATCACGATGGATGGCTCATCTGAAGAAAGTCTCTTTAGCCATAATTAACTGTAAGCTCTCTGAAGGCAGGTATTTTAGTCTATAGTTAGTCAAGGTTTTTGTCTGAGTTATTAGAACAATGCCCGGTAGATGATTAATGAAAAGAGGAAAACCTGAAGAGGTAATGGGTTATCTGAAAATGAAACTGCTGCTGCTGCTGCTAAGTCGCTTCAGTCGTGTCCGACTATGTGCAGCCCCACAGACGGCAGCCCACCAGGCTCCCCCGTCTCTGAGATTCTCCAGGCAGGAACACTGGATTGGGTTGCCATTTCCTTCTCCAATGCATGGAAGTGAAAAGTGAATGGGAAGTCGCTCAGTCGTATCCTACTCTTAGCGACCCCATGGACTGCAGCCTACCAGACTCCTTCGTTCATAGGATTTTCCAGGCAAGAGTACTGGAGTGGGGTGCCATTGCCTTCTCCGGAAAATGAAACTAAGGATTACAATATATAAGTACCTAAAATGACTTTATTTCAGTAAGAATAAATAAGTAATCTAATCCTCAATTTATGTGAAGTGAGAATTATATACAATTTCCAATATAAGATTACCTGTGTGTTTGCTCCAATTTGAATATAAACTGTAGAAGTTGACGGGATAAAAGCTCTTTTTTTCCCCCTTCTTGAGCTATATAAGCAAGGTCAGGTTGAGACAGTGGTTTAAAAGGTGTTTTCTGAAGTGCATTTCTGTTTTGCAATGTTCTGAATATTTAGGAACTGAATTGCAGTGTTGGTAACACTCTGGATACCCACATGCAATTTATTTCTCTGATGCCAAGGTAGGCAAATAAATCTCATGGTAAGAGCTAACCCAGCAGACTAGTAAGAGTTGACAGGAGTGCTTTCGCGAAAAGGATTTGCGGCCTTTTTTGGTCTCCTGGTACGGCTGCCAGGATCAGTTAGTGATGCTGCCACAGTCAAGGAGTGGAAAGCATAGCATGTGTTTTCAAGCGCTTGCTATCTCTGGTTTATTCAATTGTGTCAATGTTCATTATTATTATGGTGCTATTTATTTATTTTTTTTTATTTAATTTTAAAATCTTTAATTCTTACATGTGTTCCCAAACATGAACCCCTCCTCCCACCTCCCTCCCCATAACATCTCTGTGGGTCATCCCCATGCACCAGCCCCAAGCATGCTGTATCCTGCGTTGGACATAGACTGGCGATTCAATTCTTACATGATAGTATACATGATAGAATGCCATTCTACCAAATCATCCCACCCTCTCCCTCTCCCTCTGAGTCCAAAAGTCTGTTATACACCGCTGTGTCTTTTTTCCTGTCTTGCATACAGGGTCGTCATTGCCATCTTTCTAAATTCCATATATATGTGTTAGTATACTGTATTGGTGTTTTTCTTTCTGGCTTACTTCACTCTGTATAATCGGCTCCAGTTTCATCCATCTCATCAGAACTGATTCAAATGTATTCTTTTTAACGGCTGAGTAATACTCCATTGTGTACATGTACCACAGCTTTCTTATCCATTCATCTGCTGATGGACATCTAGGTTGTTTCCATGTCCTGGCTATTATAAACAGTGCTGCGATGAACATTGGGGTACATGTGTCTCTTTCAATTCTGGTTTCCTTGGTGTGTATGCCCAGCAGTGGGATTGCTGGGTCATAAGGTAGTTCTATTTGCAATTTTTTAAGGAATCTCCACACTGTTCTCCATAGTGGCTGTACTAGTTTGCATTCCCACCAACAGTGTAGGAGGGTTCCCTTTTCTCCACACCCTCTCCAGCATTTACTGCTTGCAGATTTTTGGATCGCAGCCATTCTGACTGGTGTGAAGTGGTACCTCATTGTGGTTTTGATTTGCATTTCTCTGATAATGAGTGATGTTGAGCATCTTTTCATGTGTTTGTTAGCCATCCGTATGTCTTCTTTGGAGAAATGTCTATTTAGTTCTTTGGCCCATTTTTTGATTGGGTCGTTTATTTTTCTGGAATTGAGCTGCATAAGTTGCTTGTATATTTTTGAGATTAGTTGTTTGTCAGTTGCTTCATTTGCTATTATTTTCTCCCATTCAGAAGGCTGTCTTTTCACCTTGCTTATATTTTTCTTTGTTGTGCAGAAGCTTTTAATTTTAATTAGATCCCATTTGTTTATTTTTGCTTTTATTTCCAGAATTCTGGGAGGTGGATCATAGAGGATCCTGCTGTGATTTATGTCGGAGAGTGTTTTGCCTATGTTCTCCTCTAGGAGTTTTATAGTTTCTGGTCTTACATTTAGATCTTTAATCCATTTTGAGTTTATTTTTGTGTGCGGTGTTAGAAAGTGATCTAGTTTCATTCTTTTACAAGTGGTATTATTGATGCTATTTATTTTTAAACATTGGGAAAAAACAGTTTTAGGGCAAATGTAAGATATACACACATAGACACATACATTATGTGTATCAGAAAACTCTAAAACTATATATGTGTGTATATATATATATATATGGGGATAGAAATACAGTTCTTTTCTTAAGTGAAGAATAATTGCTTTATAGAATTTTGTAGTTTTCTGTCATACATCAATAAGAATCAGCCATAGGTACACCCTAGTTCTTTAAATTGGACAAGAAAATATTGTTGGGGATCCAGATACCAGAAATGATATTGCTAACATGTAACCAGGCAGTTGATCTCTAATCTACACAGCTCTATGATATCTGCATTTCAAATATGAAGCTCAGTTGAGTAACCTGCTAGAGCCCACGTGGATAGTGAGAACCTGAAACAAAAGTGAAATTCAAGCTTCTGACCCTGAGAGTAAGTCCTTTCTGTTACTCTTTCTGGTTTATTTTGTATATATCCTGGCTTCCCTGGTGGCTCAGAGGTTAAAGCGTCTGCCTGCAGTGTGGGAGACCTGGGTTCTACCCCTGGGTCAGGAAGATCCCCTGGAGAAGGAAATGGCAACCCACTCCAGTATTCTTGCCTGGAGAATCCCATGGATGGAAGAGCCTGGTGGGCTACCGTCCACTGGGTCGCAAAGAGTCAGACACAACTGAGCGACTTCACTTTCTGTATATATCCTGAGTGTGTGGTCAGTCATGTCCTACTCTTTGTGACTCCAATGGACTATAGACCACCAGGCTCCTCTGTCCATGGGATTTCCCAGGCAAGAGTACTGGAGTGGGTTAGCCTTTTCTCCTCCAAAGAATCTTCCCAACTCAGGGATCAAACATGTGTCTCCTGCACTGGCAGGTAAATTCTTTACCCCTGAGCCACATGGGGAAACCCCCTGCATATGTGAGCATGCATAGGAATAATGCATATATATATATATATATACACATATATATATAGACACATATATCACACTTTAAAAAATATTTAATTGTCTAAATTCTGAGAGAATTAAGAGCAAGTAGTTTGATCCATAAGTGAAACCAGCAACCTCTTTAGTTTAGAACACATGTTTATGTTTATGAACATCAGCAGTTCTCATTTTTGTGTGTCTTTTGATAGTTTTCCCTAGATGAGCTGCTATAAAAGTAAAGTTTTATCAGTTCTCCCAAGACTGGGATATTATCTTTTAAGCACATTTTGAATCCAAATAGAAATAGATAGGTATGTAGAGGGAAGTCTAAAATAAATCCCTCAGACTGGCATGCACACACACAAAAACCATAGTGATATACTTACATATTTTATACATGTAATTAAAGACTAGTGATATTCAGTATCTTGTGCTAAATCAGCATTGATTCAAGATGCAGAAAGAACTGGGCAGATGCTTTTGCTAATACATCTTCCATGTATCTCACCTTAGCATTGGCATCAGTATTTTAGCAATTATTTCTTTAACACCTACTTTGTGCCAGGGACTAGTCTAAACTGTGTACAATGGACAGTAAATGAATGTTCTATGAATGCCTAAACCTCAAAAAGGAAAGCAACAAAATTACCAAGAATTATCCAAACTCCACATGGAAAATCTGTGTGACACCTGCTCTGTGCAGTTTGGCTTCAGGAACATTTGCACAAAGTAAAACACCTGCAGAACAAAGACTGGAAAGGAAAAAAAATGCTCCTTTCATGCCTAGCTCGAGTAGAGAAGTATGTTGCAGACACTTGCTGTTGTGTGTTAGTATCTTGTGTGCCTTAATATTGTTGGAAGATTGTTTCCCTCAGACTTTAGCAGACAGCAATGGCTTCATGAATTTTAGTGGTAATACCTTAAGCATGTTTGTCAAGAAAACAAAAAGCTTTCAAAATACTAAATAACTGTGTCACTCTGTGGGATTTTACATTTTATATCTATGCTCTGCAGGCAGGCAGGCACCATATACATTTATTGTCAAATGTGTCACACAGGCATCATAAAAGCTTGAGGAAAAGGCCAATTTGGGGAAGAAGCGACCTCTGCTTGACTCAGCACTCTTCCATAGCTGGTTATCTAATCACAACACCGGTCTTTTATTGTCATTTTAGTTGTGTTTGTGAGTTTTGCTGTCTTAAGCATTTGTCCCTTTATCCAAGTTTGATTTTTTTTTTAATTGTTCAACCAGTAAGTGGTGAAATGCAGACTTGCAAAATTGTTTTCATTTCAAAAAAGAGCAGTTGTTTTACTAAATTCTCTCATGTATGATATTTGGGAAGTCATATGTCAATATCTTCCTAATGCCTATGTTAAACAAAAAAAGCAAAATGGAAAATATGTTAATGTAAATTGGGGTTAGGAAGGCAAAGTAGAAGAGTACATTTAATTTTAATATTTGTAATATGAAATATAGTCATTCAGTCAGTAGGTCAATAGACATTAGTAACCTCCCTCTTTTTGCCTAGGCCCTTTGATAAAGTAGAATCCTTTAATATTATCCTTTGTTATTCCTTTACCTATTAATGTGTGCATTTGTGCTTAGCACCCCACTCCAGCACTCTTGCCTGGAAAATCCCATGGACGGAGGAGCCTGGTGGGCTGCCTTCTATGGGGTCGCACAGAGTTGGACACGACTGAAGCGACTTAGCAGCAGCAGCATGACCAACTCTCTGCAACCCCATGAACTGTAGCCTGCCAGGCTCCTCTCTCCTTGGGATTGTCTAGGTAAGAATAGTGGAATGGGTTGCCATTCCCTCCTCCAGGGAATCTTACCAACCCAGGGACTTGAGTCTCCTACATTAGCAGGTAGATTCTTTGCCGCTGAGCCACCTGGGAAGACCCCTATATCTATTAAGTAGTACATTACTTCTTTAGTCATTAGACTAAGAAAAATGAGAAAAGTTGGTCATATTTCAAAGGATCTGCTGCATTCTTCAACTTCAGGTGTGAATTAAGTATCAGGCAAGGCTTGATGAGTTCTCACCTGCCCCCTATCACTCATCCATATGTTTCTGACACATCAGGTTTTCTATCAGACATTCTGATTTTCGTTCTAGGGTAGTTAGAGATACTCTTGATGGTGAGAGGGAAACAAACTTCCTTAGTTTAATAATTAGGACTCACCCAATGTTTTAGTTGAGTGCAAGTGTCTTCTACCACTCCTTGTGAACCATGATAACTGTTCTGCTGTGAAGGGTACAATTACATACATTTCCAGTCCATCCAAGTCCAAGCAAAGCATTTTGCAAGGATGAAATTGAATTTGTTTCTAAATTTCAGGCAGTGAATCATTGTTTCCTACTTCAAGGAACCTCTTTTTTTCTTTTCTGTCTATGATGTGCTCACTTAAAAATAAGGTGACCAGCTGTCCTGATTTGCCTGCTGTATAGGAATTTCAGTGCTACTCCCTAGAAACTCTGACATGGAGATGGCCATCAAGGTGAATTCCTGTCAGTTTGTCCTGGAAAAAAAATCCAGGTACGTAGTTTCCTTTTGCTGCTGCACCAAATTACCACAAACTGGTGTCTTGAAATGTCACAAGTAGATTCTCTTAATAGTTTTAAAGGTGAGAATTCCAACATGAGTTTAAAGTGCTGAAATACAGGTGTCAGCACATCTGCTTCCCTCTGAAGGCTCTGTTTGCCTTTTTCAGCTTGGCAACAGTTCCTGGTTATGGTCAGACTACAGGGAAGCCTGGCATGCTGTAGTCTATGGGGTAGCAAAGAGTCAGACATGACTGAGCAACTGAACTGAACTGATTGTCACTTGACCCTTCTCCCTCCTCCTTTGACTCTCTTATCTGTCTCTTATGAGGAACATTGAGATTACATTCAGAGCTCACTCAGTTAATCCAGGATAATTTCCCCATATCAAAATCCTTAATCATGTCTACAAAATCTTTTCTCTGAATAAGACAACATTCACAGGTTCGGGGGACTAGGATGTGGGCACCTCTGGGAGCCATTATTCAGCCCACCACACCAGGTTAAAAGTTTACTCTGCTGTTTACTACTGAGGCAAAGAAGTAATCATTTTTGAAATCACGTGGTAAATACTGGTTGGTGTTCACTGCACAGCTGTCTGCTGGTTTTGCACTATAATCTACAGTCAGGCTGCTAGGGTTCAAATCCTGACTGCACCAGCCACTTGGTGTGAGAACCTTGCTTGTGCTAACTTAATGCATTATGCCCCAGTTTCCTCATCTATAAGGTGGCTATGGTAATATAACCCACTTCACAAGGTAGTGGTGATAGGTTAATATTATAATTAAGGGCCTTAGAACAAGCTTGAAACATAGGAAGTTCTCAGCCAACCTGAGCTTCTGCCACTGATGTTCCTTCTAATGTTTGTTCATAATTGTGACATAATCTAGTCTTTCTTAAGTTTTTTTTCCACTTTTATTTCTTTCATATAATTGACTACAGTGCTGTGTAATGTTAAGGTGCACAGCATAATGGTTTGACTTACATGCAGGATGAAATGATCACAACAGTAAATGAAGGGACCAGCATCATCTCATATAGATATGACATGGAATTTTTTTTTCTTGTGATGATAATTCTTAGGGTTTACTCTCTGAGCAACTTTCATATATAATATATAGCAGTGTTAATTACATCTTTCATGTATAACATATAGCAGTGCTCATTACATCTATCATGGTGTACATTCCATCCATAGTACTTATTATCTTACAACTGGAAGTTTGTACATTTTGACTGCCTTTATCCAAATTTTTCCCCCACCCCAGCCTCTCATAACCACAAATCCAATCTCTTTTTCCGAGTCTGCTTGTTTTGAAGTGCAGTAGACCCATCACACTGTTACTTCCCATTACACAATGTAGTGATTTAATATTTTTATATATTTCAAACTGACCACGATAAGTCTAGTTATGATATGTCACCATACAAAGTCATTACATAATTATTGGCTATATTCCCTATACTGTATATTTCATACCCATGACTCATTTATTTTGCCTGTGGAAGTTTACCTCTTAATATCCCTCTAAAAAGGCTTAATCCAGCATTTTTAGATACTATCTTCCCTTAGTTTTTGCATTTTATATGATTATTTCATGGGAGATTCCAAATCAGTTTGTTTCTTTGAACATTTCTCTCTTTATTGTTACAGTTAAACAGAAGAGCTAGATGAGTTCAAGAATGCCATAATCCTGTTATCTTGGTTCTGGCAGATAGCCCTATTAAGGAGATAATTAAATTTTGTAATAATATTAGTAATCCCTTATGAACAAATAATAGTAAAAAAACAAATGTTCACTTGGGTGTTACATTATTATTTTCAAAGCCTTGTTACATCGCATTTGATGCCAGCTTAGTAGACACCTGCATTATAAATCCCTTCTGAGAACTTCATAACCACCCCTTTCTGAGTTTAGTAAACATGGATGGAGGGGCATGTGGAGTAAATAGACTTCCCACCAGGAAGGGCTGCTCATTCAGTGAAGGAGGTTCTGAGTTGTGTGCTGTGGTTTTTCTTTTTCCTGCTGAGCAAACAGCAGTTGGAGATGAGGGAGGAAAAGAGCTAATCAATTCTGGTTTTGTTTGTGTGTTTCTTGATTTTATTTCATTCCAAGGCAATCAGCTGAAGGGAAATAAACGGCTTATTAGAATGTTTAAAGCTGTACTTAGACCCTTTGTTTTCAGAACCAAAGCCAAGTTTTCAAAGCTTTTTCTTCTCAATGTTTTTCACTTCTCTTCAAAGGTAGCAAAATATAAATACATTCAGGGCACATAGCAGTTAGGGTGTTCATGAAGCCAGTGGAGAGAAAATGATTATAAGCACAGTCCCCTACCCCCAAGTATAATGAGAAGATGATTAAAAAATTGAAGCTCTTATTGCCAAAGTGGGAGAAAAAACTTCTGGATGCTATCACCTCAACTCCTTGTGTTGTTTTGAACACTGGTCAACATTCACAGAAAGCCCACATGTATTTGAAGGTGGGAAAATCCGGATCAAAGGTAAGAATACTCAGATGCAATGACATAAAAGAGAACAAAATACATCTATGTTTATGTATGCAGTATAAACCAGATATGTAGAGAAAAATGTTTTTATTTTAGCTTTCATTACTTGAGTAACAAAAGTTCAGGATTCTCTTCAAATTGGCACAAAAGTATAAATGTGATTTGATTTGAGCATCCTTAAATCCCTAGCATTCAAACACAAACCTTCTCAAGGCTGGAAAAAAAAATAACCTCTTTATAAGACTTATAGGTACAGCATCATACTTGAGTGGTAAACATAATATCCATTTAGATACCTGCATCTCAGCATATGTTTGCTTACTTGGTAGCATTTGTCGTGTACCAGCCATATTCCACATCTGACAACCGGGATGATGAAAGAGACAAGACATAATCCTTGCCCTCAGAGAGCTTACTGATACTTTTAATCTAGTAAAAGCACTTGCAAATCTGCTCTGTGGTATAGGCTTTCCTCGTCATGCTTTAAAGACATTTTTAGTGAATCACCAGTCTTAATGGATCCGATGGTCTTTATCTCAATAGGCAAACAGTGGTTTTCCTAGCCACCTCTTTCTGTTTTCACTATTCCCATGGCTTTTCTCATTCTTCCCATGGAGCAGCTATTGACAGGTATCCTTAACACTATGCTTCCTCCCCGCACCACCCCCCCACCTCCAATATCATTTATTTGCTAGAATAAAAATTTCTGTTTATTTGAGGAAATGAGAAGTATCCTTAGAAAGGAATATTCTGAATGTTAGGTGTGAATGGAGATGTGCATAATGACCTGGGATTGGTTTAAATCCATAAACTTGATTCCCTCAAATTGGTGTTCAAAGCTGTATTTACACAGATGTTCAGAGGCTCTGCCGTGGGCTCTTTTCAAGGACTGAGATTCTACATAGAATTATAGAAGTTATATGCACCTTTATCTGTGAAAACGATCAAGTGCTAAGGTATTAAACTCAGAGAAAACATCTGATGACTCCTCTGGGCTTTAATTCAAAAAGACTTTGTCCACTTTTTTCTCAGGTCAAGGAAACAGACCTTCATGTTTGTAGTCTCCAACAGCACTCATATTAAATGCCCCTGTATAGGCTCTCCTAGTGGCTCAGATGGTAAGGAATTTGCCTTCAGTGTAGGAGACACAGATCGGATCCCTGGGTCAGGAAGGTCCCCGGGAGAAGGCCATGGCAACCCACTCCAGTGTTCTTGCTTGGAGAATCCCATGGACAGAGGAGCCTGGCAGGGGGTCACAAAGAGTCAGACATGACTGAGTGACTAACACTTTCACTTTTTTCATACTAGAAGATGCTGAACTTAAAAAATATATATATATATATATGCAGCTCTTGACCTAGTCTTGCTCACATCAGAGAAAAAATCCTGACACCATGGACAGAGCATGGAAGCTACATGTCTAATACTCTATACAAATGGATATGGTAAATATATGAAGTATACCTTCTTCATCTTCTGAAGTATTTTTACCTCCTCTACTCCTTAATTATTTTCATCTTTACCTTTAAATAGTCTTTATTTTTTAAGGTTCATTAAAAATTCCATACCATCAATTATACATTCTCCATTTCCCATGTTAGGAATGATTTTCCTTTTCTAAAATTTCTCACTATTTTGTATATATCTACCTTTCTATACTTATTATATGTGCTAAGTCTTGAGCTATGGTTATTTTTAGGTATGCTCTATTTCTTTTACCATATTTTAAACTCTTGAAGATGCCACTAACTTAAATTTGAAATTCTCTTAAATTTTCTTGCCTTCATCTTTTAATTCACTTCATATGGTTTGCATGTCTCGCTTCATCTCTGTCCATCAGGTTAGTTTGTATCTGTGCTTACAAATCATCCACGTGGAAAATTCTAGCTTGGCTCTCACAGAGGTAACTTACATGTCACCTCTCGATTTCCAAATGTATGGCATTTCTTTCCCACCAGTCCTGGATGCAGTCTCAGCTTCCTCCCAGCACTCCACTAAAGTAGGGTGACCAACTGATTTGGTTTGCCTGGCACTGAAGCTGATACCTGAGACGTAAGACTTTGGGTTTTGAAGTGGAAATGTCCTGAAAAAACAGGATAAATTGGTAACCCTATACTAGAAACAGCACTACCGACTGATTGAAGTCGTCATGGGAGATAAAATACATTACTCCTCTTTAATTAGAGCATCCTGCCAGGGTACGCTATCGTAAGTTAAAAGTGTGAAGTGTGCTGAGTTCTTGATTCCCTTGGCCTTCAAATTAGCTAGAGCTCTGGGCCACTGGTCTCTCTCTGCAGACTTATCTACTTACTCCAGATGATGATAAGTTGCCTCATATTCTACATGAGCCATATGTTAATAAAAGTCTGTAGTTAGGCTTTACAGACTTAGATAATTCCCACACAGTATATCACATGTTAGCTACTCTACTGACTTGCATGTAGTAATTGCAAGATAATGGATTTTGTCTCAAATTCCTTTCAGAACATTCCATATTAAAACATTATTTTACCCTCTATTGAACACATATGTGTTTTATCAGAGTACATCCTTTAAAATACTACATTTCCCCAGAACTTAAAATGAAACTAGAAGGTTGGGAAACTAGATATTTATGGTAGATTGGGTATCATTGACAAGAAAGTTTATGTTCTTAGCCACACTATGTTTCAAACAAAACACTTATCTCTGTGTTATTCATTTAGTGTTGAATGACGTAGATTTTGGAATAAAATTATTGTCCATACTCCTGTCTGCTTGGGGAATAAATGTCTTGACTTCACATTGGTATTTACTTTCCATAAATCTCCAGTGTTAAGTATTTATCAGCAGATTTTTTCCTTTTATTATTTCTCAAGAATGATGAAGCTGTGTATCATTTAAGCAATGTTGTTGAAAAGTATCTTGGTCCAGTAGAATTATGGAATATAAATGAAAGTTGAATTTTGTTAAAGACAGAGCTTTTATATTGTGTACCAGCTACATTGATACATTATGGAAGGATTTTACATTCTCAGGAAAATTTATAAATCAGGTTCTCTATACCCAGGCAACACTTATATTTCTTTAAAATATAAATATTAAAGATTATATTAATACTTATAAAAAACTTTGATGCTGGGAGGGATTGGGGGCAGGAGGAGAAGGGGATGACAGAGGATGAGATGGCTGGATGGCATCACGGACTCGATAGACGTGAATCTTAGTGAACTCCGGGAGTTGGTGATGGACAGGGAGGCCTGGCGTGCTGCGATTCATGGGGTCGCAAAGAGTCGGACACGACTGAGTGACTGAACTGAACTGAACTGAATACTTATAAAAACATTGTTTTCAGAATGTCATCATGTTCTACTGTTAGTAAGATAACTTCACAGTGAAATTAGTTTAAGAAGATAAATAATTATGATTTTGTTAATATTATATATCTCCATCTAATTAAACACACACCATCAGTGTTTATTACTGATTTTATAGTTTACAATGGGGCATAGATAAAACTATTCTTTTCTGATGATGAAGACTATTTTTTCTTGTTTACTATTCCTGTGTAGGCTTCAGCATTATTTTCATTTCAGTGAGTAGAAAAAAATTAAAAAGTTAAGGAACTGATGAACACTTAGATTTCATTTCCCTTCTCCTCATTCTGACCTTTCCATTCATGAGTCTGCCTTGTATTAGAGGAAAAACAAATTGTGGTATTTCAATTAGAATATTTCTGAAAGATCCTCTCGGTTAAGTCCATGCATATATTTTGAATGGCATTAAAACTGCAGTTGAAGTAATATAATGTGCCTAAGAAGTCTAAGGACTTCTTGCTTGGAACACCAGATCTGGGTGTTCAGAAATGAAGTTGGTATGAATTGTTCTGGAGGAAAATAATCCAATTTCCAGTCCTCGTGCTTCTGGACTTCATAGTATTTCTGTAGTTCATAGTAATGCTTCCTAAGGTCTAACTGACTTCGCATTCCAGGATGTCTGGCTCTAGGTGAGTGATCACACCATCATGATTATCTGGGTCATGAAGATCTTTTTTGTACAGTTCTTCTGTGTATTCTTGCCACCTCTTCTTAATATCTTCTGCTTCTGTTAGGTCCATACCATTTCTGTCCTTGATCGAGCCCATCTTTGCATGAAATGTTCCTTTGGTATCTCTAATTTTCTTGAAGAGATCTCTATTAGAGAGCTGCTATTAGTTAAAAACAATTTTTAATAGAAAACTTGAAAAAAAAGTGAAAGTGAGAGTGGCTCACTCATGTCCGACTCTTTGTGACCCCATGGACTATACAGTGCATGAAATTCTCCAGGCCAGAATACTGGAGTGGATAATCATTCCTTTCTCCAGGGCGTCTTCCCAATGCAGGGATGGCACCCAGATTGACCCAGGTCTCCCACACTGTAGGTGGATTCTTTACCAGCTGAGCCACCAGGGAAACCCAAGAATACTGGAGTAAGACAGCATATCCCTTCTCCAGGGAATCTTCCTGACCCAGGAATGGAACTGGCTTCTCCTATATTGCAGGCAGATTCTTGACAAGTGGAGCTTCCAGGGAAACTCAAAAAGCTTGAAAAAGCCAAATCAAATGCCACAGATAATTTCTGGATTCATTAATTGCTGTTGAGGTTCCTTTTTTTATCAACTTGCCAGTGAAAAAGTCACTGGTAAATTCATGTGTTTATTTTGTCCTTAAGATGTATTAATCTAAGATATCTTCACTTTTCTAACAATGAAGATTAATATTCTTCTTCTTAGACATATAAAATATTATAAGTTCTGTTTTCCAAAATGGGATTACCTGGTAGCTTAGAAAGTAAAGAATCTGCCTGCACTGTCGGAGACCGTGTTCTTCCCTGCGTTGGGAAGATCCCCTGGAGGAGGGAAGAATTAGTGTCAATTCAGCCAATAAGCATCTAAATTCTTACTCCATGGATTCATTCAGTCATTACTGAGCATCTCCTTTGTGCCAGGAAAAGTGCTTGGAGGGAGAACTGCAAAGATGGAATAGCTGATAATATTGGCCCTTAAGGGACACCATACCCCTAATACCCAACACTGTAGTTGGGGATACAGATGATTATTTCTGTGTTCAATGATGGAGATATATAAAAAGGTGTTATGAGAAGGTATCTACTCCAATCTAGAGGGTGGACTGAGGAGTGAGGAATAGGTTGAGTTCAAAGACTTCTTCGTAAAAACTATACAGTTGAGCTTAGCTTTTTTTCCCCTTTTATAAACACTTTAGTTCTTCGTCATCACTTCATACAGATGCTGAAGTACCACCCTTTCTTTCCATTTGCTTGTGACTTTTTGTGGTGTTTTTCCTTAAACAAGAAAATTTGGAGTAAACACTGTATTCCCAGTTAGTCTTTTAACAGTTACTTTACAATGCCATTGCCGTTGTATCATCGATGCAAAAAGACAACACTAACAGTACAGTACAAAGGGGTCTTAATTTTTAATTCATTAAGTCACCTAAAAAGTAGAGAGGGGAGGAGAAAATCATTCCAGGCAGGGGAGTAAAATACTCAAATAGAAAGATGAGAGCATATGTTTAGAGAATTTCAGACGGTAAAGTGTCTGCCTACAATGCAGGCGACCCAGGTTCGATACCTGGGTTGGGAAGATCTTCTGGAGAAGGAAATGGCCACCCACTCCAGTACTCTTGCCTGGAAAATCCACGGACAGAGGAGCATGGTAGGCTACAGTCCATGGGGTCGCAAAGAGTTGGACACGACTGAGCAGCTTCACTTTTACTTTCACTTTAACATCCATGGAGACTGAGGCTATAATATAGGTGCAGGTAGCCTAGAGGGGCAAGTCGGGGCCTAGCACATGAAGAACCATGTGTCCCATGCCAAATAGTTGGGTTTCATCTGAAAGACATGCAGATAGCCATTAAGTAGTTCTAAGAAGGAGAAAGATATAGTGGGTCCGCATTTAATAAGAACACTCTGAAATAGTCTGTAAAGGAGATTGAAAGAGGGGAGAGGAATGAAAGTGACATGATTTGCCAAGTGAGAAACAGAAAGTGTGTGATGCTATATCATGGCAGTGGGAATGGAATACTGTGGATGGATTTAGTTTTATCAACTTGACATGGTAACGGAGTAGATATAGGGAAAGGAAGGGGTCTAGGAAACTGCCCAGTTTGAGTGGCTAGTTAGAGGTGATAACTGCTTAAGAATTGAAAGATAACAGAATCAGCAGGGAAGGGGGTATTTTAGATGTAGTGCCATTTTCTGATGTGTTTAGACAAATTCCGTGTTGAATGTGTATACCACAGATCTAAACATCTGAATTGAGAAGACACTTAAAATCATTGGGTCAAAGATCTCTGTCCTTCAAGAACTTGAGGGAGTAAGATATGGTTAATAAACACAAAAAAGATATATATTGAAATATTTTTGAAAGTTATATTTTATTAATAATAAAATTTAAAGTACAGTTCCATTTGTGCCTTAATCTTAACTACAAATATGAAAGTCCTTGAGTTTGGGAGTTTTGTTCATGCTTCCATACCCAGGGTCTATGTGCACCAGGGCGTAGTGGATAACTAAGCCTTAGGTAACATTTGTGGAAGGAAAATGGAATGAAGAATAATGTGTATCAGTGTAGGAGAAAAACCTCACCAGTCCTGGAAAAGGTGCAGATGACTCATACAAGAATGGGTTTTGATTAGGATAGCTTTCCAGGAGAAGAGAAGAGAAGTGAAGGTCAACAGCCGTGGTTGTCCATGGACAGTGAGGCTGCAGTAGTCACGGTGAAACAGGAAGCAGCTAGTAGGGGAGTATGGCATGCTCGTGGAGTGCCTTGGAGGTCAGTGGAATTTAGTTTTGGTATAAAAACAGTATCATGATTTGTGACAGTGAGGGGTGCATTACTAATAAATGCAAGAATAACTATTACTATTTCCTTGAACTCCATCTAAATTTCTTTCTTCTCACCTGTAGAATGCAGAAAATATCACAGGCTGGCATGGCATTCTGGGAGGCGTTCCCTCCTCTGCTCCTTCTGTTCGTTCTTGTTCAGTTGCTCAGTTGTGTCCGACTTTGCAGCCCCATGGACTGCAGCACATCAGGCTTCCCTGTCCATCACCATCTCCCAGAGCTTGCTCAAACTCATGTCCATCAAATCAGTGATGCCATCCTGACTTGTCATCCTCTGTCATCCTCTGTCATCTCATCCTCTGTCATCCCCTTCTCCTCCTGCCTTCAGTCTTTCCCAGCATTAAGGTCTTTTCCGATGAGTAACCAAAGTATTGGAGCTTCAGCCTCAGCATCAGTCCTTCCAAGAATATTGCTAACAGGCAGATCTTTATAATGTAAGGCAGGAAAATCTTTTCCTTGTAGGGTCCTTGGCTGAGTCTGAAAAGTAAATAAAGACAAATTAACAGGAAAAACAGCATACAGTTTTATTTAATATAAGTTGTATGTAACATGGGAGCCTTCATAAATAAATGAAGACCCGAAGGAACAGTGAAAACCTGAGTATTTCTGTGCTAGGGTTAATGAAGAGAGAGCAAGCATGCAGAACTATGATGGGTCCACGACTATGAGGTGTGTGTAGTCAACTGGGTTAAACTTAGTAAGACCTGTTTGCTAAGTCTTTTCAGCATCACTTTATCTTTGGAGATAAGGATTTCCCTTTACTCCAGATACAGGGAGGCACCTTTCACAGGAGAGTTTTATGACCTATTTCAGGGTAAAAGGGCAAAGGGACAAAGGTCAACATATCCATCCTGCTTCCACTGTTTTCTGAAACTCCTTCAACTTAAAATACTCAGTATGCCACAGTACCATATTTTGGGTTAGCTTGTTCTGAACCCCATCAATAGTTTTACAGAATCCTGCCCAATAGCCAGTTTCCCTTCAGGACTCTCCTCTTTACTCCAGCACTCTTGGAGAATTCCTTATTTCAGGAAACTGTGTATTTCCCTTGGTCCAGACTTATCCAATGTATACCGACTCCTGCCATAAATAATATAAACTTTCTCTAAAACCCAGAAAACCCCCAGATGTGTATTAATATTTACTAAGCTCCTAGGACAAGAATCTAAAGGTATGAATTCTGTAGAGGATGTCAGAGATAAACTAGACTCTTTCTATATTATAATTCCATATAATGGGGGCTTGTTGAGTAAGTGAGGCTAGAATGCCGAACAAATTTGTTTTCTAATTTAAATGTGCTTAGGGCATTTTCCCAGGTTTATTTTTCCAGTGAATAATTTTATTGCTCTATTCATATTTATAATATTTATTGAGTCTTTTTCTTTTATGGACTGATTGTTTTCAAATGCTTTCAAACTGAATTTTGCAATATGACTTTCAGTCTGTGAATGTTCAGCTGCAATGTAAGCATTTCGTTTTGATAGTGACATGTTATGATTGTACCTTTCTTAATATATTTCTGCCTTTGTAAAAACTGACACCACCAATGCTGATCACTAAGTGACTGAAAAGACCGTTTCTCAATATGTGTCTGCAGTGAGTGTGCTTTGCACCTCAGGTGCTATGTGCCACCTGTGTTTACATCTCTGCCTGTGATATTCTTCCTGTAAGTCTGTGTTCCTTTGATATGAAGTGAAGTGAAAGTCGCTCAGTTGTGTCCGACTCTTTGCGACCCTATGGATTATACAGTCCATGGAATTCTGCAGGCCAGAATACTGGAGTGGGTAGCCTTCCCCTTCTCCAGAGGATCTTCCCAACACAGGAATTGAACCAGGGTCTCCTGCATTGCAGGCAGATACTTTACCAACTGAGCTATGAGAGAAGCCCGTCCCCCTTATTCTGTCAGTCTTTATGTGGCTGTGGTTTCCAGCTATAACTAGGAATCCTGCCGTTTGCATTATATGCATTTGGTCTTGTGTTTGATGTGTCCTGGGTTACCCTAAGTTGAAATTCATTGCTTATCATAGGCCAGCTCTTTGCTCATCAATTTTGGCCTGTTTGGCTGTGAACGTTCTGTATGATTGCCTTAAAAAAAAAAAAAAAGAAGTTGTGTTACTTTGTGACTGCTTTCTATCCAGAAAACAAACAGCCTTCTAAACAAAACTTCTATAGGGACAATGCAAAGTGTCACAAACCTAAGTACAGGAGATAAAAAGAAAAATACAGCCTTTGAACTTCAAGGTCTTATTATTTAGCTCATCTGCCTTACCATCATTTGTTCACCCTGAACTATACTCGAAGGGAAAATAGAAGATGGAATGAGAAATTTCTTATGAAACAAGAAACAAAGAGCAAAACCCTGTGCCTATTTATGTAATCTGACCTATACACAACAGTGAAAAGAGAAAGGAGATAAAACACTTTATGTATTTAGTAAAGATAAATTACTGTTATACACATAAATTGCATTACTGTTAAATCAAACTTATAGATTATTAACTGGAGAATAGGGCTGTGTCTGTAAGTTATAATGTTATGTCTTACTAATTATTCTAGAAACAACTTGATGCTTTAAAAAAAAACATTTTCAATGCTAAGGAATTGAAGGAAAAACTGTTTATTATTTCCCAGTTATTTTACAAAGAAAACCAAAGCACTAAGAAAGGATTCTTCCCTGAACAACCGAGGATAATCGGTGTTTCACTGTGTACTTTTTCATACCTCCCCCAACCAATCACATGCCAACTTCACAAACAATGAACACATGTTTGTGATGGCTTTGTTCCTAAGACAAGGCAGTTCTGACAGTAAAAGTTTAACTCTGTTCCTTAAACGGCTTTTGTAAATATCATTATTTGCATTATTAGGAAACAAAGTGTTAAATTTCCCCCAGTCAAGTGACATGATGTGGATTAATTAATTGCTGCTGTGTTTTCAGTGCTTTTCGAAGTAAGTCCTCTCGACATTAGATTTTCAGTAATGGTCAGGAACAAGTTTCTTTATTAAAGAGGTCTTATTTCTTCCGCGATCAGAAATAAATCATTAGTTAATAATTGGATGGGTATCCTCTAACTTCTTTTATGATTCCTCGTCTTCCTCTCGTTTTCCGTCTGCCTATACTTCCCAGGGCTTTTTCCTTCATCCTTTGCTCTTCTGCTTCTTCCTCCTCACACTTTCCCAACCCCATTTCTTTACCTGTCATTCTTAGTAAATGATTCCTAGGCGGATTGTTCACTTGTTATTACTCTAACTGGGTCCCCACTCCTGAACTCCTGAATGCCTATCTGCAGCTTGCCTGGGGGCATAGTGTAGTACCTAAAAACACATGTGTAAATTGAAATCAATGTTCTGTCAAATCTGTCGCACCATCTGCTTTTCTCTACTTGGGAGCAGTGCCATTGACTTCCCAGTATACCAGGGTTTAAACCTGGGAGATATTTTAAAATAACTCCTTCATCCACATGCTTTTCCCCAGTCTATAAAATCCGTTTTCATTGGTTATCTGTTCTTTCAGACTGCCTTAATTTCTCTTGCCCTACTATTGTCTCTTTGTTGCGGTGCCATATGATATCCCTCCTATCAGTTTCTCCTCCCATACAGTCCTCTATACTGCAGTCCGATTTATTTTCATGAAGCACCATATGGGTCAGATGCATGGCTCCCCATTGCCTGTTGTTGTTCACTTGCCAATTCGTTTCCAACTCTTTGCAACCCACGGACTGCAGCATGCCAGGCTTCCCTGCCCCCACCCCTTGCTAACCCCCACTCCAAAAAAATACTCTTTCATGTTCCTCCAAACTCTGTCCCCACAAATATCTATGGTTATAAGACTGTGATTTCTGAGGTTTAAACATCGACTTCACAACTGCTTTCAGCCAATGAGCTTGCATCCCTCTTCTCCCCCCACTCACTCCACGTCTCTCCACCAGCCGAGCAAAACGACCTGCTTGCCATGCAAATGGCTTCTGATCATTTTCTCCTTTCTCTGAACCGGAAGACAGTTGTTTACTATAGAACTGTTGGTCTTCTGACCTTTGGCTTTTTTCTCAGAAGCTTCTTCTCAACTGGTAGTAATTACTTGACTCTTCTGATTTCTTGAATGCCCATTTTTGTGTTTTGCTGTAGACTCTCAGATTTCTCCCTGGCTTCCCAGGTGGATCAGATGGTAAAGAATCTGCCAGCAATGCAGGAGACCAAAATTCGATCCCTGGGTTGGGATAACCCCTGGAGAAGGAAATGGCAACCCACTGGAGAATTCCATAGGCAGAGGAACCGGACAGGCTATAGTTCATGAGGTTGCAAAGAGTTGGACACGACTGAGTGACTAACACTTTGACTTTCCCTTTCCTGGATTTGTCCCAACCTTTCTGACTTTGTTTTCTATGAGGATGCCCCATATCCCCTTTCAGTAATAACCAGGGTGCCCTGTCCACTTACTCTCTGGGCTATTTTGAGTCATGGCCCCTCTGAGGGCCAGGGGCCAATGGAATCACACAGGGCTTGGAGCTCAGCAGAGTCCATTGCTTCCACTTTAATGCTCTGTGACCACTGTCTTGAAATTCTCAATAATTTTACCATTACGTTTGTATAATTAGAATTCAATGGGACAGTGAAGCCACTTGGAGCCTGGCTTATCAGCGACCCCACCTCTTCAGGCCTTCCCACATTCTGAGAGCTGGCTCAGGGTCCCTCACAGCCCTGGCCCCTGCGTGTCCTTCCCTTCACACATCCTACCACTGCCTACAATGGGAGCCTGGGCAGGGACATGTACACTTGCCATTCCAGTCGCAGACTCTCAACGCTGGTGATTTGATGGGGCTCAGCTAGGAGGATCCTCTTTTTTTTAACTTAAAAAAGTATTTTTATCTATTTGCTGCACCAGGTCTTGGTTGTCACATGTGGTATTTAGTTCCCTGAGCAGGGATTGAACTTAGGCCCACTTCACTAGGGGCACAGAGTCTCAGCCACGGGGCCACAAGGGAAGTCCTCCAAAAGAGACTCTTGCCCACTCGCTGCCCCAATGCAAGCACCTCACACATTCCAGCTGAAAGGTGGCGATGCCTCTCCCACCATGGGTTGGTAGGGTGGACTTGTGGGAAGAGGAGATATCTGAGTTGAGTTTTCTGAGTCTGGCTGAGGTACAGCACATACATCCAACAGCTGGCAGGAGGGGATGGGGCAGGCAGCCAGTGACTTGCACTAGTGTGGTCTTGGTCCATGGGGTAGGCAGTGCAGGGGATTATAGGGATTTGTATTTGCCTGGAAACATCCCTGTGTTTGAAAGAATACAAGAAAAATAGCAAATAAAAAACGTATGACAAGTGGAGAGAGGAAAGAAAGAGTTTTATATTTCTCTCTCTCTCTTTTTTTTAGAGTTTTATATTTTAGTAATCTTTAATGAACTTTTGCCCCTGCATTTTGAACAAGGAGACCTTCATTTTTATCTTGTACTGGGCCTTGCAAATTCTGTAGCTAGTTGGTCTTGGCCCATTCTTCAATTGCATTACATGTTTCATGCCTACTTTTTTGCTGTACTCCAATTCTAGGCTTCCCCGATGGCTCAGGGGGTAAAGAATCTGCCTGTAATACAGGAGACCTGAGTTCAATCCCTGGATTGGCAAGATTCCCTGGAGAAGTGAATGGCTACCCACTCTAGTATTCTTGCCTGGAGAATTCCATGGACAGAGAAGCCTGGAGTAGGCTACAGTCCATGGGGTCTCAGAGAGTTGGACACGACTGAGCAACTTTCACTTCCTTGCTCAGCAACTAAACAACAACAAAATTCTCGGCTTATTTCCCAAATGCAGCACTTTCCATAGAGTATTAGA
The DNA here is from genome assembly GCF_032405125.1 of Capricornis sumatraensis. Classification (NCBI taxonomy): domain Eukaryota; kingdom Metazoa; phylum Chordata; class Mammalia; order Artiodactyla; family Bovidae; genus Capricornis; species Capricornis sumatraensis. The sequence goes on along the minus strand of NC_091091.1, from coordinate 8,234,211 downwards.
AAATTGCACCTAAATACTGAAAGCAAAGCAGGGTAGTGCTTTAGTAGTGGTTAAGAATTTCAGAAAACTAAGATCATAGCATCCAGTCCCATCACTTCATGGCAAATAGATGGGGAAACAGTGGCAGACTTTATTTTTTTGGGTTTCAAAATCACTGCAGATGGTGACTGCAGCCATGAAATTAAAAGACACTTCCTCCTTGAAAGAAAAGCTATGACCAACCTAGACAGCATATTAAAAAGCAGACATTACTTTGCCAACAAAGGTCCATCTAGTCAAGGCTATGGTTTTTCCAGTAGTCATGTATGGATGTGAGTTGGACTACAAAGAAAGCTGAGAACCAAAGAATTGATGCTTTTGAACTGTGGTGTTGGAGAAGACTCTTGACAGTCCCATGGACTGCAAAAAGATCCAACCAGTCCATCCTAAAGGCGATCAGTCCTGGGTGTTGACTGGAAGGACTGACTGATGTTGAAGCTGAAATTCCAGTAGTTTGGCCACCTGATGCAAAGAGCTTACTCATTTGAAAAGACCTTGATGCTGGGAAGGATTGAGGGCAGGAGGAGAAGGTGACAACAGCGGATGAGATGTTTGGATGGCATCACCGACTCAATGGACATGAGTTTGAGTAAACTCTGGGAGTTGGTGATGGACAGGGAGGCCTGGCATGCTGCAGTCCATGTGGTCGCAAAGAATTGGACATTTATTTATAGCGTCGGACATGACTGAGCGACTTCACTTCACTTCATTTCAGTAGATTAAAAAAACATCTATTTCTGCTTTATTGTTTATGCCAAAGCCTTTGACTGTGTGGAACACAATAAACTGTGGAAAATTCTGAAAGAGATGGGAATACCAGACCATCTGACCTGCCTCTTGAGAAATCTGTATGCAGGTCAGGAAGCAACAGTTAGAACTGGACATGGAACAACAGACTGGTTCTAAATAGGAAAAGGAGTACGTCAAGGCTGTATATTGTCACTGTGCTTATTTAATTTCTATGCAGAGTACATCATGAGAAACGCTGGACTGGAAGAAGCAGAAGCTGGAATCAAGATTGATGGGAGAAATCTCAATAACCTCAGATATGCAGATGACACCACCCTCATGGCAGAAAGTGAAGAAAAACTAAAGAGCCTCTTGATGAAAGTGAAATAGGAGAGTGAAAAAGTTGGCTTATAGCTCAACATTCAGAAAACGAAGATCATGGCATCTGGTCCCATCACTTCATGGGAAATAGATGGGGAAACAGTGAAAACAGTGTCAGACTTAATTTTGGGGGGCTCCAAAATCACTGCAGATGGTGACTGCAACTATGAAATTAAAAGTTGCTTACTCATTGGAAGGAAAGTTATGACCAACCTAGATAGCATATTCAAACGCAGAGATGTTATTTTGCCAACAAAGTTCCGTCTAGTCAAGGCTATGGTTTTTCCACTGGTCATGTATGGATGTGAGCGTTGGACTGTGAAGAAAGCTGAGCACCGAAGAATTGATGCTTTTGAACTGTGGTGTTGGAGAAGACTCTTGAGAGTCCCTTGGACTGCAGGGAGATCCAACCAGTCCGTTTTGAAGGAGATTCAGTCCTAGGTGTTCTTTGAAAGGAATGATGCTAAAGCTGAAACTCCAGTACTTTGGCCACCTCATGTGAAGAGTTGACTCATTGGAAAAGACTCTGATGCTGGGAGGGATTGGGGGCAGGAGGAACAGGGAACGACAGAGGATGAGATGGCTGGATGGCATCACCAACTCGATGGACGTGAGTTTGAGTGAACTCCAGGAGTTGGTGATGGACAGGGAGGCCTGACGTGCTGCAATTCATGGGGTCACAAAGAGTTGGACACGACTGAGCAACTGAACTGAGCTAACTGAATGACTGAACTGAACTGAAGAATTCAGGTTTTGAGCCAGATATTTAAAAGTAAAAGTGAAAGTGGAATTTGCTCAGTTGTGTCTGACTTTTTGGGACCCCATGAACTGTCGCCTGCCAAGCTCCTCTGTCCGTGAAATTCGCCAGGCCAGAATACTGGAATAGGTAACTGGGACAGGGAATCTTTCCAACCCAGGGATCGGATCCAGGTCTCCCGCATTGCAGGCTACCAGATTTCAGTCACAGTTTTGCAATTTATTAGCCCCTGTTTGAGTAACTATTCTTTTTTTTCCCCCACTTTGTCTGTTTCTTTATCTGTAACATCAAGGCATTATTCCAACTTCATAGAGTTTTTGTAAGATTAATAGAGACAAGACCAGTATTTAGCCTATAGTAAATATTCAAGCATTGCAATTCTAAGTAGCTTTTTGAGTCGGCAAGTTATAGTTCAATAAGCTGATCTCCATTTAGTTTAATAATACATTCATCCCTTGTGGCAAAAAATAGAAATAACTACATGATTTATATATTTTTCAAATTCTTTCAAGAAAGCTAAAATTTCTTTCAGCATTGTTAATTTATGCTTACCACATGCTTACTGGTAAATCCTTATGTGCTATAATTTCTTTATAAATAAGCAACATCTTTGTTTCATTAATCTTTGTATTCCCCACAGCAACTATTAGATAACAGATGCTCAATATATGTTCATAGACTGAATTGATTTGTACTAGGTTGAAACTGTATGAAATGATTGGATTTGGGATCAAAATGGTTGAATATTGGCAGTATCATTAGGTGCCTATTTCCTTAGGATCATAGTCTATTTCTGTAATCACTTGTTTTAAGAAATTAAAATTAGTTGAAAACTAAAATGTTGTATAAACATTTCTGTAAAATACTCTTTGACATCTTCTTAAAATGGGATAGTTATTTTTGTACCAAATATTTAGGAGGATGTGCAATAAAATATTGGCTAAGTAGAATTTACATGTAATAATCTCTAATCTCTGATTATTTAAATTCTTTAGTAATGAGGATTGACTTTAAAAGATTTCCATCTCCCTTTCTTAGTTATTAAACATGATAAATATTTTTAATTTGTGATAGTATAGGATTTTAAAATACTATATTTTGTCATTGAATAATGCCATAGTTGTAGGTTGGGATTATTTAGTTTCTCAAAAGCTATATTTCAGAAATTTCATTTTTGGTGGTGGGTTTGCTTAGGATTGACTCAACCTTCTCTCCTTGAAAGTGTAGTACAGTCAAAGTTTAATGTGAGAGTTCTAGGTAGTTATATTTCAAGTTTTTGGACATTTAAATCTATCGTATCTGTAAACTGTTTATCTGTATTCATAGCCTGAATAATTACCAAATTAATAAAAGTAAAAGAATCTTTATAACAAGTTTTTGAATCTTTCCCTTAGTTATGGAATAATTCATGCTTTTCATACTCTCACTTCTCTGCATAATTAGTTTTAAAAAATCACTTCTCTTCTTCACATTTCATTGTATTGAATCTGTCCCTGTGTTGAACTAAAAGTCTTGTACTTTCCTTTGGCCTTCATTCATTCTCTTTAGCTACTTAGTGGTAAAATGAAGACCTGTTGCCCACGTGTGTCTGTGGAAAGATAGGAGCCAAGTTTAAGAGCAAATGCAAATGCCAGGCAGACAAATTTCCTAAATCTTGGTTACTGGTCAGACTTTAGAGACTACTTCTTACCTTGCTTAACTTATATGGGGAATTTTCTAAATACGATTCTCTGTCTCATTGCCACCAGTCTGCATGCTTAGTGAACACGGTAAAACTGTTGCCTTTTGCATTCTTCAGTAGACTCTTCTACTTCACTAAGAATACGTGGATATCCAACTTTTTCAAGAACGCTTTCATAGAGAAAGTAGAAGTTAGATAATTTATACAAGAGATCAGGAAAGAAGTAGCAGGACAGATAACATCGAAATATCACAGGAGTGTGAAGTAATTTTTTAAAATATTTTCACCATCTTTGCTTAAATTCATTATCTGCAAATCATGTTGTGGAAGCAAATTTTATGTTCACTTGAACTGGGAATATTAATGCTTTGAAAAAGTGCTAAAATCCAAAGCCCCCAGCATCTAAATAGATCTTTACTGGTCCTTTAACCCACTTCCTTCCTACCAAAAGGCATGTGATTTATCACCAGCAAATTATGGTAAAATATATGTCATTCAATTATAGAAAACATAGTGAAAGAGAGCAGTTGTTTTTTCTCTAGAAAATTCATATAAGCATAGACTTCTAACACTTACCAGTTGTTTATCACTGGGAATAATTATGTAATTTATTTGATTCAATCTTCCCACTTTAGAATGAAGTTAATCATATTTATTTCCATTCTTATTCAGAGGATTGTGTACAGTCAGTTATTTAATTAATTGAGCATATATTATTTGAGCCCCTACTGTGTGCCAGATGCTTGCTGGATTCTGGGACTAGGGTGGGCCAGAGTCTCTACCTTCTAAAGCTCTGGGCCTTAGAAATGAAGTCTCTTGAAAACAGTTATTATCATAGTACTCATCCTCTTCCTCTCACTTCAGACTGACTTCTGCTCTGTGAAAGCATGGCTGGCTAGATGAAAAAGACAAAATAATAGGATACTATTCCATCAAATCCAACTCTTTTCCAAATATATATTTTAGGAATACTAGAAATACCAAGCATCACCTGGGGTCAGATGAGTGTTGAATGAATTCATGAAGAGATAAGGATGGTGTCCTCCAGGGTGGCCAAGTATCTCAGGCCATACAGCCAGTAATTGGTGAACGTCAGAAACATTCTAAGATTTAATGAAAAAAAAAAAAAAAAAAACCACAAACTGTATATGATAATCTGAATATACCAAACACATTGATTTGGCTTTTGAAAGACTTTTAAAAAATGCACTCCAGATTCCCTTTAAATAGAGAGCTTATCTAATGAGCTTTATTTTTTTTTTTTCTTTTTTTTTTTTATTAAATTTTAAAATCTTTAATTCTTACATGTGTTCCCAAACATGAAACCCCCTCCCACCTCCCTCCCCATAACATCTCTGTGGGTGATCCCCATGCACCAGCCCCAATCATGCTGTATCCTGCGTCAGACATAGACTGGCGATTCAATTCTTACATGATAGTATACATGATAGAATGTCATTCTCCCAAATCATCCCGCCCTCTCCCTCTCTCTCTGAGTCCAAAAGTCCGTTATACACAGCTGTGTCTTTTTTCCTGTCTTGCATACAGGGTCGTCATTGCCATCTTTCTAAATTCCATATATATGTGTTAGTATACTGTATTGGTGTTTTTCTTTCTGGCTTACTTCACTCTGTATAATCGGCTCCAGTTTCATCCATCTCATCAGAACTGATTCAAATGAATTCTTTTTAACGGCTGAGTAATACTCCATCGTGTATATGTACCAAAGCTTCCTTATCCATTCATCTGCTGATGGACATCTAGGTTGTTTCCATGTCCTGGCTATTATAAACAGTGCTGCGATGAACATTGGGGTACATGTGTCTCTTTCAATTCTGGTTTCCTCGGTGTGTATACCCAGCAGTGGGATTGCTGGGTCATAAGGTAGTTCTATTTGCAATTTTTTAAGGAATCTCCACACTGTTCTCCATAGTGGCTGTACTAGTTTGCATTCCCACCAACAGTGTAGGAGGGTTCCCTTTTCTCCACACCCTCTCCAGCATTTGTTGCTTGCAGATTTTTGGATCGCAGCCATTCTGACTGGTGTGAAGTGGTACCTCATTGTGGTTTTGATTTGCATTTCTCTGATAATGAGTGATGTTGAGCATCTTTTCATGTGTTTGTTAGCCATCCGTATGTCTTCTTTGGAGAAATGTCTATTTAGTTCTTTGGCCCATTTTTTGATTGGGTCGTTTATTTTTCTGGAATTGAGCTGCATAAGTTGCTTGTATATTTTTGAGATTAGTTGTTTGTCAGTTGCTTCATTTGCTATTATTTTCTCCCATTCAGAAGGCTGTCTTTTCACCTTGCTTATAGTTTCCTTTGTTGTGCAGAAGCTTTTAATTTTAATTAGATCCCATTTGTTTATTTTTGCTTTTATTTCCAGAATTCTGGGAGGTGGATCATAGAGGATCCTGCTGTGATTTATGTCTGAGAGTGTTTTGCCTATATTCTCCTCTAGGAGTTTTATAGTTTCTGGTCTTACATTTAGATCTTTAATCCATTTTGAGTTTATTTTTGTGTGCGGTGTTAGAAAGTGATCTAGTTTCATTCTTTTACAAGTGGTTGACCAGTTTTCCCAGCACCACTTGTTAAAGAGATTGTCTTTACTCCATTGTATATTCTTGCCTCCTTTGTCAAAGATAAGGTGTCCATATGTGTGTGGATTTATCTCTGGGCTTTCTATTTTGTTCCATTGATCTATATGTCTGTCTTTGTGCCAGTACCATACTGTTTTGATGACTGTGGCTTTGTAGTAGAGCCTGAAGTCAGGCAAGTTGATTCCTCCAGTTCCATTCTTCTTTCTCAAGATTGCTTTGGCTATTCGAGGTTTTTTGTATTTCCATACAAATCTTGAAATTATTTGTTCTAGTTCTGTGAAAAATATGGCTGGTAGCTTGATAGGGATTGCGTTGAATTTGTAAATTGCTTTGGGTAGTATACTCATTTTCACTATATTGATTCTTCCGATCCATGAACATGGTATATTTCTCCATCTATTAGTGTCCTCTTTGATTTCTTTCATCAGTGTTTTATAGTTTTCTATATATAGGTCTTTAGTTTCTTTGGGTAGATATATTCCTAAGTATTTTATTCTTTTTGTTGCAATGGTGAATGGAATTGTTTCCTTAATTTCTTTTTCTACTTTCTCATTATTAGTGTATAGGAATGCAAGGGATTTCTGTGTGTTGATTTTATATCCTGCAACTTTACTATATTCATTGATGAGCTCTAGTAATTTTCTGGTGGAGTCTTTAGGGTTTTCCATGTAGAGGATCATGTCATCTGCAAACAGTGAGAGTTTTACTTCTTCTTTTCCAATTTGGATTCCTTTTATTTCTTTTTCTGCTCTGATTGCTGTGGCCAAAACTTCCAGAACTATGTTGAATAGTAGCGGTGAAAGTGGACACCCTTGTCTTGTTCCTGACTTTAGGGGAAATGCTTTCAATTTTTCACCATTAAGGATAATGTTTGCTGTGGGTTTGTCATATATAGCTTTTATTATGTTGAGGTATGTTCCTTCTATTCCTGCTTTCTGGAGAGTTTTTATCATAAATGGATGTTGAATTTTGTCAAAGGCCTTCTCTGCATCTATTGAGATAATCATATGGTTTTTATTTTTCAATTTGTTAATGTGGTGAATTACATTGATTGATTTGCGGATATTGAAGAATCCTTGCATCCCTGGGATAAAGCCCACTTGGTCATGGTGTATGATCTTTTTAATATGTTGTTGGATTCTGATTGCTAGAATTTTGTTGAGGATTTTTGCATCTATGTTCATCAGTGATATTGGCCTGTAGTTTTCTTTTTTTGTGACATCTTTGTCAGGTTTTGGTATTAGGGTGATGGTGGCCTCATAGAATGAGTTTGGAAGTTTACCTTCCTCTGCAATTTTCTGGAAGAGTTTGAGTAGGATAGGTGTTAGCTCTTCTCGAAATTTTTGGTAGAATTCAGCTGTGAAGCCGTCTGGACCTGGGCTTTTGTTTGCTGGAAGATTTCTGATTACAGTTTCAATTTCCGTGCTGGTGATGGGTCTGTTAAGATTTTCTATTTCTTCCTGGTTCAGTTTTGGAAAATTGTACTTTTCTAAGAATTTGTCCATTTCTTCCACATTGTCCATTTTATTGGCATATAACTGCTGATAGTAGTCTCTTATGATCTTTTGTATTTCTGTGTCGTCTGTTGTGATCTCTCCATTTTCATTTCTAATTTTATTGATTTGATTTTTCTCTCTTTGCTTCTTGATGAGTCTGGCTAGTGGTTTGTCAATTTTATTTATCCTTTCAAAGAACCAGCTTTTGGCCTTGTTGATTTTTGCTATGGTCTCTTTTGTTTCTTTAGCATTTATTTCTGCCCTAATTTTTAAGATTTCTTTCCTTCTACTAACTCTGGGGTTCTCCAATTCTTCCTTTTCTAGTTGCTTTAGTTGTAGAGTTAGGTTATTTATTTGACTTTTTTCTTGTTTCTTGAGGTATGCCTGTATTGCTATGAACTTTCCTCTTAGCACTGCTTTTATAGTGTCCCACAGGTTTTGGGTTGTTGTGTTTTCATTTTCATTAGTTTCTATGCAATGTTTTGATTGACCAGGTATCCTTCAGCTTGTAAGGAACATTTAAAATATATTTTCTTAAAAATGACTTAATAAAGTTAATTTTGAAGTAATACTCAAGCTTAAGGGGAAAACATTGCAACCCTGTGTATAAGGACATCATATTTCACGACTCCACAGACACAATTCATTTTGTATTTTGTAAAAATGATACCATCTGGAGTTGTTCATTTCAGTGTGGCCCTGCACAGCTATCCAGTACAACTGACAGGAATAAACATTATCTCCAGAGTCCTTTTAGCCCGCTCCTCCTCTTCTAATTCTTTTATTTTCCTTTTATTTCCCCCCAGAGAATATTTCCCAGTGTCCCAGTGCCTCATGGCCTTTGGCTTCTTATCTAAACATGCTATCTGAAGGTATGTGAAACATGGGATCTAAAGCTTTCCTGTCTTTTCATTAAGGAAAGAAGTCCCTTTAAAAATTAGTACTTTTCTGCATTCTATTTCTTCAAGATAACTAATTATTAAACTCACTTTAGTTCAGTTCAGTTGCTCAGTCATGTCCAACTCTTTGCGACCCCATGGACTGTAGCACGCCAGACTTCCCTGTCCATCACCATCTCCCAGAGCTTGCTCAAACTCATGTCCATCGAGTCTGTGATGCCATCCAACCATCTCATCCTCTGTTGTCCCCATCTCCTCCTGCCTTCAATCTTTCCCAGCATCAGTCTTTTCTAAGGAGTCAATTCTTTGCACCAGGTGGCCGAAGTATTGGATTGTTTAGCTTCAGCATCAGTCCTTCTAGTGAATATTCGGGACTGATTTCCTTTCGGATTGACTGGTTTGATCTCCTTGCAGTCCAAGGGACTCTTGAGATTTCTCCAACACCACAGCTCAAAATTATTAAATTAATCTTGCAGAAATTAATACATTTGCCCCACCCCCACCACGTGTGAGAGCTTGCATGTGTTTAGATGTTGTTTAGTCGCTAAGTCGTGTCTAAGTCTTTTGTGACTGTGGACTATAGACCTCCAGGTTTCTCTGTCCATGGGATTAACCAGGCAAAAATACTGGAGTGGGTTTCCATTTCCTTCTCCAGGGGATCTTCCTGACCCCGGGATCAAACCCATGTCCTTTTCATCTCCTTCATTGGCAGGTGGATTCTTTACCACTAAGCCACCAGGGAAACCCATATAGATATATATGTATTTATAAACACACACACACACGCACACACACACACAATAACATAGGTTACCCAAAGTGATGAATTTCAAATGGAAACATTTTAGATCCTGGGACAGGGAGGCCTTAGAGAAAATATTTGGTTAATGGACTTTTCTGTTCTTAAATCAGACTCCAGAGGCAGGTGCCTAATCTTCTTGCAGGTATAAGGATGAACCTTGTCACACCTCATAAGGCTTAAATGTATGCTTTAGTTTCTTACTCATTTCTGAGTATGTCTTGATATTTCTGTTTTTTTAATGTTTGTTCTTGAATTGCTTATATATAGGCACTCAGGCAAATTAATGTTAATTTCATCACTCATATCAGCCAGTTACTTTGTATAGCAAATGATGTCAGTATCCTACCCGCATGGCTTTCCTTTCCCATTCAGACGCCCAACTGCCAGGACTGGCACTTGGTTGCTTGAAGATGCTTTCCTTTTGCCACCAGAGCATACACTGCCTTCCCATGTGGCAAGCTAGAAGTGCCAGGGTGATCATACCTTTGGAAGCAGCTCTTACCCAGAGACCAATAGGACCTGGTGCCTGCATACCCAAGCAACCTGGGGTCAGGGAGCATTCTAAGGTTTAATTCTATGTTTTACACTGGTTCCCAGTATTTCCCAGCAGAATCAAGCTCCAGTTATACACAGTGGACATATGCTTCATAATGAAAATGCCCTAGACTATGCTACCATCCTCACCATTGGTTTTTGTGATTGTCTCACAAATAAGCTCCTCATGCTTAAATCATGTCTAGGGTCTTTTAGAGGTTGGTAGAAGGGACACATAAAATAAAACACTGGATAAAGGTGTCTTTTCTGTGAATTTAGGTTTAGTCTGCAGATTATATTCTCAGGGTTTTCAGCCTGCCAAAAGTATTGAAGTAATCTGATTAAGTGTTGTGAGTCAAGGTACATTCCTGTCTGAAAAAACTGAAGCAACCACAGAAGCCTTTTTTTCAGATTTTTTTGATGTAAATTTCCTATCTACCCACCAAATAAATGCATCGTCTCTAACGCTTTGTTGCTGTTGTTCACTTGCTAAGTCATGTCCGACTCTTTGCTACCCCATGGACTGCAGCATGCTGGGCTTCCGTGTTTCTCGCTATCTCCCTGAGTTTGCTCAAACTCATGTCCCATGAGTCGGTGATGCCATCCAACCATCTCATCGTCTGCCGTCCCCTTTTCCACCTGCCTTCAGTTTTTCCCAGCCTCAGGGTCTTTTCCAATTAGTCAGCTCTTCGTATCAGGTTGCCAAAGTATTGGACCTTCAGCTTCAGCATCAGTCCTTACAGTGAATATTCAGGACTGATTTCCTTTAGGATTGACTGGTTGGATCTCCTTGCAGTCCAAGGGACTCTCAAGAGTTTTTTCCAGCACCACAGTTCAAAAGCACCAATTCTTTGGTGCTCATCCTTCTTTACGGTCAAACTCTCACATCCATACATGACTGCTGGAAAAACCACAGCTTTGACTAGACAGACCTTTGTCAGCAAAGTGATGTCTCTGCTTTTTAATACATTGTCTAAATTTGTCCTAAATTTCCTTCCAAGGAGCAAGTGTCTTTTAATTTCATGACAGCAGTCACTGTCCACAGTGATTTTGGAGCCCCAGAAAACAAAATTGGTCACCTCTTCCACTTTTCCCCCATCTGTTTGCCATGAAGTGATGGGACCAGATGCCGTGATCTTAGTTTGTTTAACGTTGAGTTTTAAGCCATCCTCTTCAAGAGGTTTTTTAGTTTATCTTCACTTTCTGCCCTAGAATAGTATCATCTGTATATCTGAGGTTGTTGATATTTCTCCTGGAAGTCTTGATTCCAGCTTGTGAGTCATCCAGCCTGGCATTTCATATGATGTACTCTGCATATAAGTTCAATAAGCAAGGTGACAATATACTGTTTTGTTAACTCCTTTCCCAGTTTTGAACCAGCCAGTTATCCCATGTCTGGTTCTAATGTTGCTTCTTGATCCAAATACAGGTTTCTCAGGAGACAAGTAAGGAGGTCCTCTGTTCTCACCTCTTTTAAGAATTTTCTACTTCATTGTTTCCACACAATCAAAGGCTTTAGCATAGTCGGTGAAGTAGAGATGGATGTTTTTCTAAGATCCAAGGAATGTTGGCAATTTGATCTCTGGTTCCTCTTCCTTTTCTAAACCCAGCTTGTACATCTGGAAGTTCTCAGTTCATGTACTGCTGAAGCCTAACTTGAAGGATTTTCAGCATAACCTTGCTAGCATATGAAATAAGTGTAACTGTGCAGTCGTTAGAACATTCTTTGACATTGCCCTTCTTTGGGATTGGAACAAAAACTGACCTTTTCCAGTCCTGTGGCCACTGCTGAGTTTTTCATATTTGCTGATGTATTGAGTGCATCACTTTAACAGCATCATCTTTTAGGATTTTAAATAGCTCAGCTGAAGTTCTATCACCTTCACTGGCTTTGTTCATAGTCTAATTCCCTCTTGACTTCACACTCCAGGATGTCTGGTTCTAGGTGAGTGACCACACCATCATGGTTATCCGGGTCACTAAGACCTTTTTTGTATAGCTCTGTGTATTCTTGCCACCTCTTCTTGATCTTTTCTGCTTCTGTTAGGTCCATACTGTTTCTGTCCTTTATTGTGCCCATCCTTGCATGAAATATTCCTTTGATATCTCCAATTTTCTTGAAGAGATCTCTAGTCTTTCCCATTCTATTGTTTTCCTCTATTTCTTTGCATTGTTCATTTAAAGCTTTTCTTTTCTTTCTTTTTTTTTTTTTTTTTACTCTCTTCTTGCTATTCTATGGAATTCTGCATTTGGTTGGGGATATCTTTCCCTTTATCCCTTGCTTTTTGCTTGTCTTCTTTCATTGGCTATTTGTAAAGCTTCCTCAGAAAACCACTTTGTCTTCTTGTGTTTCTTTTTCTCTGGGATGATTTTGGTCACTGCCTTCTGTACAATGTTACAAACCTCAGGCACCCTATCTACCAGATTTAGTCTCTTGAATCTGTTTATCACCTCCACTGTATAATCAAAAGGGATTTGATTTAGGTCACACATGAATGGCCTAGTGGTTTTCTCTCCTTTCTTCAGTTTAATCCTGAATTTTTCAATAAAGAGCTCATGATCTGAGCCACAGTCAGCTCTCAGTCTTGTTTTTACTAACAGTATAGAGCTTCTCCATCTTCAGTTGCAATGAATATAATCAATTTTATTTCCTTTTTGACCATTTGGTGATGTTGATGTGTAATCATCGCTTGTGTTCTTGCAAAAGATGTTTGCTATGACCAACATGTTCTCTTGACAAAAATCTGTTAGCCTTTGCCCGGCTTCATTTTGTACTCCAAGGCCAAACTTACCTGTTACTCCAGGTATCTCTTGACTTCCTACTTTTGCATTCCAATCTTCTATGATGAAAAGGATATCTTTTTTTGGTGTTACTTCTAAAAGGTCTTGTAGTTCTTCATAGAAGGTCAGCTTCAGCTTCTCCAGCATCAGTGGTTTGGTCATTGACTTGGATTACTGTGATGTTGAATGATTTGCCTTGGAAACAAACTGAACAAACGGTTAACAACAGTAAACAAATAACAAACAGTTATTCCTTGGTATCTACAGGGGGTTTGTTTCAAGATCCCCCTCGGATACCAGAATCCTTGGATGCTCACATCTCTGTTGTTTTTGAGATTTCACCCAAGTCCTGCATTTTGGACTTTTGTTGGCTATGAGGGCTACTCCATTTCTTCTAAGGGATTCTTACCCACAGTAGTAGATATTATGGTCATCGGAATTAAATTCACCAATTCCCATCCATTTTAGTTCACTGATTCCTAAGATGTCGATGTTCACCTTTGCCATGTCCTGCTTGACCATGTCCAGTTTACCTGAATTCATGGACCCAGCATTCCAGTTTCCTGTGTAGTAGTATTCTTTACAGCATCGGACTTTACTTTCACCACGAGACACACTCACAACTGAGAGTCATTTCCACTTTGGCCCAGCTGCTTCATTCTTTCTGAAGCTATTAATTGGCCTTCAGTCTTCCCCAGTGGCATATTGTATGTATTACTGCCTGGCTTATCACTGTAAACAGGTACTATTTGTGGAGCAACATTTTTTTGTCCAGAATTTGTTGATTATATTCTATATTTTAACTCAGTTTGGTTTTCAAAAGTTCAGGCTTCCAAGTGAAATATGCATTTTTAAAAACCACAAAATTCACTTCTTTATTACGCTAGCACCCAATCTCTGTAATCACTGGTCCATGACCATTGAATAGCTTTCCATAATAGCATTTGCCACAGAAATGTAGAGAATAGTAAACTCATTTCAAGAAGATTGCACTGAGAGGATTTTTCTTCTGTAGAGTTTTTTTTTATGCTCTTCAAGACCTGCCATTGCTTTGCATCATACATAGTCTAAGCAGTAACTTTTTCATAAAGCTAATTCAAAAACCTGTTTTACTCCAGTCTCCCACAGCATGACAATAGCGTCCAGATTAGAATTACTTCGTTAAATGACTGTTTCTCATAATTAGTCCAAAAACACACTCAGAAGTTGGTAGGATGAACATTCAAAAGTGTGCTGGCTCTTCAGTGATTGAAAGACCAGTTAACATTTTGAAAATAAACTCCCCTTTTTTTTTGTATTGATAAATTGTCCTAGAGAACTCATTTTTTGTTTTTGTTTTTTTTTTTCTCAATAAAGTGTATAACTGAGTTGACATAATTTAGTTTTTATGTATTTTTTTCCCTGTGTGCTTCTAAGCACAGTTATTCCTTGGTATCTATGGGGGTTTGTTTCAAGATCCCCCTCGGATACCAGAATCCTTGGATGCTCACATCTCTTATACAAAATGGCTTAGTATTTGCCTATTCTCTCCTCTTGTACACTTCAAATCATCTCTAGATTTCTTATAATTGCTAGTTCAAACTAAATACTCTTTAAATAGTTGTAAATACAATATAAAATATATATAAATAGTTGCTGGTGTGTGGCAAATTCAAACATTGTTTTTTGGAAATTTCTGAAAAAAATGTTTTCCAAATATTTGCGTCTATGGTTGGTTGAATACTTGAATGAAAAACCTGTAGATTCTGAGGGGTGACTATACATCTTATACATTTTTAACCATCACAGAAAGGTTAAAGAAGATTAAACATGGTAACAAAAGTATGCTTTTAAAAATATATGTCTGCATATACGTATCAGTTTTTTTGATTGAAATATAGTTGATTTATAATATTGTGTTAGTTTCTGGTATTCAGGAGAGTGATTCAGTTATACACATATATATATTTTTCAGATTATCTTCCACTACAGTTTATCATAAGATACTGAATATATTTCCTTGTACTATATGTAACCTTGTAGTTTATCTATTTTATATATAGCAGCTTGTATCTGCTAATCCCAGACTCCTAATTTATCCCCCCCATTACAGTTTATCATAAGATACTGAATATATTTCCTTGTACTATATGTAACCTTGTAGTTTATCTATTTTATATATAGCAGCTTGTATCTGCTAATCCCAGACTCCTAATTTATCCCCCCACCTTTTCTCCTTTGGTAAGTATACATTTATTTTCTGTGTGTATGTCCATTTCTATTTTGTAAACAAGTTCATCTGTTATCACTTTTTTAGGTTCCACATGTAAGCAGTGTCACTTGATATTTGTCTTTGACTGACTTCACTTCATATGATAATCTCTGGGTCCATCCATGTTGCTACAAATGATGTTATTTCATTATTTTTTATGGCTGAGCAATATTCCATCGTATATGTATACCACAGCTTCTTTATCTGTTCACCTATTGATGGGCATTAGGTTGATGCCATGTCTTGGCTTACATACAAATATTTTTAAAGGCATATATATTTAGATTTAATTGTAGCCCTCTTGGGCTGCTGTAACAAAATACCACAGAGTAGTACCTTATAAATAACAGAATTTTATTTCTTATCGTTCTGGGGTTTGGAAGCCTGATGTTAGTTGCCAGCCAGCATGGTCAGCTGAGGGTTGTCTTCCAGGTCTGTTTTCTCCTTGTATCCTCACATGGTAAAAGGGGTGAGGGAGCTCCTGAGGGCTTCTTTTATAAAGCATTAATCCCATTCATGAGAGCTCCACTCTCATGACGTAATCACCTCCCCAAAGCCTCACCTCTTAATACCATCACATAGGCTACCTTCAGAAATATATACCCATGGCTACTTACCAGTTAGTTTTGGGGAATAGAATTAGACTTTGGAATCATTCTGATTGGCTCCATATGCAGTGCTAAATAGCGATAAGTTTCCTTTGTTGCATCAGTAAGAAATTTTCTCTCATTATGTAATTGGCAACTCTATACCAATGGATAACAGGCCTAAGAAGTGTGCAAGTGAAAATATGCAGAGTTAATTAATTGTCTTTACACCTCATATCTCTCATAAAAGTACTGTATTTTTCTTGGTGATCCAAAAAGAAATAAATACTTTATCCTGTATCATCAAACTATGCAGTCATCTTTTTTTAAAGCTAATTCTTGAGATTCTCCTTTAACGCTACCCACCTCAGTTACTTCCCAGAGCATCATCAGAAAGGAAATACCCACAGTTTCTACTGAGGGTTTATTCTTGTCAGAAGTCATTTTCCTTTCTCCGCATACTGACTAGAAATGTCTACATAGTAAATTCAAAATAAGCTTCTGTCTAAGTGGGTGACTTTCATAATGAGTTTTTGTCAGAGAGAAAGCAACGTGTAGTAAAATACAGACACACACATTGACTTTAATGCCGTGACAAAATGAACTGCTTGAGTCACTTTTAGAAGAAACAATCTTCTACAAATGGAATTGGGGTGTCTGATCACATTATCCCAGGTTTGTCCTGTGGACAAACATAGAAGCAGCATTACTGGCCTTTCTTTACTGTTCAGGATATCCAGGGCCTGTTACTTTTGCTGTTTGTTTGTTTTTTTTCCCACCCCCAAATACTTTGGTTTATATCAACACAGAATAGGCAGGGGCTAGAATGAAACCACAGAGAAGGCAATGGCACCCCACTCCAGTACTCTTGCCTGGAAAATCCCATGGACGGAGGAGCCTGGTAGGCTGCAGTCCATGGGGTCGCTGAGGGTTGGACATGACTGAGCGACTTCACTTTCACTTTTCACTTTCATGCATTGGAGAAGGAAATGGCAGCCCACTCCAGTGTTCTTGCCTGGAGAATCCCAGGGACGGGAGAGCCTGGTGGGCTAGGGTCGCACAGAGTCAGACACAACTGAAGTGACTTAGCGGCAGCAGCAGCAGCAGAATGAAACCAACATCATCTGTTTGTAAATAAAACTTTGCATTTACCTGTAATCTTCTTTATGTGTACTTCTATGACATTATCTGGACTTTTTAAAAATAACAGAAGCCTACACAATCACATATTCTTAAACTTTTTATTCTTTAGTTAGTTTTCTTTTGTATATGCTTTGCTGTGGATAAGACTGGTTTCAAGTCTGGTCAGGGTGAGTACAGGGCTGACTCAAGGAGGCTTAGTTACATCTGAGTCACCCTGAGATGAATAAGATAAGTTGCTGTCCTCAAGTACCACTTTGGAAACAGACACAAACACAAGTATGATTCATGTCCATATGTGAGAAGTTCTAGAAGAGATAGAAAGTGTTCTGAGAGCCTGAAGCAGAGAGGAAATAATTGTCTGCAAACAGGAAAACTAGCATGAATCACTGTCTGTGAAGGTTTCTTTTTCACTTGAGTTCCATGAGTCTAGATCTCTCTGTGTGATAAACCGAACTGCATTGTTAGAGCTATGTGTCCATGGCTTTAAATGTGCTTCCATCTGTAGGAAACAGAGTTTTGTATGGACTCGACACTGATCTTCTGCTGTTACCATGTAGTAATTAGCTTTCCTCATGTTGGCTCAAGAGTAGGTCTCAACTTAGGGAAAGCAGCTGCAGTCACTCCTGGGGAACTATAAAGTTAATGCCACACATGGGCACCTGGGTTCTGAAATTTGATGCAGGTTATGGAGTGGGAAGAATGTCAAAACTGTGCTACCCAAATCCCACTAGAGGTACCGAGGTGAGCAATGGAATTGTTGCCACAGCATAAGAATTCCCAGGCCATGTCCTGTGCAATTCCAGCAAGCATCGTTACAGGGACTAAAAGATGAGTGACGCTCCTGTAATTGCACACTACTGGCCTGCACACCCATGGGAAATTTGCTTCTGGAAGTATTTTTTTTTCAGTCTTCATCTTTTACATCAGAAAGATATAACTTTTTGTACAACAGAAACAAAAAATATATTGCTTTTGATTTTTAAAAAGAATTTTGTGTGATACCATATATATAAATTATGGCTTATATTTTACAAAGCACTTTAATTTTTGCAATTCTTCTAGGAAATAGTTTTTAGTCCAGTTTTATAGGTGGAGATGATCTGCAAAAGATTACATAATGTGACTTAGGCTACCTTCTAACTGATGGAATCAGAGCTTAATTATGTCCAAGTTTGATGATATTTTGTCAGCAAGATTGGGGATGGAGGAGATGAGCCCCCATAGCTGGGACCAAGTCTGCTGGGTCTGCTCTGTCCCACATCCTGAGAGCTTTCCACTGAACAGTGGTTTTCTCTACTGCAATTGCCAGATTCCCACTTTCCCATTTAAGTGCTGCTTCACTCCCTTTCTGTATTTCTATGGGGAAATTGGAAGTAAAGTTTTTAAAACAAGATTTATAGAATAATCTGAGGATTTCAGAGAAGGATAAATCAGTAACTAATATAAGTTCTGTATTTTGATGTTAATTCTTTAAAATCTCCTCCTCTAAAAATGATAACAACCTATATCTTGAATTTAAAATGCAGAAGATATTCTAAATAAAACCTCATACTGATTACTCACAAAAGTGAATAGAATGGTAAATTTTGAGAACGAGACCAGGGATTTATAGGTCAGGAGACACAGCTTTTAATTTTGGCTTTACTGCCACCAACCTTTTGGTTCATTAACTCAAGCAATTAATATTAAGCATTTGAAAAATGAAAGGGTTAGTTGCTCAGTCATGTCTGACTCTTTGTGACCCCATGAGTCTGCCAGGCTCCTCTATCCATGGATTTCTCCAGGCAAGAATACTGAATTGGGTTGCCATTTCCTTCTCCAGAGGATCTTCCTGACTCAGGAATCCAACTCAAGTCTCTCGCATTGCTAGATTCTTTACTGTGTGAGCCACCAGGGAAGTCCCACTAGATTAAAAAAAAAAAAAAAAACCATTGAGCATAGCACCTTCAGAAAACTTAGAGGGTAAAAGGAAGACATACATTAAATAATTATGCAAATAATTGTAATGATGGTAAACTATAAAGAAATTAGTCTTTTATAAGAGTAAATGGCAAGCAGCTGAATTAGTCTGTGGACTAATAAGGCTAGTAAGACTCAGCCGGGTCTCTGAGACTGCAAGGATAAGTAGGAGTTACTTAGAGAAAGAGGAGGTATACTATGTATGGGCCTGAGTGATGGAGGGGTAGCTGGGCACCTGTTCCAGGCACAGGAGGTAGCATGTGTGACCATCCTGTGCCCCATCATATATCTGAAAACTCCAAAGGTCACAATGGCTGGTGTGACATGAAGGAGGGGGAAGGGGAAGAGTTAATATTGGCGACACTGACAGTGACATACATGACCTTATAGATTGTTTCCTTTATCTATTGCAGCATAACAAACCAAATCTTAGATGCTTAAAACAATGATTTATCATTTCTCATGACTGTATGTGTTGGCTGGGCTCCATTAGGTGGTTCCACTACTCTGCATGTTAGCTGCTAGCTGAGTTTACCTGTGAGCTCAGCTAGGGTTTCATGTGTCTATGGTTTCCTCAGGGTGGCTGGAATAGCTGGGGCCTCTATGCATGGTCTCTTATAATTCACTGGTCTTAGCCAGAGCTTCAAGAAGGCTGGCTAGATTTCAAGAGGGTGGAGACTAAATGTGTCAGACCTCTTAAGACCTGGTCCCAGAATTGGCCCAGCTGTTCTGTTGGTCAAAGCAATTCGCATCCCTTATTTGTGTGGAAATAAACTCCATCTTTTCTTAAGGGTTTTGACAAGGCTGTAGAGGGAGGGAGAAGATTTGTTTTGAAGCATCTTTGAAGACAATGTACCACATAGAAAAATTTCAGCATTTTGGAATTGAGATTGTTATTATTCATTGCATACCCAGTGTGCTTGCAGTGCCTTATTTCCCAGGATCCTCACAGTAGTGTTGTAAAATAATCAATATTATCATTTCCTCCTTAGGTCAGGTGGGTCACAAAGCTATTAAGTGACAGGACCAGGTATTGATGGAGGTCTAACTGGAGCCAGTCTGTTTTTTGTTTCCTGTTTGTGTTTATTTATTTATGATTATTCTGGGTCTTCACTGGGGAGGTTGAGCTTTCTCCAGCAGTGGCGAGCAGGGGCTACTCTTCCTTGTGGTGCACGTGATGGCTTCTCTTGCTCTGGAGAACTGGCTCTAGGCCCCTGGGCTTCAGTAGTTGCAAAACATGGGCTCTAGAGTGCACAGGCTTTAGTAATTGTGGAGTGTGGGCTCAGTAGTTACGGCTCATGGGCACTAGAGCCCAGGCTCAGTAGTTGTGGCACACAGACTTAGTTTCCCCACAGTATGTACAATCTTCCAAAACCAGGAGTCAAATCCCTGCATTGGCAGCGAGATTCTTAACCAGTAGACCACCAGGGAAGTCTCACCAGTCTCACCAGTCTGGGTTTTTGACCATTGTGCTGCTGTGTGACATTTTCCTGGCTCTCCATCACAGTTTCGTCACCTTTTCAATCATGACAAGTTCTATGAGGATGAGTTAAAAGTTAGGATCATAATAATTAAAGTCATCATACACACGTTTTAAAGCATAATAGTTTCTGCCTTTGGAAAATCTCATTATTGATTCGTTTCCTGATGTGTTTCAGAAAATGGATTAATAATTTATGAGCAAAGGAGTTCATTAGCTCCAACTTGCTAGCCCCAGCTACTCTTATTGTAATAAGCTGAGATTCCCAAAGTTCTACTGGTCAGATGTAGTAGACGCATTATCTGTGACATTAGAGGCACTCTCTCCGTCCAGCTACCCTTGCCAGTTGCCTGCCTATTTCTGGAATTCTCAAAGAGATGTCCCATGTGGTATCATTAATATATCTTTGGACTACCACATGGTGTTCACTACTTCTCTTCTCTCCAATTCCAGCATTTTTAGTGAGATTACCGTGCAAAATTTCCATGCATCTAAAACCTCATTATGTATTTGCTACTGAAGTAGGAGGTTTGCCTCTTTACTTGTGTTTATTGCTATTAGAGATTCTGCCTCCTGTTCCACCTCACATCCTAATAAATTACAAGACTTTCAGTGGAAAGACGTAAGTCACACAGAGGAGGGATTTTATATCTCTAGATCTTCCTTCCCCAGGACAAATCCAAATGGCCAGTACTGTACAGTACTAGGAGATTTGTGTCTCCCTCTGTTGACCAAGGCTTTGATATTGGTTTGAGATTTTCTGACTTCATCTTTATTAAGATGAATTTTCTCCCAGAAGGATAATCAACCCCTCATGCCAGTAGACTTCTGAGAGCTGTCTACTAGTCTTCCAGACGTGGTTGTGTGTGTATGGATACTGGGTTCTAAAACACAACTTAGGCTTGCACTGGTGTCCTTCTCATGCTATTATATCAGTAACATTTTCTATGACTTCATACATATTTTATAGCCCAACCTTATGTGAGTTTACTGCAGTATTGAGGTAATCGTGATTTACCCATGGGTTAAGAAAGACATGTTTTCTTATGAAAGTATGTAAATTGTTGGGTCTACATGCATGCTATTAATTCATCATGTTACCCAAATAACCACTTGATGGATTAACATTTTTACTTATTTCTAAGCTGTTTTGATGTTTTAAAGGACACAGGTGTTTTCTCTGAAAGAAAATTGGCAACATGTTGCTACTGGCAGATCTGTGTGTCAGAAGAGAACTGGTTGAGATAATAAATGTACTTTGAAAAGAACTGGTTTTGTTTATAAAAGTTTTTATGTGTGACTGTGGCCATCTGAAACTTTGCAGTTTTCCTGTTATTAGCCCATTTGACCTTCCAGATGATAGAAGGCCTTGACTGTTGGAGGAAATAAAGAGAGGGGAAATAATTGTGTTCTTCAATATTTGAGAAACTTCCTAGAAGAAAAGCCGTTGTAAAACAGAAATGGGTTTTCTTTGAAAATTAATTTCCTGAAACCAAAGTGTTCTCTTTTTTTCTTTAAAAAAAAAAAAGGTCACTTTGCACTTCTGAATATAATTCGCTACCTATGGCAGTGACAGCTTTGTTTGACTGGGCCATAGATTAATTATGACAGAAGTTTGTTTTTAGAGGAGGTAAATGGCAAGCCACTTCAGTATTCTTGCCTGGAGAATCCCATGGACAGATGGGCCTGGGAGGCTATACAGTCCATGGGGTCACAAAGAGTTGGACATGGCTGAAGTGACTTAGCAGGCAAGAATATATACTGCCACAGAGATTTTTCTATGCCCTAAACCACCCCAAAATGTAGTGGTTTAAAACAACAGTGATACAATGTTTCCCATGATTCTCTGGGTTTGCTAGACTCAGTGGCCAATTCTGGAGCTCCATGTGGTATAGCTGAGGTCTGGTTATAGCTGGAACATCCAAGATGTCGTCGTGTCCTCCATGGTCTCTCCAAATTTCTGTCTCCATGCAGTAGTCTAGGCTGAGCTACCTTATAGCTTGGTTGCTGTCTTTCAATAGCCACAAAGTGAAATTACACACCTTTTAAAGGGTTAGATCTAGAAATGGCATTTTGACCCTATTCCTTTGATTCAAAGCAAGTCACCAGGTTAACCGAGATTCAATGGGAGGAAATTAGCCTTCATTCCTTGATGGGAGAAATGCCAAAGTATCTGCATCTGTTCTTAATATCGCCTCAGAGATATTTGTTCATTCATTCATTTAAGATTCGAATGTCTGCTATGCCTGGTATTATTCTCAGGGCTATGAGGAGTAGTCCCTCCAGGGTGTATCTTGTTCAACTCTCTTTTAGCTTCACTACTGGCAAACTATGCATCTTGGTCAACTTTCTTTTCATCTCCATGACTTATTCTTCTCATTTGCAAAATGGACATAAGAATGGTTGGTCTACATGTAATAAGTAATTTAATTTTCATGATTGTGGTGTTAATACATGTAGAGCACATAGAATGAGTTAATGCATGTGAAGAGTGGGGCCAGGCATGTAGCAACTCAACAGAGTAGTCGTTATTTTTGTTATCACTAATGAGGAAAGGAAAGCCAATTGGTGACTTGGCTACTCAGCTATTAAATGACTGATTGTTTTAGCAGCACAAGATAAAATTGCCTTGCAATTCTTATAAGACTGAGCAGAGAGTCCTGTAAAATACAATGGTCTTGCTTTTTTTAATAAACTTTCTGGAAACATTTTGCAAGCAAGTTACAGGACATATTTTCCATTCTGATTTTTTTCTGACTCCAGTTACTATCATGGCCCTTCATGACTAATCACTGCCTCATCTCTTCAGGTCTCCTTTCACTTCTTTCCTGTCCAGTCCTGCACTCCAGATATGTCAGATCACATGTTGCTCCCACATTTACAGTGCTATTTCATACCTCTGCGCTTTTATATAGACCACACTCAGTTCTTGGAATGCCCATAGTCTCGTATTTTAAAGCTAGCTATTCTCTGTTTCTCTTTCTTTCTCCTGGATATTCCCAGTTCTTTTCTTGATATCTTCTCTTAACCTGAATTTATTTTGGTACATTTTTTTTTCTTGTTCCCAAACCTCATGTGATTCCTTCTTTAATAAGACTTAACCACATTTTAAATTATTTATTACTTATCCATGTCTATAACCTCTTTAAACTGTAAGGTGTGAAGTGCATCTTTTTTTTTTCCCCTCTGATTTCTCAAAGCCTTGCATAGTGCCAGAAAGGCTGTGTCATCACATGCATAGTCAGTTCCAAGAATAAGACTTCTTAGTATGGATTCTAAGTCCAGGATTCTTCACAATGGGAGACAGAACCAAGGTTTACTCTTTGACGAAATATTTATACATGTTGCACATACGTCACAACTGCCATTGTAAGCCATAGTCTTTTTTAAAAACATCAACTTTTGTCACTTAATCTAACCCACTGAAGAATCCAGCAAATAGGATTTTTAAAATTTACACATGTACATTTTATTTTCCTGAGTATTTTTCTAAACCAGATTTTTAGGAACAGTACACTTCTAATAGATTTTTATGTGAGATAACAGGGTCTCTTGTCAATGCTCATGTTGAAATATACTTTAGTCATTGAAGATTGGGCTTGAGGTTCAGGTCACAGTCTGAAGTCAGGGGAGTGGTGGCCACAAATAGTAGACCTTTTGCCAAAGCACTGCTTGCAAACTGCTGACAAGGTTAGATTAGCCTAACTAAAGTACTGGCAGTACAAATTCCATTTAAGAAAAAAGTACAACATCTTGTCTTCCAACAAACTGTATTCTGACATGTGATCCCAAAGGACTTCTGCCCCTTCTGTCCAGGCTTTCATGATTTTTGTCATCTTACAACTTTATATCTCAGGTCACTGTGACTTTTATAGGCTGGTGGTAGAAATAGCTTTACTTTTTGAAAGAGCCACTAGCTTCCTCCATGGTAGCCTCACTCTAGAACAGGAGAAATGTACAATGCAGAGGGTAAATTTCAGAGGTAATACCATCAAGCTTATATTTATTTAGACTTCCCTAGTGGCTCAGATGGTAAAAGCATCTGCCTACAATGCAGGAGACCCCGGTTCGATCCCTGGGTCAGGAAGATCCCCTGGAGAAGGAAATGGCAACCCGCTCCAGTACTCTTGCCTGAAAAAATCCCATGGACGAAGAAGCCTGGTAGGCTGCAGTCCATGGGGTCGCAAAGAGTTGGACATGACTGAATGACTTCACTTCACTATATTTATTTAACTTTCTAATGTCTGCTAGTTAAGGAATCTAAGATGTTGGCAAATGAACCCAGACCCTGCTTGTTTGAGAGTTCCCACTGGAGCTTCAGCTCTGGGGTTGAGTCCAGGCTCTGCCACTTCGACCCAGAGAGGTAATGTTGTTTCAGAGAGGTCTTAAAGGTTCTATCTTCTGATGTGCATAATATAAATGATGAGGAAACGTGAGAACTATTGAACAATAAAATAACTTAATTCATACAATATTCTATCATTGCCATTTCATTGATGAGAAAATAGACTCAGTTCTATTAACTTATTCAGAGTCAAACAGTAGCTAATCAAGGTGGTTGGGATTAAAATCAATATAGCACTGTGCTTGGAACATAGCACTAGTTGTAAACAATTTTTGATGTTAAAGGTATATGTCATATCTTAAAAAACACCATTATGCTTGAATAAACATTTGACACTGTCTATCTTAGGAGCCTCTGACATTTATGGCTGTAGCTAAAATGGCAAGCTTAAATTTTAATGATCACAAAAGTATGCAAAGGCTGAGATAAATTTACTAAATGCTTAAAGATGATAAAATATAATGGTACTTTATTGCCATTATAAAGTAAGTGAGAGTGGTCTGCTTTTTCCTCCCAAATAATGGATTTTCTTCATGCACTCAATGTCGGGTTGTTTATTACTTCCAGTCCTGACAGAGGTCCATATGGCTCTCTACCTAGCATCTATGCTCATCTTTCATATTAATCTTTCCTAATTCCTATATTTTCTATCCAAAGTTAGTCATTTGGATTATGACATTTGTCTTCAGAAATCAAAATGTGCAGCTGAAAAGATAATATATCAAGCAATCATCACTTACAGATATCCTAGGATAAATTAATTAGTCAGATTACATAGGCCATTGACTAACTGCAAAAATCTCCTAAATGGCATTTGTTCAGATAACCCTATGATAAATTGAAGAAATGTGCATCAATTTAGAACTAAGCTATGTTATTAAGGTTGGTTGAAAATTAATATGGATGATAACTAAAGAAACATCACTATATAAATTGTATTAAATCCTTTTGGGTTGAAAGAGTTGTTCTATGAACAAATTAAATTGTAAAGCAGTGAAAGAATACTCACATCGTTGTTGTTAAGTTGCTCAATCATGTCTGACTCTTTGCAACACCATGAACTGCAGCATGCCAGGCATCCCTGTCTTTTACCATCTCTCAGAGCTTGCTCAAACTCATGTCCATTGAGTCAGTTATACCATTCAACCACCTCATCCTCTGTTATCCCCTTTTCCTGTTTCAGTCGTTCCCAGCATCAGGATCTTTTTCAGTGAGCCAGCCCTTCACATCAGGTGGCCGATGTATTGGAGCTTCATCTTCAGCATCAGTCCTTCCAATGAATATTTAGGGTGGATTTCTTTTAGGTTTGACTGGTTTAATCTCCTTGCATTCCAAGAGACTCTCAAGAGTTTTCTCCACCGCCATAGTTCAAAGGGATCAATTTGTCGGTGCTCAGCCTTTTTTATTGTCCAGCTCTCACATCCATACATGGGTACTGGAAAAACCATAGCTTTGACTACATGGACATTTGCCAGCAAAATAATATCTTTGCTTTTTAATCTGTTGCCTAGGTTCATCACAGGTTTTCTTCCAAGGATCAAACATCTTTTAATTTCATGGCTGCAGTCACCATCTGCACTGATTTTGGAGCCCAAGAAAATAAAGTCTGACAATGTTTCCATTGTTTTCCATTTATTTGCCATGAAGTGATGGGACCAGATGCCATGGTCTTCGTTTTTTGAATGTTGAGTTTTAAGCAAACTTTTTCACTCTTCTCTTTCACTTTCAGCAAGAGGCTCTTTAGTTCCTTTTCACTTTCTGCCATTAGCATTGTGTCATCTACATATCCGAGGTTATTGATATTTTGCCTGGCAATATTGATTCCAGCTTGTGGGTCATCCAGCCCAGCATTTCACATGATATATTCTATATATAAGTTAAGTAAGCAGGGTGACAATATACAGCCTTGATGTGTTACTTTCCCAATTTGAAACCAGTCTGTTATTGCATGTCTGGTTCTAACTGTTTCTTCTTGACCTGCATACAGGTTTCTTAGGAGACAGGTAAGGTGGTCTTGTATTTCCATCTCTTTAAGAATTTTCCACAGATCCACACAAAGGCTTTAGCATAGGTAAATGTTTTCCTGGAATTCTCTTGCTTTTTCTATGATCCAGTGAATTTTGGCAATTTCATCTCTGGTTCTTCTACTTTTTCTGAATTCAGCTTGTACGTCTGGAAGTTCTCTGTTTGCATACTGTTGAAGCCTGGCTTGAAGGATTTTGAACATTACTTTGCTAGCATGTGAAATGAATGCAATTGTGCAATAGTTTAAACATTCTTTGGCATGACCCTTCTTTGGGAATGGAATGAAAATTGACCTTTTCCAGTCCCATAGCCACTGCTGAGTCTTCCAAATTTGCTGGCACCTAGGTCATAATATGAATTACCAGATAGAATCAAGATAGGCGGGACAAACATCAGCAACCTCAGGTATGCAGATGATACCACTCTAACTGCAGAAAGTGAAGAGGAACTAAAGAGCCTCTTGATGAGGGTGAAGGAGGAAAGTGAAAGACCTAGCTTAAAACTAAATATTAAAAAAAAAACTAAGATCATGCATAGCATCCAATTCTAATATGTCATGGCAAATAGAGGGGAAAAAGTTGGAAGTAGTGATAGATTTCCTATTCTCAGACTCTAAAATCACTGCAGATGGTGACTACAGCCATGAAATCAGAAGATGATTGCTTCTTGGCATGAAAACTATGACAAACCTAGACAGTGTATTGAAAAGCAGAGACATTACTCTACCACCAAAGTCCATATAGTTAAGGCTGTGGTCTTCCCAGTGGTCCTGTACTGTTGTGAGAACGGGGCCATAAAAAAGGTGGAGTGCTGAAGAATTGATGCATTCAAACTGTGGTAATGGAGAAGACCTTTGAGATTCCCTTGGACAGCAAGAAGATCAAAGCAGTCAATCTTAAGGGAAATCAACCCTGAATACTTGTTGGAAGGACTGATGCTGAAGCTGAGCTTCAGTATTTTGGTCATCTGAGGCTAACGCCCGAAGGCACGGGTGGCGGCCAGAGGAGCTACCTGGCGCCCGAGGGCAGGGGCAGTGGCTGAGAGGAGCTACCCCCTCATCAGAGGTAAGGAGCAGCAGCTGTGCTTTGCTGGAGCAGCCGTGAAGAGAAACCCCATGTCCAAGGTAGGAGAAACCCAAGTAAGATGCTAGGCACTGAGAGACGGGATCAGAGGGCAGACAGGATGAAATTACAAATACAGACAAGTAGCCAATCTGATCACATGGACCACAACCTTGTCTAACTCAGTGAAACTAAGCCGCATGGGGCCACCCAAGACAGCTGGGTCATGGTGGAGATGTCTGACAGAATGTGGTCCAGTGGAGAAGGGAATGGCAAACTGCTTCAGTATTCCTGCCTTGAGATCCCCATGAACAGTTTGAAAAGGCAAAAAGATAGGACACTGGAAGAGGAACTCCCCGGGTCCGTAAGGTGTCCAATATGCTACTGGAGATCAGTGGAGAAATAACTCCAGAAAGAATGAAGGGATGGAGCCAAAGCAAAAACAACACCCAACTGTGAATGGGACTGGTGATGGAAGCAGGGTTCGATGCTGTAAAGAGCAATATTGCATAGGAACCTGAAATGTTAGGTTCATGAATCAAGGCAAATTGGAAGTGGTCAAACAAGAGATGGCAAGAGTGAACGTTGACATTCTAGGAATCAGCGAACTAAGAAGGACTGGAATGGGTGAATATAACTCAGATAACCATTATATCTACTACTGTGGGCAGGAATCCCTTAGAAGAAATGGAATAGCCACAGTAGTCAACAAAGAGTCTGAAGTGCAGTACTTGGATGCAATCTCAAAAACGACAGAATGATCTCTGTTCGTTTCCGAGGCAAACCATTCAGCATCACGGTAATCCAACTCTATGCCCCGAACAGTAACACTGAAGAAGCTGAAGTTGAACGGTTCTATGAGGACCTACAAGACCTTCTAGAACCAACACCCAAAAAAGATGTCTTTTCATTATAGGGGACTGGAATGCATAAGTAGGAAGTCAAGAAACACCTGGAGTAACAGGCAAATTTAGTCTTGGAGTACAGAATGAAGCTGGGCAAAGACTAATAGAGTTCTGCCAAGAGAACTCACTGGTCATAGCAAACACCCTCTTCCAACAACACAAGAGAAGACTCTGCACATGGACATCACCAGATGGTCGACACTGAAATCAGATTGATTATATTCTTTGCAGCCAAAGATGGAGAAGCTCTGTACAGTCAGCAAAAACAAGACTTGAAGCTGACTGTGGCTCAGATCATGAACTCCATATTGCCAGTTCAGACTGAAATTGAAGAAAGTGGAGAAAACCACTAGACTATTCCGGTATGACCTAAATGAAATCCCTTATGACTATACAGTGAAAGTGAGAATTAGATGTAAGGGACTAGATCTGATAGATAAAGTGCCTGATGAACTATGGAATGAGGTTCTTGACATTGTACAGGAGACAGGAATCAAGACCATCCCCAAGAAAAAGAAATGCAAAAAAGCAAAATGGCTGTCTGAGGAGGCCTTACAAATAGCTATGAAAAGAAAGGTAGCTAAAAGCAAAGGAGAAAAGGAAAGATACAAGCATCTGAATGCAGAGTTCCAAAGAATAGCAAGGAGATATAAGAAAGCCTTCCTCCATGATCAATGCAAAGAAATGGAGGAAAAGAACAGAATGGGAAAGACTAGAGATCTCTTCAAGAAAATTAGAGATACCAAGGGAACATTTCATGCAAAGATGGGCACAAAAAAGGACAGAAATGGTATGGACCTAACAGAAGCAGAAGATATTAAGAAGAGATGGCAAGAATACACAGAAGAACTGTACAAAAAAGATCTTCATGACCAAGATAATCACGATGATGCGATCACTCACCTAGAGCCAGACATCCTGGAATGTGAGGTCAAGTGGACCTTAGAAAGCATCACTATGAACAAAGCTAGTGGAGGTGATGGAATTCCAGTTGAGCTATTTCAAATCCTGAAAGGTGATGCTGTGAAAGTGCTGCACTCAATATGCCAGCAAATTTGGAAAACTCAGCAGTGGCCACAGGACTGGAAAAGGTCAGTTTCCATTCCAATCCCAAAGAAAGGCGATGCCAAAGAATACTCAAACTATCGCACAATTGCACTCATCTCACATGCTACTAAAGTAATGCTTAATATTCTCCAAGCCAGGGTTCAGCAATATGTGAACTGTGAACTTCCAGATGTTCAAGCTGGTTTTAGAAAAGGCAGAGGAACCAGAGATCAAATTGCTGGATCATGGAAAAAGCAAGAGAGTTCCAGAGAAACATCTATTTCTGCTTTATTGACTATGCCAAAGCCTTTGACTGTGTGGATCACAATAAACTTTGGAAATTTCTGAAAGAGATGAGAATACCAGACCACCTGACCTGCCTCTTGAGAAACCTGTATGCAGGTCAGGAAGCTCAGTTAGAACTGGACATGGAACAACAAACTGGTTCCAAATAGGAAAAGGAGTACATTAAGGCTGTATATTATCACCCTGCTTATTTAACTTATATGCAGAGTACATCATGAAAAACACTGGGCTGGAGGAAGCACAAGCTGGAATCAAGATTGCCAGGAGAAATATCAATAACCTCAAATATGCAGATGACACCACCCATATGGCAATAAGTGAAGAAGAACTAAAGAGCCTCTTGAAGAAAGTAAAAGAGGAGAGTGAAAAAGTTGGCTTAAAGCTCAACATTCAGAAAACTAAGATCATGGCATCTGGTCCAATCATTTCATGGCAGATAGATTGGGAAACAGTGGAAACAGTGTCAGACTTTATTTTACTGGGCTCCTAAATCACTGCAGATGGAGACTGCAGCCATGAAATTAAAAGATGCTTACTCCTTGGAAGGAAAGTTATTACCAACCTAGACAGCACTTTAAAAAGCAGAGCCATTACTTTGCCAACAAAGTTCTGTCTAGTCAAGGCTATGGTTTTTCCAGTGGTCGTGTATGGATGTGAGAGTTGGACTATAAAGAAAGCTGAGCACCGAAGAACTGATGCTTTTGAACTGTGGTACCTGAGAAGACTTGTAAGAGTCCCTTGGACTGTAAGGAGATCAACCAGTCCATTCTAAAGGAGATCAGTCCTGGGTTTTCATTGGAGGGACTGATGCTAAAGCTGAACCTCCAGTACCTTGGCCACCTGATGCGAAGAGCTGACTCATTGGAAACAACCCTGATTCTGGGAAAGATTGAGGGCGAGAGGAGAAGGGAATGACAGAGGATGAGATGGTTGGATGCCATCATCGACTCGATGGACATGGGTTGGTGATGGACAGTGAGACCTGGCGTGCTGTGGTTCATGGGATCACAAAGAGTTGGACACGACTGAGCATCTGAACTGAACTGAAATGTGCAAAGTCTACAGTGGGCTGGGAAGAAGAGTAAGGAGATTATTACTCAGGCTTTTCAGAAAATTTTATAGCTGAATTTCATCTTAAAAATATGGAGCAATTCGTTCTTAGACCATGCTAACTTTTCCTGCATGTGAAGTGTGAGAACTA
The DNA here is from genome assembly GCF_032405125.1 of Capricornis sumatraensis. Taxonomy (NCBI): domain Eukaryota; kingdom Metazoa; phylum Chordata; class Mammalia; order Artiodactyla; family Bovidae; genus Capricornis; species Capricornis sumatraensis. The sequence goes on along the minus strand of NC_091091.1, from coordinate 8,203,202 downwards.
CTGTGAAATCTGTCATCTTAATATAAGTCAGTGATTCTAAATGATGTACCAACAGCATGGAACTCTAGTTCCTCATTGGGTTAATAGATAATCCTAAATAAAGGGGCTACCTAGTTAAATAAGCTTGCAAATTACTATTTCTCTTCCTTCTATGGTTAGCTTATCAGTTTTTTATTCAAGATGAAGGCTCTGCTAAATCTTGTAGTCAAGAAAAAATTTTAATTTTCTGTAACGCCCAAATCCCAGTTATTTGTCTGTAGAACCCTTCTTTTGGTGTGGACTGTCTATTAATAGAATTCATAAGTACTGTTTTGAATAATGTTACTTTAGAATGAGCCATAAAACAAGGATGAAGAGTCCTAGATCCCATTTGTCAATGTATAGACAGCTAGGTTGTAGAACCACTTTAAATGGATGACCTTCTAGTCTTCAAATTACTGGGCAACAGTTATCGAGACACTGGGAGATGCAAGGTTGAGTAAGTACCAGGGGTTTTGAGATTTCAGGCAGAACAGTTAGTGAACTCACCTAGTGAATTGGGAAAATAATGAAATTAGAGAGTGATGGTTCTAATCCTTGGGCAGTACCATCCCTGGAGGATTTTGTCTTCTCACAATGACAAAGACTGCTACTGGCATTTCATTGGTAGGAACAAGAGATGTAGTACATAGGACATCCCTGTGAAGTGAAGGTGTATCCTGCCTGTGTACAAAGGGAAGCCCGTGGACAAACAGTACTGTAGGGAAGGCTTAGCCTATGAGACCAGGGGATCACTCATCACAAAGTTTAAAAGATTGGGTAGAAAATCTGGGCAGAACTTTTAGGCTGATTCTCAATCATTAGTGCAGTGTTATATTTTTAAAATGGAAACATATGTCCTAACTCTCCTTTTTCTGGTTTTAACAGCAGATATAATTTGCTTAATTGTTTAAGAATTCATCCCATTCTAGTTTTCTTCAGGTGTAGGCCATTGTAAGATTTACAAAGCGAAGATCAAGTACAGTGTGACCTTCTGAATAAGCCAGTGTTAGGGAAAGCATTTAAGAGATACTTTAATAAGTATGTTATTAGTGTCTCACCTCATGGTCATGTTGACAGGAGCACCAGAGTAACCTTAGTTTTGATTTTGAAAGTGGCTCTTCAGTGAGTTGTTTTTTGTTTGTTTGTGATGGCATCACTGACTCGATGGACGTGAGTCTGAGTGAACTCCAGGAGTTGGTGATGGACAGGGAGGCCTGGCATGCTGCAATTCATGGGGTCGCAAAGAGTCGGACACAACTGAGCGACTGAACTGAACTGACTGATTCATTTTTAAAGTAGACTCTGTCAGTCAATACATAATTTTCTTTTCTGAATTCATCGTGAGTAAATAGCCTCAAGAAAATATTCCTGTGGTTCCTAAAAATATCAAGCAGAATATCTCTTGAAATGACCACAGTTGCTTAAATAAGCACATAAAAAAAATTCATTTTTTACTGAGGTATAACTGATTAACAATGTAATAATTTCAGGTGAACAGCAAAGGGACTCAGCCCTACCGATACATGTATGTGTTCTCCCCTCAAACTCCCCTCCCTTCCAGGCTGCCACATAACATTGCCCAGAGTTTCATGTGCCATACAGTATGCCTTGAAATACAGCAGTGTGTACATGTCCATCCCAAACTCCTTAACTATGCCTTCCCCTTATTTTTCCTACCCAGCAACCAGAAGTTTGCTCTTCTTGTGAGTCTGTTTCTGTTTTGTAACTTCATTTCTGTTATTTCTTTTTAGATTGAATGTGTAAGGGATGTTAATTGATATTTCTTCTCCTCTGTCTGACTTACTCCACTCAATATGACAGTCTCTAGGTTCATCTGTGTTTCAGCAAATGTCATTATTTCATTCTTTTTAATGTCTGAGTAATAATCCATCGTGTATACGTACAACGCAGTCTTCATCCATTCCTCTGTCAATGGACATGTAGGGTGCTTCGCTGTCAAGGCTATTGTAAACAGTGCTGGCATGAATGCTGGGGGCATGTATCCTTTTGATCATGTATTTTTTTTTTATATGCCCAGGAGTGAGATTACCGAGTCCTATGGCAGTTCTATTTTTGTTTTTTTAAAGGAACCCTCATACTGTTCTCCATAGTGCCTGTACCAATTTACATTCCCACCAATGAGGTTCACATGTCTCTTGGATGGCTGTATATCTTTTCTGAAGAAATACCTATTTAGGTCATCTTCCCACTTTTTGATTGGGTTATTTGTTTTGATTATGTTAAGTGTCATGAGCTATTTATAAATTTTGGAGACTAATCCCTTGTTGGTCATGTCATTTGCAAATATTTTCTCCCAATCTGTGGCTAGTCTTTTTGTTTTATTGTTTCCTTTGCTGAGCAAACCCTTTTGGGTTTAAATAGGTCCCAGTTGTTTATTTTTATTTCTATTAATCTGGAAGATGGAATAAGATATTGTCACTGTGCTTATTTAATTTATATGCAAAGTACATCATGAGAAACACTGGGCCGGAGGAAGTGTTTCCAGATGGATGAAAAAAGATATTATTCTGCCTATTTTCCTTTAGTAGTTTTAATAGTGCCCAGTTTCATATTTATGTCTCTAATCCATTTTGAGCTTATTTTTTGTGTGGTGTTAAAGAATTATCTAATTTCACTTTTTTAAAAAACATATAGCTGTCCAGTTTGGCAAGCACCATTTGTTGAAGAGGCTCTTTCCAACATTATATAGCCCTGCCTCCTTTGTCATAGATTAATTGACCATAGGTGCATGGGTTTATTTCTGGGTTTTCTATCTGTTCCTATTCAGTCAGTTCAGTTCAGTCACTCAGTTGTGTCTGACTCTTTGTGACCCCATGAATTGCAGCACACCAAGCCCCCCTGTCCAACACCAACTCCCAAAGTTCAATCAAACTCATGTCCATCAAGTCAGTGATGCCATCCACCCATCTCATCCTCTGTCGTCCCCTTCTCCTCCTGCCCCCAATCCCTCCCAGGATCAGGGTCTTTTCCAATGAGTCAACTCTTCTCATGAGGTGACCAAAGTATTGGCGTTTCAGCCTCAGCATCAGTCCTTCCAAAGAACACCCAGGGCTGATCTCATTTAGAATGGACTTGTTGGATCTCCTTGCAGTCCAAGGGACTCTCGAGTCTTCTCCAACACCACAGTTCAAAAGCATCAATTCTTCGGTGCTCAGCTTTCTTTATAGTCCAGCTCTCACATCCATACATGACCACAGGAAAAACCATAGCCTTGACTAGACGGACCTTTGTTGGCAAAGTAATGTCTCTGCTTTTCAATATGCTGTCTAGATTGGTCATAACTTTTCTTCCAAGGAGTAAGCGTCTTTTAATTTCATGGCTGCAGTCTCCATCTGCAGTGATTTTGGGGCCCAAAAAGATAAAGTCTGCCACTGTTTCCACTGTTTCCCCATCTATTTCCCATGAAGTGATGGGACCAGATGCCATGATCTTCGTTTTCTGAATGTTGAGCTTTAAGCCAACTTTTCACTCTCCTCTTCCACTTTCATCAAGAGGCTTTTTAGTTCCTCTTCACTTACTGCCATAAGGGTGATGTCATCTGCATATCTGAGGTTACTGATATTTCTCCTGGCAATCTTGATTCCAGCTTGTGCTTCCTCCAGCCCAGTGTTTCTCATGATGTACTTTGCATATAAATTAAATAAGCACAGTGACAATATACAGCCTTGACGTACTCCTTTTCCTATTTGGAACCAGTCTATTGTTCTATGTCCAGTTCTAACTGTTGCTTCCTGACCTGCATACAGGTTTCTCAAGAGGCAGGTCAAGTGGTCTGATTTGCCCATCTCTTTCAGAATTTTCCACAGTTTATTATTGATCTATAATTTATTTTTCTGCCAGTACCATACTGTTTTGCTGACTGTAGCTTTGTAGTATAGTCTGAAACCAGGGAACCTGCTTCCTCTAGCTCTGGTTTTCTTTCTCAAGAATGCTTTGGATATTTGGGGTCTTTTGTGTCTCTGTACAGATTTTAACATTTTTTTGTTCTAGTTCTGTGAAAAAAGGCTTAGTGATTTGATAGGGATTGCATAGAATCTGTAGATTGCTTTCGGTAGTATAGTCATCTTGACAATACTGATTCTTCCAATCTACAGATATGGTATATATTTCCATCTCTTCATGTCTTTGATTTATTTCATTAGTGTCTTATAGTTTTCAGAGTACAGGTCTTCTATCTTCTTAGGTTTATTCATAAGTATTTTATTGTTTTTGATGCGATAGTAAAAGTAATTGTTTCTTGAATTTCTCTTTCTGATCTTCGATTGTAAGTGTATAGACATGCAACAGATTTTTGTGTATTAATTTTGTAACCTGCACGCTTACCAGATTTATTGAGTTCAGGAAGTTTTCTGGTATCATCTTTAGGATCTTCTAACACCACACTTATGGCAGAAAGCAAAGAAGAATTAATTGGCCTCTTGTTGAAAGTGAAAGAGGAGAGTTAAAAAGTTGGCTTAAAACTCAACATTCAGAAAACTAAGATCATGGCATCTGGTCCAATCACTTCATTGAAAATAGATGTGGAAACAGTGGAGACAGTGACAGACTTTATTTTTTGGGGCTCCAAAATCAGTGCAGATGGTGACTGCAGCCATGAAATTAAAGACGCTTACTTCTTGGAAGGAAAGTTATGACCAACATAGACAGCATAATAAAACGCAGAGACATTACTTTGCCAACAAAGGTCTGTCTAGTCAAAGCTATGGTTTTTCCAGTAGTCATGTATGGATGTGAGAGTTGGACTGTGAAGAAAGCTGAGCGCCGAAGAATTGATGCTTTTGAACTGTGATGTTGGAGAAGACTCTTGAGAGTCCCTTGGACTGCAAGGAGATCTAACCAGTTCATCCTAAAGGAAATCAGTCCTGATTATTCATTGGAAGGACTGATATTGAAGCTGAAACTCCAGTACTTTGGCCACCTGTTGCGGAGAGGTGACTCATTTTAAAAGACCCTGATGCTGGGAAAGATTGAAGGCGGGAGGAGAAGGGGACGACAGAGCATTAGATGGTTAAATGGCATCACCAACTCAATGGACATGAGTTAGAATAAGGTCCAGGAGTTGGTGATGGATAGGGAAGCCTGTCATGCTGTAACCCGTGGGGTCGCAAAGAGTTGGACATGACTCTGTGACTGAACTGAACTGAACTGAATATACAGTACCATATCTGCAAACAGTGACAGTTTAAATTCTTCTTTTTCATTTTGGATTGCCTTTAGTTTATTTTCTTCTCTGGTTGCCATAGTTAGGACTTCCAAAACTATGATAAATAAAAATGACAGCGAACATCCTTGTCTTGTTCCTGATCTTCCAGGAAATGTTTTCATCTTTTCACCATTGAGTATAATGTTAGCTGTTGGTTTGTTGTATATGGCTTTGTTTTGTTGATGTTAGTTCCCTCCATGCTCACTTTCAGGAGAGTTTTCACCATAAAAGGGTGCTGAATTGTGTCAAAAACTATTTTTCCATCTGTTGAGATGATCATATGGTTTTTATTCTTTAATTTCTTGATGTGTTTTATTACGTTGACTGATTTGCAGATACTGAAAAATCTTGCATCCCTGGGGATGAATCCCACTGGATCCTGGTGAATGATCTTTTCAGTATTGTTGGATACAGATTGCTAGTGCTTTGTTGAGGATTTTTAATCTGTGTTCATCAGTGATATTGGCCTGTACTTTTCTTTTTTTGTGATATCTTTGTCTGGCTTTGGTGTCAGGGTGATGATGACTTTACAGAATGAATTTGGAAGTTTTCCTTCTTCTGTAGTTTGTTGAAACAAATTCAGAAGGATATGTGTTAACTGTTCTCTAAACGTTTGATAGAATTTGCCTGTGAAGCCGTCATGCCCTGAACTTTTGTTGGGAGTTTTTAAATCACAGTTTCAATTTCAGTGCTTATGATTGGTCTGTTCATATTTTCTATTTCTTTTCAGTTCAATTTTGGGAGATTGTACTTTTATAAGAATTTATCCATTTCTTCCAGGTTGTTCATTTTATTGGCACACAATGGCTCATAGTAGTCTACTATGATTCTTTGTATTTTTGTGGATTCAGTTGTAACTTCTCCTTTTTCATTTCTAATTTTACTGATGTGAGTCCACTTTTTTTTTCTTGATGAGTCTAGCTAAAGATTTATGAATTTTATTTATCTTTTCAAAGAACTGGCTTTCGGTTTCATTGATCTTTGCAATTGTTTTCGTTGTATTTCATTTATTTCTCTTTATGATTTCTTCCCTTCTACTAACTTTAGATTTCGTTTGTTCTTTCTCTAGTTGTTTTAGGTGTAGTTTTAGGTTGTTTATTTGAGATTTTTCTTGTTTCTTGGAGTGAGACTGTATTGCTATAAACTTCCCTCTTAGAACTGTTTTTGCTGCATCTCATAGGTTTTGGACTTTGAGAAAGCACATAGGTGCTTTCATTTTCATTTTTCTCTAGGTTTTTCTTTTTTTTTTTTTTTAATCTCCTCTTTGATTTCTTCAGTGATCCATTGGTTGTTTAGTAACATAATGTTTGGCTGCCATGTGTTCATGGTTTTTATAGCTTTCTTTTTTCTTGTGATTTATTCTAACCTCATAGTGTTATAATCCGAAAAGATATGTGATATGATTTCAATTTTCTTAAATGTGCTAAGGCTCACCTTGGGCCCAGCATGTGGTCAGTCCTGAAGAATGTTCCAGGTGTACTTCAGAAGAATGTGTAGTCTGCTGCCTTTGGATACAGTGCTGTATAAATTATCAATTAAGTCCATCTAGTCTAAAGTGTCATTTAAGGCCTGTATTTCTTTATTACATTTCTGTTTTGACAGTCTGTCCATTGACGAAAGTGGGGTGTTAAAGTTCCCCACCATTATTGTGTTATTGTCAGTTTCTTCCTTTATTGTTGTTAATTTTAGCTTTACATATTGAGGTACTCCTATGTTGGGTGCATATATACTTAAAATTGTTACATCTTTTCTTGGTTTGAACTGTTAATCATTACATAGTATTCTTCATCTCTTAGGACAATCTTTGTTTTAAAGAATATTTTTTTCTGCTATCAGTATTGTTACTCTGGCTTATTTCTGATTTCCGTTTGCATGGAATACCTTCTCCCATACCTAGTTTCAGTCTCTAAGTGTCCAGGTCTGAGTCTCTAGGTCTGAGGTGAGTGTCTTGTAGAAAGCATGTATATAGGTTTTAAGGCTCAGAGGGCCGCACTCTGAAGGGGACGCTCAGGGACAGCCTCTAGTGGACTGACAAACTTTACTACCCAGCTTTCGCAGATATATGGTCTCAGGGAGCAGAGCATAAAGCGGACTTGCACGTAGCCTTTCTCGATAAAACATCAAAGCATTCAAGCATAAAATACAGTTCCCACCGCCCAAGCCATAACATAGCTTTGGCGAAACTGGAAAGGAAGTCTTATCATGAAACAGCAGTCCTTGCTCCCAGAAACATGTGGTCAGAAGGAAGCCCCCGAACTCCTCAATGCCGGGCGTATGACCGTTCGTCGTCCGTTCCCAGCCTTGGGCACTCGGTGAACACTCATAACCCTTTGTTATGCTCGTCCCAGCTTCCAACCTTCGTCATGAGTGGAGCAAATACCTTTTCAGTATTTGCTTAAAGCCTTCCAGCTCCTCCACAACAGGTCCTGTTTTTGTATTCACCCAGCCAGTCTCTGTCTTTTGTTGATGCATTTCATCCATTTATATTTAAGGTATTTATTTATGATCCCAGTGTAATTTTCTTGATTGTTTGGGGTTTATTTTTTGTAGGTCTTTTCCTTCTCTTGTGTTCCTTGCCTAGAGAAGTTCCTTCAGCATTTTTTGTAAAGCTGATTTGGTGATGCTGAATTCTGCTAATTTTTGCTTGTCTGTAAAGCTTTTTCCTATCTGGACAAAAGTCTTGCTGTGTAGGGTATTCTTAGTTATAAGTTCTTCTCTTTATCACTTTAAATATATTGTGCCATTCTCTTCTGGCTTGTACAGTTTCTGTTGAGGAATAAGCTTATAACCTTTTGAGTGTTCCCTTGTATGTTATTTGTTGTTTTTCCCTTGTTGCTTTTAATATTTTATTTTTGTCTTTAACTATTGCCCGTTTGATTACTATGTGTCTCAGTGTGTTCCTCCTTGAGTTTTTCTTGCCTGGGACTCTGTGCTTCCTGGACTTGTTTGACTATTTCCTTTCCCATGTTAAGGAAGTTTCCAGCAATTATCCCTTCAGATATTTTCTCGGGTTCTTTCTCTCTCCCTTCTCCCTGTTGGACTCCTATATTGTTAATGTTGTTCTGCTTAATGTTGTCCCAGAGCTGTTTAGAGTGTCTTCATTCCTTTCATTCTTTTTTTTTTTTTCTATATTCTGTTTTGCAGCAGTGATTTTTACCATTCCATTTTATAAGTCACTTATCAGTACTTCTGCTTCAGTTATTCTGTTATTAATTCCTTTGAGTGTTTTAGCCATCTCTGTTTGTCCTTTAGTTCATCTAGGTCTTTGACAAACATTTCTTTCATCTTCTCCGTTCCTTTTCCAAGATCCTGGATCATCTTTAGTATCATTATTCTGAATTATAATTCTGGAAGGTTGTCTCAGTTCAGCTCAGTTGCTCTGTCACTTTCGACTATTTGCAACCCCATGAACCACAGCGCGCCAGGCCTCCCTGTCCCTCACCAAATCCTGGAGCTTGAACAAACTCATGTCCATCAAGTCAGTGATGCCATCCAACCATCTCATCCTGTCATCCCCTTTTCCTCCTGCCTTCAATCTTTCCCAGCATCAGGTTTCCAATGAGTCAGTTCTTTGCGTCAGGTAGCCAAAGTATTGGAGCTTCAGCTTCAACATCAGTCCGTCCAATGAATAATGACTGATTACCATTAGGATCAACTGGCTTAATCTCCTTTTAGTCCAAGGGACTCTCAAGAGTCTCAAGAGTCTCAAGGTGTCTCCAATACCACAGTTCAAAAGCATCAATTCTCCAGGACTCAGCTTTCTTTATGGTCCAAATCTCACCTCCATACATGACTACTAGAAAAACCGTAGCTTTAAATATACGGATCTTTGCTGGCACGGTAATGTCTCTGCTTTTTAATATGCTGTCTTGGTTTGCCATAGCTTTTCTTCCAAGGAGTAAGCATTTCTTTTAATTTCATGGCTGCAGTCACCACCCACAGTGATTTTGGAACCCAAGAAAATAAGGTCTGTTACTATTTCCATTTTTTCCCATATATTTGCCATGAAGTGCTGGGACCAGATGCTATGATCTTTGTTTTTTGAATGTTGAGTTTTAAGACAGCTTTTTCACTCTCCTCTTTCTTTTCATCAAGAGGCTCTTTAGTTCCTCTTCACTTTCTGCCATAAGGGTGACATCATCTGCATATCTGAGGTTATTAATATTTCTCCTGGCAGTCTTGATTCCAGCTTGTGCTCCATCCAGCCCGAGATTTCACATGATGTATGCAGCATATAAGTTAAATAAGCAGCATGACAATATACAGCCTTGATGTACTACTTTCCCAGTTTGAAACCAGTCCATTGTTGCATGTCTGGTTCTAACTGTTGATTCTTGACCTGTATACAAGTTTCTCAGGAGGCAGGTAAGGTGATCTGGTATTCCCATCTCTTGAAGAATTCTCCACAGTTTATTGTGATCCACACTTTCAAAGGCTTTAGCATAGTCAATAAAACAAAAATGGATGTTTTTCTGGAATTCTCTTGCTTTTTCTATGATCCGATGGATGTTGACAATTTGATCTCTGGTTCTTCTGCCTTTGCTAAATCCAGCTTGAACATCTGGATATTCTTGGTTGACATACTGTTGAAGCCTGACTTGGAGAATTTTGAGCATTACTTTGCTAGTTTGTGAGATGAGTACAATTGTGTGGTAGTTTGAACATTCTTTGACACTGGAATGAAACTGACCTTTTCCAGTCCTGCGCCACTGCTGAATTTTTTCAAATTTGCTGGCATATAGAGTGCAGCACTTTCACAGCATTATCTTTTAGGATTTGAAATAGCTCAGTTGGAATTCCATCACCTCCACTAGCTTTGTTCATAGTGATGCTTCCTAAAGTCCACTTGACTTTGCATCCCAGGATGTCTGGCTGGTGGTGAGTGATCATACCATCATGGTTATCTGGCTCATTAAGACTTTTTTTTCTATCATTCTACTGTGTATTCTTGCGACCTCTTCTTAATACCTTCAGCTTCTGTTAGGAAGATTGTCTATCTCCATTTTATTTAGTTGTTTTTCTTCGGTTTTATCTTGTTCTTCATCTGGAACATAATGCTCTGCATTTCATTTTTATTAACTTTCTATGATCATGGTCTTTGTTCTGGAAGCTGCAGAATTTCAGTTCTTGCTTTTCCTGTCTGCTCTCTGGTAGAAGAGGCTAAGAGACTTGTGCAAGCTTCCTGATGGGAGGAACTAGCAGTGGGTAAAACTGGGTCTTTCTCTGGTGGGCAAGACAATGCTCAGTAAAAGTTTAGTCAAATTGTGTGCTGATAAGTGGTGCTGTTCTCCCTCCCTGTTCGTTGTTTTGCCTAAGCTGATCCATCCCTAGAGTCCAGAGGCTCTATAGTAGGGCTAATGGCGACCTCCAAGAGAACTCACACCAAGGACCATCTGTCAGAACAGCTGCTCCCAGTGTCCTTATCCCCACAGCGAGGTACTGCTGACCCTCTAACACTAGCAGGTAGGTCTGGTTCAGTCTCCTGTGGGGGTCACTGCTCCTATCCCCTGGGTGTTGGTGTGCACAAGATTTTGTGTGTGCTCTTCAATAGTGGAGTCTCTGCCCCAGTACCACCAAAGTCTTCAATTAAATCCTTATGGCCTTGAAAGTCAGATTCCCTAGGGACTCTTGAGTCCCTCTGCCAAATCCCCAGGCAGAGAAGTCTGTTGTGGGGCTCAGAACCTTCACAACAGGAGGAGAACTTCTTTAGTTTTATTGTTCCCCAGTTTGGGGTCACCTATCCAGAAGTAATGAGATTTGATTTTATTGTGACTGTGCCCCTCCTACCATCGTGTTGCAGCTTCTCCTTTGTCTTTGGACACAGAATATCTTTTTTCGGTGGGTTCCAGTGTCCTCCTCTCAATGGTTGTTCAACAGCTACTCACAATTTCTGTGCTTTCACAGGAGGAGATAAAGGGCTTCCCTGATAGCTCAGTTGGTAAAGAATCTGTCTGCAATGCAGGAGACCCCAGTTTGATTCCTGAGTTGGGTAGATCTGCTGGAGAAGGGATAGGCTACCCACTCCAGTATCCGCTGGAGAAGGGATAGGCTACCCACTCCAGTATTCTTGGGCTTCCCTTGTGGCTCAGCTGGTAAAGAATCCACCTGCAATGTGGGAGACCTGGGTTCGATTCCTGGATTGGGAAGATCCCCTGGAGAAGGGAAAGGCTACCCACTCCAGTGTTCTGCCCTGTAGAATTCCATGGACTCTATAGTCCATGGGGTCACAAACAGTCTGACACGACTGAGTGACTTTCACTATCACAGGAGCAGATAAAAACATGTTTTTATACTCTGTCATCTGGAACCAATCCAAGGCAAATTTTTAAAAATATAAGTACTTCATATGGGTTGGTGTAAGCCCTGCCAGGGTAAGCTGAAAGGCATGCAGAGAGTAGATCAGCTGAGTTTCACCCATCCCCCATGCACGTGCCTTGTACAATGAGCAAAGTGCACATCTCTATATAGAGACCCTTGATTAAAACCACTGTAGCCTTAGTTCATTTGTCTTTCCTATGTGTGTGTGTGTGTGTGTGTGTGTGTGTGTGTGTGTGCATGCTCAAAAAACATGCATGTTTTTGAGTGCCTACTCCACAATACAATCTATGTTGTTGGTATTCTACAAGCTAAATTGAATGTTTACTCCCTTTGAGTGTTTACTCCATGGCAGAGCTTCTTTGCTAAGTACTTCATATTTATTAACACTCTGCTCTAAGAGCTAAGTTTTGTTGTTTTCATTCCCTGACTAAGGAATCTGAACTTTCTGGTTTTAAATAACTTGCCCACAGTTATATAGCTAGGAAGTGGAGGCACTGGGTTTCAAAATTATCTTTTTATTTTCTGATTCTAAAATCCATGCTCTTAGTTACTATACTATAGGGCTTTCACAGAATTTATACATTATTGTGAGAAGGCAAATATATTAACACATGGTTAAAGTAAAAGTATAGGTGCTATTTAGGCAAGATACCTACTTAGATAAAGAAAGAAAGTTGCCAGGAACCATTTCTCAAGAGTTTGTCCCTCAGCTGAATCTTCAAGAAGTTTACATAAATATGTGGGAATTCAAAGGCTGATAAATCAAAACCACAGTGAGATATCACTTCATCCTGTTAGGATGGCTGTTATTAAAAAAAATAAAGTGTTCATGAGGATATGGAGAAATTGAAACTTTTGCACACTGTTTGAAGGGATGCAAAATGGTACAGTTGCTACTATGAAAAACAGTATAGAGTCTCTTCAAAAAATCAAAATAGAGCCACCGTATGATCCAGCAATCCCATCATTTCTGGATATGAATTGGAAAGAATTGAAATCAGGATCTCTTAAGAGATACTGGCATTCCTGTGTTTACTGTGGCACTATTTGCAATTGCAAAGTTGTAGAAACAAACTAAATATCCATCCATCAATGAATGTATAGGTAAACTGTGATACCTATATATATATACTTGTGTGTGTGTGTGGTATGTGTGATGGAATATTATTCAGCCTGGAAAAAGGAGGAAAATCTGAAATACGCAACATGGGTGGCCCTTGAGGACATTATGCTTGGTGAAATAAGTCAACAGAAAGAAAAAGGCTACATGGTTCTACCTATATGAGATATCTAAGATACTGAAATTCATAGAATCAAAGAGTAGAATGGTGGCTGCCAGAGGCTGAAAGGAGAGAGAAATGAAGAGCTATTTTTTAATGGGTACAGCATTTCAGTTTGGGAGGATGAAAATGTTCTGTAGGTGGATAGTGGCGATGGTTGTACAACAATGTGAATGTTCTTAGTGCCATTGCATTGTGCACTTAAAATGATACATTTGTTATGTATATTTTATTATAATTTATAATAATTCATTGATTTCTTGGATCTCAGTACATAACTTATTTAACCTGATTTTTTAAAAAAAATTTGGAAACTGAGCTAGGACATTTTGAGCAAGGATCTGGCCTAAGAGATTGATAGTTGCTTTAGAAAATGAATCTTCTGCAGAACTGGAAACTTTATAATCAAATCTAAAAGTTTGTAGTTGACTATAATGTAGTTATAGAGGATGGTTTTCAAGATAATACTTTTAGGATTTTTGTTATTTTAACATGAAACCTGACCATTGAAATTTGTTTAGGGCTTTAGTTTGAAAAGCAATTTCGCATACATTCTTTCATATTATTTCATGGTGTTTGTTTGAGATTACTCAGCCTCAAATTGTTATATGTGAGTTAGAGCTGAAGTGAGAAGATTCACTGAGCTAAAGTGATTTGCCTATCTTTAGCACATACTCCTAGAGTTACGATGATGTTAAAGATACCTAATTGATGAGAATATAACTCTTAATGAGAGTAGCAGAGATAATAGTTTCATAGATTTTTCTCTTTTTAATCATTGAAAAAAATTTAAATTTTATGCCACCATTAATTATTTAAATGGACACATTGCAAATGAATAAAGAGATGTGGAGAATGTACCTGAAGGGTTTACATAACAAAATGCATTTGGCTTAGGCTTATGTAGGGAAAGGCAGTGTCTGGCTGCAGCTATCAGTGAGAGCAAGAAGAGAATGGATAACTAGGGAAGAGGACACTGGTTCCGTTCTAGGAGCTGCGTGCCTCTGAATTATTTACTTTTTAAGGACTCCTCTCTAATTTCTTTTGCGTACATCCCTGCTGTTGCTGAGGAGCCAGAGGATGTGCTCTGACCCTTCCTAAGCCACATGCCAAGATCAGGATCTTGGAATTTTCTGCCCAAATGGCCCTGAGCTCATTTCTAGCTGTTTAGAAACCTCTTCCCAGATCTTTCCTTCCTTCCCTGCCATTTTACCCACCTCTATGTCCAAGTGTTTACATGACGGTGGCCGCATTGTGTGTGGGGAAAGGTTGGTTGTAGTGGATGGTGCTCGCATGGGGAATCAGGGTCCTGAAATAAGGGGATCTGAAAGATAGTTTATTCAGGTATAAATTATTGAAATATTTCCCCCTATGTTATACCTTTTTAGGCAGTTTCATAGGCTCTTTGCCTGTTTGTTTTTTTTTAATCTCTGTTTTTGCTCAGTCCTAGAAACTTCTAGAAGATACTGCCTATCTATTTTTAAAGCCTAAATTCATATAAAGAGATTACAAAGAATTGTCTGGGCTCAAAAGAGAAGGGGGAGGATCTTACACAAACACACAAATGTGCACGTGTGCACACACACACACACACACATATATACACATTTTTTTTTCCCAAAAAGTGGGTTCCTCTGCATGGACATGCCTAAGGAGGTGAAGGGGAAGCACTAGAGTTCCTAGCTTGACCAAAGGATTCCTTCCTCCTCTGTGGGCAGTAAACCATAGAGATGTGACTTCAAGGGTTCTTTTATGACCATAGTAGCAGAGAAATAAGAGACTTTATCCCCTACTTTCTGGGCATGATATGCCCCCTGGGTTCAGGTATGACCCTGAAGAAGAGCTAAACAATGAATGTGATTAAATAGCTCATTAAAAAACAAGGGTTGATACTCCAAATATAATTTGATTTAAAACAAGGAAGACATAGATCTTTTCAGCACTCCTGAGTCTACACTAAGATACATTTCTGATGCATTAGAAAGTTTGTTTTAATTATGAAATGTGTTAAATAATGTTAACAGGACAGCAAAAAATTCATCTCTGTTGCTGCTGTTGTTCAGTCGCTCAGTTGTGTCCAACTCTTGGCGACTCCATGGACTGCAGCACTCCATGCTCCCTGTCCGTCCCCATTTCCCAGAGCTTGCTCAAACTCGTCCGTTGAGTAGGTGATGCCATCCAACCATTTCATCCTCTGTGGCTCCTGTCTCCTCCTGCCTTCAGTCTTTCCCAGCATCAGGGTCTCGGTGGGTGCAAATGTTTACTATGTGCCAGGTACATTTTTAATGTCTTATATCTACCATCTAGCTTATTTTTACCACAGCCCTATGCAGCAGGTGGTGTTATTCCCTTTTATTTTAATCTAAGGAGGCTGAAACCTAGTGAAGTTAAATTACTTATTAAAAGCATAGCTGATAATAAGTAGCAGAGCCTAATTCAGCTGTTCCCCTTTATTCTAAAGTACATATGCTTAGTCACTATAGAGTCTTCCTAGATAAGGAGTTTATATTTATCACACAGAGAGTAAAATTATGCCTCATGTCTCTATAATGATTTGTTTTACCTAAAGTATTTTGACATGCAAGAAAAAAATTCTTCTAATTTTTATTATCTGGGGCAAGATGATAGGCAGCTATTAACGGGTTGGAACCATTGTGTGATAAGGACTAAATGCTGCTGATATAAAATAAATCTGAAGTAAATTTTGGTGGGAGACTAGGAAGGGGGTGGAGAAAGACCAGTTTTAAGGCTTGAATAACAGAATGAACCAAGATCAATGCCAAATGATTCAATTAAGAGAAAAGAGTATGTTGAGGGCAGAAAACCTTTTGCTGAGCTTACTAAGAGGAAAGATTAGATACCTGTAAGATTAAGAAGGACCTTTACTTTAATTCTTTCAATTAAAGTAGATTCATCAATAGAAATTGATTTCTCTGGTAAGCCAGATACATCTGCTTTTATTTAGTTAGTATGAACTGTAGGAAGCCTGAAATAAACAATATGTGTCAATTTTCTTGTCATTAAACTGAATACAAGGCTGATTTCTCATGTCATAATGAAGAGGCTATTGTTTTCTAAATGCTACCCCAAAATAATTAATATAACTCTGTATGTCTTGTTCTAGGTTAGGACATTCTTGAAGTGTTTATTGAAGAGATATCTTCTGTGGGAGACGGAGAGGGTGGGATGATTTGGGAGAATGGCGTTGAAACATGTATAATATCATATATGAAATGAATCACCAGTCCAGGTTCAATGCAGGATACAGGATGCTTGGGGCTGGTGCATGGGATGACCCAGAGGGATGGTACAGGGAGGGAGGTGGGAGGGGGGTTCAGGATGGGGAATACGTGGATACCCATGGTGGATTCATGTTGATGTATGGCAAAAACAATATAATATTGTAAAGTAATTAGCCTTTAATTAAAATTAATAAATTTATAATAAAAATAAAATAAATATAGGGCTATATCTGATGCTCTCTGGTTATATTTAAAAACTGAGGTCTTCTGATAAAATCAAACACTTTGCTACTGAGTTGGTTAAAAAAATTGCTTATTCAATGTGAAAAACATTTAACCTGCATGTATATGTTCCTTCCCATTGTACAGTCATTCTTGTCTCCTTTATCTCTCATGCCACATTTAGTCTTTTAGGAAATCATGTTGTTTCTACTCCCCAAATATAGCAGAGCTCAACCACTTCTCACCACCTCTGTTGAGTCTACTCTTTCCAAATCTCATGTGGGTATCATTTATTGATGTTGACTCTGTTGAGTTAAAAATAAGCATATTTTAAAAAATTTATTTACTAAGTCATTTAAAAAAGTTCAAAAATGTAAACTTGGTATATAGTCACTGTGAAACAAAGTCAGTTTCCTATAATACTATACTATAGGAAAGCAGATACTTTACCCTCATAGGATGCAGTTAAAAAATTAATTAAAAAATGTGTGTAGATTTGTGACAGTCCTACCAAATAACTGATTTTATCTTGTGGATTATAATGAGCACTTGTCTTTGAAGTTTTTCATTCAAAATATTAGAAGCTTTTTGCTTGTTGATTTGTCTCTTCATTCAGCGTACCACTTTTTCTTTTTTGCTATAATGTTTTCCTTCATTAAGAGAGGTATCAGTTTCTGAATTTCAGAATATATATGTATAACTGAGCTTTGTATCACTTTGTAGAAACCTCTGTACTACTTTTTGTTCTTGGAATCTTATCATGCGCCCCTTCATAGATGTTCCAAAGTCCTGTGGGAAATGTGGGTTTAACTCTGTGCCTTTGAGATCCTCAGCCTCTTTGTCCTCCAATGTAGTGTGCTTCAAACAAAATACTCAAACAAAAATTCTTGGGGCAAAAAAATAATAACACGTATTACCCTGGTCTTCCCTGGTGGTTCAGACAGTAAAGAAGTTACCTGCAGTGCAGGAGGCCTGGATTCAGACACTGGTTTGGGAAGATGCCCTGGAGAAGGGGTAGCTCTTGGGCCTCCTCTGTGGCTCAGCTGGTAAAGAATCCACCTGCAATGCAGGAGACCTGGATTTGATCCCTGGGTTGGGAAGATCCCCTGGAGAAGGAAAAGGGTACCCACTCCAGTATTCTGGCCTGTAGAATTTCAGGGACTGTGTAGTCCATGGGGTCACAAAGAGTCAGACACGACTGAGCAACTTTTGCTTTCTGCTGTTCTTGTCTGGAGAATTCCATGGACAGAGGAGCCTGGCGGGCTACAGTCCATGGGGTCACAAAGAGTCAGACATGACTGAGCAACTAAAACTTTAATTTTTTTCACATATTAATATAACCTATTTTAATGAAAATGTTTTCCAAAACAAACAAACAAAAAACAGTGAAAAGAAACTTGATTTTATATTTTTGCAAATCTGTCAGTATCTGCCTTAGAAGACAGCGCATTCTCATATCTGCTTCAGTATTATTCAATCTGTTGAATTTCTGGGTTTTTTTTTTGGTTCAAGTATTTAAAAAAACCAGCCTCACAAAGATATGGAGCATAAAAAGGGAAGAGTATATTAATGGCCTTTTCTGATAATAGTGGACATTCTTATTTGACACTACACCAAAGCCCAGCAAAGGGTACTTTCTTACAACTTAGTTGTAATGTGAAATCTGAAACCATATCAATGAACTTTTCTTACTTTATTAAATTGTAATCTGTTTACCCATCTTGTACATGGAATAGCTCTTTCTCCATATGACCTTTAACGTCATACATTAATCATCTGGAAAATACTGGTTCAGAAATTACAAAATTTATGATACCAAAAGAATCACATTTGTTAATATCAATATTCACCAATGAGCCCATCAAAAAAGTCTTCAATTATTAGAAAATCATTAAGCCCACAATGGCAGATAAAAGTTTTCTGAAGTTTGAGCTTTCATTTGAAACTTAGAATTTTATTATTGGCAGCAAATGCTATCTGTTGTTTCCCTTGAAGTGACAGTCTCACGTTGTTTTTTCTTTGAAAAATTATCTGCCAAATATTCAAGTCTGAATAAGCACAGTTTATGATTTTTGCCTAGTAAAAACTTATGTTGTATAAAAAAGTGGCTAATTCAGCTTGCAACTGCAGCAATTATACAAGGGATTTTTCTTGAGAAAACCATTGTACTTCAGTAAGCAGCAGAGACACATTCTCAATGTTTGCCATTTTGTCATATAGAATGTTAAAATGATGTGTACTCAAGGGTTAAAATTCAATACAATTAATAACTCAGTGTTTCACCAAGACAGTTTAAACTAAAACTAGATTTTTACTTTATCAATTTTTTCTGTGTGTATAAGACTATACTGACTAATATACTTGATATTCCATATATAGTGAGTAAATGATAGAATGTAAGTATAAGAATATAATGATGACTAGTATACTAGGGTTCCATGGTGTAGTGATTAGCACTCTAGACTCTGAATCCAGCGATCCAAGTTCAAGTCTCGGTGGAACCTCCAGACTTCCCAGGTGGTGCTAGTGGTAAAGAACCCAGCTGCCAATGCAGAAGATATAAAGTGACTCTAGTTCAATCTCTGGGTTGGGGGGAGATCCCCTGGACGAGGGTATGGGAACCCACTTCTGTATTATTGCCTGGAGAATCCCATGGACAGAGGAGCCTGGTGGGCTACAGTCCATAGGGTTGCAAAGAGTTGGACACGACTGAAGTGACTTAGCACACACATACTTGGTGTCACTGCCTTAATTTGTGTTGAGGGGGCCTTACTTTTGCACTACCAGTGCAACAATAATGCTGAAAGCTCAACTCTCTGTACACCAGTGCCAGACTGAACCTTGGAGACAGAGTTTTAGGTGAAGTGGAAAGGGATAGCTTTATTACTTTGCCGGAAAAAGGGGGACAAAGTGGGTTCCTGCCTGGAACAACTATGTGTCACAACGCCCAGAGGGTTTGATGAGGGGGTTTATAACAATGGTCCAAGGGTGGGATCTCTGACAAGATTTAGGTGTGTGGGGAGCCTGGAGGAGAGCATGGCAACCCACTCCAGTATTGTTGCCTGGAGAATCGCATGGACAGAGGAGCCTGGTGGGTTACAGTTCATGGGGTCGCACAAGCAACTTAACGCACACAGGGCTTGCATGCCTTTAATCCGTTAATCTCCTAATCTTGATGGTCTTCTCTGGACCCTTTAATTTTGCCTCTGGTGTTTTCCTGGCTGCTTCTCTCTTGATTGTTGTTGTTGTTGTCCTGTACAACACTTTCTACCCAATGGACTGCAGCATGCCAGGCCTCTCTGTCCTTCACTATCTCTCAGAGATTGCTCAAACTCATGGCCGTTGAGTCGGTGATGCCATCCAACTATCTCATCCTCTGTTGCCCCCTTCTTCTCTTGCCTTCAGTCTTCCCCAGCATCAGGGTCTTTTCCAGTGAGTCAACTCGAGTCAGGTAACCAAAGTATTAGACCTTTATCTTCAGTATTAGAGCTTCAATCCTTCTAATGAATATCCAGTGTTGATTTCCTTTAGGATTGACTGGTTGGGTCTCCTTGCTGACCAAGGGACTCTCAAGAATCTTCTTTAGCACCACAGTTTGAAAGCATCAACTCATCAGTGATCAGCCTTCTCAATGAACCAAATCTCACATCCATACATGATTACTGGAAAAATCACAGACAGACCTTTGTCAGCAAAGTAATATCTCTGCTTTTTAATATGCTGTCTAGGTTGGTCATAGCTTTTCTTCCAAGGAGCAAGTGTCTTTTAATTTCATGGCTACAGTCACCATCTGCAGTGATTTTGGAGCCCAAGAAAATAAAGTCTCTCACTGCTTCCATTTCCCCCCCATCTATTTGCCATGAAGTGATGGTGCTGGACGCCATGATCTTAGTTTTTTGAATGCTGAGTTTTAGGCCAGCTTTTTCACTCTCCTCTTTCACTTTAGTCAAGAGGCTCTTTAGTTTGTCTTTGCTTTCTGCCATTAGGGTGCTATCATCTATGTATCTGAAGTTGTTAATATTTCTCCCAGCAATCTGGATTCCACTTTGTGATTCTTCCAGTCTAGCATCTTGCATGATGTACTCTGCATAGAAGTTAAATAAGCAGGGTGACAATATATAGTCTTGACTTACTGCTTTCCCAATTTTGAACCAGTCCATTGTTCCATGTCTGGTTCTAACTGTTGTTTCTTGACCTGCATATAGGCTTCTCAGGAGGCAACTAAGGTCATATGGTATTCTTATCTCTTTGAGAATTTTCTACAGTTTATTGTGATCCACACAGTCAAAGGCTTTGGTATAGTCAGTGAAACAGAACTAGTTGTTCTTCTCAAATTCCCTTGCTTTTCTGGGCTCCAACGAATGTTGGCAATTTGATCTCTTGTTCCTCTGCCATTTCTAAACCCAGTTTGTACATCTGGAAGTTCTCAGTTCATGTACTGCTGAAGCCTAGCTTGAAGGATTTTCAGCATAACCTTGCTAGCATATGAAATGAGCACAGTTGATCATTTCATCACAGTAGCTCAGCTGGAATCCCACCACCTCCACTAGCTTTGTTCATAGTAATGCTTCCAAAGGTCCACTTGACTTCTCATTCCAGGATATCTGGCTCTAGGTGAGTGACTACACCATCATGGTTATCCAGGTCATTAAGATATTTTTTGTATAGTTCTGTGTATTCTTGACCCCTCTTCTTAATCTCTTCTGCCTCTATTAGATACTTGCTATTTTTCTCCTTTATCATGCCTATCTCTACATGAAATATTCCCTTGATATCTCCAATTTTCTTGAAGAGCAACTGTTAGAGAAACTGCCCTTTGGAACTCAGGAAAGGTCATGAGTTTTGTCTACAGGGAACAGGGACAAAAAAAGACCTCCGTGCCATGGAGCTCCATAGGGCCCCACTCAGTTTCAATAGTTCTTCCATCTGAAAAGTCATTCCAGCTAAGTAGTCCAGCACCACTTGTGTTTATTACCAAGTATTCATGTGCAGTCTTCTTTAATGATTGGTTGATTCTCATGTCAAATGAGCAGTAGCCAAAGAGCTAGTCCCGCCATGACTGATCAATCCATTTATAGGGCAAAAGTGCAATTCTGTGGACAAGATTTTCACCCATCTTTGTGTTTGCAGCAAAATCTTTAATTCAGCAAAGTACGGTGTCTTTGAAAAGAGGCAATACAATAATTTCTTTACCGCCTTCTCCAGCAGTCATTCAGCAAAGTCAGCTCTCCAAGACTTTATTTTTCGGCCTCCTGTTATGTCTTCTCCAGTCAGTGCGGTATGGTAACTCATTCCGTCAGGGGCTTCACTTACTTCTTCATTTGCACTTTGAAAAGGTGTACCAAACAATTTTAAGCTTAAAAACTTCATCATGTTTACATTAAAAATTTGTTTCCTTTTCTGTAAATTTTGAATGATTGGGCCCAAAATGATATCATAAGTCACATAATAGTATTTTTAAATTGTTCTTATTTTTAGATCTGTATGCGCAAATATTTGGAATGGAATTTCATGAAACCTACAGTTTGCTTTCAGATTATCATCAAAAATATCTATAAACCTATTTATCAAAATGCATATAAAGTTAGATGGATTGAAGGCAGATAAAGATGGCACAGTGTTAACAGTTGCTAATCTAGGTGGTAGGGATACAGGTGATTCTTGAGCTCTTCTTTCAGCCTTTCCATTTATTTGACATTTTTCATAGTAAAAAGTTAGTTAATAAATGAAGTCACTGAATCAAAGGTTATTCATAGTATTGCTTCACTTCTAAGTCATTAAAAGAATATGGCATGGTTTTAAAAATTGCATGAGGTATTTTAAAATAGTTTTATTGTGAAGTGTGCTCTGCTCTGCTGTTCTTAGTCACTCGGTTGTGTCTGACTCATTGCAGCTCCATGGACTGTAGCCCACCAGGCTCCTCTGTCCATGGGGATTCTCCAGGCAAGAATCCTGGAGTGGGTTGCCATGTCCTTCTCCTCTAGGGGATCTTCCCAACTCAGGGATTGAACCCAGGTCTCCCGCGTTGCAGGTGTATTCTTTATCATCTGAGACACCAGGGAAGCCCACTGTGAGGTGGGTAGCTCAACAAGTCATCAGCATGATAGTCATTCAGATAAAAATGTTCTTCCTTTTTCTTTCTTATCTGTACTGTGTTGTGACCTCTAGAAGAGTCTCAAGATCCCAGTTATTTTAGCTATAAAAGGGATGACTATAACAATGGTTCTTTGATAAGTATTTATTTCCTGTTAATTGATTTCCATTTTATTAGATTTGAAAGTGCTTAAATTGTTACCAAGAATTCTTTAGTGTTTCTTCTTTAAAATCATCCTTAATTTTTATTGATAATAAATGGCACTGAATGTTTTGAAGCATTTAAAATTGTAAAAGATCATGTGTGTGTGTGTGTGTGTGTGTGTGTGTGTGTGTGAAGATCATGTATGTGTGTGTGCATGCTCAGTCACTTTAGCTGTGTCTGACTCTTTTTGACTCTGTGGACTGTAGACCACCAGGCTCCTCTGTCTATGGAGTTCTTCAGGCAAGAATGCTAGAGCGGGTTGCCATGCCCTCCTCCAGAGGATCTTCCCCCATCTAGGGATCAAGCCCACGTCTCCTGTTTTTCCTGCATTGTAGTGGGATTCTTTACCACTGAACCACCAGGGAAGTCCATATGTGTATATATGAGCATACACACACACACACACACACACACACACACACACACACCAGAATATTGTTGTATAATATGAAATAATACATTAGAAGGAAATCCAGCTATTTTGTTTTCTACTACATGGGTGGACCTTGAGGGCATTATGCTAGACAGAGGGAGAAAAATACTTCATGGCATCACCTATACGTGGAATCTAAATGAAGAACTCATGAGAACACACAACAGTAGTTGTCAGGGACTGAGAAGTAGGGGGAATAGGTTACAGAGTTTCAGCTTCTAACCATAGTTGACAGCACTGTATTGTATAACTGAAATTTACAAAAAGATCAGAACTTATACGTTTGAAAAGTACATAAGAATAAATATATGAGGTGACAAATGTGTTAATTAACTGGGTTAACTGGATGAGAGGAATTATTTCACTATTTTCACTTTAAATATCTTGCATTTTTGTCAATTATACCTAAATAAAGCTGAATTTTTAAAAACTAAGTAAAATTATAAAAAATAATTTATTAAGATGCCCTCCTAAAACTTAACGGTTTTGTTTTCTTTAGTGGGTTACATAGTCATGCAAATATTATTTTTTTCTCATGACTAAGAATGCCCATGAAAATGAAAATATAGAATGGCTTGACATAGACTTTAGCACAGAAGTATTAGGGCTCTCTAAAGAAGGCAGCCAATTATAATGAAATTAGAAAAACTCAGTTGTAGTTTGTGTTTTTCATAAATACCCACTGGGATAGAAATATTCTAATTATTCTTACATCTCAGAAGAAACTAAAATATATAGCTCATTAAAAGAACATGGAAGGACTAGCTTTTTCAGCCTGCATAACTCATGGAAACAGCTTCCTCTGTCTTCCTCTCTTTCTCTGATATGTTTTATCCAGCTGCTGAAATAGACTGCCTTCTGGAAATTAAAACCCGCGTGGCTCAGACCATAGCAGTAAATCTGGTGGAACAGATGGTCCTGGATGAATCGTTTTACCTCTGCATAAAACCTTAGGATTTTATCAATAGGCTTTACACTAAGTAATGGGAATCAGAGTGAGAAATTAACAGTAAAACTTTCATGCTTATATCCAAACACTATGTTCTGGCTTCTTACATTGTATTATTCTAATGAAGCCAAAACCATTGTCCTCTAGCAACAAACCTGAGATAAGTCTCATCCAACTCATCTAACTCATTTAAATATGTTTGTTCTATAGCAGTTTACCTAAAGATTGAGTTTATCTAAAGATCAGTCCTTAATAAAATACCTTACATACAAATGTATATTCACTCATTTATAGTCTTTTCTCTACTCAAGATTGAAATAGGGTTACATGAGAATTTAGTTCCACATCCCAGTTAGATTTTCTAGTGGAGTGAATTTTCAAGAATTTTATGTTAATAAGTTTTTTTTTTCTTTTAAAGCTGCTGTCATTATCCATAGAAAATAAGTTTCATTGATTTGTGTATTCAACGTAATTCAATATTTCCTTGCTGGTCTGTGAGTTTCCCTAATAAGAAGCTGAGAAGACATTTTTCAGGGTCTACTATGAATCTGGACTTTTTTTCTCCATCCTGTCTGATCTGATCCCTATAACTGTCCTAGGAAGCATTTGTACATCCATATTTTCATAACTTGATTCAACACATGTTCTTGAGTTGTTATTAACAAATTGCTAAAGATATAGGAAATGAGCAAAATAGATACAGGTCTTATTTTTGTGGCATTTGATTTTGGCAGTAAGGATGGCCAGTAGCAAATATCTGACTAATTATCTAATTACAATTGCAAGAAGGGATAAAAGAGATCATAATAGGCAAACCTTATCTAGCTGGGGAGAGACTGGTGAAAGTGGGAAACGTCCAGTGTTATTGAATGCATGCTTGCAGTGCTGAACGTGTCAGCAATCAAGCTGTGTCTTAAAAGATGGGTAGCAGTTGGCCTGTCGAGAGGGGAGACAGAGAGTATGTATATGTAGGGGGAGTTCCTGGAGAGGGTGATGGGACTGGAAGGAATCTTGTGACAGCAGGCTGATAAGGGAGAGAGTGGTTTTCTCCCCGTTGTAACTGAGGCATTCAAGGTCACACAAGGAAATCTAAGTGAAATTTGAACTCAATTCTGTCCAACCTCCAATTCTTTCTTGTACATTTCCCCTGTTAGTCATCAGATTTATGCTTAAGTTTTTGCTATGATCTTCATCTGAAGATTCTTAGTTAAGAGATATTTTTGCATGTTCATTCAGATATATTGCTGTTTTATTTATAAAAGTGAGCTGCAGTACATGCCTTCAGCATCATCTCTGTATTGTTTTTCAGCGTTCCAACATTCCAGAGCCTTCCTGAAGAGATCCTCAGTAAGCTTGCTGACGTCCTTGAAGAGGTAATTGTTTTTAGTCCTTGGAACTTTTTGAGATGGGACTCAACCCATCACAGCTGTGCAATAAGTCACAAACTGCAGAGACCTTTTACGTTTTTTTGAGCACTGGGATGAGGTATATATTTGGCTTCAAATAAAAGCAGCTCCAGCATATCTGACATTTATAGGCAATTAGAAATGTGAAAATCAACTTAACTATAGCAGAAGGAAATTTTTTTCACTGTGGCAAACATATTGTCACTTTGATCTCCAAGAAAGGGAGATGGCATATATATCTCTTATTTCAGTTGGTGATAAGCAACATTGTAGTCATTGCTACTCTGAAGATATAAATTAGCAAATGTATAACATGAATTAGAAGGTTGGGTACATTTTTTTTTTTTAGCATGTGAGTATTTTATGCATGTAATTGTATGTGTGAATGTGAAAGTATCACGGTTCCTTCTTCTTCTCTGCAGCTATAAAGCACAGGAAATATTGAAGCAGGAGAAAGGCAGGAGGTTTACACAAGTAGAGCTTGAATGAACACAAGAGTATAGGGTCCCTGGTGCCTAGAGAAACAAGGAAGCCACAGTACCTGGGCAATTATGCAGGCAGGGAGGTTGATGGAATGGCTGGCTCTGTGGCAAATCTGTTCTGACATCTAATTTCTCAGTGATCTAGAAAGCAAGACCACCAACTATGGGGCAGATGTTTGAGAGGTTTGAAGACAGAAGAGAAGGTATGAGAAAAGTAGAAGAGGAAGTGGACTAGGAAGGCATAGTATGATTGCCAATCATCATTCAGGCACTATTGGATATTACCAATCCCAAATCTCAATTAAACAGGCAAAAAGAGTTCATCCAGGATGTATGATAAGACAGGTAGATCAAACTCCACTCTGTTGTACCAAAGGATGGGAGAATTTTTAAAGCACTGGAATGAGTTGGTGGAAAAGTATTCCAGTAGGGGTGTTACCACAGAGTAGGTTCTTGTCTCATTGCAGAAAGAATTCAGAAATGAGATGGAAGTCAAGAAAGAAAAGTGAAGATTTATTAAGCTCTTAAGGGAAGAGCTGGGAACCAGGTGGGCAGTTGCCCTGAGTTTCTTTGGCAAGTTGGTTATATGAGGTGTGAAAATAAATGGACAAAATATTCATGGAGGAGAGAGGGGTTTGGGGTTATATATTTCCTGATTTTCATCCTAGCTCTACCTTCCAGGGTAGGAAGGATTTTTGTCCTTATTTAGTCCTTGAGAAAGACATTCCTGAGCTGTAAAACAGGATATCATCAGCCTGGAAGAAGATGTATATCTCAAAACAGGCAAATTGAGAATTTACAGTTGAAAATTTTCTAAAGTAAACACCCTAAGAAAAGGGAAATCGGGAGCCTAATAGTGTCAGAGAGGAGCCTAAGTTTAGTCAAGTGAGGGGGCTGTTCATTCTGTCTTGCTTGCCAGCCCATTTGCTCTTGTGTGCTTTTTCAGCCCCATTTGTTTCTCTAGATTCAAGTCCCAAGTAGACAAAGAATGGGATTTAACCAGGACTGGCATTTTGCCAGGAAAAGCTGAGTGGTTGAAAGAGGGAAAAGGGGTTGAAAGATGCATGTGAAGGAAGGATTATAGAGACTACTCCTGGAATTTCGATTGGGCAAGAAGGAGAGGGATGCTGAAAGGAACAAGGGTCAATGAGTGACTGGGATCAATGGATTTTAGTCTCAGGAGGCTGAAGAATTTTTGGAGTTGTGCTATCATAGAGATTAACTGGAAAGATACTGAAAAAGTTTTTGTCTCTAAGTACTCACAATACCTCATAACTCAGTCAGTAAAGAATCTGCCTGAAATGCAGGAGACACAGGTTCAATTCCTTGGTCGGGAAGATCCCCTGGAGAAGGAAATGGCAATTCAGTCCAGTATTCTTGCCTGGAAAATCTCATGGACAGAGGAGCCTGGTGGGCTACAGTCCACGGGGTCACAAGAGTCGGACAGGACTTAGCGACTAAACCACCACCACTCATAATACCAGTAATTATATGATACATAGAATTTCAAAGGTTTATGTCCACAAATTCTTAAGAGTCTTTTATCAGAGTGAGCTCTCCTAGGATTTACTGTTCTCTCTCATCTTATATGGGAACACAAAGTAAAACAGAAGTAACATTTGATTCCTATGTTAAAATATAAGAGATCCCTGAGAAAAAATTACTGGCTTCCTTTTTTTCTGAATGTGCCAACCGCTGTACTTGCAACCTCTGTAAATGAAAAGCTGCTTTCCCCAGTTCTGTTCTTTGTTGAATACACTGAAGAACTCTCTGATGACCTTTTTCTTTTTCTTTTTTTCTAAACGAAATGAAATAAAGTGCAAAATCACTGGCCCCAATCAAGCCTGTCCAAAATAAAATAAAACCCCATGAAATGCTTTAATCATTTTCTTTCTTTTCCACAGCTGTGGAAGCATTTGCTATGTTTTGCAAAACAATAGCCATAGCTCTATAAATAATTTTGACCAAAGAAATATTTTAGTATTGTATGTCCGATTTTCTCATCAGAAGATGCCTTCATTTATGTTATACAAGCCACAGTACAGTCTACAGCAAAACTGCATGAAAATAGAAACAGATGATTAAGTGCCCACACATTTGCTCTGAAGACATACAAATGAAGTAAACAGCCAAAATATGAAGTTAGACGTATGAATGTACTACCCAGTGCACAAAAGTGTTCAATTCAAGTTGAATAAACAAGCACAATGAGAAATTAGATTAAATTATGTATCAGATAGAGTGAAGCAAATTTGGAAGAACAAAAGCAATACCAGTGTCACTTAACATTAAAGGAAAATGTGCTTGCATAATAATTGAGCTGTCTTTCTTCCTACAACATCTACAAGAAAATGAAAGAATCCCAGATCGTTTTGAAAAGAAAGCCTGTATAATCATTGTGTTTAACAAAGAAGCTTATAGCCTTGTTAAAACAAATATTTATGGAACATCTGCCATGTGCCAGTAACTGTTCCAAGCTCTGGGATTCAGGACCTTGTCCATGCAAAGCATGTTTCAGGGGAAGGTACAGATGAGACATAAGGAAATGGCATCAAAATAGCATTGAGTGAGAAGGCCACTCTTTATTGGTTTAGGGAGGGAAGACCTCTCTGGTCTCAAGTTGAAATCTAAAAGCAGATGCAGGATGCCATGTGTATAGGACAGAGAGAAGAGAAAGCATAATATCCCAAACTAGGAATGAGTTTGCTGTTCTTAAGGAATAGGAAAAAAAAAAAAAAAATTACAGTGAAATGAGATGAGGCTAAAGAAAGTAGCCAAGGCCAGGTGGCAGGGGACTTTGCTGATTGTGATAGGAGTTATGATAAGGTTTTTAAGTGCAATGGGAAGATTTTTAGGGTTCTAAGCCATAAAATGACATGATTTGGGTTGTATTTAAATGGTAGCTCTCTGTGAGAAGAATGGATTATAGAGGGATAAATCAATTATTTAGACAATATAGCCCCAGATGAGGGTAGATGTTTGTATGTGGATATACTTTCTTATTGACTGTTTCATTCCATTCATTATGAAACAAAACTTCCAGCATGAGGGGAAGATTTTTAAAGAATAGGGGCAGGGTACACAAGGACTGAGAGTTAACCCAAAAAAGGAAACAAACATAATGAAAGAAGAATGAGCATAATGTTGTTGGTTGAGTGATTTAGGAGGGTACTTGTGACTGCAGGACAGATACATGATGTTTGGGGCATCCTACTCTAAAATTGAAAAAGAAACCATTATATGAGTAATTTCTGCCATTGCCCACCCACCTCCCCACTTACCTCTTCCATAATTTGTAGTGTAGATGTACCCATTTATCTGTTCTTCCTTATGAGATTATAAACCAGGAACAAATATCCTTATTCTTAGTGTTGGAATTTAGTGCCCCTTTCTTTGTTTCCTTTATATCACGTAGTATTTTCTTTATTGAATCTCTCATGACTTTTTCAGGAACATAGGAAAATTTTCTCTAGTTCCTTTGAGAAGTTGTGTTCATACATAGATATCAAGAGATTCTTGGTCAAAGGTCTATCCAGATCAAGATCAACAATTCCAACATTTTCTTAGGTTGTGTTTTGCAAGACAAGTTGAAGTAATTAATTGATTCTCTAAGTATTCACCTTCATTGTCACCATAGTATGTTCTTCTCATCTCATATCTGACTTAAAGTAAGTCTTAATAATTAGTGGAAATCATTTTTAGAGCTTCAGATTTGTTTTGCTAAAGAAGTTATTTTATAGTTTTTAAAATAAATTATAGGAGAATTTTTAGGCACATATAGGGAATAGCAAGATTTGACTTTGTAAACTAGTTTCATTAACTTCTATACTATTCTGTATACTACAGTGAAAACTATGTTGAATTCATTCATATTGAATGAAGTAGTCAAAAACTGAAATCTAGTCTGAAAGCCTAGGAAGTTCTTATGGGTAAATGAAAAGAGCTGTGAAATTATAAATAGGATCTAATCTGTTTTTCTTACTGTAGCAACCTAACACTTTCCTTCTTCCTTTATGTATACATAATTAGTCTCTATAGATGAATTACATTTTTCAGATGGCTGGAACAACCTGTAGCTAATCTCCACCTGAGAAATAGCTTCCTTCAGTGACTACCTACCCAAACACAATGGAGGAAAGTCACTGTAAATAACTCAGTGTCTAATATATATACGCATATTAGAACTGTGGTGAGATCTTTAAAGGAAACAACAAATAAAAACAATTTCTTATAGAGAGGAGGAGCAGAGATTAACCTGATATCATGTTACAAAGAAGCTGGAAAATTAATTTGGGAAGGAGTTACGCTTTCACCAATAAGGGTGAAAATGCTTATATAACACAAGTAAAACCATGTTTTTATTGAAGACAATAGATTGAACAATCAAGGTAAGCCAACAAATTCGCTTTTTACCACTGGTATAGCTCATTATTTCTTTGTAAATAGAAGTGGGACATGGGTGCTATATTTAAGTCTCCTGATTTTTAAATAGAAAATAAAACATGTGAGAATCACTTCTCTGGTTACACTGAAATCTTTTCGCATCCAGTTCTCTCATGAAACACTGGATTCGGTTGTCTTAGAATGAGAAACTCCCATACAACTCAGCAATCCCACTGCTGGGCATACACACCGAGGAAACCAGAATTGAACGAGACACGTGTACCCCAGTGTTCATTGCAGCACTGTTGATAATAGCCAAGACATGGAAGCAACCTAGATGTCCATCAGCAGACGAATGGATAAGAAAGCTGTGGTACATATACACAATGGATTATTACTCAGCCATTAAAAAGAATACATTTGAATCAGTTCTGATGAGGTGGATGAAACTGGAGCCGATTATACAGAGTGAAGTAAGCCAGAAAGAAAAATACCAATGCAGTATACTAACGCATATATATGGAATTTAGAAAGATGATAATGATAACCCTGTAGGCAAGACAGCAAAAGAGACACAGATGTATAGAACAGTCTTTTGGACTCTGTGGGAGTTGGAGAGGGTGGGATGATTTGGGAGAATGGCATTGAAACATGTATAATATCATTTAAGAAATGAATCGCCAGCCCAGGTTTGATGCAGGATACAGGATGCTTGGGGCTGGTGCACTGGGATGACCCAGAGGGATGGTATGGGGTGAGGTAGGAGGGGGGTTCAGGATGCGGAACATGTGTACACCTGTGGCAGATTCATATTGATGTATGGCAAAACCAATACAATATTGTAAAGTAATTAACCTCCAATTAAAATGAACAAATTTCTATAAAAAAAAATTGTGCACCTTACCTCATCAAAAAAAAAAAAAAAAAAAACTTCTGCTTCACCAGCTTTTTAAGAGCTCTCTACCTTTGGGTCTGCAGCTTTATGTGATTAGATTCTAGATTTGAGTCTAAATAATGGATTGCTCTGGTTTGTGTCCTTATACAGGGCATTTATTTATGTTTTCAGTTTGGGGATATTTATACTGTTATGGCCCTGACAAGATCTTGAACAAATAATACTCCTCCAAGTTTCTGAAATATCGAAGAGGACAGGATGAGAAAAATAGAAACAGAAAAAAGGCAGGGAGAGAAAACTTTTTTTTTTTTTTTCCAACTTACCATTGCTCAGTAATACGCTAAAAAGCAAATACAGGACCACAGTCCAGGGATCACTTTTGGAAAAGGAGGTTAAAGTAACACAAGGTGCCCCACGGCTGATTCAATATGCATCGTTCTAGCTGTGCAACTGTTGCTTGGTGTCACCATGTCATGTTGACATCTTCTCAAATTCCTTTGCATTTTCTCCAGTTGCGAGTAATACGAGGAATGAGTACTACACTTGATGAGTTATTGGAATGCTCTGAAGCTTTCTCTTTTAATCATTCTAAACAGGTCTAGACTCTTTCGAAAGAAACTAGTGTAGTACTAAAAGTAAGAAGTAAAGTCGCTCAGTCGTGTCCGACTCTTAGCGACCCCATGGACTGTAGCCTACCAGGCTCCTCTGTCCATGGATTTTCCAGGCAAGAGTACTGGAGTGGGGTGCCATTTCCTTCTCCAGGGGATCTTCCCAACCCAGGGAAATAGACAGAAACATTATTGATTCTCTTCAAAATCTATTGTTTTGACTAAACTTTTTGATTCTTGCTATTCAGGGCCAAGTTGGAGGGAATTTTAAGTACCTGTTCTTTTCCAGTTGCTTTGGCCTGGTTGCCATTTCCTTATCCGGGGGATCTTCCCAACCCAGTGGAGTAGACAGAAACATTATTAATTCTCTTCAAGATCTATTATTGTGACTAAACTTTTTGATTCTTGCTATTCAGAGCCAAGTTGGAGGGAATTTTAAGTACCCATTCTTTTCCAGTTGCTTTGGCCTGAAGGACTCTGAATTTGGACAGTTCTGTTTAGATCTACCTGGTTCCTTTTGATTCTTTTTGGGTTTTCACATCTACAGGGCAAATGACTGCTTCTGAAGGAGGAAGTAGAAGCGTATATGTTTGCATTTTTGTGGCAGGGTGGAGATATTAAAAAGTAAAGACAGACTTTCAGTTCATGTGAATATTTGCCTATCTTATTCTATTATACAAGTAAATGCAATGGGAGAATATATTTGCAAATTAGAGATGGGATAAGGTAGTTGTATTAGTCAGAGCTCTCCAGAGAAAACAGAACGAGTAAGATGTGCATGGTTGAAAGAGAGATTTATTTTAAGGAATTGGCTCCTGAATTACGGATGCTGGCCATTTCAAAATCTGCAGAATAAACTGGCAGGCCACGGGAAAGCTAATGTTGTGGTTCGAGATCAATGCCATCTGCTGGCAGAGTTCCTTCTTGCTTGGGGAATGTCAGGCTTTGTTCCTTTAAGATCTTCCTTTGATTGAATGAGGCCTGCGCACATGGATGGTCATCCACTTTAACATTTAAGTCAATGAGTTTTGAGTAATCTAGTCTCCAAGTTCACTTGCTGAAACATTAATCTTATAACATACACAAAAAAATTCAGAATAATGTTTTACCAAATATCTGAGCACTATGGCCTAGCTAAGTTGACACATAATATTGTCATAAGACTTATATCTAGAATATATAAAGAATACTTACAAATTGATACTAAAATGATAAATAGTTCAATTTAAAAATGAGTGGATTTTAAAAGTTAATAGATAAAAATGAGTGAATAGATATTTTTCAAAAGGAGATATACAAGAATCCAATAAGTACATGTTTCTTATTAGCAGTCATCAAGGAAACAAAAATAAGATTATGCACCACTTCATACCCTCTAGGGTGGCTAGAATACAAAAGACAATGACAAATCTTGGTGAGGATGTAGAGAAATTGTAACTCTCATTTGTTGCTTGTGGGATGGTAAAATGGTGCAACTTCTTTGAAAAATGGTCTAGAACTTGATTTGTAGGCATTTATATGATTCCTTCTCACCCTGAAGTTTCTACCTCTTTAGATTATGTATTCTGCTTATTTGTATAATCTATACCATAGTCTACAAAATATTCAGTTTTCATTTTTATTCAACTTCCTCACTTGAGTTGAACCAGTAGCCCTATGCCTGACAAAGACCCAAAATATCTAAACAGGTTGGAATAATGGATGGAATCCACTAAAATTAGGTAACAGAGGAGAATATAGTTTTGCACATGATTAAAAAGAAAAAAAAATACAGACAGAAGGAACAGAAGGATAGGATGGTGAAGACAGGGCAGAATGTAGGCAATGTTGCTGGAAACAAGGGAAGAAAACAATTGAAATAACTTATAAATTTCCCTGAAGAAGACTTTGGGGGAAGGTACTGGATTCCTTTTTAACTTAGTGGACACAGCTTTCTGTGTTCAAAGGATGGGGAACTCCATCTCTAAAAATAGCCTGGATGAAGGATTTAACCCATCACAGATGAACAGGGACAAAGCAGTGTCTGCCTCTTGTAGTACTATAGGTCTTAAATTGTGTAATTATTGTAAAATTATTAGCATGCAAGCATCATTTCAGATGTCCATCATCAGTGCTTACCAACCCCTTTCACCTGTTGATACATAACGGAAAATGTTTATCTTGCACACATATTGAGGTTAACAAGTAAAACTCCTTATGGCTGGAGGTGACTGGTCAGGGATTTTGACTGTCCCAAGTCCTACTGGACTCTCTATCTGAATGGCTGAGGAGGCATTTTGTAATGTCTTGAGACATCTATGCTAGTTATAATACTGAGTGAGGTTAACAGAAGGCTGCCACTGAGGGTAGAAGGCTACCCTCTAATGGGAAGGAGCCAAGGTGCTATTAATCATTCTGCAATGCATAGGACAGCTTTACAACAATTCACCCAGTACCAGATGTCAGTAGTGCTGAGTCTGCGAAATTCTCCTGTAGAGTAAATGTGATAGGACTTGGGAAACTCCGCTGAAAGTATGAAGGAAATAAAATCATGTAATATGATTAAGGCTGCCAAGGACTGGTGGACTACTTTAGCCAGAGTGGTTAGGAAAGTTTCATCTGAAGGGGTGACTTTGAGTTGACAGCGATTGCAAGCATCACAGATAGCAAAATATAGTATATAATGTTAAGTATGAATAGATATCATACATATTTGAAAAACTGCAGTATGTAAGAAACTAGTTAAGATATTGTACATACTCATGCATTGATTTGGTGCTTAAACAATATAGATTTTTTGGGTTCTATCTAACTCTAATAGTCTGTACGATCACATTCTCAGTTGAGATCCCTCTAGTCCAGAGCCTCAGTCATTTTCATTTCTACCCCTGTGGGAAGTGTCTTCTCCTTTATCTCCTTGATCTATATAGCTATCATTATATGGAAGAAATAAGTGCTTGTCCATTGCTTTAAATTAGTCTCTAGTTTTGCAAACTTTTATCACTTTAGGCTGTAAGTTCTTTAAAGGCTGTTGCTGTTTAGTCACGTCCAGTTCTTTGTGACCCCATGGACTACAGCACCCCAGACATTCCTGTCCTTCACTATCTCCAAACATGAGTTTGCTCAAACTCATGTCCATTGAGTTGATGATGCCATCTAATCATCTCATCCTCTGTCTAGTAAAGGCTAATGATATATTCATAATTTCTTTTCACAGGGTACTTGTAGGCAGTTGAGAGAAGCAACAGTAACACCTTCAACTTATTAAGGCTGACTGTGCCAGGCTAAGGGCATCTGTTTAAACCTCTGAGGTCACTACTATTACAGTTGACCCTCTGAAGTCACTACTATTACAGTTGACCCTTGAACGACAGCAGGTGTTAGGGGTACTGACTCTCCATGCAATCAAAATGCCACAATCAAAAGCACTACTGCATAAGTTTACAGTAGGTCCTGGTATACATAGATTTGGAACCACAGGTTCAACTGACCTTGCATTACTTATAGTACTGGACACTCAGATTTAGTGAAAAAAATCTGCGTGTATGTGGACCCCCACATTTCAAAGGCATGTTGTTCGAGGGTCAACGGTGCTTTTACTATTCGTAGTTTATAACTGGGGGAACTGTTCAGTTCAGTTCAGTCACTCAGTCGTGTCTGACTCTTTGCAACCCCATGAATTGCAGCACGCCAGGCCTCCCGGTCCACCACCAACTCCCGGAGTTCAATCAAACTCATGTCCATCAAGTCGGTGATGCCATCCAGCCATCTCATCCTCTGTCGTCCCCTTCTCCTCCTGCCCCTAGTCCCTCCCAGCATCAGAGTCTTTTCCAATGAGTCAACCCTTCACATGAGGTGGCCAAAGTATTGGAGTTTCAGCTTCAGCATCAGTCCTTCCAAAGAACACCCAGGACTGATCTCCTATAGAATGGCCTGGTTGGATCTCCTTGCAGTCCAAGGGACTCTCAAGAGTATTCTCCAACACCACAGTTCAAAAGCATCAATTTTTTGGCGCTCACCTTTCTTCACAGTCCAACTCTCACATCCATACATGACCACTGGAAAAACCATAGCCTTGACTAGACAGAACTTTGTTGACAAAGTAATGTCTCTGCTTTTGAATATGCTATCTAGGTTGGTCATAACTTTGCTTGCAAGGAGCAAGCATCTTTTAATTTCATGGCTGCAGTCACCATGGGGGAACTGAGGATCAAGTAATACAGCTAATGTGAAAGTAGTTTATTCCATCCAATCTGATGCTGGAATTGGCACCTTTCATTACTATGCTGTATTCCATCTTGAAAATTCATAGCATAAATGAAGAAGAAAAAAATTATTTTCCCCCATTACCTACTTTTTTTTAAAATAGGAGATGCCTACTTTTCAAAATATTTACTTGTCTTTCTCTTTTTTCTCCTTGGGAGTAGTAAACTTTTTCCCAGTCAGCATTTTTAATTTGTTATGACAGGAATCCATTTTATGCCTTCAACAAACTTCAAAACTAAGCAGTTTCTAGTCTTTTTATCACCAGGATGTATATATTTTGCCTTATGAGGTCTGTAATTCATTAAAATGTATGTGCTCTCCAAATATGAAACCAATCTGTAATAAGTCAGCTTTCTAGACAACACTCATCAGTTCAGTTCAGTTCAGTCTCTCAGTCGTGTTCAACTCTTTGTGACCCCATGAACCACAACACACCAAACCTCCCTGTCCATCACCAACTCCCAGAGTTTACCCAAACTCATGTCAATCGAGTTGGTGATGCCATCCAACCATCTCATCCTCTGTCATCCCCTTCTCCTCCTGCCCTCAATCTTTCCCAGCATCAGGGTCTTTTCAAATGAGTCACCTCTCCGCAACAGGTGGCCAAAGTATTGGAGTTTGAGCTTCAACATCAGTTCTTCCAATGAACACCCAGGACTGATCTCCTTTAGGATGGACTGGTTGGATCTCCTTGCAGTCCAAGGGACTCTCAAGAGTCTTCTCCAATACCACAGTTCAAAAACATCAATTCTTTGGCACTCAGCATTCTTTATAGTCCAAATCTCACATCCATACATGACCACTGGGAAAACCATAGCCTTGACTAGACAGAACTTTGTTGACAAAGTAATGTCTCTGCTTTTTAATATGCTGTCTAGGTTGGTCATAACTTTCTTTCCAAGGAGTAAGCATCTTTTAATTTCATGGCTGCAGTCACCATCTGCGGTGATTTTGGAGCCCCCGAAAATAAAGTCTGACACTGTTTGCACTGTTTCCCCATCTATTTGCCATGAAGTGATGGGACTAGATGCCATGATCTTAGTTTTCTGAATGTTGAGTTTCAACCCAACTTTTTCACTCTTCTCTTTCACTTTCATCAAGAGGCTTTTTAGTTCCTCTTCACTTTCTGCCATAAGGGTGGTGTCATCTGCATATCTGAGGTTACTGATATTTCTACCAGCAATCTTGATTCCAGCTTGTGCTTTCTGCAGCCCAGTGTTTCTCATGATGTACTCTGCATAGAAGTTAAATAAACAGGGTGACAATATACAGCCTTGACATACTTCTTTTCCTATTTGGAACCAGTCTGTTGTTCCATGTCCAGTTCTAACTGTTGTTTCCTGACCTGCATACAGGTTTCTCAAGAGGCCGATCAGGTGGTCTGGTATTCCCATCCCTTTCAGAATTTTCCACAGTTTATTGTTATCCACACAGTCGAAGGCCTTTATTGACATAGTCAATAAAGCAGAAATAGATGTTTTTCTGGAACTCTCTTGCTTTTTCTATGATCTAACGGATGTTGGCAATTTGATCTAGTTCCTCTGCCTTTTCTAAAACCAGCTTGAACATCAGGGAGTTCACGGTTCACGTATTGCTGAAGCCTGGCTTGGAGAATTTTGAGCATTACTTTATTAGTGTGAGATGAGTGCAATGGTGCAGTAGTTTGAGCATTCTTTGGTGTTGCCTTTCTTTGGGATTGGCATGAAAACTGATGTTTTCTAGTCCTGTGGCCACTGCTGAGTTTTCCAAATTTGCTGGCATATTGAGTCCAGCACTTTCACAGCATCATCTTTTAGGATATGAAATAGCTCAACTGGAATCCCATCACCCCCACTACTAGAGTAGTGATGCTTCCTAAGGCCCACATGACTTTACATTCCAGAATGTCTGGCTCTAGCTGAGTGATCACACTATTGTGATTGAGTCGTGAAGATCTTTTTTGTGCTGTTCTTCTGTGTATTTTTGCCACCTCTTCTTAATATCTTCTGCTTCTGTTAAGTCCATACCATTTCTGTCCTTTATTGAGCCCATCTTTGCCTGAAATGTTCCCTTGGTATCTCTAATTTCCTGAAGAGATCTCTAGTTTTTACCATTCTGTTGTTTTCCTCTATTTCTTTGCTTTGATCGCTTGGAAGGCTTTCTTATCTCTCCTTGCTATTCTTTGGAACTCTGCATCCAGATGCTTATATCTTTCCTTTTCTCCTTTGCTTTTCACTTCTCTTCTTTTTACAGCTGTTTGTAAGGCCTCCCCAGACAGCCATTTTGCCTTTTTCTTGGGGATGGCCTTGATCCCTGTCTCCTGTACAATGTTAGGAACCTCTGTTGTAGTTTATCAGGCACTCTGTCTAGAGAGCACTTGAAGTTGTTGTCACGTAATAATATATAAGCGTGCTTGGTACTTGTGGTTTTCTCCCCTTTAGGGGGTTTGTTAACAAATAGTGAATTTGTGTGAAGTATGAATAAGTAGCTCATCTTTAACATAAGCATGAGATCCTATTTACAGAATGCTAGTTGGCAGTATTGGAGCAGATCATGATAAACCTTAATTCCTTTCAGAGAGCAGAGTCATAAACCTTGGTCTGAATTTTACGAATTGCTCCAATTAAAGTATGACCTGATATTTTAAACTTTTCTTTTTTAATTGAGGCATCTTTGTAGCTACTAAAAAACTAGTTTAGGAGCCTGTGCACAGTTGGCATCTGAGACATAAACAATTGATGAATATAAGCCACCCACTTGCACTTACAGTAAGAAGCTGAAGATAAGAAAATCAGTTGGACTTTCAGTTTTTGTCACAAAATACAAAGCTTGTCTGGGTTGGAGAGAGCTATCAAACAGCTTAGGCAGGAAGCAATGTGGGTGTTAATTTCCAGGTCTCCCAAAGGCCTCTGGCTATAAGTCCTCCTGGAAATCCATTACAAGGTAACCTACCACTCCCCTGCAGAGAAGGAGTCATGCATTTTCTTAGGCCAATAGCTACAAGGCTGCTTCCTAGTAGATAAGGCTCTGAACATGGGCAGACAGTATTTCAGGCATGAATGTTCATCAGAAGTCAGTCAATATCAATAAGGAAGGAACTGTGGCCAGCCAAGGCTGTAGTGAGACTGCATCTGTATGGAAAAATTTTCTCTTAGCTCTCTGGGAAGAGTTATTATTTATTTATTTATTTTTTGAACTTACAATGGAAAATGATTATTTTAATAAAAGTAGCATGCTTTGTTTTGTAAATAGACTTGCAGTGCAACACCATTCTGTCATTTCTCTTTGCTTCATATGACTTGTGCAAATTACTTTACGTTTCCAAGAATCATTCACTATTGTGAGCATGAGAGCAGCTGAGCTATCCCTGACTCCTCTTTTCTCCTCCAAAGATATTCTTTAAGATCAAGTCTTTCTTTTTTAGAAGCTTGCCCTAAGGCAGCATTATCATTTTGCTTGTTGTTTCCTTAATTCTTTCATAGTTTGTGCTTCAGAATCATATGCTTGCTCCTATATTGCCTGGAACTTGTCTTTTTTCCCCCAGTTTTCTCTAAATGCCTTAAGGATAGGATGTGTCTCAGCTTATATCCCATTTCCAGCTGAGCAAGAATTTGCCCGACATTCACTGCATAGCCAATAAGTATTTTCTGAATGAATAGTCTAAGTTGGTTTCCAGTAAATATGTGCTATGTGAGTGACGCAGTGAATGAAACAAAACTGTTCTGTTTTATGTTTGGATGCTCTAGCATACATCCAGACTGCAAACGTGTCAAGGATCAGAGGCATGTGTTCTGAAATATAAGAATTTATAAGTATTATCTGATGACACAGGCTTCTCTGATCGCTCAGTGGTAAATAATCTGCCTGCCACTGCAAGAGACGTGGATTCAGTCTCTGGGTCAGGAAGATCCCCTGGAGAAGGAAATGGCTGTCCATTCTAGTATTCTTGCCTGGGAAGTCCCATGGAGAGAGGAGCCTGGTAGGCTCCATGGGGTCGCAAAAGAGTCGGACACAACTTAGCAACTAAGTAACAACAGCAACCTGAGGATATAGAGAGGGTAGACAGAAGATTCCCAGGGACCCAAAATGAAGGTCGACTATAGGGAGAAGCCATGGAGCATCAACAGCTTACAAGATCATGGAAAGAATAAGACATGGTTTTTCGGTCAGCTCTCTGGTTTCCCTTGGTCATTCAGGGAGATATAACAAAAGCCAAACTTTTGGAAGGATATCTCCTTCCAAAGGAAGGGGAACACTCTCATAAACATTCCAATATAGTGTCCTTAGGCAGAGAGCTGAGTAAATTATTACTTTTAGCTAGGGGATAAAGGCCTCTAGAAATCACCTTCCCAATTTCCTGCAATTGAAGTTCAGTACTTGTTTATGGCAATCCCCCAATCTACAGTTTTACAGTGTATATATCTGTTCTGTCTTTTTACTTAGCTTCTCATCTAAAGACTAGAGATGGTTCCCTGACACGTGTGTGTTGTTATTGTTTAGTTGCTAAGTCACGTCTGACTCTTTTGTGACCCCATGGACGATCACCCATGAGGCTCCTCTGTCGATGGGATTTCCCAGGCAAGAATACTGGAGTGGGTTGCTGTTTTCTTCTCCAGGGGATCTTCCCATTACACATATGTAATATAACAAAATAATCAACTCCTTTTTTAATTGTTCCTCAGATTTTGGATATTCTGTCCTATTTTTTCATTCATTTCTTTCTCTTTATATTTCCGTTTTGGAAGTTTCTATTCACATGTTTTTCAAACACAGATCTTTGTCTTGGTCATGTCCAGTCTGCTGATGGGCCCATCAGAAGCATTCTTCATTTCAGTTACGAGGTTTTTATTTTCTAGCATTCTTCCACAGAATTGCTACCTTTCTGCTTACATTACCCATCTGCACTAGTATGTTGTCCACTTTTTCTGCAAGAACCCTTAGCATATCATTCATTGTTATTTTAAATTTCCTGTCTGATAATTTCAGAATTCCTGCCATATCTGAGTTTGGTCCTGAGGCTTTGTTTTTCAAATTGTGTTTCTGGCTTTTAGCATGCCTTTCTGCTTTTCTGTTGAGAGTAAGACATGATGTATTGGGTAACAAGAATCAAGTAGATAGACATTTCGTGAGAAATTTTGTGTTTATCTTGCCAAGAGTTGGATTTTGTTTACTGTTTGCTGTAGTGGTAGTGTTAAAGGCTATAATTTCCTCTAGTGTTTTTGTATCCTTCTCTTTGGGTCTTTGTGGAAACTCCTTCTTAAATAGATTCTGAGATTTGCCGTCTTCCAGCTATAATCTCTCATTATTCTATAGGAGCTATTGTATTGATGCAGTAGAGTATTAGGGTTCTCCAGAAAAGCAGAACAAGTAGGAGATTGTGTGTGTGTGTGTGTGTGTGCGCGCGTGTTTGTGTATGTGTGTATGTATATATATGGGAGGGCGGAGAGAGAGAGATTATATGGAATTGGCCCATATAATTTTGGAGGCATAGACATCTTAAAACTCTGTCATCTGCAAGCTGGACACCCAGAGAATTTGCTAGTGTAATTCAGTCTGAATATGTAAAGGCCTGAGAATCAGGGGAATCAATAAATAGTGTAGGTTCCGATCTGAATCTGAAAACCTAAGAAGCAGGCATACTAACGGTAGGAGATTGACATTCTGGCTTAAACAATCAGGCAAGAAGTCCAAATTCCTTTTTCCTCTGTCTTTTAGTTCTCTTTAAGCTCTCAGTGGGTTGGATGATGCCCATCCATTAGTTCAAATGCTAGTTTCATCCAGAAACACTCTCACGGATATGTTCACAAATGATGTTTAGCCAAATATCTAGGCACTCTGTGATCCAATTGAGCTGACATAAAATTAACCCTCACAGATGGTAAGGTGTGGAGGGGAGGAATGTATTCTGTACTCCTGTTACTAAGTCTCAGTCTTTTAGTGAGCCTGAGTTAGGTATTTCCTTCCCTCTCCCATCAAAGGCTAGATGGGACTAGAATTGAGTATTTTCTTCACTGAGGTTCATCAACCTTTGGTAAAACCTCCTTTGGCTCTGCTAAAATAGTTTTCCCAAGCGTAGGTCTTGTTAAATAGAAAAGAGAGAGCTCTGAGTATATTTCACAATAAGGCTTTCCTCTTTTCTAGAGGGAAGCACTGAGAATTTTTATCTTACATTCAAGGTTAGAATGTGGTAGAGGGTAGTACTCCTGAAAATGTAGGGAGGCCCCCTAAGATTGGGCCTCCAAGGAGTTTTCAATTCTCAGGCTAGTCTTCAGTGAGCTTCTAGTGATGCATCAGTGACAGGTTGAAGCATTACCTGTACTGACTTCAGCTGGGGGCTTCTCCCCTCTGGGCTTTTGCTGTGAATCTCTATCCCCATCACCAGTTTTCAGGGCTGCAGTTTGTCCTGTGATCTCAGTTTTCTGATGGATCTAAGAAAAATTACCAATCGTCAATTTGTTCAGGTTTTTCTCTTATTGTGAAAATGATGACGACTTCCAAACTCCTTACATGTCATACTGGAAACCACTGTGTTTTAATATTAAATGTAATATCCCTGTAAAGCACTTAGCATAACTCATGGCATAAAGTGAAACTATATTGTTAGTTATTACTGTAATGTATTATTGATTTCATCAACATTATTTTCTAATAATATTTAAATAACATGGTATAAAACGCATCAAAAAAGTTGCTACATCACTCTGAGCAAACTAAAAGGTAAGTTCTTTACAGTGTTATAGGTTTAGGGAAGGAATTGTCTCTGGTCAGAGGTCTGGAGCAATCAGAATTACAGGGTGATGCTGGCATGAAGAACAAATCTAAGCTGAAAGCTGAGCCAGAGAATCTATAAGGAGAGGGACCAGTCAGGAACATGAAGAAAAATAGCGAACATTAAACTCAAGGGAATGTAAGTTTGGGAATAGAAAAGGTGATGAAGGAGATAATAGCCTTTTTAGATGGTTGACCCACAGCAGAACTGATGCAGCCAGCTTCATCTTTTGTATTCAAAGATCGTGCTTCTGTTCAGTATAGCTATTCATTCCAGGAGATGCTGAAGTTTTTCCAAGAAAGGCTGCCCTTTGGTTCACAGCTGTCGCCACTGTTTAGAGCAAAGCTGTCATAGACATGTGGCCTGCCCAACCTCTTCGCTCAAACAGAACCTCCTTATCCCTGAGTACCATGGGTTTCTAGGGGTTCACTTGCCCTGTGTGCTACCGAACTTCTCAGTGGTTTGGAACTGTCAGTGTTTGAAAAGTACCTGCAAAGAAAGGGTGATCTTTCTGACTTGCCTACTATGGTCATATCAGTTCACCATAGACTGATTGCTTGTGCCCTATTTTCCTTGAACATTTCTTGCTTAGCATTTTTATTTTTTTCTTACCACTTCTAAGTAGCTCTAGAAGCTTTTCTTTCTTCAGTATCTCATGCTCTACATCCTTCCTTAGTTTATAGTATTAAGATAGGTATGTGTGTTGATGTCACTTTAGAAAATCAATTTTATATGGATAAGATAGAAAAAAGTCATCCTTGCAGCCTGAAAGAAGATTGGACCCTAAATTGGACCCTAAAGCCCCATGAACTTTTAGTGTGTGCTAGACTTTGATTCTGATATTAGTTTCCTAAAAAGATTAGATCATGTGACTCACCTGAGGAGGTTGCTTAAAATCAGATTTTAATATACCTCAGAACAACTGAGACGTATCTAGGGAGGGGCCTCAAAGCCTGGATTTTCCATAATACTGCAACTTTGCAGTTGGAGTTACAGATTGGCATCAGAGACCACACACATGTGCTTACCCACATGTACACAGACATGTGTGCCTTCACTTTTCATAGAATCCCACTTTGTTTAGTTATGGAAACCGAACACAGTGGATTGCCTCTTCCTCCTATGGATACCCTGCTGTGAGTGACATTTGAGACAGGCAGGATCCTGCTAGGACTAGAAGAGAAGGTGACACTTGATTCTGTCCGTGTCCTTTCATTATGTGGCGTATGTTGTCATTTGAGAAGACATTGCCTTAAAATTTTGGCATTTTCATTGAAGGCAGGGATCAGCAAATAGCCTTCCACCTATTTCTGTATGTGAGCTAAGAATATTTTTTAAATTTTTAAATGGTTGAAAAAAATCAGAAGAATAATAGCACTTCATGCCAAATGAAATGTATGTGAAATTCAAAAAGTAACTTTTATTGGAAGCCAGCCACACTCATTTCTTTACTTACTGTCTATGACTGCTTTGACCCTGCAGTAAAAGCTAAGTAGTTACAAACAGACAAGACCTGAAAACCTGGAATATTCGCTAGCTGGACCTTTACAGAAAAAACAAACCCTGATTTAAGAGACGTTGACAGGTATCGAACTCTCCTGGATTGTGACCAACATCAGCAGAGTACCGTCCTTATCTGATGGAAGTGGAGTCAGGGATCTTGAAGGATCACTCTCTGCTCCCCATTTTCCAGGGACCTGGAAACATTCCACCCATTTAAACTTGACTCTGATTTTATATCCTCTGACCTGGAGGTTCTGATACTGACTTTAGGCTGAAAACCAGAGTCACAATCCATTCCCTCCCTAATATCCTGGTGATTAATGTGGTCCAGATAATTTAGGA
The DNA here is from genome assembly GCF_032405125.1 of Capricornis sumatraensis. Taxonomy (NCBI): domain Eukaryota; kingdom Metazoa; phylum Chordata; class Mammalia; order Artiodactyla; family Bovidae; genus Capricornis; species Capricornis sumatraensis. The sequence continues at coordinate 8,158,603 of NC_091091.1, read as the reverse complement.
AACGCCAATTCTAACTTGATTTTATGAAGGAAATGATGAACTTGCTTGTCAAGGTGTCAAGTTATTTGCTGAAGGTATTTGTAACTGATCTTTGGAAGTGATGGACTAAACTTCAAGTCTCTGAAAGACTTTCTTGGCATTATATCATATGCCTTAAAATAATCACTAGTAGGCAGTGACTTTCTAGGCATACCAGTCAGTGACACCTTTAAGGAAACAGATCACATTCTTCAAATGCAGGCAGATGAGATACTTCCCATATTGAATTAGAAAGGGTTGTTGTAAGTGGAAACCAGGAGGCTCCTGGGGCTTCTGTCATTGCTCTCAGTGTCAGCTGCTGAACAGCGTAAGGGCCAGAAAGCTTAAGGTAGAGAGAAAAGAAAAGTTAATAAAGAACAATCCCAGTGTGCTCTGACTGACACTTGATTTGTTAATCTTCCTTCCTGATTAGCATTAAAGCTTCCCCTATTTGGTGAAAAAGATACGTGGGTGAACTTTCACTTCTAAAGAGATGTTTTAACAGCTGCTCACCATCCTGAGACGAATATCAGTAATTAAAACTATTCTCGTTTTCTGTCATCATTATGGCTACTGTTATTAATCCCCAACATACAAAACCAGGATGCTAATGCTGGCTGGCTATACCAAACTCTGAAATCCTAATTATCATTCCCAGCTCTAGAAACGAAGCTATTTGTAAGAACAAAGTAGTTATTAAAAGGACAGGGTAGCTGTTTAATGTCTTGTTGAGTTGGGGTTCACCAGCTAAAAGAATTTTGGAGAGTGACACCCTACTTTCATTCTGCTTAACTGATTTCAAGGGTCATTGGATTTGTTCCATAATAGTTTAAGTTGCACATATAGACCTTGACTTCTCAAATGTGACCCCCCTGCTGAATTTGCAAACAGCTATCATCACTGCTTGGCAATAATCAGTTACCTCAGGGCATATTACTGCTGATCTGCAAAAAAAGAGATAGTTAGTGGGAGAGTGGCTTTAATATTTTAAAAATAGTAAATCTGTTGTTTAGAAGCAGCCCACACAACTGTGTGCAGTAGTCTAAAATGTATTCTTCTCTGTTTAGTTACTTAATCCATTATTCTGAAATTGCAGAAAAGGGAGTATTGCCCCAGGCATTCATCTTTGAGTTGCTTTTATTTGATGTTCAAAGAGAACAATTAAACTGTGCACGTCAAACTCAATGATAAATATATCCAAAATCAGACAAAAAAATAATATACTTGTAATTATAGTGTATAAATCAGAAAGGCTGAATTTAAATGACTGAGACTAATTAATTTTCTACCTTATCTAAATTTTGATTAATCAAAGGGGGCTCATCTGCCAATTGCTAAATATTTATCAATAAATCAAGAATGGGCTTTATCAATAACCTTGAGGCAACACCTTCAGCCATAAGACTACATTAATTTGTTTTTAAGTGGAAAAGTATTGAAAGGAAATGATTTCTTTCCATCCCAAATGTATAATCTATTTCCCAGCATTACTTGTTTCAGATCTGAATTTGAAGATGAGTGCCAAAACAGAACAAATTAGAATTTCAAAAACTATTTTCCAAGTTAAATTTTTGAGAAATAGTCATTCCATAGCCTTGCTTTGAAGGATGCTGACATTTTGAAACCTAATAAGATCTTCTGAATTTTCTTTCAGAATTTCCCAAACGACCCAGGGCATTTTCAAGACATATAATTTTCAGTTTTTACGTATCAGCATTACACAGAGCACCATGAAAGAGACAACAGGAGATGCTGGTCTAGGCATGAAGCTTCTTGCAATGAAGTTGACTTGAGTAGGAAGGAAGTGTGGGAGATTTTGATTACTGCATGACAGCCTTGGGAGCCCTGGAAGGGAAGGAAGCAATGAGGTCCAAGGTGTTAATCTCTGAGAGATTCAGAGTTTATACTCAGTGTGCTGAACGGGTGCCCCTGGGGAGCAGGAGTGCTGCCATATGAACCCCAGATGAGCTCCACCTCACTGCCTCACCAACCATCTTCTAAGACGCACATTCTTTTATCTGAGTATGGATTTCTGCATCAGGTCATATGTTTGTATTTAATATCGATTGGCGTATAGTTGCTTTACAATACTGTTGTTAGTTTCTGCTGTACAGCAAAGTGAATCAGCTATACATATGCGTGCATTCCCTCCTTTTTGGATTTCCCTCCCCATTAGGTCACACAGAGCACTGAGCAGAGTTCACTGTGCTACATAGTAGGTCCTCATTAGTTATCTATTTTATACATAGTAGTGGGTGACGCTTCTGTTCGTTTCCTAAATTTATTTTTTATTGTCTAGATCCTCTGCAGTGAAATTAGAGTTCATCATTTTTAGTATGAAAGTCATGATGCATTCATGCATGTTAATATTGGTTTATAAAAATATATAAACCAATATATATGTTTATAAAATGTTATAAACAAAGTGGCTTCAAGTGCTTATTATCACTGTTGGTTCATGGAGGATCCATGATGATACCCAAAAGACCAGTAGAGTTAGATTTTCTAAGCTAAAATTTATTTAATTTAAAAGAATGGTTTCTATTATGAGACTGATTTTTTTCATGTCTAAATGGGCTTTCTTTTATTAAAAACTGGAGAAGCATAGTTTTAATTGCATTGTATGTTTAGCTGTTCTTACTTGGGGAAAATGCTATCCCCAGGTTGTTTTTATATTCTTTTAAAAATATTAGCGAGTTGCTAGCCTCTGCAAGAATTTACAATATCTTAGAGTTGCTTCCTCCACCTCCTCCACCTCTCCCACCCAGCCGATTCCAGCAGGTAGCAATGATCCCAGCTGGTCTTAGTGAACTAGCTACTTCTTTTATTGCAGATGTCTTTCTCTATTTCTTTTCTGACAGCAGCATACATTTGTGTGCTAAGAGAGAACTGTGGCTGTGAAGTGGATTTGCTCTTAGCAAAGTTCATTGCCCCATTATGGAACTGAATATTCATTCTTTATGTTTCTGGCACATCTGTCTGACACAGAACTAATTGTCCTGGACTGCACCTATTACAGTGTTATTGCCCGGAAACTGATGAACCGGGGATCAAATCAGCATCTCCAAATTATAATAACCTCGGTACTAGGAAAGTCATAGAGTGGTTATAAGTAAAATGTTAGAGATGAGAGAGGCCCAGGAAGTGATCTTGGTCAACCCTTTCATGTTGTAAATGAGTAAGCCAGATTTGATGTGATAAAAATAGTTTCAGATATCAACTAATTAAACTCCACTCAATTAAAAGTGCTCCCTTATTTCCAGTAGAAGAGGAAGGACTTGCAGTTGTATTAGGATAAGCTAATCACAGTATATAAATTATCATAAAATGTTAGTAAATTAACAGAATCCACATTTAGGAAAAAAAGTTAGAATTTTGTTTTTCTTATTGAAGTATTTACGAGATCACCTCATAAACATTTTCAGCCCAAATAATTTACTGTGGAGTTCTGTCTTCGAAGTTTGTATTTTTTTTAAAAAAGGAGACAAATATTACTACCATACGTAGTTGGTATGTTTGAAAATCTAATATTACTTTCAGTCTTTCTCTGTGGAAAGTAATTTTCTCTGTTGAGTAACGTAGAAATTTAGCCTGAGTGCTCCTCATTAGAAAGGATAATTTTTGTTAATGCAATACTATAATTCACTTATTCTTATAAATATTCTGTTACATTCCTCACCTCAGAAACGTTCTCATTTAAACACTGAATATCATTTGCCCTTCCCTGAGTTGGTTTGCTGTTGATTTTTTTTTTTTCTAATTGAGGATAATGTTCTTTAATTCATTTCAATGAGATTGTTTCTATTAATTCTAAAAATACCCAGAACATACTACACTATCTGAAAAAGCAATAAAGGAACAATATCTGAGAAAATTAGCTCACTGTTGATGCTGAATTATTAGTGTTTGATAATAACAATAGTTGCTATTTATTGAATAGTCACTGTGTGTCAGATATCAAAGACTATTTTAGTTCAGTTGCTAAGTTCTTAGGTAAAAGCTATGATGGAATATTAAGGCCATTTTATAGGTAAAGAATGCCATGCCCTGCTCCAGGGAACCTTCCTGACCTAGGAATAGAACCTGCATCTCCTGTGTCTCCTGCATTGCAGACAGATTCTTTACCGCTGAGCCACTGGGAGTGGGAACCAATTTGAGGTTTAGTTGTGCCCCTTTAAAAAGGCCTAGCCCTAGCCCAGTGGGGACTGTAATATGGATGCGGCCAAGGAACTTCAAAAGGCAGAAATATCAGCTTCTTATGAAAGGTTGAACCATGGAAACCTTTCTATCACTTTAAAATTTCTTTCTCAATGAAAAGCTTTCAAGTAACTCTACTGACTGCTGCCAGTGAACTGACAATGAACTTGACAATGATGCTAGCTTTGTACTGCAAAAGGAAGTAAGGTGAGAGTTGTCTCAGAAGCAAAATGAGAAGGAAAAAAAAAAAACCTTATTCTTTTCATAATCAGTTCCTGAAGTGTTTTTCTGGAACAGCTGATATTTTTGTCAGAAATTGCATCTGGGCAACCTGCCTGCCTTTTTTTTGTTCTTAATTTTTTTTTTTTTTTTTTTAACATTCTAGTCTAGATCAACGGATATTATCCAAGGGATTTGGATAGTAGTCCCAGTGTGATGATGTCATATTTTCAAAGCACAAATGTAAAGCAACATGCATGGATTGGTACGGTGCCTCTGGATTACAGCCCTACCTTATCTTTCCTGGTGTTTCACACTATACTAAAGGGGAAGTGAATACACATACATATGCTGGTTGAGGCCAGGACGGTAGGAAATGTTTCTGGTCTCAGACGGGCAGCTGTTCTGCTATCAGCAGTTCTTTCTGTGCAGGAATGAAGGGCTACTGTTGCACCTGTTCTGACTTTTTTTTAAGCAGAAAAATCCATGTTTGTTTTCAAGATTTTGGTTGTTTTTTTCTTTAGAAAATCAATACTATCAAGTTAAAGGAAATAAATCTTCAATATGAATTTAAGTATGTGACGTTAGTGACATTGTACAGGAGACAGGGATCAAGACCATCCCCATGGAAAAGAAATGCAAAAAAGCAAAATGGCTGTCTGGGGAGGCCTTACAAATAGCTGTGAAAAGAAGGGTAGCTAAAAGCAAAGGAGAAAAGGAAAGATATAAGCATCTGAATGCACAGTTCCAAAGAACAGCAAGAAGAGATAAGAAAGCCTTCTTCAGCGACCAATGCAAAGAAATAGAGGAAAAGAACAGAATGGGAAACACTAGAGATCTCTTCAAGAAAATTAGAGATACCAAGGGAACATTTCATGCAAAGATGGGCACAAAAAAGGACAGAAATGGTATGGACCTAACAGAAGCAGAAGATATTAAGACGAGGTGGCAAGAATACACGGAAGAACTGTACAAAAAGATCTTCACGCCCCAGATAATCATGATGATGTGATCACTCATCTAGAGCCAGACATCTTGGAATGTGAAGTCAAGTGGGCCTTAGAAAGCATCACTACAAACAAAGCTAGTGGAGGTGATGGAATTCGAGTTGAGCTATTTCAAATCCTGAAAGATGATGCTGTGAAAGTGCTACACTCAATATGCCAGCAAATTTGGAAAACTCAGCAGTGGCCACAGGACTGGAAAAGGTCAGTTTTCATTCCAATTCCAAAGAAAGGCAATGCCAAAGAATGCTCAAACTACTGCACAATTGCACTCATCTCACATGCTAGTAAAGTAATGCTCAAAATTCTCCAAGCCAGGCTTCAGCAATACTTGAACCATGAACTCCCTGATGTTCAAGCTGGTTTTAGAAAAGTCAGAGGAACCAGAGATCAAATTGCCAACATCCACTGGATCATGGAAAAAGCAAGAGAGTTCCAGAAAAACATCTATTTCTGCTTTGTTGACTATGCCAAGACTTTGACTGTGTGGATCACAAGAAACTGTGGAAAATTCTGAAAGAGATGGGAATACAAGACCACTTAACCTGCCTTTTGAGAAACCTGTATGCAGGTCAGGAAGCAACAGTTAGAAGTGGACATGGAACAACAGACTGGTTCCAAATAGGAAAAGGAGTACATTAAGGCTGTATATTATCACCCTGCTTATTTAACTTCTTTGCAGAGTACATCATGAGAAACGCTGGACTGGAAGAAACACAAGCTGGAATCAAGATTGCCAGGAGAAATATCAATAACCTCAGATATGCAGATGACACCACCCTTATGGCAGTAAGTGAAGAGGAGCTAAAAAGCCTCTTGATGAAAGTGAAAGAGAAGAGCGAAGAAGTTGGCTTAAAGCTCAACATTCAGAAAACGAAGATCATGGCATCTTGTCCCATCACTTCATGGGAAATAGATGGGGAAACAGTGGAAACAGTGTCAGACTTTATTTTTGTGGGCTCCAAAATCACTGCAGATGGTGACTGCAGCCATGAAATTAAAAGACGCTTACTCCTTGGAAGAAAAGTTATGACCAACCTAGATAGTATATTCAAAAGCAGAGACATTACTTTGCTGACTAAGGTCCGTCTAGTCAAGGCTATGGTTTTTCCTGTGGTCGTGTATGGATGTGAGAATTGGACTGGGAAGAAGGCTGAACGCCGAAGAACTGATGTGTTTGAACTGTGGTGTTGGAGAAGACTCTTGAGAGTCCCTTGGACTGCAAGGAGATCCAACCAGTCCATTCTGAAGGAGATCAGCCCTGGGATTTCTTTGGAAGGAATGATGCTAAAGCTGAAACTCCAGTACTTTGGCCACCTCATGCTAAGTGTTGACTCATTGGAAGAGACTCTGATGCTGGGAGGGATTGGGGGCAGGAGAAGAAGGGAACGACTCTGGATGAGATGGCTGGATGGCATCACTGACTCAATGGACGTGAGTCTGAGTGAACTCCGAGAGATGGTGATGGACAGGGAGGCCTGGCTTTCTGCGATTTATGGGGTCACAAAGAGTCGGACACGACTAAGCAACTGAACTGAACTGAATCCACTAAATTTATTTTTATTCATGATGCTATTGTTGAGCTATCTGGAAAAACAGGCAGGACACACTCTGAAAACTGACGACAAAAAATCAGAACTTGAAGCTATCTAAATTGAAACTAAAACTTCAGAATACGTCTTCTTGGGTTCAAATCCTGTTTCTATCATTTACCTTCAGTATTATCCTGAGCAAGTTACACAGTCTCTGTGTGCTTTATGCCTTTTCCAATGAGATACTGATATAAAGCTCTATAATGAGGTAGTGTCATAAGGTTGTTGTGACGATTCAGGTAGATAATTAGAATATCTCTAGCATAAACCTTCAGCTGCTTAATAATGTGTACCTGATTTAATAATAATAATAACAATATTTCACATCACTAGCAGTGCAGCAGAAAAGAGAAAGTTTGCAGAATCACAGTTACAAAACGGGTTTCAGCAATGAAGTGACAGAGACACAGGTAGTTGTAGTGTCATCTTTAAAATTAGTTTAAGAGAATTGCTTGGATTTCTGTTAAAAAGAGTTGCAAACTTTTTACTTTGAGTGAGTAGAATACTTATGTGTATATTTATGCACACGCACAAGCTAAATAAGCCAGTGGACTTGTGGGAAATACCTTTATGCTGAGCTACAGTGATAGAATCACATAAAAATTGAAGTTGGAAGAAGAGCTTTGCTGATATAATTCAAAAAGCAATCACTCAGTTTCCAAGATTAGAAGAACAAATCCGATAGGAAAGGCAGAGCAATCACTGGAAAAGAGAACACACACACATATTTCATCCATGTGTACATGTGTGTACACACACACACAACTGGGGCTATTTCAGGTTGCTTTTTGGGTTATGTCACCAAAGCACAATGTGCATTAAGAAGCAACTCTATTTTCTTCAGCTTTCATGTTCTGAAAATTATTTTGGGGAAATCCCTTTTTTGGACATTTTTAACTTCATACTTTTGAAATCTATTGAAAATTACTAATCACCTTATATTAGTTAAGATCAGTAACACCGATTACCTTATGTTGGTTAAGATAGACTAAGTTATGCTACAGTAACAGTCCCCAAGTTTATTAATCAACAGCTTAAGTTTATTTCACACTCATGTTACATGTTCAGGGTAGGTCACTCTGGGTGTTCTGCTGATTGTGGTCTCTCACAGACCAAGGCTAACAGGATTTTATCCCTGTTTCTCCTACCTTCTTTCTAGAACCTCTGACAGTTTTGAATTGAAAGTAATATTGAAAAATTAACTTTACCAGTTGGTGAAGAGGAAAACTGTAAGAAGCATCCCTGATTTCCTTTAGCATTATTAGACTGTATTTCCAAAGATAAAGCTAAAAGTTATGTCTGAGTAGTATATTTTCTTATAGAGAAACTGAATAAAAAGTTGAACCATTCTTTATTACAGGGATTTTAATCAAGTGTTAAGTGACAAGACAATTAGTCAGGAAAGAGGAAAAATCAAATGATAGGGTTTGGAGCAGAACTATGACTTACAAGTTTAGGAAAATTTTATCAGCATCCAGTCAAAGGAGGATGGCAGTGGTCATGGAAATTGAAATTTGCTGGAAGTGTAAGAGATTTATGGGAAGATTTCCATGATTTACAGAAATTCAGAAAGAAATAATTATTTTTGCTCTTCAGTCAGCAGAAGTAACTTCTCTTCAAATTTAACTTCTTAAACTAGAGTTGGAAATCACTTTGCTTTTAAGAAAATTACAGAAACAAAGAAGAGGTACTCTCAGTACTAGTAAAGTGATGGATTTAATGTTTATAATGTTTTTTCTAGATTTTCCAGACCACTTGATAGGACTTCATTTACAAGTATAAAATAGTTCTCCAAATGAAAGCAGAGAGATTTGTATATTTCACATTATTTATTGTGGCCATACTCTGTACATCATGAGCTCTTAAAAAGAAAGGCATTAAATAAACCTATGAAATAAAGAATAAGTTAATATGCATCTGACTCTCCTCCAGTGCTGGCCTGTTTTGAGTGGTTAACCTGATTTAATGTTTCCAGGGGGGTTTAGCTATGATGTGCTTTGAGAGAGAGCATATTGAAATAGGCCATGGTTTTTAAATCTTGGCGTAAGTATGAGAACTAAGTCCTTGGTTAGCCTGACTTCCTTTGGCTCCAGCCTGACTGTAGAAATTTAAGAGTTCTGCAAACCATCTATATCCAAAGACTCTGTGAACTCCCTGTTTATTTACTGTTTAGTTTCTCTGTACTTTAATTTCTTAAAAATAATGCTGTGTTTTCCCTTTTGTATGAACTAAAACTGAAGACCTTTGGTATAGCCACCACCCAGGAGTATTTAATTGCCCAATAACCACTGGCTATTTTTGCCAAAGTCCAAGGATTCATATGCTAATAAGCTCTTACCGAATCTGAACTGAAATGTGCTTTAGAGCAAGATGGAAAGATGCATTTCCTCTTTAGGAGGGCATTGGTATCATTCCTCTTCTTTAAAATGATTAGAAAGTACATTCTCAAAAAATTCTTTCTACTCAACCATTTTATTATTTTAAGACATAATGACATGTTTGCCTCTTTCTTCCTGCTTACTTAACTTTTATTCCATTGAGAAGCCACACTAGTGTGTGATGGCCCCCAGGATTCCATTGCTTAGAGGGCACCCCCAGTTTACCTTGCAGTGTACCAGTGTGAGCACTCGTGTCAGGATACTCACGTTCAAATCCCAGTTCTACTTCCCTTCCGGATGTGTGACTTTGGGCCAATTGTTTAACCTTCTAAGGCTCAGTTTCTCTATCAACTGAAATGGGAGTAATATAATTGTGTGTATTCCAGAGGATTTTTGTGAGATTTGGGAATGATTAAATGAGATGATGAAGGACAGGAAAGCCTGCCACGCTGTGGTCCATGGGGTCACAACGAGTTGGACACAACTGAACGACTGAACAACAAATTGTTAATATTATTTTATTGTCTCTATTTTCAAAGTGGGAGGCATATAGTAACAGGATATATGGGTGGGCTCATCAGAAAGGATGGATTTTGTTGTACATGAGCCTGTGGAGCTGTTGAAAGTGTCTAGTAATTCTAGTTATGTGCTTGTGCTTGGTTTGGTTTTCATTAGTTCATCGCATCAGTCAGATCACCCTTGCTGTCTAGAACAACTCCAGGTTTTATAGTTTTTTATGCTCTTGCCATCACCCCATTATTATCGAACATTGTTTACCATAACTGAACGTTATTTTGTGATACGTTCTTTTCAGAACCTCAATTTATTTCGTATGTAACTATATGTAACTATTTCCAAAGTAACTGTAACAGAAAGTTCTCAAAAATTTTTGTTTATTTGCTTTTGATACAGAAAGCATATAACATACAGCCAAATTGAGAACTTTCTGCCCTGTCATAACTGGTGCTGATTTCTGTTTGGTTATGTTAATTTTGATACCACCACTCATTTTTAAAAATTCACAACCCTTTATAAGCCTGATTAAACATACAAACTCCAAATGATATGAGGAAGTAGAGCCTGCATTTAACAAATATATAAAATTAAGAGCAAACTCTGATCCCATTCTTACATCTCTTCTTCCTTGATGGGTTCCTGAATGCTTAGTCAGAAATAAAGGATGGACCTAGCAATTCTACTTCTGGGAATATTCCGAAGGAAGCGAAAACACTGTATTAAAGAGATATCTATACCCCCTCATGTTCATAGCAGCATTGTTTACAATAGCCAAGACAGAGAAACAACCTAAGTGTCCATCAACAGATCAACAGAAAAAGAAATTGTGAAGTACACACACACACACACACACACACACACACGTATGCAAATATTATCCAACTATTAGAAAAGGAAGTCTTGCTATTTGTAACAATATGAATAGACCTTGAGAGCATTCTACTCAGTGAAGTAAGTCAGACAGGTGGTGGTTGAGGGAAGTGGGGACTGGATGAAGGTGATCCATAGGCACAGACTTTGAGCTGTGATAAATAAGTACTAGGGATATAATGTACAACATGACTGTAGTTAACACTGCTACATAATGTTGTTGAAAGTTTTAAAGAGAATAATTTTTAAGAGTTCTCATTAAAAAGTAAAAGTTTTGTTTTCTCTTTTGAAAGTGAAAGTCGCTCAGTCATGTCCTTTGCAACCCCACGGACTTCTCGACACCATGGAATTCTCTAGACCAGAATACTGGAGTGGGTAGCCTTCCCCTTCTCCAGGGGATCTTCCCAACACAGGGATTGAACCTAGATCTCCCACATTGCAGGTGGATTCTTTACCAGCTGAGCCACAAGGGAAGCCTAAGAATACTGGAATGGGTAGACTATCCCTTCTCCAGCACATCTTCTTGACACAACCCAGGAATCGAACTGGGGTCTCCTGCATTGCAGGTGGATTCTTTACCAACTGAGCTAATAGGGAAGCCCAAACTTACATAGTGCTATATATCAACTATATCTCAATAAAACTGAAAAGAAAAATAATAAGGATTTTCTACTTGGTTTTGGAGAGACTTTGCTATCTTGACCATAATATGTTTATCTCTGCATGCCTCTGGTAACTATTTTTAGGAGAAGAATTTTTAAATATTATATGGCTATGAAATGGCATTTTTAAAATACCAATGGGAATAATAAAAATATGATAGACAAATGCAGAAATACTGCTAAAGAAGAAAAATCTTGCATTTTCCCTCACACTTACTAAAATTTGATTTCCATGAGAATTCGTATTGATGAATGACCCAGTTTATTTAGTTTGCTTCCTTGTTTGTTTTTGTTAGACATCCCTAAGTGAGGCTTTTGGCACCCCACTCCAGTACTCTTGCCTGGAAAATCCCATGGACAGAGGAGCCTGGTAGGCTACAGTCCATGGGGTTGCAAAGAGTCCGACATGACTGAGCGACTTTACTTTAAGCAAGACTTAGATACTAAGAAAAATTGAGACTATTTGTTGAGTTCCTAGAAAAGTTGAAACTTGCAGTGAAGGAGAATCTTTTATGTACTGACTGATTCACTGTGTACTTCCTTTGAATTAAAATTTGCATTGATGGAGAATTTCTGAGATTCTATACTTTCCCTTTTGAAAGAGATAGGTAATTAGTCATTCACTGTGGCTATTAATTCAACTTTGTTCCCCCTGACTTCTCTTTATTGCTGGCAAGATGGATATAACCAATATTATCTATGTTTTCTGGTTTGTAGTGAAAAATAAATTACTTCTTTTATTTCAAGCAGTTTGAGCTCCAACTTGTTTATTTCAAGAAAGTCCTCCAATTATTTGGGGGATTGTTCCTCTGGTGATAATCATAGGACGTCCCCAGGGCATGTCCTTTTCTCCAAAGTTTGCTGCACCTGAACAGCTGCACTACTTTGAGGAAGAGAGAATCCCTGTTGATCTGATGCGAGGAAATGGGGTTGAGACTAGACCTCTGCTTAATATCATCGCCCCTGGCATTTTAATACTACCATGGCTGGGTACTAGTTTTTCAAGTTCAAGGAGGAGCAAGCCCCACCTCACTGAAGTGTCAACCAGAGTTATCTTTGGGAAAGCTGGCCTGAGTTCCAGACAGTAAGGTTCTTGAGAGTCATACTAACATATAGGTTCCATTCTACAATTCCATCCTTGGGGAGCTGTTTATTGGAATTCCAGAACACTGTTTCTCTTCAACTTTGGCATTCCTGTTACTTTCCTTTCCAGATTCTTTCCTCTCCCTTCTTTTTCCCACCAAAGAACCAAAGCCTTATCTATTTCCTGTACTAGAATGAGTGAAAAATCCTTTAAGGGAGAAATCCCTATCAAGTCACAGTAAGTATTATTATCCTGAGTATCCATGAGATGAACTTGAAAAGGAGGAAGATTTTACTTCTCAGGCTCCAAGTTTGGGGAAACCAGTTCTAGTTATATAGGGAAAAGTACTAACTTTCCATCTTAGTTAGTCTATCTGTCCTGTTTATTATGTACCAAAACACTGTATTTCATTGAGTTTTAGGCACCCTCAATTGTAAGACACATCCTAATTTTTTAGAGACAGTAAATGTAAATAGAAACATCTAAGAACCCATGAAATTTGGTAAATAGCTTTCATGTGTGGTTTAGGAAATTTTCTTCTGTGCATTTTTTTTTCTCTAAAACATAAAATATGTTCAAAATGGAAGAGATAATAGAGAATAGTATGGTGAACACTCAAGCACTAACCATGTGTTTTAAGAAATAAAACAATACATGAAGTTGAAGCTTCCAATGTGTACTTCCAAGTACAATATCCTGGCTCAGCCACCTGTAGCAGACCCTATACTGAATTTAGCATTCATGAGCATGTCTTTATATTTTTATCACACATGTGAATGTTGATAAGCAATTTTTAGTATGTTTGACAATCTTAATTTTCTTTGGTTATCTAAAACTTTAAACTCAAAAGTAGAAGTAGTTTGTTAAATATGCATTTACCTGTTTTCTAGTTTTAACTATTATAAATACTTGACCAATACTATTTCATCCATCACCCCACTTCTCTCTTCCCTCCCCCACTACTGGATTGAAGTAAATTCCAAACATTATATCTTTTTCAGTAAATGCTTTAGTATATATCACTAAATGATAAAGAATTTTAGAAATCATAGCCAGTATGACAATAATCATCATTAAAACAACAAATGATAATTCCTTAACATATATTCCTTAAATACCAGTAAATGTACCAAATTTTTCCATATATTTTAGAGATTTCTTTTTATAGTTGTTTTGTTTGAATCAGAATCCAACCAAATTTGGCATGTGGATTTGATTGGTATGTCTTTTAGGTTCCTTTATATCTATCAGTTTTCTACTCACCTCTTCTTTTCTTGACATTTATTGTTGGGGGAAAAAAAAAAAACCAGCTGTGGACCTTCCCAGTGAATATTCTCCCTTTCCATATGGATACTCAGTGTTAGTAGCACCACTCTGTCCTTCTCTCCCCACAAATAAACAAGACTGTGTGCTATGTGTGTCAAAGTAGTTCCTGTACACACACTTCTGTTCCATCCATCCATATGGGGCAGTCTGGAACAATAGAGGTCAGTATTATTCTCTTAATTATAATTACTTTATGGTAAATAGGATAACTCCCTCTTTTAATGTTTTTCAAAATTGTCTTATCTCTTAACTTTTTTCTTTCCGTATGCATTTTCCTAAAACCTTAGGAAGTGCTCCATGCTCAGCTCAATTCAGTTGCTCAGTCATGTCTGACTTTTTGCCTTTCCATGGACTGCATGCCTTTTTAAAAGTTTATTCTTTGATCTCCTTATTATTTGGGACTTCCATGGTGGTCCGTTGGTTATGGCTGTGCACTTCCAATACCAGTAAGCACAGGTTTGATCCCTGGTTGGGGAACTAAGATCCCACATGATGTGCAGTGTGACCAAAATAAAAAAATCAACTTTATATTTATTGTTGCCTTTGTATAAGTGATATCTGATGAAAAAATGTAGGTTTATAAAAACCTTTCTGAATTTAAAATATATATTTATTTAAATTGTTATTTCAATCAAATTCTAACTCACCTCACCATGATTTATAACATACATTTCAGAAGTTTGGCATACTGAGAATAGGTTATTGCCATAAGCTGGACCTTTTTTCATAGATTTGACTTTGAAGACATTGAGGTGGCTTTTTCTTGCCAGTTTAAAACTGTCTAGTTTTTAAAAATTATACTCTTCCCTCACGTTAGTAATATTTTTAAATTGTAGATTGTGATATTAATGAAATTGAGATTGATGTATTGAAGTATTAGCATTAAAAAAGAACAGTATAGAAAATATCAAGAATAGGTTGTAATTGATAAGGATTTTGGATTATATGTGATGCAAATGTTATTTCATAAAACTTGGTTCACATATATAAAATATATATGTATACATATGTGTGTGAAAGTGTTAATAGCTCAGTTGTGTCCACCTCTTTGTGATCACTTGAACTACAGCCTGCTAGGCTCCTCTGTCCCTGGAATTCTCCAGGCAGGAATACTGGAGTAGGTAAACATTCCCTTCTCCAGGGGATCTTCCCAACCCAGAGAACAAACCTGGGTCTCCTGCATTGCAGGCAGGTTCTTTACCACCTGAACCACCAGGGAAGCTCCTATATATATGTAGGTGTGTAAATATATATGTGTTCATGTATGTGTGTTTATAAATGCATATATGTGTATGTGTGTATAATGTTTATGTATGTGTTGATAAATGCATATATGTGTATATATGTATGTGCATACCTGTATGTGTATATCTGTATATGTATATATATTCATAAGTGCATATATTGTACTAAGTATATATGAATATATTTATATATATATTTATATGAATATATTTATGTATATATATAAATGCATATATTGTACTGTGTGTACATATGTATATATGAATATATATTTATATACTTTCTATGTATATATGTAAAATTGATAAATAATTTTAGCAGAAAATGTTATGTTTAAGTTTGATCTGGGTATTAATTTTCTGAGTTGTCAAAGACAGGCTTTCTGACCACCATCACTACGTGGACATCTTAAAAGACGTTTAAGAGGAGATTAACAAAAGCTACTCAATGTTGTATAGTTTAGAAAGAGACATGTCTTTTGGCCCTCATTTACTGGTAAACTACACTCTAGGGCACTCTCCTTGAAGTAAATTTAACTGCCTAAAAATTGATCAATAGTGATTATAAAATATAAGATAACCAGATCAGTATGAGTTTACTCTGTGTGTGTGTTGGGGTGGGGGGGTGTGTTCTGAATATTTTCCCCAGTTTTGTTAGTCTACGTAAGACATTCACCAGGGCAGAAAAGTTGTAAATCAACTGTATGATTTTATGGCCACCAGGGAAGCCCTATGGTTTTATTTAGTGTCTTTGTCTTCCACATGCTCAACACTCTATTTTCAACAGTGTAACTGAGCATTGTTTCAATATATATATACATTTAAGACTTAAATCTTGTCTTTCTGAAACCCACAATTTAATTGCAGAGTCTATTTAAACATGTGAGAAAAACTTAGCACATAGTACAAAATATAATATGCTTGCTATCTTGTAGGAGGCAAGATGGGGTGGGTGGTTTGCATTTTTGAGGACTGGGATTGTGAGAGTGAGATTGTTGGAACAGAGTAGACAGCATTACAGGTGAGCAGTTAATAGGAAAAGCAATGAACGCACGAGTATGTGTACAGTGATAGGAAGCAGAGTTGCCATTCAGAAAGGTGTGTGGGGGAGTCAGAGAAACAGATTGGCTAGGGAGCATGCAGCCTGATAGTTGAGAACTTTGTGTTTCCAGGGTTCTAGGTTTGATAAAATAATTTTCCCAATATCCCTTGTTTAACACCAGCATCCCCAGGTCTTATTACTTACAGACATAGATGGAGCTATGTTTACATTATACTTAAATGGTCTTTTTTTGCTGCTGCACCTCCCCAGCATCTCAGGGGGCATCTTCTCAGCAGTGGATGTCATCTTCCCACAAAGTCCTAGTGAGAGGCAGCTGGTCACTAGCATGACCTAACTTCTAGGTCAATGTCTGCTGGAGTCCCCAGAGTCCTGTGGTGCCCCAATCAGGCCTCCCTCCATTAGAACCATACCAAGATCCATGCAGAAAGGAGAAGACTTCCCTCCCTTCCCCCATCCTCAACTGTGTCACAATTTGTTATCCGTCCCAAACTCTGTTTTGGAGTAGCTTCTTGTCCCCCTGTCACAGGTAAAGGTAACAGCCACCCATACTTCTAGTTTCTATTCGTAACTAAGGCTTCAGTACTAGATCATGCTATTTGTGCTTCTTGCCTTAAACTGAGTTTTCTATCATCGAGTTCCTTAGCCTACATTCAAGTAAGCCTTTGCTAAGGCTGCTTGTCTGATTTGCAACCTACTAATCCTATGAATACCAGCTGGGTTCCTTTGGGAACCCCATGGCACCCAAGGAAACCTTGGAGTCGTCTTCCATGAAAGTGGCAAGCAACTTGACATTTCCTCATGTAAACTTTGATTCAAGGAATTTCACAAAGTGAGTAGAGCCTTGTTAACATGGTTACCATTACAGAAATTAAACCATACCACAAGTCAGATCTCATATTTAAAATTTGCAGTGAGATACATGGAAAGAACCAGATGTAAAACCATCAGGATATGGGAGTCTCATTCCCCGAGACTACTGTGTTTACATTTTTTTTTGCATATATTTTCGTTGTCTGGCTGAGCTTCATTTGGCAGTCCTTGGGTAGAATGGGGTTTGGATACATTTATAAAATGCTCTCTGCTTAACTGTCCAAGATAAAAATGAAATTTAAAATTCTTATGCAAATTACTGATTAAATAGTCCTGGAGATTCATTAATTGAAAGAGATTGCTTTTGCAGGATCATAACAGCATGTCAGTTTCTGGACTTATTCACTGCTGCTTATTGTCCTATTTGCAAGTTTTAATATGAGGCTTTTAATTTAGGTAGTCAAGGAAAGATTTTAACAGGCTATTTATACAATTCAGTACATTATATTCTCAGTGATTAAAGCAAACCTATTAGATTTCATAGTTAACGAGATTTATTATGAAATCCCAAACTTCCTATCATAACTTTGGCATGTTGGAAGTATTTACAAAAAATTAAATTATCTAAAGAGCAAGTTACCAGCCAAATGAAATATGAGAAAGCAACTCATTTAGTCCATTTTTCTGTAAACATTTATTGAATATCCATACTGTGTTTCAGGCTTTATGCAGGGCACTAACGACACAATAACTGATCAGTAATTAGAACAAAGTTTCCAGGTCTTAAAGAGTTTACAGTTGGCAACAAACACTAAAACCTGTAATCAAATGGCAGTTTAGTAAATATTACGATAGAGTGATATTAAATTGGTAATAGGTAAATAATATTTGTTTGCATATTTATGCCAAATACTGTTCTATATACTTTGCATATATTAGCTCATATAATGTTCACAGTATAGTAGGTGCTATTGTTACCATTTTGTAACAATAGCATCAGCTCCAGGGTATAAATTCTATTATGTGACTGAGTCAGTAGTTTTGACTACTATCGATGTTTTGTATCTACATACACATTTCCTCGATGATTGTCCTACTAGCTGGGTTCCAGTATTTCTTGATTGAGAAAGACTGAAAATCTGAATTGGAACAGTCTTGAAGTATCATAAGATGTCCTTGGTTCAGCTATTTAGTCTACTCATCTGAATTCCTAGGGGTTTTTTTAGGATACTTTTCAGGACGCCCCTTTCATCTTATTGTATCCAGATGAATAAATGTGAGTTTACTCAATATTTTTTCCTTTCCTGTTTCCAACTTTTTCAATGGAATTTCAAGTTTAACTTCTAACTCCTGCTATGAATTTGATGTTTAGAAGAATCCCACATGCTTGGAATGAGATGTCAGATACTGAAGTTATAAACCAGATAGGAATGAAGCTGACTTCTTCATCAAGTGCCTTTTTCCTAAGCTTGCTTTGATGCAAACCAGATCTCTCTTCACCTCTTTCAGTCTGTGACTTTTAATTTAGGCAATACTGAAACCAGAGCACTCACATGGGGCAGAGCTGGGCATCATTATTGACATTTTTTCCTGATTTATTTATTTGGCTGAAAGGCTTTATGTTTATCATAGAATGTGTGTGTGTGTGTGTGTGTGTGTGTGTGTGTGTACATACAAAAAGCATTTCTGAGTATATTAATATGTATTATCATTAACTTGGAATGATTGTGCCCAAAGAACAATAGAGTGAAAATTATAAAGAGAGAATTCCAGCTAAAAACAAGGAAGGAAGAACTAACAGAGTTGATTAAAAATGGTGATAATTGCTATAATAAGTACTGAGCACTCTGTCCCTGAAGGTATTTAAGCAATTAATGAGTGATTCCATTGAGGAAGAGCACAAAATAAAGAAAAAAGTTGAGCTAGTTAATTCCTATATCCCTGCCATACATGTAAGTCTTCAAGAGTCTCAGTTTTTTCCAAATATCACACTTTACCTCACAAAATCATATCATGGGTGTGTTCAAAGACCATGATATGTGCATCTGACTTTTCTCTTTAATGTATAATTAACACCTGAAAAGTATTCCTTCTAGCAAACAAAAAGTGTGTCTTTTAGAAAGTAACTGCAATAAACCAGAAAAACCAAAGGATAAACTAGAGTACCAAGTACGTGGTGAATAAAGTACTTATTGACCTGGTTTAAGATTTTTCATTTTCAATTACAGAGAATCACAAGCGAGGTTCTTTGGAAGAGAAAAGGTTGTAGGAGCATCTTATTAGAAAAGGACTCAGTGAAGTGGAAAGCCAAAAGAGTGTTATTATACACCGATTAAAGCTATGAGGCAAAGCTGTCTTGACTTTCAGAGATGCACAGCCAATCTGAATGTCATGAACCTAGATGGTTGCCTGCCAAATGATCCTCTTTATGATTCTTAACCTTAATGCTTATTGGTAATGATCCACTGAAATGATAACCCACTTATCATCCTGTGGATATAGCCTAAATAGTTTGCAAGAGATTCTTATTCCTTATAATGCATTTATTTATAGTAAATATGTTTTGGCTTATTAGTTTATTTCTCCAAAGACCTCATGGTACTATTTACAGAATTGTTCAAAGAATACTCTTTTGTGTCTTAGAATTTAAAATGAGACAGTATCCAGACATCAGGGTAGGAAGGCAGGAGACAGGAAGAAAAAAAAGCAAAAAGCAATGAGATATTGCTAAAAATGTCAGTAGGAGTAAGTTGGGAAAAGAATTTTTCTTTCAGCCACTGTTCCGGCTGAAAAGAACTTCTTACAGAAAGAGGATTAGAGCAGATACAGGCAAAAAACAAACCCACAAGGCAAGTCCACACAACCTGTTTTTGTATGGCCTGTAACCTGTGACTATTTTTATATTTTAAATGGTTGAAAAAAATCAAAGAGTAGTATTGTATGATTCATGGATATTATATGGAATTCAAATTTTAGTGTTCATAAAAAAAAGTTTTACTGGAACACTACCACCTCCACTTGTTAACATAATGCCTTTGGCTACTTTCAAACCACAGTCGCAGAGATGAGTATTTGCAGCAGAAGCTGCATGGCACACGAAGCCTAAAGTGTCTGCTATCTGACCCTTTACAGAAAAATCTTGTCAACCTCTCAGCCAGGGGATATGTTAGAGAAGTTGAAATTAAACAATGCCTTTATAGAGTGTGTGTTTTGTTTACTTGTCTAATATTTGTCCAATGCTTATTAAAAATTCATATTTTTGGCCTTAGGCCTGAACTACTGAATCAGAATCCAGGAGCAAAGACCTGAAAGTCTGTCCTTTTAATAAGTCCCCAAGTGTGTGCTCTTATCAGACAAATTTGGGAATCACTGGTTCTGGCCATGAACACAGACTGTAGAAACAGGTAGGATTCAAATCTGAGCTCTACTACTTAATGGCTGGGAAACCTTGGGCTCTCTTGTACAGCATAATATACTTGCCTTGTAAGCCTCAATAAATTTGTATATACAATGACAGGAAAGATAGGTAATTCATTAGGTTGTTGTGATGCTTCAATTAAGTAATAAATTTAGATATAGTGTTAACACAATGCCTGCTGCTGCTAAGTCACTTCAGTCGTGTCCGACTCTGTGCGACCCCATAGACGGCAGCCCACCAGGCTCCCCCGTCCCTGGGATTCTCTAGGCAAGAATACTGGAGTGGGTTGCCATTTCCTTCTCCAGTGCATGAAAGTGAAAAGTGAAAGTGAACTCGCTCAGTCATGTCCAACTCTTAGCGACCCCAAGGACTGCAGCCCACCAGGCTCCTCCGTCCATGGGATTTTCCAGGCAAGAGTACTGGAGTGGGGTGCCAGTGACTTCTAACACAATGCCTAGCACATAGTAAATGCTTAATAACAATTACCTACTATTGCTATTGTATAAGTATCATTGGCAGTAGTTTTATTAGAGATGCAGATTAAATAAGACATCTCAGTGAGAGAGCTATACTTAAAAATCAGAAGACATGAATATGAGTTACAATTCTGTCTCTAATTAGATGTGTTACATTGAACCACTTAGCCTCATTGGAAACCTCCTTTGCTTCATATGTAAAATGGAAATGCAAACAAAAATACACATACATGTTAGTCATTTCTAAAAACTCTGAAAATTGCAAAAAGTAATATAAATGCTACCAACTCTATTCCAGTATGCAGTACAGAGCCAGGCACAATGTGATTAATAACATGTTTGTTGTATCTAAGGAACTCTAACTGACTTATGCCCAATGCAAAGTAATATTAATATTTTCTACTTTGATCCTATTTTTTTGTTTGTTCCCCTTCAAAATGTCCTTTGCTCAAATGCAACAGTCTATAAATGTCTTTAGCTTCTCCTATCTATATGTAAGTCAAAATTTGTTTTCAATTAAGAGTTCATTTTCTCCTGCTGCTCGTTTCCCCACTGGAGTCAAAATCCTGGTGGCAAGATCAGAAATGATTGCTGTGGGAAAGGCAGGAATCCTTCGAATGGAAGATGATAAGTTTGCAAATTTTTGGAAATTTGAAAGGAGGAAAAACATCTAAAAGTGACTTTTCTCACCCCTAAAAATCCCACATACCCTCAAACTGTTTTCCAGGCAGAAATTTAAGTGTCAGAATATAAGTGACAACACAGGTTTTAAAATATGAGAAACAAAATCAGTTCTTTCCAGCTTGTACTCAAATTTTTAGTGATTTCCAACTTGTAGGTGTGGACTGGTGTCATCAAAGCTTCCTTTTCAACTTATTATTTGACTCCATTGGGCCTAATTCCCCCTTTTTACCACAGGCTGCTAACTTCATGGAGACTATAGAACAGTGATAAGGAATTACTGGTGACAAGTTGATTGGGGAGGTACAGGCAGTGGCCCTTGTCCACTGGGCCTAGCACAGTTCCTGACACAGAGAAAGTGCTCAAAAATATTTGATTGATGAGTGTTAAATGAACATTTTACATGGAAACACTCTGCTTTTATTTTTATTTACAACCAATGACTCTGTATCTTTGTCATAAGCAAATCGCCTCTGTTTTGCATCTGATATGAATTCCCACTGAGCAAAACTAGGCATTTGCTCTTTTAAATCCACGGTTTAGGATTGGGATGAAGACATTTGTTTTCTCTAATATTGTTAATGATATATGAATGAAGTATTCTTACTATGAGATCAGGTTCTTATTGAGGATTCTATGCAGGTGATTCCAGGGGAATCACAAGTACATGTCAGAGAATGCCAGATTTGGTTGAAAAAACCAGAGCACTCTCCAGGTTTTTAAAAATGATTTTAAAATGATGAGTTTTATAATAACCCCTTGAAAATGGTGGGCCCAGTTTATTGGAATATTGGTATAAAATGGCTAGTTGTTCTGTGTACATATGAACTGAACCAGAAAGAGAAGAATATAGTCATTGCTCTTCTGACTTTGCCTAGTAATTAAGAAATAAATTAGTGATACTCATTTTTTAAAGCAACATTGCTAAAATAAAGCTTTACAGAATATACTAGAATTTTAAAAAATCCAAATGTTTTGAAGATGAATGTTTATAATACAGTTTTAGAATGTCTTATGATAACTCCATATTATGCACAGTGGCTATTAGATTTGATAGCAACACTTAGAATGCTTTGTGTTTGTTTGCATTTGAGACAATACTTAGATAACATATGTTATTATAATGAAATTCTCTGAACACAGACCTGTGTTTGCTCAGAACTTGATTTTGGAAATAGTCATATGTTTGTGTCTTGGCAATAAATTTGTAAACCATAGGAATTTATTTAGCTTCATAAATGACCAGAACATTGAATTTTTATTTTTTGTAACTAATATTCACTGTGCAAAATGGAATAGAATTGGTATAGCTTATGATTCCTTTTTAGTTCCCACCAGGAGACAAATACTCAAATATACAAAGATAGAATAAATGCACCCCTCCTTGTACCTTTCACTCAACTTCAATAATTATCAACATTGTGCTAGTCTTTTGTCAGCTCTGCTTTCTTTTAAATAGTTTTTTTTTGGGGGGGGGGGAGGTGTGCCTGGGTATTTAAAACAAGCTCAGATAGCATGCCACTTCAATGGTCTAAAACATCACTGTGTCCCTCTTACTTTTAAGTTCTTTGTTTTATCTTTTAAGTAATACAAACTTGTGGTTATTTTTTAGGATTTCTTCTTTAGCTTGTGGGACAGAATCTGCTGGGGAGTTGCTGAAAAGTAGAATCCAGGTTTCTACAGGTTATTCTATAGGGGAACCAATCATGAACTGGTTTCTGGATATGAGCTAGTGGGAAGTTGTATGTGTTAGGGGACCCCCCCTTACCAGGGAGGCAGAATCAGTGAACTTGTCCCATCCTCTAATATTTAGCAGCCATTTCAGGTCAAGTTCTGATCATTACATTCCTTTTGATAGGAAAAGGTCTGTCATTTTATGGGTTACTATAGCATATTGAAACCCTAAAATATATCAAGCATTTTTTGTACGTACCATACTTTAAAAGAAATAGGGTATCTATTTTTTAAACTCTTTGAAAGATCAATAATTCTAAAAACACATTTCTTACCACATGAATCTGTTAAATATTTTGTAAGCATCAGCATATTAAATAGCACTCAAATTGAGATCTTGTATGCAAGATGTCATTTGACTTTGTGTATATGATTAATAGCTTTTTAAAGTGGTCTAGACCATTTTAGATTTAAAAACCTCTGGAAATCATTACTCTGGTGTAGTTGATTCTGTATTATCCATGTTCTCATACTGAGAACTGGTTCATACATGGTTGGTAAAATGGGGAGTGATCAGTATAACATGGAATTTGTGGGAGCTTATACATAATTTTCCCCATATGTTAATATTTTGAAATGATAGGAAGCAAGCTTTTTTTAATTAGGAGATGGTCTTAGAACATGCCTCTCTTTCATGAAAGAAGAGCTGATTTTGTGGCTTTTAAAGTTGTCATTCTTCTCTTTTCACTGTGTCACGCTTCTGGGGAAGCTGCAGGTACAGAAAAAAAGATAAAACAGCATTTACTCTGTGTTTGGGTGGAAAGGAAAAATACAGGGCTATTTGGGCTACTTTTACTTTTGATGAAACTGGTCTCTAACTAGAAGCAAATTCTTTAAGGAAGTATGTCTTGAGGAGGGAAATATGACTCTCATGATCCAGGGCTGCAGAGGATGACTGACAGCATGTATTCTTGGTCCAAAAGTCAGTTAAGGTTTAGTTGTGCTAGTATTTTTATTAGAATTGTTATTATTCTTGGTGTTTTGGTTTTATCATCTTATACATTTTAAATGATCTACTTTTCCCATAAGCTCTGTGATTCTTAAGTGTGCAATGTTGTTAGACCCACTTTTCTCAAGAATGCATATGTATCATTTAATAGTAATACTTGTATTGTTTTTGAATAACACTGGCCAGTATTTTTGAAATAGGAATAAAAATGTGAGTCTGCCCAGTTGAATTTTTGTCTTCCAATTTTATTGAGATATAATTCACATACAGCATTATGCAAGTTTGACACATAGCATACTGATTTGACTTAACATACATCATGAAATCATTACCACAGTAAGTTTAGTGAGCATCCATCATCTCATATAGATATGACATTAAATAGAAAAATAGTTTTCCTTGTGGTAAGAACTCTTTTCTTAACAACTTTCATATATAATATATAGTAGTGTTAATTTTACCTACCGTGTTGTATATTACATCCTTAGTACTTACTTCGGAGAAGGCAATGGCACCCCACTCCAGTACTCTTGCCTGGAAAATCCCATGGGCGGAGGAGCCTGGTAGGCTGCAGTCCATGGTGTCGCTAAGAGTCAGACATGACTGAGCAACTTCACTTTCTCTTTTCACCTTCATGCACTGGAGAAGGAAATGGCAACCCACTCCAGTACTCTTGCCTGCAGAATCCCAGGGACGGGGGAGCCTGATGGGCTGCCATCTATGGGGTCGCACAGAGTCAGACACAACTGAAGCGACTTAGCAGCAGCAGCAGCAGCAGCAGCAGCAGCAGTACTTACTTATAACCAGGAGTTTGTACTTTTTCACTGTGTTCATCCATTCCCCCCTCTCCCTTAATCCATGCCTCTGGTAAATCACAAATGTTATTTCTTTTTCTGTAAATTTGTTTAGTTTATATTTTAAGTATAATTGACCTATAAGATGATTTTAGATTCTGGTATACAATATAGTGATTCAATATCTATATATTTTAAAGTGAGCATTATGACAAGTATTGTCATCTGTCACCATACAAACTGTTTCCCTGGTGGCTCAGATGTTAAAGAATCTGCCTGTAATGCCGGAGACCTGGGTTTGATCCCTGGGTCAGGAAGATCCTCTGGAGAAAGAAATGGCAACCCACTCCAGTATTCTTGTTTGGGAATTCCCATGGACAGAGGAGCCTGGTGGGCTATAGAGGAGCCTGGTGGGCTACAGTCCGTGGAGTTGTGAAGAATCAGACATGACTGAGTGACTGACACACACACACCATACGTAACTACTGGCTACATTCCCCACACTGTATGTTTCCTACCTTCGGTTTATTTTGTAACTGAATATCTGTAGGTCTAAATCTCCCTTTGTGGCTCCAAGTCTACCTGTTTTTCTACTCTCCTTCACTCTGGCAACCTCCCGTTTGTTCTCTTTATCTGTAACTCCATTTCTGTTTTGTTAAGTTTAGTCATTCTTTTTTTTTTTTTAATTCCATGTATAAGTGAAATCATACAGTATTTGTCTTTCTCCTTCTGACTTCTCTTCACATAATACTCCCTAGGTATATCTGCATTAATATAAATGACAAGATTTTATTCTTTTTTGTGGCTCAGTGATATTTCATTGTATGTATTTCACATCTTCTTTATCCATTTATCTATTAATAGGCACTTAGGTTGCTTCCTTTCCTTTTCTATTGTAAATAATGATGCAGTTAACATAGGGGTGGCCAGATGATATTTAAACTTAAACTAAGGATAGTTTTCTACATGTTCATCATCAACCTTCTGGGTATTGTTCAGTCTAAATTTGAAGAAAAAGAGCTGAAGCTGAGGACATTTTCATTGTACTCCATGGCTTTAAACCTTTCCAGATTTAGAACTTTATTGAGTTAGCACTTCTTTTCTTTTAAGCCATGAATCTTAAACTATTGATATATAAGTGGATGAAATGTTTCATAGTCTAAACATAAAACTCTCCCTTCTATTTTTTATACCACAGTAAAATTATAAATTATCTCATTCATGTGTAGTGTGTGCCAGCTAATTCTTCATCTACATAGCATATCCACTGGTCCATGAATTGCTAGTCCTGAGATGTGAGAATGCAGTCATGCTTTGGGTCTTGAAGGTAAGTTGGGGAGAAAAATACTTTAAAACTATTGTGATTGGATTGTTATTTAGTCGCTAAGTCAAGTCCAATTCTTTTGCAGTCCCATGGACTGTAGCCTGCCAGGTTCATCTGTCCATGGGATTTCCAGGCAAGAATACTGGAGTGGGTTGTCATTTTCTTCTCCAGGGGCTCTTCCCAACCCAGGGATCAAACCCATGTCTCCTGCATTAGTAGGCAGATTCTTTCCCACTGAGCCACCAGGGAAGCCCCCTATGATTGTATTCAGTTCAGTTCAGTTGCTCAGTCATGTCTGACTCTTTGCGACCCCATGAATTGCAGCACGCCAGGCCACCCTGTCCATCACTAACTCTGGGAGTTCACTCAGACTCATGTCCATCGAGTCAGTGATTCCATCCAGCCTTCTCATCCTCAGTCGTCCCCTCTTCTCCTCCTTCTCCCAATCCCTCCCAGCATCAGAGTCTTTTTCCAGTGAGTCAACTCTTCGCATGAGGTGGCCAAAGTACTGGAGTTTCAGCTTTAGCATCATCCTTCCAAAGAACACCCAGGGCTGATCTCCTTCAGAATGGACTGGTTGGATCTCCTTGCAGTCCAAGGGACTCTCAAGAGTCTTCTCCAACACCACAGTTCAAAAGCATCAATTCTTCGGCGCTCAGCCTTCTTCACAGTCCAACTCTTGCATCCCTACATGACTACTGGAAAAACCATAGCCTTGACTAGACAGACCTTTGTTGCCAAAGTAATGTCTCTGCTTTTCAATATGCTATCTAGGTTGGTTATAACTTTTCTTCCAAGGAGTAAGCATCTTTTAATTTCATGGCTGCAGTCACCATCTGCAGTGATTTTGGAGCCCCCAGAAATAAAGTCTGCCACTGTTTCCGCTGTTTCCCCATCTATTTCCCATGAAGTGATTGTATTATATGAGTCTAATTTCTTCAGTTTGAATTTTCTTTTTTTCTTTTCAGAATCAGAGAGTCTCTCTGTACCTTTATAACTTACCAAATATTTGTTCAGTTCTCTTCTGTTTAGAAATATATGGATCTGGTAAAAAACATTTTTCATCATTCAATGAAATCAGTTTTTAACTTCTCTTATAATTATATAGATCATATAATTAGGTAATCTTGTATATTTCCTATATTCTATAAGTTCTCTGAAGTCTGGAACCAGGTATTGTTCACGGTGCCACTTAAAGACAGTGCCTGAGAAAAATCAATTCCAAAATAGAAAGTAAAAGCATGACATACTTTTTTTTTTTTAATTTTTATTTTTACTTTATTTTTGATTTTTCTCAAAGCAAACTTGTTCCCTAGGATCAATAAAATCATGAACTTTAGAAAAAATAAAAAATAAAGACAGTGCCTGGTACTTAAATGCTCAGTTGAATGATGTTTTTGAATAAGTAAAAATGTAAATAGTAAAATTCTTAAAGCATAATTTATGGTATTTACCTTAGAGTGTTTCACATAGCAAGTACTCAAATTTGAATAAAATGTTAGCATTTTACCAATTTCATTTCTCTACAAAAAGAGCTTTAACCAGAGCACAGATTCCCATGAATAAAAATTTTGTACTTGTGAGCACAGACAAAATAGTTTTACCACATCTAGCATTTTCTGGCATATATATACCTTCTACCAGGCTTCCCTGGTGGCTCAGTTGGTAAAGAATCCACCTGCAATGCAGGAGACCTGGGTTCAATCCCTGGGTCAGGAAGATCCCCTGGAGAAGGGAATGACTATTAACTTCAGTATTCTTGCCTGGAGAATTCCGTGAACAGAGGAGCTTGGCAGTCTATAGTCCGTGGGGTCGCAAAGAGCTGGACACGGCTGAGTGGCTAACACCAACATACCTTCCTCCTGACTTATTGTCTCGCATCTCTCAAGCCTTTTGGGCGTCTATCAGAAGTTCTTATGAGAAACTAAATCAAACCAAAAGAACTGAAAACCTGTGGAGAATCTGTGTTTGTAGAAACAACAAAAATGGGAGGAAGAAGAAAAGAGAGAATCCAAGCAAAGGGAGCCGATGTTGGAGGGGTGTCTGTGCGTCTGTGCGTCTGTGTGTCTGTGTGTCTGTGCGTCTGTGCGTCTGTGCTGGGACTGGGGCAAGGATAGTAGAGGTTTAAAACTTTGCCAGAGTTTTCTGAGACCGTGATAATCTTCAAGTATTTTAAGTAATAGTTAAGCGGTTCTTTTTGTTTGTCAGTTGGTTGGCTCCAGAATAAATCTTTCTGGAAATGAATATTTGTATATGTGAGTGTTGGAAGCGAAGTTAAGGGGAAGCAAAGTTAAGCGAAGTTAAGGCAGCATCAGGAATGACATAAATTAACGATATATATTTTATTATTTCAATATGTTAAAATATATTGTCCAACACTTGGATTTCAGTAAAATGGTCTTATTTAGCATGAGGGACTATGATTTCTTGTGACGTTGCTACTTCCGTGTATGTAACAGACTTGTTTAACACTGTTCTATGTCTACTCGAATCACGAATTAAAGTCAAATAATGTGAGAGCTTGAAGGGATCTCATGGGTCTTCTATTCCAAGCCCAATATTCTACAGGTGAGGATGTTGAAATCAAAATAATGAAGTGGGTCACATTTGCCAAACGCTGTGGTGCTCTGCGTCCCTTTCACATCTGACCTTCACAGCACTTCCATGCTGTCTGCTCCTAATAATGAATAAATGGGGTTTGGAAAGGTTATGTTAACTTGCTCAAAATTTCCCGGTGACTTGGTGAGAGTCCTAGGATTTAATCATCAGCCCACTGATTCGGGAGATCATTCTATTTCAGATGCAATTCAGTAATTAATGAAAGTGAAATGGCTGAAGTCTCTTCTCTGGTAGTAAAAACACATTCAATATGTTGTGAGAGTGTTATGTGAGACATGGATATGGATATGTAATTATGGAGTAAATCTTCATTACTTTTTATCAGGGAAAATTAGAGAAGATTTTTTAGAGGAGAAAAGAGTTGAGCTGAATCTTGAAAGACATCTAGGAATTTGTTAGGCCTCAAAGGCTCTGCAGACTATGGAACCTGTCCAAGCATGCCACACGGTTTGCTGTTATAACAGTAAGTAGTTCTGCACAAGTGAGGATGGGAATGCAGGGTATGTTTGAGAGAATATGAAAGAGATAAGACTGGAAAGGTAAGAATGGACCAAATGCTTGTATCCCAGTTTCTCCCCTGATGCCTCCTGAGTCAATTACAATTTTTCCCTACCAGTAAACCACCCATAAACTGCTCCAACTACTTTACTCAGCGTGGAGTGAGATACAAACAGTGAACATATGAATCAAGGCAGTAGTCATAGGGATTAAAAATTAGGAAGGGTATACAGAAAGAGTTTGGAGGTAAAATTGGTTGGGCTCAGGGATTTATGAAATGCCAAAGGTAAAGAAGATTGAAGCTTAACACAACTGAAATATTTCTAACTGTCAAGATGCAAGTGGATGGTGATGCTGTTATCAGAGATGGAGAAAGTTGGAGGTTAGGGAATTGTATGGTCTCAAAATTTAATTCATATTGTCCTGGGTTTTAACAGAAGGGAAATAGTATCTTTGTACTTTATTTCACATTAGCCTTAAGCAGATTTATCAAAGACTGACGATATTAGAATGATGCATATTAATTATATGTACATGATTAGAAATATATGTGTGGTTTTATATAGATATTTCTCTAGTAGAGTTTAGAATCCATTACAAAAAAAAAAAAAAAGAATCCATTACAGTATTTTATACCTGGGGGAGCTTCTAGACATCCACTAATGAAGAAAACAAAGACATGTTCCCAAAGGCAATTTTGCTTTCATTTCTTTTATTTATTTTTTAAAGTGAAACTAACCAGAAAACAAACAAAAGCATTTAAAATAGAATTATTTTGGATGGGTTCCAATTAGCTTCTTATCCTCTTAAACCAGACCCTCTGAACTCATTTAAAGAAGTTGCCTGGCTCTAGCAAGCACTTGAGTTTTCTACCCGTGGGCTAATCCAACCTTCTTATATAATAGATGTGGAACTGGGTTAAATGATTGACCTTACAGTCTTTGGTTAAGCAATATATGAAAGAAAAAAAAAAGCAACCAAGGTAAAATTATGAAACTATAAAAAATATTTATGTGACCAAGATAGTTTTAAATAGGAGGGACTATTTCCACCACCATCTTCCCCAAAAACCTTTTTCTGGTTTTTCTTTTTCTTTTTTTTTTTTTTTTCTGTTATTGTAATTTCTCATTCATTCCATATCATTGCTCACAGTGCCACCTATTGGTAAAATGAAGCAATGATGGCATAGCCAGTTTTTGTATACACTGAAATTGATTCCATGGTTTCTTAAGAGATCTGCCCTGGATTTTTGCAGACAGCTGTTAGGAAGCAGATGCTGTCAGTGATCTGACTGAAATGGGAAATGAATGCTCACGTGGAATACTCAATTTTGTCATTTAGCAGGGATCCAAAAAGGAGCAGGAAAGCAGAATATCCTACTTCCCCAGTTCCTGGCTCTGCCAGAAAAGAAGAGGCTATAAAACTGCTAAGGGATTCGAAGAATTCAGCAGTTCCCACGTATTAGGGCACAAATTGCTTATGTGTCTTGCTGCTCCAGTGGGATTATTGCCTTTTAGAAACAACAACCTGAAGTAGTGAGCTCATCTGAGAAACACTCTGCCAGAGTCTTCCTATTATTATGCAGGCTATTAAGTGACAACAAAGGCCTTCATTTTCACTGAACATATTTAATTTGAAAAAAATTTTGTAAGAGTAGTCAGTGTGATTTTCCCTTTCTCAATTGTATTCTGTTTCTCTGTGGGAAAGATGTTCTCTCTAGAGAGCTTGCATAATACAAGGTACAGAGTAAGATGTAGTATAGTGGTTGAGAAGGGAGTAACTGGATCTTCAGAACATGCGTAAATGTAACAAATTCCAACATTTTCCCCAATGTTGATGTTCAGGCACACGTGCATTATCACATGTGCACACACAGAAAGGTGCAGACTAGAGACCAGTGTGGTAATGTACAAAAATTGATGAGACTCAGTTCCTCTTCTACAGCATGCAAGACTATTTGAGTAAAAATACATGAGAACACGTTTATGGTGGTTATTATTTGTTTTAAATTGAAAGGTTTAGTCAGATCCTCCCCTACCGCAAGCTGCATTTCTCCAGATTTGTATATGACAGAAGGGACTTATGATTAGTTTGTTCGCTTTTGAGTTACTGTTCCTTAAGTAGTTGATACTTGATCATTTTTAGAGGTAGCTTGTACTACTGTTGCTGTCATCAGTGTTCAAATCATTTAGACCAGGTGTTGATCCCAACTAGAACCATCAGAAAACTGTATCTCTGATGTCCATATCAGGAAAGTCAAAATCATGTCCCAGGGTTTAAGCAAAACTTTAAGTATAATTTTCAAAATTATTTGTTTATTTATTTATTGGCTTCTTGGGTCTTCATTACTGCCCACGGACTTTCTCTAGTTGTGGCAAGCAGGGGCTACTCTCTAGTTGCGGTGCCCAGCTTATCACTGAGGTGGCTTCCCTTGTTGTGGAGCACAGGCTCAGTACTTGGGGCACACGGGCTCCAGAGCGCAGGCTCGGTAGTTGGGGCACACGGGCTCCAGAGCGCAGGCTCGGTAGTTAGGGCATATGGGCTCCAGAGCGCAGGCTCGGTAGTTGGGGCACACGGGCTCTGGGGCACACGGGCTCCAGAGCGCAGGCTCGGTAGCTGGGGCCCTTGGGCTCCAGAGCGCAGGCTCGGTAGTTGGGGCACACAGGCTCCAGAGCGCAGGCTCGGTAGTTAGGGCGTATGGGCTCCAGGGCGCAGGCTCGGTAGTTGGGGCACACGGGCTCGAGGGCTCAGGCTTGGTAGTTGGGACCCATGGGCTCCAGAGCGCAGGCTCGGTAGTTGGGGCACATGGGCTCCAGGGCGCAGGCTCGGTAGTTGGGACCCATGGGCTCCAGAGCGCAGGCTCGGTAGTTGGGGCACACGGGCTCCAGAGCGCAGGCTCGGTAGTTGGGGCCCTTGGGCTCCAGGGCGCAGGCTCGGTAGTTGGGGCCCTTGGGCTCCAGGGCGCAGGCTAGGTAGTTGGGGCCCTTGGGCTCCAGAGCGCAGGCTCGGTAGTTAGGGCACACGGGCTCCAGAGCGCAGGCTCGGTAGTTGGGGCCCTTGGGCTCCAGAGCGCAGGCTCGGTAGTTAGGGCACACCGGCTCCAGAGCGCAGGCTCGGTAGTTGGGGCCCTTGGGCTCCAGAGCGCAGGCTCGGTAGTTAGGGCACACGGGCTCCAGAGCGCAGGCTCGGTAGTTAGGGCACACGGGCTCCAGAGCGCAGGCTCGGTAGTTGGGCACCTGGGCTTGGTTGCTTTGAGTCATATGGGATCTTCTCAGACCAGGGATTAAACTGGTGTCTCCTCCATTGCAAGTTGGATTCTTAACTACTGGACCACAAAGAGAAGTCCCTCAATAAGCATAATTTGAAAGAATAGCACCACAAACATCCAGCTCTTTTGAAGTGAAATACAAGAAAGCAAGTTGATTTTGACTAAAGAACTGCGGGACAAAAACTGAAATTCTTTAACTAAGGAGAGTTCAGTCACAGGCTTGAAAGAAGAGAATAAACTGCGGTCTTGAGAAGATTTGTTTGGGAGATACAGTTCAGGAAAAGACCCAGGAGGAGGGATTCCTAAGAGCTAAGCTGGAGGTTGAAGCTGAACAGCAGCCCTAGGTCTAGGATTGCTTGGTCTGGATTCAAATTTTGCTTCTGCCTCTTGGAGCAGTTAGTCTTAGTTTCCCTCTCCAAAGATGGATATACAAGAGTTACTATGCTGTTCTTTGAATTCAACAAAATAATAAATACTAATAGGAATGTTTATAGGTATCAAACGTCATATAAAGCACGAATTTTTATTTAGATCAAGTGTCTATTGTTTTAAAGTAATCTTACTCATTAAAAAAATATATTTATTGACTTGACTGTGCCAGGTCTTAGTTGCAGTGCATGGAATATTTTAGCTGTGACCTGTGGGCTCTAGTTCCTTGACCAGGGAACTAGGTCTAACCCAGGGCTCTGGCATTGGGAGTACCAAGTCTTAAGCACTGAACCACAGGGAGGTCCCACAATCCCACTCAGTTTTTATTCTGTGTTTTCTTGTGCACATAAGAAAAATAAGGTGAAACCTGTGAAAACATTGGCTCCTTTAGGAGAAGAACTCTGCCAACGTTCATATGATTCCACTTTGACATCAGCATTATGAGATGCTGCATTAGTTTTCTATTGCTGCTGAACCAAATTAACATAAACAGTGTTATATCACAAACATGTATTACTGTCTTTGGAGCGATCAGAAGTCTGAAATGAATCTAACTGGTTAAAATTAAGATGTCAGCAGGTTTGTGGTCTTCTGGAAGTTCTAAGGGTAATCTGTTTTTGGCCCTCTGTGGCTTCTGGAGGCCATCTGCCTCCTTTGGCTTGTGACCTCTTCAAAGTACATTACTTTAACCTCAGTTTCTGTTGTCACATATCTTTTTTGTCTTTGACCCTCTTGCCTCTGCCTTATAATGACCCTTGTGGTAGAGTCCACTCAGATAGTTCAAGATAGTCTCCCCACCTTGAGACCCTTAACTTAATCACCTCTGTAAAGATCCTTACCTTGTAGGGTAACGCATGTACCAGTTTGGGGAATTGAGGTTCAGATGTCTTTGTGCTGTGCTGTGCTTAGTAGCTCAGTTGTGTCCAGCTCTTTGCAACTCCATGGACTGTAGCCTGCCAAGCTCCTCTGTCCATAGGGATTCTCCAGGCGAGAATACTGGAGTGGGTTGCCATGCCTTCCTCCAGAGGATCTTTCCAACCCAGGCACTGAGCCCAGGTCTCCTGCATTGGGGGTGGATACTTTACCATCTGAGCCACCATCTGCTTACCAGAGATGCTTTAAATCATTATTAGTTTTGGTAATTCCAATAATAGTTGACCAATACATAGAATTAAATAAAGCTCTTGGAAGTTCTATCAAATTTGCCAGAATTTTCCTTTTATGAATGCTACTGTAAATTAAGTGAAAAAGTTCAACATGGATAAAGTTACTGTTCTTGAGACAACCACAAATTAGGCAGAGTGGCGTCCTGGTGAAAGCAGTGTTCTTACACAATGGGGCAGAAATGTGTTTGAAGCAGGTTGTGGTATAAAAATTATTGATGTGCCCATAATTAATCCTAGAATATTTCAGCAATCAAAGTAGATGCTCTGGTTATCAAGTTTTACAGGTATACACAAATACACACAACTCAGTAACTCAACTAAAAAACTTTCATGATGAAGTTGACATTGGATTTTAAAAAATAACAAAGTAAAACTTCAGCATCACAGTCTTTTTCTTGCTGTTCTCCTTTAGTTGGATTTTAAAATGTTTGAGGCTATGAAGGAATAAGTTGCAAATCAATCCAAGTGTCCTATTGACAGTGATCTTCAACTAATTTATAAATGAAACACCTAAATTTTATGCGTTTTATTTAAAATAAGTTGGAATCTTTAAATCAGAATATTCAGTACATTGAAAGCCAGAATTAAGATTTAGAAGCTCTTAGAAAATTGCAGTTATTAAAAACCAAAAGCTTACAGGAAGACATTGAAATTTATTCTTATAAAAGCATGAAATAAATGGAGCAAATTAAAATTTGAGAACTCAAAGATTTAATTTTAGAAATCTATGGTTGTCTTTTGAACTATGATGACTTGTAGGAAGAATCTTTTGATTAAGTGCCTGTATTTAATTTGATAAATTTGTATTCATATCAGAATATAATGAAAATAAGGAAGGTCTATGATTTTGAAAAGAATAATGTATCAAAACTGTTACTTGATGAAATTTCCTTTCAGAAGTATTTTTTGATAAAGCATATTCTAGGGGGAGTCACTATCATAGTAACAGTAACAATATCTGGATGGAAGTATTTACAGATTTCAATATGAAAAAATTAGATTTGAGAATATCTTCCATTTAGAAAATAGCTTTTATCCAAACAGATAATTTCACAGCTGTAGAAAGAATATTTTCTCAAAAATGGTATGACACACAGAGCACAGTCTATTGAAAATGTCACTTTCAAATTTAAGA
Organism: Capricornis sumatraensis; assembly: GCF_032405125.1. Taxonomy (NCBI): domain Eukaryota; kingdom Metazoa; phylum Chordata; class Mammalia; order Artiodactyla; family Bovidae; genus Capricornis; species Capricornis sumatraensis. Next base: position 8,123,129 of record NC_091091.1, on the reverse strand, counting down.
AACTTAAAATGTAATTTGGAAGAACATTACAGGAAATTTTGTTAAGCAATAATATCTTTTAGGAAAACAAGTTATTTTAAGAAATACCACTGACATGTATTACAGACAGATACAAATGTGGGTCTAGTGTATGGTTATTTACCAAGAAAAACATCTATTTCTGCTTTATTGACTATGCCAAAGCCTTTGACTGTGTGGATCACAATACACTGTGGAAAATTCTGAAAGAGATGGGAATACCAGACCATCTGACCTTCTTGAGAAACCTATATGCAGGTCAGGAAGCAACAGTTAGAACTGGAAATGGAACAACAGACTGGTTCCAAATAGGAAAAGGAGTATGTCAAGGCTGTATACTGTCACCCTGCTTATTTAATTTGTATGCCAAGTACATCATAAGAAATGCTGGGCTGGAAGAAGCACAAGCTGGAATCAAGATTGCTGGGAGAAATATCAATAACCTCAGATATGCAGATGACACCACCCTTATGGCAGAAAGTGAAGAGGAATAAAAATGCCTCTTGATGAAAGTGAAAGAGGAGAGTGAAAAAGTTGGCTTAAAGCTCAACATTCAGAAAACTAAGATCATGGCATCTGGTCCCATCACTTCATGGGAAATCGATGGAGAGACAATGAAAACAGTGTCAGACTTAATTTTGGGGGGCTCCAAAATCACTGCAGATGGTGACTGCACCATGAAATTAAAAGATGCTTACTCCATGGAAGGAAAATTATGACCAACCTAGATAGCATATTGAAAAGCAGAAACATTACTTTGCCAACAAAGGTCCATCTAGTCAAGGCTATGGTTTTTCCAGTAGTCACGTATGGATGTGAGAGTCAGACTGTGAAGAAAGCTGAGCGCTGAAGAATTGATGCTTTTAAACCGAGGTGTTGGAGAAGACTCTTGAGAGTCCCTTGGACTGCAGGGAGATCCAACCAGTCCATTCTACCAGTCCATTCTAAAGGAGATCAGTCCTGGGTGTTCTTTGGAAGGAATGATGCTAAAGCTGAAACTCCAATACTTTGGCCACCTCATGCGAAGGGTTGACTCATTGGAAAAGACTCTGATGCTGGGAGGGATTGGGGGCAGGAGGAGAAGGGGACGACAGAGGATGAGATGGCTGGATGGCATCACCGAATCGATGGACGTGAGTCTGAGTGAATTCCAGGAGTTGGTGATGGACAAGGAGGCCTGGTGTGCTGCGATTCATGGGGTCGCAAAGAGTCGGACATGACTGAGCGACTGAACTGAATAATTATTGTGTGATATTGATTTTTAATCGCAATAATTATTATTATTGCATTGTGATTTTTAGTATTTAAATATTCCCTGGTGGCTCAGATGGTAAAGAATCTGTCTGCCTTGCGGGACACCTGAGTTTGAATTTTGGGTTGGGGAGATCCCCTGGAGAAGGTAGGCAAGCCACTCCAGTATTCTTGCCTGAAGAATTCCATGGACAGAAGGAAACTGACAAGCTAGTCCACAGGGTCGCAAAGTATCAGACGAGACTGAGTGACTAACACTCATTCTTTCACTTGCATATATATATAAAATTTTATTTAATTTTGCTTTAAATATATGGTTATATTTTATTTATTTGAATGGCATAGAATAGTTTTTGAATAGAACTGTCATAGGTCTAATATAATAAGAGAAGCAAGTTGGTTAGCAAATAATTATTCATGATTTTATGTGATTAATAATTTTAGCATTTTTTCATTCTTTGGATGTTGTGGTCTGGTTAATACAATTATATTGCAATCCTATGTAGAAAACCCTTAGCACAATGCCTGGCTCACTGTAATCTCTTGTTATTGCCATAAGCAGCTTAGTGAAAGACCTTCTGAGCCCCCTAACCTTTAATAATCTTTCTCTGTGGCCTGTGGAACACTCTCATTACACGTAAGTTCAACGTTATTGTGTGTGATATTTTATTTTTTAACCTCTTCCATAATTTCTTTTCCTTTTTCATTGCCTTAAGAGTTAGTTTCCATCAGCATCGTTTTTATGTTTCCTAACTTTAATTGACATTTCCTGTTGGTCCCATTTATTTCAAAGCATTGGGCAAAAGATAGTACCCTTTCTCCCACTTCCTTTAACCGTTACTGGGAAGAAGGGCTGACTTTACCTGTTAATATATCCTGCTGTGGTCCTGCATTGTGTTTATAGCCCAGTGCTGTGTGAGGGAACAAGCGCAAGCTCTGATTAATTGTATGTGTGTGTACATAGTCACTTCAGTCATGTTTGACTCTTTGTCACCCTGTGGACCCACTAGGCTCCTCTGTTGGTATCCTCCAAGCAAGAAAACTGGTGTGGGTTGCCATGGCCTTCTCCAGGGGATCTTCCTGACCCAGGGATCAAACCAGTGTCTCTAATACTCCTGTGTTAGCAGGTGGGTTCTTTACTCCTAGTGCTACGTGGGAAGCCCTCTGATTACTTAAGGTGTTACAAAAGTGTCACATAGGCCAGCAGCACCCAAGTGACCACCCCCACTCTCTTGTAGGAGCCTCAGCTCTGTCTGGACCAGGCTTTCCTCACCCTAGCCAAGATTGTCTTCCAGACATGGGAGACAACTGCCTCCCTGTGTCCCAAAGACCTCAACCTTTGGCCTTGACATTGCTCTTTGCAATTTCAAGAATTATTGACTTCAGAGCCTTTTTATACCCTCAATACCAGGATATCACTGTAGTTTCTTTCAGAGCTGGGATCTCATTACTCAGGGTCTTCCTTAAACATTGTGGGATTTTGCATGGCTTTTGTGACCATTCACCTTCTTCCTCTTCCTAAGAAATCTGCTTTCCATATAAACCCAGGGCATCAGTGCTTTGGTACAGCTCTATTTTCTCAACCCATCCCCTGAATTAGGCCTTATTTGTTTTCCTTTGCAGTCAGAACCCCATCTACCATTTCAGTATGTCTGTGTACTACCTCCTTAGGAATCTTTCTGTCTTGGCTTTTACAAGTTTTGGACCTTAGTGTTGTATTGAGCTATTTCATTCTTATTAGTATTTGAATCTGAAATTCTAAACTGTCTGCTTTATCGTCTTCCTGAGTTTTGTTCCTGAGAATGGCGGCTGTGGACCTGTGTAGTACCTGTATCAACTGGAAGCTTGTTAGAGATTCAGAATCTTGGGCCTTACCCCAGAACTGTGAATCAGAATCTGCATTTTAACATTTACGTGCATTCAAATTAGAGAAACACTGCTATAGAGCAGTGGAATCCAGTCTTTGGGGCACCAGGTTTCATGGTAGACAGTTTTCCCGTGGATCAGGGTCAGGGGATGGTTTAGGGATGATTCAAACACATTACATTTATTGTGTACTTTATATCAGCTCCACCTCAGATCATCAAGCGTTAGATCCTGGAGACTGGGGACCCCTGCTCCAGGGCACCAAGGGACTAAGGACATCTGTAGTCCTTTTCTCTTCTCTGGCAAGGCAGATAAACTCTAAGGGTGATTGATTGGTTCCAGGTAATCCAAGCATGGGCTTCCCTGGTGGTTCAGATGGTAAAGAATCTGCCTGCAATTCAGGAGACCGGATTTCGATCCTGGGTTGGGAAGATCCCCTGGAGTGTATGGCATGGAAACCCACTCCAGTATTATTGCCTGGGAAATCCCATGGGCACAGGAGCCTGGTGGGCTATAGTCCATGGGATTGCAAAGAGTCAGATAGGACTGAATAACTAACATTTTCACTTTCACTTTCAATCTAGACATAGCAAAAAATAAGCAGAACATGAAAATACTATGAGTGGAAGGAATGGGAGAAAAGAAGATATATAGACTATAGAATCAGTTTCAGGGACACCAGATTACCCAGGTGTGTTTCCTTCAATTTGTGTCTATATTGAATGGAGTTAATGGTGACATTGATGATACTACTACTAATAATAATTTTTCCCAAGTTACCAAAACAGAGTCTGAATTTCAATGAGAATTTTGGATAATCTGCACGTGTTGACATTTGAGAAGCAGCGTCCTAAAGTGGTGTTTTTCTAAGAGCGGTCATGTGAAATCAGTTTAGTGAATTACACTCTGTGCTAAAAGCAACTATGAAAATGGGGGATAAAACAATATATAGAAAATACCAAAGTACAAAAAACAAAAATGGAGTAAAGATAAACATTGATTTGGACTTTTTTTCAGTCATATTTGTGTGTCTTGGGATCATGATATAAGATAAATTCCTTACTGTTGGTAAATACAGTCTAGACAACCTCATTGTAGCAGATACAAGACCCTGCTTAGTAAGTCTACTCAGTCTCTGGCAAGTCGTGCCAACTCTGCCCTCACCGCTGCCTGGATGTCCTTTTAGTTATCTTTATGCCTTGTGCCTCTGTCAGGAAGAAAAAGCAGAACAGTGACTACCCTGGGGTTACTTGTTCGAGTAAGATTTAAACAAAACCCATCAGGGTGTAAATAAAAGTTCCTCCTATTGATCTAATGTGGAGCTTATAAACTGGTGACAAAAAACGCTCCTCAAAGACTGGGAATATAACTCAAGCCTTTTTCCCTATAAACTTGGAGTTTCTTTGAGACCACTTTTTTATTTCTTGAAAATTTATGTGAAATCATGTGAAAGAAATCAGTAAGAAAAGGACAACCCAGAAGGAAAATGGGGAAAAGACTCAAACTGTTAATTCATAGTGGAGAATGTTTAAGTAGCCAAATACAATAAGAAAAAGAGCTCAATACCAGTAATTTTCAAGAAAATGAAGCATGCAAATTAAAGCCCCAGTGAAATATACTTGTCTTCTCACCAGAAATGCTAAAATACAAAGGTTCACATCAACCAGTCAATGACTAGGATTGGGCTGTGAGAACTCATACCATGCTACTGGGCTATAAGTTAGCACAGCGTTTAAAAAACTTTTTATTTGGAAATAACTTCAAATATACAGAAAAGTTATAAAAGTAAAAATATGTAAAACTAGTACAAAGTATACTTGTATACTTCTTATCCAGATCATCAGTTGCTAACATTCTACTTTATTGTTTTAACTGCCTATATTCTTTATATATGTACACACACATATATATCATATATGTGATATATGATATCAACCCTCAGTCAACCCTGAATGACTTGAGGGTAAATATGTCAGGACTTGGAGAAGGCAGTGGCACCCCACTCCAGTACTCTTGCCTGGAAGATCCCATGGATGGAGGAGCCTGGTAGGCTGCAGTCCTTGGGGTCGCTAAGAGTTGGACACGACTGAGTGACTTCACTTTCACTTTTCACTTTCATGCACTGGAGAAGGAAATGGCAACCCACTCCAGTGTTCTTGCCTGGAGAATCCCAGGGATGGAGGAGCCTGGTGGGCTGCCATCTGTGGGGTCACACAGAGTCGGACACGACTGAAGCGACTTAGCAGCAGCATGTCAGGACTCTTGACCCCAAAATACTACAATGTGTGTTTCCTGAAAGTAAGAATATTTTCTTCAGTTCAGTCACTTAGTCATATCCAGCTCTACAACCCTATGGACTACAGCACACCAGACTTTCCTGTTCATCTCCAACTCCCAGAGCTTACTCAAACTCATTTCCATTGAGTTAGTGATGCCATCCAACCATCTCATCTTTTGTCGTCCCCTTCTCCTCCTGCCTTCAATCTTTCCCAGCATCAGGGTCTTTTCCAGTGAGTCAGTTCTTCGCATCAGGTGGCCAAAGTATTGGAGTTTCTGCTTCAGCATCCATCCTTCCAATGAATATTCAGGACTGATTTCCTTTAGGATGAACTGGTTGGATCTCCTTGCAGTCCAAGAGACTCTCAAGAGTCTTCTCCAATACCACAGTTCAAAAGCATCAAAGGAAATGGCAACCCACTCCAGTATTCTTGCCCAGAGAATCCCATGGATGGAGGAGCCTGGTGGGCTACAGTCCACGGGGTTGCAAAGAGTTGGACACGACTGAGCGAATTTACTTTCTTACTTACTTACAGCTTTCTTTATAGTCCAACTCTCACATCCTTAAATGACTACTGGAAAAACCCTTTGACTAGACAAAACTTTGTTGGCAAAGTAATGTCTCTGCTTTTTAATATGCTGTTTAGGTTGGTCATAGCTTTTCTTCCAAGGAACAAGTGTCTTTTAATTTCATGGCTGCTGTCAACATCTGCAGTGATTTTGGAGCCAAAGAAAATAAAGTCTCTCACTCTTTCCATTGTTTCCCCATCTGTTGGCCATGAAGTGATGGGACCAGATGCCATGATCTTAGTTTTCTGAATGTTGAGCTTTAAGCCAGTTTTTTCACTCTCCACTTTCCCTTTCATCAAGAGGCTCTTTAGTTCTTCACTTTCTGCCATAAGAGTGGTGTCATCTGCATATGTGAGGTTCTTGCTGTATCTCCCAGCAATCTTGATTCCAGCTTGTGCTTCATCCAGTCCAGCATTTCTCATGATGTACTCTGCATATAAGTTAAACAAGCAGGGTGACAATATATAGCCTTGACATACTCCTTTCACAATTTGAAATCAGTCTGTTGTTCCATATTCAGTTCTAAATGTTGATTCTTGACCTGCATACAGGTTTCTGAGAAGGCAGGTCAGGTGGTCTGGTATTCCCATTTCTTTCAGAATTTTCCACAGTTTACTGTGATCCACACAGTCAAATGCTTTGGCATAGTCAATAAAGCAGAAGTAGATATTTTTCTGAAACTCTTTTGATTTTTCAATGATCCAACAGATGTTGGCAATTTGATCTCTGATTCCTCTGCCTTTTCTAAATCCAGCTTGAACATCTGGAAGTTCATGGTTCACATACTGTTCAAGGCTGGCTAAGAGAATTTTGAGCATTACTTTAATAGCATGTGAGATGAGTGCCATCGTGCAGTAGTTTGAGCATTCTTTGGCACTGCCTTTCTTTGGGACTGGAACGAAAACTGACCTTTTCCAGTCCTGTGGCCACTGCTGAGTTTTCCAAATTTGCCAACATATTGAGTGCAGCACTTTGACAGCATCATCTTTTAGAATTTGAAATAGCTCAACTGGAATTCTCTCACCTCCACTAGCTTTATTCATAGTGATGCTTCCTAAGGCCAACTTGACTTCACATTCCAGGATGTCTGGCTCTAGGTGAGTGATCACACCATCATGGTTATCTGGGTCATGAAGAATATCATGACCCAGAAAGTAAGAATATTTTCTTACATAACCATTGTACATTTTAGCATTGTTGAAATTTAGCATTGTTAAACTCTTTTTTACTTTACTTACCATTTACTTTTCAATTTTATCCGTTGAGCTAATTGTTGAGCTACTAATGGCCATCATAGTACTTTCCCCCTTTTTCCTCAGGATCCAATCAGGGAAGAGGTGTTTGGTCTAGTCGTCATGTCTCTTTAGCCTCCTTCAGTCTAGAACATGCCCAGAGACTTTCTTTGTCTTTTATGACATGATTTAAAGAAGGCAGCTCCCCTCTTTTTATAAAATAAAGGGTTGGAGGAAATTTTTATCAAAAATTCCAAATATATATGTATAGTAAGTAGAATAATACTGTGAATCTCACAATCACTTAGCTTCAACAACCATTAAGTTTTGTCAATTCGATTTCGTTTCTACTTCTACTAATTGTATAACTGAGAACTTTAAAGCTGAATATATTGCATACGTTATAAATCATCAACTTTGTATGTGTGTGTATCTTCAGTGGAAAGGCCTATTTGTGTGCCTTAAAGGATATGGACTGGAATGTTTATAGCAGCCTTGATCATAAATGCCAAGAACTGAAGACAATCCGAATGTCCTTTATTAGTATAGTGAACTGGCCCCTTGTGGTGTATTAATGCAGTGGAGTAGTGTACAGCAAGGCAAGTCAGCAAAATAACGCTGCTTGCAAAGCACTGATGAGTCACAAAAATTGAGTGGAGCAAAGAGAAGCAGAATGGATTTTGGTCAAAAACAGGAAAATGACTCTATGATATTAGAAGTCAGGATAGTGTTTAGTTTGGGGAGGGATATGATAATCATTATTAGAGGGTCTTCTAGGATGCTGGTGATATTCTATTTCTATTTTAATGGGTTTTAATTACATTTTTGTCCACTTTATGAACATTCATAGAGCTTTAGAGTTGTGCTCTTCTCTATGTTCATTATAACTCAATAAACATTATTTTTAAAAATTTAAGCAGGTTGTTTTATATATCTTAATATATCTGTATTTTTGTATAAGGCAACTGTTTCAAATTATTTTTTTAAAAATCATATAACATTTTACTTATTTTCTTGCTGAACAGTTAAGGTGCTATTGCATTAAATCTTAAAATGAGAAAATTGTTTTGAAATGATGGAAGTAATAGTATTTTTTAGTCTTTGCATTCAGGCAATTTCTCCTTTCTATCTTACTGTCAAAATGTTTTGAGTATATATGTTGGAGTATTTTATATAAAATATAAGGTTATAAAAGTTAAGAGTCTTTTCTCACTGCTTTCCCAGCCCTATGAGTGATTGCTTCAGCCTACTGCTGGGAAAAATGTTGGTCCATCTATCTTCTGCAAGTGGATTAGGTTGCTTGTATCATCTAGTGAACTGAATGGTTCTTTATCTGTTTTATAATCTCACAAAAATACTTCATCCTGATCTATACTTCATTTTTTATTATAGCACCTTATTATGTGCAGTAAAAGAAAATGTTTAATTTTGTCATAGACTTGGTGATTTGGAGTGTTCTTCCTTAAAAAAAAATATTGCTATTAAAATTAGCTCTGAAGGCATTCTTTAGAAAGTATATACTATTTCACACGTACAATTACACAGTTTTGTAAGTACCCATGAATCCACTATCTAGATACAATACATTTTAGCATTTTAACACATTTACTGCGGGTCTTTGTTACATTAAATGAAGTTTAAAATAAAGATTCTTTCAAACCCTTCTCTTTTCTGTCCTATTCCCCATAATCTCTACCTCTTTTCTCCCTCCATCCCAAGTACAAATCTCCTGAAGTCAGTGCACAGCTTTATAATTATGCTTGTGACACATGTAAGCAAGTACAATAATATGTTTTGTATGTAAAAATTTTTACATAAATTATTGTACAGCCGACCCTTGTTGTCCATGGAGGATTGATTCCAGGAACTCACTTGGATATCAAAATCTTTGGAGGCTTAAGTCCCTTATGTAAAATGATATAGTATTTGCACAAAACTATGCATATGCTTCTATATACTTTAAATCATCTCTATATCACTTATAATATCTAGTCCAATGTAAATGCTATATAATAGTTGTAAATACAAGGTAAATGCTATATAAATAGTTACTGCTGCTAAGTCACTTCAGTCGTGTCCAACTCTGTGCGACCCCATAGACGGCAGCCCACCAGGTTCCCCCGTCCCTGGGATTCTCCAGGCAAGAACACTGGGGTGGGTTGCCATTTCCTTGAAGCAAATTTAAGTTTTGCTTTTAGAAGCTTTGGGGAATTTCTTTTTTAAAAAAATATTCTTCCACCCATGGTTAAATTGGCTGACGGAGAAATCACAGGTATGGCAGACTGACTGTAGACTGTATATAGCCTTTGCATTTATTTTTTGCACACACTTTGAGATATCAAAATCGACCATGTAATTGTGAAACTGTGTAACTCAGACTGGGACTTGAACCCATGGTCTTTTAACCACACACCTGGAATCAGGACTTAATGAAGTTCAGGTTCTTGATGTCTTGCCATAGAAAGACTTCAGTGAGAGACAAAGTAATAGGTAAGAGGTAGGTTTATTTAGAGAGAAACACACTCTGCAGAGTAGGGGTCATCTCAGAAGGGGAGAATAGCACCAGTGTATGGGTTTTCAGTTTCTGTAGGGGTGTATAATTTCATAGGGTACTGAGTGAGAGGGAGTATTCTGGCTATTTGGGGGAAGGGGTGGGGATTTCCAGAAATTGGGCCACTGTCCACTTTGACCTTTATGGTAGGCCTTGAAACTGTCCATGGCACCTGTGGGTGTGTCCTTTAGCATGTGGATGTGTTATAACGAGCGTAGACTGAGGATCATGGTCTAGTGGAAGTGGGCTTGTCTGCAATCTTAGACCTACTTGATTCTTTTCAGTTTATGTCGTGTCCTTGGACTGTGTCACTTTTTTTAAGATTGTGCCCTGCCCCCTTCCCTCCTGTTCAATTGGAGTTTTCCATTTAATGAATATGGCATAATTTATCCATCCATTGTTAACCATTGTGTGCTGGTACAACAGTGTTGTGAAAGCTTGTCCTACACAGGGTCTTCATTCACGTCACACTGTAACATTATTTCTGGGCATATACCTAACAGTGAGATTGCTGTGCTGAGTCATAGAAAATTTACAGTCACTCTACTAGATCTTGAGAAATGGCTGTCCAAGGGGACGTACCAGTTTATACGCTTACCAGCAGTAAATGGGATTTCTTACTTTCCTCCGTGCCCTCGAATAATTGGTTTTATTTAAACTTTAGTTGTGAGTTACTCTTTATTATTAAAACAAGCAGTGGATTAGTTTACCTTATCTACCTTTGTTATTTTACTTTATTGTGGAAAGAGTACTTAACATGAGATCTACCCTCATCACACATTTTTAAGTGTACAGCATATTGTTGTTAATTTTAGGTACAAGATCATATAGCTGCTATACATAGTTTCCAAAACTCTTTATCTTGCTTGACAAACTTTATTCCTCATTGATTAATAATTCCCCATTTCCTTATCTTCCCAATCCCTGGCAACCACAAAATTCTATGAATTTGGTAATTTAAGATACCATATATTAATATATCATACGCCAAGCTCCTTCGTCCATGGGATTCTCCAGGCAAGAATACTGGAGTGGGTTGCCATTTCCTTCTCCAGGATCATATAAGATAACATGTATCAGTATATCAGGATGTCCTAAAATAGACAGAATCATGTATTATGTACCTTTCTGTGACTGACCTAATTCATTTAGTGTAACATTCTGAAAGTTCATCCTGTGTTGAATCCATCTGAACTACCTTCATCTTCAGCTGTGGGACATTGTAGGACTTCTTTTTTCAAGGTGGAATAGTACTCCATGACATGTATATACTGCAGCTTCTTTATCCATTCATCAACAGATGGACCTTTAGGCTCTTTCTCCGTCTTGGCTATTGAGAACCAGACTGCAATGGATATGGGAATGTGAACATCTCTTTGAGATCCTGATTTTAATTCTTTTAGATAAATACCCAGAACTTGGATTGCTGGATCAGATGGTTGTTCTGTTTTTAACTTTCTGTCTTTATGAAATTGTTTTTGCCCTCATAAATTAAATTATAATTTAACCCCAAGTTAAAAACTGACCTGTCCTTTTTTAGTTACATAGGCATGTATTGTTATAGTATAGCAAACATTGAAAGCTATATCCCATCTTGTTAATAGTTTTTCAGAATAATATATTTTGGACTTTTTTTTGACATTCTGATTTATCACATTTCTTTTTGCAACATTGTGTGTTTTTGTCATTTTATTGGAGGCATCATTGCTGCCCATGGCAGTTCCCAGTGTATCACTGAACACAAAGCCTCCCAGGAGTACAGACTGCAAGTCACTGATCTGGTCAGACAGAAGCACAGAAAATTGAGGGACTGAAGCTGCCTTTTCCTAAGGGCTCTCTGGTGTGACACCCCACTGAGACAGCCACACTTTGGAGTGGCAGGATGAGCCCAGGGCTTGGCCGTTCTAATTTCTGGTGCTGAGATTCTTTTCGGGGAAATGTGCAGGCTGATTCTGTCACACAGAATGTGTGACCACTGCCTGTCATGGTTTTATTAGCACCTCCAGGAGCTGAAAAACACTCCTGGTAACAACCAAGGTGCAATGACCTGCTGCACATTCCAGCATGCTTGGCTCAGCAGAACCCTTGGTATCATCCAACAGTCTTTTATATTCATCTCTCGCTGACTCCCTGAGATTCCAGACCACATTCATTTTCCATTCAAACCACCTCTTCTTCCTTAAAAGTAAGACCATTCTCCTCTTCATTTAGACTCAAATGCATGAGTGTGACAGAGAAGGCAATGGTTCCCCACTCCAGTACTCTTGCTTGGAGGATCCCATGGACGGAGGAGCCTGGTAGGCTGCAGTCCATGGGGTCGCTAAGAGTCAGACACAACTGAACGACTTCACTTTCACGCATTGGAGAAGGAAATGGCAACCCACTCCAGTGTCCTTGCCTGGAGGATCCCAGGGATGGGGGAGCCTGGTGGGCTGCCATCTATGGGGTCGCACAGAGTTGGACATGACTGAAGCGACTTGTCAGCAGCAGAAGCGTGAGTGTGTGCGTGCCAAGTCACTTCATTTGTGTCCAACTCTTTACAACCCTGTGGACTTAGCCTGCCAGGTTCCTCCGTCTGTGGGATTCTTTAGGCGAGAATACTGGAGTGGGTTGCTTTGCTCTCTAACAAGGGATCTTCCCAACCCAGGGATCGAACCCAAGTCTCTTAAGTCTCCTGCATTGGCAGGAGGGTTCTTTACCACTAGTGCCACCTGGTTTTAATGTTTATCATGTTGCTTTTCCTGTGTCCTCTCCCAGGAGCCGCTGGAATACCAATTCCACTTCTACAGTTTCTCTTGAACCAACTCTTTTCCTGCCCCATTTCTCTGTGCTCATTCAAGTCATGCTTATTTCTTTCACTTGTTGTATCAGGATAGTCCTTCACAAATCTCTTGGACTTCCTCTCATAGTTGCAAAACAGCTTACACAGCTCTCAACAATTCATCTTCAGAAATTTATTTTTTCTGGCACATCTGTTTTTATTGGATGGGAACATATATTCTGGAAACCCTTCAGCATACTTTCCCTTATATCCCACTGCTCAAAACCTCACCACATACCAAACTGGTCCCTAAAAAATACCTGGCAAAGAGTTTAGAGCAGCTATGGTTGGTTTAGATCAGTGGTTGGCAAGCTAGGACCCATGGGTCAAATTCAGTCTGTTGCTGATTTTCTAAGGGCTGGGAGTAAGAGTCACTTTTATATTTTTAAATGGTTAAAATAAAGAATAATATTTCATGACACATGAAAATTAAATGAAGTTCAAATTTCAGTATCCATAGAGAATATTTGATGAGCAGTTGTCTTCATTCGTTTACTGTCATTTACCATTTCTTTCCCATTACAAGGACAGAGATACGACTGAAACCACACAGCCTGCAAACCTAAGATATTTCCTCTCTGGCCATTTACAGTAAAAGTTTACTCATCCTGGCTTAGATCATGCTCTTTTCATCCCTTAGATAGGGGTCCACTTTCTTGAATATATGCTGCTTGCATGATTCTGGAACAAAATCAGGGTTGTTAGCAAAATCCTGAGGGGATGATACTAGTGGCAGGCACATAACAATGCTGGCCTTACTGGAAATATTACAGCTAACTTGTCTCTCAGACAGACAGCTGGTCTGCCTCTGCTCTTCTCCACCCAAATCAGTTTGTATAGTGTTGGCAGAATGGCCTTTCTAGGATACCCTTCTTGACAGGTTACTTCTCTGCTTAGCCCTTCATCACCTGTCAGGTAAAGGTCCAACTCAACCTACCATTCAGTGCCCTCTCTGCTCTATACCCATCTGACTCCTATGTTTACCCTACACTGCAGACTCATCAGGAATCCGAGTTCTCCTTACTTTTTTCAAGGATTAACTCTCTTCATATCTTTGTATTTTTATGCAAGCTTTATTTTACTCTATCCAAATCCTAGCTGTCTTTCAAATTTCACTTTAATTGCTCCTCCAGGAATTTCTCTCTGACTTCCCCATCCGCATAACCTTATCATTTTCCGAACCCCAAAGTGATTTGCCTGTGTCTCTTAGGACACTGATAACATTATGCCTTTTTAAAATAAAATCTTTAAGCCTTTCCTGGAAGATAGGAAGGCCCTTGAGGTTGAGAACATTTTTTAAACCCTGCCCAGTACCTTATACCTAGTAAGAGATATTGAATGAGTGAAAATATATTAGAATTTGTCACACAATTATACAGAGATAGTTTTGGAAGTTAGACAAAAGGTTTTCATTTTGAAATAGCAGAAAATAGAAAAATATATTGATTATATTAATTGGGATTTGGGAAGAGGGAAAATTCATGTATTATAAAGTATCTGTTTAATGACAGGTTTTATGCTGAGTGCATTAAATGTTCTCTCTTTCAGTACTAACAAGGAACCATCAGAAATGGGCCTCATGGGTTCATTTTTTAATTAAGGAAATAGATTCAGAGTTCTTTCCTTGGGGAGATACAATATGGAGTTCTAGAACCGAAGTCTTATTAACAGAGTCCTTGGTTTAGTCCAGGCTGTTTCCATCACCTTAGAACAGACAGAGCCTTCACATAGCCCATTATGGTGATTAGAAAGGTGATTCTTTCATACTTCACTACAACCTAAGGAATCATAAGAGGAAAATAAGTTGTCTGTCATAATTAGAAAGCAATAATCAAACCCATGTAAAAAATTGGGAAAACAAGTTCTTTTATATCATACTAGTTGTAAACATTACTCATATCTATACTATCAAGCTTGTAAAAATCTCTTAAGTAAATTTAAAGATTTATGCCACTGGTAGTTTTGTGTGTACAAGCATGTAGTGTTGGTGACATTGTGCAGTGGGTTAATCCATGTGTTTGCCATCTGGGCCTAGTTGACAGCACTGTGAGTTCAGAGTACAGTATTGTTAGAATACACATTGACTCTGTGACCTTGGGTTGGCCAGTGGTTTCTTAGCCTTGCCCCAGAAGCAGACGTTGCAAGAAGGAAAAAAAAGGTGGAGGTAAAATTGACTTCATTAAAATTAATATGTTTTGTGTTCCAAATGATGATATCAATAAAGTGAACAAAAACCTTTTGGAAGAAAACATTTAAAAATCATCTGAAAGGGGACTTGCATTTAAAACATATAACTCTTACAATTCAATAAAAAAGACAAATAGCCCAATTAAAAACTGGGTTAAGGGTTGAGTCGACGTTTTCCAAAGAATAAAACTTTTTTATTATAGGCTAAATAAAGCCTTTTTATATGCTAAAGAAACCTATAAAAAGATGTTGTAATCAACATCACAAGTCATTAGGAAAATAGGAATCAAAACCATAGAGCTATTCCTTCACACCCACTGGGTTGGTTGTAATTTAAAAAAAAAAAAATGACATCAGGTAATAACAAGTGTTAGGGAAGGTGCGGAGAAATTGGGATTCTCAAGCATTGATGATGGGACTCTAACAGGGTGCTGTCACTTTGGAAAACTATTTGGCAATTTCTTAAAGAGTAAATTTGATGTACCATTGGCTTCAGCAGTTCTACTCCTAGGTATATGCTCAAGAGAAATGAAAACATATGTTCACACAAAAACTTTTATGTGAATGTGTGTAGCAGCATTATTCAAAATGGTCAAAAGTGGAAATTACCCCAAAGTCTGTCAGCTGGTTAAAGGATAAACAAAATGTAGTTTATGCGTACAATAGACTATTGCTCAGCCATTAAAAATGAAATACTGATACAGGCTGCAAAAAGGTAAACCCTCAAATAATATGCTCTGTGAAAGAAGCCAGTTACAAAAGACCGCATCGTGCATGATTCCATTTATATCAATTGCCTCATTAGGCAAATGAGTAGAAATAGCAGATTAGTTGTTGCCAGAGGCTGGGATGATGGGAGTGTGTGAAAATGGGAAACGATGTCTAGTGGATAGTCTTTTGGGTGTGAAGAGGAAGATCTGAAGTTAGATTGTGGTAGTGGTTGCACAACCCTTTGAATATACTAAAACTCACTGAAATGTGCACTTTAAATGCTGAATTTTATGGTGTATGGGTTGTATCTTAATAGAGGTAATAAAAGAATACTCGGTGTACAATTCATTAGGACAAACTACATTTAAATTTTTAACGAAATTCTGGACATGGATTTCTAGTCCCTTGTTTATGATTCGTGACTGTACTCAAAGCAGCAATCAAGTTTAATCAGTTTTTTTTCCTGTGGATATGTAACTGTTCCAAACATGAAGATTAATAAAAGCAGTGTATCTAAATGATAAGTAAAATTGCCAGCAATGAGGGGGACTTGCTTGCAACATGATTGACTACGTATGTAGTGTGGGGTTAGGATGAGGAAGCCACACTTACCTTAAGAAGCATGTTGTTGTTGTTCAGTTGCCAAGTCATGTCCGACTCTGCATGGCCCCATGGACTCCAGCATGCTAGGCTTCCCTGACCCTCACCATCTCCTGGAGTTCGCTCAAGCTCATATCCATTGAGTTGGTGAGGCCATCCAACCATCTCATCCTCTGTCCCCTCTTCTCCTTCTTCCTTCAATCCTTCCCAGCATCAGGCTCTTTTCCAGTGAGACAGCTGTTCACATCAAGTAGCCAAAGTATTGGAGCTTCAGCATCAGTCCTTCCAAAGAGTATTCAGAGTTGATTTCTGTTCAGATTTCCTGGTTTGATCTCCTTGCTTTCCAAGGGACTCCTTGCTTTTCAAGAGTCTTTTCCAGCACTGCAATTCAAAAGCATCAATTCTTTGGCACTCTGCTTTCTTAACTGTCCAGCTCTCACATTCGTACATGACTACTGGAAAACTATAGCCTTGACTATACAGACCTTTGTTTGCAAAGTGATAGCTTTGCTTTTGCACACACTGTCAAGGCTTGTCATAGCTTTCCTGCCAACAAGCAGTTGTCTTCTAATTTCATGGCTACAGTCACCATCTGCAGTGACTTTAGAGCCCCAAAGAGGAATTTGTCACTGTTTCTACCTTTTTCCCCTTCTACTTGCCGTGAAGTGACGGGACTGGTGCCATGATCTTAGTTTTTTAATAACTGAGTTTTAAAAACGCGCTTTTCACTCTCCTCCTTCACCCTCATCTAGAGGCTCTTTAGTTTCTCTTCACTGTCTGCCATGAGAGCCTTATCATCTACATATCTGAGGTTGTTGATATTTCACTTGGAAATCTTGATTCCAGCTTGTAACTCGTCCAGCCAAGCATTTTGCATGATGTGCTCTGCATATAAGTTAAACAAACAGGGTGACAATTAACAGCCTTGTTGTACTCCTTTCTCAGTCCTGAGCCAGTCATTTGTTCTGACATGGTTTTAACTATTGCTTCTTGACCACCCACAAATTTTTCTAGGAAACAGGTAAGAAGATCTGGTATTCCCATGTGTTTAACAGTTTTCCACAGTTTGTTATGATCCACACTGTCAAAGGCTTTAGCATAGTCAGTGAAGCAGAGGTTGATGTTTTTCTGGAATTCCCTTGCTTTCTGTACAATCCAGAAAGCACTGGCAATTTGATCTCTGGTTCCTCTTCCTTTTCTAAAACCAGCTTGAACATCTGGAAAATCTCGGTTCACATAACGCTGAAGCCTGGCTTGGGAGGATTTTGAGCATAATCCTTGGGAGATTTTGAGCATGGGAGACGAATGCATTTGTCTGATGGTGTGAACATTCTTTAGTACTGCCCTTCTTGGTAATTAGAATAAGGGTTGACCATTTCCAGTCCTCTGGTCACTGCTGGGTTTTCCAAATTTGATGCCATGTTGAGTTTAGCACTTTAATAACATCATCTTTAAGATTTTAAATAGCTCTGCTGGAATTCCATCACTTCCACTAGCTTTATTGGCAGCAGACTTCCTAAGGCCCACTTGATTTCACAAGCCAGAATGTCTGGCCCTGAGAGAATGTATCATTGTGGTTACCCAGGACATTAAAGATCTTGTTTGTATCATTCTTCTGTATATTCTTTCCATTTCTTCTTGATCTCTTCTGCTTCTACTAGGTCTTTAGCATTTCTGTCCTTCATTGTGCCTATCTTTGGATGAAATATTCCTTTAGTATTTCTGATTTTCTTGATGAGATCTCTAGTCATACCCTTTCTGCTGTTTTGCTGTTACTTTGCAGTGTTCATTAAAGAAGGCCTTCTTGTCTCTGCTTAATATTCTCTGGAACTCTGCATTTAGTTGGGTGTACCCACTCCAGTATTCTTACTTGGGGAATCCCCATGGACAGAGGAGCTTGGTGGGCTACAGTCCATGGGGTCGCAAAGAGTCGGACAGGACTGAACAACTAAGCGTGCGCTCATGCACACACATGCACACACATGCACACACACATAAACACATATTCCTCTCTTTTTCTCCCTTGCTTTTCACTTCTCTTCTTTCTTCAGCTGTTTGTAAAGCCTCCTGAGACAACCACTTTGCTTTTTTGCTTTTCTTTTTCTTTGAGATGGTTTTGTTTGCTGCCTCCTGTGTAATGGTACAAACTCTGCCCACAGTTCTTTAGGTACTCTTCACTAGACATAATCCCTGGAATCTATTCATCACCTCCACTGTGTATTCATAGGGGGGTTAATTTAAGTCGTACCTGACTGGTCAAGTGATTTTCCCTGCTTTCTTTAGTTTAAGCCTGAATTTTGCTATGAGTTTATGATCTGAGCCACAGGAAGCTCCAGGTCTTGTTTTTGCTGACTGTATATAGCTTCTCCATCTTTGGCCACAAAGAGTGCAATCAATCTGGTTTTGATATTGACCATTTGGTGATGTCCATGTGTAAAATCATCTCTTATGTTGTTGAAAAAAGGTGTTTGCTATGACCAGTGTGTTCTTTTGGCAGAATTCTGTTAGCCTTTGCCCTGCTTCATTTTGTACTCTTAAGGCTTAACTTGCCTGTTAATCTAGGTTTCTTTTGACTTCCTACTTTTGCATTCCAGTCCCCTGTAATGAATAAATATCTTTTTTTTTTTTTTTTGGTGTTAGTTCTCGGAGGTCTTCTGGGTCTTCAAAGAACTGGTCACCTTCAGCTTCGTCGGTATCAGTGGTCAGGGCAGAGACTGGAATTATTGTGATGTTAAATGGATTACCTTGGGAACGAACCAAGGTCATTCTGTCATTTTGAAGTTTGCACCAAACTACCACATTTCAGACTCTTTTGTTGATTATGAGGACTACTTCATTTCTTCTATAGGATTCTTGCTCACAGTAGCAGATAAAATAGTCATCAGAATTGTATTCACCCATTCCTGTCCATTTAGTTCATTTACTCCTAAGAGGTTGATGTTTATTCCTGCCAGCTCCTGCTTGACTATGTCCAAGTTTACCTTGATTCATGGACCTAGTGTTCCAAGTTCCTATGCAATACTATTCTTTACGGCATCAGATTTTACATGCATCACCAGACAATTGAGCATCGTTTCTGCTTTGACGCAGCCACTTCATTCTCACTAGAGCTATTGGTAATTGTCTTCCGTTCTTCCCCAGTAGCATATTGGACACCTTCTGACCCTGGGGGCTCATCTTTTGGTGTCATATCTTTTTGCATTTTTATACAGTTCATGGGGTTAAGAAGCATACTTATAGCTGATTCACGATGTCATGCAGCAGAAACCAACACATTATAAAGCAATTATCCTCCAACTAAAAATAAATTAAAAAAAAAATTAAAACGCACACAATACGGATACATTAACCACCGAAGGTATTTTGAAAGGATCTAAAGGAAACCAGTCCTGGGTGTTCATTGGAAGGACTGATGTGGAAGCTGAAACTCCAGTACTTTGGCCACCTGATGCGAAGAGCTGACTCATTTGAAAAGACCCTGATGCTGGGAAAGATTGAGGGCAGGAGGAAAATGGGACAACAGAGGATGAGATGGTTGGATGGCATCACTGACTCAATGGACATGGGTTTGGGTGGACTCCAGGAGTTGATGATGGTCAGGAAGGCCTGGTGTGCTGTGGTTCATGGAATCATAGAGTCAGACACAACTGAGCTACTGAACTGAACTGTGCGATATTATAGTATAGTAGCGAAGTGCACACAGAACCTGGAGAAGGGAAACTTACTTCTTTACGTTTTATGTCACAGAGGGTGATGTAGGAAATGACTTGAGAGGAGTACATGGTAGTCATATTTTATGAGGGACCCATCTAAAACTGTACTCAAGTTGGGTTGTGAACCAAGATGGTATGTGGTTCAAAACTTCCATAATACAAGACTCATTTGTAAAGGTTGGCAGATACTGTTTATAAGCTGAAGTTGCACTGGCAAGTGTGAGAGTGTCAACATAGTTTATTGTTTACTTCTGCCATTTTTAAACTGATGTAATTGTTACAGAAAATTTTCTTTTGGTAGATTTACATTGTTTTAAGTTTTGAATGCCAGATGATATTTTAATTGTTTTTCATATTGTACTCAAGATGTGTGCAGTTATAATTAGCTAAATTGTGGCTGCATTGTAGGATTTTTCCAGGCTGAACAGGGAAGATAGAAGTTCCTAAGAGACCTTTGTTACACCTGTAGATGCAATGTAGCCAAGGGTAATTCAAAGAACTGTTAGGAAGTACTGTAGTTTACAGTCTTCAGGTCTCCAACTGCGACTGCCAAAGGGGAACTCCTGGTAATGAGAGTTATTTTCTAGTCTATAAAAATGGTTTCAGTCGGATAGAAGTCGATGCTGAATGCTGCTTAGCTGTCTTGGCTGGGGCTGAGTCCTAATCATGCTGAATGATCTTAACTCCCTCAAGTCTGGATTAAAATGTAGCAGAAAAATATATAATGCATCAGGAAGCCTAGTGCTTTCAATTATAAGACAAGAACATGACAGTAAAGTCAGATTCTGTTCTTGAATGGTGTTATTTTCTCTGTTTAATGCCATTAATGCTTCATTGAAGAGTACATGTCTAAGAAAGAAAGTTCCATATTAGAATACTGGACAACCAAATGAACTGCTTACCTTTGGCTAATGTTTTATCAATTCCGCACCATATATATTTATGCGGTAGTTCATTCTAAATTAGAATAATATTGAAGAATGGTCATTCATAGAGCACATCTTGAAGTTGGATTCCATGCCTAATGTTAAGCTTTTTCTTTTCCAGTTCACACTGAGTTAGTCAAGCCTCTGTTAGAAAGTAACAGAAAATGAGATTAGCACATGAGCTAATGGACTATTTGGAGAAAATAGTTCAGATTTATTTCACATGAATGACAGAGGCAAAACATGGTTAACTTATCAGCTGCACAAAATTCAGACCGTCTTAGAGCAAAATCCTTCAGTATCCATAATATTATATATATACTATTAATATCAATGTTGAAAACTGTTATTGTTCACTTTATTTAGATTTTATTGGATTATAGTTGCTTTACAATGTTCTGTTAGTTTCGGGTGTACAGAAAAGTGATTCAGGTACGCATGCAGTATATTCCTTCTTTTTAAGATTTTTTTTCACATATAGGTTATCCCAGAACATTGAGTAGAGTTACCTGTGCTATGTAGTAGGTCCTTGTTGATTATCTGTCACTGTATTTAAATGACTGATATTGCAAAAATATTTAGCAGTGTTAAAGTGTAATAAGCTTATGAAATGAACATGAAAATTGTATCATGAAAATTATTCTTTTTTAAGATTACTTCTTGTGACTCAGCACAGCAAGCAGGGGAAGAAAATCTCATCATTTCCTCAGTTTTGAGCTTGGAGAAGTCATAGAAGTGTGCATCTCAGTTATATATATTATAACTATGTGTTCTCTATCTGTAATCTGCCATTTAAAAAATGAAGGTGTTATGTCTTAAATATAAAATTCACTGGTAATGTCAGAAAAAGTTAGCCTATCTTAAGGGACAATTTACATAGTTTACTCTGGTCTTTTTAGTTTGTGTATGTTTCCAGGGAGAAAAGGGGTCTAGAAGTTTCTGGACTAGGGATTGACCACTGACCACCTTTAATTTTTGTTCAAGTAACTCTTGTAATGATTTACTTCAGTATGTCCTCCAAAGCTGTAGTGTTCAAAAGAATTTATTTTAATATAGTAACATGAAACACAGAAAGCAGCCGCTTGAAAAGAGACATTTTCCAAGTGTCAGTGAAGGAAGAATTTACACAAAAACATTATGATTTTTGATGAGCATTTTCTTGGAGATTTGGGCAAAGTAGGAGAACATGACATGATGTGAGCTTAATATCAAATTCTACATAGTTTAAACCATAGTTATGCTGAGACGTTGAGCACCAGCTGCCAGAGACAGAGTCTACTGTGGCCTGATCACTGTGAAAACACCTGCCCCAAAGTGAGCTTTGGTCCCTAGGCTTGGGTTATTTGATTCTTCGGAGTAGCCTTCACCATGATAACAGATGTCCAGGATTAGAAGTGAAACCTCAGCTGCAGTGGTGTCTCACATGTGTGCAGTCCAAAGCACATGAGATGTTAGAACTAGCTTGTTCCCATGGAAAAATAAGATGCCTCTTTCAGGGAAGCTGGTATTGTGCACATTCTTCCACAGAAAGGATAGATAAACTAGGTTTCTATCTTGAGTAGTCACATCTTGCTAAAAGAAGTGCTCTTAAGGAATACAGGGAAGTCTGTCCAGTTGGTGTCTTCAATACTCCTGTTTTACTTATTGATCATTGGACAGCTTCAAAAAAGAAAGCTTACCATGGAAGTGATTAAAGAACACTTAGGTGTTTCATATATATATGTATATCATATATATATATATAGAGAGAGAGAGAGAGAGAGAGAACCAGTCTCCATTGGTAAAAGCATGCATAGTATATCTACAACTAGAGTTAAGAATAAGAGCAAAACATATATCCTATTTGGAAATTACAGATTCTGTTAAAAGCTTCAAGTAAAAAATATATCTTAAAAATGCATAAATTTGCATTTAAAAAGGCATTAAAAAATGCCTTTAAATTTGAGATCAGTAAATATGTAAGTTTTGTGATGTTCGTGATATAAATGATGTCCAGGAAAGGAAAGATGTCTGTGAATTGCCTATGTGTATTTTTTATACTTTTTCTTTCCATTTTTATCTGGAGCAAGTATCTTTTTCTTGTTGATTTGTAAGAGTTCATTATATTTTTTAGACACTGATCTCTTACATCCTCGCCTTCTCTTTGGCTTGTCTCTGAACTTCAGTAAGATCTTTTGTTCTGCAGAAAGTTTATGTTAATTTAAATGTAGTTTTAAGTTTTAATTGATGCTTTAATCTTTTATTTCTGCTTTGACCTTTTTTATATCTTGTTTAAGAAATCCTTCCCTTCTCAAATATCATAAAACTATTCTATATTTTCTTTTAAATGTTAGCTTATATTTTTAAACTTTTCCTGTAGGTTCCAAATTACCTTATAGCCTATCATCTTGCTTCACATTTAGGCAGCTGAGAGAGAAAGAACACAGAAGGTTGTGATAGCAGCTTTAGTGTAAGGGAAACATCCAGAGGTTAAGAGAAGGCATGGCAAGTACAAATGTAAAAAATGGAAAGAACAAAACCAGTTAAACCAAATTGTAGGGGCATTATTGGATAGGTGGAAGGAGAGAGGCTTAAAGAAGAAGGAATGGATGACGCTAGATGAACCTTGTTATACTAGGACTTAAATCCGCTTAAGGAATTTGATTTTATATTGAAATTGGTAGAGGGCAATTGCAGGGTGTTAAAAAGTGAAAGTAGCATCATCAAATATACATTAAAAAAAATCATTCTCTGTAATGTGGGAAATGGATTAAAAATTGCTGGATGAAACAGGACCAGATAGGTAAAATTGTGTGATAATCCAAGGTTAAGTTTAAGCAACTGAGACCAAGATAGGGACAATCTCTATGCTACTGTCTCCAGAGATGGAGAAAAGTTCAAAATAAATTTAGAAGATAATCAGATGTCTTGTAGTGCCAATTGACAGCTGTGTCTGTTACCTCCAAAGAAATTCATGATGACAAAAGGAAACTTTAAAAGTTCTAAATAGAACAGTTGTCCCAGGACCCATTGTTACTTCAAGAACTGTCTCATAGTTCATTGAGCAGCATGCATATCATGAGCATGGGAACAATTTAGAGAATCTGTAAAGTCAGCAGAGAAGAAAATGTCTGCTATAAGCCAGGCTCATCTTTAAGAGTGACTTTCTCACAGACCACTAAGTAATGAATCTTTGCTTGTCCTTGTGGTCTTATCCAAAACATCTTTCCTATCTCCCCAACATGGTACATTGATTTCTAACAGTTATATATTTTCAGTATTAACAAATTGCTTAACCATACAAGTATTTCGGAGTCTGGAGGTTTAATCATTTAAACTTCATGGCAACATACTGATATTTAATCAGATTGCTGGCTGACCTCATCTACACTAAAGGAAAAGAAAGTTTTCATTTACAATAAAGGAGGAGAAGCCACTTTAGAGTTATAATGGATTGAGACAAATTTATATTAATATACTCGTTGAATAAGTCTGTAAGTCATCTTGAGATCCTAATTTTCAAGGGATAAAAGGAGATGAAATTCTGCGTTTTAGAGTTACCTCTGAAAAACTTTTTGATCCCCAAAGGAGAAAAACAATTTTTTCTGCATGTTCTATGTCCTTTTTATCTCACTCTCCTCTTCATTATTTTTATGTAATTCAGTAATTCTTTGCCTGAATTTGGTACTTCGATGGTTTTAACAGCATTGAGGTTTAGACTATTGAATGGGGTAAAACTGGATGGAAGGGGGGAGTCTGGGAGTTAGAATATCAGTTCGTGCAGTTGTTCTATGGAAAAACATGCATTCTAAGTTCTAAACACCAATTCAAAAAGTAGACATTTGAAAAACTCTATAATTTGAGAAATACTGTAATACCTTTTTAATATAAAGTTCTGTCTTAATTTATACATTGAAATTGTATGCATATTCCCCATGTGGGTAAGTCCATTAATAAATTGCAGGCATATGATAAATCCATTTTGTATTCTTTCCAGCATTGCAGTGGTTTCCAACCTGAAATCCATGAACCTATCAAAATTATATGCTTAATTTCATGGGCAAATGCATGAGTGTGGAAAATGTATACATAGAGAAGCAATATAAATTTCATGGTCTCACCTTCCCCACCATCAATCTATCGAACTAAAGATTACCTATTTCTTTGCAATCTTCACTTTCCTTCTTCTTTGGAAATACTTTGAAAGTATGGAAGGAGACATTATTTTTATTTTTTTGAGATGATTGCTTAAAAAGACATTGGTAGGACTTATATAAGAAGTATTGTATCATTTTTTTTTTTTTTTCCTAATCACACTTCTGTTGTTCTGGGCCTAACATGAAGTGATCTCCAGATTACACATCAGAATAATGCAGTCTTCTCTCTTAGACTAATCAAGTGTAAAATTGGACATGATATGTATTTCTATGTGTATTCATATGCTTTCATGTGTATGTATATAAATGTACATATATATTGATATTATTTCTCCTCAAATGCCTCAACTAAATTTAAAAGTTGGTTTTCTACTTGGATGTAACCTAGATAATTATTTTCATATCCCAAGTCAGTTTGAGTTAGCAAAAGAAAGTAGGAGTCTAGGATGATGAGTTAGTTTTAAATTGATCTTGTCGGTTTGATTAAAAAAATCTGCTCCTAACTTGATACTTACAAAACTGAGGCTGAGATGTGTGTCTGGTACTTTCTCCCTATCTGCTGAAGGAGAGAATCAAATTGAAGGCATTAAGTTACCATCTGAAAGAAGCATAATACATCATTCAAAAACTTTTTTTGTAATCACCTTTTATAAGAAGAAACTGAATAGTTTGTAAAACTTACCTGCTCATTATCCAGCACAGACACATGTAAAGCTTGAATATAGTAGATACCCAGCACAGTTGTGTAAGATTTTTCTCCTCTCATTATCCCTAGCTCTTTATTTCATCTTTAGTAAGTCTGGCTCTGTGTTACAGGCTATAATAAATCTATACTGTGCCTTGATAAATCTTCTCATTAAAAAAATAATACAGGCTACATGTCCCTCTTCAAAGCCATGTGCGAGTAACAAAAGGAATAGAAATTTGGAGCAAGAAACTTGGATCAAGGGAACAGGCCTAGTGAGAACATTAATACAAATTTCCATTTAATTGAGCTCTTATGCTTATTTTATGTAGTGCTTGTTTTAACCAGTGGGTAGGATTACCATCATCTGTGTGTTCTACATGATATGACTGAGGCAGAGAGAATTGGAATAACTTGCTTTAATTTACATTGTAGCAGTTGGCAGTGCCCAAATTTCAACCCTTGTAGGGTCATACTGAGGATTTGAAAGGTTGACCCAGGTAAAGTACTCATCGCAGAGCCAGAGATATGGCACCAGCCCTGCCCTGGGAGTGGGGAGGAGGAGGAGCTGAAGAGAAGCAGCGGCAGCCACTGCTCAGCCTCCTGCATGCCTTTCCTCCAGATTTTCATTCAGAGGGCTGCAGATTCATTCATATATTACTTCTCAATGTTTTTACTTGCATCTCAATCGTGAGGTTGACTTAAAGCCTCCAGTTGGTTCTGAATATCTTCTTCCTCCCTATCTTCAAACCGCCTTTATTCAGGTGAGACTTGAACCCCACCTCTAGGACTCTCTCCAGCTCAGTGCTTTGTCAGCACTAAGCCTTCCTTGGGAGCTTCCTTCCCGGGCTAACCTGCTGCCATGAGAGATGGTCTGTCTCTGGCACTTGGTGGACTCGACTAAGATGTTCTCCGTGAGAAAATAGCACAGGATGTCATGATCCCAAAGTCCTGTTCTACAACTAGGAAGTCATTCACTTCCTTTAGCCGCTCCGTCTTTTTGAGGGTGCCATACCGTCTTCACACCACCAGACTGCTACGTTTCTCTGACTTTCTCTGACTTTCTCCGTAGAGACAGGTCTGAGGAACGGAGCCTAATTTTTCCTTTCTTCTCTTCTTAAAAGGCTCGGTTTCACAGTGCAATTCCCTTACCTTGACTTTCATGTTAGTCTTTCCATCTTCCTCTCTGCCCCTCAGAGGAAGCCACATGGATCCCTTTCTCCACATGGCTCTGTATTGCCATGTTCCTTTGTAGGTTAGACAAGAGGTGTCCTTATTATCTCAGGGAGGCAGTGTGTATCTTTGAAGACCTCCAAAGGAGGTAATGTTGCTAGTTCGCTGCCCTTCTAGGAACGCGTTGGGTATTTTCTCACAGGAAATCGTGATTTTCCTTTGGCCTTGTCTCAGCTGTATGTGCTAGTCAAGTCCCAAGCTCTGCCCTCAGGGCGTGTGTGGAGGCGTAGACTTTTCCAGCTAAAAAAGACTGAGCTGTCCCTGAAGGGCCCTAATCCCAAGGTCTATAGTGCCTGTATTCTTTATCATTCTCTCCTAAGGACTATGTTCTCCTTCATAGCTCCCAGGAGGAAAGACAGTGCTGTTTTTCCCTCATATATTGAAACACCCCTGCTGAGCTTTCACAATCTAGAGGGAAGAGAATCCCCGTATTTGACATATAGAACGCTCATAGGTGCTCCCTAAACTTGAAAAAAGGCGTCATTACTTCTATCACCTTGACAGTGAAATGTGGTAAACTGACTTCAACCCTGTGCTAAAAGGAAACTCTGACAATGGCAGCCTCCCACCATCACTCTCACTGTCAC
Organism: Capricornis sumatraensis; assembly: GCF_032405125.1. Classification (NCBI taxonomy): domain Eukaryota; kingdom Metazoa; phylum Chordata; class Mammalia; order Artiodactyla; family Bovidae; genus Capricornis; species Capricornis sumatraensis. The sequence goes on along the minus strand of NC_091091.1, from coordinate 8,095,765 downwards.
TTTTATGAGTACTTAATAAACAGCCGGTAGCTTGCATACATTAGCTCTTTGGATCTTCATAGTAACCTTGAAATGTAGTTGCTATTATCTCTGCTTGATATTCATAGGAACTAAATTTGGAGAGGGTAAATCTCTTGCTTATGATTACATAAGTAGTAACAGACAGGCTTTGATTGAAAGCCATTTCTGTTGGCTCCAAAGCTTACGTACTTTTTACTCTCTCTAGTACTGACTGCAAGCTATTTGAACAACTTTGAAACCACTGACAACATTCTGAACAAAAGGTTATGGTTAATGATTTGTAGGTGTTAGCTGTTTGACAAAATGCTTGTTTTAATAGTGAATGAGTCCTAGACAGGGTCCTATCATGTATGACCATGTAGTTACATTGGCTTTATCTTAAATTGAGTTTATATGAATAGGTATGTTTTCTTTGTTGATATATGAAAATTCAAATTATATTCTTCATGATAATTTCCTATGAATTGTATACATTAAAAATATTTTCCCTTTTTTGTGACATCACTTTATAGTAATTTAATGAGATTAATACTAAAATACTCTATCAGTGTTTGATTTACATTTTATGTATTTTACAGTTTTATGTAATGAGCGTTTATGTCTTTAGATATTTTCTTATATTGTCTTCTAAAGATATCATAATTGGTTTGAGGGTCTCGAAGGCTGTAAGGGTCCAAATTCATTTTCCCCATATATTATACTGAATTATGCCAGCAATCTTTACTGTGGGCTTCTGTTGTGGCTCAGCTGGTAAAGAATCTGCCTGCAATGCGGGGGACCTGGGTTCACTCCCTGGGTTGAGAAGATCCCCTGGAGAAGGAAAAGGCTACCCACTCTAGTAATCTAGCCAGGAGAATTCCATGGACTGTGTAGAATTCCATGAGGTTGCAAAGAGTCAGACACGACCGAGCAGCTTTCACTTCCACTGTTGGAAAGTATGCCTTCTACTCACGCAGTAATCTGCAATACCACCACCGTCATGTCCAATATATATTCACTATCTATTATATGTTGCATATAAACATATCGACTTAACTGATTCTGTTCTACTTTACTTGGGCTATTTGTCTGTATTTTGTCAGTATCATATTCTCTTGGTAGCTAGAGCCCTATAATAAGTTCTGATATCTGTTAAAATAAGTTCTAGATCTTATTACTCTTTAGGAGTTTTCCAGTTGGTCTTGATATTTTGATCTTCCATATCATTTCAAAATAATTTGACATCCAAGCTGTTTAAAATGTGACATTTTTTTTGTAATTATTGTAAAACTATAGAGTGATTTGGGTAAAGTTGACATCTTTATGATATCAGGTCTTCTGGTTCCTGAATATGTTATATCTTTTCATTTATTTAAGTCTTCTTGGATGTCTGTCATTAATATTTTATTATTTTCTTCTATAGAGGTTTTATAAATCATTTAATTTATTCCCAGAGATTTACTATTTCAGTTCAGTTCAGTCGCTCAGTCGTGTCCAACTCTGCGACCCCATGAATCACAGCACGCCAGGCCTCCCTGTCCATCACCATCTCCCGGAGTTCACTCAGACTCACGTCCATCGAGTCCGTGATGCCATCCAGCCATCTCATCCTCTGTCGTCCCCTTCTTCTCCTGCCTCCAATCCCTCTCAGCATCAGGGTCTTTTCCAATGAGTCAACTCTTCACATGAGGTGGCCGAAGTACTGGAGTTTCAGCTTTAGCATCATTCCTTCCAAAAAAATCCCAGGGTTGATCTCCTTCAGAATGAACTGGTTGGATCTCCTTGCAGTCCAAGGGACTCTCAAGAGTCTTCTCCAACACCACAGTTCAAAAGCATCAATTCTTTGGTGCTCAGCCTTCTTCACTGGATAAACCATAGCCTTGACTAGACGGACCTTAGTCGGCAAAGTAATGTCTCTGCTTTTGAATATGCTATCTAGGTTGGTCATAACTTTTCTTCCAAGGAGTAAGCGTCTTTTAATTTCATGGCTGCAGTCACCATCTGCAGTGATTTTGGAGCCCAAAAATATAGAGTCTGACACTATTTCCACTGTTTCTCCATCTATTTCCCATGGAGTGATGGGACCGGATGCCATGATCTTCATTTTCTGAATGTTGAGCTTTAAGCCAACTTTTACACTCTCCTCTTTCACTTTCATAAAAAGGCTTTTTAGTTCCTCTTCACTTTCTGCCATAAGAGTGGTGTCATCTGCATATCTGAGGTTATTGAGATTTCTCCCAGCAATCTTGATTCTAGCTTGTGTTTCTTCCAGTCCAGCGTTTCTCATGATGTACTCTGCATAGAAGTTAAATAAGCAGGGTGAACAAATACTCTGTATTACAGCACAGTTTCTAATCATCAGTTAAGTTCAGTCACTCATTTGTGTCCAACTCTTTGAGACCCCATGGACTGCAGCATGACAGGCCTCCCTGTCCATCACCAACTCCTGGAGTTTACTCAGACTCATGTCCATTGAGTTGGTGATGCCATCCAACCATCTCATCACATACCATCCCCTTCTCTTCCTGCCCTCAATCTTTCTCAGCATCAGGATCTTTTCAAATGAGTCAGTTCTTCGCATCAGGTGGCCAAAGTATTGGTGTTTCGGCTTCAACATTAGTCCTTCCAATGAACAGCCAGGACTGATTTCCTTCAGGATGGACTGGTTGGATCTCCTTGCAGTCCAAGGAACTCTCAAGAGTCTTTTCCAAAACCACAGTTTAAAAGCATCAATTCTTTGGTGCTCAGCTTTCTTTTTGTCCAACACTCACATCCATACATGACTACTGGAAAAAACAAAGCTTTGACTAGACAGACCTTTGTTGGCAAAGTAATGTCTCTGCTTTTTAATATGCTGTCTAGGTTGGTCATAACTTTTCTTCCAAGGAGCAATCATCTTTTAATTTCATTGCTGCAGTCACCATCTGCAGTGATTTTGGCGTCAAAAAAATAAATAAATAAATAAAATCTGTCACTGTTTCCCCATCTATTTGCCATGAAGTGGTGAGACCAGATGCCGTGATCTTAGTTTTCTGAATGCTGAGTTTTAATTTGTTTATTCACTTGGTATCCTGCTACTTTGCTTGGTATTCAGTTACTTTAATGTTTATCAGTGTATTCTTTTGGATTTTCTATGTGCATAATTATATCAGCTGCAAATGACAGTTTTTTCCTTTCCTTCGCTTCCTTTTTGTTCTCTCTCTCTCTCTTTTTTTGTTTTTGTTTTTGTTTCCAATTCTCTTGCTTTGCTGACCAGTTCTTGTATCATAATGTTGGATAGAGGGGTGATAGTGGGCATTTTTGCCTTTTTTCCTATTCTCAAGGGAAATCTATCAATATTTCTTTCTAAAAATATCTTTTTTTCTCTAGCTTTTTGATAGATACCCTATCAGGCAGTAGAAGTTTTTTTTCTGTTCCATATTTGCCAAGAATATGCATTTTTAATCACAAAATAATGTTGAATTTATTTGGACTCTTAATCTTCATTTTTTGAAGATTTTTTAAAAATTCTTGAATTGGTTAATATGAATGGCATTCATTGATTCTCTGCCTCATCTATGTGTTTTGAAGCTATAAAAATGTCTAAGTAATAGTTGTGCTGTCCATCACATTGACATTGTAGAACTTTGGGGCCCCAGTTTCATGGGGAACTCAATTTAGCCATCCAAATGGAGATTTACAGACACTAGGTTTCAACATATGTCCCTAGGATGGAATACCCTGAAGGTCTGCTTACCTTTCTACTTTCCTTTAGTCATTTTGTTTTTGTCTTGAAATATTCCTTAGTGTCTTGCCAGCTTATAATACATTTGGAAAGTTTTTTTTTTAATATTTTACTTAGTGTGCTTAGTTGTCTCCTACAGCTTGGTTCATCAGGGTATTTATCGCACATACTGTTGAATACAGAAATCTAATACATTATTTATTTTAAAAATTTTCTTTCTGTTTGTATTATATCTAAGTGAAGCATGTGTTAGTGTTCATTATATTTTTCCTGTAATATATATATATTTTTTGACAATAAAAGCCCAGTAGTTTTGTGTTTTTTTAAGAGATATTCTGCTTACCAGTGAAAGCATTTAGCCCATATTATAATCTTTGACTTTTTTTCCCTGTAGGTTACTCACATCTCCCTTCCGTGTCAAAGTCATTTTCCCTGGGGCACTTCCAAGGGGAATTTTTCACCTCTTTCATTACATGTTTGATGCTGAGAAACCCCAGAGCTATAAGCAGAAGCCTAGGGGCTCTTCTGCTACTTTTCTGTATAGAGTGATAACTGTTAAATCTTCAGACAAACTTTATATCATTTAAAAATTTTCTTTGTGAAGGTCACCTGCCCCTTCACTCCTTTTTCTCTGGGGGAGGGGGAGTGAGTTAGAGGGACTTTCTCTAAAATTTTAAATCAGAGAGGACTCTTGCTGTAACCAAACCAAAAGCAGCAGATGCTGGGCTAAAGGCATAAGGCGGGGTCGGGGGGAAGTGAAGAGTTTAAGTTACTGAATTTACACTCCACTCCAAGCTAGTTCTCCATTATGAATGCAGCAGTCCTCCCTTTACTCCCTCATTTCTGCTTCCAAATACAGGCTGAAGGCGTTACATTGTCCAGGACAGAGCTGCATTTTGTATCATAGAACATGCCCAGAAATCTTGCCATCTGTTAAATGACGGACTGTGAGGGAAAGGACTCCCATGAAGGACTGTCAGGGGCTGAGCTTTGTGAAGCTGAGCTTTCTTAAAAGGACCTGTGTAGGCTTCAGATATGTTTTACGGTTCGAATTGCAGCTAGACGAGAATAAACATAAAATCTGATTAAATTTAAAATTTAGAATATATTTGCTCTATTACTCTTTAGATATATCTATAAAATCTATATCCATTTCTTTGTATTTACCTGTTAAAAAGTAAAAAGATAGGCAGTTTTTTCTAACTACATATATGGGATGGGGGAGGTACTTTTACAGCCATTGATATGGGATTCTTTTCTTCAGAATAGGATGTCTACTATATTTAGGATTCTGTGTATATCTATTTTGGCTCCACTTTTTCAGGAAGGAGCTTTAACATTTATAGCATATTTACAAAAGTTCAGATACAGTTGTATTTTTTCCAGTATCTAGTATAATTTGCGGAGAAGGCAATGGCAACCCACTCCAGTACTCTTGCATGGAAAATCCCATGGACGGAGGAGCCTGGTAGGCTGCAGTCCATGGGGTCGCTAAGAGTCAGGCATGCCTGAGCGACTTCCCTTTCACTTTTCACTTTCATACATTGGAGAAGGAAATGGCAACCCACTCCAGTGTTCTTGCCTGGAGAATCCCAGGGACGGAGGAGCCTTAATGGGCTGCCGTCTATGGGGTCACACAGAGTCGAACATGACTGAAGCGACTTAGCAGCAGCAGCAGCAGTATAATTTGAGCATCCTCCTTCATTTTAAGGACTCAGGATCAAATGTTAATTTTCTTTGTAAACCATGTATTCAATATTTTTAAATATATGTAAACAGAACTAATGATAAGACTGAAGGACAGTGAAGTTAGGCAAAATGTGGCATCACATGATGGCCACATTTTAAATGTGATATTTTCCATTTTAAATGCTTCTAATAAAAGCTTTCAATTTGGTTTTTTAACTTCCTAGGGAATACAATAACTGTTGCTGATTTTTAATGTATTTTCATTTTTGGTCGTTTTTTTCTTCTGTAAACTTCATCCGCTGCCTTGCTGTCAAATTTTTTCAAAGCAAATCCCAGATAAAGTACAGCTTTGCATTTCTGTACCATAAAAAGAAAAGAAAAAACAGAGCTCACCAAAGTATGCAATTTAATTTTTCAATAAAATACAGGCCAGGATCATATAAAAGCCAGTCTTTCTTACTTTTTATGTTTAGATTCCTCTTGAGTAGCTCAGAAAATTTCACTCAAAAAATACTGAATATATATACAGTTGCAAAAGAAAATTAACCTTTTGACCTTGTGAGTCCTTAAAATGCAAGAGCACGCTCAAATTATACTCAATACTGGAAACATACAACTGTATCTGAATTTTTTGAATTTGTTATAACTGTCAATTTGTTGTTGTTTAGTCGCTAAGTCATGTCCAACTCTTTGTGACCCCGTGGACTATAGCCTCCAGACTCCTCTGTCCACGGGATTTCCCAGACAAAAATACTGGCATGGGTTGCCATTTTCCTTTCCAGGGGATCTTCCCAACCCAGGGATCAAACCCATGTCTTCTGCATTGGCAGGTATTGGCAGGCAGATTCTTCACCATTGAGCCACCAGGGAAGCCTTATAACTGTCAAAGTTCTTCCCAGAAAAGTGGAACTAAAATAGATATACATAGAGTCCTACTGTGAGCGAGATCTTAGTAAATGTGTTTTAGCAATAAAGTGCTTTTTTAATAAAATTATGCATATTTCTTTTGGGAACAGTGCTGTTTCAAACTTAGTGGGCGAAGTGTAAACATCTAAATGCACTGGGAAACAGAAAATTTGTGGGACTCACTTTATTACAATATTTGCTTTTAGCAGTGATCTGGGACTGAAACCACGTATCTCCAAGGTATTCCTATAAGTAGAATACTCTCCAACTTACCACTTGACCTTTAAAAAATCCCTATTTAGCAAAAATAAATACACATTAAACAACAACAACAACAAAAAATAATCTTCACTACACTAGGGAATTGGTTTAAACACACAGAATTGCCATCTCAGACGCACATTTAGTATTTGTTATTGTTTGTTATTAAAACCCTTGGATCTTAACTATAGAATATGGACCTCAGACCTATAAGTTTGTTCTTATGTTTCCTTCCTCTTATTTAGCCTTTGTCAATAATAAATGCTAAGCTATTAAAACTGTTGCCTTGTTGGTGATTGGCACCCCACTCCAGTATTCTTGCCTGGAAAAATCCCATGGACAGAGGAGCCTGGTAGGCTGCAGTCCATGGGGTCGCTAAGAGTCAGACACGACTGAGTGACTTCACTTTCACTTTTCACTTTCATGCATTGGAGAAGGAAATGCTAACCCACTCCAGTGTTCTTGCCTGGAGAATCCCAGGGACAGCGGAACCTGGTGGGCTGCCGTCTATGGGGTCATGCAGAGTCGGACACGACTGAAGCGACTTAGCAGCAGTCAACGTTAATGATCATATTTAATAATAAAACAATGTACATTCTTTATATTGCTTCACAGAACATATGTTTTAAAACTAAAGCCAGTAGTTACACTAATGAAATTTAATGTTGCTTCTGTATCTCTTCCAGAAGGAAGGGAGAACAGACACCATGAGATAATCTAATGTGATCAGAGGAAAGGAAAGAAGGTAAACTGGTAACTATTAGAGGGGCCCATAAACCCATTTCTTCTCTTTTCATAAGAACTCCAAGAGAACATTATTATTTCTAAATCTGTGGTCGATTATTTCAAGACTAGTTTTAACCTAAAGGATTAAAAACTCATTCAGTTTAGTTCAGTTGCACAGTCGTGTCCGACTCTTTGCGACCCCATGAATCGCAGCACGCCAGGCCTCCCTGTACAGACACAATAGAAATGTTAATATGATTAAGCAAGTCATGAAGGAACAACTTTGATAAGGAATATTTTAAGAACAGTTTTGATAAAAAGCTTTAAAATGTTGTCTGAACCTGCTTTCCCTTTCCTTGCCTCTCCCAGAAGTTGTGTCTTTTACATGGATACATTAATTCAGCAAATATAGTTGAGCACCATCCAAAGGCCAGGAGGCATTGTCAGGCTCTAGGGATCTACATATGAACCACAGAGTTGCAAATATCAGTCTGTGGGAGGCACAGACAAGAAAGCCGGTGTTTTCTCTAACTGAGCAATATACAAACCGTTATGGGCATGCGTTGGAGACTCAGAGAGATTGGGATACCCACAGTCTGCAGAAACCATTCTTCAACCTTTCCTCTTCCTCTCCTTACATTTTCTCAGTCCCCGCATATCCTTCTCAATCCCTTATTGTAGCATACTACACCAAAATGAACTCTGGGGTCAAGCTCCCTGCAATGGATTCTCAGTTCCCGTTGTTAGTTACTTTGTAGTCCTGGGAAGTCAGATAACCTCGTTGTCAGTTGTCTCATCTATAAAATGGGCATAGTAATAATAATAGTACATTTGTGATAGGATTATGAGAACTGAGAAAATACGTATAATATTTAGTGTAGTTCATAGCACATGATAAGTAGTCAACAAAAGTCTCTTTCATATAATTGCCTCCATGCTTGTCCCTCTAAGTGTTTTAAGAGGACATTGGCTCAATCTGTAAACCTTTAGATGTTTCTCTTCAAAATACTAATTCTGACAAAACACTTTTTGGCTATAAACTCCATGATAGCAGGGATCTTAAGGTTTTAAAATTATAAGTTTAAACCCTAATACAGATTGAGCATAAATAACAATTAGAAGAAGAAAGAAAGGAAGGGTTTAATTTATCGAAAACAGTAATAATAATGTCAACTTCTTGTCAGTAAGCAGTTAGTAATTCCTTAAATATATGAAAACAGGCGATAAATAAAGCATTAATGCCACTCATTAGCTGAAATCAAGGAGCTTTAATTTTCTTCAGCATTTCCATCTTCCCAGAAGCCCACCTGGACAAAAGATCCCCAGCTAGGAGAGAATGTGTGAACAGCATCCAACAAATAGGAAGTTAATTGAACTTCATTTAAAAGCACCTACCAAGAAGTATCATATCCGTGTCCTTTTATGAGAGTTTTCTCAAGGAGTAGTGCTTGGTAGCGCAGAGTGCCCAGACAGCGGTACATTTACTTGCCTTCCTGCTCTTCTGTGGCCGTATTACTCAGCCAGCACGCACTGTTTCTGGCACTAAACTAGGATTTGAAATAGGTTCTGCTATTGCAGACATGGTTTTCCTTGATTCCCCACCCCTTACTTTCTTTTCAAATATAATTTTATGGTCAGACAAACATTGTCTTCCTTTCTAGTGTTTTACCTGACTTTCTATAGGCAAGTTCTTTACAAAGTTTTGCCTGAGTTATTACATTCTAAAACTTTTCTTTTCGTTATTACTTATACCTTTAATAAATTCCATATATATGGCAGGAAAGAATTTCTGTTTCACACGGTGTGACAATTACTTATGGACAAATGACGGGGAAATACTCTATATCTCTTAGAAATATCTTATCAGGGCTCCTTTCAGAAAGTACTTCTCACCCTATCCCTAGTGAAGGCCTTGAAGTCAATATGAGTACTGATTTGAGTGTTTGCAAACCATTCTACAAAGACTAGGTTTAAGGAGGCAGAGGAGTGTATTTTTACTGGTAAGGAGCATCTAACTCTTGTTATGATTTCCACTTATAGTTGCTTGAGACCTTTGAGGCACCATTGGTTCACTGCTCTGCTTTTGCTACACTCCTTGCACTCCTGAGAGGTTTTCTCCAGAGTGTTCATTCTTTGAATATGAGTGTGACTTTTGGCAGACAGATTTCCAACGTGTATAATATTAATAAGCTGGTAGCAAATGGCAACCCACTCCAGGACTCTTGCCTGGAAAATTCCATGGACAGGGGAGGCTGGCAGGCTGCAGTCCATGGGGTCACAAAGAGTCAGACATGACTTGCAGAACAGCAACAGCAAGTGGATCTGAAATGAGGAAAGTCTAAGATGATCCCTGAGTCACCAACAATGGTGAGAACAATACTGAATATATGAAAGTGAAAGTGAAGTCGCTCATTCGTGTCCGACCCTCAGCGACCCTGTGGACTGCAGCCTTCCAGGCTCCTCCTTCCATTGGATTTTTCCAGGCAAGAGCACTGGAGTGGGGTGCCATTGCCTTCTTACCATAAAGGTACACTTTTTCTTCAAAGCCCGGATATACGTTCAGCTCTGTGGGCCAGACAGTCTCTGTTGTAACTTTCAGCTTGGCCATTGAAGCACAAAGCAGCCACAGTCCATACACAGATAAATGGTTGAGCCTGTGTCCCCGAATAGCTTTCTAGGAACCTGTCCATTTTCTGGACAAAGAGACATAGTTCAAGTCATGATTATAAGTTCATCAGGATCAGGTAGACCAGGAGGAGCTTTTACCCTAATCGTAATCATAGGTTTTGGGTTTTTTTTTTCCCCTTTCCCAAAATACCCACTTAACCCAGGACATGAAAGAGTTTACAGAAGCCAGTGGAGGATCTCAAGTAATCCAGATAAGCCCATGGCTTTCCAACCCCCATACGTCTGCCAGTGATGTGAAACTAGTGGTGTAAAGAATGGTATAAATTATCATTTTTGTTTTTTTCACTTTCTTAAATTGAAGTATAGCTGATATACAATGTTGTTAATTCCTGTTGTACAGCAAAGTGATTTGGTTATACATATATATACATTTATTTTTTAAGAGGGAATGGTGTAAATTCTTATATTTAATTCTCTTCTCCATTATCCGTTGTCTTGCAACCAATGTTATTAGTCTGGTTTTAGGGACAAACGTTAGAATACTTAACAAATGCAGCAAAAATAAGTGCTTCAGAAAGAGAAAGCCAAATTTGGTGACTATGCTGGCTGAGACAAGCCTCTGACTTCTGAACACTTTTAGATTTTGTCCCTCTGTTCAGTCCCTTTCTGAGATGTTTATTAACCCCAGATCTTACACATTTCCTATGCTTAATGCAAGCATGGAAATCTCTTCTGACAGTGTTGGACAGTTCCTTCAGCTCTGTTATGGGTAACAAGTGGGAGCTAGCATTTAATTTTAGAATACCAACTGCCCAGAGCAAAATGTGACATGATTAGTTTGTGTTCATTAAGTGCCCGTGGATGGAGCTGTGTCTGCTTGGGTTTGCCAAATAGCCTGAAGTAAGATTCCACAAAGAGCTTTTTCCTTTAAGTTTGTGCCTTCAGGGAGCCATCCAGGCCTTATTTTTAGAATCCATTTTTCCTGCTACATAGTTCCGGGCAGGATAGATCGGCTGGTGTTAATGAGCCTGTGGGTGTTTTGCCAGAATCACATGTGCATTTCTCGCCCCCTCCAGTTATTTTGCTTCTCAAAAATATGTGTCAGTGGTCAGGAGAAGGACTGGGAAAGCAGGCTTAGATAATTCCATGACAACACGTTTCTCCTTTTTCCTTCAATCTGAAATAATTTCCTTTCCTCTTCTCTTTTCCTATCTGCGGCCCCAAAGCTGCAATATTTACCCCTCTCTTCCTTTCTCCTAACTTATACTTTTGTTCATACTACCAAGCTTATCTTTTTCAAGTGCTACTTTGCCTCTCCTGGAAACAGGTTTAATTAAAAGAGAACAAATGTGGATTTCTTGTTTGTCACCACTTACAGTGCCCAGCCTTGCTCCTTCTCATCACAGCAAACGGGTTGAGAGAGTAGATTTTGAACATTGCCTCTGTTTCTAGTCACCTCCACCTTTATCTCTGCATCATCCTCTTCATTTCATGGAATTCCTCGTGGATACTTGAGGCTTCCCTGGTGGCTCAGACGGCAAAGAATCTGCCTGCAAGGTAGGAGACCAGGGTTCGATCCCTGGGTCAGGAAGATCTCCTCCTGGAGAAGGGAAAGGCTACCCGCTCCAGTATTCTTGCCTGGAGAATACCATGGACAGAGGAGTCTGGTGAGCTATATAGTCCATGAGGTCACAAAGATTTGGATTTGACTAACACTTTCACTTTCTTTTCATACTTACTTGCCTAGTTTTTTTTTTTTTTTTCTATCTAGAATTTGAACCTTTTCTGTATCACCTAGCATGTGCTTAGCAACCCTTTCCCACACCCTAGAATGTACTTTTCAGGTGGTGGTTTTAGTTGCTAAGTCATGTCCTGACTCTTGTGACCCCATGGACTGTAGCCTACCAGGCTCCTCTGTCCATAGGATTCTCCAGGCAAGAATACTGGAGTGGATTGTCATTTCCTTCTCCAACTTTTCAGGTATACCCTTGCTATTTTTTAAAAAATTATGTTTATTTATTTTCGATTGTGCTGGGTCTTCATTGCTGTGCGGGCTTTTCCCTAGTTGCAGTGTACAACCTTCTCGTTGAGGTGACTACTCTTGTTGGACGAAACAGGCTCTAGGATTTATGGATGTCAATAGTTGTGGTTTCCAGCTCTACAGGGCACAGGCTCAATAGATGTGGCTCACAGGCTTAGTTGTTCCACGGCATGTGGCATCTTCCTGGATCAGGGATCAAACCCATGTCTCCCACGCTGGCAGGCAGATTCCTTGCCACTGAGCCACCAGGGAAGCTCCCTCCTTTGCCCTTTCAAAAGCTGTATTAAATACCAACTAAATCTTAGATATTGGAATGGAGAGGTACAATTATTAATAATAGTAATAATTTTTATATTAACAACAGTAATAATTAGCTCTTATGGGCCAGGGCTACTCTAAATGCTTTAGATAAATTATTTTCTTCTTATGCAGCACACTATGTGATTATTATTATACTCTTTCTCCTATTTAATAAGGAAACTGAGGGTTCAGAAAAATTAAATTCTCCAAGGTCACTTTTTTTCTAGGGCTACAAATATGATATAATCCTTGTTCCTTAAGAATTTCATAGTCCAGTAGGATAGTGAAGTCAGGCATGCTTAAAAATACTTTTCATGTGAAACATAGTGCTAGAAATGCTAACCAGTGGTTCAAGAAAGGTGGCTGGGAGGACTGAAGGAATCAGAGGAGACTTTAAGGAGGGAGGTGGTATTCGTACTATCTCTCGAAGAGGTAGGACTCTTCAAGATATTAGGGGAGACTCCTGGGCTAAGGGTATAGTATAAGCAGAGGCTACAGGCATGAACTTGTGTTTGAGAAAAGTGGGGAGTTTGGTTTGCTTTGAGTACAGCATATATTTAGAGGGGCACTGAGAAATGTCGTTTTAGGTCACAAATCTAAGAACTTTGGACTTCAGTGTCCATTAGAAATGGAGAGATCTTAACAAGTTTTAGAAAAGGGATGACCGATCAGACCATGTATCAGTACACAAGCTCTGGATAAAGTGTGAGGGAACTGTAGTGTAACACTCTGCTCTTGATATTGTCAACAGGAAAAAAAAAAAGGCACAACCTAAAAGTTGAGAGTTATGTTTTACTCAGTAGATTCTCTGTGTACTTGAACCACAGGATACAGCATCTCAGATAACGGTGAGAACACTATTGTTCTGAAGCAGCAAGGGGGGGACCAGCATATATAGAATGTTTTGCAACCTAAGAACAGGTCGTCAGAACATCAAAATATCACTGTTAATTAAAGAAAATCAGATATCTCAAGTTAAGAAATTGGGTGTTTTTCTATGTATGGGAAGATGCAAGAGTCTGGGCTCACTGAAATCACTTGCTTGATGAATCCCATGGATAGAGGAGCATGGTGGGCTACAGTCCATAGGCTTGCACGGGGGTGGACACGACTGAAGCGACTTAGAACAGATACACAGGGGTAACCTATAGCATGTTTTCTAAAAGATTTAGTATTTTCTAGAGTGAAATTATGTATCATGAACTCCAGAGACCTTTTAACAGCTTGTGGAAGGTGGTGTTAGACCAAATTTTACTCTGTTCTCATTCATTTCATGCTTTGAAAACATTTTTAAAACTGAAATCATGTACCATTAATGTTTAAAGGATAAACATATTTATGGAAAGCATGAATATTTATAAGATGGATTTTAAGTTTGTGGGATTGATTTTTATTCTTGATAATGATATGTCCATCTCTCATACAGCAAGATACATGTTTCCTGTCTATACCATCAACATAGAATGGGTTATATTTTAAAAGGAAACTTACTAGACAGCCTCTTCTGACAAATTTGGGCTTCTTATAGCCCCCCCAAATCCTAGAGCCTTTGAATTTTGTGAAACATAACCGAGTGTCTTCCATATTCTCCTGGGAATGGGGCGGTTAAGGGCCTTATTTATGATTTTGTGTTTAGCAGTGTTACAGAAAAATTGTAACAGTTAAACTAGCTGAGCAGATTTTGCTCAAGGCTATTGCAACAGGGGAAAGATGACATTCAACTCTGAAACAAAGCGGGGTAAGGGGCAGTTTTCGGTGCTGAGTAAGAGCTGGGATGAGCTAGAGGGAAAACACTAGAGGATGTTGGTAGGTGCCTTGGTCAATGTGATTAAGCAGTCTATATTTGCTAATGGGTGCTAATTCAACGTTAGGCTGCTTCCCCTCCCACAGAAACTGGGAAATAGGGGTGCTATGCTTTGATGATTGCATTTCAAAGGAATGGCTTCTAGGTCCTTGAGAAAGACATTCCTGAGTTGTAAAACTGGCAAGAGGCTGAGAGAAGGTTTACCTCTGGTAGGGGCAAGAAAGAGTTTACAATTGCAATTTTTCTGAGGTAAATGCTCTAAGGAAAAGGATGTTGAATTCTATCCTCTTGAAGAAACCTGTCTAAAGTTTTGTCAAGCTGAGAGGAATGTTAAGGCTGGTTTGGTCAGCATCTTACAGACACTGCACCCACGAGGTGCAGAACTCTCAGTCATTTCTAAAGAAGGCAGATTGGAATACTACAGAATCATTTAGTTTTAGAGGAAAATAGGAGTGCTATTGTACTTAATAGTCTTAGCCATATAATTTATGGAAGTGGATTTATCTTCCTCATCTTCCTCACATTGCTTAAAGTCATTTGCTGGAGTTGAAATTCTTCTTGCCGGGGACTGACAGCCTCCCAGTTTGAAGAGTTCTCCAGGCCCTGGAGAATCTAGCAAGATGAAATCTGTGAGCTGGATGGCCTCAGGCAGTGATTGAGCTCTGAATTCCTGTAACTTGCATTTCAGAGACTCTAGAGTTCAGAGAAGCCTCACAAAGGCAAACAATGGAGATGGAAAGTCAGAAATTTACAAAAAAAAATCTTAGATTGTATTTGCTAGCAGAAATTATTTGACTATCTTGTATTTATTATCAGATTGCTTGACTTCTCTTGCCTTAGCTTCTTAACTTTATTTCTTTACTTTTAATAAAATTAGAAAAATAATAATGATAATAATAAAAATAGAATTTACTTTTTAGAGTTATTATAAGGATAAATGCAATCATATGAATATAAAATAGACTACAGGACTTAGAGTAAAAGCCCTTACCTCTTTCCTACCATCAGGGGAGTGTGTAATTTCCTGGGTTCTGTCTCATCACAACAAAAATTTGAAGTGACGGACGTTAGAGCCCTTGGCATGTCACAGCTCTTGGACAGACCATGTTATACTCGGACAGATCAGTGTTACAGCTCAGTTTTATTTAAAAAATAGAGGAAAATACATCCTTGAGGTGTGAGGGCATGCCAACCCAAAAGACGTGAAGAGAAGAGAGAGAGAGTGTGTGCATGCGTGCACACTCATGCAGGGGGGAGAGACCCCCAGCTCTTTGGCTCCTCTTTTTATGTTTTTTCCTCCCCCCGCCTGCCCGGTGGAAATCGTGCCAGCCAGGAGTGCTGCTCGTCCACCTGAGGTCCTCACTCCGGTCCTCGGACCGTCCTTTATTCTATTTTTGCAGGCTTTGCCCTTCCCTGCCTTTTAGCCACCACCATTCTGGACTCCTTTTTCCTATTCTAACTACCTAACACTACCTTGTTATTATCTCTTGGATTTTGATATTTCTTCTTCCATTAGACTTTGTCTCCTTCATCTCCTTCTCAAGTTATGTCTTATAGGCCAGTAGTCCTGAAATCAAGCTGTTTATTAAGATCATATACAGATTCCCAGCTGGCTAGCCCTATAATATGTAAAGAATAACAAATTATTCATGTTATAGAAAAAAAGAAGGAGGTTTAAAGCAAGGAGAGGTGGCATCGGAGGTGTGAGATCCTATGTGATATGCTCTTTTAGACTTCAATCTCTGGGTGATGGAGCTATGGGTAGAGTTTAATATGGAATATGAGGCACATAGGGTATGAAGCAGAGGCTGGTGTCACTTCTGTTACCCAACTCAGGTTTGGCCACTCGCTGCTCAGAAGCCCATAATTTGAAAGGCAAATGTCAACAGAAAGGAGAAGTACTTTAATCCTGCTGCAGCTAAGTCACTTCAGTTGTGTCCGACTCTGTGCGACCCCATAGACGGCAGCCCACCAGGCTCCTCGTCCCTGGGAGTCTCCAGGCAAGAACACTGGAGTGGGTTGCCATTTCCCTCTCCAGTGCATGAAAGTGAAAAGTGAAAGTGAAGTCACTCGGTCGTGTCCGACTCTTCGAGACCCCATGGAGTACAGCCTACCAGGCTCCTCCATCCATGGGATTTTCCAGGCAAGAATACTGAAGTGGGGCGCCAGTGCCTTCTCCGACTTTAGTCCTAAAAGCTAGAAATCTGGAAAGAAGGTAGACTCATGTCTAGAGACCAAGATTCTGCTCGGTTTTAAAAGGGAAAGTGGGGGTGGGGAACATTCTCAGTGGATCATCAAAGCAAGAGGTTGGGTTCTGCATCATTCTTCATTTGTGCAGGCAGGCTGATTCTTCAGGCAGTATCTTGTGCACGTGATCTGTTTGCAGTATTGCTAAGCACGTAGAGAGCTAGTCATTCTTGAACTCCTTAATTTTCCTGTCTGTCTAGGAAAAGAATCAGCAGGTTAATTAGATTTGATTCAAAGTTAGAGGGGAGCAGAAATGGATAAAAAAGAGGGGCAGAAGAGCTGCTTTCAATTCCCCACTGCCAAACATTATTCCATTTCTGTTAGTTTAGGGATGAAGGTGCATCTTCTATAACTAAGATGCAGGGTATAATATTCAGAGTGGAAAATGTCAACATGGGTCTGTAGCATCTCTTTGCTGACAATTTTAGTTACCCTCTTACATATACAGGCAGAGCAAATTACAATTATTTTGATGCCCCAAAGGATACAGATTATTATGAGCAATAATGTTAGTCCCAGTCGCTCAAGGCCAAAGATTCACTATTACTCAGGATGGAGGAGCTTATGTCATTTCCTCTGGTGGCAGTTATAGTATCTGTAAAATAATTAATGTGCATCAGACACTGAGTCTGTGACTCTGTCTTAATCATTAGCTGCTTGAGACTGCTCTTTTGTGGCTTGGGAAAGCCTGGGAGACTTCAACTTTTCTATAAAATACAGCCAGGGGATGTTGAGGGGTTTTGTACTTGGCCAGGGTGAGAAGTGCTACGAAGTTCTTCTCAGTTCCACTTGTAGGTATCTGGGTTGGTGCCAGGCATATGGTAGCTTCACGGAAGGTATTTTTGAATGAATGGAATAGGATTCAGTCATTAAAAGGAGTGAGAAATAAGGTATATCTCCATGTGCTGATATAGAAAGATGTCCAAGATCACTCTTAGGTGAAAAGAGTAATTTTAGTCTAGTATGTGTGGCACCTTGCCATTCATGTTTGAAAAAATATAGGTATGTTTGTGTATGTGTGTGACAGGAGCATGGGTAGGTGGGAAGACGTATAAAACCTAAAAATAATTCAAAAGAAACTTTTAAAATATATTCTAGTAATTTGTAGCTGCCTTTTGGGAATGGAATCGGAGAATTGGGGCGTTTACTCTCTTTCATACACTCTGCACTATTTGAGTTTCTTCCTGAATTGTATGTACTACTTTTGTGATGATGATGAGGATGATAGTGAATGACAGTGAACTGAAGTTTAAGTGGCTCAGTCGTGTCTGACTCTTTACAACCCCCTGGACTATACCGTTCATGGAATTCTCCAGGCCAGAATACTGGAGTGGATAGCCTTTCCCTTCTCCAGAGGATCTTCCCAACCCAGGGATCAAACCCAGGTCTCCCACATTGCAGGCGGATTCTTTACTAGCTGAGCCAGGAGGGAAGCCCAAAAATACTGGAGTGGGTAGCCTAACCCTCCTCCAGCAGATCTTCCTGACCGAGGAATCGAACCGGGACCTTTTGCTTTGCAGGAGGAGCTATCAGGGAAACCCCCGCTAATTCAAATGTGTAGACAGATTTGAGGAATCCTAAAGTCTAGCCTACTTAAATATAACATTCCGATTATGGCAGTATTGGAGCCAAGAGTAAGAGAGGGTGGATGTAGCTTTTTCTTACTACTCGTATCCATGTTGTTTCTTATAATCTTCACCTTACTTGTAGTTAGTACTTCAGTTAATGTAACATCATATAGCTTACTATATTATGGTATGAATTTGATTAATTGTGTACTCCATTTTTGATCAATGAAAAGTGTTAGTTTGAATATTTGCCTTCTAGTGCCAGGCTCTGTGCTGCCTAATAGCCATAATAATGATAAAGGCACAGTCCCTGCTCTAAAGAACTGAGTCTAGAAAGGCAGACATGAAAACAAGATATAGGATTATAGAGAACAGAAATGCTAGGCAAGCACAGAGGAAGAGAGAATTGCATTGAGCACTGTGGAACATAATAGGATTTCATGAAACAAACTCAAGAAATTACATTCCACAGAGAGGAACAAGTATATACAAACTCAGCAGTAAAAGATAAAATATGGCATATTTGGGAATCCACAAGCAGAGTGTCAGTCAGGGAAAACAGGAGATGCAGTAAGCCTGGAGGCCAAGATTTGAAAGACCATTTGTACCAATTCAAGAATTGTTGCTTTCTCTGTCAGCAGTTGGTAGATATCTGATAATTTTAACACAAATATACACAGACACATGCACATACATATATGTGTGTGTGTTTCAATATATACCATATATGTGTGACTAGATTTTTGTGTTGGAAAGACTGCTTCTGCAACATGGGTGATAGATTCAAGAGAGGAGATTGGATGGGCCAGTTTTATACACAGTTTCTGAGTCAGTGGTTATGAAGCAAAGGAAGAGGAGATAGGTGAGGAGATAGTCAAGATGATCAATTGGCAGGATTTGCTACCTGATTAAAGATGAGGAAAGAAGTCAAAGTTGGCTTAGATATCTGACTCAGTGACCAGATGGATCTGAGTTGTAAAGTCATCAGAGGAAAACTGAAAATATTACAGTTTAGGTTTTCTTGACACGTAGGTGGGGATTGAAAAAGAGAAACAGTGGGTAGAATCGGTTAATATGAGTAGAGAATAGGGGAAGAAGTTGCTAAAGTAGCCTTACATAGATCCTGGAAATGTTTTCTGTCTGAAGAAGACATGGATATAGGTTATAGGAATTTACAGGCAATCTCTTTAGGATGAAGTCTTCAGAATGCCACAGCTGTGGCATTTTTGTTTGTTTGTTTTTTTCTGGGAATGGACTATTTTGCACAAGATTCAGATACCTTAGAGTTTAACTGAAATCACACAGGGATAGAATTAGTAATTCAGTAATAGCAGAGATTGGAGTGGTATTTATTGAGAAATCCATCAAGTTAATTTGGAAGATACTCACTGTAAAGTGATGGATTGATTATGCATGCTTATTGTTGCTACTTCTTGAAGTCCTAATCAACAAACAGAAGAGCTGTATATAGAGGAAAAAAGGCTACAGAATGAGGAAGAAGGCTAGAGTAACACAATTTTGGAAGCTCAAAAAGGTAAATGACTTTTAGCAGGAAAGTGAAAAGCTCAGGTGAAGACCAGTTGATTCTATCACCCAACAAAGACACAGCATTGGAAGAAACAAGTACTTCTTGTTAATGTAGGAATATTTATCTAAAAACCTGAATTAGAGGCAGATAGACTCTGTCATCCTCATATGATATCAGAAATAAGCAGTTTAAAAGAAGATTCAAAAGATGAGATCAGAAATACATTTACATGATATAGAGCAAAAAGACAGAAACTGGAAAATGGAGGGAAAATAGGTAAGGAAATCAGTGACTCCATCTAGAATCTCAAATAATGCAAAAAACAACAAAAGGTTGAGAAGGAAAGAACAAAGAAAATGGAAGGAAGAGCTCTATCAGAGACAATTCATAAATATTTCTCAGATATAAGCAATATATATTTCTAGATTTAAAAGGCCCTATGTCTATTAAATAAATTGAAATTTTAATTAAAAATATATCCACAAAGAAAACTCCAGACTATTATTAGTGAATACCAAATATTTAAGAAAAAAAAATACCAATTGTACTTAAAATTTTCCAGAAAATAGAAAAAAAAAAATGAAGATTTCTCATCCAGAAGGCCATTATTAACCTTGTATACAACTCCCCCAATAAAAGACATCGCAGAAAGAAAAAATGCAGAATAATATGCTTCATGAACATAGATGAGAACATAGTTAAAATTTTAGCCAGTTGGGTCCAGCAATACAACATATCATGTCCAAGCAGGATTCATCCCAAGAAAGCCAAAAAGTTTGGCTTAATTAACATCTAAAAATCAGCACGTTTAGCTGACTGTTTTAGTAGCATAAAAACCAAAAAGCTTTATTGTTTCCTCATTAGACTCAGTAAAGCATTTGAGAAAATATAGCATCCACTAAAGGAAAGAATTCTCAGAAAATTTCAAGAATTTTCTCAACCTGATTTAACACCTATGAAACTTGCAGATGATTCTTAATGGTGAATACGTTCCTTCTGAGATTAGGAACAAGATCAGAATGTTCTCTCAGCACTTTTGGTAAACAATTTGTGATAGAGCTTCTAGCTTATGCAACAGGAAGCAAGAATAAATAAAAATTATGGAAAATCACCTTTATTCACAGATGATGTTATCATCAATGTGGGCAATCCTGAGGAATCAACAAAATAGCTACTAGAATTAATAGAAGTCAGAGATTGAGTTTAGCCAGAAACAAGGTCAATTCACAAAAATCAACTTTATTTTTGCACTAGCAATAGTCAAGTATTGATATTTAAAAACTATCATTTACAGAAGTGTCAAAAATGTGAAATAGTTAAGGATCGATTTAACAAAAGATGTATAAGAAGTGTGTATACTGAAAAAAAGATGTAGACTGAAAACCACTATATATCACTGAGAAAATCTGTTAGTAAGAGAAATAGAGAGATGTACTATATTTATGTGTAAGATGAGCCGATAACACTAGGATGCCAGTTCTTTCCAAACTGATCTAAAGTTTCAGTGATATACCAATGAAAACTTCACCTAGATATTTTGTAGAAATTGAGAAGCTAATTCTCAAATTTACATGAAAATTTAGAACACCTTAAGAATAGCCAAAACAATCATAAAAAAGGAAAAAATTTTTAGAAGTTAGACTACTTTATTTCACAACTCACCATAATTAAAGCAGTGTGTTACTGGATTTAAAGTTAGGCTTCCCAGGTGGCTCAGGTGGTAAAGAATCTGCCTGCAATGCAGGAGAGCCAGGTTTGATCCCTGAGTTGGGAATTCCCTTGGAGAAGGGAATGCCTACCCACTCCAGTATTCTTGCCTAGAGAGAATGGACAGAGGAGCCTGGTTGGCTACAGTCCATGGTGTCACAAAGAATCTGACATGACTAAGCGACTGATACTCTCACACTTTCATTTTCACATACAAGATCAATATAATAGAACTGAAAGGCAAGGAAGAGAAATAGACTCACATATATATTGGTAAACAGCTGGCAAAGGCACTAAGTCAGTTCAGAGAGGAAAGGATTATCTTCTCAGTAAATGGTGCTAAAATAATCTGATAGTCATGTGCACTAAGTGAACTCTGGGTTGTACATTATATACAAGATGAAGTTTTAAGTGGATCATACACTTAATTGTAAGAATTAACACTGTGAAACTTATAGAAGGAAACAGAAAAATCTTGGTGACACTGAGTTTGGCAAAATTTGATAACTAGGACACAAAAAGTACAATCTATAAAATAAAACAGTCAATTATTTATGTATGCATGTCAAAAATGATACTTCTACAGAAGTGAAAAAGGAATATATAGACTGAGACAAATATTTGTACATTATGGAAAAGACAAGCCACGTGTAACTAGAACTCCACTCCTAGTATTTAACAATAAAACAAAAAAACACACTTTTTAAATTGGCACAAAATTTGAAAAATGTTACCAAAGGATATATATGGGTAGTAAATGAAAACACAAAAAGTTGCTCAACACCATTTGTCATTAAGAAAATGCAAATTTCAACTCCTGATACAATGTAAGTTGCCACTGCAAATCCTCTAGAATGGCTATTTTTTAAAAAATGAATTATACATAAGTACTGGTGAAGATATGAAGTAATGGAACTCTTCTGCACTGCTGATGAAGTGGAGTCGCTCAGTTGTGTCCGACTCTTTGAGACCCCATGAACTGTAGTCTACCAGGCTTCTCTGTCCATGGGATTTTCCAGGCAAGAGTACTGGAGTGGGTTGCTATATCCTTCTCCAGGGGATCTTCCTGACCCAGGGATCTAACCCAGGTCTCCTGCATTGCAGGCA
Organism: Capricornis sumatraensis; assembly: GCF_032405125.1. Lineage (NCBI taxonomy): Eukaryota > Metazoa > Chordata > Mammalia > Artiodactyla > Bovidae > Capricornis > Capricornis sumatraensis. Next base: position 8,073,529 of record NC_091091.1, on the reverse strand, counting down.
GATAAAGCAAAATGGCACAGCCACTTTGGGACGTTTCCCAAAGGAAGGATAGTTCCTTAAGATGTTAAGTATGTTACCACCACACTGCCTCAGCACTTTAACCTGAGTCATTCACCTAACAGAAACCAAAGCATATGTCACACAGACTTGAATGTGATTTTCATTGCAGCTTTATTTGTGATAGCCAAAATGGAAACAAGCCAAATAGCCAGTGACTAATGCGTCTAATGGATAGACGCATTGTAATATATCTATCATTCAGTAATGAATGGGGACAGACAATACCTTGGATGAATCTCAAGCACATTATGCTGAATAAGAGAATAAGAGAAGCAAAAATGAGTACATACTCTATGATTCTATTCATATAATATATACTAGAAAATACACAGTAACTTACAGGAACAGAAAACAAAGGAGTGGTTATCTAAGGAGGGATGGAAGAGAGAGATAATAAAGTCAACCCGAGAGAACTTCCTGAAATGATAAACATATTTATCATCTTTATTGTGGTGATAGCATCATGAATGTGCTAGTAGTAAAGAACTCACCTGCCAATGCAGGAGATGTGAGAGACACAGGTTCGATCCCTCAGTTGGGAAGATCCTCTGAGAGAGAGCATGGCAACCCACTCAGTATCCTTGCCCTGGAGAATCCCATAAACAGAAGAGCCTGGCGGGCTACAGTCCATAGGTTCACACAGAGTCAGACACTGGAATGACTTAGCACACACACGGACGTGACTGAGCAACTAATGAAGTCCATAAATAATGTATAGAAATATATTATAGAATAAATAGCAGAAAGCTGTTGATCATTATTACTGTAAGGAGGCAAGAAGTTGAGGTCACAAGAAGTGGGTTTTTTCTTTATCAGACTTTTGTACCTTTTAAACTATGAAAAAGCAATTTTGATTTATTAAAATAAATGAAGGGACGGTGTGTAAGGGACAGTGTCCCAAAGAAAAAAGCTGCATATAGTAGATGGTAAGAGTTGGACACGACTGAGCGACTGAACTGAACTGAAGATTTGATCACTGGAACACATTAGTTAAATAAAACAAAATCAGTATTTCTTTAACAACTCATTACCGAAGAGGTGAAGGTAACAAAATTACCCTTTCCCCATTTCATCTGTCCACTTGATATGAAAAGAAGTGAAGTATTGATTCAGGCTTCGATATTGATGAAGCATGCTAAGTGAAAGAAGCCAGCACGAAAGGCCACATGTTACATGATTCCATTTATATGACATATCCAGGATAAGAAAACCCGTAGAGACAGAAAGAACGCTGCTGGTCACCAGAGACTCACAGAAGACAGAATGGAGAATGAATTCCGATGGGTGTGGAGGCTTTTGCTGAGGTGGTGAAGATGTTCTTGAAGGAGATAGTGGGATGGTTGCTCAACTCTGAATTTACTGAAAGCCACTGAATTGTACACTTTAAAAGCATGACTGTTATGGTGTATTAATTAGATTTCAATTAAGAAATATTTTGAGACTGTTCAGGTCAGGTTAGGTGAGTAAGAGAAGACAGCTAAACCTACAACTCAATCCCACCTGTAACTCAACCTATAACTGCACTTGAGGAAGAAAGCAGTTACTGTGGTCTGCATTTTTCCAGCTGGCTGGCTGTGTGCCTCCAGATCACCTAGGTAATCTTCAAGTGTGTTATTCTAGGTGCACACCTCATGGATGATGGTGGCTGTAACCACAAGCATCCAGTGAAAGGGTTTTGCAAAACTCAATTCGGAGTGCTGTGGTGTGTGTATATGGGCTGAGGGAAAGAGGGAGAAACGAATGTGTGGTTCATTTTCGGTGAGTTGGCACACATTTTGTATACCAAAAGGCGTGCATCCCTGTGAGTGCACATATAGATCATAGATACTGCTGCAGCCTCTGAATCTTTCAAGATAAAGCTCGGGTGTGTGTTTTTATAAACACCATGTTTTATTTCTCGTACACAACTGAAGAGGAAAACAACTCTTGAAACCATCCAGAAAATTAAAATTGCATCTCTTTTCTACCTTAACCTTGTCTAGGTGCATAGATATAAACAATTGAGGGAATGGGATGAGGAGAAAGCAATAATTCAATCTGTATGCTGCAAGTCTATGATGGTAACTTTCTGCTTTGCAACACATGGCCCTTAAGCTGATTTTTTAAACTAGGTTGACATTAAACAACACCAAAGCATTGGTTTTGCCAAATTGGACATTTTTAAGCTGAAACTCTGATATCTTCACCTTTCATTACCAAAAGGTAACCATGTTTTTACTTTTCTTGCTGAGGGTTATTATTCCTAGCATGACAGCTGGAGATTGTCCACAGAACACTCAGGTCACACAGACCATGGTGAGGTTTCCATGTTCTTATAATTAAGAGTTCTGTAAGATTTTTACTTTCCTACCTTTCAGATGTGCATGGGGCATATTTTCACATCTTATTATGTTCAGCATACATGTTTTGAGAACAGAACCCTACAAGCCTGAGAGTCTTTAATCTGCAACAAGCTCTGTGTCTCTCATGTACTATACTCAAAGTTAAACCAACTGATTACATTTCCATAAGTTTCTTTTCCTTGGCCTTCCTCCTCTGAAGATAGACCATTTTTTAAAAACATTTATCATCACCTCCACTTCAGGGTACCCCTTTAAGCATAATGTCTAGAAGGGAAGGAAAATGTTATACATTATACATAGAATGTATACATAGAACTTGTGCCTATGGTTTACAGTGGGCTCCTTGTAATCCTGTACCTGTGTTAAATAGATCCCAGATGTATTGTTCCAACGTTTAGTTTATTTTTGCCCTAAGGTATGTTTTCTTCTGCAAAGTTTGAGTGCCTTCTCAGAATTGGGTTTGATATTTTAAACATTAACGACTAGTTACAGAATTTGACACTATATAAACCCACATCACTATCCATGATTCCAGAATATTAGTGCAGTATAACTTCCTTATGCTTGGTAGGGGCTTCTTAGAAATGAGTGTTAAAATATGACATAAACATTTGAAGCAATTTCTATTTAATCTGTCTTGTTTTAAAACTTGCTATACAGATTAAAGAGCTTCCCTGGTGACTCATTGGTAAAGAGTCTTCCTGCCAATGCAGGAGTCTCAGGTTCAATCCCTAGGTTGGAAAGATCCCTCAGAGAAGGAAAAGGCAACCCACTCCAGTATTCTTGCCTGGAAAATCCCATGGACAGAGGATTCTGGCGGGCTACAGTCCATGGGGTCATGAAAGTGTCAAACAGAATTTAGTGACTAAACAACAACATACCAATTAAAATTTCCAGGTTAAAAAATAAATAGAATTGTATACAGGACCCTTGCTATTTGCAAGGCCATGACTTGAAACCTTCATGAATCCTACAGATCACGACTGCTGGTAAGAATAGAACACTTATAAAGCTTGTTTAAACAGTGTGGTCTGTGATCCAAGGTGATGTCTCTTGTTTTCCACTGGACTGCTAACATTGCTCTAGAAATTTATACCCCTGCGTATTATCTCGTGTTCTTCAGAGAAATCAGAAAGCTTGATGCATCAGTATCTTAAAGTAGAAGAGCTCTTCCATGGCTGGTCATCAACATACTAGACCTCTTTTTTATTTATTTTTTTACCTTGCATTTAAATGTTTGCAAATACCAGATTTTCTTCCCAGTATAGTCTGACTACATCTTATCTGATCTTTTGTTTAGACTGATAGTCCTCCTTTCCACTAACATCACAATAAACATGAAAGAAAAGTACTATTAGAAATGGAATAGCTTCTAAAGCCCCCTAGAGAAGGCTTCTTAGAGAAAGCAACAGTTGAGCCATGCCTTCAAAAACATGCCCATTTCCTGTGTCAAAATAGAGTAAAATCCAAGAATATCACAGTCCATGTGCTTTACTGGAAAGAAGGTTCCTTATGAGTCTTAAGTCTGAACCTGGTACTCTAGTGTTAGGGTGCTTAGCTGCGGCTGAACACTGAAGTTACTCGGAGAACTTTAATGAGGACTCGTCATAGCTCTAGGGGGTCTAATTTAATATTTTTGGGATAATGCTAGGTATCAGGACTCTTAAAACCTCCCTGGTGATGTTAATGAACAGCTAAAGTTAGAAGCTATACGGCTCACTCAGTTATGGTTTTCCATCCTTTAGGTGATTAGAAACAGGATATCTAACTTTCTGCTAGACACATGGGCAGGATGTATCCTCAGGCATCTTTCCTGCAAGAAATTATTCCAGATTAAACCTACTCTTCCTGCTATATTTACTCGTCATCTACTGAATTACATTCGTTTTTGAGGAATTCATGTTTGTTCAGAAAAATACTTGAGAAGCTATGTGTGTCTGGCTCCAAGTCTTTCTGAATTTTTGTCCTGACCCCATATTGTTCCTTTGTTTAAATTCCGCCAGTAGTTTCTATCATCCCTGAAATAAAGTCGAAGACGTCATATCACCAAAGGCCACCTTTGTACCCCTCAAGCCTCAGGTTCTGCCTCTTGCTGTGTAAACTTGGGCTGTGGTACTGCTGAGAAGTTAGTTATTCTCTGTGCAAACCCTGCTGTTTTATGCTCCTAAGCATTTGCCCTTCTTTTCTTCTATCCCAACAGTTCCCCTGTCATCTGGCAAGTTCTTATTCATACATCAAGGTGCAGATCAGCCACTAACTTTTCTGGGAGTCATTCTCTGCACCCCATGCCACCAACCTTTCATGCTGTAATACATCTTGCAAAGCAATTCTATATTATTTTGAAATGATACAATCTCATGGTTTCACTTCTGCCCCCGTCTGCACTGCAGACTCTTACAAGGCATGTCTAATTTATCTCCCAGTGTATGCCCGTCTCCTAGTGCGGTGTTTGAACCACTCATTTGTTTACTGAAATGGTACTGATTTGGAGCTTGGCAGATTAAGATGCTGCTGCTGCTGCTGCTGCTGCTGCTGCTGCTAAGTTGCTTCAGTCGTGTCCAGCTCACTGTGACCCCATAGACAGCAGCCCACCAGGCTCCCCCGTCCCTGGGATTCTCCAGGCAAGAACACTGGAGTGGGTTGCCATTTCCTTCTCCAGTGCATGAAAGTGAAAAGCAAAAGTGAAGTCGCTCAGTCGTGTCTGACTAGTAGCGACCCCATAGACTGCAGCCCACCAGGCTCCCCCGTCCATGGGATTTTCCAGGCAAAAGTACTGGAGTGGGGTGCCATCGCCTTCTCTGAAGATGCTGCTTGTAATATGATACTTAAGGTACAGAGAAGTCAGATCTAATAGTTTGGCAGAAAAGGAAAAAAAAAAAAGAAAAGAAACGAGATCTACTAAAGGTCAGTCATTGAGTGGAAGCAGGTGGGTTGACTGTGTAAAATCACCTGACCTGCATGCCTTAGCTATCCCACAGGACTAGGCTGTGGCTTAGGACATTAACTGATGTGAATAATGATGGGCCCAGGTCAGTCAGAAAAGGTTAACTAGATCCCAGAGATGTTGTTTAAAAAGTAAAATGAATATTACAGTATAAATGCATTTTAACCAACTCTGTTAAAATAAAGGATTACATGGCAATTCTGTTTATGGGGCCAAATGCATCCAATAATACAGATACAAAGCTATTGCCTGTGAATTTCTTGTCCAAATACACAGGTTTGGAAATAAACTTGTTCCCATTTTTGGTTGCTCATAAACTCCCAAATACCTGTAAGAAACAACTCTGTGTTTCACCAAAAGCATTCAGGGAATAAAATAGCTCAGGCAGGTGCTAAGCATTGTAGCTGCTACAGAATTACTTTGCAAATTGACTAAATATTTCTAGTTTTGCCCTCATCTGAAAAATGGAGTTTTTACTAACTATCCAAAGGACTCCTTGTAATGATCCAAGTTAGTATATATGAAAGTTCTTTGTAAATTGTAAAGTATGTGTTAGTAAAATTAATTTGTGAATGGTTTTGCAAAGCTGAATGACAGAGTACTCTCTGTCAAAGGTATCTGTGTTTTAAAAATAATGCAAAACAAGCAGTACTTCAGTGTAAATTTAAGTTAATTCAGTTTAACAATTATTTTTTTTTTGAGCCCTTTCTTAGCAAAAGGCTTTGTGGTGGCTATAGTCGAAGAAGGAAGATAAAAAATAGGTGGATTCTGTCTGAAGAGTCGGACACGGCTGAGCACCTAAGCACAGCACCTTCTCATTTGGGGAGAAGCATGTGTGCGAAGACGCTTCAGTCGTGTCCAGCTCTTTGCAACCCCATGGACTGTAGCCTGCCAGGCAAAAATGGGTTGCCATGCCCTTCTCCAGGGGATCTTCCTGATCCAGGGAGTGAACCTATGTCTCCTCCAGCTCCTGAATTGCAGGCAGATTCTTTACTGCTAAGCCACCAGGGAAACCCTTTGGCAATAAGACAGACACATAAATACTGAACAAAAATAAAAGGTAAAAAGTTAGAGGGTGCACTTTTAAGATGCAAATGAAGAAGGCCTTTCTATTTTGAGAATCAAGGGAGAAGCTTATCAGCAGTGGAGGTTTTATAAGTAGAGACGATGATGAAAGAGCATTCCAGGCTGAGGGGCAATAGCAGATGCTATGCATACAAGTGAAAAGAGATCTGGAAGACAGCTAAGGCCCTGGGATGACTGGAGTAGAGAGGGACAGAGGAGGTATTTCAACCAGCACCAGATTCCAGAGGGGTTTAAATGCCACAACAAGGAGCTTAAATGTTAATGCCATTGAGAAGCTTGAAGCAGTCAAGTTTTTGAACCTGAGTTTGGTAGGATTATAGCAGTGTTCTAGGAGTCAGTTTCTAATGAGAGACTTGAGTACACTGCCATGAAGTTCAGGACTTCAAGTTCTCCATTTGTGTTTGAGTAGTCTTCCTAGGATTCCTACTACCAATGTGATTTTTTTTTTTTTTCCCTTTCTTTTTTGAATTAAGGAAAATTGTCTGTAAAATTAACAGGAAGTCAGACTGTAAGTTTGGGCTTTCTAAAGCAAACTTGGATTCACATTCTGCCTCTAAAGTTTACTTACTGGGTGATTTTGGAAAAATCATTCAGCCTGTCCAAGTTTCCATTTCGTTGTAGGAAAATGGAAATTATAAAACCTCAGTGAGTCATTGTCCTAATTGAGATTTCCTTCACACATTGTCTGGCATGTAGCAAGTCCTAAATTAATAGTAGCTATTATTTTTTATGATGTGAGTTAATACTGGAGTATAGAAGTAAGTTTTTATAGTTATAAAATTTTGAATCATGTTGTGATCTGGAGAATTAGCAGAATTGCAACCAATCATTTCTTTTAAAAACAATTCCTTTCTCTCCATTGCAGAGGAAAATAGGAAAATAAACATGCTGGAAGGCAGCCTCAACCACTGTGGTCTCATGTAAATGCAAATAAGCTAACCATCAGGGTTTCCACAGTAACCAAATTCTGTAAATCTGTGCTCAGGACACCGGTTGCATTAGACATGCTTCCATGAAGTCGGTAAAAGCCCTCTGAGTGTTAAGATGGCAGAAGTCCTGGTTCTTCTTTATAATAGTGAGTGTCTGCAGAGATACTGTGATGCACCCTGTGGGTACAGGACCCTGAAGGTAGGAGTAAGTAGCAAGTCATTGTGGAGATCACAGGATGGCGGGCTCTGCTGAATTGTATCATACGTAGAATCTGGGCTTCATCCTGGCAGGACAAGAAGCCAGATCTTATATCTGTATCCAGCATACTTCTAGTACTCCAACTTTTACCTGAAATTTAATATAGAGACCCAAATGCCAGCCTAGTACTTTCTGGTATGTGGGGGTCTCATCCTGATGTAACTGTAATGTACACATTTTGCATCAGACTCTCTCCCTCCTGATGTCAAGGTACCTGGGAAGCAGACGATCTAATGAGAAGGTTGCATGTTCATTTACAGCCAAGAGAAGTGGCTTGTCTGAAAGTGTATTTCATTCTGGGGGCCAAGGCAGGTAAAATCTGCCTGCTGAGAGCAGCGCCTCTCTCTCTGGAGTCCACAGTATCCACCACCCTCAGATCTGTGAGGCCACCGCGCCTGCACGTGTCACACACATCACACACATTCTCTATGTTCTTTTATCACTAAGCACACCCCTCCTAGTATGGTTTTTTTTTTTTTTTTCCCTTTGTGCTTAGTCGCTCCATCATGTCTGACTCTTTGTGACCCCATGGACTGTAGCCAGCCAGGCTCCTCTGTCCATGAGGATTCTCCAGGCAAGAATACTTAACTGTGTTCATTTCACTCTTTCAGCTATGTAGAGAAGGAAAAGTTTTCGTTAATCCTCTTAAGGTCACTTGCTGGGTCTGAAAATTCATATACATTTTACTTGAGATAGAAGTCTGTCTAAGGAAATAAAAACCGAAAGAAACAGTTTGTTGTTGTTTAGTTGCCAAGTCATGTCCAACTGTTTTGCGACCCCACAGAAGGCAACCCACCAGGCTCCTCTGTCCAGTGGATTTCCCAGGCAAGAATTCTGGAACGGGTTGCCTTTTCTTCCTCCAGGCCTTCTTCCTAACCCAGGGATCAAACCTGCATCTCTTAGGTCTCCTTGCATTGGCAGGTGGGTTCTTTACCGCTAGTGCCACCTGGGAAGCCCTAACCTACTGCATTGATTAGTAACATGCTTTCCCCAGATCATTTCTGGGCCCCTAAACCTCAACGCAACTGAAGCGGCTTAGCAGCAGCAGCAGCAGCAGCAGCAGCAGCAAACCTCCCCACAACCCGGGAGCCTCTCCAGGATCCTGCCACAGCCTGTGCCCTTTCCGATTGGTTAGTGCTTTTCAGGTGGTAGTTTTCATTATTTTATGTATTGCTTTAGGTATTAGTTATCAAATATTTTGTGTATTACTTTAGAGATTAGCAGTAAACACATTAATTTCACATTCTGGAAGAAGCTTTTCTTCTTCTGTCTCACAGTTATTGAGAAGCACCCCAGTGCACTGTCTCCAAATGATTATATGGGGTAATAAAGGGGACAGAATTGTAAAATGATTCTATCACCTCGTCTGTGAACAACCCCGTTCTCAAACCAGTCTAGACAGAAACAAAATATCCTTGCATTGACAACAGAATCCTCCAATGCATAAGGAGCACTTTCCTCCCTTGTGTAACCTAAATCCTCTCTGCTTTCTCTTTTATCTCATCCTCAGTGACTCAAAATGCCCTTTAAACTAAATAGCATCTTCTCAAAGAAAAGTATGGAATGTTTAAAATCCTAAAGAAGTAAAATATTGAATGAATTGCATATACTCTTGACTCACTCCACTCGTTTTGTTATAGGGTTCATGAGAAACCGATTAATCTTTATTTTTCTTTTTTGAGTACAGCATTTCTTTTAGTTGAAGCTTCAAAACATTATTTATACTTTAGATAGTGACTCTGAGAGACTCAATTGTATGCTTCTCCGTGACACATCTCATAATCTGTTAGGGCAAACAGTTTCCAAGTTCTGCTGAAGCTAATTGCCTTTATAGATCAAATTGTTAAAGTTGAGTTATAGTTTAATTATGTGGAATGGGAATGCCTGCCTGTCTGCTTTGTAAACAGTTTTATTCTGTTGTGAATGATTGGATCTGAATGAACTATTCTTTGTAGAGATTTTTTGGCATTTTGTGTGTCTGCTTTAGGATAGCTCTTACTCACTGAGTTGTATGAATATGTTTGCATCAGAAGTCTCTGAAAGTGAAAGCAGAGGTTTAAAATCCATTTAGAATGATGTCATTGAAGATCCCAGTGAAACATCAAACCAAACCCAAGCATTTATGGAATTTGAGCCTAGGTTTTCCCCTCCTTTGTCTGATATTTAGGGTGAGGATTCAGTTAGTCTAGACAGTGACTGCTGGGTCAACAGCTGTCTTTAAATTAGAAACTCTGAAGGTATTCGAGAGGCTTAAAGGATAATGATGTGATCTGGCCACCAAAGGCACAAAGACCTCAGGAATGTTTGAGATTCAGAGAAGGAAACCAGAATTCAGTATTAGTTGAACAAAAGCTTATAACAGTTTTATTGTACTACGGGGAGCGCAAAACATGAGTTTGGAAAATTGGTTTCTTAGATGCACAAAAATATAGGAATTGTGGGGTGGAGGACTGCAGGATTAAGACTGGAGAGCCAAAAGAGAAAACTGAGAGATGAACTCAGTCAGAGTGCCATTTGCTAAATGTGGATTATATGTCCTTTTAAGGAAGAGTCAGTATTTTCACCTTCTGTACACCTTTACAAAAGTGAAATAATTCAAAAATGAAAAAAAACAACACTAGTGTTTTTATTAAGGCTAATAAAACTCATAAAAGTTAGCTCATATAGAAATAATGATCTACCTACTCTGAAGATATCTATCATGACTTTTGTAAAGAAAGAAAAATACTTACATTATCAAAATAGTGTTTGTGTAGTAAGGAATACACATTTTACTGGGGCCTAGTATGCACATATGTATTCACACACATACACATACAAAACTTTTGTAAATTATGTTTTTCTTTACTATGTGTGATGCATTTGATATTGTCTATTCCATTAAAACAAAGCTGCTTATAATCCACTAAAGAGATTTCGTGATATTTTTAATGGGTTGCATTGAGCAAGGGACACGGCAGATGGAATTATGGCTGTCCTTGGTCTTTTGGAACCCTTGAGGATGCAAAGCTGCCAGTAATTCCTGTTTATCATGGTGACAATCCCATTAGTTCCTGTAAGAAGCTACATCTAGGCCCATGCAGAGACTGTTAATTTCAACTCCCATCCAGCCTATTGGCTTGATACATTTCACTACAAGTCATAAATGAATTTTTTAAGGTAAGTCACAAAGTCCCTAGGACTTCTTGCTCTAGGGATTTTACACTGATCTTTTTTTTTTTTTTTTCATTAGTGTGGAAGCTAGTGAGAATTAGCCCCACAACCTAGTTAAAGCAAGGCTGATTTGTAAGTCAGGGTGTCCTCAGGAGCTGACAATGCTAAGCTGGTCCCACAATATCTATCCTATCCAAAGGGGTCAGGCTGACTTATAAAGCAATCCCTGGGTTTCAAGTGCAAGTGGGTATCTCAGTAGAGACAGGATCCTGATAGCGCCATCAGGGACAGAGCTTAAGTGCCTCGTAGTTAGAAGGTATCATAGAGCCACAAAAGGCCAAGTTCAAGGTGTAGGCATTTAATAAACAGACAAGTCTGACAGACAAGTGAGGCATGTTTCCTCAGGGCTGTTTCAACATCACAGAATGTGCCAAGGAACAGCTGCTGCATAGACACAGCTCCTCAGTGGTGGAGGTGGCACAGACTTCTACTTGAGACTTCAACTCTCTTTCTTAAATAGCTTTGGTCCTCAGGCTTAGTGCCTTGAGGACCAATGATAGGCAGGTTCTCTGTCCAGAAGTCTTAGATTGCTGGGTTTGATTTTAAAAATATATTTTCTGTTTGTATTTGGATTTTACGAAGGTGTCTCAGGACTCTAGGGGCTCTGTGAGTCTGGCATTCTGACCCTCAGTGGAATGATGTCCCTTGGGATTGGGATGATGACTCTGATGATGGGAATCCTGTCATCGACCTTCCTTCCCACAGGCACCTTGCTGGACCAGCATGGTGGGTTGTCCTGGTGAAATGTGCAGGCAGGCCAAGTGTGTGCTTGTGTTTGCTGCAAGTCCAGTTTTGACTCTTTAGGATCTATTTCTATATTCCTTCTAGAGATTTAATTAGGGATATCTCTGAATTTGGAGAAGGAAATGGCAATGCACTCCAGTATTTCCCGCCTGGAAAACCCCATGGACAGAGGAGCTTGGTGGGCTACAGTCCATGGGGTTGAAGAAGAGTCAGACACAACTTAGCAACTAAACAACAAAAGCTGTGAATTAGAATGCAAAATCAGGTTGGGAATGAGGTTTACTGTTTTGATTTTTTGAGATAGAAGACAGAATGATTAAAAAAAAAAAAAGGCACACAGGAAAATTCAGGTTATTCAGGGAGTTTGAGGATCACTGGATTAATGGTATTAGAGTTAGAAGATGACCTGATAAGGATAAGGCACTTCAGCCCAGCTGAGTTTAAGGCTCAGTCACTCTGACTTTACTGTTCACTCTTCCTGTGTTAACTGCCTGTACTCCCTTCTCTGTGACTTTTTAAATACTGTTCCCTCTGCGTGGAAAGCCCTTCTTTGCCATCCAGCAGGGAATCACTACTGGTCTGGGGAAAGCTGTGTATAATGTATGATAAATTACCTGTATACAATTATGTCTTTTGACAGCAAGTTTCCCTGAAAATAATATTTACAGGTATATGGTGTTTACAGTGTGGCAGGCCCTGCAGTTTGTAACTATTAACTCATTTAATCCTTGCAACAGTCTGCTTTTGGAGGCGTGACTTTTACTTTGCAGAAAAGGAAGCTGCCCAGGAAGGGTAAGTGACTTGTTCAGGGTTCCAGTGCTCGGATTGTAACCAGGCAGTGTGGCTCTAGTACCTATCTGTTTAACCACATGCTGTGCTACCTGTCAGGTTAGAAACTGTGTCTTGTGTATCTTTGAGGCCTCAGTGTTAAGTACGGTATCTTATTTATAGAAGACACAAATTAATGATGCTGGATGAAGTTAATCCTTGCTAGGGTATCTCTCATCTGGACCCCAATTCATGATTTTTTTTTTAATTGGAGGAAAATTGCTTTTCAATGTTATGTTGGTTTCTGCTGTACAATCATGCACACAAGCTGTAATTATACACATATCATCTCCCTCTTGAGCCTTCCTACCTACCCCGCAACCCCACCCCTCTAGGTCATCACACAGTGCCAGGCTGGGCTTCCTGTGTTACACAGCAACTTCTAATCAGCTATCGGTTTTACACATGCTAGTGTATAAATGTTGATGCTGCTTTCTCCGTTTGTCCCACTCTTTCCTTCCCGCACTGTGTCTACAACTCTGTGCTCTATATCTGCATCTCCATTCCTTCTCTGCAAATAGGTTCATCAATACCATTTTTCTAGATTCCATATGTATGCAAACTTCAGGGTTGATAAGGGAGGTTTTAAAGGTTAGTGTGAGAAGCCTTGGAATAAAGTTGTTGTTCAATCCAAGAAATGGGGGGAAGTTTTAGAAGTAAAGTAAGAGACTATCCTGAATGTAAAGTGAGGTGTGGTATTGAAATAGGAAAAAAAATGTATGGTAGAGAAATGTGTACCCCAGATGTCTAGTTGGATGGTAACAGGGTAGTGCTGGTTTGCGGAACAGAAGTGGTTATAAAAAGTGTTCCATGCTTTGATTTGTTCTTTTGGTGTTCTGGTTAATTTGTGAGTGGTGGTATAAGGAATAATTAATTTCTCTCTAAAGGATAAGAAGGAGGGTACAAAAAAAATTTTGCCTTAATGAGGTTAGATATTATCTAAGAAAGCACTTCATAACAGAACAAGTCCCCTTGACAGTTATTGTTCCATAAAAGGGGAAATGGCCCATTTATGACACTGTATATGCACTGCACCCATGAAATTGAAAGACATTTACTTCTTGGAAGGAAAGTCATGACCAACCTAGACAGCGTATTCAAAAGCAGAGACATTACTTTGTCAAGAAAGGTCTGTCTAGTCAAGGCTGTGGTTTTTCCAGTGGTCATGTATGGATGTGAGAGTTGTACTATAAAGAAAGCTGAGCACCAAAGAATTGCTGCTTTTGAACTGTGGTGTTGGAGAAGACTCTTGAGAGTCCCTTGAACTGCAAGGAGATCCAACCAGTCCATTCTAAAGGAGGTCAGTCCTGAATGTTCATTGGAAGGACTGATGTTGAAGCTGAAACTCCAATACTTTGGCCACCTGATGCAAAGAACTGACTCATTAGAAAAGACCCTAATGCTGGGAAAAATTGAAGGCAGGAGGAGAAGGGGACAACAGAGGATAAGATAGACGGATGGCATTACTGACTCAATGGACATGAGTTTGGGTAAACTCTGGGAGTTGGTGATGGACAGGGAGGCCTGGTATGCTGCAGTCCATGCGGTCACAAAGAGTCAGACATGACTGAGAAATTAACAATTTCTCACTTTCACACATGAAGGGAGATAATGATATAATTTCTGACTGAAGTAATTTAAGTGAGAATTTACTTTAGAATGATAACTCTATATTCAGTTCAGTTCAGTCACGCAGTCATGTCCGACTCTTTGTGACCCTATGAACCACAGCAGACAAGGCCTCCCTGTCCATCACCAACTCCTGGAGTCCACCCAAATCCACGTCCATTAAGTTGGTGATGCCATCCAACCATCTCATCCTCTGTCGTCCCCTTCTCCTCCTGCCCTCAATCTTTCCCAGCATCAGGGTCTTTTCAAATGAGTCAGCTCTTCGCATCAGGTGGCCAAAAGATTGGAGTTTCAGCTTCAGCATTAGTCCTTCCAATGAACACCAAGGACTGATCTCCTTTAGGACTGACTGGTTGGATCTCCTTGCAGTCTACAGGGCTCTCAAGGGTCTTCTCCAACACCACAGTTCAAAAGCATCAATTCTTTGGTGCTCAGCTTTCTTTATAGTTCAACTCTCACATCCATACATGACCACTGGAAAAACCATAGCCTTGCTAGACAGACATTTTTGAGAAAGTAATGTCTCTGCTTTTTAATATGCTGTCTAGGTTGGTCATAGCTTTCCTTCCAAGGAGTAAGTGTCTTTTAATTTCACGGCTGCAATCACCATCTGCAGTGAATTTGGAGCCCAGAAAAATAAAGTCAGCCATTTGTTTCCACTGTTTCCAAATCTATTTGCCATGAAGTGGTTGGACTGGATGCCATATTCTTAGTTTTCTGAATGTTGAACTTTAAGGCAACTTTTTCACTCTCTTTTTTCACTTTTATCAAGAGGCTCTTTAGTTCTTCTTTGCTTTCTGCCATAAGGGTGGTGTCATCTGCATATCTGAGGTTATTGATATTTCTCCCAGCAGTCTTGACTCCAGCTTGTGCTTCCTCTTGCCCAGCGTTTCTCATGATGTACTCTGCATATAAGTTAAATGGGCATGGTGCCAATATACAGCCTTGACGTACTCCTTTTCCTATTTGGAACCAGTCAGTTGTTCCATGTCCAGTTCTAACTGTTGCTTCCTGACCTGCATAGAGGTTTCTCAAGAAGCAGGTCAGGTGGTCTGTGATTCCCATCTCCTTCAGAATTTTCCACAGTTTATTGTGATTCACCCAGTCCAGGGCTTTGGCATAGTCAATAAAGCAGAAATAGATGTTTTTCTGAAACTTTCTTGCTTTATCAGTGATCCAATGGATGTTGGCAGTTTGATCTCTGGTTCCTCTGCCTTTTCTAAATCCAGCTTGACCATCTGAAAGTTCACAGTTCATGTATTGCTGAAGCCTGGCTTGGAGAATTTTGAGCATTACTTTACTAGCGTGTGAGATGAGTGCAATTGTGCAGTAGTTTGCACATTCTTTGGCATTGCCTTTCTTTGGGATTGGAATAAAAACTGACATGTTCCAGTCCTGTGGCCACTGCTGAGTTTTCCAAATTTGCTGGCAAATTTGCTGGCACTGTTACAGCATCATCTTTTTAGATTTGAAACAGCTCCACTGGAATTCCATCACCTCCACTAGCTTTGTTTGTAGTAATGCTTCCTAAGGCCCAGTTGACTTCACATTCCAGGATGTCTTTCTCTAGGAGAGTGCGAGTGATCACACCATCAAGATTATCTGGGTTGTGAAGATCTTTTTTGTACAGTTCTTCCATGTATTCTTGCCACCTCTTCTTAATATCTTCTGCTTCTGATAGGTCCATACCATTTTTGCCCTTTATTTATATCAGTTTATATTAAATGAACTTCAATTAAAGATTATGTTAGAGTTGAGAGCTGAAAATAAGACACTAGTTAAAACACAGGTTTGAAAAAGTAAAAGTGTCAGTCACTCAGTCGTGTCTGACTCTTTGCGATCCCATGTACTGTAGCCCGCCACGCTCCTCTGTCCATGGAATTCTCCAGGTAAGAATACTGGAATGGGTAGCCATTCCCTTCTCCAAGGGACCTTCACAACCCAGGGATCAAACCCAGGTTTCCTGAATTGCATCAAATTCTTTACGGTCTAAACCACCAGGGAAAACCCCCCAAAAGTACATGTTTGATATCAATAGCTATAAGTCTTATCTGAAAAGTGAAAATGAATCATAAATTCACCAGGAAATAACTCCCAAGGCTTCAAAGTGCTGTATCCAGTGTTGTACTAAGCCTTCTGCCAAGTGTCAGCATAATATACAAAATTTTGAAAAGCCTAAATGGATATTTACATATTAATGTTAAATTCTAAGAATCCACACATGCATATCAATAATAAAATCTATATTCATTTTTTCTTTAGTGGCAAAGAGAAGACTAGCTTTTCCTAATTCACAGGTTTTGAAAATATTTATTCTAAGTTATTACCTTTGGGGAATATCTAGCTTATATTTAGACATATTGTGAATTCCCCTTCTCTATCCATCCTATAATCTATGATTTATAACCCAGCTTTCCCATTCAAAATATAGGAGTTTGGACCAAATCTATCCTTTATCTAGATTATACATTGAATGCCTGTTGTGTGCTAGGCATTGTTGTAAGTCAAAGAATGGACATAATGTGAAGTTTTCTAAATCCTCTGAGCAGCAGGTGACAGAGGGAGAGGGTTCCACCAATTAAGAAGAAAAGTTTCAAATCGTGATGGTTGTGATGGAAGGCTTTCTCAGCAGAGGCTCCATTGTGCTGTGGTTTGCAGCTGTGGTTTGCATCAAGTAGTCACTGAAGTGTCCAGTGGCCTTTTCATAGCAGCAAAGCACAATCACACAGCTTTAGAGAACTTTCTAAAATAAAAAAAGTAAAACAAGGACATACATAGGATAGAACATGAATGAGGGTAGAGGGCACATTCCAAGAGTGGTGAGGAAAGGCCTTGTTGAGACCTAGCTGATGAGAATAAGATAATGACCAACACCTTGAGGGGGAGTATTCTAGATGGAGTATACTGATGTAGACTTCTGAGGATGGATCCAATCTGATAAGCACAGAGAGAAGGCACAGAGAGAGAGCCAGCATTTCTGAAACAGAAAGAATGAAGGTGAGAGGGAGGGGATGAGGATGGAGAGGAAGGGGCCACGATAAGAGAACTTTCCAGACTGTAGTAATTTGCTAAGGATGCTAATGGTAGCAAGGAGCCATTGGAAGCTTTTGACAGTGAAGTGATTTCAGTTGATTTGCTGTTTGAAAGGCCATCTTGGTTGTCGAGAGAAGACCAGATGGAACGGTGTGGAATAGGATGGATGGGCAAGAGCCAAAGCAGGAAGGCCAGATGGGAGGACTAACGAAATACAAGGTGTGATTTTTGGCCTGGACTGGGGAGTTAACAGGGGAGCTAGTGAAAGACAGCTGGTCTCAGCACAGCTATTGGAGGTGGAGGCCTTTTGTTGGATTGGACCATGGGTAGCACTAGGAAGATGGAGATTAAGGTTCATTCATCCATAGGTTTTCTGTTTTGTTTTTTTTTGCTGGAGTATAATTGCTTTACGTTGTTGTGTTAGTTTCTGCTGTACAACAACGTGAATCAGCTCTATGTATATTTAGAGCCCCTCCCTCTTGGACTTTCCTACACCCTCCCTCCATCCCACCCATCATCACCACAGAACGCGGAGGCGAGCTTTCTGTGCTATATACCAAGTTCCCACCATCTGTTTACACGAGGTAGTATATTTACGTCAAACCTAATTTCCCCATTCATCCCACCCTCCCCATTCTCCCGTGCCCACATGGTCCTTCTCTATCTGCACCTCTGTTCCTGCCCTGCAAGTAGGTTCATCTGTCTTGCTTTCCTAGATTCCACATATCTGTGCTAGTATACAATATTTGTCTTTATCTTCCTGACTCACTTCACTCTGTATGGCAGACTCTAAGTCCATCCACTTCTCTGCAAATGACCTAATCTCATTCTTTTTGAGTCCTTATTCTGTTCCAAGCTCTATGTTAGGCTCTGAAGATATTAGAATGAACAAAACCAACCACAGTCCTTGCCTTCAGTAGAACTTAAAATCTGGGGGAAAACATCATAAAAATATCATATAAGTAGATGAATAACTACAAACTCAGAAAAGGGCAATGAAGGAGACCTGATTGTGTGTGTGTGGGTGTGGGTGTGAGGGTGCGGGTGGGTGTAGAGGAGAAGGATATGCCAGGTCAGGTAAAGCTAAGGTCTGAAAAAGAATTAGGCTGTAAATAGGCGAGAAGCATTGGAGAAGGAAATGGCAACCCACTCCAGTGTTCTTGCCTGGAGAATCCCAGGGATGGGGAAGCCTGGTGGGCTGCGGTCTATGGGGTCGCACAGAGTCGGACACGACTGAAGCGACTTAGCAGCAGCAGCAGGCGAGAAGTAGTGGGTTCACAGCAGTGGAAGGGCTTAGTCCTGATGGTAGGAAGGGAGTGTGACAGTTGACAAAGGGACCTACGAGGGCCAGCAGGGCTGGACGGAAGAGTTGGGAAAAAGGAGAAGAGGCTGAAAAGGGTGGCATGGAGCAGACTATAGATGATCTTGCAGGCTATGTTAAGAAGTTTGGCTTTTATCCTCATAACTATGGAAACCCATAAAAGAATCTGCCTAATTGCTAGGATTCCTTTCCTTTCTAAATTCTGTATATTTGTATGATTTAATTTGAAATAAGAAAATGGCAAAGTGACCTTCAAAAAACAATGAAATTGCTGGCATTTGATGAACATAATTAGAGAGACTCTTGAGGAATCAGCATGCATGATCATCTTCCCCTCAGGCACAGTTGAATGATTCAGGATAGCATATCCATTAGAGTCCTGGTATTATGACACCACTGATGTCATCTTTCCCAAACTTGGACTGCCTTTGGCCACTGTCCCAGAGGCTCTTGTCTGGACCTTTGAGTTTTATGAGCTTATGCAGCGTAGAAATATGAGCAATGCATGCCTATGTAGGTAAACTAGAAGAATTGATACAGCAATTGTGGGTTTGCAGTTATAAAACCGAATGAAAGTGATTAGATAATATCCATGAGTTAAATAAGAAGATTATGGATATCCCTGCCAAACTTTCTGCTCTCTGGGATAAAGGAATTAGAATCATGAAAGAGCCAGCTGTCTGGAACATGAGGGAAGCCTACGGTCATCTTGGCATGCCCTAGAGCCTCATGAGAGGCTAACATGGGTCACACAGAGCTGTGAGGAGAGGAAAGCTGGCACCATGATTTAACCCCTGGAATCAGCCATTTCAGACACCACTAACTTTGGACTATGCTGTTTTGTGACTCAGTACCTTCTCACCTACCAGTTGTGGTTGAATTTCTATCACTTTCGACTAGGAGGTTGTGAAGGATCTATTTGTGTATCACTGAAGGTGACTTAGATGCCTGTCTCCTTTGCAACATGATAGGGCCTGGTCATTGCCCACACCAAACTGCCTGGCAACAGACAGGGAAATGGATGAGGTCAGGGCATGGCCTAACCTTCCCTCCATCTCCTCCACAGATTGTCATGAAATGTGCAAAGAAAAGGTACCCCCCACTTCTTGTCAGGGGTGTGACCTTGAGACAGTTACTTAGGCTATATTTTCTTTAGCTTTGCTAAAACCATAAGAGATTTAACCATAACCCCTTCTACAGTTATTGTGAAGTGTCCATGAGATGAGCCATGACTGCAAAGATAAGGAGGAAGTCACGTTTTGCCATAGCTCTTGATTGGCTCTGAACTCCAGCTTCAACCAGAGCCAGAGCTTCTGGGAGAAGGTGGGGGTCAAGTACTGGGGCACATTCCCCAGAAATCTGTTAGGATCATCTATGGATGTGTGCTGAGTTGTGTCCAACTCTGAGCAACCCTATAGACTGTAGCTCACCAGGCTCCTCGGTCCATGGAATTATCCTGGCAAGAATACTGAAGTATTCTGGGTTGCCATTTCCTCTTCCAAGGATCTTCCTGACCCAGAGATAGAACCTGAGTCTCCTGTGGCTCCATTGTAGGAAGATTCTTTACCACTAGCGCCAGCTGGGAGACTGAGGATCGTCTATTGTGCTGTGCTTAGTACTCAGTCAGGTCTGAGTCTTTGAGAGCCCATGGACTGTAGCCCACAGGCCTCCTCTCTCTGTGGAATTCTCCAGCAAGAATACTGGAGTGGATAGCCATTCCCTTCTCCAGGGGATCTTCCCAACCCAGGGATCAAACCCAGGTCTCCCTCAGTTGAGTTCAGTCGGCCGCCATACTGTCACAAGGGGCAGGTGCCTCCCTGTCCTTCACCACAGCTCAGTGGATCTTTGAAGACAGATTCTGTGGGCTCTGAATCTATTCTTACAACCGACCATCCCAGCTTCACTAGCCCCTTCTCTTCATTCCACCTGCATCTCAGCCGTGACCCTTCAGAGTCTGTTTGGGTTTTTCCATGAATTAAATACCCTCTTGGGTGCCTCCACAATCCCTTCTTTCCATTTTTCCACTTCCAGAGTTTTATTTCATTTAAATGGTTTCTTCTCAGCCCTAGTGGGTAAGCTTGATTAATAAGAACTATTTGGAATCGTTATTTAATCTCACCAGATATTCATTTAAGAACAGGTAAGGAACTCAGAGGTGACATAAGGACATGATCACTAGGGTGTTCTGAGATTTTTTACCTAGAAGTAGTGGTAAGATGAGAAACGCACCTTTTCTGCTTTTGACCCAGGTGTGATGACTGGGGCAGGGGCAGTCAGCCTGAAACCATAAGGACCCCTCCAGTGAGGACAAGCCAAATGAAACAGAGAAAGAACCTGGTCTTTCACAGGAGTTTTTGAGCCAATAAATTGACCAGCATTGGAATTGCTCAATTTTCAGACTTCTTGTTACATGATAGACTAAGTGTTCTTATAATGTAAACTGTTCATTTGACAAATATTTAGTGAACACTTAGGCATTCTTCTAGTGGCAAGGGACACAACAGGGAGCAACATAAAAATCTCTCATAGAGTTCCTTCCTTCTAGTGGAGGAAAACGTTGATAAATGACTGAATGATATGTTAAACATGGACCTGAACCTTGTATTCTTCCTGGCCCTTCTCTCTGCCTAAAAGCTCATCTGAATAGAAGGGCTCCATTGACTCCATTGTCTCACGACTTCCAGCTAAGTTCAGCCAAGGAGACCTTCAGCAGGATACTAGAAGGTAGAGGAGAGAGAAGTCAGGGTATTTACCCCTCAGTTCTCCCCAAACCAAGCAGGGGTTTGGCAGTGGATATTCCTTATCAGACCAACTCCAGTGTTCTTGCCTGGAGAATCCCAGGGACGGGGGAGCCTGGTGGGCTGCCATCTATGGGGTCGCACAGAGTCAGACACGACTGAAGCGACTTAGCAGCAGCAGCAGCAGTTCCTTATCGGAAGCTACAGCTCCTGCTCCTGTTGAGCTTATCTCTCCCATGGCTTCAGCTCTCAGCAGGGTCCAGTAATCCTGCTCCCTGATCATTTACCACCAGCCCTCTTTGATCCCCTAATCCATTCCTCACTCCCATCATTCATCCTTCTTTGATCACCTCCCTCTCCCAAGGGGCAGTTTCTTCTGCCAGAACTTTGACAGATGTAGGTGCTAAGTGCTACACAGAAAATTTTTTTTTCTTTTTATTTTATTTTATTATTATTTTTTTTAATTTTAAAATCTTTAATTCTTACATGTGTTCCCAAACATGAACCCCCCTCCCACCTCCCTCCCCATAACATCTCAGTGGGTCATCCCCATGCACCAACCCCAAGCGTGCTGTATCCTGCATCAGACATGGACTGGCAATTCAATTCTTACATGATAGTATACATGATAGAATGCCATTCTCCAAAATCATCCCACCCTCTCCCTCTCCCTCTGAGTCCAAAAGTCCGTTATAGACAGCTGTGTCTTTTTTCCTGTCTTGCATACAGGGTCATCATTGCCATCTTTCTAGATTCCATATATATGTGTTAGTATACTGTATTGGTGTTTTTCTTTCTGGCTTACTTCACTCTGTATAATCGGCTCCAGTTTCATCCATCTCATCAGAACTGATTCAAATGAATTCTTTTTAACGGCTGAGTAATACTCCATTGTGTATATGTACCACGGCTTTCTTATCCATTCATCTGCTGATGGACATCTAGGTTGTTTCCATGTCCTGGCTATTATAAACAGTGCTGCGATGAACATTGGGGTACATGTGTCTCTTTCAGTTCTGGTTTCCTCGGTGTGTATGCCCAGCAGTGGGATTGCTGGGTCATAAGGTAGTTCTATTTGCAATTTTTAAAGGAATCTCCACACTGTTCTCCATAGTGGCTGTACTAGTTTGCATTCCCACCAACAGTGTAGGAGGGTTCCCTTTTCTCCACACTCTCTCCAGCATTTATTGCTTGCAGATTTTTGGATCGCAGCCATTCTGACTGGTGTGAAGTGGTACCTCATTGTGGTTTTGATTTGCATTTCTCTGATAATGAGTGATGTTGAGCATCTTTTCATGTGTTTGTTAGCCATCCGTATGTCTTCTTTGGAGAAATGTCTATTTAGTTCTTTGGCCCATTTTTCGATTGGGTCGTTTATTTTTCTGGAATTGAGCTGCATAAGTTGCTTGTATATTTTTGAGATTAGTTGTTTGTCAGTTGCTTCATTTGCTATTATTTTCTCCCATTCAGAAGGCTGTCTTTTCACCTTGCTTATAGTTTCCTTTGTTGTGCAGAAGCTTTTAATTTTAATTAGATCCCATTTGTTTATTTTTGCTTTTATTTCCAGAATTCTGGGAGGTGGATCATAGAGGATCCTGCTGTGATTTATGTCTGAGAGTGTTTTGCCTATGTTCTCCTCTAGGAGTTTTATAGTTTCTGGTCTTACATTTAGATCTTTAATCCATTTTGAGTTTATTTTTGTGTGTGGTGTTAGAAAGTGATCTAGTTTCATTCTTTTACAAGTGGTTGACCAGTTTTCCCAGCACCACTTGTTAAAGAGATTGTCTTTACTCCATTGTATATTCTTGCCTCCTTTGTCAAAGATAAGGTGTCCATATGTGTGCGGATTTATCTCTGGGCTTTCAATTTTGTTCCATTGATCTATATGTCTGTCTTTGTGCCAGTACCATACTATTTTGATGACTGTGGCTTTGTAGTAGAGCCTGAAGTCAGGCAAGTTGATTCCTCCAGTTCCATTCTTCTTTCTCAAGATTGCTTTGGCAATTCAAGGTTTTTTGTATTTCCATACAAATCTTGAAATTATTTGTTCTAGTTCTGTGAAAAATATGGCTGGTAGCTTGATAGGGATTGCATTGAATTTGTAAATTGCTTTGGGTAGTATACTCATTTTCACTATATTGATTCTTCCGATCCATGAACATGGTATATTTCTCCATCTATTAGTGTCCTCTTTGATTTCTTTCATCAGTGTTTTATAGTTTTCTATATATAGGTCTTTAGTTTCTTTGGGTAGATATATTCCTAAGTATTTTATTCTTTTCATTGCAATGGTGAATGGAATTGTTTTCTTAATTTCTTTTTCTACTTTCTCATTATTAGTGTATGGGAATGCAAGGGATTTCTGTGTGTTGATTTTATATCCTGCAACTTTACTATATTCATTGATGAGCTCTAGTAATTTTCTGGTGGAGTCTTTAGGGTTTTCCATGTAGAGGATCATGTCGTCTGCAAACAGTGAGAGTTTTACTTCTTCTTTTCCAATTTGGATTCCTTTTATTTCTTTTTCTGCTCTGATTGCTGTGGCCAAAACTTCCAGAACTATGTTGAATAGTAGCGGTGAAAGTGAACACCCTTGTCTTGTTCCTGACTTTAGGGGAAATGCTTTCAATTTTTCACCATTGAGGATAATGTTTGCTGTGGGTTTGTCATATATAGCTTTTATTATGTTGAGGTATGTTCCTTCTATTCCTGCTTTCTGGAGAGTTTTTATCATAAATGGATGTTGAATTTTGTCAAAGGCCTTCTCTGCATCTATTGAGATAATCATATGGTTTTTATTTTTCAATTTGTTAATGTGGTGAATTACATTGATTGATTTGCGGATATTGAAGAATCCTTGCATCCCTGGGATAAAGCCCACTTGGTCATGGTGTATGATCTTTTTAATGTGTTGTTGGATTCTGATTGCTAGAATTTTGTTGAGGATTTTTGCATCTATGTTCATCAGTGATATTGGCCTGTAGTTTTCTTTTTTTGTGACATCTTTGTCAGGTTTTGTTATTAGGGTGATGGTGGCCTCATAGAATGAGTTTGGAAGTTTACCTTCCTCTGCAATTTTCTGGAAGAGTTTGAGGAGGACAGGTGTTAGCTCTTCTCGAAATTTTTGGTAGAATTCAGCTGTGAAGCCGTCTGGACCTGGGCTTTTGTTTGCTGGAAGATTTCTGATTACAGTTTCAATTTCCGTGCTTGTGATGGGTCTGTTAAGATTTTCTATTTCTTCCTGGTTCAGTTTTGGAAAATTGTACTTTTCTAAGAATTTTTCCATTTCTTCCATGTTGTCCATTTTATTGGCATACAACTGCTGATAGTAGTCTCTTATGATCCTTTGTATTTCTGTGTTGTCTGTTGTGATCTCTCCATTTTCATTTCTAATTTTATTGATTTGATTTTTCTCTCTTTGCTTCTTGATGAGTCTGGCTAGTGGTTTATCAATTTTATTTATCCTTTCAAAGAACCAGCTTTTGGCTTTGTTGATTTTTGCTATGGTCTCTTTTGTTTCTTTAGCATGTATTTCTGCCCTAATTTTTAAGATTTCTTTCCTTCTACTAACTCTGGGGTTCTCCAATTCTTCCTTTTCTAGTTGCTTTAGTTGTAGAGTTAGGTTATTTATTTGACTTTTTTCTTGTTTCTTGAGGTATGCCTGTATTGCTATGAACTTTCCTCTTAGCACTGCTTTTATAGTGTCCCACAGGTTTTGGGTTGTTGTGTTTTCATTTTCATTAGTTTCTATGCATATTTTGATTTCTTTTTTGATTTCTTCTGTGATTTGTTGGTTATTCAGAAGTGTGTTGTTCAACCTCCATATGTTGGAATTTTTAGTAGTTTTTCTCCTGTAATTGAGATCTAATCTTAATGCATTATGGTCAGAAAAGATGCTTGGAATGATTTCGATTTTTTTGAATTTATCAAGTTTAGATTTATGGCCCAGGATGTGATCTATCCTGGAGAAGGTTCCATGAGCACTTGAAAAAAAGGTGAAATTCATTGTTTTGGGGTGAAATGTCCTATAGATATCAATTAGGTCTAATTGATCTAATATATCATTTAAAGTTTGCGTTTCTTTGTTAATTTTCTGTTTAGTTGATCTGTCCATAGGTGTGAGTGGGGTATTAAAGTCTCCCACTATTATTGTGTTATTGTTGATTTCCCCTTTCATACTTGTTAGCATTTGTCTTACATATTGCGGTGCTCCTATATTGGGTGCATATATATTTATAATTGTTATATCTTCTTCTTGGATTGATCCTTTGATCATTATGTAGTGGCCTTCTTTGTCTCTTTTCACAGCCTTTGTTTTAAAGTCTATTTTATCGGATATGAGTATTGCCACTCCTGCTTTCTTTTGGTCTCTATTTGCGTGGTATATCTTTTTCCAGCCCTTCACTTTCAGTCTGTATGTGTCCCTTGTTTTGAGGTGGGTCTCTTGTAAGCAGCATATAGAGGGGTCTTGTTTTTGTATCCATTCGGCCAGTCTTTGCCTTTTGGTTGGGGCGTTCAACCCATTTACGTTTAAGGTAATTATTGATAAGTATGATCCAGTTACCATTTACTTTATTGTTTTGGGTTCAGGTTTATACACCCTTTTCGTGTTTCCTGTCTAGAGAATATCCTTTAGAATTTGTTGGAGAGCTGGTTTGGTGGTGCTGAATTCTCTCAGCTTTTGCTTGTCTGTAAAGCTTTTGATTTCTCCTTCATATTTGAATGAGATCCTTGCTGGGTACAGTAATCTGGGCTGTAGGTTATTGTCTTTCATCACTTTAAGTATGTCTTGCCATTCCCTCCTGGCCTGAAGAGTTTCTATTGAAAGATCAGCTGTTTTCCTTATGGGAATCCCCTTGTGTGTTATTTGTTGTTTTTCCCTTGCTGCTTTTAATATTTGTTCTTTGTGTTTGATCTTTGTTAATTTGATTAATATGTGTCTTGGGGTGTTTCGCCTTGGGTTTATCCTATTTGGAACTCTCTGTGTTTCTTGGATTTGGGTGATTATTTCCTTCCCCATTTTAGGGAAGTTTTCAACTATTATCTCCTCAAGGATTTTCTCATGATCTTTCTTTCTGTCTTCTTCTTCTGGGACTCCTATAATTCGAATGTTGGAGCGTTTCATATTGTCCTGGAGGTCTCTGAGATTGTCCTCATTTCTTTTAATTCATTTTTCTTGTTTCCTCTCTGATTCATTTATTTCTACCATTCTATCTTCTAATTCACTAATCCTATCTTCTGCCTCCGTTATTCTACTATTTGTTGCCTCCAGAGTGTTTCTTATCTCATTTATTGTGTTATTCATTATATTTTGACTCTTTTATTTCTTCTAGGTCCTTGTTAAACCTTTCTTGCATCTTCTCAATCCTTGTCTCTAGGCTATTTATCTGTGATTCCATTTTGATTTCAAGATTTTGGATCATTTTCACTATCAATATTCGGAATTCCTTCTCAGGTAGATTCCCTACTTCTTCCTCTTTTGTTTGGTTTGGTGGGCAACTCTCCTGTTCCTTTACCTGCTGAGTATTCCTCTGTCTCTTCATCTTGGTTATATTGCTGTGTTTGGGGTGGTCTTTTTATATTCTGGTAATTTGTGGAGTTCCCTTTATTATGGAGCTTCCTCACTGTGGGTGGGGTTCTATCAGTGGCTTGTCAAGGTTTACTGGTTAGGGAGGCTTGTGTTGGAGTTCTGGTGGGTGGAGCTGGGTTTCTTCTCTCTGGAGTGCAGTGGAGTGACCAGTGATGGGTTATGAGACATCAAAGGTTTTGGAATAATTTTGAGCTGCCTGTATATTGAAGCTCAGGGGAGTGTTCGTGCGTTGCTGGAGAATTTGAGTGGTATGTCTTGTTTTGGAACTTGTTGGCCCTTGGGTGGAGCTTGGTTTCAGTGTAGGTATGAAGGCATTTGATGAGCTCCTATTGCTTAATTTTCCCTGAATTCAAGAGTTCTCTAATGTTTTCAGGCTTTGGATTTAAGCCTCCTGCTTCTGGTTTTCAGTTTTATTTTTACAGTAGCCTCTAGACTTCTCCATCTATACAGCACCGATGATAAAACATCTAGGTTAAAGATGAAAAGTTTCTCCGCATTGAGGGACACTCAGAGAGGTTGACTGAGTTACAAGGAGAAGAGAAGATGGAGGGGGTAGTTAGAGGTAACTGGAATGAGATGCGGTGAGATCAAAAGAGGAGAGAGCAAGCTAGCCAGTAGTCAGTTCCTAATGTGCGCTCTATAGTCTGGCCCGCTCAGAGGTATTTATGGAGTTATACGCGGAAGAGGAGAGGGAGGAAGTAGACAGAGGTGACCGGGAGGATAAGAGAGAGGAATGAGAAGGAGAGAGACAAATCCTGCCAGTAACCAGTTCCTTAGGTGTTCTCCACTGTCTGGAACACACAGAGATTCACAGAGTTGGATAGAGAAGAGATGGGGGAGAAAAGAGACAGAGGCCACCTGGTGGAGAAAAAGGAGAGTCCATAGGAGAAGAGAGTGGTCAAGCCAGTAATCTCACTCTCAGGTAATCTTGGGTAGTGAAGTTTGGGTTTTTAAGTGAACAAAATTGACAACAAAAACCTAAGAGCAAAGGTTAAAAATCTAGAGTAGAGGTTGGATTTTCAAAAATATAATATTAAAGAAAAGAAGCAGAAGGAAAAAGGAGGAAAGAAAGAAAGAAAAAAAACAAGAATTATTAAAAAACAAGCAAACAAACAAAAAAAACAAAACAAAAAAACCCAAAAAAACAAAAAACCACCAACAACCATCCAAAGGCTATATATTGTGTTTGCCTTAAAAAAAAAAAAAATCTTTTTTTTTAAAAAATAGTAATAGTAGGTTATAGTAATAAGAATTAGAGGGAAATGACTTAACAATTAAAAAAAAAGTTAGAAAAAAAAAAAGGAATGATTTTAAAAATAGTAAAAATATATCTGGCCCTTCTCTGATGTTTTGGGCCGTGTGGGATCACTTCCAAGGTGGTTCCCTCTGTTTAACTTCTTCCGTTTGCTGGTTTTTTAGGCTCACTAGTTCAGTCGCGCTGTGTGGAGGGGGGAGGGGGGATGCTGCAAACAAATAGCACTGTCGTGTGCACAGTGTCTCCGCCCCGCTTGACCTGTCCCTTCTCGCGGCGCACAAACCCCTCCGGCTCTACGATGCTCAGCCGGGAACCGTCTGGGGCCGGCCCTAGGCTGCGTGCACTTCCCCGGTCCAAGCCGCTCAGGTTCGGCGCTCAGGCAGCCCTCAGAAGCACAGATTCGGCTGGGACTGTGCTTTGTGCCCTTCCCAGGTCCGAGTAGCTCAGGAGTTTGGCGAGCGCGATCGCCGCGGCTTGTCACCTTTTCTGCCGCTGCTGCTCAGCTTTCTGGGTGGACCGCTGGCGTCCCCCGTGGGGCAGATTGTGACTGTCCAGCACCCCCAGAAGTCTTAGCAAAGAAGCCTGCTTGCAGTTAGGTAAGTAAAGTCTCTCTGGGTCTGCAATTGCCCCTTTCCAGCCCTTACGGCTCTGGCTGCCTGTCCCCGGCGGGGGATGGTCTGCAGCCGGCTTTTTCCGTTCCGTCCTTTGTTCTGTGCTCGGTCCTGGCGGTGTCTTATGTTTGAGCTTTTCGGGCAGTAGCTATCCCACAGTCTGGTTTGCTAGCGCAAGTTAGATCGTTCTGGTTGCGCGTGGGGCGTTCCTGCCCGATTCTTACAAAGCACTGCAGCCTGTGCCTCCCGCGCGTCCCTGCCCTGCCCCCACTTCCCAGTGGCGGATGCAGGCGTCTGTGCTGCTTTTCCGCTGGGGGAGTTACTGTTGGGCTTGTAATCTCTTGGTTTTAATTATTTCTTTATTTTTCCTTTCTGTTATGTTGCTCTCTGTGTTTCCAAGGCTCTCCACAGACTCGGCAGGGAGAGTGTTTCCTGGTGTTTGGAAACCTCTCTTCTTAAAATTCCCTTCCCGGGACGGGCTTCCCTTCCCAGGACGGAGCTCCCTCCCCACCTCCTTTGTCTCCTTTTTCGTCTTTTATATTTTTTCCTACCTGTTTTTGAAGACAATGGTCTGCTTTTCTGGTTGCCTGATGTCCTCTGCCAGCCTACAGAAGTTGTTTTGTGGAGTTTGCTCAGCGTTGAAATGTTCTTTTGAGGAATTTGTGAGGGAGAAAGTGGTCTTCCCCTCCTATTCCTCCACCATCTTTATGCTCCTCCTACATAGAAAATTAAGAAGAGTTACAAGTACAGAGACGACAAACAGATTTAAAGGGAAGTTTGAGAAAGTTCTCATCAATAAGGTGACATTTCGGCAAAGATATGAAAGAGTCATGAGATACCTGGGTTGGAGGGACCTTCCAGGCAGAGAGAAAAGCCTGTAAAAAGGACCTAAGGTGGGCCTACACCTGGGTGTTCAAGGAGCATCAAGGAAAGTGGTATGAACAGAACAGACAAGAACGAGAGGGAGAGAGGCGGGAGGTGAGGTTAGTGAAGCAATAAAAGACAAAAGCAAACAAACAGCAGCTCTTAGTGCATTGCAGTGACTGTAGGACACTGAACATGTGTAGAAGGGCCCTACGGGTGTGAACAGAGGGGCAGGCACTGGTGGTTAATGGGGTTACTTGGCTGCTATGTGGGAAAGGGACTGAAGGGGCCTGGCCAGAGCAGAGATCCCAGCTAGGAGATGGCTGCATGGATTGGGTAAGAAAAGATGGCAGTCATAGCCACAGATATGAGGCGTGATTGAATCCTGGGCATTTTTGAAAGGTAGATCAGCCAGGTCTGTTGACAGAGCAGTTGTGGCCTGTGAGATAGAAGACTTACAGATGATTCCAAGGGGTTTGACCCAAGCACCCAGAAAGATTGAAGTTGGCATTGGCTTTGGGAGAAGCAAGACTGGAAAAAGGATGCCAGGAACCCAGTTCAGTACACTTGAAGTTTGGGGTGTGTGCCAGACTGTGTTTTGGCAGCTCCTGATGGCCCGTGTCTACTGGGGCTCACACCTTTATGCAGCCCCTTCCCCTTGTGCCTGGATCGGCCTGGGACCTGCTTAGACTCATTGAATGCAGCATATATGATAGGGGACTGGGGCCTTGGGAAAGCTTGACATCTGCTTTGCATCACAGGAAGCAAGCTGCCATGTAAGAAGCTGGCCCACTCCCAGGGGCCAACTACCATGCTATAGAGAAGACTGGGCAGCCACATAGAGAGGCTCATGTGGGGGAAAACAGGGGCTGACAGTCCTGGCTGTGCCTCCAGCCAGCAAGTGGCATTCAGTGCTCATAAGCAGGAGGCATTGTACCTTGCAGTTAGTCCAGCTGACACCAAGGGAAACCAAAGAATAATCTTATTAGCCCACCAGGCTCCCCCGTCCCTGGGATTCTCCAGGCAAGAACACTGGACTGGGTTGCCATTTCCTTCTCCAATGCATGAAAGTGAAAAGTGAAAGTGAAGTCGCTCAGTCGTGTCCGACTCCTAGCGACCCCATGGACTGTGGCCCACCAGGCTCCTCCATCCATGGGATTTGCCAGGCAAGAGTACTGGAGTGGGTTGCCATTGCCTTCTCCACATTAACAGTTAGTAAATAATAAGTTGTTCTTTTGGGTCTAAAAAAGAAAAGATTTAAAGCATTCATTCTCAACTAGAGGGAGATAAATGGGACTAAAATATCACTAAACTGTGGACTAAACAGTGTGCTCAGTTTCTCAATTGTGTTCAACTCTCTGAGACCCCATGGACTATCGCACACCAGGCTCCTCTGTGCATGGGATTTTCCAGGCAAGAATCTGGAGTGGGTTGCCATTTTCTTCTCCAGAGGAAATTTTATTATTATCACTAATAAGCTCTAGGCTAGAATGTGGCTTAGGAATGAGAGATAAATAGGCTTCCCAGCTGGACCTCTGTTTGAGCAGATTTACTTGTCCTGTCATGGAAGCCCAGACAGGGGCAGGCTCACTGTGCAGTGGAGAAGATTCTTGCCCTGGAGAAGTGGCAGAGAGCGCCAGTCCCCTGTGGCGGGGTGGGGGGGGAGGGGTGGGCACCCACGCACCCACCCACCTGAAAGTGGTGAGAGGCTGAGATGCGCATACCGATTATTTCCAAATTCATCAGTCAGATAAATGACCCCATCTCCTCTGGTACAGAGTGAGGAAAAGGGCAGAAAGAGGTCCTGAGTTTTACTAATCGAGCTGTATTCAAAAGAAAGAAACATTATGGGAATGGAAGGTGTTCCACCCATGCCCCTGCCCTGTCGCTATAGACTGTAACCCTTTCCGTGCCGGTTTTACCTACTACCTGTGCTAGCCGTGTGAGCCTCTACATTCAAATTAATGTAAATATGTTAACTTTTAGTTTCTTAGTCACACTGGCAACATTTCAATCTCTCTGGCGCCATGTGCCTACTGACTACTATACTGGACAGTGTGCTATACAGTATCACCGCTATC
The DNA here is from genome assembly GCF_032405125.1 of Capricornis sumatraensis. Classification (NCBI taxonomy): domain Eukaryota; kingdom Metazoa; phylum Chordata; class Mammalia; order Artiodactyla; family Bovidae; genus Capricornis; species Capricornis sumatraensis. The sequence continues at coordinate 8,042,002 of NC_091091.1, read as the reverse complement.
AAGGGAGGCTCTAGGATGGGACTAGCATGGTATTTTTGTCTTATTCATCTTTGTATCATCAGTGAATATTACCAGGCCTGACTCCAAGTCATTCAGAAATGTTTCTTGAATGAATAAATGAAAATAGACTATTGTGATTTCGTTTTTCTAATACACTCATCGCAAAGAGATTTCCTCTGTTGCTTTCTAAGCAACAATATTTACAAATGGAACACAGATATTTTCTTAAGTAGGATAAGTCAGTTGAAGAATACGTATTATATGATCTTATTTTTATTTAGAAATAAATATTTATATGCACTTTGATATACGTTTAAAAGCATAGGAAAAAGTGTTGAAAGATACCAGGCTGTGTATACCATCTAATGGTTGAGATTGGGGAAAAGAAATAAGGAGGAATTTTTTTTTTTACTTAGAGAACTTGTTATTAGTTAAATACATGAGTTAAAAAACAATTAACAGGTGGTATGTTAATTTTCTTAGGAAAAGGAAGGCTATTCTTAATAGCTAGTATTAATGAAAGGTAATTTTAAGAGTGAATAAAATATTAAGAAACAATGTTGAAGTATCAGGACAAATCACAGCCATTGGCCTGGTGAGCATTACATGCACACTGTGAAATCTGTTTCCTAAGGAGTATATAGAGTAACAATTTCTTTCCCCAAATATGCCTCCCTTGCTAAGCTTCAGAGAAAGACAGGGCCAGATGATGCAGTTTTCAGTTTTGTGTTATACCTCCTGAGCCTCCAATATACTTTCTCCCACCTCTGCTTATAGTAATTACTTTTGTTTATTGCAGGACCAGTCTCCACTCGGACTCGATCTAGTAACTGTGTGCGAATCAGAATACTGGCACACTGGCTGTGATAATTCTCTTGCAGTCTTACTTTGCTCCTGGTTTGGTGGTTTACAAGCTCACAGATGCTGGACCAGGATTCAGTACATAAAATACAGACATTCTGTTTGACATGGCCAAATCTAAATTGCTGAAGCAGGACATTAAAGCCTGAAGCAGTGCCTTAAAAAGTGACGAGTGCCATATAAACCCCACCAAAAATCAACCCCGTTTCAAAACGAAGGTCTTTAAAAATGCTAGATACATAGGGCTTTCTCAGAAGGGAAAAAAGAAAAAAAGGCTATCATCACAAAAATACTAGAGCCAAATGGAAGTGACAGATAAAATAATACAAAAAGACATGTTTAATGATCAGTTCTGCTGTTTTATTTCATGCTCAGACGATGGGAGACAGAAATATTTTCATCAGACTATTAAAATGAATGATTTTGAAGATATAATCATCCAGAAAAATGGCACTAAAGAAATAGTTTTTAAGATGAGCAGGATAGAAATGATTTCTTTGTAATCATTGTGTTCATTGACTATTAATCATTCTTAAATAATGATGGATTCTAGCCTTGGGTAAAACTCCATAAGGATGAATTCCTCCCTTAGGAGCTAATAGTATTTGAAGAGGTTGAGCTGTTTAGTAAATTACTTCTTTCTTATTTTTCTGTTACTGTTTCTGTTTTTCAGACCCACTATGAAAATGGGGAATATATCATCAGGCAAGGTGCAAGAGGAGACACCTTCTTTATCATCAGTAAAGGAAAGGTAAGCTTTGGTGGCTATAGTATAATAATCATGATGCTGGAAGTCACTGATATGTCTACATAAATGGAAATCCTGAATTTTTTTCCATATTATATTTCTGTGTATGTTTGTGTTAGTCTTTCAGTTGTGTCTGACTTTTTCCAACCCCATGAACTGTAGCCCACCAGGCTCCTTGGTCCATGGAATTCTCCGGGAAACAATAATAGAATGGGTTGCCATTTCCGTCTCCAGGAAATCTTCCCCACTCAGGGAAAGAACCTGGGTCTCATGCTTTACAGGCAGGTTCTTTATTGTGTGAGCGACCAGTAAAGCCCTTACATTTCTAATTCTTTGCAATCATGAAATGATACATTTATCTAAGATGAGCTTCCGACAGACTTTTGTGACTACTGTCTTAATGCAGATTCCAGCACTGCCTCAAAGAGGTGGTTTGAAAGAAGTTTCAGCTGAAGACAAGTGTATTAGTGGTGCTATCTTTTGAGTTTTGTAATATGTATGTATAGAAATAGCATGGAAATCACACCACAGGAACTCACTCCCTTGGTTATATTTCAGAGGACTGTAGGGGTTCTGGAAGAGAAGTAGTGAGAATATATTGGAATTTTTTGACACATCCAAGATTTTTTTTAAAACCAGACATACATTTTTTTTTTCCTAACCTTGTTTTTCAGGTCATGCAACTTAGCTTCCGTGATTATTAATTACATAATAATATATGTTTGATTAGTATGTTAATTATGTGTATTCTAATATTACTATATTAAAATCATTGCACTAAGTTTTAAGAAGTAGAAGGTGAACACACATTAAGTCCCAATGGGAAGGAATAGAGAATGAGAAGGGTAATGAGAGTAGGTTCAGGAGCAGTAAATAAGTTGTAGAATTGAAAATTTCTAAACCTGTATGTTTTGCTTTAGTCAGCTTGCTTTGATATACATTTAAAAATTTATAAAGGATAACGTGGCAAAGATATTTTCCTTGTTACCACCAAACTGGCTTTTCCTTAGAAAATATTATGAAATAGACGTTGATGCAAACAGATGCCATACAACTACAAGTGGATTTCCCTTTCTTCAAGTTCATTTCTCCTTGTTCAAGTTGATCTACAAGACCTTCTAGAACTAACACCCCAAGAAAGGTGTCATTTTCATTATATAGGGGACTGGAATGCAAAAGCAAGAGTCAAGAGATGCCTGGAGTAACAGGCAAATTTGGCCTTGGAATACAGAATGAAGCAGGGCCAAGGCTAACAGAGTTTTGCCAAGAGAACGCGCTGGTTATAGCAAACACCTTCTTCCAACAACACAAGAGAAGACTCTACACATGGACATCAACAGATAGCCAACACCGAAATCAGACTGATTATATGCTTTGCAGCCAAAGATGGAGAAGCTCTATACAGTCAGCAGAAACAAGACTGGGAGCTGTGACACAGCTCATGAATTCCTTATTTCCAAATTCAGTCTTAAAAAAAGTAGGGAAAACTAGACCATTCAGGTATGACCTAAATAAAATCCCTTATAATTATACAGTGGAAGTGACAGATTCAAGGGATTAGATCTGATAGACAGAGTGCCTGAAGAACTATGGATGGAGGTTCATGACATTGTACAAGAGGCAGTGATCAAAACCACCCCCAAGAAAAAGAAAGGCAAAATGGTTGTCTGAGGAGGCCTTACAAATAGCTGAGAAGAGAAGAGCACCAAATGGCAAAGGAGAAAAGGAAAGATATTCCCATTTGAATGCAGAGTTCCAAAGAATAGCAAGAAGAGATAAGAAAGCCTCAGTGCAAAGAAATAGAGGAAAATAATAGAATGGGAAAGACTAGAGATCTCTTCAAGAAAATTAGAGATACCAGGGGAATATTTCATGCAAAGATGGGCACAACAAAGGACAGAAACAGTATGGAACTAACAGAAGCAAAGAAGATATTAAGAAGAGGTGGCAAGAATATACAGAAGAACTATACAAAAACGATCTTCATGACCCAGTTAACCATGACGGTGTGATCACTTACCTGGAGCCAAACATCCTGGAATGTGAAGTCAAGTGGGACTTAGGAAGCATGTCTATAGACAAAGCTAGTGGAGGGGATGGAATTCCAGTTGAGGTATTTCAAATCCTAAAAGATGATCCTGTTATAGTGCTGCACTCAATATGCCAGCAAATTTGGAAAACTCAGTAATGGCCACAAGACTAGAAAAGTCAGTTTTCATTCCAATCCCAAAGAAAGGCAATGCCAAGGAATTCTCAAACTACCACACAGTTGCACTCATCTCACGTGTTAGCAAAGTAATGCTCAAAATTCTCCTAGGCAGACTTCAATAGTACATGAACTGTGAACTTACAGACGTTCAAGCTGGATTTAGAAAAGGCAGTGGAACCAGAGATCAAATTGCCAACATCCACTGGATCATGGAAAAAGCAAGAGAGTTCCAGAAAAACATCTACTTCTGCTTTATTGCCTATGCCAAAGCCTTTGACTGTGTGGATCACAACAAACTGTGGACAATTCTAAAAGAGATGGGAATCCTAGACCACCTGACCTGCCCCCAGAGAAATCTGTGTGCAGGTCAAGAAGCAATAGTTAGAACTGGACATGGAACAACAGACTGGTTCCAAATCAGGAAAGGAGTTCGTAAAAGCTGTATATTGTCACCCTGCTTGTTTAACTTATATGCACAGTACATCATGTGAAATGCTGGACTGGATGAAACACAAACTGGAATCAAGATTGCCTGGAGAAATATCAATAACCTCAGATATCCAGATGATACCACCCTTACTGCAGAAAGCAAAGAAGAACTAAAGTGCCTCTTGATGAAAGTGAAAGAGGAGAGTGGAAATAGTTGTCTTAAAGCTCAACATTCAGAAAACTTTAAATCATGGCATCCGGTCCCATCACTTCATGGCCGATAAATGGGGAAACAGTGGAAACAGTGAGATACTTTGTTTTCTTGGGCTCCAAAATAACTGCAGTTGGTGACTGCAGCCATAAAACTTAAAAATGCTTACTCCTTGGAAGAAAAGCTATGACCAATCTAGACAGCATATTAAAAAGCAGAGACATTTCTTTGCCACCAAAGGTTCGTCTAATCAAAGCTATGGTTTTTCCAGTAGTCATGTACAGATGTGAGAGTTGATCTATAAAGAAAGCTGAGCACCAAATAATCTATGCTTTTGAACTGTGGTGTTGGAGAAGACACTTGAGAGTCCCTTGGACTGCAAGGAGATCCAACCAGTCCATCCTAAAGGAAACTGGTCCTGAATATTCATTGGAAGGACTGATGATAAAAATGAAGTTCCAATACTCTGGCCACCTGATGCGAAGAACTGACTCATTGGAAAACACCCCGATGCTAGGAAAGATTGAAGGCAGGAGAAGAGGACGACAGAAGGTGAGATGGTTGGATGGCATCACCAACTGGATGGACATGAGTTTGAGCAAGCTCCAGGAGTTGGTGATGGACGGGGAAGCCTGCCATGCTGCAGTCCATGGGGTCACAAAGAGTTGGACATGACCAAACTGAAATGAGCTGAAGTTCCTTTATTTAAGTATAAAGCCATTTTTATTTTTTCATAAAGCACATTTGCACAAAGATAAATAATCATAAATTAATTTTTGAAATATATTTTTTCCTACCATTAAACCTATACAAACTGTTTTTTAAAATGAGGCAGGATGCTGTGGTGAAATCTGAGTCCCTGACGATGCCTCAGGAAGAAGCTGAGTTCTTAGTTCTCTGTACTTTCCATCCATCCATTCCAGTTGCCTGAAAACATGTCTTGTACCCCCATCAGACTGTAAAGCACCCAAGGACTCACAGTTGAACATGAAAAATATCTCTGATAAAACTTGTGTGTCCTTGTAGTTGGGTTACATCAAAAAATCTCTCTCCATAAATGAGTTGAACAAAAATTGAGTAAGAGTTGTAGACAGAACTTCAGAGTTTGAATAATAATTGAGATGCATTTTGATTTTGTTTTTATTATATTCAATATACTTTATATGCTACCATTAGAAAAAATATATCAAAGATTGTTATTTATTAAATGCCATTTAAAACCACATGGCTTTGCTTTGAATTAACAAGTGTGTAAGCATGTTGATTAAACAGATTGGCTTAACACAATGTTTATTGTTGTTCAATACTGACAGTATTCGCGTATAGAAATTTTGTGTCTATGTATATATGTGTGTGTCAGGGTGAAACATGAGAAGCATTTCATTTTTGATCAAGTGCAAAATAAAGATGCATATTATCCCCATTTCTGTTCTGTGTGGAGCTAAACATCCCAACCACTGAAGTAAGTCAAGAAAAAAATATAACAGTTGGAAACGAAGAAGTAAGACAGTAATTAGTTACAGATGGTATGATTTTAGTTTCTTTTGTTTTTTATGTAGACATAAATTATTAAAATTAATATAAGCTTAGCTAGGTCAACATTATTCAGCACTTTTTCCTTTGCTATTTTATATCTTCAAAACCTAACACAGTAGTCATCAGTTCCACTCACTATCTAAATTAAAATTAACTAACTTAAAACATTCAGCTTCTTAGTGGTATCAGTAGCCACATTGCAGTTGCTGAATGCTGCTATTGTTGACTTTTGGATACTGTACAACTAGACACCTTACTATAAATTTTGAAAAATCTGAATCATTCAGTAATATCTATCATTTTAATGCACAAAAGACAAAAGTCGTATTGTCATGTCAGTTGATGCAATGAAAGCATCTGACATATGTAACATTATATACAATAAAACTCTCAGAAAATTAGGAATATAAGAGATCTTCCTCAAATTACTAATTGATATATACAAAGTACTTACAGCTAACATCACACTTAATAGTGAAAGCAATGAGTGGAGAAAGAGCAGTCTTTTCAGGAAATGATATTTGAATGATTGGTTACCCATAGGTGGAAAAAGTCTAGATCTAAAGTTCATAGCTGTAATTAATAGTATATTTAAAAATAAAATGCACAACTGTAAAACTTCTAGAAGGAAATTTTTATGGCTTGGCTAGGTCAAAAGTTCCTAGCCATGACACCAAAAGCACAGTCCATAAAACAAACAAAGAAAAGATAAATTTGGCATTATCAGAATTACAAACATCTTTTGTGAAAGACACTTTTATTATGAGAATGAAGGGGTAAACTAAAAACTGAAAATGTTGGCAAATCACACACCTGGCAAAGTGCTTATATTGAGCCTATGTAAAGAACATCCAAAAGTCAATTTAAAAAAACAAACTATCAAATTTTTGAAAATGGACAAGGCCCTTGACTAGGCATTTGAACAAAGTATGTATAAAGATGAGAAATCGTGTGAGAAGATACTTGATGTTATTAACTATTGCTGTTCAGTCCTCAGTTGTGTCCGACCGTTTGCAACTCCCTGGGCTGCAGCATGCCAGGCTTCCAAGTCCTGCACCCCCTTCTGGTGTCCGTCGAGTCAGTGATGCCATTCAGCCGTCTCGTCCTCTGTCGTCCCCTTTGCCTCCTGCCTTCAATCTTTCCCAGCATCAGGGTCTTTTCTAATGAGTCAGCTCTTCGCTTGAGGTGGCCAAAGTACTGGAGCTTCAGCTTCAGCATCCAATGAGTATTCAGGATTGATTTCTTTAGGTTGGACTGGTTGGATCTCCTTGCAGTCCAAGGGACTCTCAAGAGTCTTCCCCAACACCACAGTTCAAAAGCATCAATTCTTCAATGCTCAGCCTTCCTTATTGTCTAACTCTGACATCCACACATGATTACTGAAGAAACCACTGTCTCTATTTTTAATTATTAATTATAATAATTAAATTATAATCACATATAATTCAATTATAATAACATTAATTATTAGGGAATTGCATATTAAAACCAAAGGATACCATTGTGTGATTAATAGAATAGTTAAAATGAAAAAAATATGATGACAATCCTGAGTACTGATGAGGATGCCGGGCAACTGCGTTACTACGTTACTGGTGGGAATGCAAAATGGTAAAACCATTCTGAAACTATATAGATTTAAAAAAGCAATTACCATATGACCTAATATTTTTACTTTTTGGTATTTATTCTAGATAAATGAAAACAAAATCCAAGCAAAAATAATGCATCAATGTTTACAGAATCTTGATTCACTATTGCCCCAAACTGAAATGCCCTTTAGTGGATGAATCGATACATTGTGGCACATTCATTCAATGGAACATTACTCAGCAAAAAAAAGAATGAGCTTCTATATAATGTAACAATTTGAATGAATCTCAAAGGCATTATAAGTTTAAAAAAAAGAGCCAGTCTCAAAAGGTTAAATATTTTATTATTCCATTTACCTGACATTATCAGAAAGATAAAACATGTGATACAAAACAGACCACTGGTTTCTAGGGCCAAGACTTGGGGTAGGCTGTGACCATAAACTCATAGCATGAAGGCATTTCTTGAGGTGATAGAATTGTTCTATATCCAGTTATAGAAGAAGTTAAGCAAATCTATACAGGTATTTGGGCTTCCCAGGTGGGTCAGTGGTAAAGAATCTGCCTGCAATGCAGAAGAGGCAGGAGGCGCTGTGGTTTCCATCTCTGGGTCAGGAGGATCCCCAGGAGGAGGGAATGGCAACCTGCTCCACTGTTTTTGCCTTGGAGAACCCTGTAGACAGAGGGGCCTGGCAGGCAGCGGTCCGTAGGATCACGCAGAGTTGGACGCGACTGAAGCAGCGGAGCACATACATGTATTGGGACTTTCCTGGTGACTCAGATGGGAAGGAATCTGCCTGCAAAGCAGGAGGCCTGGCTTCGATCCCTGGGTTAGGAAGATCCATGGGAGAAGGAAATGGCTTCCCACTCCACTATTCTTGCCTGGAGAACTCCGTGGACAGGGGAGTCTGGTCGGCTACAGTCCATAGGGTGGTGAAGAGTCAGACATGACTGAGCAACTAAAACACACGCATCCATACATGTATTTTAATTCATCGGACTCTCTGCTAAAAGAATAGCAAAAGTCAATGTTACTTTATGATCATTTTGAAAACTACATGTAGTTCTAAATACCAGTAAACTCAGTTAAAAATACAATTTTTAAAATGTGTATTTTAATTCATTGGACTCTCTGCTAAAAGAATAACAAAAGTCAATGTTACTTTATGATCATTTTGAAAACTACATGTATTTCTAAATACCAGTAAACTCAGTTAAAAATACAATTTTTAAAATGTGTAATTAATAATGATTTCTAAAATCAAGTACTTGAGAAAATAGCATGGAAAGGAAATGCAAAAAAGCAAAATGGCTGTCTGGGGAGGCCTTACAATAGCTGTAAAAAGAAGAGCGAAAAGCAAAGGAGAAAAGGAAAGATATAAGCATCTGAATGCAGAGTTCCAAAGAATAGCAAGAAGAGATAAGAAAGCCTTCCTCAGCAATCAATGCAAGAAATAGAGGAAAACAACGGAATGGGAAAGACTAGAGATCTGTTCACGGAGAAGGCAATGGCAACCCACTGCAGTACTCTTGCCTGGAAAGTCTCTTGGATGGAGGAGCCTGGTGGGCTGCAGTCCATGGGGTTGCTAAGAGTTGGGCATGCCTGAGCGACGTCACTTTCACTTTTCACATTCGTGCACTGGAGAAGGAAATGGCAACCCAGTCCAGTGTTCTTGCCTGGAGAATCCCAGGGACGGGGGAGCCTGGTGGGCTGCTGTCTATGGGGTCGCACAGAGTCAAACATGACTGAAGTGACTTAGCAGCAGCAGAGATCTGTACAAGAAAATTAGAGATACCAAGGGAACATTTCATGCAAAGATGGGCTTGATAAAGAACAGAAATGGTATGGACCTAACAGAAGCAGAAGATATTAAGAAGAGGTGGCAAGAATACACAGAAGAACTGTACAAAAAAGATCTTCATGACCCACATAATTATGATGGTGTGATCACTCACCCAGAGCCAGACATCTTGGAATGTGAAGTCAAGTGGGCCTTAGAAAGCATCACTACGAACAGAGCTAGTGGAGGTGATGGAATTCCAGTTGAGCTGTTTCAAATCCTAAAAGATAATGCTGTGAAAGTGCTGCACTCAATATGCCAGCAAATTTGGAAAACTCAGCAGTGGCCACAGGACTGGAAAAGGTCAGTTTTCATTCCAATCCCAAACAAAGGCAATGCCAAAGAATACTCAAACTACCGCACAATTGCACTCATCTCACACACTAGTAAAGTAATGCTCTAAATTCTCCAAGCCAGACTTCAGCAATACTTGAACCGTGAACTCCCTGATGTTCAAGCTGGTTTTAGAAAAGGCAGAGGAACCAGAGATCAAATTGCCAACATCCGTTGGATCATGGAAAAAGCAAGAGAGTTCCAGAAAAACATCTGTTTCTGCTTTATTGACTATGCCAAGACTTTGACTGTGTGGATCACAATAAACTGTGGAAAATTCTGAAAGAGATGGGAATCCCAGACCACCTAACCTGCCTCTTGAGAAACCGATATGCAGGTCAGGAAGCCACAGTTAGAACTGGACATGGAACAACAGACTGGTTCCAAATAGGAAAAGGAGTACGTCAAGGCTGTATATTGTCTCCCTGCTTATTTAACTTATATGCAGAGTAAATCATGAGAAACATTGGGCTGGAAGAAGCACAAGCTGGAATCAAGATTGCCAGGAGAAATATCAATAATCTCACATATACAGAATACCACCCTTATGGCAGAAAGTGAAGAGGAACTAAAAAGCCTCTTGATGAAAGTGAAAGAGGAGAGTGAAAAAGTTGGCTTAAAGCTCAACATTCAGAAAACGAAGATCGTGGCATCTCGTCCCATCACTTCATGGGAAATAGATGGGGAAAGAGTGGAAACAGTGTCAGACTTTATTTTTGGGGGCTCCAAAATCACTGCAGATGGTGACAGCAGCCATGAAATTAAAAGATGCTTACTCCTTGGATGGAAAGTTATGACCAACCTAGATGGCATATTCAAAAGCAGAGACATTACTTTGCCAACAAAGGTCCATCTAGTCAAGGCTATGGTGTTTCCAGTAGTCATGTATGGATGTGAGAGTTGGACTGTGAAGAAAGCTGAGCACCGAAGAATTGATGCTTTTGAACTGTGGTGTTGGAGAAGACTCTTGAGAGTCCCTTGGACTGCAAGGAGATCCAACCAGTCCATTCTAAAGATCAGTCCTGGGTGTTCTTTGGAAGGAATGACGCTAAAGCTGAAACTCCAGTACTTTGGCCACCTCATGCGAAGAGTTGACTCATTGGAAAAGATTCTGATGCTGGGAGGGATTGGGGTCAGGAGGAGAAGGAGACGACAAATGATGAGACAGCTGGATGGCATCACCAACTCAATGGGCATGAGTTTGAGTAAACTCTGGGAGTTGGTGATGGACAGGGAGGCCTGGTGTGCTGAAATTCATGGGGTCACAAAGGGTTGGACATGCCTGAGTAACTGAACTGAAGAATATAGCTAACAGAAAGTATTCAATCTAACACCATACACAAAAATAAACTCATAATGAATTAAAGACCTAAACGTAAGACCAGAAACTATAAATCTTCTAGAGGAGAACAAAGGAAAACACTCTCCGACATAAATCACAGCAGGATCCTCTATGACCCACCTCCCAGAATATTGGAAATGAAAGCAAAAATAAATAAATGGGATCTAATTAAAATTAAAAGCTTCTGCACAACAAAGGAAACTATAAGCAAGGTGAAAAGACAGCCTTCTGAATGGGAGAAGATAATAGCAAATGAATCAACTGACAAACAACTAATCTCAAAAATGTACAAGCAACTCCTGCTGCTCAACTCCAGAAAAATAAACGACCCAATCAAAAAATGGACCATAGAACTAAATAGACATTTCTCCAAAGAAGACATACAGATGGCTAACAAACACATGAAAAGATGCTCAACATCACTCATTATCAGAGAAATGCAAATCAAAACCACAATGAGGTACCGTTTCACAACACTCAGAATGTCTGCAATCCAAAAGTCTCCAAGCAATAAATGCTGGAGAGGGTGTGGAGAAAAGAACACCCTCTTACACTGTTGGTGGGAATGCAAACTAGTACAGCCACTATGGAGAACAGTGTGGAGATTCCTTAAAAAATTGGCAATAGAACTGCCTTATGACCCAGCAATCCCACTGCTGGGCATACACACCGAGGAAACCAGAATTGAAAGAGACACATGTACCCCAATGTTGATCACAGCACTGTTTATAATAGCCAGGACATGGAAGCAACCTAGATGTCCATCAGCAGACGAATGGATAAGAAATCTGTGGTACATATACACAATGGAGTATTACTCGGCCATTAAAAAGAATGCATTTGAATCAGTTCTAATGAGGTGGATGAAACTGGAGCCTATTACACAGAGTGAAGTAAGCCAGAAAGAAAAACACCAGTACAGTATACTAACGCATATATATGTAATTTAGAAAGATAGTAACAATAACCCTGTATGAGAGACAGCAAAAGAGACACAGATGTGTAGAGCGGACTTTTGGACTCTGTGGGAAAGGGAGAGGGTGGGATGATTTGGGAGAATGGCACTGAAACATGCATAATATCATATATGAAACGAATCGTCAGTCTAGGTTCGACGCAGGATACAGGATGCTTGGGGCTGGTGCACTGGGATGACCCAGAGGGATGGTACGAGGAGGGAGGTGGGAGGGGTGTTCAGGATTGGGAACATGTGTACACCTGTGGCGGATTCATGTTGAAGTATGGCAAAGCCAATACAATGTTGTAAAGTAAAATAAAATATAAAATAATAAAAAAGAAAACAACAACAAAAAGAAAGTATTCAGTTTGTTTAAGAAGCAAATATTATTTAAAGACACTAGCAAAAGACCAAAATGGCTAAAACATTTCAAAGGAAGAAGAATATGTTGGGGAGAATTACTTTAGGTAGATATAAAGACTCATTGTAAGGCTAAAGTAATGAAGCAAATGTAGTCTTAATTCTATTAAGAACTAGGTAAATTTGTCAGAATAGGAATAGTGACCTCAAATAAAGATCCATGATCTATGGAAACTTGATTTGGGACAGCACTGGTAACGTAGATTCCAATACACAAAACTGGATCACAGTGTACAGAAAAGTCAAAGACCTGAATGTAAAAGAACAAACTAGAAAAAAAAACAGAAGACAATGTGGAGAATATTTCTATCATTTTGAATAGGGAAGAATTTCTTAGATGAGTATTCTAAAGCATAATCAAGAAGGAATAGTGTGGTTAAATATGATCACATTTAAATTAATAAGTTTGGTGTGAAGTATCATAAACACAATAAAAAGATAAACTACAGTCTTATGAATCAATAAAAATGACGATCAGTTCAATGGAAAAATCAGCAAAAATCATAATCAGATATATCACAAAAAATACTAATGGCCCATAGGATAGTAAAAGCAACAAGTGTTGATGACAGTGTAGTACAAAATGAACTTTCATTCACTGATGGTAGAAATGCATTAATAAGTTGTTGTGACTTCTTTGTAACAAGACTAGTCAATACCTAGTGAAAGAGAGAAGATGCATGTACTTCATAACCATGTTCTTCATTCATTAAGTAGTGATCCTAATGAAACACTTACCCATGGCTACAACAAGACATGCAAAAATATTCATGAGTAATGTCGTTATAGTGCAAAACTAAAATATAACAACATAAACCTGGAAAAACTCACATATACATAAGAATTAATAAGTTATGTAATATTCATATAATGGCATACTATACAAACAGGAAATAAACTACAGCCTCATATATTAACATGGATGAATTGGATAAGTCAAATGGAATGCTGATCAAAAGAAACAAGTTGAAGGATATGTGTGGCATGATATTTATAGTAAGTTTAAAACCAAGTAAACATATGGTATTTACGCATGGAATGAGGTGCATGTGAGTACATGCACAGACATTCATTAAATTAGAAGTACCAGAAAGAGAATCATGAACATAAGTTTCACCAGAGATGTTTTGTGGGAGGGGGTGGGCATATAGTGAATGAGATTCGAATTCATTTCTGTGTTGCACAAAAGATTCAGTTGTCAGTCAGACTCATAGGAGTCATAGATCTTACCCAACTGAATTTAACTAATGACTCAAGGGATGCAGGCAAACTTCAAGCTCAGAAAAAGTTTCTTTCCTTGTGTATGCCCTATATGATCAGATATACCTCTTAAAAGTGTTTTGTTTGTTTGTTTTTTACATTAGGGAATACTTTTTTGGTATAATAGGACCCGTTTTTGAGCAATATGTGTTGAACATTACTTGAAAAGGGAGTTGCTTTGATTTGGGGACTCCTTATTTTTATAATGTATTAATCACACAGGTATGAAAATGTTTACTTAACCCTATTCTCTAGCTGGGTCTGTCCCCACATATCTTTGATTTCCATATTTCTTTACAACAAACATTGTTTTGCTTATAAAACCTGCTGAATCTGTACAAAAACATTTATTTGTTGTTGTTCTGGAGTTGTTTTTCGTTAAACATGCTGGTTGAATACATTGATATTATTGTATTCATGCTTTATTCTGTATTCATTCTTCAATGAATAAAAGATTCTGGATTTTGAGTTTAAATTTATGTGTCCCATTTAAGATATCTAATTTCTATTTTGATTCCTAATTTTAAAATTTTATACATAATTTTAAAAATTCTCTAAAATTTTAAATTATGACTTTGCATATGTTTTATAGAAAAATTAATATATATATATAAGTAAAGGGAATATAAAAATATATACCTCTTTTATCTACCTGGAACTAAAAGTGATTTTGTTCTAAAAAGTACTTCATGGCAATAAGAATATTGCCATCTCAATATTAGTTGAGATATGGGATTATTACAATCAAAGGCATGGAATTTCTGAAATAAATGAGAGAAATGGAACAAAGGGGAAAATAAGGAAAAAAGAACCAACTTTTGGGGGCGCTAACAGTTAGGATGCTCTTCACTGATGTTCTCATTTAAGTAACACACAGCAAAAACACATCCAAATGAGATAGTTCTCTCATTTGTGGGGCAAGGTGGTTCAAATAGACTAAATATCTCTAAAGCTCCCTAACTAGTTCCCTTCTACAGTTTTGTGGACCGTAAAGTACTTTGTAGTTTAGGTAAAAAGACTATACGGATCAAGATTAGAAAGCTATCTCTGTATAATATAACTTTTTCTACATCGGATTGATTTTTTTTTTTTTAAGAATTAAAGATGCAAATGTTCATAACTGGTGTCTGCAAACATTTAGAATTATTCACTATATATATGGACTTCCCTGGTGGATCATATGGTAAAGAATCCCCCTGCAATGTGGGAGACCTGAGTTCCATCCCTGGGTTGGGAAGATCCCCTGAAGGAGGGCGTGGCAGCCCATTCCAGTATTCTTACTTGGAGAATCCCCATTGACAGAGGAGCCTGGCAGGCTACAGTCCATGGGGTTGCAAAGAGTCAGACATGACCGAGCAAGTAAGCACACAGCACAGCACACTAATACAAAGAAAAACTATGCAAACTGCAACTTTTAAACTTTTATTCTTGCTCTTTGAGATGCTTATTTTTTCACATATATGAACTATAGGAGATAGATTTTTATCATATTTGTCATAGAAGCAAAAAGTGGTTTATTCTGTAAGTGAACCATTTTTATGTCTCTAGCATTTCAGTAACATGTTTTGCGTGTGTGTGTGTGTGTGTGTGTGTGTGTGTGTGTGTGTGTGTGTGTGTTTGGCTGCGCTGGGTCTTTATCGCTGTGCGTAGGCTATCTTTAGTTATGGTGAGCAGGAACTTATACACTGCAGGTGGGACGTTCTCTAGTTGGAGGGCACAGGCTTCTCATTGCAGTGGCTTTTCTTGCTGCAGAGCAGGGCCTCTAGGGTACACAGGCTCAGCAGTTTTGGCGCTGGGGCTTAGCTGCCTTGCAGCATGTGGGATCTTCTTGGATCAGGGATAGAACCCATGTCCCGTGCATTGGTAGACAGATTCTTAACCACTGGACCACCAGGGAAATCCTCAGTTAACATGTTTTTAAAGAACATTTCAAAACTCACTGAAATTTCTCCATGGCTTGCATAAGTCTGCCAATTTGAATTTATAATCATTTGTGTTACCCAAATGGTAATATACAGTTATAGGTGTTCTTATATCTAATTTGAATTAATGAGCTTAACCTATGTTGTATTACACCTTAGTTCATGATTTATTTTTAACAGCCAGGAGGATTGACAGAAACAATTTTTCTGAGTTGTTTCATTGTGAAGAGCAAACTGAGATTCAGAAATGAAGCAATGTATCAATGTTTGTCAGACACTAATCTTTTGAAATGCAGATTTACAAAACCCATTCATTCAGAACCTCAGGAATAAGAGTCAAGTGAGTTCGGTAACCTTTATTTTAAACAAGACCACCATGCTCCAACACACACAGATACACACACATAGAAATTTGAGAACCACTAGGCTCGTTTATTTCCATTTACATTCATGAAATCCACATTAGTATGCAAATGAATATCTCTCTGATACAGCTTAGTGGTAAGTGTTAAAAACCACATTCCCATGGTTTTGAAACACCTTATGGAGGAGTAATCAAATGGATCAGTGGAGAATAATAATTGAATTCCCTCTACCTTGCATAGACCTTCTTAATACTTACAAAAATTCTGGTCTTTGACATCCAATCTCTAAATTCAAAAACTTGAAGCATAGTATTTTTAAATGTGTTTAAGTGTCTGGCATTATCTCAAGAAATTAGTTTTTCTACTTCATTACATTTTTCAGGAAGGTGAGTTTTAACCTTTCTAGACGACACGTAGCCAGTATTATGAATATTTGTAGAGCTTTAGAGGGAAATGAATTAACACAGAGGTACAATTTACTGCATTTATGTCTTCATGCAACAAATACATTTGCTTTCCATGGACTTCATTCATGCAACAAATACATTTGCTTCCCAAGTCCTATATGGGTAGAGAAATCTTGTTACAATAGTAATGAAGCTTTTCTGTTCATGTAATTTACTGTTTTTTTTATTGAGTGCTTAGTATAAATTATAGAGAGTGCCAAAAAATACTCATTTCGTTGATGAGCATACTGTTTATTGCGGTAAAATAAAGACATATATGTCATTTTTATATCTTCAAAAAAGAAATCTTACTGAATGAAACGTAGATGATGAGGATGATAGAAAGGTAGAGACCTGCAGGAAGTCTTTATGAAAATATAATTGGCCTTTGGATGCAGGCTTTGAATGAATCCTAATGAAGGATTCTTCTTAGCAAAGAGATAAGCATATCCTAGAGAAACTGGGATGTACACATAAAGGTGTATGTTAAAAAAAGCCAAAAAATTGAGACAGTATAAATGTACATTTGCAAGGCAACTGATAAATAAATATGGGATGGAAGAAGACACTTAAACATTAAAATGAATGAGCTAGATTTACACATAGAGTAGCCTGGTATGAAAAATTAAAATGTTAAGAGATAAGTGTAAGTAGCAGAATGATCCACACTGTATTATGCTATTCATATATTTTTAAAACACATACATATAAACACAGATAAAAGACTGAAGGAGCTCTCATTAAATTCATCATAGGAATTGCTTCATAGGAAGTTGGAAATGGGAGTAGAGAAGAGGATTTGAGTGAAATTCAAATTTCTGAATAATTTGTTATTTCTGGACAAAGGCTGCAAAGTATGACAAAATATTTGGGGGTTATTTCCTGGAGTGCATGGGAATTTGTGATACTATTCTTTGTCCCCTCTAGTGATAATGTACTTTTTCTCTTCATACAGATAAGTTAAAAAAAAATAAGAAATGAAGTGAACATCATTAACTAGTGTTTATTTGATCATCCAGTATGTATGCAGTGGATATAGGCTTTTATTGTTTCTCTTTCTAGGTTAATGTCACTCGTGAAGACTCACCAAATGAAGAACCAGTCTTTCTTAGAACCTTAGGAAAAGGAGATTGGTTTGGAGAGAAAGCCTTGCAGGGGTAAGTAGATTACATGTTACAAAGTTTTTGGTTGAGTGCTACATAAATGTTAACATATTGAACTTCTAGTACAATGGGTATTTAGTTCTTATTCTATCATCAGACACAGACTCTTGATGATCCAATTTTACCCATTTCCAGCTGAACTTAGAATCTGTTTGGGTAGGCTTTGGAATTGATGGTTAATTTGTGTAATAAATTATTTTATTTCATTTGATTTGGTAACAATTCTCCTCAATTGTAATCTCTATAAAGACTTTAAAGATCGGGAGAAGTCTCTGCAAAGCCTATTATGTATGACGGTTTTACTTGGAATCATATAGGAAGATGACTGGTTGAGAATTTTGAAATCCCTAAACCTGACTGTACAGACAACACATCAGAAGGCAATGAAGCCTTCTGCGGGTCACCTCTGGGGTTCTGGGTGGTGGCTGTCATCTCTGGCTGTGGTGGTGGAGGAAGAGGAGGAGTTGCAAGGGAAGGTAATGAACATTCCCAGTCTCTGTGGATGGGCTTGAAAGGCTGGACTCATAAAGGTGTGACTGCAGGGTCACTGAAATTCTACTTGTAAACTCAACAGCAAGCATTTGGAATGTCTTCCCGTATACGGCTGAAAAAACCCAGTTGACTTTGTACCATGCGTCTTATAGAATGCATGACAAGAAGACAGATACCTACCAGTGTGTCCCAATAAGCAGCACATCTCAATTATATGTCTATTTATCTATCCATCTATGAGACTTTTCAAGTTACATCAAGCACTTGAATAACTAATAACCAATAAACATTTATTTTTGTATCAAATTCCAGGTGCAGGTGTGTATACTAAAGAGAGAGCAATAGGACAATTCCTAAAATATTTGGAACAGTCAGGTTTGCCTCCATTCCAAATTATGCCTTTGTTTAAGAAACTGCATTATAAACATTTTGCTAAAAAGTATTCAGGAATTTTAATTTTTAAAACCACAATCAGTTGGCAGGTTTTATTTTCTCTCTTACCATTTCACAGCTATAGCACTGAAACAGATACAGATAAGTCATTTTACTCAGGGCACATTACCTTATGAAAATTAAGAATTAAATGCATTTGATTTTCTTTTTTCTTTACTGAGACCGTTTGAGCCCTATTTAATGAACAGGTACTTTCCATTAGATATTTCCAATAGCAAAGTTAAAAGAAACACCATATTCAATGTGAATATACAAAGAAAGGCAATAGGTATCATCATCCTAATATAAACTGAAAAAAACATACCATTTGTATTTTAATCTTGCTTTCTCTTGATTATTATTATATATAGAGGATTCTCAAGAATAATATTACCTGATTTCATTAGTCCAGGATTAAATGCCTCTGTGGAAAATGTCCATTTCAAGCAGAGGCAAAGAAATAGAAACATTTCAATAATTTCTGATTGAGATCGCAAGTGACACCAGAAAATAAAACATAACTGATTATTGACAGATTTTCTCTTGTAACTTATTGTCAGTGAATTTTGGTGCAAACTAAAGAAAGTTTTAGAGTGAAAACACTTTTCCAGAATGTGTCTCAAGAAGTGAACTTGGGGATACGGTTTACAGAAAAGTTACCAAACTTTGATATCAAAATTTAAGTTAGTGGTCGTCCATTTGGGGGGCTCCAAAATCACTGCAGATAGTGACTGCAGCCATGAAATTAAAAGATGCTTTCTCCTTGGAAAAAAATCTATGACCAATCTAGACAGCATATTAAAAAGCAGAGACATTACTTTGCCAACAAGGTCCATCTAGTCAAAGCTATGGTTTTTCCAGTAGTCATGTATGGGCGTGAGAGTTGGACTATAAAGAAAGCTGAGAATAAAGAATTGATGCTTTTGAACTGTGGTGTTGGAAAAGACTCTTGAGAGTCCCTTGGACTGCAAGGAGATCCAACCAGTCTATCCTAAAGGAAATCAGTCCTGAATATTCATTGGAAGGAGTGATGTGGAAGCTGAAACTCCAATACTTTGGCCATCTGATACGAAGAACTGACTCATTGGAAAAGACCCTGATGCTGAGAAAGATTGAAGGCGGGAAGAGAAGGGGACGACAGAAGATGAAATGGTTGGATGGCATCTCTGACTCGATGGAGATGAGTTTGAGTAAGCTCCAGGAGTTGGTGATGTACAGGGAAGCCTGGCGTGCTGCAGTCCATGGGGTCACAAAGAGTCAGACACGACTGAGTGACTGAACTGACTGACTGATTCCATCTAGATGGAATTCATTCTGGCATGTGATTGTTCTTGTGAACTATCTGGTGCCAAATCTGTCTCTGCACATATTCAGTCCTCTTCACTGGCCATCTCTATTACCCGACTCCATCATTTCCCATTACAACTACCCTCCAGCCTATCTTCAACTCTTTTTTTATGCCCTTACTCTCATTTTCTCACCACTCAACCTGGCTTTATTTGCCTTCTCTACTTATATCCTCTTAAATGTCAGGAATGTGCTACTTATATCTTAGAATGATTTTTGTTTTCTATCTTCCTTTACTCAGCCATACTTCACTGCTCAGCCGTACTTTTACACTGTTGACCACCCCCTCCTTCTTTGGAATTCTCATCCTTTGAGGTCCCTGCAATTATTAGCAAATTGTTAGCACTTTTTAGAATTTCTCATTTCATTTCCTAAAATTCACCATTGTTTTATCCTCAGTTCTCTCTATGAGATCCATGTTGGTATACATCCAGATCTATGACTGCCTAAGACTGCCTAATTTCTTAATGAAAAGAAATCCTAAATGCTTATATTCTTATTTGAGCTCAGTATCTGAGACTTCTCAACTCAACGTATATTTGTTGAATGAGTGAATGAGTGAGTGAACAAATGAAGCTCCCTAATGATGTTCAGTCTTGCAGTCCTTTCTGAAGTCGATCACTTTCATGACTTGTCTTCAATTGATCACTTTCATGACTTGAGTTAATTTGATGGTGGATAATGCAGATGACACCACCCTTATGGCAGAAAGTGAAGAGGAGCTAAAAAGCCTCTTGATGAGGGTGAAGGAGGAGAGTGAAAAAGTTGGCTTAAAGCTCAACATTCAGAAAACGAAGATCATGGCATCTGGTCCCATCACTTCATGGGAAATAGATGGGGAAACAGTAGAAACAGTGTTAGACTTTATTTTTGGGGGGCTCCCAAATCACTGCAGATTCCTTGGAAGAAAAGTTATGACCAACCTAGATAGTATATTGAAAAGCAGAGACATTACTTTGCCGACTAAGGTCCGTCTAGTCAAGGCTATGATTTTTCCTGTGGTCATGTATGGATGTGAGAGTTGACTGTGAAGAAGGCTGAGCGCTGAAGAATTGATGGGTTTGAACTGTGGTGTTGGAGAAGACTCCTGAGGGTCCCTTGGACTGCAAGGAGATACAATCAGTCCATTCTGAAGGAGATCAACCCTGGGATTTCTTTGGAAGGAATGATGCTAAAGCTGAAGGTCCAGTACTTTGGCCACCTCATGTGAAGAGTTGACTCATTGGAAAAGACTCTGATGCTGGGAGAGATTGGGGGCAGGAGGAGAAGGGGACAACAGAGGATGAGATGACTGGATGGCATCACGGACTCGATGGACGTGAGTCTGAGTGAACTCCGGGAGATGGTGATGGACAGGGAGGCCTGGCGTGCTGCAATTCATGGGGTCGCAAAGAGTCGGACACGACTGAGCGACTGAACTGAACTGAACTGAAGGGCTTATCTACCAGGTGCTTCCCTGTTGGCCCAGATGGTCAAGAATCTGCCTGCTATGCAGGAGACTCAGGTTTGATCCCTAGGTCAGGAAGATCCCCTAGAGAAAGGGAGTAGCTACCACTCCGACATTCTTGCCTGGAGAATTCCATGGACAGAGAAGCCTGGTGGGCTACAGTCCATGGGTTCGGAGACAGTCAAATGGAACTACCACTTTCACTTTGTCCCAGCCCTGGTGACTTAGATGGTAAAGAATCTGCCCGCAGTGCAGGAGACCCAGGTTCAACCCTTGGGTCGGGAAGATTCCCTGGTATAGGAACTGGCAGTCCACTCCAGTATTCTTGCCTGGAGATTTCTGTGGGCAGATGAGCCTGGTGGGCTACAATTCATGTGTCTGGCAAAGAGTCAGACATGCCTGAGCAACTAACACTAACAAGAGTTTATCAGCTCACTTGACTGTAGATGGCAGGCTGGTAATATATTATGAAGGAACAAAAATAAGGTGAGTAAAACCAGTGCAAACTAGAAACCCTTATACAGTGAGGGGAGCAATTACGAGCTCCAGCTCAGTGCTGCTTTAAAAAACAGGAAAAAAATGGATTCTGAAAAGGATATGTGATTTTATAACTTAAAAAATAGCTCTGCTATCAAACAGAACATTTCTGCAAATGGTTTGACCTGTGAGTTGCCATTTTGAGATTTCTGTCAATCAGATACACCTCTTTAAAGCTCTGTAACTAGATTCCAGTGAAGAAAGCCTATTAGTTTTACCCTTGTTATTTCCTTGTTTTGATTATTTTTTGGCATTTTAATGTTTTGATGTTCTAGTTACTAACCTGGTTTTCCTTGTATGTCTGTGTTCTTTTTTGATCTTTTCTTTGAATTTCAATGTTTCACACGAGAAATTCTGACTTTTCACAAATCAGATTGACTTGTTTCACTTGTTTCCCTGCAAATAACTTAAAAAGTTATGTAACTTTAGGATATAAAGTCTTTTGAGCAGCTGTGTATATATCCTTTTGAGTAATACCTATGCTTCTTTGGAAACCTTATGATTTTTATCCATGGAAGACAAACTTTTTTGTTAGCGTTCTCTATGTTGGTGTAGCATGGCATTTCAGATTTTCATTTTTTCACAAATAAATTTTATGTGTACTAGGAATTTTTGTTTTATTTTAGTGAGGATGTTCCAAGGATCAGTATTGACAAATTGGTAATATTGAAATTAACCCTTGACCATTCTTTTTAAATTTAAGAGTGCCAAATACTAGTATTGGGGCTTCCCAGGTGGTGCTAGTAGTGAAGAACCCACCTGCCAATGCAGGAGACATAAGAGACGTGGATTCAATCCCTGGGTCGTGAAGATCCCCTGGAGGAGGGCATGGCAACCCACTCCAGTATTCTTGCTTGGAGAATCCCATGGACAGAGAAGCCTGATGGACTGCAGTCTATGAGGTCACAAAGAGTCAGACACGAATGAAGCAACTCAGCAGCAGCAATAGCAATACTAGATTGATTAAACACACACAGTATATAGTTGAATGACAGAGCTGAAATGTAACCTCAGTAACCCAACTCCAGAACCCCACTATGATATGGTAGTTCTCTCTCTAGAATTAACAAGCTTCATTTCTTTTTGGATGGAGAACAGTAGTCGTAAATCTAGCTATCCTTAGTCAACATTATTGACATTCACTAACCAATAGAATCACATTTCTAGAAAAATTTGGTTTACTTATTGCTTTCCTTTTTTTTTTTTTTTTTTGGTCGACATAAAGTGAATTATTCAAGTATAGCTTGGATTAAGCATTATTTTTTTGCTGTGATAATGGTTTTTCTACACCAGAGGGCAAAATGTTTTACTCTTTTCAGAAGTACTTCTTTATGTACATGAAAACTAAAATTGTGTTTAGGGGAATTTACTTCAGGTATAGTCCAGTAAGTCAATCCCTCTACACTCTGAGATATCACTGCTTTAGGATCTCTACCTGACTTAAAATCATGTAGAATTCACACTGGCATCAGGTGATGTCAAGTTCTAAGCCAAATACACACTTTGCATCTGTAGTAATGGGAAATATACAAGCCCTAGTTGAACCTGAGAGAGAAAAGATTGATCTCCCACTTGGCCCATCTCTCTCATCCTCCCCTTCCCCTAACACTTGAGTTTTCAGCACAGCATATGCTTATGAGTTCCAGCTCAAATGTCAGACTGCCTTCATTGGGATCCACTCTGTCCTTCTGAGTCCCTGAGAGGTTCTCCTTTGATCTTATGTGGAGATGATGATTTTGCCTAATTTTGCGGGTTGTTGCGAGGAATAATCAAGTGGACATTTATAAAGCATTAAAGTGAGTACTTAGAATTTAGATCAGTGCTCAAAAATATTAGCTATCATCACCACCACCACCATCATTGTTACTTTTTATCATCAGCATTGCTATTCCCAAGAATGTTCTGCTACTTCTTGACTCAAGTTTAGAACACTTGGTAGAATTGGCATAAGCATTAGATTTTGAATCATCCACTAACTGAGCAAGCCAGTTAATCTCTCTGGGTCTGAATTTGTAAACTGAGCCAGTTGAAGTAGATGATGCCTAAGTTTCCTTAGGTCACAGCTTCTGATTCTCTTGAGATTTGGCCTCTTCAACTGGAACAGAACCTTGGCTGCCAAATGCAGCCATGGGCCACTCTGTTAAATGGTGGTATTTGATAGCAGACCTCTGTCAGCAAGACTCCTCCCTCCAGGAACTATCCCAACTATTGTCTATCATTCTGAACACCTAGGCCACAGGCCAGGCCCTCCCTTGTTAATACAAAAGAGAATAAACCTTTTCTCCACATCACCTCCAGCATTTATTGTTTGTAGACTTTTCAATGATGGCCGTTCTGAGGGGGGCGAGGTGATACCTCATTGCCGTTTTGATCTGCATTTCTCTAATAATGAGTGATGGTGACCATCTTTTCATGAGTTTGTTGGCCGTCTGTATGTATTCTTTGGAGAAATGTCTGTTTAGGTCTTCTGCCCTTTTTTTTTTTTTTTGATTTGGTAGTTTATAGTTTTGGTATTGAGTTGCGTGAGCTGCTTGTATATCAATCCTTTGTCTCTTGTTTCATGTACAATTATTTTCTCCCATTCTGAGGGCTTTGTTTTATAGAGAACAAACTTGTGGACACAGTGAGGGAAGGAGCGGGTGGGACAAATTGAGAGAATAGCATGGAAACATGTACGTTATCATATGTAAAATAGAGAGCAAGTGGGAATTTGCTGTGTGACACAGGGAGCTCAGCCCAGTGCCCTGTGACAACCTAGAGGGGTGTGATGGGGTAGAAGATGGGAGGTGGGTTCAGGACGGGGGGGTGGGTTCAGGTATACGTATGCATACCTGTGGCTGATTCACGTTGATGTATGGCAGAAGCCAACACAATATTGTAAAGTAATTATCCTACAATTAAATTTTTTAAAAATGAATAAACTAAGCCAGTTTAACAGACATCAATATTAGGAGTTAACTAACATTTCTTAATCTGCTTTTTAAAAAATTAATAAAATAGCAATACAAATTATAACAAATCTTGGACACAACATGATAATATTTTGCAGCATCTGAGTCTGATTCTTATTTACTGATTTGGAAATGGAATACTCTAGATACCATTCAAGCCTCTTTTGTATCTTCCGCCAGTGTTTTCCTTCCCTGAGCCCATCCCTGTACCATGAAGACAGAATAGAAAGAATTTAGATTTTTCAGTTGCAGGTTTGGGTTTCTGTTTCTTCTCAAGGAAAACCTTTTTTGAGGATTACCTGTAACAACACACAGAGTTGTATCTAAAACCTGTGTTTTGTGTGAAGAAGGATTCCAGGACTTATATAGGGCTCCATCCCAGCTGCGGTCTTGATTGGCGCATAGCAGGACTCCTTCACTTGCCCCTCATGAGCTCTTCTGCCAAAGTCCCAGCTCATTTCTCTAACCATAGGTCTCCTCTCCTCTCGGTTTCCTGCACCTGAGACTTTGAGGGTTTTCCTTTTCTTTACTTCTTTGTCTTTTGTGTGGTAAGGATTATGATTAACATGTGAAAATTTAGTGAAAATTACTCTTTTGGAGGATTATAATGGATTACCTATGAAAAATGTAACAGAATGTCTAGTGGGATTTTTTTCCTGTTGTCCTGGATTTGTGGCTAAAAGGTCCAAAGCTAAAAAGCTATCAGTACTTAGGGCCAGTTTCATTCAGCACAACTGATTGGGAGGAGCCAGAATTGCTTTATTAGTATCACTCCTTCATCCATAAGATGGGACAAGTAGGGATATCTGAGTTTGGCTTGTTGAAAAGAGCAGTGGCCTCAAAAGAACTAGTTCCCTCAGTTCTCTGGTCTCAGCTTTCTTCGTTGTTGAGGATTTACAGATTAAATAGGAAATTAGAGAGTGTGCTCAATAATATTGTGGAAGAATCCCAAAGTGTCATATCATTCTTGTTACATCTCCATCCCCAAGCTTTTTCCTGAACTCTGAACCCACAATAGAGTTGGAGTTAGACATGTCTATAGGCACATCTACTTGGTAGACATCTCTTATTTACTTTAGATGTTCAGTTCAGTTCAGTCCAGTCACTCAGTCATGTCTGACTCTTTGCGACCCCATGAATTGCAGGATGCCAGGCCTCCCTGTCCACCACCAACTCCCAGAGTCCACCCAAACCCATGTCCATCGAGTCAGTGATGCCATCCAACCATCTCATCCTCTGTTGTCCCCTTCTCCTCCTGCCCTCAATCTTTCCCAGCATCAGGGTCTTTTCCAATGAGTCAGCTCTTCGCATCAGGTGGCCAAAGTACTGGAGTATCAGCTTCAACATCAGTCCTTCCAATGAACACCCAGGACTGATCTCCTTTAGGATGGACTGGTTGGATCTCCTTGCAGTCCAAGGGGCTCTCAAGAGTCTTCTCCAACACCACAGTTCAAAAGCATCAATTCTTATGGCTCTGAGACAAAACTGAATTCATTTTCTCTCTACCACCATCCAAGTCTCTTCCTTTCAAGTGATCCTATTCCAATAAGTGTTTCTCAAACCAGACATTTGGAAACTATCCCTGACTCTCTTCTTTCCCAAATATCCTCATCATGGACAACTAACCCTATTGATTCTACCTTCTCGGTAATTCTCAGCATCACCTGTGTCTTGCCGCTCTCACTGCCACTCTTCTGATTATGGCCACTGCTGATTAGTTCTGATTAATGCTCTGTCACCTGGGTTACTGCAGGTCCTTCTAATTGGTCATTGTGTCCAGTCTTGCTCACCTCTCATCCATTCCATACTCTATGATAATTTCTCAGTATTGGTTTCTAGGGTGGCCCTGATAATTACCACAAATTGAGTGTCTTAAGACAAAATATGTTATATTTAAAAAGAATTCCGGAGATTCAAATCAGCATCACCATGGACTTATGTCCTTTGAAAGCTCTCAAGAAGAGTCTCTGCTAGCTTCTGGAGGCTGCCAGCAAACCTTCAGGGCTTCCCTGGTAGCTCAACTGGTAAAGAATCCGCCTGCAATGCAGAAGACCCTGGTTCGATTCCTGGGTCAAGAAGATCCCCTGGAGAAGGGATAGGCTACCCACTCCAGTATCCTTGGGCTTCCCTGGTGGCTCAAATGGTAAAAGATCCGCCTACAATGTGGGAGACCTGGGTTCGATCTCTGGGTTGGGAAGATCCTCTGGTAAAGAGAACAGCTACCCACTCCAGTCTTCTTGCCTGGAGAATTCCATGGACAGAGGAGCCTGGCGGGCTACAGTCCATGGGGTCGCAAGGAGTCGGACATGACGGAGCGACCTGTTGTCCTCTAGGCACTTAGAATCGTGGTGTGAACATATGCTGCCATATCTTAACATAAGTATGTCCAGGATACAATGCTTTATTGAGCTTCGATGTCAAGGAACCCATCAGAAGATTTATGGTGGTCCTATCTTGGTTTTAAAGAAGCTATATTACATACAAAATATAATTACACACCCGATTTCCTGCCCTCCCCACCTCCACATATAGACAACTTCCTCCTCACACACTCATCTTAAACTACAGATAGTAGTATGGGAACACCTTTGGCCTAATCTGTGCACACACATGCACACACTAATGAATTTAATTACATCAACACAATTTGAACATATGCTTTCTGGACTTTTCCAAAGAATAGCTTCACCTGGAATATAAAATTAGTTCTAGAAAACAATTTTGTTGTTGTTTAAATTTACTTGATAATCTTGTAAATGCTTTAGTGTGCACTGTGGATATAAATATATCATTAGTAGTTGTTTAAGATTTTATAATTATCAGTATAAACTGATCAGTAACCCAAGATTTTTGTATATGATTGAGGAAACATCATAGAGTTTTAGTACTTTTCCATAAAATGTTTTCTTTATCCCTATTGTCTTAAATATAAAGTCATTTCAGTGGTGGAAATTGAGCTCTTACAAAACAATTCAGTCCTTCATTGTTATTCTCCAACAGGTCATTCAGACAGATAATTTCCTTCAAGTGCCATTAGATAAGAAAGTATAATGTAAATTTGAAAATCTCTTCAAAAACAGATATTAAATATTTCATTTGAAGCTAATTTCCTTGTTAATGAACTCAGCTAGTATTTTGTGTCTGTCATTTTTATTCTTCTGAGTCTAAATGATTGCTTCTTAATTTTTCCTTCATACAGTGTAGAAGAAAAATGACTTGTTATCAATCATACTTTAGACAGGCAACAATGATTTTAATTAGTTAGATTCATTGTCATTACACTAATCTCTTATTGTGACTGAAAATTTGTTTGAAAACCCTCCAAATATTCTTGCCAAAAATTATCTTTGAATGTACATTTAGTAATGTATTTTGATTGAGACTGTATCCACATGAAACAAGCATTTCCGGACATATTAGCTTCACATTGTTCTCATTCCTCAGTCATACAAAGAAATGGGAGTGGGAAATCATTCAGAAACTATGCTATGTGATAACTGTCTCCCCCATGTTCCAGGCATTAGGGCAAGTACAATAAACGTTTTTAGGACATTTCAAGTAATATTTAAGGGGCTTCAGGTTCACCACTTCTTCCCAGGGCCATGTTCAAGTATGTCAATAAATAATCAGATAGGTATCTATAATTTAATCACAAAATTTAATCAAATAAGAAATATCAAACATTGAAAAAATACCATTTATAATAGCTTAAAATTTGAAGTAATTAGAGATAAATTTGAAAAAAAGATGTATAACACCTATACACTGAAAACTATAAAACATTTCCAAGAGAAATGTTGAGATATACTGTATCTGTTACATCACTTTCATGCATTATGTGATTCCATATTGTTCTCTCAGATTGATCTGCATGTGTCCATGCTAAGTCGCTTCATTCATGTCTGACTCTTTGTGACTCTGGAGACTGCAGCCTGCCAGGCTGCTCTATCCCTGGGATTCTCCAGGCAAGAATACTGGAGTGGGTTGCTGTGTTTTCCTTCAGGAGATCTTCCCAACCCAGGCATCAAACCCGTGTGTCTTATACCTCATGTATTTGCAGGTGGGTTCTTTACCACACCACTAGGACCACCTGGGAAGCCCCCCAGACTATGTGAAGAAATCTCAAATCTCAATAATTAGGAAACACCCTAATTTTTAAATAGGCAAATGATTTAGACAGGCATTTCATCAATAAAGAGAAACTGACCACAAATAAGCACCTGAAAATTTGTTCCCCATGATTTGACACTAGGGTAACGCAAGTTAAAACCACAGTGTGCTTTGGAATATCTAAAATTTAGGTGTTGGACAGGGTGTGGAACAAGTAGAACTTTCATATACTACTGGGAAAGTAGTGATGAAAATTAAACAGTTACTTCTGAAAACAGTCTGACAGCTTCTTAAAAGGTTTAACTGCCACATCATTCATCTATTCCATTCCTAGGAATTTATATGAAACCTAAAAGCTTATATCTATACATAGACTAGTCCACATATGTTCATGACAGCTTTATTTGTGGTATCTTCAGACTCAAAACAACCCAAATGTGTGTCAACAGATGAATGGATAAATAAATCATGTACTTTGAGCAACAAAAACAATGAAGTATTGACACTCAACATTCAACAACACAGAGGGATATCAAAGTAGTTATGATGAGTGAAATAAGCCAGATAAAAAGAGTAAATACTGTTTCCTTCCATTTATATAAAATCTAGAAAGCGCCAACTAATCCATAGTGACAGAGAGCAGATCAGTGGTAACCTAAGGATGGGGAAAGACCCCTTCTTTCTCCTAGAGGAAATTCGTGTTTACAGACTCATGAGTTAACTCCCTATTTCACCCTTTTTTCTGAACAAAAATGTCATTGGCAATATGGATCTATACATCTAGGTAAATAAGTTCAATATTAATTAAAGAAATAACAAAATAAACATGTTTATTACATGTTTATTATTGTACTGCCTAAAGTAATCTGAAGTAGCAGTGATCCCCACGTTCCACATGAGGAAATGTAAGATAAACTATTAAGACAGTTAAACCAGTATGCCTATATGCAACTACAGTACATTATGCTGTAAGATTTTTTCTCTTTTTCTATTTATTTTTAATTGAAGGATAATTGTTTTACAATATTGGTTTGATTTCTGCTATACATCAGGATGAATTAGCCATAAATGTACATATGTCCCCTCCCTCTTAAACCTCCCTCCCACTTCCCACCCTTTCTACCCCCTCTAGGTTGTTCCAGAGACCCAATTTGAGTTCCCAGAATCATACACACTGTGATTTTATTAACTCAAACAGCCTGCACTTTAAGAGTGTCATGCTCGACTGACTGAGCTAGCTAGGCAGGTACATGCACTTTAATTTAACTCTCTTAAATTTGTCTAGTCACTCTTAGCAAAAATGTATTGTAATATTGTTTGATGCTGAGGTGTTTCAAGGTAAATAAGACTGATTTACTGCCCTCCAAGACACTATGCAAAATACTCTTACATATGTTATTATATTTCATACTTATATCAGTCATTATTGGCCCCATTCTATATGTGGAAAAACTGAGATTTGGTGAGGTTTAAGTTACTTGCACAGATAGCTAGTCAGCCAGAAGCTGGGATTCAAGCTGAAGTCCTTTGCCTTTTCAGTAAACTCGACTACAGTTACATGCAACAGTGACCAGTCAGACAAAATGGACATCCGATGGAGTTCTCAGTGCTTGGGAAATTCATTTGATTATTGCCACCTTTTCCTACCCAGTTTAGGTGTAACATAACAATAGTACCTGGGAGAAAAGTATATTGCTGCCTCTTTTTTTTCTTATTTTCTCATTGCTCATACTCTTCTGAGATATACAAGATATATGTCCTCTACCAATCCCCCGTCATTTAGATGATAGAGGCTCACTTAGCATAAAAATACTTGTGGTTTCATCTTGGCTGAAAGCTCTAGTTTTCCATTGTTAAGTGAAGTGATTTTAGAGCAAATGGACCTTTTCCCTCTAAGTGGATATAGAAGCTTTTCTAAACTATCCCACAGCCCAGATGTGTGGGTATTGAGTTAGTCCTGCAAGGTGTAATGGCTGCCTTCCGTTTTCTAGAATATTCCTGAGTGTTTGAGCTTGGTCACGTTGTGAGCATCAGCGGATGACAGTTGCCTGCTACCCAGATGACTGACTACCGCTCTCACTGTCTACTCGGCAACATTTTTGCTGCAAATCTGCTCCCCATATGGGGAGACACATTGGTTTGTAAGGAACATTTTCCACCAACATTCCTTAAGAAGAATACAGGTTTTCTACCACCCCCATCCATATGTATTTTTTTCCCTGTAGGAACATGGATTTGCCATCGTGGAGAAATAGATTTTTTTTTTTTTTTTTTTTTACTTTAGGACTTTTGAATTGGTGTTACTAAACACGAATAGTTGTGAATGAGAGAGTAGTAAAACATGTGCCTGATGTTAACTTTTAAATTTGAGAATTTAAAAATTATGAAATTTTAATATAATGTATTTTTCTCAATATATGGGGGTAAATAAAAGATATGTTTATTTTTAAACCTACGCCAGAATAGTCAGAATTTAAAGTCATAGAAAACAACCAGTTTTAGAACATTTGCCCTTTGCTACTATAAGCAATTGATACTTTGTGTTTGTCAAGTTCTTACATCCACAATCCATATACTGACTCTGTGGTAACATATGCTCTCTGTTGCTGCGTACACCTATGCTCTGAGGATAAGCCAGCTGTCTATTGTAAGACTACAATAGACCATATTTATTTTTATTAATTTCTACTTTAACTGGTATTTTTATTCAAAGGAAAATGAGATACATTATTCTGTCTCCAGCCACAAAAAATTTCATTAATTTTCCATTTGTTAAAGTAGAGTAAGTCATTAAGAATTGGAATATAAGTCTGACAATTTCTCCTTCTAGCAATGTCTAAATATCCTTAAAAGAGCTGCTTGGCCAAATGATTTTATTTAAAGTAGCAGGACTCTCTGTTTGTGGAAAAGGGAAATAATTTTGAGTGATTTATGAGATATTTTATATTTGAAGTTTCTATAATTCAAGATTCAGAGAGTGGATCGTGGATCTCTGGGTCTCCCCTAAGAATAGAGCTGACTCTACTTATAGGCAAATCTATGACGAAATAGTCTTGGCTAACATTTTTCTTTCTCTCTCTCAAGTGTATTATTTTTCCTTCAAACCAGGTACTGTGTTCAGAACACCTTCATTTCCCTAGTCGTCTAGGTTTGAAAGTTACGGACAAGCTCTGTGACCTTCACCCAACCTCTTGACATAGCTTTCCCTCCATATTTTGATACCAAATGTTATGGATTCTTCTTCCACAGTATTTCTCACACTTGTTCCTCTCTCTCTTGCACAGTCTCTGTTTCCTACAGCTGTCTGGCTCTCTCAAGCACCAGCTCCACCGTCTTTTCAGAGCCAGACATTCTGGGGGCCTGTCTTCCCGTTGCAGAACCCCTTGCCCGGGAAGACCAGTGTGGGGTTTGGACCCCTTGCTCCTTGGAGAAGACCTCCACAATTGTGATAGCTTTCCCATTTGCGCATCACCATCCCAGTGTATCCTGACTGTATTGCCTCTTCACCCTTCCTCTCCATCTTGTGGTTCCTTCTTGATATCTTTAGCTGTGGGCAATCTTTTCTGCTGGCCTTCAGGTCATTCTCATAGATAGTTGCTTTGTAAGTGGTTGTAATTTTGACATGTCTGTGGGAGGAGAGTTCAGTGTTTTCTACTCTTCCCTCTCAGTCACCTCTTCTCGGGTGTTTATCGTTTTAAGTCAGGTGGTCAGCATGGTCCTCAGTGTGAAAGTGATACTTAAGCAAAGATGTTAAGTGGATAAGGGAATGAGTCACTAAGGCATCTGAGGGAAGGATAACTCACATACTGATAATGGGGTCTCACCAAATCTGCTTGATGTTATTGATGAACCAACCCCTTCATACTTTGGCCACCTGATGCGAAGACCTTACTCATTAGAAAAGACTCTGATGCTGGGAAAGATTGATGGCAGGAGGAGAAGGGGACGACAGAGTATGAGATGGTTCGATGGCATCACCAACTCAATGGACATGGGTTTGGATAGACTCCAGGAGTTGATGATGGACAGGGAGGCCTGGCATGCTGCAGTTCATGGGGTCGCAAAGAGTAGGACACGACTGAGTGACTGAACTGAACTGAACTGAACCCCTTCATGTCCTTTCTCACCTCTAAGACTTGGCAGAAGTTGCTATTATCCCTAGGAAACCCTTTCATGTCTGTTACCACGCTTATGTTGTTTAATTGCTAAGTTGTATCCAACTTCTTTGCTATCCTTTGCAGCCCTATAGACTGTAGCCCATCAGTCTCCTCTGTCCATGGGATTTCCCAGGCAGGAATACTGGAGTGGGCTCCTGTTTCCTTCTCCATGGGATCTTCCCAACCCAGGGATGGAACCCAGTCTCCTGCATTGGCAGGTGGGTTCTTTACTATGGAGCCACAAGGGAAGCCCACACCATGCTTATAAAATTTTTAACCAGCTCTCTGAGGGGAAAATGGGTACTGGTGCTTACTGATAACTGTGGTATAAACGCTCCCACCATGACCAAGTTACCAGTGGGATGGGACCAGAATATGCAGCTGGGTAGAGACATGCGAAGTCAGCTCTCACAGCTGGTATGAGGCACCTCCATCATAGCACTCCATTTGATTCATCTCTTCTCACTAGGTGTAACTTATTTAAATTTCCCTCTGCCTTTTAACTGTCATCCCTTGGTGGGTTTGATGTCCTTTTTCTGCCCTCCAAAGGCACACTACATTCTTCCCTCTATCGTAGCATTTTTATTTTCTGTCTATACATACATCCAAAAGACTTAAGACTTGTGGGCAATTATCATTTTTACGGTGATACTTAGATTGTATGCTAAGTCAGTTGTGTCTGACTCTTTGTGACCCTATGGACTGTTAGCCCACTAGGCTCCACTGTTCCTGGGATTCTCCAGGCAAGAATACTGGAGTGGGTTGCCATTTCCTCCTCCACGGGATCTTCCCAATTCAGGGATCAAACCTGTCTCTCTTACATCTCCAGCATAGGCAGGCAGGTTCTTTACCACTAGTGCCACCTGGGAAGCCTGATACTTACAATAGTCTCTCACACAGCAGTAACATATAGTATATTTTTTAAATTGCCAATTTAGTAGGTATTTTGTTCTTAAATTTTCTCCTTATAATAGTTAATGATAGTAAATGTTATTTAATTATTTTAGAATGATAATTATATTGTGGTTGAGAAGTTAAAAAGATCCCGTATATTTTAAAGACTGCCAAGTATTTGTAGACAAAATACATGAGGCATGGATCTGACTCAGAGTAATTCAGTGAGTGGGAAGGTATAGATAGGAAGAGACTTGATCATTGTTGAAACTGGGTGACAGGTACTCTGTCATTCATTCTATATTTTCTCTTTAGCTCCATGTCAGTTTAAAATTTTTCCTATTAAACTGTGAAAAATCCTTTCTAATTTACCTAATTTGAGATTGTTTGCCATAAATCTAGTTTCTGAGGTAGGTACCAAAGTTATTCTTAGCAGTCATTTCCTGCACTTGAACAGTTAATTATTCAAATAGTTTTTATTTAGTAAGCATCAATATAATTATGTTAATGATGTGGCCTTTACTTTTTATTCTACATGCTCATGAAATATATTGTATAGTTGACTGATTAACAGACACACACACACAAAGCAAAAATAAACAACAACAACAAAAAACACATACACAAAGCATCATGTGATCCAGAAAATTTAGAACACGTCTAGGGCATAATATTCTATGAAATTCAGTTTTGGCTTATATAATGTTTGAGAGGTATTCTTTCATATTTGCCTGTTAAAAACCTTGTACTTAAAAAATGATTAGTTAGGAAATTGTTCATGTAAAATTTCCACTTTGAGTTATTTTGCAGAAGTGTTTCTCTGACAGACTTGAGGGTAAAATTTATAAGAGGCAATATAGGACAAAGTCTGTTTTTTCAGTTGCTGCACATACCTACTCAGAGTGTTTTGCCCAGAGAGTTCTAGCATGGATGTGAAACTGCCTGGGAAATTAGATGTAGATTTATTTTGTGTTAAATCTGAGTGAAAAGAATATGTTCCAGTCTAGTAATACTAGTAAATATTGCTACAAGTATAAAGAAGCAAAATATATCTCCAGGGACTGGAAGCTCAGTGGGCACTAAAATGGAGTTCTTTTGTTGCTTACTTTCTTCTATCTGAGCTGAATTTTAAATATCTAGTTTACATTTCAAATTAATGTTTGCAGAAATACATAATAAGGAAATCCCACTTGATGTTTGTGGACTCTAAAGAACCTTGTCCAAGGAATATAGATAGGACTTTGTTCAGGGAATTAATATAAGGGATATGACTTATTTTAATATTATTTATGGCCTGGCGTGCTGCGATTCATGGGGTCGCAAAGAGTCGGACACGACTGAGTGACTGAACTGAACTGAACGGAACTGATGGCTTATTTAATATTATTTTGTTCATAAAGTAGCCAGCTTTAGGAGAAGTTCATTAAGAAATGATTAATAGTATAAAGGGCTTGGTAAGCTTTGATTTTTAGAAAGCAGCAGTAGAGCTTCCTTTACTACTTGAATATTTGATAAAATGCATTTCATTTACATAATATAACGAAACTAGTATCTACTCAACTAAGATGCTTTCAGGACAAATGAAATGAAAAATTTTGCAGCTCCAAATTTTGCGGCCTCCATTCACTCACTCACAATAATGAGACCTGATGCTACTCAAAGGCTAAAGTTTGAAATATCTACTGCCTTCAGAGATACTGCTGTGGTTTTTAAAAGAAACTTTATTTTGAAATCATTTCAAATTTACTGAGAAGCTGCAAGATTAACACAGAATGTTCCCAGCTGATTCATTTTGCTCCACAGTAGAAGCTGACACAACATTATAAAGTAACTATACTCCAATAAAAATTAAATAACACAAATTAACCAGTTTTTAGCATTTTTCTGTATTTTTATCATCTTCTCTAATATATGATATGAATGTGTATTATATAACATATAATTTATTTATTTCTGAATTATTCGAGAATAAATTCAATACATCATGCCCATTTCCTGAATGTTTTTGTCTATTTCCCAAGAACAAGAATATTCCCATGTAATCACTATGTCATCAAAATTCAAGACATTTAACATTGATATTTTATCTGATCTATAGCTCTTATTTCAGTTTTGCAAGTTGTCCGAATCATATTATTTATAGAACCTTTCCCTCCAGTTCAGAATTGAATCCAAGATCACACATTGCCATGCCTCTTTGGGCTCCTTTAAACTGAAATTTGCTCTTTAGCTTTCCATTATACGGCACATACATCTTTTGAGGACTACAGGCCAATTATCCTAGAGAGTATTACTCAGTTTGGGTTTATGTAATATTGCTTCATGGCTACGTTCAAGTGATGTATCTCTGGACAGAATATTATATAAGTGATGTTGTATCCTTCCTTTGTTATCTGGGCCTCAGAAATTCTAGAAACTTGAGCTTATCTAAATAACATATTTTGAGGTATGCTTGACATACAATGTATCAGTTTCACATACACAATATGGAGATTCAGCACTCGTATATGATGCAGAATGATCCATCTGTCACCATACAAAGTTAATACAATATTACTGTCCATATTCCCCATACTGTGCTTTTTATCCCCATGGACTATTTATTTTATAACTAGGTATTTGTACTTATTGATCTCCTTTTCAACTTTACACCCTGACCTCCAACCTTTCTTCCCTGTGGTAACCACTAATCTTTTTTCTGTATCTATGAGTTGAAGTTTTGTTTCTTAGATTCCATATATAAGTCATGCAGTATTTGCCCTTCTTTATATGATTATAGCATAATACATTCAAGGTCCACCATGCTGTTGCAAATAATAAGAGATTTTTTATGACTAATAACCTGTTGTGTGTGTGTGTGTGTGTGTGACATGTACTTTATCCATTCATCTATTGATGGAAACTTAAGCTGTTTCCATATCTTCTTGGCTACTGTACACAATGCTATGATGAACATTCAGTTCATTTCAGTCGCTCAGTCGTGTCCGACTCTTTGCAACCCCGTGAATCACAGCACGCCAGGCCTCCCTGTCTATCACCAACTCCTGGAGTTCATGCAAACTCGCATCCATTGAGTTGGTGATGCCATCCAGCCATCTCATCCTCTGTCATCCCCATCTCCTCCTGCCCCCAATCCCTCTCAGCATCAGACTCTTTTCCAATGGGTCAACTCTTCGCATGAGGTGACCAAAGTACTGGAGTTTCAGCTTTAGCATCATTCCCTTCAAAGAAACCCCAGGGCTGATCTCCTTTAGAATGGACTGGTTGAATCTCCTTGCAGTCCAAGGGACTCAAAAGAGTCTCCTCCAACACCGCAGTTCAAAAGCATCAATTCTTCTGCACTCAGCTTTCTTCACAGTCCAACTCTCACATCCATACATGACCACTGGAAAAACCAGAGCCTTGACTAGACGGACCTTAGTCGGCAAAGTAATGTCTCTGCTTTTGAATATGCTATCTAGGTTGGTCATAATTTTCTTTGCAAGAAGCAAGCGTCTTTTAATTTCATGGCTGCAGTCACCATCTGCAGTGATTTTGGAGCCCCCAAAAATAAAGTCTGCCACTGTTTCCGCTGTTTCCCCATCTATTTGACATGAAGTGATGGGACCAGATGCCGTGATCTTTGTTTTCTGAATATTGAGCTTTAAGTCAACTTTTTCACTCTCCTCTTTACATATATATTTTTAAACTAGTGATTTCATTTTCTTTGGGTAAGTACCCAGTAGTAGAGTTGGTGGGTTGTGTGGTAGGTCTACAGTTTAAAAATATTTTATTGAAGTGTAATTGATTTACAATGTTATGTTTGATTTCTGCTGTTCAATAAAATGACTCATGTGTGTGTATATATATATGTGTGTGTGTGTGTGTGTGTGTGTGTGTGTATTCTTTTACATATTCTTTTCCATTATGGTTTATTACAGGATACTGAATATAGTAGGGCCTTTTTGTTTATCCATCCTCTATGTAATAGTTTGCATCTGCTAATCCCACAGTCCCCATCCTTCTCTCTCCCTCCTACCTTCCACCTTGGCGACCACAGGTCAGTTTTATATATTTGTAAATTTGTTTTTGTTTTTTAGATGTGTTAATTAGTATTCTACATTAAAGTGATATCATATGGTATTTGTTTTTCTCTTTCAGACTTTGCTTAGTGTAATAATATCTAGGTCCTTCTCTATTGCTGCAAATGACATTATTTCATTCTTTTTAATGGCTGAGTAATATTCTAGTATGTGTGTGTGTGTGTGTGTGTGTGTGTGTGTGTGTATACACCACTTCTTCTGATCCATTCATCTATTGATGGATATTTAGGTTGTTTCTGTGTCTTAGCCATTGTAAACAGTTCTGCGATGAACATAGGGTACATGTGTCTTTTTGAAGTATAGTTTCATCTGGGTATAAATCCTAGGAATGGGTTTCTGGATCATGTGGCAGCTCTATTTTTGGGTTTTTGAGGAACTTCTATACTGTCTTCCCTAGTGGCTGCACAGATTTACATTCCCACCAATCGTGTATGGGGGTTTCCTTTTCTCCACACCCCTCCAGCATTTATTATTTAGACTTCTCAGTGATGGCCATTCTGACTGGTGTGAGGTGGTACCTCATTGATGTTTTCATTTGCATTTCTCTAATAATTAGTAATGATGACCATCTTTTCGTTTGCCTGTGGGCCATTCTGTATCTTCTTTGGAGAAACGGTAGATCTACTTTTAATTTTAGATTTGGGAGGAAGCCTCCATACTGTTTTCCTTAGTGGAAACCTCGTTAAATTAGGAGATAAATGGAATTATATGGAAGATGTGAGCAGTTAATTAAATAGGATAAGAATAAAATGGCACTCCCAAGTTATGATAAGTTTCTAGATAAAGTTGGTAACTTGACTTTTTAAAATACATAGGCTTTACTTCACGGGACAGGGTGGAATTCAAAAACTAGCAACTAGCAGCAGTAGAAGAAAAACAACAGTGGGTAAGCATGGCGCCCTTAGTTGTGGAAACTGCGTTTCATAATTTGTTGTTTTCTTGAATTATGCATTATAATTTTCTTGATACACAATTTTTTTTTCTCGGA
This sequence comes from Capricornis sumatraensis, assembly GCF_032405125.1. Taxonomy (NCBI): domain Eukaryota; kingdom Metazoa; phylum Chordata; class Mammalia; order Artiodactyla; family Bovidae; genus Capricornis; species Capricornis sumatraensis. The sequence goes on along the minus strand of NC_091091.1, from coordinate 8,002,929 downwards.
GTTGCTAGACCAACTGGTAAAACTTAGTCATGAACATGCATCAAAGTCAGACCTTTACTTTCTTTTTGTCCTGCTTCCAGATACTCATTCCAGGCTATAAAATGTGATAATAGCTTAAATGATGATGGGAAGATATTTTAAAATATATGTAATAAAAGCCAGAATTTTCACTGTGAGAGAAGTAAGTTGCAAATAAGAAGTGAGGAGAAAAACTATAATTACCTTATAGTGCTAGATTAGAATCAGAGGTATCAGTGTGAATGAAGGTAGGTAGATTCATACATATACATACATACATACACACATATTCATACATACATATTCATGTATACATGCCCACATGAGTTGGAATACATGCACATATTTTCTAGTTCTGTTTGCTGAGAAGCATAGAAGCAATGATACTCCAGTAGTGACAAGCATATTTATTGCCTCAATCTGGGTTTCTTAATGTCATTCTCCAGTAAAAGACACCAGGGTTCCTCAAAAGAATGACTGACTCTACAGTGGGGTAGAGAAAATACAAAATGACCTGGAACCCCAAAGTTAGGAAACACTATGAATGAATGAATCACAAGGATTCGTGAATCCTTACAGAATAATTCTAAGTAATAAATGTAAAAAATGAGGGATATATCGTAATTACACTATCACAATTAACAATTATTGTAGGTAGGATACATTGAAACTGATTAAAATCATTGAATGAAACTTTAAGGTGAAATAGGACATTTGTATAGCCTCAAATTATCTCCCTCATTATACTTATTAATTGCAGGAGCAATTAACGTAAACATATGTTTATACAAACTTTTTGGCAAGCAAATGTAATCTGATCGTCATAGACAACCATTACCTGTAATGCCCTTTTTGGACTAGGCTATTAAGGCAGCCTATTGGTTTTAGTTGGCTCATATAGGGACATAAGAAATAGTAAGTTGTTGATAATTAAACCAGTTTATTTTCATCTGCTAGTGAAAATTTTAAAAATAAATAACAATCTGTAAAAATGACAAAGCAGAGAGGAAGCTTTTAACTGCTATTTGTTACTCCATCCTTGTTGAAATATCTGTTCTTTTTAAAATTGATTTATAACAAATTACTACAAATTTGGGGAGTTAAAAACAGCACTTTCTTATTGTCTCCCGGTTCTGTAGCTCGGAATTCTTAGGGAACTCAGCTGGGTTCTCTTCTGAGGGTCTCCCAAGGCTGCAGTCAAATCTCTAGGGAAGAATTTGCTTTAAAGGTCTTTCAGGTTTTAGATGGACTTCAGTTCTTGAAGTTATAAAACTTAGGGAGCTGTTTGTCAAATGGCCCTTCCCATTTTTAAGCCAGCAAAGGCACCTATTTTCTTTGTTAGCATCTTCCTCTCTTCCTCTTCTGCTACCAGTTAGATAAGACTCTTGGCTTTTTAAAAGGACTGTGTGATTAGAGCAGGGCACACTCCATATTTTAAGACCAACTATGCCATATGACAGCCTAATCACAGGAGGGATATTTCATCATATCCATCGGTACTGAGGGCGGGAGGGATTTTGGAAAGTAAATCTTTGGGGAGCGATTTTAGAAATTTTACCTAACACAATAATGTTATGTTAATCTTTAGAGTTGGGTCTCTTGTTCAGTTTTATTCCTGCCATGTAGGCAGACAATTTGGATGCCAATAAAATGCCTTCCTATATAACACGATCTTTTAGTCATTGCAAACAGTATGGCCCATCATCCTGATTTTCATCAGTAAGGTAATCAATTTCAGGTTATGTCAAATATGTTTTTATTTTGCAGAGATTTAAATATGAGAAAAAGATATAGAAATAGATATGTTCTGCACAAGAGGATTGATTAGGGTGGTTTCATTGTATTATCAAATTATGCCTTTAAATGGTGATATAAAAAGAGTGAAAGAGCAAACTGGAATGCACACCATTCGGTGATAATAGTCTGCTTGGGGTGCAGCAGTCCCCAGTGTACTATAATAAGGAGCTGATCAGGTGTTTCCTCTTTGGTATAAGGGAAAGAGGCTGGGAAAGTGGACCTGGCTTGATGTGATTCTATTACAACTTCTGGCCAATTTTCCTGGGGTTACTAGCAGTTCCCCTTGTGATTGCAGATGAGCTTGTACTTAAGAGCTTCAGCCCTTAGGATTTTCTTGATACTCCTATTAAACTCAATTTGTTTCCTCCCTTGTTCTTCAAACTGATAGGCAGATTTATTAACTTTATTGTGCCTCAATTACACCTTTATAGAGGATGATTCAATTAGAGTATGACAAAGAATGCATGTTTTAGGTGAAAATATTTCATATGATGTTTTCAGATTTGTTCTAGTGTGTTTGGTAGTATAGGAACAATCTGAGACATACTGAATTTAAGTAGACAAGATTTCCTGTGCTTGCTATATATGGAGAATATATTTGTTAGATGCAAAAATTTGTTTTGTATTGAAGTATAGTTGATGTACAGTGTGTTAATTTCTACTGTACAGCAAGTGATTCAGCTATATATATATACATACACACACACACATTCTTTTTAAAATTCTTTTCCATTATGTCTTATCACAGGCTATTGAATATAGTTTCCGGTGCTATATAGTAGGACCTTGCTGTTTATCAATTCCAAATATAATAGTTTGCAACTGCTAATCCCAAAGTCCAAATTCATCCCCCAACCCTCACCCTCTTGGCAACCATAAGCCTGTTTTCTGTGTCTGTGAGTCTGTTTCTGTTTCATAGATAAGTTCACTTCTGTCATATTTAGGATTACATATCTAAGTGATCTGTGGTATTTGGCTTTGTCTTTCTGACTTCCCTTAGTATGACCAGATGCTAAAATATAAAGGATAATAGGCTAATAGACTAAAAATAGTTTTCTGAGTAATATTCCTCAGAAAACACAGTTTAGAAAACATAGTTCTGACATAAATTTGATTCCTTTCTCTGTAATAAGGCATTTTCTGCAGTTCTTAGGTTATCCTTCTTTTCTGAGTAGAAGTCAGGCTGCCTTAGGCACTGAATTCTGTGGTGTTTAGAATTTGCTCAAACACTTTGTTAGTACTTTATCCATGTTGTGTTCTCTCAGAGGCAATAAAAGCTTTAGAAAATGTAAATGTCCTCATATAAAGTACATCAAATATAATTCAAATGTGGAAAAAATCTTTCTTTTATTTAATGTCTTAAATTTTACTGGTTAGCAAAATGAGTTTTAGAATAAAGTTTCTAAAATATTTCACAATTGGAATGATTGTTAGAAACCCCAAGAATATTGAGCCAATTTGTAAGTGACACAAATTAAAAATCCAGTTTGCATGGGGAATATAATTTTCTCACTTAGATTACCTGCAAGTTCTTTTTTTTTTTTTAATTTTTATTTTTACTTTATTTTACTTTACATTGTAAGGTGAAGTGGCTTTAGAATTCATAGAGAAATGCAGAAGTGTGGTCTCTGAAGTCCTGGTTTTGCATCTCAATTATTAGTGATGTGAGTGTGAATAAGTAGATGATGCTTGTTTACTCTTCTGTAAAATGGGATGACAGTTGTCATGCCTTATGGGGTGTAAGTGTTCAAGAAGATCTTGGATGAAGAGTAAATACAGACTGTTAAAGAAGTGAAGATATTAAATCGTAATAGGGACTTTTTTGGAGAGTGAAAGTTTAAGTCAATCTTTAAGTCATCCTCTTAAAACTCAGGATGTTTCTCAATTTTTTTCTTAAAGGAATTGGTCTGAATAACTGTTCTCCTTTCTCAATTGCTTTTGTTTTTGTTTTTGTTTTTCATTTGCCAGAAAAAGTAAAAGTGAAATAAGTTTGATGTGTTATAGCTCTGTCTACTTAAGGAGCTCAGATTTTCTGGCATTAATATTTTATTTGAAAATATACAGGTTAAAGCAAAAAAAAGCTTTCCAAAAACAAATCTCAAAAATTAAATGCAACCATAAGTGCTTTATAGGAAAAGGAATTTTTATTTTATCTTTAAAATTACCTTTAATCATAGGTCTGTAAATGGATGACTAGGGGTATTATCTAATTCAAAGCAAACCGTATTAATGCCTACCTTGTTTGGATAATTCTGGTGAATAATTTTTTCTTTGTTTGGAATTATGCAAATAATTACTTCTGTTTATTACTTCCATTTGTTAGTGTAGCTGTTGCCTTAGTGTTCATCATGACAAAAACAGGGCATTTTGGAGTCATCTTAAGAGATCCAACTCTTAGATGTCATTTTAGAAGATATTTTTAATGCCTTGAAACATAATATTTTATAGTTTTAAACTGATTTTAAACTGAAAACTACAGACTCTTTTCCTAGAAAAATTCCAATATATAGAAAATTTTGCATACAATGAGGGGCTGACAGACATTCCAAAACCTGCCAGTGAAAACCAGGTTAAGAACTCCTGCTGTTGCAGAAATAAAGTGGCTACAATTTTCCAGTCAAATTGAAGAGATGTTACTTAACAAGCACTCTGTGATATATATTTTTTTAAAAGTTAAAAGAAAATGGGAAAACTTTCCTTCTCTAATATAGGATATATTAATGAAAGAAATGTTTTGAAAATGTTGCAAATATTCTTGTAGTTTGATTATGAATGAGAAAATGATGTTTATAATGACAACAGAGTTCTGAAAATTCACCTAGGTCTATATAAAATCATATTCAAGCAACCATTTATACAATTACTAGTTGTAGTTATTATAACTTTTTATTCCCCATGTGCCAGTAATACTGCTATTACATTTTCCTCATCAGCTGATGTTCTAATTTTTCCTGTTTTTAAAAATTAATTACTATATATGAATTCATACACCAGGTATTACAAGTGCCCTCCTCTCTTTCTTTCTTTCTCTCAAACACACACACACTCACACACAGAAACACAACTCTCATTTTCATAACCCCAGTATTATTCCATTTTATTTTCTTTCTGCCACCACTGCTTGGATATTTGAGCACAAAACCCAAAGCAAACCCCACATGTTCACTGCATTTGAATTTCTGTATATTCTTTGATTGTATTTTATGCCACTATATTCTTTGGTTATATTTTTTTCCATTATCTAAAACTGCTGATTTTTGACCACTTGATTCTACTAGCATTCTTTCATTCCTTGTCTTTAGCATGGTCTGGCAGGCCCTAGACTATCTGTACCCACCCTCCTCAGCCTTTGGCCCTATTCCTCCCCTCTGTAGCCAAACTGGCCTCCTTTGCCTTTTCTTGAGCACATCAGACACTCAGTCCTTTGGGCCTTTGCTCTCAGTTATTTCCTCTGCTTGGAATGTTCATTTCCAATATATCTGATTAACTAAGCTCCTCGTCTTCTTCAGCTCTATGCTCAAATCTCACCCTCCCAGTGATATCTATCTTGACACCCTATTTAATTCTGCTTCTGTTCACATACACCAAACCCCCTTATTTCCAATCTCTTTATTCTGCTCTTTATGTTTTTCTCTACTACGTATCACCTTTGATACATTTTATTGTTTATTTGTTCACTGTCCTACCCCAACCATGTGCCCCTAACCACTGAACCAATGCAGAATAGAATGGAAGCCACGTAAGGGATGAAGGCAGAGATGGCTGTCTCTTGTGTTCTTTTATGGATCCTAAATTTCTAAAACGAGCCTAACAATAGTCACTTAATAAATAAACTTTAAAAAAATTGAATGAATAACTATTATATATTCAACAGTATGGAGAAGGAAATGGCAACCCACTCCAGGATTCTTGCCTAGAGAATCCTGTGTAGGAGGAGCCTGGTGGGCTGCTGTCCATAGGGTCGCACAGGGTTGGACACAACTGAAGCGACTTAGCCTGCATGGATGCATTGGAGAAGGAAATGGCAACCTGCTACAGTATTTTTACCTGGAGAATCCCAGGGACAGAGGAGCCTGGTGGGCTGCTGTCTATGGGGTTGCACAGAGTGGGACACGACGGAAGCGACTTAGCAGCAGCAGCAGCAGCATTCAACAATGAGACAGTTGCTGGATGCAAATGAAATAGATCACCTGCCCGTCCTAAGGAGTCTCACCCCAGATGTGAAGAAGAGCAAATAAAGGACATCTATTGATGGAAAACCATCTCTAGGTACACTGGGGAGGTGCTGGTGAACAGAATCCAATAAGGACATAACCCTCATGCTGCTCACATTTTAACTAGTGATCAAGCTTACTCTTAGTGTGAAGTGCGTTCTGATTAGTCATGTATGTGTCTACGAGTGGGTGATGTAGGGCGGTACCTCTGTGTGGTAGAAGGGTCAGAGAGAGGACCCAGTAGGGGGTGGCGCTGGGAAACGGAAGTCTGTGAGGTCGATGTTATGGAAAGAACTTTCCAGACAAAGGGAGCACTAGCTGTAGGTGTTGGCATTTATTCCCAGCCTAGTCCCTTACTTCTTGACTCTTGCAGTGATACCTTCTGTCCTGCCTGGCTCTACATTTGCTGTGAGGAGTCTTCTTTAAACATAGATTCAGACTATATGCTTTATATGTACAAAAGCATTACAACCAAAACTTATAAAGTCAGGGCATTTTTACATAAACTTGCCTGGATTCTCTTTAGAAATCTGATGAATAGGCCACACTGGCGCACAGCCTTCTGCAGCCACAGCTTGTTGGGAGGGAACATGCTCTCCTGTGTACCCTGGTCCCCATCCTTCAGGGGCTTCCCAGGTGGCACTAGTGGTAAAGAGCCCCCCTGCTGATGCAGGAGACATAAGAGACACGGTTCAACCCCTGGGTCAGGAAGATCCCCCGGAGGAGGGCATGGCAACCCACTCAGTATTTGCACGGAGTTGGACATGACTGAAGCAACTTAGCATTCATAGCATTCCATCCTGAGGCTTCTGAGTTTGTGAACCTTAGACTGAACTGGAGACAAATTTGCTCTCTCTGGTAGTTTGCTTTCTTTTGTGGCATTTCTCCGTTCCATATACTCTTTGTGAAAATTCAGTAAAGAGTGTGGGATACTTGCTTCAACACTAGCTCTGTTCTTTGAGTAGGTAGTGGTTAGCACAGTTAATCCACCTCAGAACTCCTTCTGAATCCTGGTTGCTATGAGGATGATGCATGTGTGTATGTATGGATATATATATATATTTAATATACATGTAATTTATTTTTAAGTTAAAATAGACAATATTTATAGTGAAATTAAAGTGAATTCCTTTAGACTGTTTTATATCTAACAGAGCAAATTGGAATTGGATTATATTCCACTGTAATGTAGTACCAGAAGTTTATGTTGTTTTTATTATTATTAACTGACATATGGTGACTGCTCATTCTGGGTTGGGTTCAGAGTTAGAGATTTAACATGCATTATCTAAGTTAATGTCATAACTCTGGAGCAGATCTTATTATCCACATTCTGGAGATTAGGAAGCTGAGGATCAAACAGCATAAATAAAATTAACTAAAGTTTTACATTTCAAAAGGTTCAGAAGAGTTCTGTGCATCCCTTGCACTCCAGGCAAACAATACGCCTGTTTTTAAAAAAAATTATGACTCTTTAGCTAATAGTCTAATAGGTAAAAAGTCATTTTTGATTTTTAAAACATGTCCCTGTTATGCATTGTTTCATTTATTTGCTTTTGAGAAAAGAAAGAAAAATACACATTCTCTAACTATTGTTTATTATCTGCCATTGAAGTCCTATAGAGCAGTTGTTGAATCTTCAGTAGAGGATTTGGGTGCTCTTCGGCATTCCTTTACTAACACTGTTTTTTAAATGAAATTGCTCTGGTGCTCTGTTGGTATTTGTTTTAAAGATGTAATGACTGTGTTAGGCTTTGTTGATGAGACAACCAATATTTAATCTGGCTAATGCTATGATATCAGTTTGGCTTCTTTTTTCTTTGCTACTTTAATCTTACACTTTACTCATGGTATTTAATTAGATTAAATTTGGCACATTAACTCTTCTACAAACTAACTGATTCTCCAACAAAAGGCTTTTGTTTTCTTGTCAGCTCTTTGATGTCTCAACAAAATTGGTTATCATTGCATCCTAAAGCTAATTATTTTATGAATGGAGTGGTGATTTCCCAATATCTACTGTATGAATAGAGATTGATAATGACTATTTAAAAAATCAAGCTGTAGATTTAAAGGTGCTATAATCATTGTCATTAATTTGGGGAGTACTTAGTTATGGCACAGCATAATTTTTGGTTCCTTCAGGCAAAAAAATAGAGGTTACAGGCATAAAATCTCTCTATGAAAGGTAAAGTATTCCTGTTTTAATTTGCATATGCACCAATACATTGTTTTATAAAATGACATATAGAATGTCAAAATGGAATACATAAATTTTGGTCTAATAAGGAAAAAATTCAGTTCAGAGAAGTTACTTGCAATTGAAAAGTTAAAAGGAAGAAAAAGTTACAGTAGGTTAATTCAGCATGTACTAAAAATGCTTGTTTAAGAACTGAGGCAATCATCATTTCTACTTCAAGAAAGTACCTCAAATGTTTTGAATTATGATAATTTACATTTCACAAAAATGATACCTTGATAGCCTTTTGTTCCTTCTAAAGTCAGTCTCCACAATCCCCTTTAATTATATTGATGGAAACTCCATACAAGGATGTAATGAGCGTTCAGCTCCCTTTTTAGAGAGAACAAGGCTAATGTTTAACAATAATTTGAACAGTGTTTCTTTTAAATTCCATCAACATTTGTTAAGGACCTTCAATATCCAGATACTGCATAAACTTTGAAGAAACAATATGATAAAAAGTGGGGAAAGATAGACATGTAAGCAAATGTGTAAATGTAAAATAGACTATGAGAAACTTTGATAGTTTATCATCAGAACACATCGGAGAGGGCGTCATCAAGCTGGGTCAGGAAGCAAGAAATTGGGAAGAAAAGATGATTCATGAACTGAATGTTAACGAGGGTAAATAGCACTTCACCTCTCGACTCCCCAAAAGTGATCAGGTTGGACGGGTGGGTGAAGAAGGTGTTCAAATGACCTAAGTATCTAAATAAATAAGAAACCAAGGAAGTACTATAATTATTTGGTCCTGTGTATACTTTATGATAAAAGCAGGTATCAAAATGTAAAGATAGAACAAAGTAGAGGAAGTGATTCATTCCAACAGGGGGACAACAGGAACACTTAACTTCCCTTCAAAAAAATCAGATTAAAAAATTAATTAACTTAATCTTCCTCATTATATTGAATACTGTTTAAAGAGACTTATTTGCTTATTTTACCTTTCGGCTGTGCTGGGTCTTCGTTGCTGTACAGGCTTTCTCTAGTTGTGGAGAGTGGGCACCACTCTTCACTGTGGTGCACGAGCTTCTCATTGAGGTGGATTCTCTTGTTGCAGAGTACAGGCTCCAGTAGTTGCAGTGTGTGGGCTTAGCATGTGACTCCCAGGCTTCAGAGCACAGGCTCAGCAGGGTGGGGCACAGGCTCAGCAGGGTGGGGCACGGGCTCAGCAGTGTGGGGCACAGGCTCAGCAGTGTGGTGCATAGGCGTAGTTCCTCGACGGCATGTGGGATCTTCGGGGACCAGGGAACCAACCAGTGTCCCTTGCAAGGCAGATTCTTGACCACTGGACCACAAGGGAGGCCCCTGAATACTTCTTTAACTTTTTTTTCCCAGCAATTTATAACAATGTGAGGAAAGAGTAAGACTGTAAAATAAATGGACTATTCTGATTATGTTGCCATTGCAAAATTAATTCTGGAAGTCTATAGTTGTATAGAATACTTCCAAAGAAAATCTCTCCATAAAATTACAGCCTAATTTCTTAGTTACCTTAGTTGTCTTGCACTTGTGGCTGCCAGTAGTAATGGGACCTATTCAATGTACATATGATGTGGAGAAAAAAGGGGGAGAAAATGTGGAAATTCTGAAAACAGCACCCTTCCAGACAGTTCAGAAAGACATAGATTTATAGTGAGTCACTGTATTATAGAACTAGGTGGCGACTAATTCATAGGAGTCGCAGTCGAGGCTGAGGTTTCCCCCTGTGATAAGCCCTGGCGAGAGTACTTGTGTCCAACATGCTACTCTGACCGACTCCATGTCACAGCGTCACACTGTATTTTGATATAGTCATGTTAGTGTGGATGATCATTTCTCTCTCTGTTTTCCTTTAAAATTCATGGAATCCTACATGCAATAACAGGATGGTAGGGGGAGCAGAGTGGAAAGATGCATAGACGAAATAGAAGAAGTAGATCACAGAAGACTCAAAGGCTAATCTCCATCTTTATCGGCTTTTAGCCAATCAGAGTAAAATTTGATGAGATCACCTTTAAGGTGTTACATTTCATAGGGTTTTAGATACCAAGATGATTACTTTGGAATCACAGAACTGATGTAGAAGCCTGGCTTGCCATCTGATGGTCATGCAGGTTTTACTTCATTCTGGGGCTTCCTTTTCCTCATCAGGAATAATGAAAATATGAGCAAAGCCCTGATAGCTGGAGAATATGGTAGAAACAGGATAAGACTTACAGCACGTTTGGCACAGAATCGGACATCTGGTTGATGCTTCTGCAACTGCGGATTTTATTATTTTTGTTGATGACAGTGGTGTTAGTGTTCTTACAATGACCTGCTCCCAGAGGAACAAGGAGGCCTTCAAGAACTGGCAGTGGCACTTCCAGATGAGCCCAGCCCTGGGACTATGGAATGTGGATGAATTCAGTGAGGGCTATTACCTCTTGCCCTAGGGTATTCTCAGCCTTCTCTTGGCCCAGAGAATTGAACACCAAGTGAAAAATCCAGGCAACAGTCCCCTTTGGTGTGAGGTGAAAGAAGCCCTTGCTAGTGCTGAGTTTGAGTAGTTAGTTCTGTTGCTGTCTCCGGGGAAGAGTTAGCACATGTCCAGAATCGGGAGGAGAGGAATTGGGAGTCTTTTGCAGTAACACTAATGGAGTTAGAAACGTGCCCCCCTGGCCCTGCGGTGGTGCAGTGTGCGTCTGTCACACCCCAGAATATATTGGGCTGGCCAAAATGTTCATTTGGGTTTTCCCGTAACACCTTATGGAAAAAACCCAAATGAACTTTTAGGCCAGCCTACCCAATGAACAGCCTGTAAAGTGAATCCATGTTTTCATTTTTATTTTTCCACAAAATTAGCTGATCTTTGGCACCATACCAGGGAATAAGATGCCATGGCTTCACTATTGATCTAAATTAAGCTAAAATGATTCCAACCTGAGCAAATCTCTATAACTTCCTAAGGAATACAAAAAAACAAAAAACAAAAACTGGCAACCGTGTAGAAAGTCTTCCTTCTTCCCTCTGAGAGGAAATAGAAATACCTGCTGCCAAGAAACTACTCACTTTACATAAAATTATGGCCAAAATGAGAGCATTTTCCCAGGATGAATGGTTAAAACTGCTTTGTTGGTTTCATATAGTCATGCTGTTGACATCTGTGGATCACCTTTACTTCATTTTAATTTTTTCCAACCTCTTATTTATAGCTGCTTTGGTACTAACTGGGATTTTACCAATGCAAGGGAAGGATTAAGTTTCTTTTATAAAGAAACATAGCTTGAAGGAAATGACATCTTTAATGCGGCTTTAACTTATTTTTCATCTCCGATGTTTCTGCTCCATCTCCCTGAACATATTCATTAGGAGTCAACTAAGAACTTCTGTTAAGGTTTCTCAGTCAAGACAATTTGATTGCTATATGCAAACAATCTTATAAGATTTGTATGTCCATATACGTGCCATTCATATTAATGTATGCATCTCTTTGGCTTAGATTTAATAAGATTAAATCTTAGATTTATTCAGATTCATATCAGCATGTATCTCTGAAGTGATTTGGATAAAAATATACAAGCAGATTTATTTATATTGCATTCCTGCCTTAATATAATGATAGAATACTTCTTTCAAAGACTATATCTCTAATACTGCTTATACTTTATAGTTTAGTGACAGTCATCCAGTTTGTATTCAGTTGTTTGGCCTGAAAAATGTTAAGGAACATGGATTTGACATAATTTCACCAGAACTCTAACTCTATCCTCTTAAGTCCATTTAACATAAATGGACATCATGGAGACAGAGCACCAGAATGGCCTTTCTTTACCTGTATATTGCGTGACTCTTTTCTTCAAACCCTACTCATATGACACAGGTTAACATAAACACAGAGGAAAAAATGTTCCAAGTTTCCCAGGAATACAGTGCACTTAATAACAATGGTAACAGAGTCACTAGCATTTAGCAAGTCTTGGTAGGCCAAATATTCCCCTAAGTAATTGATATGTATCAACTCATTTAGCCTTCAGAACAACCCTATGAGGTAGATAGTTATTTTATCAGCAAGACAGCTGAGGCCCACAGGGTTAAAGTATCTTGCCCGTGATCACTGTATCCACTGGCTTCCACAGTCAGAATTAAATTAACAGTGGTTGTATTAGCTTCCTATTGCTGCTAAAATGAATTGCCACTAACTCTATTGCTTAAACAACGGAAATGTAAATGTATTATCTTACAGTTCCGGAGGATAGAAACCCAAAATGCCAAAATGAATCTCACTAGGCTAAAATCAAGGTCTTGACAGGGCTGTGTTCCTTTCTGGAGGTCCTAGGGGAGATTTTATTTATTTTTTTTTTTACAGCTTCTCAAGGCCTCCAGTAATCTGCTTATGGCCCCTTTCTGTCTCTCATATCAGTCTCTCACATCATGGCACTGATTCTCTCCTGCCTCCATCTTCCTCTTTTAAGGACACTTGTAATAATATTGGTCTCCCCTAAATAACCTAGGACAATTTCTTTATTTTAAGGTCAACTGGTTCAAAATCAGCTGATTTTATCATCTACACCTTGATTCCACTTTGCCTAGTAACATTGCATTCACAGGTTCTGAGATTAGGAAGTGGACACGTTAGGGAGTTCGTTTTTCTGCCTAACACAGGGTTATTGATTACAGCAGGGACATTTCTTTTATTGAGGTTTTTGAATAAAATTCACAAGTTAATTTTACTGTCTCTAGTGCATTCTTCAGAGAAGGCAATGGCGACCCACTCCAGTACTCTTGCCTGGAAAATCCCATGGGCAGAGGAGCCTGGTAGGCTGCAGTCCATAGGGTCACTAAGAGTCAGACACGACCGAGTGACTTCACTTTCACTCTTCACTTTCATGCATTGGAGAAGGAAATGGCAACCCGCTCCAGTGTTCTTGCCTGGAGAATCGCAGGAACAGAGGAGCCTGGTGGGCTGCCGTCTATGGGGTCGCACAGAGTCGGACATGACTGAAGCGACTTAGCAGTAGCAGCAGCAGCAGTGCATTCTGGCTATGTGGGAGAAGGCATTTGTTTTAAGTTAAGAAGCAAGATTTAAAACTAAAGTTCCTATTAAAGCAACTTACCTAAGAAGTGTTGCCAGGAAAAAATAGATGTGGAAGTAAGGAAATGGGAAGAGGTGAACACAAGCAAGGGAGTCATATGAAGCAAAATCACAGGGAGTATAAAGTTGGTTCAGTCCTGCAGGAAAAGATCTGGAAACATTGTGGGTCATACTTCAAAACTGCACTGCACTGATTGAGGACAAGAGGATTGGAGTAGTTGTAGCCTTGCAACCTAGTCATTGGTTCAGACTATCTTCCCCTAGTAAATCTCCTGGCATTCCCTGATTACAGACAAATAGACTACTGCTGCCCAAGCGCATCCCTCCCTTAAGACCCAACTTTGGGTTTTGAGGAGAGAAAATACATCATGAGCCTATGGGCACTACACTGGTAAAACAAGACCCAAGAGGAAATGCACAGAGCACTGCTCGTTTCTGGTACAATGTTGAACTGTTTCTACTCACCTGCTTACCTTCTCATATCATATTAGTATGAAAAGACTTCAATACCACATAATAGCACTTCCCTTTGTTTTTGCTGATGGAAATAAGAAGCTACAAAAGTAACTATAGAGCCCAGCTGCCTATCAATAGGCATCCATTTATTTATTCATCAAATAATTTAAAAACGTCTATTGTATATGTAACTCTTTGCCAGGTGTGTTGAATAAAAATAGTCCCTTCCTTCAACATATCAAAAGAAAGACAAATTTTTCAAGCAAATTTAGATTAAAATTAAATTCAATATTCTATGAAATGATTCACTCAGTAACTCCTAAGCTTTTCAAAATGCAGAACAGCCAGTGGGGCTCAATGACATCTTCAGGTCCAAACCAGTGATCTTAGTACCTCCCTCCAGGGACTTCTGGTGAAGATTAAATGCACTAACGCATATGAACACTGTTGGCATAATGCTAGGAAAATCCCATGGACAGAGGAGCCTGGTGGGCTGCAGTCCATGGGGTTGCTGAGAGTCGGACACGACTGAGTGACTTCACTTTCACTTTTCACCTTCATGCATTGGAGAAGGAAATGGCAACCCACTCCAGTGTTCTTGCCTGGAGAAGCTCAGGGATGGGGGAGCCTGGTAGGCTGCCATCTATGTGGTCGCACAGAGTCAGACACGACTGAAGTGACTTAGCAGCAACAGAATGAAATAACTCTTCAGTAAAATTTAGCAGAATCTAATTCAGCTGAACCTTTGTATTTAGCTCAAATTTGGTCTGTATTTTCATAGAAATCGGTATGTGGGTAGTTTAGGAGAAATGTCAGTAATATTAATAAAGGAATATTAAATGAGTTTAAAAGTCTCATTTTATTCTTTATGCAGAATATCATCTGGATGGTCATTCATTTTAAGTCACCAGATGAGTCAATAAAATGTACATTTTAGAATTTATGTATCTTACTAGGTATTTTTCAGGATCAGGAAAAATAAATCTTACAGAAAAATAAAAATTAGCCTTTAATTTGTGACTTAATCTACTATCCTATACCATAACTTTAAAAATATATGGATAGCTCATAAATTATTATGTTAACTCAGAATTACATTCTAACTCAAATTTAAAATTAAAAATAAATGCTAAATTTTTAGCTGTTCTGCTCTGAAATACTAAATGACTGTGTTTTCATATTTATTTTTAGTGTGTGTGTATGTATATAATATACGTTTGTTCAAATGATTTGCTCACATTGTTTACATTGCTTTAGCACTGAATGTCATGTTAGCTATCAAATGAATGATGAAGTTATGGATAAACCATGATTCTCTGAAGGAATGATTTAATAATATTTTAATTGTTAAAGACTGTGCTATACAGTGAGTCATAAAGGAAGACATTTGGGATGGTTAAAAATTGATGCCACCTTATTTTTATAAGCATCAAAGTACAGTGTCCAGTGCCATGCAAACCCAATGCCTTTCAACATTGCTTAATCCTTTACCTGATGAAATGACTTACCATTTGCTGAGGTCTTGTAGTTGTTTATGAGCAAAATATTTCTTATTGCCCTGGAGAGTAGAAGAAGGAAAATATTAATGAGACCACCTGTGCTGAACCTTTTTATTATTTGACATTGTTTTAATAAGTTTATATTATGGCATGAAAAAAAACCTTGAAAAAGAGGGAATGTATGTGTGTATATATATATATATATATATATATATATAATATAACATGTATATATAGATATGTATATTATATATAATAGATTTTCTTCCTGTAAGACAAAGTCCAGGAATTGAAAATATCTTAAGCTGAGATAGGTCATCATATTCATTATTCACTTAATTTACTACCACTCTGTCAATAGTACCAAATTTGATAAAATAAAAGTATATCAACCTTTTTGGAGTTTCAGTTCAGTTCAGTTGCTCAGTCGTGTCTGACTCTGTGACCCCATGAATTGCTGCATGCCAAGCCTCCCTGTCCATCAGCAACTCCCGGAGTTCACTCAAACTCACATCTATCGAGTCAGTGATGCCATCCAGCCACCTCATCCTCTGTCGTCCCCTTCTTCTCCTGACCCCAATCCCTCCCACCATCAAAGTCTTTTCCAATGAGTCAACTCTTCGCATGAGGTGGCCGAAGAACTGGAGTTTCAGCTTTAGCATCATTCCTTCCAAAGTACACCCAGGACTGATCTCCTTTAGAATGGACTGGTTGGATCTCCTTGCAGTCCAAGGGACTCTCAAGAGTCTTCCCCAACACCACAGTTCAAAAGCATCAATTCTTCGGTGCTCAGCTTTCTTCACAGTCCAACTCTCACATCCATGCATGACCACTGGAAAGACCATAGCCTTGACTAGATGGACCTTTGTTGGCAAAGTAATGTCTCTGCTTTTTAATATGCTATCTAGGTTGGTCATAACTTTTCTTCCAAGGAGTAAGTGTCTTTCAATTTCATGGCTGGGATCACCATCTGCAGTGATTTTGGAGCCAAAAAAAATAAAGTCTGACACTGTTTCCCCATCTATTTCCCATGAAGTGATGGGACCAGATGCCATGATCTTAGTTTTCTGAATGTTGAGCTTTAAGCCAACTTTTTCACTCTCCTCTTTCACTTTCTTCAAGAGGCTTTTTAGTTCCTCTTCACTTTCTGCCATAAGGGTTTGTGAGTTTAATTCTATATACCTATTTGTGAGCTCTTGAATTTCAGAATCCAACCACAAATGTGTAATATTCTTCTTTGCTTTTCTGGAAGACTATGAAAATCTAAATATATTTTTAATTTCACTTGACTAGAGGTCGTATCCACTTTCATTTGCTTCATATTGATATATATATTTTTTAAGTTTGACAAAAACCACCATGGCTAACTAAATGGAGGCTGCACAGCTGCTATTTTAAGAACCAGTAAAAAGTTTTTCTCAGTCATATTTTCTTAAAATCGTATAAGGAGGAACTCATCAAATTTATATGCAAAGTAGAATGTTGCTTTATTGTTTAGTGAAATTAAGAGACAGTAGCTTTCCTTTATTACCAACGGGAAGAAACCCATTTCTGTATCTAAATTGTCCCCAATTGCAGAAGGAAGAAGAAATTACAATGCATATAAAAACACTCCATATTAGTTTTTAGGCTGCTGGATCATTTGTGGTTTACGGTTGGTTCTTCTTGAACACATTCAGGAAGCTGGTGAGAAGTAGACTTGATCTGTTTTGAAACTTAAGTTGTGGTAAGAATGAGTAGTAACCCTGAAGTGCCATGTGGAACCAAGGTATCAGTCGTGTCATTAAGTTATCTGTGGCTTTGCAGAATTGCAGCAGAGGGTAGAATACAGCCCTGAGTTCTTCTCTTAGTTCTGAACTTTGAAATCATCCAGAGAGGTGAACATTCACTTTTGTTTGTTTGTCTGTGTTTCAATATTTGTTTCTAAAATAGCAGTGAAATAATAGAGTCTCCAAACTATTAGGGGTCCAGCATGGAACTAGGCATGTTGGAGACAGAAAAAACTCATCAGTATGACTTGTTTCTTAACTAAGGTTGCCAGATAAAACACAGGACATTCAGTTACATGTGACCATCAGATAAACAATGAATTTTCTTAGTATATAGATTTCCCATGTAACTTTTTCTAAATCTGTATTTTTAATTGCTATATTTGAAACTATCTTCCTCCAGAAACTCAAAGGATACTAAGAGAAATAACTTACATATATTAAATTCTTAAGGAGTAGCATGAAACAGCAGGTTAGCGAGTTCTACATTGTGTAGTTTAAAGGGTCAGAACTTCATAGTTTTTGTTTTGTTAAGTTTTGTTTCGTTTTTCCTCCTGTGGCACAACTTATAGATGGCGCTAGTGAGAAGCATTAAGGTTTGTAGCATAAGTTTTGAGTTATGGTAGTTCCTGGTTATTTCTTCTATTTCTTTTCATTCAGGAAAGCCAATGTAAAAACACCTAATGAGAGTGTCTTTATTACAGAAATAATCCTGAAGCTATTCTAGTCTATGTATCTTTTAAATTAAATTTCAAAAGTACCTTTCATCTGATCCAAAGAGCCAACTCATTGGAAAAATCCCTGATGTTGGGAAAGAACAAAGGCAAAACGAGAATGGGGAGGTGGAGGATGAGGTTAGATAACATCACTGACTCAATAGACATGAATTTGAGCAAACTCCAGGAGACAGAGGAGCCTGGCATGCTGCAGTCTGTGTGACTGCAAAGTGTCAGACAGAAATGAGCGATTGAGCAACAACCTTTTAGCTATTATTAGTAATAAATTATTTGCACACCAGATTTTGTCACATTAACTCATGTATTGTTAAGAAGCCTTGTGTTATCTTTATTATTTTTAAATTTTTGGCCATACCATGGGGCACTCGAGATATTAGTTCCATGACCAGGGATCAAACACATGCCCCCTATAGTGGAAGCACAGTTTTAACCACTGGACCCCTAGGGAAATCCCCTCACATTGTCTTTAGATGTCATGAGATGTCCTCATACACCCAAAGCCAGCATGGATCAGAGGAGTTGGGAAAAGTATCTTTGGCGAAACTGAATTTAAATAAGGTCTTGAAAGCAGAGAGAGAATACAATTAAGTGGCAGAGTGTGATAATTTTGCAACTGATACATAAGGATAGCCAATTCCCAGCCAATAAAATGACCAGAGCAAGAGTTTACCTAAAAATAGAAATACCTGCTCAGCTCCCTCAAGTCACTGAAAATCAATGGAAGGATTACCTCAAAAACCTTCTTTTATAGAGCAGTGCATTTTAGATAAAGACTTAACCATTGGGAAAGACACATCTGTGTCTTCCTAGCTATTCACAGCTTCTTTTTTTGTCTGTTCTGTTGTATTTTAATTGCTAAACAGCATTTAATAAATTAGATTTATAACAAAATTAAACTGTTAAATATTTTAAATTCTCCAATGAGTTTGAGAGTTTGAGAAATGACATTTTTATGTAAAGCCTGCAAAGCAGTGAGAGTTATTTGGGAAGCTTTCTCTAACCTCGAGTGTCTCCAAGTATTTACAATATCATGAACAAGATTATTATTTATTTTTCAAAATAATCTCTATAAATAACCACTTGAACTTTTAAAATGTTGTACTTTATCTCGTATCTCAATGTTCTAAATAGATGGTCTGGGAAATATTGAAACAATCTTAAAAGTAGCAGCTGTTTAACAACATGACAATGTTTTGGTAAATTCTTATTATGTGAAATAATGACGCTCCGGACTTGGGAGTCTGTTGGCCATAGATTTTCATCATCAGTGTGTTGCTTTCCAGTCTTGCCTCTGGGTATTATTTGTCAGTTCAAAAATTCTGCTGCTTATTGCTTAATCCAGCTTGGAAACCATAAGTAAGGTAGGAAATATGATTTACCATGTGAAGTAGAATATGGCTGGCAAAATCACCTAGACTATATCAAAATAATAAAAATGTATTACAAAATGAGTAAACTTCCACAGTATAGCATGGATCTATCTAATTGTTGCACATGTCTGGGTTCTAGTGGTTATTTTAGAACATTTCTGTTTTGTTTTTTTTTAAATTATACACACATGCATACACACCAGCTAAATATTTGTATGTATTATCCTTATATTACAGAGGGGAGGTGAAGGTTCAGAGTTTGAATGCTATCCTGATATCCTAGAACTAGTATGGAAAGTAACAGAATACTGAGTTTTTCTGGTTTCATATATATTCCTTCTTAGATGCCATCTTTCTTTTTGAATTCTTGAAGAGAATTTAGATGTTGAAATATCCATTAGCAAAGTGAAATTATATCACTGAAGTCATAGACGTGCAAGAGGTAACCGATTCTAATCCCTATGAAAGCTGATAAAATAACTGTTTTCGGGGATCTCTGCCTGGCCCCTGCAATGCCCACCATGATGATAGAGAAGCACTCTAGTCCTTGTTCCGTCTTCAAACAATGCCCTGCAAAGAGGCCTGGATGTGGTTGCCTAGGAGTTGGTCCAAGTGTCACTGCCCTAGTGGGTCACATTCTGCTTTGTCACGTGTGATGTGGCTGATCGTCTCTTTTTCAGTACACTATAAATAAGCATGGCAAAAGAGCAGCTGCTCTAGTTTTCTTTCAGTTGTATTTACTATATTGTTCTAAATCTAAAGCTTGGCACTGGCCCATTTTACAGGTTAAAGTTTGTCATTATGAAAAGTTGCCTGTCAAACATGTACATAATCCGTTAACATAATTTTTTTCTCAGGTAGCTGTTGGCTTAGATGGTGAAGAATCTGCCTGCAATGCAGGAAACCCAGGTCGATCCCTGGGTCAGGAAAATTCTCCTGGAGAGGGAAATGGCTAACTGCTCCAATATTCTTGCCTGGAGAATTCCATGGACAGAAGAGCCTGGTGGGCTACAGTCCATGGGGTTGCAAAGACTTGGACACAATTGAGAGACTAACACTTTCCCTTTCATAATGATACTAAAGGTGTCTAAAGTGAAATTTCATATTATCTTTGAGGAAAAAGATAGAGTTAGTGAGTATGTAATACAAACTTGTATTCAGAAAGTCATCACAAATCCCAGAAGGAAAGTGGCTAGGAACAGGATCAAGAAGTTCGGAGAGATAGTAGGTGGATTCTGGAAACCACGTTATTTTCCTGAACATAACTTTGAGATACTCCTTTGTTTTCCTACTTCACTATCTTCCTAATAGGATAGCTATAGCTTCTAAAAATATTTCTATCAAACCAGATAAGTATACAATGGGTTTATTTTTCTGTTTTATTTTGTTGATCAGGAAAATATATGATTTGACCTCCTGGTCATCTGGAGAAAGGAAATTAGTGAACACCTACCATTTATTTAGGGCTTCCCAGGTGGCACTAATGGCAAAGAACCCACCTGCCAATGCAGGAGACAAGAGACAGAAGTTTGATCCCTGCGTGGGGAAGATCCTCTGGAAAAGAGCATGGCAACCCACTCACATATTCTTGCCTGGAGAATGCCCATGGACAGAGGAGCCTGGTGAGCTATAGTCCATAGGGTCACAAAGAGTCGGACACAACTAAAGCGACTTAGCACACAACAACAACCGTTTATCTGGGGCTTTTCCGGTGGCTCAGACAGTAAAGTATCTGCCTGCAATGCTGGACTTCCCTGGTAGCTCAGATGGCAAAGCGTTTGTCTGCAATGCGGGAGACCTGGGTTCGATCCCTGGGTAAGGAAGATTCCCTGGAGAAGGAAACGGCAACCCACTCCAGTCTCTTGCCTAGAAAATCCCATGGACGGAGGAGTGTGGTGCAGGCTACTGTCCATGGGGTTGCAAAGAGTCGGGCACGACTGAGCCACTTCACTTCTGGTGGCTCAGACAGTAAAGTATCTGCCTGTAATGCAGGAGATCCAGATTTGATTCCTAGGTTGGGGAGGTCCCCTGGGAAGGAAATGGTTACCCACTCCAGTATTCTTACCTGGAGAATCCCATGAACAGAGAAGCTTGGCAGGCTATAGTCCTTGGGGTCTCAAGGAGTCAGACATGACTGAGCAAGTAACACTTTCACCATTTATTTAGATATAAAATGTCTTATTCTCAAAAGACTTAATGTCTTCTTAGAGCAACAACAGCGCAATACCAGTAGTCATACAGCTCGTCTACACAGGTCGCAAGCAGCAGTGCCAGAGCGCGTCACTTGGCTTTGGATGGTGCTTCCTGTCGGCTCTGCTTCTGTCTGATACCTACTACTGCCCACTTTTAATGCCTTTGCCATGCCCCTTGGGAGCAAAAAGCAGGGTCGAGATGTGCCACATGTTAATCATGACAGAAGCACTAACAGCTTTTCGAGTACCCAGTTTTGAGTTGATCTTGCCGACCCAGCAGAGCTCTGTTTATGTAAGCCGTCGAGAATGTGCCCATTTTACATAAGGTTTTGTTTTTTAGAAACGTGGAAGGTGGAAGGAAGAAAGATCAATATTAGGAAAATATACTGAGAAACTGAGGCAAAAGGGAATGGTATATGTGGGAATAGGGGAACAGACGGGAAAAGAGGATGGAGTCAGAACAAGAGTCTGTTCTGGGAGGTCTGGAATGCCTTTTAAAACTGGGTCATAGTTTGGAGCTATGCTTCCCAGCAAAAGTGCAAAGAGGTCAGAAAATATCAACAGATGCATTGCTCAAAAGCAGCATCATTTATCCACACTGCTGGCTGGTATCACCCTGCAACAACTAGCCTACCATAGATACAGTGTTGCTGCCTCAGTGATCAGTTATGTGCTGAACTGCATGTTCTGGAGGTCGGGAGGATTGCCATCTTCTTATGAAAACTGAGTTAGCTAGCAAAGGCAAATGTCCAAACAGAAGTATGTTCCATTGGACTGAAAAGTACATAAGCAAGCTTGGCCAAGAAATGTGCACTAACATTAGCAAACGCTAGAGTTGTCCCAGAGGTCTTCATTTAGATCCTCTCATTAAATCTTATCACCCTACAATATACTCACTCCAGTACTCTTGCCTGGAAAATCCTGTGGACAGAGGAGCCTGGTAGGCTACCGTCCATGGGGTCACAAAGAGTCGAACATGACTGAGTGACTTCACTTTCACAGATAAGCAAATGCAGGTCCAGCAAGGTTAAGTATTACAGCTTATTTGAAGATATATAACTAGTGGAGTCTGGAACTGAGAATGTTGGACTCTAATACCCATACTCTTTCCATCATACAATATCAAAGATTGCAGATGGAAGGGGGGAGAAAGTGGTAGGAAAAATGTTTGGTAATTTGACACATCTTTTTGAGGCAGTTTATTTACAGTGCATCCACAGTGCCTGATACATGCGCAAAATTGTCAGGTATTATGCTAATACGTTGTTTTAACAATTCTGCTTCCTTAGCAGTGTAATAGCAATCTCTGTTGGCACCCTTACCCAGGATTATAGGATTTGTAGAATCACAAAAGATGGTGTGTGTGTGTGTGTGTGTGTGTGTGTGTGTGTGTGTAGTCATGTTTTTCTATTCTTATTAAAATCTCTTAGCAAAGATGCTAGGTATTCATGTCTTAACCATCCTATTGCTTTGACACTAAGAAATGTTTTAAATATAATTCAGGAAGCTCGTTGCCGACAGGTGATCGCTTTTGTGTATGTCAACGGGAATGTTTTCATCCTATCTAACTTTAGACTTTCTCTAGATATAAATAGTTTGTTCTTGAGGATCAAGGTGAAATGCCTTCATGCTAAAAAGTTTCCTGGAGTCACTTGTGCAGTGTTATTTGAGAATTCGCTACCTTTATCTCATGCTGTCCTTTGGACCTCTCTCTAGGCGCTTCTGTGATCTGCCTTCTGCTTCCCCTCCAGCCTGCTCTCTCATTACTTCCCAGCTCTTTCTTAGTGCTCCCAAAACACAAATGTGTTTATAGTCCCACTCTGGTGTTCTTGCCTAGAGAATCCCAGGGACAGAGGAGCCTGGTAGGCTGCTGTCTGTGGGATCGCACAGAGTCGGACATGACTGAAGTGACTTAGCCACAGCCACTGATACTGTTTTCAACTGTCTACTTTTGCTCACATGATCCTCTCTGCCTAAAATGCCCCTCCACTTGACACCCTCTCCACTTCCCACCCCCTCTGGCCCAAGATTCAATTCAACTATAAGTTCTTCCAGGAAGGCTGTGATAAAATGTTTCCAAACTCGATGGCATCAGCAGCTCTCCTCTGTGTCTGGCCATACCATTTTATTATATCTGGCTTTTCTGCATTTGACTTTTCCTCTGCCTTCTGCCTAGACACATTTTGTGATTGATAAAAGTAACCTCAACCCTAATTCAAACCTTTCCAGGGAAAAGAATTATCTATGTGTTTTTCAACATATTTGGTGTTGGTGGTCCATGCTGCTGCTGTTACTAAGTCACTTCAGTCGTGTCCGACTCTGTGCGACCCCATAGACGGCAGCCCACCAGGCTCCCCCGTCCCTGGGATTCTCCAGGCAAGAACACTGGAGTGGGTTGCCATTTCCTTCTCCAATGCATGAAAGTGAAAAGTGAAAGTGAAGTCCCTCAGTTGTGTCTGACTCTTAGCGACCCCATAGACTGCAGCCCACCAGGCTCCTCCGTCCATGGGATTTTCCAGGCTAGAGTACTGGCGTGGGCTGCCATTGCCTTCTCCCGTTGGTGGTCCATATAGCTATATAAGTATCCACATTCTTTGATGCTATGGGCATGTGATGGGAAGTTCTGTTTGGCTTTTGGGGGTGGATATTGATGGTGAGCTCGATTCAGGTAGACCATTCACCTGCTCACTTGTTAACAATGACATTATAAATCTAAAGAAGTTACTTCTTGAAGCTCTGTCTTCTCGTTCAACTCCTGAGTAGTCTTTCCTTATTTTGTTTATTCCCACATGCTACTTGACATGGCTAGAAGGATTTTCTTAAGGCTTAGGATCATGACACCTACATACCCTTAAACAAATAGTTAAAATACAGGCACATAACCTCTTAGTGTTCTCTGTTACAATCTGGCCCCAGCCTACCATTCTGGCTGACTTTTCCAAATGCCCTCAATCCACCTTGGTTCCTGTGAAGCTGAACTTTTCAACACACTCCATCATTCATATTGTCCCCTCTGTTTAGAACACTGTCTTCTATAATTACAAAACCAAGTTCTATCAATATTTTAATGCCTGGTTAATGTCGCCTCTTTTTACGAAGCCATTCCTGGGGTTTCTTTGTACATGAAGTTTCCTTCTCTTCCTTCCAGGTTGCTTCATATGTTCTTAACTTGTGAGATTTACATTTTTCCCCTTGTATTATAATTATGTTTGTGCTTCTCACAAAAATGCCTGGAACTTCAATTTCCCCCAACTGATAACTGGAGATAGGATAAATGGATCTTATGCATAATAGTAATTCTTTTAATTTTAAGTAACAAAGTAGCATATTCCTTCTCCTATGACTCAAAAAGAGACCATATTGGAGGGATAAGCTATTCTATGGACTCAACATTCCTTGGACCTACCCCAAACTTTAATGATCAGCCAAGAAATCCATTTAAAACAAGTAGGATTCTCTCTCTGATCTCAGCTATTCTGTGCATATTTTCAATAATTCTCTTAGCAACCCTGTTTTCTCCTTTTCTGTTCATACAGGACAGATTACTTAACTGGAGCGCCTACCTCTTCTCAGTTGCAAATGTCCTTGATTTTCGGTTTCCCCTAAAGAGAATCTGATTGGGCCATTCAATCAGGGTCAAAAAGAGCCTATTGGCTGCAGTCACTGATCCCCAAGCAGCTATGAGCATAAGAGCCTAAAGGCAAACATTTGTGTGGATGAGCTTAGAGCAAAGGATATTGTTAGAGAATTGTGATGATGATGCTCTGAGAAGACACACAAAAATGTATCTATTATAGATTGTTGTGAGTATCGAATGTGATAATTTGTGTTAGAAGAAGTATAGCATATAGTACATCTGGTCAGACTATCTGAATTTGAATCCCTGTTCTGCATTCATCAACATTATGGCCTTGGGAAAATTGTTAATCTCTATTCACCTTAGTTTGTTCATCTGTTAAACTGGAAAATATAATAGTAACAAATTATACCATTGTTGTGAAGATGAAGTTCTAAAGCATAATTCACTATCACAGAAACTGGTGTATGATCTATGGTGATCACTCAATAAGTATTAAATTTGTTAAATAAGATTATTTGCATAGCTGCTAATCTATCATTTACATGAACTAAAGGCTTGTTTCCAACCTCTCCTACTTGCCTTTTCTAAACTATACATTTCTTGAGAATAAGGACTGTACATTATATATTGCTGTATCTGTCATTGCATATAACGTGTTTCTTATACATGTTGGTCACAGTAGATGGATGGATAGATGGATAGATGGGTCAATGAATGGATGGAAATAAGAAAAGGGAGAGAGTAGGGGAGAGAAAGAGGGACAGAAGGGGGAAAGAATAACACCAAGCCTGTAAATGCATTTCAAAGTAGAAAAGCAGATTTGGCAGCTTTATCCATAAAAGAAATCAACCCATAAACTTGAGGGAAGAATAGGTAAAATAATACAGCATATGTCTCATGGGATGATAACTGACTGTGTTCTGCTCTGCTGATCAAAATACTAGCTATGACTGTCAGTGAGATAAGATCTATTTCTCAATTTTGTCATTGACTGAATATAAGAACTGAAAGATGCCAGCCTTGTGTTGTAGCTGCACCTAATTAAAACCACTCGATACCTAACGATTATTAATAATCTTAATGCCTTAAAATTTCATTAAGACATTATTCAATTAGCAAATTATTTGCTATGAGATCTTTAAAAATTGATCAAGTAGTAGTGATGGTTTATTAAACTACAGATTCTGTTTCTCCAGCATTTTCTTTTGAGCCATTTAGATGAAGTGAAGATTGCAAAAGTTATTGCTGACTTGCTAAGTGATTGGTTGCAGTGTAGATCCCATTTGTGTCACTGCCCAGATAACATCAATTAAACCCCTGAGTGTGATTAGATTGTTACCCTAGGGATCTAGATGCATGAAGTCACCAGAATGGAAGGGAGTGGGGGGCAGTTTTTCATATAGCAGTGGACTTGGGGGTAGGTGAAAGTGAGTTCACACCTATCCTGATAGCCCACTAGGATGGTCAAGGGAAACACAGCCTGCAGAATAATAGCCATGGGCCATAGCTTCAGAATTCACAATGATAGATATTTCCATATAACATGATCAGTGGGAGGGACACGTACACTGGGAACAGATAAATCTGATTTAAGATCAATATCTGTCACTTTTTACTGTCTGAACTCTAGGAGGGTTCTTGAATCTCTCTAAGCTTCAGTTACTTCATTTATTTAGAAATTGGCAAACTTTTTCTGTAAAGAGCCAGATAGTAAATATTCTAGGCTTTGCATATCACATATGGTCTCTAAACATATTCTTTGCTTGTTTTTGCATTTTTTTTAAACAATCCTGTAACATTGTAAAAATTGTTCATGCCTTGAGAATTATACAAAAACAGGCTGGCTGCTGGCTGGTTTGGGGCCAGAGAGTTTTCTGACCCTATCAGTTCAGTTCAGTCGCTCAGTCATGTCTGACTCTTTGTGACCCCACGGACCGCAGCACGCCAGGCCTCCCTGTCCATCACCAACTCCCGGATCAATTATATTATCGAGATTTCACTTTAAAGCAGCAAACACCTGGCTTAGAAAAGTGTTCAATAATTAATGTATCTCCAAAGTATCAATGGAGCTAAAACTTTTGGTCAGTTTCCTTTGTGCCATAACTGTTGTATAGATGACCTGACTCCGTTACCATATGTATTTTGCTACCTGCCTCCCTAGTGCTCTTAACACAATATATGCTCAATTAAAGATTTCTTTTTAATGGTAAAGGCAATGCTCAGTGCACCAAGTGCCTCCGCCTTCATGGGGCATTTGTCCTGAACAGTGTATAGCAGGTGAAATATAGAGTGGATGCACAGTCAATTCTACAGGGCCCAGGAACAAAAGCCAACTAAGGAATTGTTTTCTAAACGTCTGGCATCCATCAATAACTGTCATGCAAACTGAAGTATCATGGTCATGTTGAATAGAGGGAATAAGGAGAGCAATGGGGTAATATAAATCAAGGAAGACTTCTTGGTGATTCTAACATTGTCGCTATTAACTTTGTCTAAATAGCAAACAGATGCGATAAAGGAATCTGTTGAACTTTTAAAGACATGTATATAGTCAATAGTATCCTATAAGGTTTCCCAGGTGGCACAGTGGTAAAAAAATCCACCCACCAATGCAGGAGATGCAAGAGACACGGGTTCAATCACTGGGTGGGGATGATCCCCTGGAGTAGGAAATGACAGCCCATTCCAGTATTCTTGCCTGGAAAACTCCATGGGTAGAGGAGCCTGGCAGGCAGTTCAGGGGTTGTAAAGAGTTGGACATGACTGAGCACACCAACACACACATAGTCAATATACAGCCATTTATAATTTCTCCTGTTTCAACCCTGCTAGCCTCAATTCTCCCTTTATGTTTTGCTCCTAAGGTTTCAGGAATTATCAATTACTTGCTGTTCCCTCCATGCAAGATTTCCTTATGCTTTTCCACAAGCTATTCCTTGTGACAGGACCACCTCACTCTCTCTTTTGACAAATTTCTGCATGCACAGCAGTTCTCATCTGAGGCATCACCTCTTCAAGTAGCTTCCCATGATCCTCTTCACCATCAATCCATGCTCCTCTCCAGCTCCATCTTCCAGTCAGACTTGGAGCATTCCCATGTGACTGTGTCACTCTGTGCACACCTCTGATACTCCAATCACACTGCATTATAACTATCAATAGTTCTTTTTTTCTTTTTTTTTTTTTAACCTACTAGATTGTAAACTCTTGGAAGCCAAAGATTTTGTTATTTGCACCTCTATATACCCAGCACCTAGGATAGCACCTGGCTCAGAGTCTATATTTAGAAACCTATTTAGGATTGCCATGTAAAATACAAGATACTATTTAATTCAAATTTTAGACAAACTATGATTTTTTTTACTCTAAGTATATTATTGCATAGGACACTCATAGTAAAAAAAAAATTATTTATCTGAAATTCAAAGTAAATTGGATGCCCTGTATTTTTATTTACTAAATCAGGAAACCCTACTTTATGAATAAATGAATGGATGAATGAATGTCATTTTTTTCTGTATTAAACAAGAAACCATTTTTATTAATTTATGCAGTTTTCAGATTAGAGAGTGAGCCATAGTAGAAATTTTCATGAATCTAAAACCCTTGACTGCACTTTGAAATCCTTTTTTTAATGTTAGCAGAGGGACTTCATCATTATTAAGAGCTGGCTTAATCCTTAAGTGCTTTACAGATTAATAGAAGAAACATGGCAGTTATGATGGTTTCTCAGTAGGTAAACAAGAATGAATAGAATCTGATGAGATTAGACCTGCTATAATAATAAAAATAATGACAGTAACAAATTATTTAAAATATTCAGGGGGAGAAAATCTGTTCCCCAATTGCTAATGGATATATTAAAAATACAGTCTCAAAGCAATATTAAATAGAAATATTAGTATATACATAAATGGATACCTATATGAAATGTTTTCTGTGTACAAATAGAATCAGTACCTTTTAAGAGCTCCAAAATGTCAACCTAACCATGGTTAAAGGTGTTAAGAAGCAGATGTCCTTGCTCAAAAAATACCTTCCTTATTTGTCATCTGGTCCCTATAATTGCTGCCAATGAAAATGGAGCAAAAGGCAGTGCTGAAGTGACGCTGGAGGATCCTGTGTCACGCGTTTTTACTTGCTCCATCTACAAAGCTGCTGTCTTTTCAGTGTGATCAGACTGGGCCAGTGTAAGGTAACTCCAGCTCTGCTGGCTGGGGATGACTTTGGGGTGAGGCTTAAGGGGTGGTCTAGCGATGGACAATAGCTAACCGTGCACTCAGTTCAGGCCAGGCCTTCCAAAAGAGTAAAGGACCTCAGCAGTCTCTCTGCCCAGAAATTGCTTGTAAGAGTCAATTTCTATTAGTTCATATATTTGCTTTTAAAAATATTTATTTTATGGCAAGTAATTCAAGTACATAGTATAAAATTCAAAAGCTACAAAAGTAATTTCCCTCTTTCCTCTACCCTTTAATCATACATTCTCTTCCCTGGATATAAAATAATGCAACTTAAAGTAGTTCATGCATTTTAATGTATGCTTATTTGTGTGTGTGTGTATTTTACAAAAATGAAAGTATATACACATGGTTCTGCACTATAGTCTTTTCACTTAAGATATCCTGGAGATCACATTCATATAACTTTTCTTCAGTTCTTTTCATTTTTAAAATATTCCCTTGCATTAATGTAGAAAATTTTCTGTAATCAGTTCCACGTTGGTAGGTATTTAGGTTATTCCCAACGTTACACACAGTGCTGTTGTAACATCCTGTTATTATCATTATTATCCAAAGCTATGAATATATATGTGAGATGAATAAAAATATTTTAAAAATAGTGCTGGACTGTTACACAAAGCTGAATTGTCTACATGCATTTGCACTTCTCTTACTCTACGATGTAGCATATTTTCATATGTTTAAGAATTCTTTCTTTCTTGTCTATTAACTGCCCTTGTCATTTCCTCATCTTTTAATTGAAGATCGGTTTTTTATAGTCTTAGTAACATATATGTGTGTGTGTGTGTGTACATATATAACATATATATATGTTAAATCACCTGCTGGGCAGGTATGGCAAGGCTAATAGATAATTTTTTGGTAAAAATTGGTATATATAGTTAATAAATTCAATACCCAGTCTGCTTTTTCTAACCAATGCCAACTGTAGGAGTTTTGACTGTATGTAGTGGTTTGACTTTAGCACTTTTTATTCAAATTGGCTTTATTATACATATAGCCATAACTTTCCTTTCTTTATTCATTGTTTCTTCTGTTTATTTTTGATTCAAAGTTAATATTTGTTGTGGATGAAATTATAGCACATTAGATTAATTGAATTCTAAAATCACTAAAGAATTTTGTTTAGAGACCTATTTATTAAAATAATGCAAATATTTGATAAATGAGTATCAAAAGAATGTGATCTTTAACAGTTTAACCCTATTTTAAAATTTTAGGTATTTCTCTTCCCTGAAAGAGCCAAAGTAAAATCTCAGTATAAATTTAAACAATCAAAATACAATTTCATAAACATTTATTACATAATTCTTGACTTCTAACTATGAGACTTATTATTTCAAGTGAACATGTCTGATTTATATGTGAAAATATGTTTTAGTCTTGGATAAAAAGTGTTAATATGAAAATTAATACCATAATATGCCACTTACATATTTGGAAGGTAGATCACAATTGCAGGCTGATAATACCTTTTTTTTTTTTTTTAATCTAAAGAAATATCCTTGGGTTTGGGATAAATTGTCTCAGGAGCATTGAAAACCATGATAACTTGATCTTTTAAAAAGTGTCCATGTTGGTAAAACAAATTATACAAGAGAACAGAGCAGTGATTTCAATCTCCATTTCACATCTGAAAAATGAAACAGAGTCATTTTCTCAAGGTCACTCACTAAAGTTGGCAATAGAACCAGAAATAGGAGACACTCTTCTGGCATGTTGTCTAGAATTCTTTATAGGAAAGGACACACTCCTGACTTGAAGGCACTTTAAAAAGGCAACAGTCCTTTGAAATATGTGACCAAGGAAATCAACATTCATTTCAAACATGCATCAGTTGAAGTTTACTGGTACCTCATTTCCAGTCATCATTTGAATATGTTCTTTCCTGTACTTTAAAAACATAAAAAATTGAATCATTTTTTAGCTCCATCAAATAGACTAGAAACAAAGGCAAAGGAATATACCATGAATTGTTTTATTCTTGAAAGTATTTATGACCCATGAAACACCATGGAATAATTTGACTCTCCTAATGTCTTCTTCCAAAATTCAAACTGTGTTTGGCCAGTTATGTTACAAAATTACATGCATCACTATCTGAAAAGATAAGACACTGATTAGATTTATCTTAATCCATGTTATATTATGAAGTATGGTTCAAATAAGAGGACACATAGTGTTAAGAAGAGAGTGTTTGATTTGAATAAATGAATAGAACATCTATTATGTTATACTCCAGGTTTAAGTTTTTTCTATTTTATTAGAGTAAAATTCTTTATTTTTCCTCTTAAGTGAAAATACCTATAAATCACGCAAAAATAGACCAAATAGACCTCTAAGAAAATAATAGCAATATAATATCTAAATCTGTACTTCTAAACAACTGATAAAATAATAACAAGGAAAAATGAGAATAAGCTCTTCTTTCTCTCCAGAAAATACACTTAAGGAGACATTCTTTAAATTTGTAAGACTTTACCAAAGAGTTTAATATCTGAAACCAGAGCACCAAGTAAATACCATTTTTACTCTTGCAATAACAACAACAACAAAACACTAAGACTCAGAATTTCTTCTATAGTTATTTCTTATCCTAGTTGGAATGGACAGAAAATTATCTTTAAAGATTAGATGGACAAGAACCATCAATCATGTCAACATTCAGAGGATTCACATATGGAATATGGAACCAATACAGATTACTATTGAAGTCAGTTCAGTTTATGTCACGTAGGGAGGACAGCAGAAAAGAAATAGCAATATATAGCCTTCTGTTATTGTTTTATATCCCCTTTCACTTTCACTAATTCCATGTGTTAAGTTGGAACATGAAATTGCCAATAATTGGTCATCTTAACCTGCAAAAACAGCAATTTCTTTGGTTCAACCTAATAAATGTCTATGTTCCTTGTTATTGAATCATGACACAGAATGCAAAGTTCATAAATCACATCAAAAATTCATTATGCCATCATCCCAGCAGAAGTAATATGAAGAAGAAATGTGAAAATTGAATTCCTTCAAATTCATAACTTCATTTATTGTGACCTTCTATGGGTATAGATCTATACGGATTTGCATTCTCTCAGAAAGAAAGATAATACAGTGAATGGAAATATCCACCTGTGTTACCAGAAAGAATGAAGTGGAGTTACTTTATGGATAATACTTATAGTTGTTCTGTCTAGAGAAACACCCTCTTTGAGCTCATGTCATAAGTCTCTGTTATCAGTGAAAAACCAGAGACTGCCTTGGGAGCATTCTAACAAGTGTACAGAGTATAAACTCAAGTCTTTGTCATGAGTTGGTAAATATTCCTGATAATACACTGATTTTTATGCATTTGTTTGTTTCATTACTCCTATATTGTACAAGGTTCTAAGGGACAGAGATCACATTTTCTGTTTAGATATATTCTTTGATGTGCAGATTTCCATACAGTAATATTTACTTTAGTAAGTGGAAAGGATGTTGGCATTTTAAAAGTACTCATTTAAAATTGTTACCTTGAAATTTTATTTCATACTAATTGTTTCCTCTAAGCTTGTGATTTCCAACTAATTTTTAAGATTTTATTAATATGTTAAAAGAAAAAAGTTTCAGTTAGTCTCTTTTGAAAAGTAGATCCTTGAACTCGTCTACAGGATCTGGATGGGGGTTCCTGCCTTCCTTTCTGGTTTCTCGTGGTCCTTGCCTTCTTTTCCTCAATCTCTGAATTCCAACCTTACTTGTTTTATAGTTCAGTTCAGTTCAGTTGCTCAGTCGTGATCGACACTTTGCAATCCCATGAATCGCAGCACGCCAGGCCTCCCTGTCCATCACCAACTCCCGGAGTTCACTCAGACTCATGTCCATCGATTTGGTGATGCCATCCAGCCATCTCATCCTCTGTCGTCCCATTCTCTTCCTGCCCCCAATCCCTCCCAGCATCAGAGTCTTTTCCATTGAGTCAACTCTTTGCATGAGGTGGCCAAAGTACTGGAGTTTCAGCTTTAGCATCATTCCTTCCAAAGAAATCCCAGGGTTGATCTCCTTGAGAATAGACTGGTTGGATCTCCTTGCAGTCCAAGGGACTCTCAAGAGTCTTCTCCAACACCACAGTTCAAAAGCATCAATTCTTCGGCACTCAGCCTTCTTCACAGTCCAACTCTCACATCCATACATGACCACTGGAAAAACCATAGCCTTGACTAGATAGACCTTAGTCGGCAAAGTAATGTCTCTGCTTTTGAATATGCTGTCTAAGTTGGTCATAACTTTTCTTTCAAGGAGTAGCTATTTCCTACCCCAGGGCTATTGCATATATTTTTTTTCCCCACAGAAAATGCATCTCCTGACTAATTTTGCTAACTCAACTCATTTGGGAGTGGGTCTTAATTTTTAATGTCCTCATAAAGGCTGTCATCTTAATTGCTAGATGATGTCCTACCTATTATTATTAATATCTGTTTGCATGCTATTTGATCAGCATATTCAATTATACATTTGCCTACTAATTTAACTTCCATCCCCACTAGACCAAAGCATTCATACACTTAGAATATAATAGCCTTCAGTAAGGAGAAGGCAATGGCACCCCACTCCAGTACTCTTGCCTGGAAAATCCCATGGGTGGAGGAGCCTGGAAGGCTGCAGTCCATGGGGTCGCTGAGCATCAGACACGACTGAGCGACTTCCCTTTCACTTTTCACTTTCATGCATTGGAGAAGGAAATGGCAACCCACTCCACTGTTCTTGCCTGGAGAATCTCAGGGACGGGGGAGCCTGGTGGGCTGCCGTCTATGGGGTTGCACAAAGTTGGACACGACTGAAGCGACTTAGCAGCAGCAGCAGCAGCAGCAGCAGCAGCCTTCAGTAAATATTTTTGGTACTGATATTTTTTTACTAATTTATATTTTTACTAATATTTTTAGAAATATTAAAGTAAATATTAACTTATTATATTCATGAAAAATGTGAATACTTAAGAATAATAAAGTTTTTTAAAAAATATTCACAATAATGTTAAACTTAATTATCTCCTGGCAGGTGGCATTATAGTATTTTTCTATTTCCTCTCTTTTTTGTTGGTTTAACTATATGTATATATATTTCTATAATTAATTTGTATATATATTTCTTTTGTGGATGTTTCCATCTTGAAAATGCTAATGAGAGATCATGGAAGTCTGCATTGATGAAGTTTGAACTGGAATAGAGAGTTGTTGGAGGAGCCATCTGTGTATAAGAATGAAGATGAGAGCTGCCATATTTTAAGGAAACAGTTATTTGCTGTTGGTGCAGCAGAGGATAGTATGTATAGTGCCTGGAAAGATCATAGGTCAATTGGTGGAGGACCTCAGACTCTAAATGAAAGTGTAGAAACTTCTTTCTTTTGAAAATTCTCATGCAAAGAGTTGACATGACTGGGACTTATATTTGGAAATGTACAGTAAAATGAGATGTGGCTTAGAGAAGGGAGAGTGTGGTGGCAAGGAGATCAGTTATAAGGCCAGATCAACATTCCAGGATAGAGATGGTGATAGCCCAAAGTAAAGCAGTGGCTCTGAGAATGCAAAGGAAGAATGGATGTGAGAAAAAAGGCAAAGATAGAACCAATATAATCAATCAGAGCCAATGATGGAGAAAGGAGCGTTAAAAAAAAAAGAATCTCATCTTTTGAGGCTAAGCAAATACAAGAATGGTGATGTCATTTGCTAAGATAGGAAACACAAGGAAAACAGTGGTTTTGAGGTTAAAAGAAAATGAATTAGGTTTGAATTCAAGGTTGCAATGGAACTTTCAGACAAGGGTGTCCAGCAGAAGAAAAGTAAGCTTAGAAATTAAGACTTAGAAGTCATTAATACAAAACTAACAGCTGATGCCATAGAGATTTCCCCAATAAGAAAAGTTAGAGCAATGAAAAGGCCAAAAAGAGAATTTTGGAGAGACACCAGTTTTCTAGTGAACCAAGAGGATTCAGGAAAACAGACTGAAAAGGTAGTGTCTGAAAACAATTAGGAGACTGGTTTATTACAGAAATTTAGAAAAGATTTCATGAGAGAAACTATATGCAAAAGAGTATTGTGCTTTCTAGATGTCAGAGGATCTTAAAGTGACAATGATGACAATGATGACAGTTAACATTTACTGGTTATTAACTCTATGCCAAGCTTGATAAGAAGACATGTATTTATTTGTATGTATTAGTTCGTGTTACGCTTAGTATACACATTCTGTTGGGAGTGTTGGAGTTATAAATCATGTTGGGATAATGGTAGGAAGTAGAGTCAGTGAATGACCTGATACAGTTTTTTTTCTTTTCCTCACAATACTTATCTGCTCAGGAACCACACTTTCGAATAGCACAGCTGAACTTGCCACAGATTCTACAATTCTAGTTCATAATTAATTCAAAGTCTAATTTCAGGTAACTCTTTGATGCTTTTCATAGCCCGTCAGTTTTGAATATCCTACATGTTATAGTAAGATTGCCCTTGATTTTTAGATGCAAAGGATTTATTTTGTCCTAAATGTAACTATGGACACTGCCTGATGCACTTGACTGAGAATGAAGGGCTCTGACCCACAGTTGCCTTAAGTTCATGAGCTATTGGAGAAGTGCCAGTTTCTGTCAAGGCTGGCACCGAGGGAATGCTAGGACTCTGATGACAGCAGTCACATTGCTCTAGAGCTGAAAAGAGAGAGCCCCTGCTGGCACAGTTAGTTACTTTGCGTGAACTACATTCTGCTTTGGCTTCACACACTGTGTTTGTTCTCAGAGATATATCAATGCACTATAGAGTTTCCTAGCGGCCATGAGACACAAGAGAATTGCTTCTGAAAGAGAAGAGTCAGTGTAAACTCTTGCTATGGATTATTCAGATACTGACAGTGACTCTACACTGGGATACAGCGATGATGAAGATTCCAGTGATGAAGTTCAAAGACTATCCGAGTCAGTGCACAGAAAACTGTATTTGCAAATATTTGGGGATAATTTTTCATGCTGTATGATTTCATTGAAAGGAATTTCTAACTCCTCCAAAAATGCTTAAGAAAAGAACACTACTAAACCTCACAGCTTTGTTCATTAATCAATGGCAAGTTTGTGTAATATCTATTAATCTGCCAAACAGTAGCTACTTCTGCAGTTGTTCATAGTTAGTGTCATGCTGAAATAAACTAATATACAAACACAGAAATAAATGAATATGAGATTTTTATTTTTAAAGACAACATGCATGCTGCTGCTGCTACTGCTGCTAAGTCATGTCAGTCATGTCCGACTCTGTGCAACCTAGACCTGGACTATTAAGTAGATACATGTGCCTTTACTTCCTATATAAAGAAGTATGCTGTGTTCAGAGGCTATGTGTGTCTGTGAAAGTTTTAAGTAGGGTAGATAGTATCTTATAATTTTGTTTATAAAATTCTCATGTCCAATATATTTTCAAAGTCTCATGTATTAATCTATTAGAAATTATCAAATAGCCTGATATGCCAAAAAGTAAAACTGAAAGAATGCTCAAGTTTTTTTTTTTAAGTCACACCATCTCCCTCTTTCTCCTTTTTTTCCCCCAGTCTCCTTTTCTGCATGTCTAAACTAGTATTACATGAAGCCTCTGAGACACTGGTAGATATCTAAAACCAGTATCATAACAGCTATGTATGGACAGATATAAGTTTCATAACAACATGGAGCTATTAGGAGCTTTCTGTTATATGAGTATTTAATATTTCATATCTCAGTCCAAAGGACTTTTACTTTAGTACTTGGTCCAATAAAGGAAATAAGCATGCATAGTAAATCACAGTATTGGCTTATATTCTTTTCTTATCAGAAGTTTCTATAATATCTCATAAAACAGGGGATGAATATGTGTTAATACTATGTCGGATGGCATTTTTCTCTCACAGGAGCAGACTGCTTGGGTACACAGGGATGGCATTTCCAGACACCTGCACAGACAAGCATGGTGGCATTAAACATTTGTCTTAATAGTAAAAATGCAATAATAGTGTAACGGCAACAGGAATTTGGCACTGAATGAACTTGGCGTTGAATGATTTTCTATTGTTATAAAGCAGCATAGCACGGTTAGGATGTAACTACAGATAGGAGTTCTAATAACATGAGAATCAAACTGGTTTATTGGTTTAGCTTTGCAGTTGGGCACCATTAACATATTAATGCTGCTTTATAAACAATTAACTATAACTTTATAATGATGGACAGAGAGTCATGAGTGCTTACTGCTTAGATATCATCCTAAGCATTAGAATGAATTTAGGATAGTTGTTAATTAAAAACCTTATAGCAGAGGGTATAGGTAGTGAACTGGTGAGAAAAGAACATGTACTTTGGGACCAGACAGATCTTTGTTCAAATTCCAGGACAGCACCTCATTAGCTATGTCTGTTTTTTGGTGTATTACACATATCCCCATGTGTAAATTTCAGATAAAATACTCTCTGTTATATGTATTGAGATTTGTGCAAATTATTTAATATGTTTCCTGATATTTCTTGTTTAGTCACTAAGTTGTATCTGACTCTTTTGCCACCCCCTGGACTGTAGCCTGCCAGGCTCCTCTGTCCATGAGATTTTCCAGGCAAGAATACTGGAGTGCGTTGCCATTTCCTTCCCCAGGGGATCTTCCTGACCCAGGTATCAAACCCACATCACCTGCATTTCAGGCAGATTCTTTACCACTGAGCCAGATAATAAATAGCAAATGTTATAACAAACTCTTTAATATGCTGTGTTGTTTATTCCCCATGTTACACATCTTTTTTAAAATTTTTGATACATGTCACATTACTAGGTGCTGAGCCTGACTATAGGCTATAACTTTACACATTTTCCTCTTTAAAACTAAAATATTTTCAGTTTCTATCAACTATGTCACTCTTGATCTTTGATTTTTCATCATTTTCATTTTAAAATATATATATGTATTTTCTTTCTGTTGCAAGGAAATAGCATCCATTTTTGCAAGTATATACAATTTAGACCAGATAACATGATAAAAATTTTAAATGTTGGACATTTGTGATGAAAGCATATTTTAAAATTTGTATACACAGGAGACATTGTTCAAAATAAAGTGTTATTTTGTATATATCATAGTTTTAAACACTGTGGACAATTTTATGTTGTTAAGGTAGAAGCATATTTCAGCTTTAAAAAACACACTGGCAGCTATTTGTAGTAACATAGGCTGCCATGAGCAGTCTCCTAAGCAGCAATCATGCAATTTATGAGGTACCTCATGGCCATTATTGACGATTTGTCTGTTTTGTCCACTTTACCAAAAATTCCTACTCAAAAGTGATAATGGACTCTCAAGTATGTTATCTATTTCTATGGAATAGGAAAAGCTTACTTTGTTCTTGGGCAGTAATCTTTCATAAAACCCCAGACAGCACCTCCACAAGAACAGACATGATAGTATTGGTGAATGAGAAAACTTAGAAGTAATGAATGGCAGAACCATTGCTTTCTATGTGTTGGGCATTGTGATAAACTTATCTTTATTGCATTTAAGATCATTACATTGGCACTGTTATCCTTCTCATTTTTATAGACAAGAAAACTGAGGGTTTCACCTTGTCTTGTAAAACCAAGACAGTGTTACTCCAAAGCCTGAACTTGATTCTTCCCAAGAGTTCAGGATTCCTGGACCATATACTTACTAAGCACCTCCTATGTGCCAGCCATTCAGGATAAAATTGGAACAAAACTGGCCATCGACCCTGCCCTCATAACATTTAGTGAAAGGAGGTTAGAGACGTGAGCTAAGTGCCCATGCAAACAGACGTATAAACTGTAAACCGTGGCAAGTGCTTGTGTGGAGAGGCAGCTAGGGCCATGAGAACACACAAACAAGGCATCCAGTCTAGTTAATTCAGCATGGCATCACAGCCAGGGCATCTGGACCGAGATCTCAGGGATCAACAGTTGTAAACTGGTCAAGGAACTGGAGAGGAAGTTCCTAGGCTTAGGGAAGGTGTCCTAAGAACTCATGACAAGAAGGAAATGAGGTGTTCAGTCATTGGGAGGAGACCAGTTTGGCTAGAAGGTAGAGGATGTTGGGGAGACACTGGGAGGATCACAATGAGAATTGAAGAGACTGTAATAGAAATTTTAGAATCGGAAGAGAACTTTGTATGGTATGCAGATTACAAATACACAAATTTCTGTAGGTTTTTTCTTTAGTAGCAATAACCAATAAAAAACAGAAATGGAAAAGCAATGCCATAAGAGAAACTGATGATATAAAAGCCTGAAGAATACTTTTTATAAAAATGCCAGAGCCCAAGTGAAAGAGATTAAGAAAGATTAAGACATAATGCTAGATCTGAACAAGTAGACATGCCATGCTCTTGCAGGGATAATTAATATAATCAGAATGGCTTTCTTCTGAAATCAATGTAAAACTGTGATACAACTTTACTAGAATCCCATTGTGGGTTTCTTCAGAAGTGGAAAGTGATTTTAAAGTCTATATTAAATATGAATGCTTGAGTATATCATCAAGATATTTCTGGAAAAGAATTTTGGTAAGGAGAAACTGCTTTCCCAAATAGTAATAGTTACTACAAAGCAACTGGAGTCGTTAACAGCATGATACAGCAACAGAGAAAGAAAAGAAGATCAGTGAAAAAATTACAGTGCAGATGTATTTGTGAGAACTTGGTGTGTTTTGAAAAAATAAAATACACTGAGAATATCTTTATTTTCAAAACTTTAAAAGCCTGATATTAGAAACATATACTGTTCCAATTGTGATTTTTAGAAGATGTTATTAAGACCATATTATTTCCTATGTACATATCTCTGTAATGTATTTCAAATGTATATGTATCATTAATTAGATTAGCTTAGATATTTTACCTTTCTAGGAAACAGAGTGCATTTTCTAGTATAACTTAATGTTTCCATGACAGTGGTACTATTACATTTTTAGTAGCTCAAAATGTGAA
Source organism: Capricornis sumatraensis (assembly GCF_032405125.1). Taxonomy (NCBI): domain Eukaryota; kingdom Metazoa; phylum Chordata; class Mammalia; order Artiodactyla; family Bovidae; genus Capricornis; species Capricornis sumatraensis. Next base: position 7,962,787 of record NC_091091.1, on the reverse strand, counting down.
TGTTAACTTACCAAATCCACCTTTGACCACTGGATAAGAAGACACAGATTTTTAAATGTTTAAGAAGTTGATAGATACTGCTGCAGCAACCAGTTAGATGCTTGTAAAGCGACAGTACATATATACATATTTCAATCAGAGTGATTAAGATTTGTTGAATATTCTTGAAGAACCTACAAACTCTGGTACAGGTGAATAACTGTTTAAGTTGCCAAAAGTTTAGCCACATAAGTACAGGGCCTTTAAAGTAATTAAATTGATTAAAATATATCCATAATTCTCAAAGTAATAATGATAAATTCATACACAAATGGATTAGGTACTTAAGTTTCTAGAATTATATCTACAGATCTTTTCTAAAGTTTATTCATGTCTTTATTATCATCCAGTCAACTCATTAACTCTCCAGATAGGATAGGGGATGGTGACACAAAATTTTGTTCCATTTGTGTAAGTGAAACTTTAAGTTTGAAAATTATAACTACTGGATTGTAATTGTAAAATCTCTGTTATTAATAGTAAAAGTTACATGGTTTCTCAGGACAAAGTAATTTGAAACGTGAACAAATCTTAAACCTGAAAGAGGAAAAATCAGAAGAGCGTAATTTAATGTCTTGAATTAATTACAATGAACACTTTTCTTTGTTTTTAAAGGGTGCTTTACTTGAACTGCTCTCTGTTTTTCATACAGGGAAGATGTGAGAACAGCAAACGTAATTGCAGCAGAAGCTGTAACCTGCCTTGTGATCGACAGAGAGTAAGTGCTTTGCTTTCTTATGCATATTACACAAACTCGTATCAGTGACACACACAAGTTCCTGGGATGAGACATCACTTCATGGAGCTATTAATACTTGTTTTATATCTTTTTGTTGAAAATGAGTTTTATATTTGATTCTCATTCCCTGTTATTCTTGGAAGTGGTTCACTCTGCCATTCTAGCTTTATGATTTTTAATAAGATACTTAAACCACCGTGAACTTCACCTCAGTTAGGTCATTTGTGAACTGGGGATAATGCAACATCATGTTGTGAGCATTGATGAGAACATGTGAAAAAACCATCTGTCCAAGTGGTCTTTACCCAGGAGACTCTCAACCAGTGCTATTGGTGTAAATTTTTAGCAAATAACGACTAATAGTACTTTCGATTATACTTTACAATTTATAAAATATTTATAGTATATTTTAAAATAATTATAGAATAGTATATATTTATACACTATGAATTTGTTGTTATTATTGTTACTAGGAAATGGACTATTCCTTGAGCACGTGTTAGTTTTCTCCTCTATTCTTCCATCCTCAGATTCCTAAAATAGAAGTCTTTAGGAAGACCTTTCTGGAGAAAGCATCAGTTCTAGACAGAGGCATATATAGGGCCATTCCAAGTTTGTTCGGTGACACATCCACCCGTCCCTTCTCTGTATTCTTCCTTGCTAGTCTCATTACCTGAATGCTTTATTGGTTAGACTAAAATGTCAGATTATTTTATTGACTCTCCAAGAGCCTGAGTAAAATGCTCCACTACGTGGAAGCAGGCCTCCAAACATTTCTCATTGCTGCGTTTGTGGATACATGATCACAAAAGCCAAGTGCCTGACCCAGGAGAAGAACTGTAAGGCATCCATTTTAGTGGAGGCATTACAGCTGGAACAGGCTGTGTCAGTGAGGAATGAAAGCGAGTGGCAGATGTGAGAAGAATGATGGAGTTGGATGCTGAGCTCAGGGGACTCTGGATGAAGAGAAATCCCACTTGATTTACAGATCTTACTTTTGCATGCCCCTCTGTGCTGGATCGCTAGAACATCATTGCAGAGGGCATCATTGCAGGATGATAGCCACGTGTGTGTGTGTGTGTGTGTGTGTGTGTGTGTGTGTGCTCAGTCACTTCAGTTGTGTCCGACTCGTGACCCTATGAACTGTAGCCCACAAGGCTCCTCAGTCCATGGGATTCTCCAGGCAGGAACACTGGTGTGGGTTGCCATGCCCTTCTCCAGATGATGTCTAATCTACTGCTGCTAAGTCGCTTCAGTTGTGTCCAACTCTGTGCGACCCCATAGAGGGCAGCCTACCAGGCTCCCCCATCTCTGGGATTCTCCAGGCAGGAACACTGGAGTGGGTTGCCATTTCTTTTTCCAATGCATGAAAGTGAAAGTGAAGTCGCTCAGTTGTGTCTGACTCTTAGCAACCCCATGGACTGCAGCCTACCAGGCTCCTCCATCCATGGGATTTTCCAGGCAAGGGTATTGGAGTGAGGTGCCATTGCCTTCTCCGAGATGATGTCTATACCCATGAATATTTCTGAAATAGATACTCTTCCTCTGGTTTCCAGAAAAAACAACTACCTATTCATTCTTTCTTTCATTTGATTAATGTCTTTTTGAGGCTTTATCACATAAAAGGCATTGTTAGGTGCTATAAGAAGAATTAAAGGAGCAGCACAGATTCTGGTTCGGGGGGTAACTTCTAGTAGAGGAACTGTGGCATTTATACAAATAGCCATCATGCAAAGAAGAATGTAAGAAGGGTCCAGAGCCCACATTTGTGGGAGTCGACAACTTCTGGGGAGAATCCGACAAGTCTTCCTGAAATAAATGGTTTCATTAGGTAGATCTAGGGTGAATAGCATCAGCAGTACTCAGATAGAGCTATAAGCCATTTCAGCTGACTAAAGTAAGGCTGCATTAAGGTAGCTGGAGGACGCAGTGTGACAAATGAGTTCACAAACATGTTGGGGCTGGTGCCACAAGATCACCAGATGGTGGATAAGGGTAACCCTGACAATTCTATGCAGCAAAATAGTGTCAATCATTAGGACACTGAGAAGGCTATATGAGATGAATTAAAGGGAGAAGATACAGACAGAATATCTGGTTGCTGTTGCTGCTGCTGCTGCTGCTAATTCGCTTCAGTTGTGTCCGACTCAGTGCGACCCCATAGACGGCAGCCCACCTGGGATTCTCCAGGCAAGAACACTAGCGGGGGTTGCCATTTCCTTCTCCAGTGCATGAAAGTGCAGAGTGGAAGGGAAGTAGGCAAGAGTACTGCTGCTGCAGTTGCTGCTAAGTCGCTTCAGTCGTGTCTGACTCTTTGCGACCCCAGAGACGGCAGCCCACCAGGCTCCGCCGTCCCTGGGATTCTCCAGGCAAGAACACTGGAGTGTCTGGTTAGCAGTCTGTAAATCCAAGTGGTCATCATGAGATCATAAATAGGAGGCATGTGTAAGAATAAAGACATGAACCCAGAGGGCTGAGGCTTCCCTGCATGTGAAGGGGAAGAAAGAAATTTAGAAGATCTAGGAGTGTAGAAAAAGAACTAATTTGGGAGGCATGAGAGTTATTCAATAAAAATATCATGAATTTGACATACAAGTTTGACGCTCAGGAACAGGTGCCTTGCATCAGGTAGAATATGTGGGACAAGAATGCTTGTTAGAGTTAACTTAAAATTACCCTAAAAATTGCTTACATAGAGTTAACGACTGAAGCCATGAAACTGGATGGAACTGCATGACAGAATAGAAAAGATTAAAAGACCAAGTTTAGAATTTGGGAAAATTCTTACATGTAAAAGTGAGGCAGAGGAAGAAAACCAGTGATAAAACTGCAATGTTAGCAATCAGAACAGTGTAGGAACCCTCAGATAGCAAGAGAAGATTTCAAGAGAAAAAGGATAATCAGCAGAAATAAATGCAAGTGAGAAACTGAGAGGCATACACATAGAGGGAAAAGGGCAACAAATTTAGCAACCTGGGAGAAAAATATATAATAAAATGGTGAAAGTGGAATCCAGATGTCGAAGAGGGAGTCGGTACTGAGGAAGTGAGAGCATTGAGACTAAAGGATTTTTTTTTTCTTTCAAGAAACTAGGCTAAACAAAGAAAATAAAAAAGAGAGAAGGGCGGGCACATGAGACACTAGTGAGGTCTTGGAGAGTTTCCTTGTGATGGTTCTGCACAAACCTTGAGGAAGATGGGCTTTCCAGGCGGTCCAGTGGTTAAGACGTTGTGTTTCCTTGATTGGGAAACTAAGATCCCACATGCCATGGTGGGCCAAGTTAACAAAGCAAACAAGAGGCAGGGCAGAGGTGGGGGTGACACTCGGTAGAAATGTGCCGCTGCGGACACAGAGGAGGAAATAGTGAGCAAACAGGGAAAGAGAAATTGGAAGACATTTTTTTTTTTTTTTAATTTTCTGAAGATAGTGAGAAAGAGAATAGGTAGAAAACTTGTAGAGATGTAAACAAGGAAATTATGGTAACTTGAATGGCCCTAAAGCACAAGGGAATCTGATGAGGGAAGAATGACAGTGAGGCTGAGGGTTTGCCTGCTGATTGAGGATGGATGTGTATTTGTATCCGTTTATACGTCTGCTTTCCTTTGTAATGATTCTACCTGGAAGATGGGATGTTTAACAAAAAAGGAAACTGAAGTCCATAACATTTTAATAACTTGTTCAGGCTTTGTGGTTAATATTCAAGCCCAGATTAATCAAGTCATGGAAACAGACTGTTGGGACCCTGAGAGTTATCTAGTGTAGGTGCTTCAGTTCTGTTGACTGAGATCCCAGGAGAGAAAGGAGCATCAAGCAGCTCACCTCCATTTTTTTCCCCACCTCTATTTTTTTTTTTCAAACCTACTCATATATAGTGTGCAGTGAGGAGTGTATGGACTTGGTCAAATAGAGTCCAAAGCCCAGCACTTGAATCTTTACTACACCATGTTAGGACAATATGAGCAATTTATTTTAATTTTATTTTATTTTAAGTCTCAGTTTTCCTATCTGAAAAATGGGAGATGCCTAAATTATAAAATTGTTTCGAAGATCAAACAATTTAATAGATGTCAAGGTCCACACACAGCACAAGATATGCAGTGGGCGTTCAATCAATGTGCCCCGCCCTCTTCTTAGTAGTTTTTCCTTTCTACTCAGCATAAGTTTATCTTCAGAAGTGTATACAGAGAACATACCTGGAGGAAGGCCTAACTTAAAACATAAATAGAGAGAAGATGGCTTGAGTCCAGGGCTCAAGAGGTGCATTTCTATGCTCTTATCAGAGGAGTTGGGATTCCCACCAAATGTTGAATCCCAGCTTAAAAAAGAAATTGAACTGTAACTGAAGAATCTTGTCATAATCCTGCTGCTAGTACCTAATTTATGGACAATTAAGGGAGCACCAGGGCTTCACCCATGCAAACAGATGGCAAGCATTAGAACTGTCAACACATGGAGCTTCTTTCACAAATTTACAACTGAGGCACCATGTTATGTAAGCCAGGGATTATGCTTTATTATTCCAGAGGGAGAGCAAAAGAACATCATTGTAACTAATCATGCATATTGGAAATTAAAAAAAAAAAGTTCATGGACAAACTAGAAAGTGATAAACAGATACATGTTGTTCTCAAGAAGCATTCTCTGAGGACTGGTTTCTTACATTATTTTCATAATTATCTGCAGTGATTCTAAAATTTATGAAAATTGACATAAAGAAATTTGAATCTAACAGAACTATTTCTATTAATAACATTCTTGAATACATAAAACACAACTAAGTATATTTAGAATATATTATTTTAGAATCCATGAAGAGAAATAAATGTGAACGTAAGGATATCTTTGTGTCCCATAATCAGTTATGCGATCCACTTCTTCACTGGTGTGATAAGTTATTAGTGAAGTTAGGAGTTTAAGTAAGATGACATTTTTGGATACATTGAGATCGCTGAATATTTACTAGTAATTTTATTACTGTTTTAAACAAAGAGTCACATATTTTCTCCCAGAAAATTAAAATCTAAGAGTCTCAACTCTATCCCTCATTTACTGTATAACTCCAAGATGCAGCCAATTGGTTGTGAAAGTTGAAACGTTTTCATACTAGTTGGTAAACAGCAATGGTATGAGCTCCCTTTGTCTTTCTCCTACCCCTTTGCTCCCTGGTCCTCTGCTTCACCCAGCCAGGAATCTCCAGACCTATCCTTGACCCAACAGCTAGAAAAGGGTATTTGGCATATACCAGGACCAGTATCCATGGAGATGGAAATGGAAATGGCAACCCACTCCAGGATTCTTGCCTAGAGAATCCTGTGGATGGAGGAGCCTGGTGGGCTGCTATCCATAGGGTCAAACAGAATCAGACACAACTGAAGCAACTTAGCATGCATGTATGCATTGGAGAAGGAAATGGCAACCCACTCTAGTATCCTTGCCTGGAGAATCCCAGGGATAGAGGAGCCTGGTGGGCTGCTGTCTATGGGGTTGCACAGAGTCGGACATGACTGAAGTGACTTAGCAGCAGCAGCAACAGGACCAGTATCCGTCCTGATCCATCAATTCCTGTGTCATAAGACTTGTCCCAAGACCTATACAAAATATAGTAGCAAATAGGTTACTAAGAAAGATTGGACATAGAGAAAAAGTCACTGGAATTGGTAGGCTGAAGACTATTTCTCAACACCCAAACCGGAGCTAGGTATTAAAGCTGAGTTTAGAGCCAGACTAGGAAATTTTTACGTTTATTCATTACAAAAGATAAAGATGAATGCCTGTTTCTCTATCAGTTACTTGGGCTACTGAGATGAGCAAGACACAAGTTCAGTGTAGGTCTGAAAACTGAGTATATAGGGCAAACTCAATTATATGAAAATTTTGGTTGTTATTCCTTTATCAGTGCTGGTAGCAAAGCCTCCTCTCTGTTTATTCATTCTGTCCTCCACAGCTAGCCTCTTTAGCCACATCTGCATCAGTTTCCAATGAAAGTGCTTCTGATCGTAGCCTCTACCCAGATCTACTCTTGCTTGTGGTGGGTTAGCGCCTTCCTCCATTCCCTGTTTGCTATTGCTATTCAGTGTCAACTCCAACTTGAAGGCAAAATAAACAAAAATACTGAATCCATGCTCTGGGCTCTATAGAATAAGCAATGGACCAGTCAAGCAGGAGTCAAGGAAGGCTCCCATATCAGGACTTAGGATGTCAGAAGAGATGCAAAAAGATGACAAATTAGTAGTTATTCAGCTTCTCTCAGGAAGGGTGCTGTTGATGTTTCTGACAGGCAACTTGGTGAAGGGTGAGACTCGCTAAGGCTCGTGCTCAAGGAGGAACAAAGGATCACAGAACTTCCCCACAAAAATGATGGGTTAGTTAAGTGCAGGAGGTTTATTCCGAGAGGGGTATGTAAATATGAAGCCTTAGCTCCCTGACTTAAACCAAGGATAGAATAAGCTTTTCTATAAAAGGTCAAATAGTCAATATTTCACACTTCATAGGCCAAATGACCTTTCTTGCATCTACCCAATTCTACCATTGTAATGCAAAAGCAATCAAAGACAATAAGTAAATGAACATGTCTTTGTTTCAATAAAGCTGTATGAATGATGGAATTTGAATTTCATATTGTTTTTAGAGGTCAAGAACTATTATTCATCTTTTGAAACTTTCTTGTTCCTGCCACTTAAAAATGTACAAATTATTCTCAGCTAATGGCCATACAAGAAACAGTCAATGGGCTGAATTTGACCTGTGAGCTGTAGTTTGCTAACCCCTAACTTACTTAACCAACATAAAAAAAATTGATTGCTGCCTCCAGTGGTCCTGTTCTGATCTTCCTCCAGGCTCTGCTCAGCCTATCTTTTAAGTGAAGCAAAAACGAAGAATGCTGGTTTGAAGTGTGTTCCGCTGTTGGTCTTCCCAGTGCCATCTGCCAGCTTCCTTTCCTCTCTCTGACGCCCTTTACCTCTAGTTCCCTCACCACATTACTCTTCTACAGGCACTACTCTTTCCCATTACACTCCCCACCCCTGCCACACACACATGCTTTCTTATTTATCTTTTTGGTTATACCACATGACATGCAGGATCTTAGTTCCTCCACCAGGAACTGAACTTGTGCCCCACTACAGTGGAAGAGCCTAATCATTGGACTGCAGGAAAGTCCCTGGTCCCTATTCTTCTTAATTTCACTCTTGCAATCTCAAGGACTTCACTTCAGGCTTTGTATTAATTTGAGTAGTAGCTACACAGAGATGAAGATGTTGATGGTCTGTGGGTTACTTACATTTTAATGACTTACCCCTGAATACTGAAAAATTACAAAAATCCAAAAGGTTTTAGAATTTCAGGTGTCATGGAGGGAGAGGGGGAGAACTGTATGGAAAGACTTGATGACAGTAGAATCTTTCCAGCACGGTTCTTTTTTTTTTTTTTTTTACTTTATTTTGCTTTACAACACTGTATTGGTTTTGCCATACATGGACATGAATCATAGCCAGGACATGGAAACAACCTAGACGTCCAGCACGGTTCTTACCCTACCATTCTTACCAGGCCAGTCTCATGAAGGCGCATCCATCCAGTGGCACGTGCCCCACCTATGTCATCTGTTCCCTTGTATGTATCTGTTATCTTTATATATCTACCAGGCTTTGTCCACAAGATAAGACTGTGGGGACTCCAGATACCAGAAGCGTGTAGTCACACTACTTAACTGATAGGGTGATGAATTTAAAATTTTTCAGAGCCTCAGCCTGTCCCACAGTCTAAGTGGGTTTTACTTTGGTTCATTTTCTAGAATGAAATCCAGGGTGATGTGAGCATAATTGCAGGATGAACATGAGAAGACAAATGTATTTTGCTAGAATGTGATCATTCAGTTGTGATCATTTGGGCTTGTCTTTTTTATGGAGCTATTATTGATTGGTGTGCTTTACAAAAAATATTTATTACGCAGGAGAGATAAAATCCAGAAGCTTGAAAGAGAGTCATTACACTGGTTCATTTTAATAATGGAAGTTGAATTATAGCATGCCCTGAGCAAGCCTGATCCAACTACAAAATAAGCACATAGCTACTGGAAAAGGGTCATATCCAGAGGTACTATTAATGGTTTAAACTCAAGGAAAGAGGTGAAGGGGACTGCTCTTCATCACATATGTGTGTTGTAGTGCTTTAAAATTGTACACCCGCCTCCTCTTGCAAGTAGTTATAGAAGTTATATATAGCATGACTGACTAGAGAACTCACTGAGAAGGCCTGGTCTATATTTAAGGAGTTTCGAGGCAAATGCATAAATATGACACTACTTATTTTTATTCCTATTGTATAGATAATTTCCCGCTCTAATTTGTTGAGTCCCAAACACGCTGAGCTTCTATCAGTATTCTTTGATAAATTTGACTCTATTCAAAGTAAAAGGAGTTCAATGTCATTAGTATGTTGGTAGGTCATTAGCTAAAATTTAGCACTTTTTTGTTTAAAAATTCTTATTAAAAGTGTTTTAGATATTGATCAAGTTAGTCAAAAGGTCATAGCAGAAATTCAGGATACAAAAAGTACAAGGAATTGTCACAGACCTCAGGCCATTAAGGGACGATTCAAGGAAAACATTCTTCTTCCCCCATCCTTCTCTCCACCCTCTACCTTGCTGTGCTGAGACTGAGGACTAGACCTTGTTGTGGAGAGTTGTTTATGGAACTGGATAATCTTGGCATTTTGAATCAGAGAGTTGGTTTTGGTGGAGGGCTGTCCTGTGCACTGGAGAATGTTTAGTGGGCATCTTGACCTCTACTCATGATTTTATTCCCCGAAAACCCCAGTGTGACAACAGAAAGTGTCCCGAGATATTTCCAAGTGTCCCTCAGGGGGAAATCACCCTTGCTGGGAAGGACACAGCCACACTGGCTACATGGCAGTAAATTGCGCTGATGTCATGGAAGTAGCATTTACGCCAGAGGTGTTCCAGAGAAAGCTGCTCAAACAGGGAAACTACCTGACGGGAGGTGTGCTGGGGAAGCTGCTGGCTGCTTGGTATTGCTGAACTCCAAGTACTGTAATAGCCATAGCCTGGAGAAGGTTGTACAAAAACGGAGCAATCTCACTAGAGCCAGGAAGCAACCGCTTTACTCTTGCAGTATCTCCCCAGTGGCAAAGTTTCAGTGCCAGTTGGCAAAGAAAAACATTTAATGGCCCAATCCATTTTTTATAGAGCAGTTAAAAAGGGCGAATTTAGAACTGAAATACAATAAATAAATCAATAGCCAGTACGGATTACAAGCTAAATCCTATTCCAAGATCCAGAGTCATAAATAGCAAGTCTTTGTCTCAGTTCAGTTCAGCGCACTTCAGTCGCTCGGTCGTGTCCAGCTCTTTGCGACCCCATGGACTACAGCAAGCCAGGCCTCCTTGTCCATCACCATCTCCCAGAGTTTACCCAAACTCATGTCCATTGAGTCGGTGATGCCATCCAACCATCTCATCCTCTGTTGTCCCCATCTCCTCCCGCCTTCAATCTTTCCCAGCATCAGGGTGTTTTCAAATGAGTCAGCTTCTCGTATCAGGTGGCCAAAGTACTGGAGTTTCAGCTTCAACATCATTCCTTCCAATGAATACTCAGGACTGATCTCCCTTAGGATGGACTGGTTGGATTTCCTTACAGTCCAACGGACTCTCAAGAGGCTTCTCCAACACCATGGTTCAAAAGCATCCATTCTTCAGTACTCAGATTTCTTTATAATCCAACTCTAACATCCATACATGACTACTGGAAAAACCATAGCCTTGACTAGATGGACCTTTGTTGGCAAAGTAATGTCTCTGATTTTTAATATGCTCTCTAGGTTGGTTATTACTTTCCTGCCAAGCAGTAAGTGTCTTAATTTCATGCACGGAATCTTTTAAAGGAGGTCACCATTATCTTCACTATCTCCATCATAGTCTCAGTTCAGTTCAGTTCAGTTGCTCAATCATGTCTACTCTTGGCGACCCCATGAATCACAGCACACCAAGCCTCCCTGTCCATCACCAACTCCCAGAGTTCACACAAAGTCTTGGGCATTGAGTCGGTGATGCCATCCAGCCATCTCATCCTCTGTCGTCCCCTTCTCTTCCTGCCCCCAATCCCTCCCAGCATCAGAGTCTTTTCCAATGAGTCAGCTCTTCTCATGAGGTGGCCAAGTATTGGAGTTTCAGCCTCAACATCAGTCCTTCCAATGAGCACCCAGGACTTGTCTCCTTTAGGATGGACTGGTTGGATTTCCTTGCCATCCAAGGGACTCGCAAGAGTCTTCTCCAACAACACAGTTCAAAAGCATCAATTCTTCAGTGCTCAGCTTTCTTCACAGTCCAACTCTCACATCCATACATGTCCACTGAAAAAATCATAGCCTTGACTAGACGGACTTTTGTTGGCAAAGTAATGTCTCTGCTTTTGAAGATACTATCTAGGTTGGTCATAACTTTCCTTCCAAGGAGTAAGTATCTTTTAATTTCATGGCTGCAATCACTATCTTCAGTGATTTTGAAGCCCCCAAAAATGAAGTCTGACACTATTTCCAAATCTATTTCCCATGAAGTGATGGGACCAGATGCCACGATCTTAGTTTTCTGAATGTTGATCTTTAAGCCAACTTTTTCACTCTCCTCTTTCACTTTCATCAAGAGGCTTTTTAGTTCCTCTTCACTTTCTGCCATAAGGGTGGTGTCATCTGCATATCTGAGGTTATTGAGATTTCTCCCAGCAATCTTGATTCCAGCTTGTGCTTCTTCCAGCCCAGTGTTTCTCATGATGTACTCTGCATATAAGTTAAATAAGCAGGGTGACAATATTCAGCCTTGACATACTCCTTTTCCTATTTGGAACCAGTCTGTTGTTCCATGTCCAGTTCTAACTGTTGCTTCTTGACCTGCATATAGGTTTCTCAAGAGGCAGGTCAGGTGGCCTGGTATTCCCATCTCTCTCAGAATTTTCCATGGTTTATTGTGATCCACACAGTCAAAGGCTTTGACATAGACAATAAAGCAGAAATAGGTGTTTTTCTGGAACTCTCTTGCTTTTTTCATGATCCAGCGGATGTTGACAATTTGATCTCTGGTTCCTCTGCCTTTTCTAAAACCAGCTTGAATATCTGGAAGTTCGCAGTTCACATATTGTTGAAGCCTGGCTTGGAGAATTTTGAGCATTACTTTACTAGCGTATGAGATGAGTGCAATTGTGTGATAGTATGAGCATTCTTTGGCATTGCCCTTCTTAGGGATTGAAAGGAAAACTGACCTTTTCCAGTCCTGTGGCCACTGATGCATATTGAGTGCAGCACTTTCACAGCATCATCTTTCAGGATTTGAAAGAGCTCCACTGAAATTCCATCACCTCCACTAGCTTTGTTCATAGTGATGCTTCCTAAGGCCCACTTGACTTCACATTCCAGGATGTCTGGCTCTAGGTGAGTGATCACACCATCGTGCTTATCTTGGTCATGAAGATCTTTTTTGCACACTTCTTCTGTGTATTCTTGCCACCTCTTCTTAATATCTTCTGCTTCTGTTAGGTCCATACCATTTCTGTCCTTTATCGAGCCCATCTTTGCATGAAATGTTCCCTTGGTATCTCTAATTTTCTTGAAGAGCTCTCTAGTCTTTCCCATTCTGTTCTTTTCCCCTATTTCTTTGCATTAGTCGCTGAGGAAGGCTATCTTATCTCTCCTTGCTATTCTTTGGAATTCTGCATTCAAATGGGAATATCTTTCCTTTTCTCTTTTGCTTTTTGCTTCTCTTCTTTTCACAGCTATTTGCAAGGCCTCCTCAGTCATAGTTTGGCCCCAGGGAAATAGCAGGGAGGGAACACAGCTCCACCCATCAATAGAAAATTGGATTAAAGATTTACTGACCATGGCTCCGCCCATCAGAACAAGACCCAGTTTCCCCCTCAGTCAGTCTCTCCCATCTGGAAGCTTCCATAAGCCTCTTATCCTTATCCATCAGAGGGCAGACAGACTGAAAACCACACCGCAGAAAACTAAGCAGTCTAATCACATGGACCACAGCCTCCTCTAACTCAGTGAAACTATCAGCCATGCCATATAGTACCACCCAAGACGAACGGGTCATGGTGGAGAGTTCTGACAAAATGTGGTCCACTGGAGAAGGGAATGGCAAACCACTTCAGTATTCTTGCCTTGAGAACCCCATGAACAGTATGAAAAGTCTTTGTCTGCCTTGGAGTAATTCCTGATCAATACAAGTGCATTAAAAACCATGAAAAATTGCCATTTCGGTATGGGAAAAATAAAAATGGCAGCGGGGGAGGGGGAACTGAATCTGGACAAATGTGTCATGCCTCCAGCATCCGGAAGGACTTATAGGACAAAAGGACATGTGAGTCGTCTAAAGTTTGAATAGGGATTTCACAAGTAAGAAGGGGGGGTAAATACAGCTCCTGTAAAAGGAAGGGCAGACACAAATATGAGGAATTTGAAAATGTTATTGTGCAGAAAAAAAGTGGAATATGCCAAGAAAAGAAGACTTATGTGTCAAGGAACTGAACAGTGAACTAGACAGGTGGTTTCCTGGAAGATACTGTTAGAAAGATGAGGGCATATCATAAAGAAATATCATAATAATCTCAAACTAAAGGTATATCCTCTGGGCAATAAGGAACCATCAGACGACAGCTGCTACTACAGTCTGTAAATATTTGCTTTTGAAGGAAGGGAATAGAAGATCGATTCCAATGGGATGAACTCAAACAGGGAAACTAATAGGAGACTAAGGCAACAGTCCTAGAGGCTGCTCACTGGAGTTTGAGTCTAAATTTAAATCTGATCTGGGGGGCTGTGTGTGTGTTAGTTGCTCACTCATGTCCAGTTCTCAGTCCCATGGACTGTTGCCTCCCAGGCTCCTCTGTCCATGGAATTCTCCAGGCAGGAATACTGGAGTGGGTAGACATTCTCTTCTCCAGGGGATCTTCCCGACCCAGGGACCAAATCCAAGTCTCTTGCGTTGCAGGTGGATTCTTTACCATCTCAGCCATCAGGGAAGCCTTAAAGTAGATTTCGGGGAATAATTAAACATGAGATGTTAACAAAAAAAAAATGCTTCTGCCTTGGGAGACTTGGCAGATGTCTATAACAGATCAAAAGTATGAAAGACAGAGCAGGTTCAGATGAAAGTACTGGGCAACTTGGTTAAGGATATAACTTCATACTGTCAAAACGGTATTCAGGTATTCAGATGGAGAAGTCCATTGACAGAAATGAGTTGTTTTCTTTTTTCCTGACAATCAGATGATAAAATGGATAGTGATATTGGATTTCACCGTGTATCAATTTTAAAATACCACAATCACAGCTTTGGTTTTGTTAATTACAACTATTTTACACCAAGGAGTAAATAATTCCTTTTTCCCTGTTAATGCTTAAAACCTTTCTATATTTCTGAGGCTTGCATTTTTTTTTCCACTGAATGTTTTAAGAACTGTTATTCAGAGACTCAGCAGTGTCTATGGAATTCATAAGCCAGTTGTGTGAATGAATAAGAAAAATCTGTGAAAACTTTTAATTTAAAAAATCAATCTTAATTTCTTCAGTTATAAAGGTAAGAGTTGAAATTTCATATTTGAAATATCTTTATAAGTTTTCTGTGTAGAGTTTTGGCTATTAATTTGGGAAAGGGATTATAGTGCTTCTGGTGCTCTTAAGGATAAAGCAGGGAGGGAGATGCCAGGATCAGTTTCTGAGAGAAGCTTAACAATCACTTTAAAAATCAATAGTGTAATTACTAGGCTTGAAAGCTGAATTCTGCTTCAGATATTCCCATTGCTTTTTTTGTAGAGTTTAGTGATTTTGCTTACTTTAGTAGGCACACTTCCTGGTGAGACTGTTATTACCGGCCCAGCTGGGTCATAAAGATCTAAAACTTTCCTTTTCTTTTCAATATGCCTAGCAGTTGGTACTTATTTTGAAACTCACAGCATAGACACATGAATTGGATTAGCATCAGCTACAATAACACTGAAATTTTCTTCCCAGACTAAGCTTTGATTACAAAGAACTTTGCAGAATTTACTAGTTTGGATGAAGTGTAATGGTCATATTATGCACCACTTGGCTACAATCATGTAGTTGAACTAATATCAAAACAAAAATCAGAATGCAAAGACAAATCATGATTTGGTAGTTAATAAAGATGATGTCCTCCCTTGATGAATGAAAGATAGCATATTTTCATCTAGATGAGAAATCTAAGTGGGCTGAGTGGAAACTTTCATTTATTGTGTTGTGCTCGCAGGGTTGTTTTTTTTTCCTCTTTTCTTTGTCTTGTTTTTACCTTTTCATATAGTTGGTGTCAGGTGATTATAAGCTTATTAGCTACTCCCTAAGAAAAATTAGAAAGCACAGAAAAATATAAATATAATCCCACCATTCAAAGGTAACTAGTGTTACTATTTCAGTGAAAAGTGAAAGTGTTAGTTGCTCAGTCGTGTCCAACTCTTTGTGACCCTAGGGACGGTAGCCTGCCAGGTTCCTCTATCCATGGGATTTTCCAGACAAGAATACTGGAGTAGGTTGCCATTTCCTTCTGCAGGGGATCTTCCCAACCCAGGATCGACCCTGGATCTGCCTCATTGCAGGCATACTCTTTACCATCTGAGCTACCAGGCAAGCCCCAGTATTTCAGTTTATTACCTTAAATAGTGACATCACAGTGCCTAATTTTTTTCGTACTTTGTCCACATACAGGGGTAGAATAAATAGTACCTGCATACACACAGACAGGTAGATACATGGATAGACAAATTTACCCTGTCATTTAGTGAACATATGTATCAGTCATGGAGCTAGTTGGGATAGATAGCCTGATGAAAAGGTATACACACATATACATATGTACATACATAATTACTGTCACAGCAAACATGAAAAGAATACTTTTTACCTTCCATTTTAATGTTGCACTTGGCTCTAGAGAGTTAAAGTATCATATCACAATGCAGTATGGCTTATAAGTGGAGAAGGAGGATCCTCTCTGCAAGGGCCATTACATCATGCTGCTTTACATGTTGTATTAGTTATTTGTTGTCCAGTTGCTAAATCATGTCTGACTCTTTGCGACCATGGACTGTAGCACACCAGGCTCATGTTAATAAAAATATCTCATGAGCAGAAGTTGAGTCTTAAAACTGGCCATATAAGCTCATTTAATTTTTAGTTTTGTAAAGAATCCTTTGCATATATCTTTTTTCCCCCTTAGAATAATTTCCTTGAGGAGCTACTCAGCAGTAGAATTACTGATTCAAAGTAAATATGTCTATTTATTTCTGTTTATTTTTAAATGTTTTGTTGAAGTTTAGTTGATTTACAATAGTATAAGGTTCAGATATACAGTATAGGGATTCAGTATTTCTATAGATTATACTCCATTTAAGATTGTCACAGAATATTGGCTATATCCCCTGTGCTGTACATTACATCTTTATATCTTATTTATTTTATACCTCGCAGTTTGTACCTCTTAATCTCCTTCCACTACCTTGCCTCTCCTCCTTCCTTCTTCCCATTGGTAACCAGTACTCTGTTCTCTGTATCTGTGAGTCTGTTTCTGTTTTGCTATATTTTTTGTTTTATTTTTTTAGATTCCACGTATAAGTGAAATCATATAGTATTTGTCCTTCAGTGTCTGACTTACTTCACTAAGCGTAATACCCTCCGGTCTTCCAAGAACACTTCTGATCATCTGATTCAGAGGAAAGTAAATATAGTTTCTGGAGATGTCTCTTGACTGAAACTCAGAGGCCAGGTTGATGTTAAGGATTATATAATTACCGATTATATTCTGATCCCTTAGAGTTGGGTAGCACACTGGCCCTGAGTTGGTTGCAGTTACAAAATCTGAATTAAAGTTTAGGCAACAGGTATAAGCCTCCTGCAGTCAACACTGACCAGACTGCATTTGTAACGCTGAGCTCAATGCTGAGCGCCAGAGTTTACAAAGATATTAACACATTAAATGTGACCAAAATGGTGGTGAGGGGGGAGCGGCGGTGGTCCAGATAAGCTGTATGACAACCATGAGATAGGAAGGAAAAAAATCACCTTCCAGGTCCTTGCATGTTGTTGCAAGTGTCAGCATTTCAGTTTGGGTTTTTGTGGCTGAGTAATATTTTGTTGTGTATATATGCTGTCCATTCATCTCTTGGTGGACTGCTATGTTGCTTCTGCATCTTAGCTATCATAAATAAGGCTGCTGTGAGCATTGAGGTGCATATATCTTTTCCAATTAGTGATTTTTTTTTAATGTTGGAAAATACCCGGAAGTTAAATTACTGAATCACATGGCAGTTCCAGCTTTATTTTTTTGAGGAATAGCCATACAGTTTTCCATAGCGACTACAGCAATTTACAATCCCACCAACAGTGCACAGGGTTTCCTTTTTTCCACATCCTCCAACACTTGTTATTTGTTGCCTTTTGTTTGTTTTGTTTTTTAATATAAATTTATTTATTTTAATTGGAGGCTAATTACTTTACCTTATTGTAGTGGTTTTGCCATACATTGACATGAATCTGCCACAGGTGTACATGTGTTCCCCATCCTGAACTCCCCGCCCACCTCCCTCCCACCTCCCTTCCCATCTCCCTCCCATCCCATCCCTCTGGGTCATCCCAGTGCACCAGCCCCGAGCACCCTGTCTCATGCATCAAACCGGGACTGGCAATCCATTTCACATATGATAATATACATGTTTCAAAGCCATTCTCCCAAATCATCCCACCCTCACCCTATCCCACAGAGTCCAAAAGCCACATCCTCCAACACTTGTTATTTGTTGCCATTTTGATAATAATCTTTCTGACAGATGTGAGGTGATATCTCATTGTGGTTTTGATTTGCATTTCTGTGATGACTAGCCATGTTGAGCATCTTTTCATGTGCCTGATGGCCATCTGAATATCTTCTTTGGGAAAATATCTATTCATGTCCTCTGCCCATTTTTAATTAGTTTGTTTTTTTGATACTGATTACTATGAACTCATTCTTTATTTTGAATTTGTTGTTCTGTTGCTAAGTCATGTCTGACCTTTTTGTGATCCCATGAACTGCAGCATGTCAGGCTTCCCTGTCCTTCACTATCTCCCAGAATTTGCTCTAATTCATGTCGACTGAGTTGGTGATGCTGTCTAATCATCTCATCCTCTGCTGCCCTCTTCTCCTTTTTCCTTCAATCCTTCCCTGGATCCAGGTCTTTTCCGGTGAGTCAGCTCTTCCCATTAGGTGGCCAGAGTATTGAAGCTTCGTCTTCAGCATCAGTCCTTTGAATGAATATTCAGGGTTGATTTCCTTTAGGATTGATTGGTTTGATCTCCTTATCAGATACATCATTATCAGATATCATTTGTAAATATTGTCTCCCATCCAAATGGGTTGTCTTCTCATTTTGTCAGTGGTTTTCTTTGTTGTGCAAAAGCATTCAAGTTTAGGTACCTCTTGTTTATTTTTCTTTTCTTTTTCCCTTTCCTGAGTACACAGATCCAAAAAATATTGCTAAGACTTCTGTCAAGAATAATAATGCCTATTTTACTTTAGGAGTTTTATGATTTTCTGTTTTACATTTGAAATTTTAATTCATCTGGGTTTATTGTATATGAAATAATAAAATGTTCTGATTTTACTTTTACATGTAGCTGTCCAGTTGTCTCAGTACCACTGATTGAAGGGACTGTATTTCTATATTGTATATTTCTGCCTTCAAATAATATAAATATTTTTAAATTGTTCAGTTCAGTTCAGTTCAGTCACTCAGTCGTGTCCTACTCTTTGCGACCCCATGAATCGCAGCACACCAGGCCTCTCTGTCCATCACCAACTCCCGGAGTTCACTCAGACCTACGTCCATCGAGTCCGTGATGCCATCCAGCCATCTCATCCTCTGTCGTCCCCTTCTCCTCCTGCCCCCAATCCCTCCCAGCATCAGAGTCTTTTCCAGTGAGTCAACTCTTCGGATGAGGTGGCCAAAGTACTGGAGTTTCAGCTTTAGCATCAGTCCTTCCAAAGAACACCCAGGACTGATCTCCTTTAGAATGGAGGGATAGGAGAGGGAAAAATATGTGTGGCAGATGCTGAAAAGTAATCTAGAGGAAGGAAAGGAGGAAAATCCAGGGAAAGAACAGAGTAATTCAGAGAACTGCACAAGTTTCTGCTTCACGAATGCAAAACAGAGAAGTCCAGCAGAACCAGCAGTGGAGCAGGGCCATGACTCCTCAGGTAGGTCACGGAGAATGGGAGCTGGAAAGCGCCCACCAAGATTAACGGGAGATAAGTGGTAACTTTGAGGGGAAAATTGTAATGAGAGTAAAAGAAAAAATAGGAACAGAATGCTAGGTTGCAGTTGGTTGAGAATTAAATAAAAAATAATAATAATAAAAAGAATTCAAGATAGGAAATGAAGTTTATTCAAATTGGCTATTTAGTCATAAGGATTGTTTTGTGTTTTAGGATTGGAGAGACCATCCTATTTATTGACTGAAAGGAAGGAAATGCCTAAGGGAGACAATGAAACAATAAGAGCTGTTGTAATTGACAGAGCGAGAATAGAGAGTAATGATAGAATTTGTGATCAGGAGTAATGAAAACAGGATTTGCTGTAGAAAGAAGTTGGGGCACTTTCTCTGGGAGAGAAATACAATGATAAAGTCATTATGCTTTAGCCCCAGGGTAAGAAATAGAAGCAAGAGTTTAGTTTTTATGAACTTCTCACAAATTACAAAAATAATTTTCTTAAATAGCCCAGATATACAAGAAGATGTATCTTCTAAATTGCTGTTAATATTTCTTCAGAAAACTTTCTGTTATGAACTGAGTATTTTGTAAATCCATGTGCTGAAGCCCCAGTCCCTGAGTATGACTATATTTGAAGATAGGACCTTTACAAGGTAATCAAAGTTAAATGAAGTCAGAGCAGTGGGGCCCTACTTTAAGAGGTGTTAGTCTCTCAGTTATGTCTGACTCTTTATGAGTCCATGGACTATAGCTTGCCAGGCTTCCTTGTCCATGGAATTCTCTAGGCAAGAATACTCCAGTGGGTAGCCATTCTTTTCTCCAGAGGAATCTTCCCAACACAGGGATCGAACCTGGGTCTCCCGCAATGTAGGCAGATTCTTTGCTGCCTTATCCACCAGGGAAGACCCTAATCTAAGAGGACTGGTGTTTTAAAATTAGAAGAGACATCAGGAGGGTATGCACACAGAGGAAAGGCCATGTGAAGACACAGGAAGAAGGAGCTGTAAGTTGGGAAGAAAGGCTTCACCTGAAACCCGCCCTGCTGCCAACTTGATATTGGACACCTAGCCTCCAGAACTGTGAGAAAATAGATTTTCATTGTTAAACCATACAGTCTGTAGCATTTTGTTAGCACATCACTATCAGTCTAATATATTTCCTAATTGAAACTTCTATACATATAATGCAATAGAAGAAGGAAGATGATCTGTTAAAAATAAAGTTGTCTGTGAGAGAAAGTAGATATTTGAGGTCAAATTCTAGCACCAGCTATTAACTAACTGGCTTTAGTTCTCCATACTGGGAGATAAAAAAATTATGTGAATGATGAGTGATATTGTGTTAGAGTCCAGTTCAGTCAAACCTCATGCTGATACTTACTAGTCACCTAACCTTCAGTTGCTTTTATCTGTAAAACAGGATAAACTAACATGAAATAGTTCATACAATTTCTAACACATGCTAGTTATTATTTTCATATTTTGCTTGATATTTTTGTTATTTCAAGATTTTCTGATCACTGATTTATGACATCAAAGGATACATTTATCTCAGCTTCTAATGATTTTTGCAAGAAATAAAAAGAGCAGAATAAATCAAAAATAAGAAGTTCAGACAGACTGATTTTTGAAATAAAAAATGTTATACTAGAAGCTAATGTTGTCTTTGTTTCAGTTTCAAGGCATAAATAAGTGTACTAAAAGATATTTTGAGATAAATTTATTGTGCCATCCTAGCATTTCATTTTCAGTTTAATTAAAAAAAAATCAGTGACTTTCATAGAATTTTATGTTCCTATGCAATATTACTTACCAGAGTTTTCTAGAGGCAATCATAAATAGTTACCAAAAATGATGGCTTTGACTAATATCTGATACAGTTGATAACTCTACATTAACTAAAATATTGATATTGTCATCTAGGTATTTTTATTGTTTTTAATAAAATGGCCTATTTCTTTTCAAACAATTTTGATTGAAACATATAAACATAAATTTTAAATAATTTCTAAGTAAATCAGCTTGAAAAATATTAAATGGAAAAAATATCCACTGTTGCCATAGATTCTGCTTTGAAATTAGAAGAATCTGGAGGAAATGAAATGAGTTTGGCATGCCAGGGCAGTCTATCCTTAGAAACATATTTCTCCTATAACCCCAAAGGCTAAACTACCACATGAGATTTGATTCTAATCTCTTCTGCTTTTAATTGAAAGTGAAAATTGTGCTACATTTAAAAATTTTTTCTTTAACTTTCAGTTCAGTTCAGTTCAGTTGCTTAGTCGTGTCCAACTCTTTGTGACCTCATGAATCGCAGCACGCCAGGCCTCCCTGTCCATCACCATCTCCCAGAGTTCACTCAGACTCACGTCCATCGAGTCCATGATGCCATCCAGCCATCTCATCCTCAGTCGTCCCCTTCTCCTCCTGTCCCCAATCCCTCCCAGCATCAAAGTCTTTTCCAATGAGTAACTCTTTGCATGAGGTGGCCAAAGTACTGGAGCTTCAGCTTTAGCATCATTCCTTCCAAAGAAATCCCAGGGTTGATCTCCTTCAGAATGGGCTGGTTGGATCTCCTTGCAGTCCCAACATTTAGATGATTAGTACATTTTAACTAAACCTTTGTCCTGAAAATTCATCATTCATATAGCTGAATTCTCAAGAGGCACATACTCAAAAACCTTGAACTTTATGTAAGACTTTGCTTCAGAAAACTTTTCTTGTCTTCTCCTGGTCACACAATAAATGAATGAATAAATAGACCCACCATTTCAAAGTTCTGTTATATTAATATACTAGAGGGTTATTGATGAGTAAGATACAGTCGGTTCCTGATCTCCTGAAACTAATTGTATTGTGGGAAAAACAACATATTTAAACAAAGTAGTGTTTTTTTAAACTTTCAATTGGAGGAAGATTGCCTTGCAATGTGTTGGTTTCTGCTATTCAACAATGAGAGTCAGCCATAAGTGTGTGTGTGTATATATATATATATATATACACCTATGGAGAACCATATGAAGATTCCTTTACAAAAACTAGGAATGCAACTACACTATGACCCAGCATCCCACTACGGGGCATATACCCTGAGAAAACCAGAATTCAAAAAGACACAAATACCCTAATGTTCACTGCAGCACTTAAAGTAGCTTTTAACAAGTGATAAATGCTGATATGAAAATAAAGGGGGTTAAAGTGACAGAGAGTAACAGCAGTTAGGATTTATGGTAAAGGCTACTTTGCTATCTTTGGTAGGGAAGATATGTCTGAAGAGGACACAGTGCAGCTGAGACATCAGCAGCTCTAAGAAAAAGCCATGCAGAGATCTAGAGAAAGAATGTTCCAAGCAGAGGGCAAAGGCTCTGAGTCAGATGTAAGCTTGATGTGCTCTAAAGTCAGAGGGACTATAGTAGGAGAGAAATCAGTCAGAGAGCTTATAGAGGACTGACATGATCTGAATTACTTTTTAAAAAGATAACCCTGCCTACTGTGTAAGGACAAAAGTGGTAGTAAAAATGTGTGTGTGTGTGTGTGTGTGTAAATACATATGGGCTTCCCCTGTGGCTCTGCAGTGAAGAATTCACCTGCAATGCAGGAGCCACAAAAGACACAGGTTCAATCCCTGGGTCGGGAAGATCCCTTGGAGGAGGGCATGGCAACCCACTCCAGTATGCTTGCCTGGAGAATCCCATGGACAGAGGAGCCAACACTACTGAAGAAACTTAGCATGCACACACACATATTAATATATAATAAAAGGAAATTCTATTCCTATGGAAATAATTCCTAAGAGAGAGAATGGTGTCTGGGAACAAAGGGGCATAGAAAAATAGGATTTGTTTCAGATTATTCAGATATTCAGAAGATAATATGCCAAACCCAATACCTCATATTTTCTAAGAACTCTACCATACATGAGTAGTTGTTGTTGTTAAGTCATTGCTAAGTCTTGTCCAACTCTTTGCAATCCCATGGACTGCAGCACACCAGGCTTCCCTGTCCATCACCAACTCCTGGAGTTTACTCAAACTCATGTCCATTGAGTCTGTGATGCCATCCAATCATCTCATCTTCTGTTGCCCCCTTCTCCTCCTGCCCTCAATCTTTTTCAGCATCAGGGTCTTTTCCAGTGAGTCAGCTTTTCATATCAGGAGGCCAAAGTATTGGAGCTTCAGGTTCAGCATCAGTCCACTCAATGAATGTTTTGAGTTGATTTCTTTTAGGATTGACTGGTTTGAACTCCTTGCTGTCCAAGAGAGTCTTAAGAGTCTTCTCAAGCACCTGTAAATTCCTTTCAGGTGTTTCTTATTCTCTTTGTATAATCCACAGTAGCTTGAGTTATTCTTCATGGATTGTAGGCGTTGCCTAAGTTTGTATGTGTGTCTGGATGAATAGATGGGTGGGTGGATGAATGGAGGAGTGGATAATTGAAAATAAATGTAGAAGTTGTTTAATTTTACTGTATTTGGGGCTCATGATCCCTCTGAAGAAATGTACTCATATGTTACTTGCTAGCATAAACCACTAATAATTAAAATTTCTAGTTAAAGATAAACAAAAATAACATGACCAACACAAGAGATTTTACCTGAAGTCACAAAGTGAATTATTAGATTTTTTTCAATAAAAGAAGTAAAATAATGAAAGATGCTTCTAAAAGCTTAGACTTAGTATAGATGTCCCAGTTGGAGTACTATATTTATATTTTATTTTAATAAACATGTTTTAAAGGATTATCCAAGATCCATGTTACAAAAATCTAATGGGCTATAATCTTATACACCTGTCAAATTAAGAGAGCACAAATAACATTTGACAAAAATTTTGCTTAGCACTATTGAAGTGTTTGCAATAGTTTCTGGTTTAAGATTTTACTTTTGACTTATTTTGTTTTAATCTTTAATCATTAAGAATAGATTACCACCTTATTTTACAATGTAATCAAGAAAAAATGTTCTAAAGAAGTTTTGAGATTTTCTCCCATCCTATTCTGAATTTGAAAAAATTCTATTTTAAATATTATACAAGATTTCTAAACAGCATAGTTTAATTGGTGATAGGAGATCACGAAGACTAAATTACTATATATTATTGAATGTATACATGATGTATGAATATAAAAAGTGCTTTGTAAACCATAAAATTAAATACAAATGCTATTGGTTTTTAGCAGCATGGTAATGCTGATCTCTGATGTTTGAACTGCCTTTCTAATAATATCATAACCTGTTACTCTCTTGATGAAGTCTCCTCATATCACAAGAGAGAAATAAAATTATACACTTTTTAGACATACCACTGAGTAATCAATTCCCTTCACAAGGATATTTTGGCTTAATAATGAAAACATCTTAATAGCTGAAATTATTACCCACTGAGTTACTGTCACTACAATGTTCTAAAACAGACAAACTTCCTGGAATGAGAAACCCAGCCCTTTTGATTGATATTTCTTTTTAAAATTAATTTATTTATTTTAATTGGAGGCTACTTATTTTACAATATTGTGGTGGGTTTTGCCATACATTGGCATGACTCAACCATTGGTGCACATGTGACCCCCATCCCGAACCCCCCTCCCAACCCCCTTCCCATCCCCCCTCCCCATCCCCCCTCCCCATCCCATCCCACCGAGTTGTCCCAGTGCACAGGCTTTGAGTGCCCTGCTTCATGCATCGAACTTGGACTGGTCATCAATTTCACAAATAGTAATATACAAAGCAAGAGAGTTCCAGAAAAACATCTATTTCTGCTTTATTGACTATGCCAAAGCCTTTGACTGTGTGGATCACAATACACTGTGGAAAATTCTGAAAGAGATGGGAATCCCAGACCATCTGACCTGCCTCTTGAGAAATCTGTATGCAGGTCAGGAAGCAACAGTTAGAACTGGACATGGAACAACAGACTGGTTCCAAATAGGAAAAGGAGTACGTCAAGGCTGTATATTGTCACCCTGCTTATTTAACTTATATGCAGAGTACATCATGAGAAATGCTGGGCTGGAAGAAGCACAAGCTGGAATCAAGATTGCCGGGAGAAATCTCAATAACCTCAGATATGCAGATGACACCACCCTTAAGGCAGAAAGTGAAGAGGAACTACAAAGCCTCTTGATGAAAGTGAAAGAGGAGAGTGAAAAAGTTGGCTTAAAGCTCAACATTCAGCAAATGAAGATCATGGCATCCAATCCCATCACTCCATGGGAAATAGATAGGGAAACAGTGGAAACAGTGTCAGACTTTATTTTTTGGGGCTCCAAAATCACTGCAGATGGTGACTGCAACCATGAAATTAAAAGACACTTACTCCTTGGAAGGAAAGTTATGACCAACCTAGATAGCATATAGAGAAGCAGAGACATTACTTTGCCAACAAAGGTCCATCTAGTCAAGGCTTTGGTTTTTCCAGTGGTCATGTATGGATGTGAGGGTTGGACTGTGAAGAAAGCTGAGTGCCGAAGAATTGATGCTTTTGAACTGTGGTGTTGAAGACTCTTGAGAGTCCCTTGGACTACAAGGAGATCCAACCAGTCCATTCTGAAGATTAGGCCTGGGATTTCTTTGGAAGGAATGATGCTAAAGCTGAAACTGCAATACTTTGGCCACCTCATGCGAAGAGTTGACTCATTGGAAAAGGCTCTGATGCTGGGAGGGATTGGGGGCAGGAGGAAAAAGGGACAACAGAGGATGAGATGGCTGAATGGCATCACTGAGTCGATGGACGTGAGTCTGAGTGAACTCCGGGAGTTGGTGATGGACACAGAGGCCTGGCGTGCTGCGATTCATGGGGTCTCAAAGAGTCGGACACCACTGAGCGACTGAACTGAACTGAACTGAATATACATGTTTTAGTGCTATTCTCTCAAATCATCCCACCCTCTCCTTCCCCGACAGAGTCCAAAATTCTGTTCTTTATATCTGTGTCTCTTTGGCTGTTTCACATATAGTGTTGCCATTACCATCTTTCTAAATTCCATATATATGTGTTAATGTACTGTATTGATGTTTTTCTTTCTGACTTACTTCACTCTGTATAATAGGCTCCAGTTTCATCCACTTCATTAGAACTGATTCAAATGTGTTCTTTTTAATAGCTGAGTAATATTCCATTGTATATATGTACCACAGCTTTCTTATCTGTTCATCTGCTGATGGATATCTAGATTGATTCCATATCCTAGCTTTTATACAGTGCTGTGATGAACATTGGGGTACACTTGTCTCTTTCAATTCTGGTTTCTTCAGTGTGTTTGCCCAGCAGTGGGATTGGTGGGTCATATGGCACTTCTATTTCCAGGTTTTTAAGGAATCGCCACACTGTTCTCCATAGTGGCTGTACCAGTTTACATTCCCACCAACAGTGTCAGAGGATTCCCTTTTCTCCACACCCTCTCCAGCATTTAATGTTTGTAGAATTTGAGAGCAGCCATTCTGATCGGTGTGAGATGGTACCTGTGGTTTTGATTTGCATCTCTCTGATAATGAGTGATGTTGAGCATCTTTTCATGTGTTTGTTACCCATCTGTATGTCTTCTTTAGTTCTTTGGCCCATTTTTTGATTGGGTCACTTATTTTTCTGGTATTGAGCTGCATGAGCTGCTTATATATTTTTGAGATTAATTCTTTGTCAGTTATCTCATTTGCTATTTTTTTTCTCCCATTCTGAAGGCTATCTTTTCACCTTACTTATAGCTTTCTTTGTTGTGCAAAAGCTTTTAAGTTTAATTAGGTCCCATTTGTTTATTTTTGCTTTTTTTTCCGTTACTCTGGGAGGTGGGTCATAGAGGATCTTCCTGTGATTTATGTCAGAGAGTGTTTTGCCTATGGTTTCCTCTAGGAGTTTTTATAATTTTGGGTCTTAAATTTACATCTTTAATCTCTTTTGAGTTTATTTAGTATTTGGTGTTATAAAGTGTTCTAGTTTCATTCCTTTACATGTGTTTTGACCAGTTTTCCCAGAACCACTTGTTAAAGAGATTGTCTTTTCTCCATTGTATATTTTTGCCTCCTTTGTCAAAGATAAGATGTCTATAGACAAGGATTTATCACTGGGCTTTCTATTTTGCCCCATTGTCTGTCTTTGTGCCAGTACCATACTGTCTTGATGACTGTAGCTTGTAATATAGTCTGAAGTCAGGCATGTTGATTCCTCCAGTTCCATTCTTCTTTCTCAAGATTGCTTTGGCCATTCGAGGTTTTTTGTATTTCCATACAAATTGTGAAATTATTTGTTCCAGTTCTGTGAAAAATGCCATTGGTGGCTTGATAGGGATTGCATTGAATCTGTAGATTGCTTTGGGTAGTATACTCATTTTCACTATATTGATTCTTCCAACCCATGAACATGGTATATTTCTCCATCTGTGTCATTTTTTATTTCTTTCATCAGTGCTTTATGATTTTCTATATATAGGTCTTTTGTTTCTTTAGGTAGATTTATTCCTAAGTATTTTATTCTTTTCATCACAGTGGTGAATGGAATTGTTTCCTTAATTTCTGTTTTTTCGTTGTTAGTGTATAGAAATGCAAGTGATTTCTGTGTATTAATTTTATATCCTGCAGCTTTACTATATTAACTGATTAGCTCTAGTAATTTTCTGGTGGTGTCTCTAGGGCTTTCTATGTAAAGGGTCATGTCATCTGGAAACTGAGAGTTTTACTTCTTCTTTTCCAATCTGGATTCCTTTTATTTCTTTTGCTTCTCTGATTGCTGTGGCTAAAACTTCCAAAACCATGCTGAATAGCAGTGGTGGGAGTGGGCACCTTTGTCTTGTTCCTGACTTTAGGGGAAATGCTTTCAATTTTTCGCCATTGAGGATAATGTTTGCTATGCATTTATCATATATGGCTTTTATTATGCTGAGGTATGTTCCTTCTATGCCTGCTTTCTGGAGAGTTTTTATCATAAATAGCTGTTGAATTTTGTCAAAGGCTTTCTCTGCATCTATTGAGATAATCATATGGTTTTTATCTTTCCATTTGTTAATGTGGTGTATCACATTGATTGATTTGTAAATATTGAAGAATCCTTGCATCCCTGGGATAAAGCCCACTTGGTCATGATGTATGATCTTTTTAATATAGTGTTGGATTCTGTTTGCTAGAATTTGTTGAGGATTTTTGCATCTATGTTCATCAGTGATATTGACCTGTAGTTTTCTTATGTGGCATCTTTGTCTGGTTTTGGTATTAGGGTGATGGTGGCCTCATAGAATGAGTTTGGGAGTTTACCTTCCTCTGCAATTTTCTGGAAGAGTTTGAGTAGGATAGGTGTTAGTGCTTCTCTAAATTTTTGGCAGAATTCAGCTGTGAAGCCATCTGGTCCTGGACTTTTGTTTGTTGGAAGATTTTTGATTAAAGTTTTGATTTCTGTGCTTGGGATGGGTCTGTTAAGATTTTCTATTTCTTTCTGGTTCAGTTTAACACGATAGCCCCAAACCTATGGGATTCAGTGAAAGCAGTGCTAATACATAGCAATACAAGCTTACCTCAAGAAACAAGAGAAAAATCAAATAAAGAACTTAACTTTACACCTAAAGCAACTAGAAAAAGAAGAAATGAAGAACCCCAGGGTTAGTGGAAGGAAAGAAATAAAAATTAGAGCTGAAATAAATGAAAAATAAACAAAGGAGACTATACCAAAATTCAAGAAAACTAAAAGCTGGTTCTTTGAGAAGATAAATAAAATAGACAAACCATTAGCCAGACTTATCAAGAAAAAAAAGGGGAGAAGAATCAAATCAACAAAATTAGAAATGAAAATGGAGAGATCACAACAGATAACACAGAAATACAAAGGATCATAAGAGACTACTGTCAGCAACTATATGCCAATACAATGGATAACTTAGAAGAAATGAATGAATTCTTAGAAAAGTATATCTGATATTTCTTAAAGAAAAATTCTATAAATACCATTCTTCATGTGAGTCAAAATTTCCCCCCTCCCTTCTCCTTTTCTTTCTTCCTTTTCTCCCTCCTTTTTAAATCCATTTTTCTCTCCTTCCTTCATTCCTTTTTATTTCCTCTTTCTTTTCCACCCCTTCCTTGAAAGTATGTTTAAACTATAACATTAAGCATAAGAGGGATTTTCCATCTGCTCTTTCTGCCTCAGTACACTAAACTAATCACATGTTGGGGCTTCCCTTGTAGCTCACTTGGCAAAGAATCTGCCTGCAGTGCAGGAGACCCAGGTTCAATCCCTGGATTTGGAACATCTCCTGGAGAAGGAAATGGCAACCCACTCCAGTATCCTTGCCTGGAAAATCTCATGGATGAAGGAGCCTGGTGGGCTGCAGTCCATGGGATCGCAAAGAGCTGGGCAGGACTGAATGACTAACACTTAATCACATGTTACCCACTTCCTTCAAAAAGTTTGGTCAAGATTTGTTAAAGTTTGATTTTACATCTCAAGAAAAGTAGCAGAAGATTGTTTCATACTCATTGTGTATACAATAAGATTTGCTGTTGAAATTCCCAGAATTAAACTTTTTGCTCATTAATGTTCTCTATATTTATTCTGAAATTATGTCTCACAGTATATGTTAGGTTGACTATTTTATTCTATAATCCTAAAATATAACTCATACATGAATTGTGAGTTTGTTTTTTAAAAGAGAATTGAATGATTTTCCTCTAGTCTCTTATATTTGTTATAATTGATAATGTTATAGTTTCTACTCACTCAGTTGTTAGTGTTTTCAAAACTTTTCATTACAATCCCATTCTGATTAGAACAACTGAAGTCTTTTCCTTTTGTAGTCAAGAAATGTCCTAAGACCCAAGTAAGTATTTTAAAAGGCATGTGATATCTAAACTGTTTCAAATGTTTGTTTGGTGAGGGTCCATACAGGTGGCAGGTGTTCCTACAGCATGTCTGTGAGAGGGAGACATGAAACACTAGTTAGTTCATACTGGCACCAGGAATGATAAATTCTGTAATGCCATCAATTATGTTTATCAAGATGTCCTAAATTATTCATTGATCAGTGCAGAGATACAGAGACAGTTATTTGGAGCTTCTTAATATTGTTCAAAAATGTTACATTTTCTTAAACTTGTAGTTAGCTGTACTGGTTAACTTATTGTTTTAGGAGACTTAGAATATTAGCAGAATGTATTTGTCTCATGTTTCAAAAAATATTATTTGGCCAGGATTGCTTCTAAATAAAGATTATTTATAAGCGGCATATGGTTCACTTCTAAAGTCAAGGTTATAGTTCTGTATATTTTTATTTTGAAAAGAAATTCCATATGTTTAATCTCTAATTGAGAGTATAAATGTAAATGTTTTTTATAGAGTGTTGCCATGACTACTTCATCTCTGTGTATGTGAGTGTGTATGTCTTTGGGTGTCTGTACTTCTGTGTATAGATGGACATATAGATATTTTATCATGTGTATATGTGTAATGGCCTATTATTTTGTGAAAATATGGCTTATGGAATTTTAAAGAATGAACACATTTTCTTATGTTATAATAGGTTTAAAGTCAAAATAATAAACCATATTTAATCATAGCTAGTTTATGCTTGCATCTCTATAAACAACAATAAAGCTATGCATAAAAAATTTAAAAAATTATAAATACATACAGATGTCCCTATTAGTCATTTGTGGTAAGAGAACTCTTAGTGATACTTTAATTTCCTCTCTCATTTGAAAAACTTTTCCATAATTAAAAAAAATCACACATTAAATAAAAAGTGTTTTCCTCAGATAGAGGGAATTTACTTCAAAAATAATTATCTGTCCTATCAATATAGGGGCCTTTTGTAAGTGCATGTCATTTCCCTTCACTTTGTTTTATCTAGTAGTAAAAAAAAATCATAAATATTGGATTATTAGAACCATAGAAAATTTGTATTTTTAACCAAGGACTAACTGTATAGAGCTCCTCCATTTTGGCTGCAAAGAATATAATCAGTCTGATTTCGGTGTTGACGATCTGGTGATGTCCATGTATAGAGACTTCTCTTGTGTTGTTGGAAGAGGATGTTTGCTATGACTAATGTGTTCTCATGGCAAAACTCTATTAGCCCTTGCCTTTCTTCATTCTGTACTCCAAGGCCAAATTTGCCTATTACTCCAGGTGTTTCTTGACTTCCTACTTTTGCATTCCAGTCCCCTATAATGAAAAGGACTTCTTTTTTGGGTGTTAGTTCTAAAAGGTCTTGTAGGTCTTCATAGAACCGTTCAGCTTCTTCATCATTACTGGTCAGGGCATAGACCTGGATTACTGTGATATTGAATGGTTTGCCTTGGAAATGGAAAGAGATCATTCTGTCGCTTTTGAGATTGCATCCAAGTACTGCATTTCAAACTCTTCCGTTGACTATGATGGCTACTCCGTTTCTTCTAAGGGATTCCTGCCCACAGTAGTAGATATAATGGTCATCTACCCATTCTAGTCCATTTTAGTTCCCTGATTCCTAGAATGTCCACGTTCACTCTTGCCATCTACTGTTTGACCACTTCCAATTTGCCTTGATTCATGGACCTAACCTTCCAGGTTCCTATGCAATATTGCTCTTTACAGCATTGGACTTTGCTTCTATCACCAGTCCCATCCACAACTGGGTGTTGTTTTTGCTTTGGCCCCCATCTCTTCATTCTTTCTGGAGTTATTTCTCCACTGATCTCCAGTAGCATATTGGGCACCTACCAACCCGGGGAGTTGATCTTTCAGTGTCCTATCTTTCTGCCTTTTCATACTGTTCATGGAGTTCTCAAGGCAAGAATACTGAAGTGGTCTGCCATTCCCTTCTCCAATGGACCACGTTTTGTCAGAGCTTTCCATCATGACCCATCCGTCTTGGGTGGCCCTATATGGCATGGCTCATAGTTTCATTGAGTTAGACAAGCTTGCGATCCAGGTGATCAGATTGGTTAGTTTTCTGCGACTGTGGTATTAAGTCTGTCTGCCCTCTGATGGATAAGGGTAAGAGGCTTATGAAAGCTTCCTGATGGGAGAGACTGACTGAGGGGGAAACTGGGTCTTGTTCTGATGGGCGGGCTGCTCAGTAAATCTCTAATCCAATTTTCTCTTGATGGGTGGAGCTGTGTTCCCTCCCTGCTATTTGAAAGTGAAGTTGCTCAGCCCTGTCCGACTCTTTGTGACCCCATAGACTGTAGCCTACCAGGCTCCCCTGTCCATGGGATTTTCCAGGTAATAGTACTGGAGTGGATTGCCATTTCCTTCTCCAGGGGATCTTCCCAATCCAGGGCTCGAACCCAGGTCTCCCACATTGTAGACAAACGCTTTACCGTCTGAGCCACCAGGGAAGTCCGTGGAGCGAGCAGAGGAGCCGGGCGTGCTGGGAGCAAGGGGATAGGCTC
The DNA here is from genome assembly GCF_032405125.1 of Capricornis sumatraensis. Taxonomy (NCBI): domain Eukaryota; kingdom Metazoa; phylum Chordata; class Mammalia; order Artiodactyla; family Bovidae; genus Capricornis; species Capricornis sumatraensis. The sequence goes on along the minus strand of NC_091091.1, from coordinate 7,930,397 downwards.
CGGCCGCGGCGCGCTCTGGCGGGCGAGCCAGAAGACCCGCGAGGTGAGGAAGCCTGGAGAGGAGGGGGTCGGAAAGGCGCTCACCAGGCCAGGAAACCCCACCGCCCCGTCCCGCCGGCGGAGAGGATGCCTGATCGCGCACACACCCTCGGTCCACGAGGGTCTCAGCGCGCCGCCGCCACCGCCGAGGGCCGAGGGGAGGAGGGCGGCAGGGCCCCCTTCTCCACCCCACCCCCGTCGCGAGCCTGCCCTGGCCGGCGGCGGCCCACTGGGGACGGCCGCCGCGCGCCCTCGGCGTCCGTCCGTCCACCCACCCCAGAGGGGTGGGCGATGCCGGGCGGCGAGGACCCGGCGACCGGCCCGCGGGGACAGACCGGGGGCCCGACCCGCGCTCGGGCGAGCGGGGACGCGGCGGGGGTCACGGGCGCTCCCCTTCGTCCAGCACGCGACGGCGGCGGCGGCGGCGGACAGGCGGCGGCGAAATGGACAAAGGGCCGGGGCCGCGGCGGGCCGGGAAGCGAGACACACCGGGGCGCGGCCCGGGGAGCCCCCAGAGCCGCAGAAGGCTCTCCCGCCGCATACCGGCGCCCCCAGGGTCCTCCCTCGCGCAGGGCTCCCCGGCCCGCCCCCTTGCTCCGGGCTCCCGGGGCACTGCTCCACCCCAGACGCCACTGGCCGATGGAGGCCGGGGGACGACACCCACGCGAGGCGAGGCCGGCTCGGTCCCAGGCAGCGGAAGGGAAGGCGGGCGGTCGCAGGCGCCGGACGAGGAGAGGCCGGCAGCGGCGGGGAGGGGCCGACAAGCACGCACGGCGGGGGGCGGGCACCGTCTGGGGACCAGAAAACAAGGGGACACGGCCAGGAAAACCAGCGCGGGACCCCACCGCCACCCACACACGAGGGCGGTCCCGCGACGCCTGGGACGCCGGCCGGTCCCGGCCATCCCAGGAGCGGGCCCTGCTGCCCCGGCTGGAGCCATCCACCCGTCTTCCTCCATCCGTCCTCGACAGATCCATCTTCCATCTAGTCTAACCAGAGGCTCCACATCCTGGGGACAACGCTCTCCAAGGAGGCGGCCCAGACCGTGACTGCCCGGCGCCTCCGGCTGCGGCTAGACCAAACTACAGTGGCTTAGTTTAATTGAGTTAGACACGGCTGTGGTTCCTGCGATCAGATGGACTAGTTTTCTGTGATTATGGTTTCAGTGTGTCTGCCCTCTGATGCCCTCTACCAACAGCTACCATCTTGGATTTCTCTTACCCTGGACGTGGGATATCTCTTCAGGGCTGCTCCAGCAAAGTGCAGCCGCTGCTCCTTACCTTAGACGAGGGGTATCTCCTCACGGCCACCCCTCCTGGCCTTGAATGGAGAGTAGCTCCTCTAGGCCCTCCTCGCCTCCGCAGCTGCCACTTCTTGGGCGTGGGGTTGCTCCTCTCAGCCGCCTCCCCTGACCTCGGGCATAGGGTAGCTCCTGTTGGCCGCCGCCCTGTTCTTGGGTGTGGGGTACCTCGTCTCAGCCGTCACCCCTGACCTCAGGCGTGGGGTAGCACCTCTCGGCCGCTGCCCCTGACATCAGGCGTGGGGTAGCTCCTCTTGCGGCTGCCCTGACCTCAGGTGTGGGGTAGCTCCCCTTGGACACTGCCCTGACCTCGGGCATGTGTTAGCTCCTGTCGGCTGCCACCTCTGACCTCAGAGGTGGTCATGTGTAGTTGATACATGAATAGAGATATTGGTAAATAGAATGTAATGGCAGGAATCTGACCAGGAGGATGAAGATCTGAAATCATCAAATTAGACAGCCTTGTCTAGCTCAATGAAACTAAGCCATGCCCTGTGGGGCCACCCAAGACAGGCGGGTCATGGTGCAGAGGTCTGACAGAATGTGGTCCACTGGAGAAGTGAATGGCAAACCACTTCAGTATTCTTGCCTTGAGAACCCCATGAACAGTATGAAAAGACAAAATGATAGGATACTGAAAGGGGAACTCCCCGGGTCAGTAGGTACCCAATATGCTAATGGAGATCATTGAGAAATAACTCTAGAAAGAATGAAGGGATGGAGCCAAAGAAAAACAGTACCCAGTTGTGGATGCGACTAGTGATAGAAGCAAGGTCCGATGCTGTAAAGAGCAATGTTGCATAGGATCCTGGAATGTTAGGTCCATGAATCAAGGCAAATTGGAAGTGGTCAAACAGTAGATGGCAACAGTGAACGTTGACATTCTAGCAATCAGCGAACTACAATGGACTAGAATGGGAAAATTTAACAAAGATGACCATTATATCTACTACTGTGGGCAGGAATCCCTTAGAAGAAATGGAGTAGCCATCATGGTCAACAGAAGAGTCCAAAACGTAGTACTTGGATGCTCTCTCAAAAAGGAAAGAATGATCTCTGTTCATTTTCAAGGCAAACCATTCAATATCACGGTAATCCAAGCCTATGCTCCCACCACTAATGCTGAAGAAGCTGAAGTTGAACAGTTCTATGAAGACCTACAAGACCTTTTAGAACTAACACTCAAAAAAGATGTCCTTTTCATTATAGGGGACTGGAATGCAAAAGTAGGAAGTCAAGAAACAACTGGAGTAACAGGCAAATTTGGCCTTGGAGTACAGAATCAGCAGGGCAAAGGCTAATACAGTTTTGCCATGAGAACACACTGGTCATAGCAAACACCCTCTTCCAACAACACAAGAGAAGACTCTACGCATGGACATCACCAGATGGTCAACACCAAAATCAGATTGATTCTAGTCTTTGCAGTCAAAGATAGAGAAGTGCTATACAGTCAGCAAAAACAAGACCCGGAGCTGACTGTGGCTCAGATCATGAACTCCTTATTGCCAAATTCTGACTTAAATTGAAGAAAGTGGGGAAAACCACTAGATCATTCAGGTATGACCTAAATCAAATCCCTTATGATTATACAATAAGTGAGAAATAGATTTAAGGGCCTAGATCTGATAGACAGAGTGCCTGATAAACTATGAATGGAGGTTTGTGACATTGTACAGGAGGCAAGGATCAAGACCATCCCCATGGAAAAGAAATGCAAAAAAGCAAAATGACTGTCTGAGGAGGCCTTACAAATAGCTGTGAAAAGAGAAGCGAAAAGCAAAGGAGAAAAGGAAAGATAAATGCAGAGTTCCAAAGAATAGCAAGGAGAGATAAGAAACCCTTCTTCAGCGATTAATGCAAAGAAATAGAGGAAAACAACAGAATGGGAAAGACTAGCGATCTCTTCAAGAAAATTAGAGACACCAAGGGAACATTTCATGCAAAAAAATGGGCTCGATAAAGGACAGAAATGGTCTGGACCTAACAGAAGCAGAAGATATTAAGAAGAGGTGGCAAGAATACACAAAAGAACTGTACAAAAAAGATCTTCACGACCCACATAATCACAATGGTGTGATCACTCACCTAGAGCCAGACATCCTGGAATGTGAAGTCAAGTGGGCCTTAGAAAGCATCACTATGAACAAAGCTAGTGGAGGTGATGGAATTCCAGTGGAGCTATTTCAAATCCTGAAATACGATGCTGTGAAAGTGCTGCACTCAATATGCCAGCAAATTTGGAAAACTCAGCAGTGGCCACAAGACTGGAAAAGGTCAGTTTTCATTCCAATCCCAAAGAAAGGCAATGTCAAAGAATGCTCAAATTACTACACAATTGCAGTCATCTCACACACTAGTCAAGTAATGCTCAAAATTCTCCAAGCCAGGCTTCAACAATACATGAACTGTGAACTTGCAGATAGATATTCAAGCTGGTTTTATAAAAGGCAGAGGAACCAGAGATCAAATTGCCAACATCCACTGGATCATGGAAAAAGCAAGAGAGATCCAGAAAAACATCTATTTCTGCTTTATTGACGATGCCAAAGCCTTTGACTGTGTGGATCACAATAAACTGTGGAAAATTCTGAAAGAGATGGGAATCCCAGACCATCTGACCTGCCTCTTGAGAAACCTATGTGCAGGTCAGGAAGCAACAGTTAGAACTGGACATGGAACAACAGACTGGTTCCAAATAGGAAAAGGAGTATGTCAAAGCTGCATATTGTACCCCCTGCTTATTTAACTTATATGCAGAGTACATCATGAGAAACGCTGGACTGGAATAAGCACATGCTGGAATCAAGATTGCCGGGTAGAAATCTCAATAACCTCAGATATGCAGATGACACCACCCTTATGGCAGAAAGTGAAGAGGAACTGAAAAGCCTCTTGATGAAAGTGAAAGAGGAGAGTGAAAAAGTTGGCTTAAAGCTCAACATTCAGAAAACGAAGATCATGGCATCTGATCCCAATACTTCATGGCAAATAGATGGGGAAACAGTGGAAACAGTGTCAGACTTTATTTTTGGGGGCTCCAGAATCAGTGCAGATGGTGACTGCAGCCATGAAATTAAAAGATGCTTACTCCTTGGAAGGAAAGTTATGACCAACCTAGATAGCATATTGAAAAGCAGAGATATTACTTTCCCAACAAAGGTCCATCTAGACAAGGCTATGATTTTACCAGTGGTCATGTATGTATGTGAGAGTTGGACTGTGAAGAAAGCTGAGCACCTAAGAATTGATGCTTTTGAACTGTGGTGTTGGAGAAGACTCTTGAAAGTCCCTTAGACTGCAAGGAGATGAAACCAGTCCATTCTAAAGGAGATCAGTCCTGAGTGTTCATTGGAAGGACTGATACTAAAGCTGAAACCAATTTTTGGCCACCTCATGCGAAGAGTTGACTCACTGGAAAGGACCCTGATGCTGGGAGGGACTGGGGGCAGGAAGAGAAGGGGACGACAGAGGATGAGATGACTGGATGGCATGACCAACTCGGTGGACATGAGTTTGAGTGAACTCCGAGAGTTGGTGATGGACAAGGAGGCCTGCGGTGCTGTGATTCATGGGGTCACAAAGAGTCAGACATGACTGAGCAACTGAACTGAACTGAACTGAAAGTACAATGGAGGTAATCAAGATAATGGTATCAGAAGGTCTCATGCATGTACTGCTACACTCACAGCCACCTACCCTGCAGCAGGCCACCCCTGCCCCACGCCTCTGCTGAAGACTCCTGGACACTCCCAGACGAATCTGGGTCAGTCTCTAGTGGGGTCATTGCTCTGATACCTGATTGTGGCTCATATCATGAATTCCTTATTGCCAGATTCAGACTTAAATTGAAGAAAGTAGGGAAAACTACTAGACCATTCAGGTATGACCTAAATCAAATCTCTTATGATTATACAGTCCAGGTGAGAAATAGATTCAAGGGATTAGGTCTGATAGAGTGCCTGATGAAATACAGATGGAGATTCATGACATTGTACAGGAGACAGGGGTCAAGACCATCACTTGCAAAGAAATAAAGGAAAACAATAGAATGGAAATGATTAGAGATCTCTTCAAGAAAATTAGAGATAACAAGTGTACATTTTTTGCAAAGATGGGCACAATATAAAACAGATATGGTATGGCCCTAACACAAGCAGAAGATACTAAGAAGATGTGGTAAGAATACCCAGAAGAACTGCACAAAACAGAGCTTCATGACCCAGAGAATCACAATAGTACGATCACTCACCTAGAGCCAGATATCCTGGAATGTGAAGTCAAGTGGACGTTAGGGCGCATCACTATAAACAAAGCTAGTGGAGGTGATGGGATTACAAATGAGCTATTTCAAATCATAAAAGATGATGCTATGTAAGTGCTGCACTCAGTAATGCCAGCAAATATAGAAAAGTCAGCAGTGGCTACAGGACTGGAAAAGGTAAGTTTTCATTCCAATCCCTAAGAAAGGCAATGCCAAAGAATGCTCAAAGTACTGCACAATTGCATGCATCTCACCACTTGTAAAGTAATGCTCAAAATTCTACAAGCCAGGCTTCAACCATGAACTTCCAGATGTTCAGCTGATTTTAGAAGAGGCAGAGGGACCAGAGACCAACTTGCCAACATCTGTTGTATTTTTGAAAAAGCAAGGGAGTTCCAGAAAAACATCTATTTCTGCTTTATTGACTATGTCAAAACCTTTTACTGTGTGGATCACAACAAATTGTAGAAAATTCTTAAAGAGATGGGAATACCAGACCACCTGACCTGCCTCCTGAAAAGCCTTTATATAGGTCAGGAAGCAACAGCTAGAACTGGACATGGAACAATAGACTGGTTCCAAATAGGAAGAGGAGTACATCAAGGCTGTATATTGTCACCCTGCTCATTTAACTTATATCCAGGGTACATCATGAGAAATACTGAACAGGATGAAGCATAAACTGGAATCAAAATTGCTCAGAGAAATATCAATAACCTCAGATATGTGGATGACACCACCCTTATGGCAGAAAGCGAAGAAGAATTAAAGAGCTTCTTGATGAACATGAAAGAGGAAAGTGGAAAAGTTGGCTTAAAACTTAACATTCAGAAAACTAAAGTTATGGCATCTGGTTTCATCACTTCATGGCAAATAGGGAAACAATGGAAGCAGTGGCAGATTTTATTTTGGGGGACTCTAAGATCACTGCCAAAGCCTTTGACTGTGTGGATCACAATAAACTGTGCAAAATTCTGAAAGAGATGGGAATCCCAGACCACCTGACCTGCCTCTTGAGAAATCTATATGCAGGTCAGGAAGCAACAGTTAGAACTGGACACGGAACAACAGACTGGTTCCAGATAGGAAAAGGAGTGTGTCAAGGCTGTATATTGCCACCCTGTTTATTTAACTTCTATGCAGAGTACATCATGAGAAATGCTGGGCTGGAAGAAGCTCAAGCTGGAATCAAGATTGCCAGGAGAAATCTCAGTAACCTCAGATATGCAGATGACACCTCCCTTATGGAAGAAAAGTGAAGAAGAACTAAAGAGCCTTTTGATGAAAGTGAAAGAGGAGAGTGAAAAAGTTGGCTTAAAGCTCAACATTCAGAAAACTAAAATCATAGCATCTGGTTCCATCACTTCGTGGCAAATAGATGGGGAAACAGTGGAAACAGTGTCAGATTTTATTTTTGGGGGGCTCCAAAGTCACTGTAGATGGTGATTGCAGCCCTGAAATTAAAAGACGCTTACTCCTTGGAAGGAAGGTTATGTCCAACCTAGATAGCATATTGAAAAGCAGAGACATTACTTTGCCAACAAAAGTCCATCTAGTCAAGGCTATGGTTTTCCCAGTGGTCATGTATGTATGTGAGAGTTGGACTGTGAAGAAAGCTGAGCACCGAAGAATTGATGCTTTTGAACTGTGGTGTTGGAGAAGACTCTTGAGAGTCCCTTGGAGATCCAACCAGTCCATTCTAAAGGTGATCAGTCCTGGTGCTCATTGGAAGGAATGATGCTGAGGCTGAAACTCCAATACTTTGGCCACCTCATGCGAAGAGTTGACTCATTGGAAAAGACTCTGATGCTGGGAGGGATTGGGGGCAGGAGGAGAAGGGAAGGACAGAGGATGAGATGGCTGGATGGCATCACCAACCCGATACAGAAGAATTTTTGTGAACTCCAAGCGTTGGTGATGGACAGGGAGGCCTGGTGTTCTGTGATTCTTGGGGTCATAATTTCAGAAATGACTGAGTGAGCTGAATGAACTGAAGATCACTGCAGATGGTGACTGCATCCATGAAATTAAAAGACACTTGCTCCTTGGAAGAAAAGTTACGACCAACTTAGGCAGCATATTAAAAAGCTGTCATTACTTTGCCAACAAAGTTCCATCTCGTCAAAGCTATGGTTCTTCTAATAGTCGTGTATGGTGTGAGAGTTGAATGTAAAGAAATCTGAGTCCCAAGGAATTGATGCTTTTGAAACTGTGGTGTTGGAGAAGCCTCTTGAGAGTCCCTTGACAGCAAGGAGATCCAACCATTCCATCCTAACTCATGAAATTAGTCCTGAATATTCATTGAAAGGACTGATGCTAAATTTAAACTCCAATACTTTGGCCACCTGTTGCAAATAACTGACTCATTGGCAAAAATCCTGATGCTGGGAAAGACTGACGGTGGGAGGAGAAGGGGACAACAGAGGATGAGATGGTTGGATGGCGTCACCAACTTGATGGACATGAGTTTGAATAAACTCTGGGAGTTGGCGATGGACAGGGAGGCCTGGTGTTCTGTAGTCCATGGGGTCTCAAAGAGTCTGACAGGACTGAGCAACTGAACTGAACTGAACTGAAGGAGGAAGACAGGAATTTTTGTAACTATTTGAATTCTCAAATTGCTATGCATTTTAAATATTTAAGAAAAGAATGTATTAATAGTTCCAAGTATTTTTGAAAAGCTACGTTTTACTAGTTCTTGCTCTTTGTGTTTACCACTTAATTCTCCTTTTTCCTTTGTTAATGCCTTTTCACAATGTTTAGATTTGGTTGTGTTTAAAATATTTAAGTATTATAAAGGAAAGGATTGGGTATCAGAAAAAATGGATTATAATTCTAAACTGCTATCATTTTGGATAAATAAACTCTCTGTGTTTAAATTTCATATTATTTATGTAAATAGGAAATCAACCAGATATTACCATTTTTTTCATAATTAAAGATATGTATTTTACTTTACAACGTAAGCCCATCTCACTTTAAGGAGTTTCTCAAAGAAAGATTTCTCTAATAAAATATTCAATAAGAAAATGGGCAGTTTTACCACATAAAGAACAATGGCCAAAATCATATTTTAACCATTCTCAACCATGGAGATTACGTTTATCATTTATTTTCTCATCAATCATGTTTTTGAAACTTTTATATGGACTGCTGCCTATTGCTCATTCATTCACATTCATTTATTTGACCCTGATTAACAAGTTCATTTTACCTTTTCATACTGTTCATGGGCTTCTCAAGGCAAGAATACTGAAGCAGTTTGCCATTCCCTTGCTTTTGAACTGTGGTGTTGAAGAAGACTCTTGAAAGTACCTTGGACTGCAAGGAGATCCAACTAGTCCATCCTAAAGGAGATAGTCCTGGGTGTTCATTGGAAGGACTGATGTTGAAGCTGAAACTCCAGTGCTTTTGCTACCTCATGCAAAAAGCTGACTCATTTGAAAAGACACTGATACTGGGAAAGATTCAGGGCAGGAGGAGAAGGGGACAGGAGATGAGATGGTTAGATGGCATGACCAACTCAATGGACATGGGTTTGGGTGAACTCCAGGAGTTGATGATGGACAGGGAGGCCTGGCGTGCTGCAGTCCTTGGGGTCGCAAAGAGTTAGACACGACTGAGCAACTGAAGTGAACTGAATGTGTTCATTATAGAAAACTTGATACTCCATAGAATGCAATTCTTGATTCTTTGACTTTTTGTCTGGTCGTTGTCTTTTGTTTCCTTTTTGTATTAAAAATACTTAGTATAAAGACTTTCCTGGTGGACTTGTGGGTTTAACTTCACCTTCCAATGCAGGATCCCTGGTGGGATAGCTAAGACCCACATGCCTTGCAGCCAAAAAACCAAGATAAAACAGAAGCAGTATTGTAACAAATTCAACAAAGACTATAAAAATGGACCACATCAAAGGAAAAAAAAGGAAGAAAAGAAATACTTGGTATATTTAGCCCAGCAATCTAGTTACCCTGTTCCACAGATGAGATCATTACCCAAGGGCCTGATGTAATAGCTACTCCTTTCCCCTTCCAGTCAGCCCCCAAGCAGACTGTCAAGTTTCCCTTAATAGGTTATTTTTTTAAGTGTGTGTAAAAATGACAAAGCAACATTTAAATTTCAATTAGCAAACATCCTACATGTTTCATGCGTATTTTGTTTTATAATACTCACTACAAACAAGGTGTTGGAGAAGACTCTAGAGAGTCTCTTGGACTGCAAGGAGATCCAACCAGTCCATTCTAAAGGATATCAGTCCTGGTTGTTCATTGGAAGGACTGATGCTAAAGCTGAAACTCCAATACTCTGGCCACCTCATGCGAAGAGTTGACTCATTGGAAAAGACCCTGATGATGGGAGGGATTAGGAGCAGGAGGAGAAGGGGACGACAGAGGATGAGATGGCTGGATGGCATGACCGACTTGATGGACATGAGTTTGAGTGAACTCCGGGAGTTGGTGATGGACAGGGAGGCCTGGTGTGCTGTGATTCATGGGGTCGCAAAGAATCAACACGACTGAGCAACTGAACTGAACTGAACTGAACTGGCAAGCAAAGCCATTTGCATGTATTAACATTATAGAGGTCTAAAATTAAAATGTAAAATCTCACAGCACTTTAAAAGACATTTCCTGCTCTCAGTTTATATCATTATCTGATATGTCTCTTTATAATGTGCTGATATTAAATGTTTAAATTCATTTTTATTTAGATCCTTTCAGATTGTTTCAGTATGTCATTGACTATGCTGTCATTGTTACCACTTTGGTGAGGATTTATCCTAATCACAGCTTTTTTCCTCTCTGACAGCTCTTTCAAACATTTGATTGGAGGATTAGATGATGTTTCTAATAAAGCATATGAAGATGCAGAAGCTAAAGCAAAGTAAGTGAAAATCTGATGGGCCCTAACTTTGATTTTTAAAACATGGTTTTGAATAGACATAAGGTCAAATATTTTGTTGAACTTAAAGCTCAACATTCTGTTGGAAAAAAAAGTAACTACTTATGAGTGAAAATAAGTAAGCTGCTCAAGATAATTATTACATGGTATGCTTACTTAGTATGTCTCTCCTTAAATATGAAACCTTAATTTGGTGAGGAAGATCATCTGTACAAGGGAAAATGACTAGTTTAAAATCCAGTACAAATAGTTGAATATAAATATATGCATTATTTCTTTCACTGAAAACACTTTTTGAATGAATTGTGGTTGAGCTCACCAGTTTGTGAAATTGTATGAAAAATAATAAGGCTGGAAATATTTCCTCATGTGAGTACACTGTTGCTTTACATTGAACTTTGTCAGTGAAAACTAATCAGTTGATCTAAGAAAGAAGTGGAAAATTTTGTTAGAGCCAAACTTGAGTTATAACCCGGAAGAACATCTCAGAAAGCTCTGAGAACTGTTCCTGCCCACCAGAAGTCAAAGCACCATTAATGTAAGTTGTTTTTTTTTTTTTTTTTGGACAGAGGGCTGTACATCAAATGACATATTTTTGACATAATTCAGATTTAAGTGACATATGACCCCTTAAAAATTCAAGTAGGAAAGTTATCTTTAAGGAGTTGTTTTATTGTGCTAGGAGAATGTTGCTCTTTCTGGTTGAGCAGGTATTTCTGACAGTGGGGTAGGTTTGGTCAATACATGATACAGATACACAAGACATATTGCGGGGAGAGAGGAAACCAAAGGGCAGAGAAAACTTTTTGTTTGAATTTTTCTTGTCTTGCCATAAAATATAAATCTTATTTCACAACTTGTGTTGTTAAGTTATGATTTGAGATAGTACATAAAGTTATGAGATAGTACATATACCACAGTATTTTTATATAACAGAGTACATTTTTATCTACTGGAATAATTTACTTTAAAACAAAGCTTTACTTTTTTTTAAACAGAAATGTGAAGTAATTTGAGATTGACTATTTTCTGCAAAAAATTTATGTTAATTTTTTAAAAAGTTCTTTCTCCCAGGAAGGTAACCTGAGTAAATACAATTTTGTATTTGATATCATATAGGATACAGGAAGGTTTGAATCAACTAATATTGGTGACTAGATGGTGCAGAAGAAGAATCTGATTGGCTGGTCTTGTAGTAACCTAAAAAAGGATAAAATAATTTCTTTTGCCTTGAGAATCTATGAAGATTAAAAATTTGGACTAGAACTAAATAATTACTATAATTCATTTTGACAGATAAAGTCCTATTATTTTCAAAGCTATATATATATATATATATATATATATATATATATATATATTCACATTTTCTTCTCGATATAATTTGTTTTTGTTTCCTCTGCTCTTTGGAGGGTCATAGACTTACATCCCGGAGAAGGCAATGGCACCCCACTCCAGTACTCTTGCCCGGAAAATCCCATGGACGGAGGAGCCTGCTAGGCTGCAGTCCATGGGGTCACTAAGAGTTGGACATGACTGAGCGACTTCACTTTCACTTTTCCCTTTCATGCACTGGAGAAGGAAATGGCAACCCAGTCCAGTGTTGCCTGGAGAATCCCAGAGACGGGGGAGCCTGGTGGGCTGCCGTCTATGGGGTCGCACAGAGTCGGACACGGCTGAAGCGACTTAGCAGCAGCAGCAGCAGGCTTACATCCTGTAGTCACGTACCAGCAGAGACCCTGCTGAGATTTCCTAAGGAAACTACACTCAGCCAGTGTTCACACTAAACAAGCTCCACATAGTCATCAGTATTTCCTATACTGTGACTGATTGGTATGAATTTTCTGGTTTTCTACTTTAGGTTAAAATACATATGAATGCTAAAGTTAGACTTTAGTTTCTGGTATTTGCATTAATCATCCTGAGATGGCAGAGGAGAGTCATTTAATGTTCCTTATCAGTTTTAAAGTTATAAAACGTGGTTATTATTAGACTTTATCTCTAAAGGAACATTTTCTTGCTATCTGAATGCTCATATTTATAATTTCTGTCAGCAAAGTTTTTCTTGAGTTTATATCTTTAAATAAGGTTACTATGGATCATTTTATATATATTTATATTTGTGTATATATACTCACACATTTCATTTTATATACATTTTATGTGTACAATTAGTGATAGTCTTTAAAGTTTATCTAAAATAGTACTTGAGCAACTATCTAAATATTTGAAGAGTTACTGGAAAAAGTTGAAGGTCTTTTAAACTGAAATATATCTTTGGTCTACTTCTGTTTCTCTGTTACATTTTAGACAGATTCTCTAATTAATGTTTTTCCTATTTATTCTACCCAAAGTCAAGGTCAGTCACTGGCTTAAAACTGATCAGTGGTGGGAAAGCAATTATGAATTAGTTATATCCTTTTCAGTGTACTGTGGAGAAGGCAATGGCACCCCACTCCAGTACTCTTACCTGGAAAATCCCATGGACGGGGGAGCCTGGTGGGCTGCAGTCTATGGGGTCGTTACTAGTCAGACATGACTGAGCGACTTCACTTTCACTTTTCACTTTCATGCATTGGAGAAGGAAATGGCAACCCACTCCAGTGTTCTTGCCTGGAGAATGCCAGGGACGGGGGAGCCTGGTGGGCTGCCGTCTATTGGGTTACACAGAGTCGGACACGACTGAAGCGACTTAGCAGCAGCAGCAGCAGTGTACTGCTGGCCTTACAAAGGTTAAGTTATGTATATGTCTCATTAATTCTGGGCATTTATGGGTTCACTTGCACATGCTTTAACTAAAGGTAGGCTGCTGCTGCTGCTGCTAAGTCGCTTCAGTAGTGTCCGACTCTGTGCGACCCCATAGACAGCAGCCTACCAGGCTTCCCCGTCCCTAGGATTCTCCAGGCAAGAACGCTGGAGTGGATTGCCATTTCCTTCTCCAGTGCATGAAAGTGAAAAGTGAACGGGAAGTCATTCAGTCGTGTCCAACTCCTCCCGACCCCATGGACTGTAGCCCACCAGGCTCCTCCGTCCATGGGATTTTCCAGGCAAGAGTACTGGAATGGGGTGCCATTGCCTTCTCCAAGGTAGGAAGGAAAGCAAATCTATTGAGATTCAGATTCAATTAGAAGATAGGTGTAGCAACAGGTCTTCCCACTGGAAGAGAATCCATCAATACAAAAAAACATGACTCTGAATGAGAACTAGAAGCCTCAGGTTCTGCTCTTGGCTCTGTTATTGCCAACCAACTAATTCTGGTCCTGTCTTAACATCTGTCTCTCAGTCTCATTATCTTATCTCTATAATGTTATTTAGTGATTTAATTAATGGCAATATATAAAAATACTTGGTAAATTATAAAGGGCTCTACAAGTAGATGGTATTATTTGTAGAAGTAGTCACTGGAAATTTACTCTAATGTATTTGGCTAGATGGTTTGATTTTCAGACAATTTATTGTAGATCTATTATACAGAACAAGTTATATCTGAGACAGTACTCTTTAATCTTATGTAGGCAAACTTGTCTCAATTTAGTAGCATATTGTAAAATTAAACCTAGCCTGGAAATTATCTGTAAGTATCATTTTAATAAAATAGAAACATTTAGTTAAAAGAAAGTTCAATTATTATTAAAGAACCAAAAAGGACACTAAAATGATGACCTACATTTAAATGTTTTTCTTTGAAGTATAAATTTAATGGATTATAAATTAATCATTATATTTATGCTTGCATATAAATCAACTAGGATAAATTAGTTTGAATTTTTCTATTCAGTTAATACTAAATCCAAATGAAAACATAACCCACATACCTTAACATTGATTATTATTTAGAAAAAGGAAATAGCTTGGTGAAAAATGAAAGTCTAAGACCATTGATCTAAATTCTAGAAAGATGAATAATGTGCATTGTATTCTTCGAAATAACTATAATTACTGGAGAAGGTGTTGTAATGCTTTTTACACGGTTAGCATTTTATAGCTTTCTAATAAATAATCAACATCTAAAGATTTCTGAAGTTGAAAGTGTCTTTTTAATTAGGTATCTTATCGCTCAGAGTAGGAGAACTGTTAAATTATTCCCCAGGGAGGATGTTTAAGTTGAACTAACATGTTTAAACATCTATTTGTGACAGCACTGTTTTTTCTTCCTATTGGATTTCTTTCCCTCCAGTACATTGTGACTTCACTTTGTATTTAAGGAACTTACGAGGTTTGCCAGCACTGCAGGGGTAGGAAAAGGCTCCAACTGATCTAAATTCCCTGGGTAATTTTGCTAATGCCTCTGGGTTTCTGTATAGATCACAAATTCTGCACCATTCAAAACTGAGATGACGATTTGGCTACCCAGTGTAAGCTTTATTCTTTCAAGGTCCCCTTGACTGTGCAAAATCCACTAAAGATAAGATTAATATTTTATAAAACCCAACTAAAATGATCATGTTATTTATTCATGTGAAATTATTATTGGCATTGTCTCATTGACTATGCCTATTTGGGTAAAAAGAAAAAAGGTAGAACTGATAGTAAAGATGGATTCAATTGAGACATTTAGAAACTCAGTTGTAGAAACTTAGCTGTTAGCACAGTCAGGATTCAGTGGCAGAAAACAGACCATATCTTTCAGAGAAACCATACCAACTGTTCAGTTTGAATGGCTGGTCCAGAAAATTTGACTTGAAAGAAATATCCCAGGGAAATATTTCTCAAAACAACTCTTCTCCAAACAAAACAAAACAAAACAAAACTATTCTACTGCAGAATATGTGCCCTGAGATATATTTCCTAGAAAGAAAATTATCCGTGACAGAAACTTTACCTTTATGGCATGTTTAAGCTTATCTTAATTGCTGTTAATTATCCACTAAGGGCTTCTCCTTTTTAAAATATGAAGTTATAATCAAAAAGACATTAGATGAAACAATCTCAGATTGAAGGTAAAGCTCATTACATCTTATTTAGAGCAGAAAGTAGCATGTATGATGAAAGGTATTTTCATTAGAGGAAAGGAATTTTAATTACATTATTTTCCTTAAAGACTATGTTTTTCTTCATTTAATAGACATTTAGAAATATGCTTATGATAAGGATTGTACTTTACAGTGTGCATACAAAATAGAAAACATATTTTCTAATAGTAAGGGTCTTACAGTTTAGTGGGGAGACTGATGTGTAATTCAATAATTATTTTCAATATTTACTTCTAGGTTATGATACTTCTTGTGATAAAGCCCTGTTTGGGTAGAGAGTAGAAAAAAGCACATATTCGATTTCATTCTAAGTATTTCTGTGTATGAATATAGACTACTTCTTAAATGAAATATTTTCAAGTTAGCTGTCATTTTTTATTGTTGAATTTGTACTCAGTAGTTATAGGCAAAATATCTCTTTTTCTGAAGGAAATACTTATAGATATTAAGCAATTAAGTTGAAATATATGTAATTGTAATTATCATAAGAATTTTTGGTATAAAAACTGCTCTTCAATGAGGGATTTATGTATACCAAAGCTATATTCCCTGATTAGGGTTATACAGAGTAGAAAAACAAAATAGCAAATTAAAGGCAGTGTCTTTATAATGATGTCTATTTTTAATTAAACTATTTTATATTTTCATGCTAAAAGGACATAGTGATATAGATTAAAAAGAAAAATCACAGTCTAAACAAATTAAGTATAACTTCTATTAACTATCTTTGTGTTTAAAATTGTACTTATGGTCATTTACAATTTTATATTCTGCTTTTTCGATTTAACACCTATCATATTATAAGCATTTATAATATGATTATATATAGTTCTTAAACATAATTTTGTGGTGACCTGATAACACAGTGAATGGATCCTAATATTATGGATCCTAATAATTTGTACCCATGTTGATTCAATTTACTGTGCTTTTGAAAATACGATCTCAATCACTGCCTTAAAAAAAAGTAAAAAAAGCACCGACTGGACAACAAAAAATACTCTCAAACTGGTCCCATCTAGCAGTACTTTCCAAATTATTATATGTCAGGACACTCATAGAAAATGAGTATAGCATCTTATGCCAGTTGATTCATCAGCTCTAACTCTATCCTGATGCTCTGAAGGGATTCATATCTAAGCCCTTTAGTTGAGAAGCTCTGATAGTTATGTGAGTATAGATTCATGAGTGCATTTACTTATGGTCTCAGTTGATGATTATTGGTATTGTTTTTCATATGGAGGAACTGTTTCTTATGAGAAAAATCTCTATAAATCTTTGAGTGTGATCATGTATATTAAATCTGCATTGCTTGGTAGATAGGTATGTAGGTAAGTAGACAAATGTTGTTGTTCAGTAGCTAAGTCATGTCCAACTTTTTGTGACTCCATGGACTGCAGCATGCCAGGCATCCCTGTCCTTCACTATCTCCCAGGAATTTGCTCAAACTCATGTCGCTGATGTTATCTAACCATCTCACCCTCTGCCACCTTCTTCTCCTTTTGCCTTCAGTCTTTCCCAACATCAGGATCTTTTCCAATGAGTTGGTAGAAACATAGATAGGTTGACTGATTTTAAAACATTCTATAATTACCTAGAAGGCCATTATGTAACAGCATTATTCGTGTTCATTCCATTTGTCATATGCATTCACTTATTTAACAAATATTTTCTGTGTGCCTGCAAAAGGTTACATATAAAACAGTGAATAAAATAGCCATGCTCCTTGCCATCATGGTACCTATGGTCCAGTGGAGGAGAGAGAGACACATTAATTATTCTGGGAATATTTCTCTGAGGAAGTGACGTTTTAACTAGATTTGAGCTGAATTTTGAAGAATTAGCTGGTACTGGCTAGGAAAGAATTAGCTGGTATTAGTTGGGCAGGGAAGTGTTGATAGTATTTTAGACAGACAAACAGCATGTACAAAGTCCCCAAGTTAGGAGACAACATTACATATTTAAGGAACTAAACCAGTATGTCTGGGACTTGGAATATGCAAGATGAAGAAGGATTTAAGGATTTAAAGAAAGCACTTCAGGCTTGTAGGCTAGCAAATGTGATGAGTTGGTTTATAACTATGCGGTCTGGCCTTATAATTACACACTCTTTCCTCTGTTTGGAGGAGTGAAAATGTGAAAGCAAGAACAGTCAGCATATTTTCCAGATAAAAGCTGATAGCAGATAGGATAGAATGATAGCAGTGTGAATAGAGAAAAGCATTTGGAGCTAGTTAGATGGCAAAGCCAATAAGTTTTCTTAAGGAAATAGATATTGGTGATGAAGGGCACAAAGGCTAAGGATGATGCAAGAGTGTTCAGTCTGGAAATCAGAGGGAAGCAATGGCATCTACTAAGATAAAGAATGGTGGCTACGTTTGCAGAGTGGGATCATCATAACTTCATTTTTACTCAGGTTATACATATGAGGTGATTTTGAGACATGATCAGGCAGCTCAGAGAAGAGGTTGGTATTCATTTGAAAATAATGAGAATTTAGATGGTAAATGGTAATTAGAGATGTGGATGAAAGAGAATGCAGTGTATGAGAGTAGTATGGCGCTGAGGATTGATTCTTGAGGAACTTTAGCAGTGACAAATCAGAAAAGGGGGAAAGATTTTTCTCTCACACACACACACTCCATGTCCAGAGACTAGTTGGAAAGGAGAGAGGTAGAAGGAAAACCAATTAGCATCAGAGAAGGCAGAGATGGAAGGGATTTCAAGAATGGATAGTTGTTTAAGTTGTAGTGTGTTAACTAACAAATAACTATTGAATTTATCAAACCACTAGTTCATTTTCTTCTTGGGATGGAATGGTAGGGATTGAGTCCCCTAAATGGACTGAAAATGAATCTGATTTGAAGAAGTAAGAATCAATAAACTTATATGGAATTATAAAAAATTTGAAGTAAAATAGCTAACAATGTGTAGTGATTATTATCGATCATCAATGTTGAGAGAAAGAAAGAAGAAATGAAGCATGTTAAACCCAGCAAAGGAGGAGAGAGGATTAGACTCAGGGAGGGACTTCCCTGGTGGTCCATTGGTTATGACTTGGTGCTCCCAATGCAGGGGGCCTGGGTTCCATCCCTGATCAGGGAACTGAGATCCATCATGCCACCTGGCATTTTAAAAAAAAGACCGAGGGAGTTCAATACTAGGTGAGAGGGTCTCAGGTCCTTTTAAGTTTCCTAGACAGAAGTAGAACTTCAAAAAAAAAGAGTCAGACTCTTATCCTGGGTAAGGTTTGTACCACTTTGTGAAGTGATGTTTTTTTAATTTGGGGAATTAGTTTTATTGGAGTATAGCTGATTTGTAATGTTGTGTTAAATTTCTACTGTACAATGAAGTGAATCAGTGATACATATATCCACTCTTTTATAGATTCTTTTCCCATATAGGTCATTACAGAGTATTGATTAGCATTCTCTGTGCTGTACAGTAGGTTCTTATTAATTATCTATTTTATATAGAGTAGTATGTATATGTCAATCCCAATCTTCCAATTTATCCCTCCCCTCTTTCCCTCTTGGTAACTGTAAATTTGTTTTCTGCACCTGTGACTCTGTTTCTTTTTTGTAAATAGGTTCATTTGTTCCATTTTTTTTAGAGTCCACATATAAGCAATATCATATGATATATTGATATATACTTGTCTGACTTACTTCATCAGTGTGGCAATCTCTCAGTCCAGCCATGTTGCTGCAAATGGCATTATTTCATTCTTTTTCTGACTAATAGTCCATGTGTACATTGTACCACGTCTTCTTTATCCATCCTTCCAGGCCCTGAAAGCAACCTAAATGTCCACTGAAGTGGACACATTTAGTTTTTCACTTTTCTCTCTCACATTATGTAGTATTTCGTTAGTTTTAAATATTGTCCTCATGCTAAAGAAATGTAAAAATTAAAGATTCTCCTAAGAATAATTAAACATTTTTTCCTAACACCCTAGCATAAGTTTGCAACTAAGTCCCTTTTCCTGCAGAGATAACATGAGCATAGAGAGGAAAGAGAGGCACCATGTACCTCAGTGCAAAATGTTCATTCATTCTCTACCTTGTCCCAAAAAAGGGACTGTCATCATAGATGCATGTAATACAAAAAGAAAAGTTAAAAGTAAACAAGAAAGATGAAACTGTGGTAGAGAGCCAGAAATAGGGCTAGTCGACAAAGCAGGACCTGTATCATCATCTCCCAGAAAAAGAATGATGCACAAATCAGTGGACGTACCCAGGTTGACTGACTTATCACTGCTGAACCCACGACGCGCCACAGTCACTTTCCCTGACCCAATAACTGTACAGGATGCTGCCAACATATGGACTGCTCTTTTGGCCCTTTTGATGTAGTCCACATAAATGTTTTATTCCCATTTCTATAATTAGTCCTCACTGATTTAAAGCCCCCCTCTATTTACAAGGAACATTTTAGTCTGATGTTTTCAGGATTACTTTTGGTGCCGAGCCTTGCTGTTTGACACAACGTGACAGCAGGGAAAGGTGTTCTCCTGTTACATTTCATTAGCAGAGGCAACCCTTCAGTCGCTCACTCTGCTTGTCAAGGAGAGGTTGCTCGGAGCTCTTTGGCTCACAGAGGGAACTGCCATTGTTGCTCAGACCTTTGAAAATTCACTCATCAAATGCATCTCAAAACACACAAGGCATGCAAATCAGAACAGAGGTCTGTATTGTTCAGTAACATCTTCCCCAATGCCCCAGAGTCCTCTAGCATCTAACAAACATTAGCTTTTAAATGCACAATCAAATGCACATGGGGTTGCTCTTTTGAACGCTCTGACTTTGAAATTTTGGACTTTCTTATTAGTGTTTTTCTGCTAAGCATTTCAGAGTAAAGATCTTAGTATTCTCACAATCTTATCAACAATTTATTTCAACCAACTTGGTCTTGATCTAAGCAATTCTCAGGGAAATGAGCCTGGAAAATTGTTTTTCCCCCTATGGAAAGAATTCAAGTGAGTAATATCCTGTTCCAAACAGGGAACTATATGCCAGTTAAATGGAAAGAACACTAAGAATGGCATTATGAAATAACCCTCAAACTAGAATTAGAATTTGCTGACCACTTCTCGGGTTGAATAAGTTAGAAGACAATCCCATTCTCTGGGCAATAAAAATTATGTTCCTTTTTATAGCAGGACAAAGTATAGGAGGTTTGAAAAATTTGTAGCAGTTGGCCCTGAACTAATAATTGGACTTTCAGCTGTACAAGGGCTGTTTACTTCTCAAAGGCTAGTACATGTAATCTGCCTGGAAAGAAGTAAAAATGAGTTTCTCAGGGCACCAGTGCTAGCGGATTCAGACTTTAGTGTGACTTGTGATTACAGACAGCATCAAAGTAGAGTTTTTCAAATGCAGTATGACTGATTTTTAAAAAAAAAGTTATTTTAAGGATAAAACTACTTGGCCTTGGGTAGAAGTATTTTTATTTCTGTTTCAACCTTCAAAGTCCATTTGCTAATTTCTTCTCCATTTTGCTTATCTTTAAGATTCCTAGGTCACCAGGCTTTATGAAGGTGGATCTCAGTATGTCCCTGCATGCAATCTTTTCTAGTTGACAGCAGAGACCTAAAGATAGTTGAAAATCTAGTGCTGCTGACTTGCTTGGTGGATGCAGACAAGCATTTGATTATTGACTGTGCTTTCTTCTGAAAAGGAAAGCTGATTCCTTTCCACTGTTGTCATAGTACATAACAACAACTGGAAATTACTTTCTAAACATCAAGAGCTCTTTAAATTCTAAGGATATTTTGGTCCCATGTGGCAATTAGATCAGCCTTTCCAGAGCCCCAAACTTCAGGGCAAAAGAGAGCATCCCAGTGCTCCTGTCTTTTTGTTGTTTTGTTACATTATAGAATCTGTTGTGATGTATACCTTTTAAAAAGCAAAAAGAATACTGTCTGTCAATAGTATTAGTAATAGATCCCTTTGCGTTCTCAGTAGTTGCATTGAAAAATAATAATATATGACCAGAATATCTTTTATTCTTCAGTGAAGGGGGTCCCTCTCTGTGGAGTTAAGATACAGTGTATGTGCTGTGCTTAGTTGCTCAGTTGTGTCTGGCTCTTTGCCACACCATGGACTGTAGCCCTCCAGGCTCCTCTGTCCATGAAGATTCTCCAGGCAAGAATACTGGAGTGGGTTGCCATGCCCTTCTCCAGGGAATCTTCCCAACCCAGGGATCAAACCAGGATCTCCAGCATTGTAGGCAGATTCTTCATTGTCTGAGCCAGGGAAGCCCAAGATGGCGTATAGCTTAATTCTATAGCATAATTAATAATCCTGCTTTATATTCACTATCGGACCATAGTAGAGGGGAAAAACCTTTGAACCTAGTAAGAGCAACCCTGATGCTCACATGCTCACAGAGCAAGAGGAGTATTTCCTTGGAGTCGGGAGACCTGGGTCTCAGTTACAGCAATGGCACCAACTTCTCCGTGTGACGTGGGTCACAAGGCCTAGAACCTAACTAGCACCTCTGGACCTGTTTTCTAGTCTGTAAAAACGATCATCTTGAAATTCCTTCTAGTTCAGATGCTTAGAATGTGGAAGTTAACAGCCATTCTTTTAGAAATGTAATTCCCTTTTACATAAACAATATTTTTACCTTTGGAGTTTTCTAAATTGATAATACAGACATCTTCGTGACTGTCAATAGAAAAACAGATTCTTAGGGATGCTAGAATACTTTGTGGATCTATATGTTAAAAGAAGTCACTAAGTCACTTTTATTTCCTTCCTCTTAGAATCTGCAAGTATTGTTAATGCTTAATTTACTCAGAATATTTTAAAAATCATACAGTTTTGCTTGAATTATGTTTTGATAACTCGCTGTAGTTCAGTAAATTAGCTTTTAGAAACAGAGCAGTTTCCATTTTCATCATTATACATACAATTTTCTCTTGCCAATGTGACATTTAGATATGATAATAAGCCAGTCTATCTTTCAATAAAATGCCATTAGAAAATTATAGAGTGCCTCTGAAACTGGAAATGTTATACCAACATTTCCCCCCCTGAATCCTTTTAGAAAGAAAGGATTTTTAAATAATGAATTAAAATGGCAGCATAAGTCATTTTGATACAATGAACATAATACACCATGTTGATTTACATCTTTAAATTGTTATTTGAGAAAGATGAGATATCATAAAAGTGAAGCATGGCTGTTGCTCACAGGCGTTTGTGTATATCACACCAGTTTCCTCCAGTGCATAGATTGGAAACACTAGTCAACTTTATCAACTTTATTAATTACTTCAGGAAGCCAGCCTATTACTCTGATACTCAGAAACAGTTCAAACATTTTAGACAACCCAGGTAAGTTACTGATTGAGCATATTGAAAAGTAATCATTCTGATGGTCTTACAAAGTGGATAAAGCAGCTTCCTAAAATGATTAATTTCAAAATCACTTTCTGTTTAAGGACTTGGAAACTATGATTCATAGGGAAATTCCCCATCAGTTTTTCTAAGTTTTTTTGTTTAAAATGATCCTGCTTTATTTTTTTAAGCACAGTGTGTTTATTGTGCTAGTAACATTTGCCTATCAAAATGTCACAATTTAGTTAAACATATATTTTACTGAAAATTATTTTCCTCTTCCAAATCAAGTCTCTTGTTCGCCATGCTGGTAAGCAGGTTATTTTGGACACTCCTCTGGATGGGGCTCCTTTTTTTTACTCTTAAGCCTCTTAACTTTATTATATTACATGAACAGTTAGATTAATGTAAAGAATATGTTTTAGTGTGTCTAACAATTGTTTTCAAACAGGATCCAAAAAGTTGCCTTGAGATTTAAAAACAAAACAAAAAAAATGGCCATTGAAAGGCTGACACCTTTATAACAGACCAAATGACCGATGGTGTTTTTCTGAGTGATGATGTGAACAAGAAGAGTACATGACTTACCCTGAAGGTCTCCTAATCCCGCTATTTAGAGGTTCTTATTATGTAGACAGACTTCATTGTGTTGGCAGAACTGATTAAATGATCGGTTCCTGTGATTTAGGCAACCTCAAGTTCCTAACCCCTCTCCAGAGGTTGGGGGTAGAGCTGAAAGTTCTAACACTCTAATCATGCTTTGCTCTTTCTCGTGACCAGCCTCCATCCTGAAGCTATCTCAGGACCACCACCTCATTAGTATGCCAAAGAGGCACTGACCACTCCAGGACTCCAAGGGTTTTAGGAGCTATGTGCCAGGAACCAGGGACAAAGACCAAATATATATTTCCCAGAGATTAAGTCGTTAGGTGCCAGTATCATACACCCACCACTCAAGTCATGACAATCAAAAATGTTGGTGCACACCTGCATGCTAAGTCGCTCCAGTTGTGTCTGACTCTTTGGGACCCTATGGACCATAGCCTGTCAGGCTTCTCTTGCCATGGGATTCTCCAGGCAAGAATAATGGAGTAGGTTGCTATTCCCTTTTCCAGGGGATCTTCCCAACCCAGGGATCGAACCTGAGTCTCATGTCTCCTGCGTTGGCAGCCAGGTTCTTTACCACTAGGGCCACTTGGTAGAATTTGCAAAATATTTTCCAGGGCAACCAGGGTGTGGAGGGAGAACAGAATCTTCCCTAGTTGAGAACCATCGGTATAAAAAGAAGACAAATAAATACAAAATTATGGAGGATACGAAATACAAAAATTTTTATACACTGAAATTGTATTAGTGTCAGACTACAGAATTTAATCTGATGTTGAAAATGAGCCTCACTTTCCCATAGTTTCACTTCTAGGAGAAAAGCTTAGGTGCAATAAAAGTGTCACAGTTTAGAGTTGGCCAAAGTTTACCTAATTCAGGTGCTAGAATACAAATTATAGAAAGTAATTTGCCCATGTTCAATTAAGATTTCCTCATTCCTGCTTAATACTCACCATTTTTTAAAGTTATATTTACTCCTTCAAAGAAGCAGGCTTTTAAGCATAATGGGACAATCAATTCATTGGGAGAACTTGGCTTACCAGAATGCTAAAACTGTTGTTTTGAGGTGGTAGAGTTGGTAAATTTGCCAAAGCTGGGAAAATATACAGTCTCATTTTGTTCCACACATTGTTGACTGACATTTCTCACATTAGATGCTAAGTCACTATCATTGTCTCAAATGTAATTACTTTGTGTATATAATACAATGAATATTCTTTCCATTCATGTAACCCATCAGGTTGTAATGGTAAAACATGGCATTGTATTAAGACAGAAAACACAAAAACAGATTTTAGGTAAAACTAATATTTATAATAGAGAACTGATATTACACTGGTAATAAAATACAAGCTTGTATTGTGAAATTGAAGTGCTTTTGAGAACTACAAGTCACAGATTAGACAGTCCCTTCAAATAGCAGTGTTTTTACCTTACAAGTTCTGTCGACGTGGTTTCATTAACTTTTAGAAATTAAGGGCACAGCATTCTTAAATTCCACCTTTGTGGTAATCACAAACGATAGATCCTGCCAACACAATGCTATATTGCCATCCTTCTGCCCACTGACATGATTACTGTTCCCAAGTGCTTTCAAAAGCCAAATACTGGTCAATTTGACTCCCTGCTGATTAATGAAAGAGCCAGAAATAATTAGAGAGACATAGCCATGTCAGTCTATAAGGTGTTGGCATCTGTACATCCTCAAATGCAGAAGGTAGACATTTGAAATGCAGAGAATGTGGAAATTTCTGTGCAAGAGAAGAAAGTTAGCAAGAACTAGGAAAATACATAGACTGTGGGATTGTTAAAAAGATCCCAAGGAGAATAATAATTTAAAATAGTTGACTTCTGGGATTATTATAAAAGAATAAACCTTTGTAGTATGGTTCAAACTCTGAGTTACAAACCTCTAGGGATTGTAAAATTCATGTAGTGTACCATGACCAACATTTTTATTATTTCAAGTATATCACATGCAGTAGTATCGATTTGTATTTCCCTGTGCGTAAGAGATGATATGATAAAAAATGTATTTCTTAATATGACTGTAGTCAAAAGGTTTGGATTCTAATAAATCAATATAAATGCCTCCCTCCTAATTCAGTTGTAGTATTTATTATACTTTCAATTTACTTTTTAAAACTATATGCTATTTAGTGTGTGCCTTGAACAGTTAGACTTACCTAGTGGCTACAGATCACACCCCCTTGGTCAGTTA
Organism: Capricornis sumatraensis; assembly: GCF_032405125.1. Classification (NCBI taxonomy): domain Eukaryota; kingdom Metazoa; phylum Chordata; class Mammalia; order Artiodactyla; family Bovidae; genus Capricornis; species Capricornis sumatraensis. Next base: position 7,904,746 of record NC_091091.1, on the reverse strand, counting down.
AGTACCTTAAAATGCATGCAATTGAATTCAAGCAGACAAAAGAACGCGAGAGGGGCAAGGGGCACATCTGTCAGTATGCAAAACAAATACAAATGCCTGTGTAGTCATTTCCATGTAGTCATTTCCATATCAAAGGACAATACATCGTTATGGTGAAAACGTAAGTCAACATTTTTTAAGTTCAAATATGCCAGACACGTACTCATCAAAGAGAATACAAAACCGGTATGTTCTCTTCTTGAGAAACTTAAAATCTAATAAATGCAGCCAATTATATTATTCAGTGTGGTGTTATTTAATAAGAGGTCAGGAAGTATAGAATGCTATATGAGCTTTTAGAAGGGACATCAATATCAACCTAAGGATTTTAATTATTTTTAACAAATATTTTTCTGTATAAACAATTACAGAAATGTTTTGAGCCAAGGGAGCATTTAACTTACGTAGATTTGTTTGTAAATCTCTACGGGTTCTGTTCTCTATGATGCTATGTGATATGGTTGCTGACAAAGTTTTGATAAAGTATAACTTAAAACTTCCTTGTCCTTATCAATTCTCCCTCTGTCCCCTTGGAGGTATACATTTGTGCCTGGGTCAGGGAGAAAGGGGGCTGAATAAGATGAAGAATTTTCCTCATTCTCTCAAACCCCTCAGGTCCTAGTGGACTGACTTCCATTTGCCAGTTATCAATATTAACTGATCCCAAGCTTTCGCCTGCATTTCAAAAGAATGACCCTGATTAGGTTGTAACATTTGGAGTCTTATGCTTATAGATGAAACAGAAGCAAAAAATAAAGTTATCCTGCCTTTGGGGACTCTTTGCCAGCTTTTTAGAGTCACTTCTTTCTATTCTTAAGCTACCTTCAGATTTTGAAAGCTTAAATAATCTTGTAATCACCATTGCTATTGCTAAGTCACTTCAGTAGTGTTTGACTCCGTGTGACCCCATAGACAGCAGCCCACCAAGCTCCCCCATCCCTGGGATTCTCCAGGCAAGAACACTGGAGTGGGTTGCCATTTCCTTCTCCAGTGCATGAAAGTGAAAAGTGAAAGTGAAGTCACTCAGTCATGTCTGACTTAGCAATCCCATGGACTGAAGCCTTCCAGGCTCCTCCATCCATGGGATTTTCCGGGCAAGAGTACTGGAGTGGGGTGCCATTGTAATCACCATAGATGCTTATAAATGTGAGTTTATCTCTGCCTTTGTTAGAGACATAAACAATAGGTGGAGCTACTGGTAAAGAATCTGCCTACCAGTGCAGGAGATGGAAGAGACAAGGGTTCAATCCCTGGATCAGGAAAATCCCTTGGAGGAGGAAATGGCACCCCACTCCACTATTCTTGCCTGGAAAATTCCATGGGCAGAGGAGCTTGGCAAGCTGCAGTCCATGGAGTTTCGAAAGACTCAGACACAGCTGAGCACCTCAGCACACACATAGTATAAGCTCCTATTTGCGAAAAATCTTAACAATTAGAAAGTTCAAATAGTTCAAACAAGTATTGTTGTGTGCATACTAATGCTAGTGAGGACCGGGAGTATCATACTTTTCTGAACTGCAAGACAAAGCCTTATTTATTTTCAGTACTTCATTCTATTTTTTTAACTAATAACTTTTACATATAATTTTTATAAAATAAATACCAATTAACTAAAATGTTCAAGTAATTAAAACAACCCAAGTCTCCCAGAATCTAGAAATGTAAATATATTCTATTAAATCAGAATGTGTGTATTTAATTAATTTTTATTGGGGTGTAGTTGATTTACAATGTTGTGTTAGTTTCTGCTGTATATCAAAGTGAATCAGTTATAATTCAGACTTTTGTAGATTCCCTTCCCGTATAGGCCATTACAGAGTTCTAACTGGAGTCCCCTGTGCTGTGCAGCAGGTTCTCATTATCTGTTTTATACACAGTAGTGTGTATGTCCCAGTCTCCCAATCTATCACTCCTTCTGCCTTTCCCCCTTAGTGATCATAAGTTTGTTTTCCACGTCTGTAAATCTGTTTCTGTTCTGTAAATCTATACACTTCAAGATTCCACATATAAGTGATATCATTTTCCATTCATCTGTTGCTGGATATTCAGGTTGCATCCATGTCCTAGCTATTAGTGTAAGTAGTGCTTCAGTGAACACTGGAGTGCATGTATCTTTTCAAACTATGGTTGTTTTTTTTTTTCTGGGTAGATGCCCAGGAGTAGGACTGTTGGATCATATGGTAGTTCTACGTTTAGTCTTTTAAGGAACCTCCGACTGTTCTCCACAGAAGCTGTATCAGTTTACACTCCTACCAGTCTAAGTGTAGGAGGGTTCCCTGTTCTCCACACCCTCTCCAGCATTTACTGTTTGTAGATTTTTGGATGATGGCCATTTTGACTGGTGTGAGGTGATACCTCATTGTTGTTTTTATTTGCATTTCTCTAATCATCATTTCATGTGCTTTTGGTATTTGAAACCACTTCATTAATGCTGATGGAGAAGGAAATGGCAACCCACTCCACTACTCTTGCCTGGAAAATCCCATGGATGGAGGAGCCTGGTAGGCTACAGTCCATGGGGTCGCGAAGAGTCAGACAAAACTGAGTGAATTCACTTCACTTCACTTCATTAATGCTGAAATACTCTGATTACATGATTATCCTGTTTTTCTTATATTTTTAATAAATATAAATATAGTGATAATGACAATAATGGTTCACATTTTTTGAGCACTTAAATCCTAGGCTTTACATGAATTCTTATGTAATCCTGACCATAATTCTGTGAAGCAAATATTCTTATTTTCCCTGATTTTTATAGATAAAGAAACTGAGGCCTAAAAGAATTAATCCAAAGGTCACGTAACTTGTAAATGGTTAAACAGGGCTTCACACTAGCCACCAGATGTCTGCTGGCAAAACAGATCTGTATACTTTTAGATCCCAACTTTCACATACATATTTTCATAAGATAAATTTTGAGGACTTGTTATTACCCACTTTTTCAATCAGAGAAGGTAGTGCAATGAAATCTTCCCCTTAAAAACATCACCCAGATTCAACAATTATCAATCTTATTCCAACAGTTTCATCAATCCTTATTTCATTTTTTACTGAAATATTTTAACCAAATCACTTAACATTATATCACTCCCTCTACTTAACTTCCATATGTAGCTTCTAAAAACAAGGACTTTTACATAACCATAGTATCATTACATCTAACAAAAGCAACATCTAGGCATTATTCGTTTTTCCTGACTTTTCTCAAAAATCTATTCTTAATGGTTTGTTTGACTTGGGATCAAAACAGATCCCATCCATTGAATATTGGTTATGTCTCTTAAGTCCCTTTGATCTAGAAGAGCCTCTTAATAGCTCCATTAGCTTATTGAAGAAATGAATCAGTTGCCCTGGTGCAGCTCCCACATTTCAGGTTTGTCTTATCATTTATAAATGGCATCATCCACCTTGTAACTCTATATCCTTTGTGTTTGTTATAAAGGATCATCAAACCTAAAGGACTGGTTAGATTCATGATCAACATTTTGTGGTAAGAAAACTTCATAGGAGGTTCATTGTACTTCAATATTGCATCATAACAGAAGGCAAATAGGGCCTAACCAGCCACATTTTGACTTTCAGCTACTTGAAATTGAAATAGTGGATTTGGAGGTGATAGGTTAATCCTTTCATGTTCATGTTTCATATCTACTTATTTTAAAATGGTTTGATACTAATAATGATCACTGTCTGAATCAATTAATTAGGCTTTTTATATGATCATTATCCAATTCATCATTCTTTCAGTATCTATTAACTGGAATTCCTCTAAACCCTCTCCATCATCAGTTAAGATTTTGATAGACTGTTTACCCTCATACTATTCATTCAAGACAGGCAGGACAAATGCTTTTTATTCTTTCCCCGTTAATCACCAATTTCCAGAGTGAGTAAATGGTGCTTTAGTTACCTGTTAGTGAGAAATGAGGTGTTTTTTTCCCCCCATCTTTTGAATTTGTAGAGTTTTATAAATTCAGTGCATCAAGGTGACTCCTTGTTTCCTCTTCAACAGTCCATTATTTGCAAAGAGCTCCCTTGGTTTCTGAAAGACAAAATGCCCCAGATTCTTTGTGTTCATTTCCTTCTCTCAACCTGAAATCAGCCTTTTCTCAAGGAATCATGGTTCCTCTTAGCTAGAAATGGTGATAAGTTAAGAGTGGTTACTGCGACTAGGTCTGTTTGCTTCAAGATCTTAATAGAAAAAGTATGTGAATCATTTTTGTAATAAGCACATTATTTAACTCACAACATGCTTTATATAATCTTCACCAGTCCCATCTTATTCTAAGATAGTAGCACATTGTTAGAAACAAGATATATGATTCCTTAAGAATAGTGTTCACATCAAGATTTTTATCTAACTTCATAGCTCAAAGGGACTTTTTCTTATTTTAGGAGGAAGTCAAACATGAGAACTTAGCTTGTAATACCAAATAAATTAAAAAAATTTTTTCCAGAGGCCAATAAATACAAGAGGCTTCATAGAGTTGGTGGCTTGCCAAGATACTCAATATTTGTATAAAAAGAAAAAAAATTACATATTTGTTTGTATGTCAAAGTTATTTTGAATTAGAAATTTTCTTCTTTTAGGTTTTAAGGAGACCAAGACCACAGCATTGTTTTAGAAAACATAATAAGCCACAGATTTTTTTTTTCTTTTTACTTTTACCCAAACAACTTCCCTATCAGATAATTAAGGCAAAAGCGTTACAATATCCATGTCACTTATGTTTCCACTTATTACAGTCTTTGCCAAGATTTAATTTTGTTGTTGTAATGAACTTCAAAGTTTTTTGTTTTTAGCCTGTAATCCTTTAGTGAGCAGGAAGCATCAACAGTTAAGGGTGATTTCCAGCAATTTCTCTAGGAGAAACAAAATGCGTCCATTTTCTTAGTTATTTGTCCGGTTCTCTATCTTTGTAGAGGAAACATTAAGGGAAAATGCCCCACTTTAGAAAATGCCCCTTATTTCTATTGTGGGAAAAGCAAAAAGAAGCTGTCTCTATTTTCCCTGTGAAAAGCCACATAGTAAAATCCTAATACTTCACTCAACTGCTTAAACCTCTTGTAATTCCATGACTTTTTATTTTCAGTTCAGTTCAGGTCAGTCGCTCAGCCATGTCCCACTCTTTGGGACCCCATGGACTGCAGCATGCCAGGCCTCCCTATCCATCACCAACTCCTGGAGTTTACTCAAACTCATGCCCATTGAGTTGGTGATGCCATCCAACCATCTCATCCTCTGTCATCCCTTTCTCCTCTGACCTTCAACCTTTCCCAGCATCAGGGTCTTTTCAAATGAGTCAGTTCTTCGCATCAGGTGGCCAAAGTATTGGAGTTTCAGCTTTAGAATCAGTCCTTCCAATGAACACCAAGGACTGATCTCCTTTAGGATGGACTATTTGGATCTCCTTGAAGTCCAAGGGACTCTCAAGAGTCTTCTCCAACACCTCAGTTTAAAAGCATCAATTCTTCAGCACTCAGCTTTCTTAATAGTCCAACTCTCAGATCCATACATAACTACTGGAGAAAGCATAGCTTTGACTAGACGGACCTTTGTTGGCAAAGTAATGTCTCTGCTTTTGAATATGCTGTCTAGGTTGGTCATAACTTTTCTTCCAAGAAGCAAGTGTCTTTTAATTTCATGGGTTCAGTCCCCATCTGTTGTGATTTTTGAGACCAAAAAAATAAAGTGTGTCACTATTTCCACTGTTTCCCCATCTATTTGCCATGAAGTGATGGGACCAGATGCCATGATTTTAGTTTTCTGAATGTTGAGTTTTAAGCCAACTTTTTCACTCTCCTCTTTCACTTTCATCAAGACGCGTTTTAGTTCCTCTTCACTTTCTGCCATAAGGGTGGTGTTATCTGCATATCTGAGGTTATTGATATTTCTCCTGGCAATCTTGATTCCAGCTTGTGCTTCATCCAGTCCATCATTTCTCATGATGTACTCTGCATAGAAGTTAAATAAGCAGGGTGACAATATACAGCCTTGACGTACTCCTTTCCTGATTTGGAACCAGTCTGTTGTTCCATGTCCAGTGCTAACTGTTGCTTCTTGACTTGCATACAGATTTCTCAGGAGGCAGGTCAGGTGGTCTGGTATTCACATCTCTTTAAGAATTTTCCACAGTTGTTATGATCCACACAGTCATAGCCTTTGGCATAGTCAATAAAGCAGAAGTAGGTGTTTTTTTTGGAACTCTCTCACTTTTTTTGATGATCCAACATTTGGATCTCTGGTTCCATTTTGATCTCTGGTTCCCCTGCCTTTTCTAAATCCATCTTGAACATCTGGACGTTTATGGTTCACATACTGTTACAGACTTTTTGTTAGCAAGAATATTTATTTCAGGAGACTGATTTCTCTTAGGCATCTAATACCCATATTAAAAAAAAGTCAAACAATTTAAAATATGTACAGAGCAAGAAGTAAATCTTCTTGATGAAAGCAAGCATTATAACCAGTTTCCTCTGGATCCCTTCTGTGTTTCAAGTAACAGTTAACTTACACTTAAGTTAAAATTGGTTGCTTCTTTTAATTTATGGTTTTTTTTAGAGCAGCAAAATATAGGAAGTAATCAATGCTTTGGCCAAAGCCCCAGAGAGATTTTATAATTATAAGACATCTCTAAATCTTCCTTTGTGCATTAAAAATTTTTTTAATTCTAAATATGTATTTAAAACTTTGCTGTATGGGTTTAGTGATATTTAGTAAAGATTAGGATACATTTTTGTATAACAAACAAATACAAAGTTATTTGTTATACAAAAATGTATCCCATGCCAGTGTTCTTGCCTGGAGAATCCCAGGGACGGGGGAGCCTGCTGGGCTGCCGTCTTTGGGGTCGCACAGAGTCGGACACGACTGAAGCGACTTAGCAGTAGCAGCAAGATACATTTTTGTATAACAAATAACTTGTTATTTGTAAAGAATATTTTGATTTTTGCTCATTTTATTTTACATGGTAATAGAAAATTCAAGCAATACAGTAAAATGTAAAGAAGAAGGAAAAAAAACTCCCCCAAATGTCTTCTTCAAATAACTAATTCTCAACAGAAAGGGTTAAGCTCCTTTAGCTAGAAGCATGGTGTCTAATTTATAAAAGATCAACTGTTACTCTATATAATTTATGAAACCACTCTCTATATTGTTATAGTCTGAATAATTGAGGCTCCTAATAAAAACTACACTGTAAACTTAGAACTAAAATGGAGGTGTTTTACTTTTCATTCTTTCTCCACAGTTTCCGTGGAAACATGATGGTTATGACAATAGAAGTGGTGGGGGGATGATAACTGTTATTCAAAGATAAAAATGATCACAGAATTAAATGCTCAGGATTATATAGATCTTAAAAAGTGCCACAGAATTAATGTATGAGCTCTTAAAGAGAAGATTGAGGACATATTTAGCATGTAAGGTAAAATAAATAAGTAAATAAATAGTAAGGCTCCTATTGGCTCTGTCAAGTTTCCATGTATGCAATCTATGTCTCTGACTTTAACAATGAGAAGCCAAGTTGTAGAACAGCATTTAATTAATGAAGTTCAGTATATAAAAAACAATAAATAGCAATTGAACTATCAGTTGTAAGACATTTGAAAAAAAAATCTTTTTTCTGTGGTTTTACCAACTGAATATTGAAAGCACTATCAAAAAACAGACTATATCCAATGACAGCTTTGCATATAAAATATGACAGAATTTACCATCCCAGTTAGCTGTGTGTATCAAGATTACTAAAAGGGAACCTTTTACTATATGAGCTGCTGCTGCTGCTAAGTCACTTCAGTTGTGCCCGACTCTTAGCGACCCCATAGACGGGCAGCCCACCAGGCTTCCCCATCCCTGGGATTCTCCAGGTAAGAACACTGGAGTGGGTTGCCATTTCCTTCTGCAAGGCATGAAAGTGAAAAATGAAAGTCGCTCAGTCGTGCCCGACTCTTAGCGACCCCATGGACTGCAGCCCACCAGGCTCCTCCATCCATGGGATTTTCCAGGCAAGAGTACTATAAGAGCTAATTAGTATCAAATAATGAGGGAAAGATGGGGTTCTTTCCATAATGGGGTCATAAAGAGTCGGACACGACTGAGTGACTAAAATGAACTGAATGAGGGAAAACTTCCTTACAGTGGTACTTGCTATAATGAATTACTATGGGTCTCATCCACTTGAAACTGAACATAGGGAAAGTACCATTTAAACACTTAGGGAAAATGTGTTAAGAGATGTTTTACCAAAATGGATGTTTAGATGGTTTTGTGATGACAAATAGAACACATCATTTGGTGAACTGATATTTTTAATGTAACCCCTCAATCAATCATACGAAAAGAGAAATGGATGCAAATTAAATGTCTAAGTAGCCAAATAACTCAATGTGGAGGTGGCTCAGATGGTAAAGCGTCTGTCTACAATGCAGGAGACCCAGGTTCAATCCCTGGGTCAGGAAGATCCCCTGGAGAAGGAAATGGCAATCCACTCCAGCACTCTTGCCTGGAAAATCCCATGGACAGAGGAGCCTGATAGGCTACAGTCCGTGGGGTCGCAAAGAGTCAGACATGACGGAGCAACTTCACTTTCACTTTCCTTCTTTTTCATGTTTGCTTGTTTATTTCCTCATTGGCCCAACTCCATTCTTGGGATTTTGTATTTATTTTGTTTGGAAGACACCTAGCACCAAAGTGAAGGCATTGATTTTTAGTGAAGCTACCTATTTTATACATTTGATAACCAAACTGTCTGCCACAAAGAGCAGACACAAAATATCAATGTGTTGTTCTTGCTGATATTGGTCTTGGTAATTGGTGAGTTGAATTTTTTAGTTAAGTGGTAGAATTAGAATCTGTTGAGGACCTAAGTCTCTATCTGAACTCTGAATTTTCTGTTCACTTTTACTCCGTACCTGCAGCAAGACTTGGTCAGTGTATGCTGGGTTTAATTATATTCCTGGAAGATTCTAAGACACAAGTGTGTTTTTAAAAGCCTATCATTTTTATGTACAACCTTTTGAAATTAAAGCTTTTTATTTTTAAATTTTAATTCAGTTCTATTTTAGTGATCACTTAGAAGTAATACCTCACCTAAGGCCATTTTTAATGATTTCTAATTGCAGTGTCTGAATGACAGTCAATTTTAATTTTAATTGTATTTTTAGATTAATTATATAACTGTAATGGAATCATCTAAATTAAAAACTGATAGTTACTCAGATATTTGTTAACATTATGTTTTAATATATATGCATTGGCTCTATCTAGGGAAAAATCTACCCCCATTATTTTCATGGTTTAAATGAAAGCTGAAAATGAAAATTTATCTCAATTAGTGATATGTGTAATGGTTGATTAAACATTCAGAGAAATGCTAAAAGGGTCATAGTTGAGTCTTATCTTTGTTAACATCTTAATTACCTAAAGAATGCAGTCAACAAATATATAATTCAAAATGTTGATGTTATTCCTTAGAAAGTGTTGCAAACACAGAGGAGAAGAATGTAAATAATGGAGTAAGGTGGAGAGGAAATTAATTAAAACCTAAATTAGAAAAACAAGGCTCACCAGCAAGTAGTTTTCTGAAATCCATGTATTTACCAACAAGGAAAGATATTCATTTTAGTTGATGAAAGTAGGAGGTTTGGGAATTCTCTAAAGAGACTCTGGGTTATTAGTTAGCTAGTAAACTCGATATGTTGAAAGGACAGTTATGACCAACCTAGATAGTATATTGAAAAGCAGAGATATTACTTTGCCAACAAAGGTCTGTCTAGTCAAGGCTATGGTTTTCCCAGTGGTCATGTATGGATATGAGAGTTGGACTGTGAAGAAGCTGAGTGCTGAAGAATTGATGCTTTTGAACTGTGGTGTTGGAGAAGACTCTTGAAAGTCCCTTGGACTGCAAGGAGATCCAACCAGTCCATTCTAAAGGAGATCAGTCCTTGGTGTTCATTGGAAGGACTGATGCTGAAGCTGAAACTGCAATACTTTGGCCACTTCATGTGAAGAGTTGACTCATTGGAAAAGACCCTGATGCTGGGAGGGAATGGGGGCAGGAGGAGAAGGGGACAAGAGAGAATGAGATGGCTGGATGGCATCACCGACTTGATGGACATGAGTTTGGGTGAACTCCGGGAGTTGGTGATGGACAGGGAGGCCTGGTGTGCTGTGATTCATGGGGTCGCAAAGAGTCAGACACGACCGAGCAACTGAACTGAGCTGAAACTAGATATGAACTTGCTAAGGCAGTACTGGGCTGCAGTAGAAACATGGCTGGTTATATTGAGGACTTGCGGGTAGATGGGTTTTATTAGAAATAGGAGATAATAATGGGAATAAAACTTCCCTGGATGAAGGCTTTTCAAAATATTTTATATCATTGAGTCAATATTTCAAAATCTCTTTGAAATATGATTATGATAGCATCATATTGAGTAAATCTATGATTATATGCTAGTTAGGTCACAGGCAGTAATTAAATAGTATACAATGTCCATAGGATTTTCTAGCAAATGAGATGGAGGTGCTTACATATGCCTGATTCCATAAAACCATATGAAGAAGACACTTGATACTGAATATAACTCCATTTTATAAATGAGGAAACTGAAGCACAGAGAAGTTAAATAACCACCCTCCAGGTCACATAGCTTGCAAGAAAATCTAGGCTACAATGTAAAGATGCTTGAGAGTCAGAGGTAATTCATTACCAAAAAGTAACACTTCATTTTATAGGTCGGGAAATAGAATATTGCATATACCTCATAACTTCAAGGAAACAGTTTCTGTAATATTAATTCAGTACCTTTGGTTTCTCTGAGTTGTAATTCAGAATATTAGAGGACAGTCTAGAAGGTTTTCTTTTGGTTGGCATTTGTTCTGTTCTGCTTTGTTGGCTATTGTAGTTTTTATCTTTGTTTTTGTAGAAGGTGCTAGAAGGAGAGCTAAAATATTTAAGAGCTTTTAAAATAATTCCCTTTTCCAGTGTTCATGCAGTTTCATGAATTGGAGATTATATACATATAAACCTGATATATGCATACAATAGCTTTTTGATATGCTGAAGTTTTTAAAACTAGAGCTTATTAAAACAGCAGTTATAAATTTACCCGTTGCATTAATATTTAAATAATTTTGGTATGCAAATAGAATGACACACCGAAAACAAAATTTGTATGTGTGAGGAGATGATGGGCAGAATTGCTTGAGACGCAAGGAAATACTTAAAGACAGCAGAAACTGTCATCTTTCACAACCCTGAAGTTTTTATCTAATCTTTGCACGATCAAACAGGCACATTGGGCAACACCTGGATCAAAGTTGGCAGGAGAAGCCAACAAGCAAAGGAGGCTCTGAATCCTTCTTACTTCTCTTCTGATAAAGTTGATACTTCCTGAAACAGAAAAGCCAAACTGTGAGGCTTGCTTTTAGACATGGGTATTCAAATGACCTGATGTTGGTCAAACTTTCATTTAAAACATTTTTAGAAGTAATTTCAAAAGAATACAAATATGCTACAATTTGTAAAAAACTTACTTTCGACATTGTAGCTATTCATCCCCCAAAGCTTTAAAATTAGTGACATTGCCTTCAATATTTTTAAATTTCCTATAAAATCTCAAACTTTTAAATTTCATGTAACTTTCAAAACTCCATCTTTTTTTTTAACACAGGGGTTTTTTATTTTCCAGTTTTTGTCTGAAAATGCAAATTTTCTGTGTATTTCTCTGCAGAGGTAAGCCTTCAGTGTTAGGCAGCTCTTGGAGCTCTAAACAAAACCTTGGTTTATGAGATAATCTCTAAGGATGTGCAAGAATTGGATCTCTGCTTCTGCACTTGTGAGGCTTACATTCCACCCAGCATGAAAAATGAGCTCATGTTGGCTGGATAAAAATAAGTAAACATGTCAACTGAGGACAAGATTACACCAAGTGAATACAAAGCTCATTGTTTCAAAGCACGTTTGATGTAGCCTGAATGAAATTAACAGAAGAGATACACTTGTATATGACAAATATTATGTCTCTGTGAAGATTACAGAAAAGGCTTTACCCTGTAAAAGAAGCACCTAGGAACTAGTCACAACCCTGCCCGTGAACTGTCCATACTCAGATGCTTATTCTGGTTACTTTCCTTGCTAAGTCATGGCACCACCTGGTCTGTCCATTTGAAACTTTGATTAACTCCCCAAATACCAGGGTGGTCACACTGCATCAGTATCTTCTTTGCATAGAACATTAGAAATAGGAGAGAGATACCCAGGTCCAACTCCTTCATTTTATAGGAGAGGAAACTGTTAGCTGTTCTAGAGAGGCAGATGTAGTCATTTTAAAGTCAGACTTCTTGGAAATTTTATGAAATACGGCTTTTAAGTGTTACTGTAACCACAGATGAAATATTGAACCAGTACAAGAGCATCTTCCTTAGTGACGCACACTCTGGGATGCTTAATGTACCTATTCTGGTCACTAGGGTACCATTTGGAACAGTGAAGGAGTTGATTTACAATATGGTGCACACATAAATGTCTCAGAGCAGCTTTTTACTCACTGGGAGAACTCAACATTATTTCATCACTCATTTCAGTTATTCTTTGATTCTGTGCACATAAACTCCGACAGTAAAAGACAAACACAATGTTATAAATATTCAAATAGTTTATTATATTTTGTCTTCTTTGTGTGACTCAGCTGAATTATTTTCCAGATAGATACACATTAAAACTTGAACATCTGTAGTATACAGTTTTGAGATAATGAATTTGAAAACTGCATTTCTTAAGGGTATAATTACTTGACTTAATTGGCATGCCATTTGATAAATATTTATTCTGTGAAGAGAAATAATTTGTTTGGGAACTTCACTGGTAACTGATATACATTGTTTCTGTAACATAGCATCCTGAAGATGAGTCAACGAAATTGTGTGTACAATGGCACACACAGTGTAATCTAACTGAACAGAAAGAAAAATAATAATTTTGTAATGTCTGAGAATGAGTTCAGGAAGAAGCAAACAATGAGTAGAATCAAGGAAATCTTTAGTAATTGGTGACAGTAAAACTTGTGGTGATGTTGTATTAATTTCCTGTAGTGGGTATAACAAACTACCACAACATGGATGGCTTAAAACGAGAAATTAGTTTTCTCAGAATTCTGGAGCCTTGAAGTATGAAATCAATTTGACCAGACTCAGTCAGGCATTGGCAGTGCCACAGTCTCTCTGGAGGCTCTTGGGGACAGTCATTCCTCGCCTTCTCCAGATTTTGGTGGCTACTGGCATCCCTCGGCTTGTGACCACATCACTTGAATCTTTGCTTCTGCCTTCACATCACTTTCTTCTCATGGTACAAAAAGCTCACTGTTCCTCCCTTTTATAAGGATACCTATTAATATTTATATATATTTATGAATGTCTGCTGCTAAGTCACTTCAGTCGTGTCCGACTCTGTGCAACCCCATAGACGGCAGCCCACCAGGCTCCCCGATCCCTGGGATTCTCCAGGCAAGAACACTGGAGTGGGGTGCCATTTCCTTCTCCAATGCACGAAAGTAAAAATTCAAAGTGAAGTCGCTCAGTTGTGTCCGACCGTCAGCGACCCCATGGATTGCAGCCCACCAGGCTCCTCCATCCATGGAATTTTCCGGGCAAGAATACTGGAGTGGGGTGCCATTGCCTTCTCCGTATGAATGTCTACCCAGATATTAATAATACAGGAAAAATTTCCCATTACAAGATCCTTCATTTAAATTGCAACTGTGATGACCCCTTTTCCAAATAAGGTATCATTTAGGGGTTCCAGGAATTAAGACCTGATATTTTGGGGGGACCATTTTTTACAGAGAAGCTGACCACTTGAGGTAGCACAGAGTATCACAGCCACTCTTCCCTTTCGGAATGCAGGGGATGGTACTCTGAATGTACCTGAAGTGACAGCTGATGGGGGATGGGCTTGGATGCCATGCATCCTTGCTCTCTCTCTCTCTTACTTTTAAGATTTATGTATTTGCTTACTTATTTTTAGCTGTGTTGAGTCTTCGCTGCTGTGTGGGGCTTTCTCTAGTTGTGGTGCATGGGCTTCCTGTGGCTTCTCCTGTTACAGTGCACAGGCTCCAGGGCCCACGGGCTTCAGTAGTTGCTGCGTGTGGACTCAGCAGTTGCTGCTCCAGGCTCAAGAGCACAAGCTCAGTCGTTGTGGCACACGGGCTTCGTTGCCCCTTGGTGTGTGGGATCTTCCCAGATGGGAATCAAACCCATGTCCCGTATGTTGGTAGATGCACGCTTAGCCACAGGGCCACCAGGGGAAAGGCCCCTGTTTCCTCTTCCTTCTAATTCTAAGGCAATCCTACTTGAATTTTTCATCCCTCACTGCCAAGCAGTGAGTAGCAACCAGATGCTGTGAAGTTTGCTGGTGTCCTCTCACCCCCAACCTATCATGGTGATGTAGGCATTCTTTTCAAATTTCTCAGTGTGACCTTCAGCTACTGTGTGCCCTTCATGTAACTCCAACTCATAAGAGCATGAAGATTCTTCTTGTCCTCTTTGAGACAACATACTAAATGGCTAGACTGAACTCACAAAATCAGATTTATCTGTTACTCAAAGTTTATGCCTGCCACATATTCTAAATACATCCTTTATCATTGGTGCCCCTGGTAGAATATTCCAAAAGGCCACCACATATGCTCAGCATGACCTGTGGAATGACTGTATGTTTCAATATAGTCCTCATTCCCGAGGACTATATTGACTGTTGATTCTCTTGGATGTTAGTGCAGAGATCACAGTGAAAGCTGGCCCCACCGTATGTAGGTGATTGGGATTTGCCTGATGGCAACAGGAGATTATGAAATAACCGTATGTTCTTTTTTATATATGAAAAAATGGTTTCTGTATTAGCTGCTCTGGGTCTTCATTACTACACACACGCTTTCTCTAGTTCTAGTGAGGAGGGTCTACTCTTGCTTGGCATGCACAGGCTTCTCTTTGTGGTGGCTTCTCTTGTTGTGGAGCACAGGCTGTAGGCAAGCAGGCCTAGTACTTGTGGTGCACTGGCTTGGTTGCTGCATAGCACGTGGGATCTTCCCAGACCAGGGACTGAACCTGCGTCCCCTGCATTGGCAGGTGGATGCCTAACCACTGGGCCACCAGCGAAGTTCCAGCCGTCTGTTCTTGAAGTTCCCAGCCCAGAGCCGCCAGCCTGGGGCATCCCCTGTACGGTCATAGTCAAACCTCTTCCACATCAGCATCCCTCACTTACAGAGGGGAGCCCGAGTGTGGGCTCCTCCGTCATTTTCAGGGAGGCACATCTTGGAGACCATCAGTGTTCATGCTAGACCGGGTCATCCTCTAGTCCGTGTTCACACCTTTACTTTTGCAAATGTAGTCCTGTAGGTTTGCTTCATATCATTGGGACAAATAGGTGAATTTTATCATAGCGAATATTATGCAAGGAACTGTTACCAATTCTTCCTCTAAGCATTTACCAAGAAGCTGTGTAAAACCCCTAAGATCACAAAAGAGTACCTCTGGATTCGTGAATATATCTTTCCAAAATAATTGTAATTGAACATTTGTGCTAGGCACTGAGTTAAGCGTTTTACATTTCTTCATGTAATCCTTTGAATTAGTATCTATTATTGTTATTATCCTGACTTTCCAGATGAGGAATTTGAAATTAAGAGGGATTGCTTGACTTTGCAGACAGCCAAGGGGTCTAAGGCTTCACTGTAAGTGAGCAGCAGGATTTGAACTCAGAGTGTCTTATCTCCAGAATTCATCTTTTTAACCCTATTGATACTATTCTTGACCATAGTAATGATCTTGTTATGACCTTGGTTTTAATCTGGAAATATACGTGAGTAACTTTGTGAAAATATCCTTTGTTTACATTACAGGACACTCAAAATAAGAAAGAAAACACTGACTTTTAAAACTACTTTTGAATCCTCAGTTTGTAGCTAAACCATGAGTAATAAAATATGTATTTATTTTAGGTCTTGCCATAACTTAACAGTAATAACAAACAATTCTGAATAGCATGCACTGTTTCTCCCTATCACATTTATTCACATCACAGAAGTGTGTTGCAGTCAAATGTCTTACTATAATATTCTACAGCATCACAGATCTCCATATTTAGACAGCTGAGTTTGCCTTTAAGTCAGCATTACCAAATCCGCCTATGAGCAACTGAAGCAAATTCACAGCCATTCAGAGCTCACACTAGGGCATTTAGACACTGCTAATGATCTACTGTGAGTTTCAAGTAACACTGTATCCATTAAGGGACAGGAAATTGTAGAAAGATGATCTTCAAGGCAACTGACAAGTGAAATGGCAAATTATTCCTGCCCTAGAGTCAATAATTTTTCCATTTGGTCAAGAAATATTAACTACTTTTGCTTCTTGGGCAGCTGTTTTTTAATGTATTATATGTATAATTTATGAATGATGCATAATTTATAGTTTACATATAGATATATGTCATAACAAAACCTGACTAGAGCTAAAATCACTGGCCTCAAGCTAAATAGCTAGTCTCACTTTAAAACAGCAGAGTCTGATAGAGTCCTCATTATTTAGAGGTCTTTAAAATGTCTACCTAAAAATGTTTGTGGGCTTTTTTGTTGGTTTTTTGCATTTAAAAATGTTTAGCAATGTAGAAAATAGGCTTTAGACAGAATGAATTCAAAGTTTTCCAATTACTACCACTCTATTTGGGGGAAAAGAATCACTGATAGAAGTTTTGTTGACAAAATGTCATTTATCTTCTCTTACCAAATAGGATATGGCCCTAGAATTGGGGTCTGCAAGATTCTTCTGTAAAGGGCTTGATAGTATGTTTGGCCATGCAGCCTGGTAAATTGTGCCGCTGCCACTCAAAAGCAGTCATAGGAAATACATAAACAGATGAGAATGCCTGTCTCCCAACAAGTATTTGTGGAACCTGAAACTTGAATTTTACATAGTGTTCTTGTGTCACAAAATATTACTCTTTTAAAAGCTTTTGATCACCATTTAAAAACATAGACACCGTTCTCTACTCACTTGACCGCATAAAAAACAGGGCCAGGCTCTTTCACACCTGTTTCTCCCCTGATCGTTAATGTGTCATTAAATGGCAGACCATCCCTTCTAGTCTCCCTTATTCACTGCCCCCCCAAACCCATCAGCAAATACGTGTGTTCCTTCTAGAACCCTCTGCCTCCTTGTCACCACCTCTTCACACCCACACTCTCCTGTTCACCTGAGCCCATACACGGACGCCCGGCTGACCCCCCTGACCCTCTCTCCTCTCCAACAAAACACTTCGAGAACCATTTTCAAGTCAGAAACTAGATGATGTCACATATACTAGCTGCAGTCTTGAGCAAGTTAACTAAACCTTTCAAGACTCAATTTCCTCTTCTGTAAACAGAAAGGGTAATTATCCATGCTTCTGTGGTTTGATGTGAAGAGTAAATGACTAATGATGTTAGAATGTTTAGCATGAGGCCTCTCATTCGATCCCTTATATACAGTGAACTGATGCTCATTAAACGGTAGCTGCTGTCCTTCCTATTACTGTGACCATCATTGTCGCTTCCCGAATTAAAGCCATGTGGGATGCGGTCAGGATACCGTCGAATGCCTGACCTCTCAGGCCTGGCGTGATCTTCCTTCTTGTTCTTGCTTGACTCATGTCTACAGCTCATTATCCCTCAACCACCTGATCTTGTTTTAGTTCCAGACTCTTCAGGATCTTCACACCTGCTCCCCGCTACTCGTCTTATAACTGGATTCTCGGTTTAAATGTCACTTCCTCTTCAGGGGAGCTTCCCCGACTGCTCATTTTAAAACTGTTTCCCATAAACTCATATCCCACTCAATCATAAAAGACAACTTGTTTCCTTTATAATAATTCCCACAATGGATCATTTTTGTTAATACATTTATATTCTGTATCTATTAGAATGTAATCCCTAGGAGGAGGGAGGAGAGAGAGAGCTGCTTCCTTCAATACTCCATGCAAATAGTGGTCTTTAATAAATATTTACTGAATGAAACAAAGAAAAATAAAACCTCAGAGTTTTCAGTTTCATCTGCATTCTTATACATTCATTTAAATTCAGTGGACTCTGGATTTAGGTAATCAGTCAGTAGGCTCATTCATTCTTCTGTCCATTTATTAAATAAACATGTATGAAGCACCTTCTGAGTCAGGCTTGGCAAGTAATAGAGCACCAAGAACCCTGGCAAATGCATTCTAGGAGTTTATAACATAATTGTGTAAGTTGTCATTTAAAAGTATATATTAAAACATATCTATCAATACATTACTGTCCTCCAGGTTTAAGCCTTCATTTCCTTTTCTATCAAGGTGACTTTCTATGGAGTAGCAAGTCTAACAAGCCCCATCAGTTATTCAATAAACAGTTATTGGGTATGTGCCAGTTACTGTATTAATAACTAAGATCCTAATTGATTTATTATCCAGCCAATAAAATTGTCATTTTTTCACACTGCGTTTTACTCTTAGGAGAAAGAAGCAAATGTCACCAGCATCAGGTACTGGAGATGCTGTTTGTTTTAATGTTTGCAGTAATGACTTGGGAGAGGTAGGCATGTATCATGTTGTTTTCCGCTTTCTCTCTGGACTCTAGTCCCCATAGAGAACTCATCCAGACCCTGAGAAACTGCAAGGTATCTGGTCTAAGGAAGACTATATTTTACCCAGAATGCTTGCTAAGACCAAGAAGTACATAGACATATCTTAAGGAAGATTTTTCAGTACCAATCATTTAAAGAAAAACATGTGTGTCCTTAAAGAGGTGGTGGTTGTTGTTTAGTTGCAAAGTTGTGTCTGAGTCTTTGTGATCCCATGGACTGTAGCCCGCCAGGTTGCTCTGTCCATAGGATTTCCCAGGCAAGAATACTGGAGTGGGTTGTCATTTCCTTCTCCACCTTAAAGAGGTTAAATCTTCCTTATTCAAAGACTGTCTTCCTCAGATACCCGTCTCTGCATTTCAGATAACTAGTTTTCACGTGTATGGTCACGAGCTGTCCAAGTATCTGCTTTGTTCATAGGCCCTACTCTCACTTGGCTTTTCATTTCCATTTAAGAATTGTGTGTGCATTTTAAAATTAACTTTTATTGGAGTATAGTTGATTTACAGCGTTGTGTAGTTTCAGGTGTACAGCAAAGTGAGTCAGTCATACACGTACGTATGCTGCTGCTGCTGCTGCTGAGTCGCGTCAGTCGTGTCCGACTCTGTGCAGTCCCATAGACGGCAGCCCACCAGGCTCCCCCGTCCCTGGGATTCTCCAGGCAAGAACACTGGAGTGGGGTGCCATTTCCTTCTCCAATGCATGAAAGTGAAAGTGAAGTCCCTCAGTCGTGTCCGACTCTTAGCGACCCCATGGACTGCAGCCCACCAGGCTCCTCCATCCATGGGATCTTCCAGGCAAGAGTGCTGGAGTGGGGTGCCATCGCCTTCTCTGACGCGTACAGATATGCACGCTGTTTTAGATTCTATTCCCATATAGGTCATTACAGAGAATTGAGTTCCCTGTGCTGCATAGTACACCTTTATTAGTTATCTATTTTATATACAGTAGTGTATAGACATCAATCCCGACCTCCTAATTTACCCAGCCCTCCCTTTCTCCCTTGGTAAACTTTAGTTTGTTTTCTACATCTGTGACTCAATTTGTTTCTGTAAATAGGTTTATTTGTACCATTTTTTTTTGAGATTCCACATATAAGCAATATCATCTGATATTTGTCTTTTTCTGTCTTACTTCACTATGACAAGCTCTAGTCTATCCATTTTGCTGCACATTTTTTTATTTCACTCTTTTTTATAGCTGAATGTATGTATGATGTTCCATGATGTATATGTGCCACGTCTTTATCCATTGATGGACATTCAGGTGATTTCATGTGCATTTAGAAGTTGCTGCCCTCCTGGCTAAGTTGTGTGATTTCCACAATATACAGTTTAATTCAAAGAGAAAATGGCAAGTTTCTACTGATTTATCTTTACTATAAATGAGAAAGATATTACTTTAATTCTCTTGAAGTAGTTTAAAAAAAAAAACTGAAAATGTCTATTCTGTTTAAAAAATAAAACATTATGTTCGATACAGGATACAGGATGCTTGGGGCTGGTACACAGGGATGATCCAGAGAGATGATATGGGGTAGGAGGTGGGAGGGGGGTTCAGGATTGGGAACTCATGTACACCCGTGGCTGATTCATGTCAATGTATGGCAAAACCAATACAGTATTGTAAAGCAAAATAAGGTAAAAATAAAAATTAAAAAAATAATAAAACAGTTATACTGTGTTAGTGAAGAAGTATGAGGGTCACAAACAGTAGTCTTGAAATGGAGTTAGGATGAATACAGTGGCATGACCTGCATGACCAGCGGTAATTCAACCCCACTTGACTCACTTTCTGGACCTCAAAACCAGAAAAGATTGAAATAGTTCTTTAAATCTTACATTTCTGAATGTAAGATTCTTTTTCCTTTTCCTTGCTAAAGTTAAAAGGAGACTTAGAAAGGTAGTAGGTACTTCATGCCCTCCAGTCTAGCTTTTTAAATCTCTCCATCTGTATGGTTGAAGATGAGAGAATAAGCAAGAAAAATAATAAGTTACAGGGAGAATGATCCTCTTGGATTGTCTGAAAGCTCATTAATTGCTTCTTCTCCAGCAGAAGACTTTTCGTTAAGCTCACACCAAGTTTTGGCTCCATTTTTGTTGTGTACTGGATTTTAGTGTGAAATCGAATTTCAGTTTGCCTTCTGATAGAGATTATCTTTTTCAAAGGGATCATAGTCTTTTCCTATTTAAAAGAAAAAAAGTTAACCTTCAGTTGAAACGCTGAAAGAAAACTGAACGAGGTCTTTAAAATGCATATGGAGTGATTTTGCCATAATAAAAGCAAGTTAGATATATGTGGGAAAAGTCACCAACTTTAAAACCGCTCTATTTTACAAACAAGATAATAGACTTTTATATTAAAAGCAAATACATTTTCGAACAGCTAAATGTTAATTCAACATCTGTTGTGAATCAGGCATTCTGTGAAACAATGAAATGGAAGATTAGTCCTGGCTCTAGAGAAGCTTTGTTCTCTCTTCCATCTCTTTGTAATAGTTGTTGTCCTTTTTTTTCCTGAGAGGAAAACAAAACCTACGGCCACTTAATGGTTTTAGAAACTGAGTTGGCAGCAAAGAAATTAGTGAACATTTTACCTGATTCTGCTGTTTAGTAGATAATTTGTTGTGGTCTTTTTTGTTTTTCACCAAATCTTCATCCCTTTTTCATAAGACTAACTTCTCAATATGCACAATCAATACAAATCGTAGCTGTTTTTTAGTGACGCTTAAGGGAAAAGTCTTCAAGGCTCGCATGTGGAAGAGTTCATTCAAATACAGCACCACTGCATTTATAAAATCTTGACTGGAGCCAGCTCAGAAATGGGCATATGATGTGCCTTATGGCTCCTTACAAAGGGAAACCCACCATTCCCATTGGATTGTGGGTGCTATGCAGGAGGGTGTGCGGACAGGCTCATATAAGCAGCTCAGTGCCATCTTGTTTCCAGAAGTGGAGACTCACTGCAGGGATGGGATAGGAGCATCCTGTTGAAGTTGAGAGTTGAGAGTGACTGAGGGAAGGGCAATGGCCACTGTGGAAAAGTATGCCCCCTAGGACTTGAGGCCAATCTTTTAGGTAGCTGTTTTTTGAACATTGAATGGCTGTGTTGTAAGTTAAAAATTTGTTTAAGTAATACCAAACATACACACATTCAGATTCAATATTTGCAAACAATACTGCCAGATATTTTAAAAGGAAAAAAAAAAGCATGCACTTAATATATTCACATCGACTCGATAGACATGAGTTTGAGCAAGCTCCGGGAGTTGGTGATGGACAGGGAAGCCTGGCGTGCTGCAGTCCATGGGGTCGCAAAGAGTAGAACACGACTGAGCAACTGAACCACACTAATATATTCACAAGAACTAGCTTTTTAGAAAGTAAATGTGTGTGTTTCAGAAGAATACCTTGGCGAAAAGATTAAGTCATGAATTGAATCTGATGGGCACTTAAGATGTAAAATAGGACAGTCCTCACTTATAGATCCCCTCTGATGTGACCATCTGCTGGGGGATTAAGAGGCTACCAGGGAAGCCCTTGGTAGCTCAGCTGGTAAACAATCTGCCTGCAATGCAGGAGACCCCGGTTCATTTCCTGGATTCAGGAAGATCCCTGAGAAGGGATAGGCTACCCTCTCCAGTATTCTGGCCTGGAGAATTCAATGGACTGTATAGTCCATGGGGGTGACAAAGAGTCAGACGTAATGAGTGACTTTCACTAAGGCTATACAGTTCTCTCCAGCCTCTAAAAGGCCCCATTCTGCCAAGGGGTATGAATATATAAGTAACCAGCATCCTGGAACCCCAAAGGGCACCAGAAGCATAGGGGAGGTAACAGTTCTGCTTGGAAGGAAAGAACTGCTTGGAAGGAAAGGACACACCTTACTGCTCCCTCACTGTTCTCCTTTAGAGCAGAATCCATAGTCAAATGAAAGCATGCAGATGGTAAACATTATGTCAGAGTGAATCACATGAGTGAGCTTTGAAATCACATGAAGGGTAACCTCTGGGCAGTCTCTGCTCATCTCTCACTCTCAGTTTCTTTGTGTATAGTGTGAAGCTCGTACACACACTCCCATCAGAATTGGGGGTAAGATTAAATGAGGGGTCTGTATGGAAAGCACTTTGTACAGTGGCTCCTCAGGTGGTTAAATACAGTAAATGTTAAAAATCATTTTTATTTCTTAAGAAATAGTAGGTATAGGGATGGGAAGAGAGTGTTTAGGGATTCTTACCCAGTCTCTATGGGACTAGAGCATGAAGTTAAAATGGAGAGTCCATAAAAAACAGAAGCCAAAAGGAGGCCACATTGTGGAGGTTTTAATGCCCAGAAAACTATTCCAACTTGATGCAAATACAGTGAGGAAATATCCAGTCTTTAGGCAGTCAGCTAATGTGATCATGTGTTTTAGAAGGTTCATTCTAAGGATATAGATATAGAACAGGTGAGTCATTAGGAAACCTTCCACTGAGGGAACAATTTCTGCTGTGAAAGCAGAATCATTTTTATAATTTGTGAGTCATTTTGAATATTATTGTGTTTATTAGTTATAGATTTCTTTTGAAATGTATTTTAAGAGTTTTTGCATTAATGGTATTATAATTGTAATGCTAAAATATTTATACAAATCTATCCTAAAAAATTGCCAGTATGATGATTCCACTTTCAAGAACTATATTAACTCTAAATACAAAGTTTTATTTTGAAGATGACTTGCCAGAAACACTATTCTGTAAAGCGAGGTACGCAAGGATTCAGACAGTGAAGGAGGCAAGAAACCAAAACTGCTTCCTTTTGTGCGTCTGAATTCATTGTATAATACTTGCTTTTATCACCTTGATGTTTTCTCTTTACATCATGAAAAAAATGAATGGGATACATTTTGGTGATAGTCATGAATGCATGTATTTTTCAAAAGAAAATAATCTTTTGAAAATTTAAAATTGTATGTTTGGTTGGATAACCTTAAAATACCAAAGATAGATTATAAGAATTAATGAATATATTGAAATATGTTTTAGTAGGGACAGAAACGTAATTTTTGGTTTTGATCTTATACAAATTATATCAACAAAAATTCAGATGACAAGTAAATATAGAATAGTTGTATATCTAAAAGCTAAAATGTTTTGTAACATCTGATTGAATATCTTAAGGATTGATGAAGTACCAAAGGAGTCAGAAAACGAGATATAACTTGAGGCAAATCTTGTACTTTTCCCCCCTCTAGTGGTGGTTTTAAGAATTGCTCTATCCTCATGGAAATTCTCAGAGTGACTAAGGAGAGCAAGCACAGAAAATATCCAAACTGTACCCTGAGGCCCTAACAAACTAAGGCAGAAGAGAGCTAGTTGATTTTAGAGAATCTTCAGAATGCTTCCAAGAATGCAAAAAGAACTGTTAGTTTGGAACCACAGACAGCTGTTTTGATTATTCTTGCTTATGTCTTCTTAGACCCTTTTGTAACATGAGATTGCTAAATTCAGAAGGGAAGCTTGAATTTTCATCTGGGGCAAAGGAGTCACACGTGAGACGCAAGTGACACTGAGTCTCAGAAGCTCTGGGAGCTGGGCCCTTAGCAAACATGCTCCTGGGCTTGGATCCTGTGCGAAACCAGCAGACAGCTAACAGCATGTCAGGGAAATCAGGGTGATATTCTTACATGATTTGGCAAGATCCTCGAAATGAAGTTGCACAGACAGGACAAAGAGGTTTGCTATAAAATTTCAACTCAAGAGTGATAGTTATATGCACCATCCACATTAGAAAGACACTTTTTAAAATTGAAACTGAAGTTACGTATTTTCTCATCTTTGCCTTTAAGCATTAGTTTAGTCCCAGAATTAGATGCAGTTAGTAAAAGCAGGTCTGTAGAGCACCTTAAATACGTTTTAATTCCTATGGCTGGAACTAGATACCCATTTTTTTCCATGCCCCTTAGAGAGAATTGAACCTGTGGCCTCTATGTGGTTGTAGATACATAAATATTTCCAGATCACTTTGATCCTGTTATGAGAATTAAATGGATCAAAATGTCTCTAAATTTTCATATAGCTTTGTGTAAACCCAGTGACTGTATAAGTGTTTATGTAACGCTTCTAAAAGCTCTTCAGTTTTCACAAATGCAAGCTTTTTCTTCGTAGGCAGACAATTGCTTTTAACAAGTGAGTTCAGATGCGCCACTGGAGTGAATTTAATAGCCTGGAGATCCTGTTTCACTTTCTGAGAGAACAGATCCTATAAACTGCATTCTCTGTGCCATTCCACTTCCTGTCCTCAACCACGGGGATGCAGGGAAACAGCTGTTGTGTGGGAACTGTTCGGAGCTCTGTTTCTCAAACCACAGGTCATGCAAGGGTGGTTATGTAGGCTCTGTTTCCCTTCCTTCCAAAATAGTACCCAAGGCTCTTCTGACCCTGCCTCCTTCCACCTCTGAATCGTAAGCCTACTAGGGTGTAAGTTTATCCTACTTCCTTTTGTTGTATTTATTTTTAATTGAAGAGGAATAAATGCATATCCTGAGAGAGGCTAGAGTTCCCTTGAAAGACCTGCTAGGTAAAATATATGTAAGTATATGTGACTCAGTTCTTTTGGTTACAGGGTTAACATCTAGTGAATCTCCTAAAGTCTAAAGCAAACCACCTCACTCTGAATTATATATTTTAATAGACTTTTTTTTTAACCTTACTCCTAAATGGTATATAGAGAGATTTAATTATTTGATATGGCTAGTAAAAAATCTGCCTGCAATGCAGGAGACCCAGGTTTGATCCCTAGTTCAGGAAGATCCCCTGGAGGAGGGCATGACAACCCACTCCAGCATTCTTGCCCGGTGAGTCCCATGGCGAGAAGAGCCTGGCAGGTTACAGTCTATAGGGCAGCACAGAGTTGAACATGACTGAAGTGAGTCAGCATGCACGCACATAGACACAAGCATCTACTAAGGTTTGCCATTATTCAGATGCCAAAGAATAAACAATATGCAATGGATTAAAGGATATGCTGCCTAGATTATACTGAAGAACGTGGAAACGAGTTTCCTTAGAGGCTTGAGGCAGCTGAGGCAGATGCCCTACCTGGAAGACACACTGGTCCTCTCTGCCTTGTTGACTGTATAGACATCACAAAAGATATTTTAGTAATGACCATGTGGTTATTCCTTCTCTTCCTCCTTAACTCGGTAGTTGTAATTTGCATGAAGAATGAAATTGCTATTTTTGCTTCTCATTTCAATGACTTTCCTTAGGAAATTCATGATTTAGAAAGTAAGTTGAAGTTGCTTTCATAAAAATAGGATGAGGAATTCTTTTTAAAGAATTTATTCTTAATTGGAGAATAATTGCTCTACAATATTGTATTGATCTGCCATATAACAATGTGAATCAGCCATAAGTATACAGATGTTCCCTCCCTCTTGAAACTCCCTCGCACTCTTCCCCATCCCACCCCTCTAGGTTATCACAGAGCACGAGGTTGGTCTCCCTTGTCTTAAAAAGCAACTTCTCACTCGCTGTTTTACATCTGGTAATATACATGTTTCAGAGCTGCTCTTTCCATTTGTCTCGCCCTCTCCTTCCTCCACTGTGTCCATGAGTCTGTTCTCTATGTCTGAGTCCCTGTTCCTGCCCTGTGAATACATTCATCAGTACCATTCTGAATGAGGGATTCTTAATAGATGGCATCTATCAGAGGGTTCATGGGGTTCTCAGGCAAGAATACTGGTTTGCCATTCCCTTCTCCAATATGGATGTGAGAGTTGGACTATAAAGAAAGCTGAGCGCCAAAGAATTGATGCTTTTGAACTGTGTTGGAGAAGACTCCTGAGAGTCCCTTGGACTGCAAGGAGATCCAACCAGTCAATCCTAAAGGAAATCAGTCCTGAATATTCATTGGAAGGACTGATGCTGAAGCTGAAACTCCAATACTTTGGCCACCTGATGCGAAGAACCAGCTCATTGGAAGAGACCCTGATGCTGGGAAAGATTGAAGGCGGGTGGAGAAGGGGACGACAGAGGATAAGATGGTTGGATGGCTTCACCGATGCAATGGACATGAGTCTGAGTAAACTCCAGGAGTTGGTGATGGACAGGGAGGCCTGGCCTGCTGCAGTCCATGGGGTTGCAAAGAGTCGGACACAACTGAACGACTGGACTGAACTGACTGATCAGAGTCAATGCCTTTTGCCTGATGTGGCGATCACAAGCATAAGGCCGTCATTAAGAAATACTGAATCCAAGTAATTCTCATTTTAAGAATTGACAAGACAGTAGTAGAAAGGACAGACAGAAAGTGTTAGATATTTCTTAGCCTTCTGGCTGATTTGTGCTTAAGTCTGATGTAATTCCTTTTTGATTGAGGACAAAGATACTCAATTGTGTGAACAGCTGAAATACAAAATCTTTGGTCATAGCAACTGAGGCAGTATTCTCTTAACCTAAACTGAAGCCTTAACTTTGAATAATTTTGATTTGATTTTACTTTTTTAAAATTTTATTCTATATTCATCACTCTTGGAAATATTTTTAATGCAAAAGTAGGGTGGTTATTTTGTATTGTTAAATTTAAAAATTAGCAAGGTTTGGGATGCTTTTTCTAGGTGAACTGCCCTTTAGGTATCTTCCAAATATTTGATAGTAAAGAAACCATTATCATTTTCTGGTCCTCCCATAAAATGCCATTGATCTTCCTGAGTCTTATCATCATTAATTCTTCAAACCTTTTAACCAAATATAATTTAATGCTAATAATTCTATTATCCAAGAGCCTGTTGAGCAAATGAGGCAGTATTATCTACCTGTATTTTGCCATAATAAAATTCAACAGAAGTTAGAGAAACTGCGTGAAAGGCAAATGATAGCATGATTTAAAATGAAACAAAGGTGGGAAAATGAAGAAAAGAAGCATGTCCCCCTGCAGGACTTCTTTATTTTCATAGTGAGCTTTTCTATAAGGAATTCTTCCTTTCTGTGTTCACACTAGAGGTAAATGACTCATCAAACATCTACATACTCACAGGAATAGATTTTGAGCATGGAGGCTTTAATTACCCATGCGCAACCCATTTACAAGCTTATGAGAATTTGAAAAGTCATGGGTAAATAAAATAAAGAAATTAACTGAAAAGAATGACAATGATTTGGCCAATTAGAAAACGCGATTATACTGTTTTCCTTCAGATTACAAACTGCCTGCATGAGTGTTCAATAATCCTTTGAGTCTAAAATGCCTTCACTGATAATCTAGAACAGATAGTCATTACCAGTAAGGTAGGAAATAAATATTAACAGCAAATAATCCCAGCACCTTACTCGACATATTTTTCTCTCCCCATAGGGTTTTGTTTTTATTTTTTTCCAGCTTGCTAACAAACTACTAACCTGATTTTTCCTAACACCTACTAATGAACAGTATGATTCCTCAAGTCACCTATTAGAGAGGAGGAGATGAAGCTGGGAGAAATCCAAATAACCCTTCGTTGGCTAACAAAGTGTTGGCTAGCCAAAATCTGGCTGAAAACACTCACCCTCGTACCTGTTGGCTTGAGTGCTTTTTACTGTTGCTCACCCAAGTGAATTCACACGTGAGTGCTCAGGGCCCGAAGAAATCGCTGCTTCTGACCCTCTTTGCAGTGAAGTACTGGACATATTTATGATTATCCTTCAAGATCAAACTATGCCATGTGTCTTAAAATACTGCAAAGGAAAGGAGTTAGGGAACCAAGATAAACATGCATTTCCGATTCACTTTGCTAAAGTAATTTAATAAATTCCCTTGGAGAGAAAGTTTGAAAGTTGAAGGTCATGTTTAGGTCATATATCCCAAATGACATGTTTTGGTAAACAAATAAGCAAAATAAACCCCATTTTTCTGGGATTCCTTCCAGTAAGCAGATTTAAAAAAAAAAAACAACAAAACAAAGTGACATTGGTTCTTCTAAACTGCAGGACAAAATCCAGAAGCCTGAGTCTGGGATTCAGGGTCTTCTGGGGTGTGGCTCCCAGCATCCTCCAACCCCACGGCTGGGCCAGCTGTTTCCTAAGTGGTGTTCAGTGACTTTTGAAAGGCAAATGTCATTTAGAAACTGTTGCAGACCCCACTCTGAGTGCTGCTTACATTTTGCTTACACCATTTTGTCATTACGTTTATTGTGATTCAGTCATATAACTGGTCATTATACTACTTCCCATCACTGCAGGAGCCACATTTTATTCATTTGGGATACTTTCATTTCTTCTGGCACCTTGCCCATGTTTTTCCTACAGGAAGGAATCAAATGGTGATTGAGCAGAATTAGACTAATTTCATGACTCTTATGTATTAGGATCACAAAAATTTTGTGAATTCAGGATTTAGTGTATCCTGAATTTAGGACAATAATTCTGTGATTCTGGGATCAGTCAAATCAGTTATTAGCTGATACTCCTATGAATGTGTCCTAAAACATTTGTGGCCATAAAGCCAGTAAGTGCAGAGCTGCTACACACTGACTGGGATAGCCTCTTCTCTGTAGGCACAAGCTTGAGTTACATCTCTCCCCTTAAAGATGAAGCCTTCAGAAAATAAGGGGAGATACAGATGAGGCGAGTCTCTGGGTTACAACTATTAACACGTTTTTTATTAATTAGGTGTGTGTTGAGATCCTTTATCAAGGGTGATTGGTTTTCCTTATCAGGGTCGAATCCAAGTTCTCTTTATGGCATATAAGGTCCCCTGTGAGCTGGTGTCAAGCTACTTTTCCATTCCCGCTCTCCTATAAGGATTTAATCAACTGTTTCTGGAGTTCTAGGGATGCTCACTCTTGCATCATCACGTGCTTCCTCCCCTCTCCTTGGAATGTTCTTCTTCCGTGTCCACTTGCTGAACTCCAAGCCATTATTAACCAAGTGTCTCTTCAGTTGTGTCATGCCGGCTGGCGATGAGTGCTGTTGAAGGACAAGCAGACAGGATGACAAGGGTGCCACTGTGGGTAAGGTGTTGGGCATGGCCTCATGGAGGAAGTGACACTTGGGTAGGGGCCAGAATGTATCCGGGGAACAGCACTTTCCTTTGAGGGCAAAAGAACATGTTCCCAGCATACCAGAGGACTAGACAGGAGCCCAACAGGGCTGAAACTACAGTCAGCAGAACACAAGTAATGAGTAATGAGGTGGGAAAGAGGGCCAGGGGTCAGGTCATATGGAACCTGATAGACCAGAGCAGGGGTCTTTAATTTTATGATAAATGGTGAAGCTATTAAAGAGGTAAGAGTAGAGAAATGGCATGATCTGATTTGTGATTTTGGAGTCACTTTAACTCTTTGAATGGAACAAAGTGAAGGTTCTGAATGGAAGCAGACAGACCAATTGAGAGGCTATTTGTAGTTGTCCAGTTCAGAGAGGGAGGTGGCTTGTAACAGGGTGGTAGCAGTGGAGGAAATTAGAAGTGATTGGGTTGGGAGACAATTTTTGTGTATGTGCTACTGAAGTGAGCATAGGAGGATACTTTCTGAAGGAGAATTAAATATAGTTGCTGATGAATGAATATGGGACTGAGAGAAAAAGAGATAAATCAGGGAAAACTGTTTTTGGTAAGTAATGTTTACGGAGGTGGAGAAAGGTTTAGGAGGAGCAGTTGCAGGCTGGCAGGGGTCAGCAGTGGCGGCCGGGGCAGAGATCAAGAGTTAAGTTTAGGTAGATTTTAAATTATGCACAAGACACATGACATTTCTCACAATACTATCCACACAATGTTTGATCTTCCTTTATAAATTGATTATTATGCAGTCTTTGAAGGCGAATTCTAAACTGGAACCACCCTAAGGTTGTAAGATCCTCTCTAAATTAGACACCACTTTAGAGATTTGAAGTCTTCCCTGGTGGCTCAGATGGTAAAGCATCTGCCTGCAGTGAGGGAGACCAGGGTTCAATCCCTGGGTTGGGAAGATCTCCTGGAGAAGGAAATGGCAACCCACTCCAGTACTCTTGCCTGGAGAATCCCACGGACGGAAGAGCCTGGTAGTCTACAGTCCATGGGGTCGCAAAGAGTCCGACACGACTAAGCGACTTCACTTCACTTCACTTTAGAGATTTGAATAATCCTTTCCTCTTCGCCCTGAGGAAGAAGTTCCTTCACTCACCTTTATCAGTAGAATAAGTTCTGGTTTTATTCCTAGTCCCTAACACTAGAGGCAGCCAACGTTTCTTGAACGAAAGAATGAATAAAACAGTCACAAGTAGAGGGTGATAAGGGGGCCCTACTGCTCATAGTTTTTTTTACCATTATGCACAAGTGAGAAAAGGAGATATATCTCTGAAAACAAATCTCCTAAAATGTGTGCTGTTCCCAGTTAATACAGTTTCCTTTCTTCCATCATCCTTGCTTATTTCTCACATTGTCTCAGAAAGGAGGAGAAAGCATACATTTTCCTCAAGTTGTTTTGGTTTTATATATTCGTAGACCTGCTGTCACTTGCTATGCTGGTTCATGGGAGAGAGTTATGGAAGCAGAGTAAAGCATTGGGGTAGGGAAGACGTCACAGGAAGACAGTCCATTTAGAAATAGTTATGCGGAGGGTTATTTAAGCAAATTTCTATTGTGCTATATAGTTAAGAAGGCATGGACAAAATCCAATTCAAATAATAATAGTTAATTAAGAACTAAAATTAAAAATTCATCACCAGTGGGACTCAGCAGTAGTCACACATATTCTTGGCTGCATACTGTGGGCAGAGTGGTAGGATATAAAATGTGACCCCTGTCCCCACAGATTGAAATGCCACACAAAGGGTGTATGGCAAGGCTAAGGGTCCCATATATGAGGAGGATGGTTAGAATAATAAGAATTCAGAGGAACAGATCATATAGAAAGGAACATTTGGGGAGTAGGAAATGGGTCGAGGTTAGAATGGGTGAGGAGAGGCAGAAAGAGGGCATCCTAGGCTGTGGACATGGCTTGACTGACGGTGTGAGCACAAGAATGTGTGTGATGCAACTGGGAAAACATTTGACTAGACCTTTTTCTTTTTTCCCCCTCCAAATCACATTCATTGAACCTTATTTCTTTGTTATACACATTTTCTCTATTGCAAAGCCAATGAGATCTGGACTGTATTATAATGACTAGTCCTGTGCGTTCTCTTTGAGTCATAATTTATTTCTTTAGAAAACCCTCAAGTGCCTTGCGTATGCTTCCTCTGTAGACTAATCATGAATCTAAGAATAGTAACTGTATGGCGCTTTATTTCAAGCCTTTCACGCAGATCCAGTACAGAATCCTGCAACTGGTGGATGCTTAATAGATGCAATTTGAAAGTATGTGTTGAAATCGTCACATGTAAGATTGGAATGAGTGGGTTACGATGCTTAGTTTCATGTGGTGTTCTGCAGTTTCACTTAATTGAGCACTACGTGAAGCAGTCATGCTTTTTTTTTCAACTCTGACTACAGTTGAAAACTGTCTGGATTAATGAGCACCCAAAATTTAAAGAACATGTGTGTATTCGTTTCCTAGGACTGCCATAACAAATTTTAGCTGGAGAAGTTTGAAATCAAGCTATCAGAGTCAGGATCCCTCTGAAGGCTCTAAGGAAGTTTTCCTTGCCTCCTGCTACTTCTGGTGGTTGTTGGCAGTCCTAAGTGTCCCTTTGTTTCTTTGTTGGTAACTGTGTTACTCAGATTCTGCCTCCATCTTTAAGTGACTGTCTTTCCTCTCGTCACTGGAGTTGAAGTGACAGTGAAAGTCACTCGGTTGTGTCCGACGCTTTGTGACCCAGTGGACTATATAGCCCGTGGAATTCTCCAGGCCAGAATACTGGGGTGGGGAGCCTGGAGTTAGAGCCCACTAATCTAGTGCTGGGATACCCTGGTGGCTCAGTGACTCCACCTGCCAGTGCAGGAGACACAGTTCCATCCCTGGGTCAGGAAATCCCTGGAGAAGGCAATGGCAACCCACTGTAGCATTCTAGCCTGGAAACTCCCACAGACAGCGAAGCCTGGTGGGCGACAGTCCATGGGGCCACAGAGTCCGACATGACTGCGAGGCTAAACACACACACATACGTGACCTAGTATTGCTTCATCTTAAAGAATTACCATCTAAAGAGATGCTGGTTCCAAATGTGGTCATATTGCGTGAGTCTGGGTAGAAATGAGTTTTGGGGAGACACTCGTCAACTCAGCACACGGTGGTGGCCAGATTTTGCAGATGGTCTCTAGTGATCTTTACCTCCTGGTATTCTCATCCTTTCTTTGTGCTCCCCCACACTCAGTCACGGGTGGCCTGTCATCAGTATATACTGTGGAGGTGACATTGTTTGAAATCTGATGCTAGGTTGTAAAAGACACTGTGGCTTCCACCTTGCTCTCTGTGTGTGACAGTCACCATAAGATGGAGAACATACAATGTTTGCTGCCAACAGCTAACCATAGCAGTGAGTTAGCCTGAAATGGGATCCTTTTGTCCCAGATAAGACCTGATAACTATATCTCCAGCTGACATCTTGACTGAAACCTCATGATTAACCCCAAGGTAAAACTTCCCAGCTGAGCCACTCTAGAAAAACGGACACACAGAAACTCTGGGATATTAAATGCCTGAAACAACTAATCATTTTAAACCATTAAGTTTGGGGATCATTTTTTAATGCAACATTAGATAACTAACACATGTTTTGGTTCCTGGAATGTTGGTGCTACCATCAAAAAGCATAATGTGTAAGAGAAAAGAAAGGAATAGGTAGGTAGATGTAAGCTTTGAAGAAACTTAGCTGGAGTCTGATGGCCTTTGAGGAAGCTCTCACTGAGGACATAAAGAAAAGTGAGGAAGCTGTTATTGGAAACTGAGGAAAGGGGAACCTTCACGGTGTCAGGAAGTTTGGCAACACTGTCACCTGTGGTGACGTGGATCGTATGAATGTATCTGGTGAACTGGATAATGTGGCTAAGGAGTCATTCCCAAGGTAAAGTGTAGAAGGTGAAGCTTGGTTTCTTCTTGCTGCTTATGGAAAATGTGATATGAGAGAAATAAATTAAATGAAGGAATGCCAAAAAGAAATGAGCCAGGACTTTCTGGTTTTAATAATTCTTGGCCTCTCTAGATGACAAATGATGCTAAAATTAAGAAGTGACTTCCAAGCAAAATTGAACCCTGGACACTGTCAGGAAAATATGAGACAAATATGGAGCTAAAGTCATGTCTGTGAAATCTTTCGTGATGACCTCAGAAGCAGTTAAAGTTTTGCCTCAGAGACCTATTCAGTCAGACAGTAGAGTTTCTAAAATGTCTAAGGGTGTTGTGCCTCAGCTGTCTCAGCAGAAGCCTAAAGTTGAAAAAACCTTATGTTAAAGAGATCTGCAGGTATGGCTTTTGTCTATGGAATGAACTCAAGCAGAATCCATCAGAGACCCACAAAGTTAAGAGAATCATACTGTCAAAGCATCACCAGCTTGGACCAAAAGCAACCAAGGCCACACAAAATGAAGAGGGCTTTGGAACCTCAAATTTCTCTTCAACTTCAAAAATGAGCAGCTTTTCAGTTTCAAAAATGGGAAACTAAGTATGACTTGGAAAGAAGTGATGATCCAGAGGGAAGAGTCAAAAAGAAAAAAAAAGAGAGAGAGAGAGAATTAAGTCCGTCTTTAATCCTCATCAAAGAACTGCCAGCTTTTAAGATAGCCTTTAGTGAGCCTCACTTCCTGGTTTTCATGCCCTTGACTTCACCTCTCACACTGAATGACTGCTGCTCGTGTGACCAACAGAACGCTGTGGAAGTAACTGGTGTGTGATTTTTGAAGCTAGGTTATAAAACACTGTGGCCTCTGCCTTACTGTCTGAGATTACCTGCTTTGGGAGGAAGCCAGTCACCATGTCATGAGGACGCGCAGGCAACTTGTGGAGAAACACGCATGGAGAGGACCTGGGAGGCCCTGCCAACAATGAACACCAGCTTGTCAACTATTTGAGTGAGCTGCCTTGGAACCAAACCCTCAGCTCTAGTCAGGCTTCAGATGACCATAGCCGCAGATGACATCTCCATGAGAGACCCCAAGACAGACTGCCTAGATAAGCTAATCCCAAATTCCTGACTCACAGAAACGAAAAGATAATAGATGTTTATTGTTATTTCAAGCCAATACATTTTAGATAATGTGTTCTGCAGCATTAAATTCTTACTGTATAAGCTTTATTAGGATCTAATATAGAAAGCATGCTGAATGAATATGCTACAGTAAATTTTATTTCAAGAAGTAAATCAATGAATCTTTATTGTTTTGTTTTGCTACAACTTAAGATTATTTGCAAGCAGCATATTTCATTGTACTTAATTCTTTGCATACAGAAATAAAAATAGAAACTTTATTAATCATTGTTTTAAAAGAAACTCTGAATGTGAGTTCTAGATATTAAGTTGTATTGATTTTTAAATAATATGAATATTCACAAAGGGATTCATTAAGTCAGTGAAGAAGTTAAGTCAACAAATGGGGAGCTGTACTAGATATTTTTCACTTAATTCACACACACAAAAAGATAAATCGGTCTAAAATGAGACTTTAAAAATCAACATATATTTTATTGAGTGTCTATTATAGGCTTAATATTTCTAAATATGCAATAAATGCAAAATAGGATAGTGTTTCTTTCTTAAAGGAGTCTTTTAAAATTATAAACCAAAAAGCTAAGTGAATACTAAAATTTTTAATAAAAATTAAGATAGACTTTTATGCTGTTGGGTATAGTACTTTCAAACTTCAGAATTCTAGAAGCAGAGTTGGTTAAGTGTTCATGAGAATAGTTTGGCTAGTTAGATAAATGTCACTTTATTGATGTTTGAACTTGGAGTCTGTTGAGGATGGAGATGAGAGTATTCCATCACCAGCTGCTTCTCTGTTTCCAGGGTTGAGAGATTGTGTGAATGAGTTAGGGGGCCTTGCCCTCCAGTAAACAGTCCTTGATCTTCCTTTAGAACCATCCGTTTGATGCCTCAGAGCCAGTGAACTGGGGTGGGAGGGTCACCCCTTTTAAGAAGTCAGTGTAGTTCACGTGGGAGAAGCATATTATTCTTCAGGGAAAATTTGCTTACTTCTACCCTCTCCTTTGTTTAGGGCTACCCAGATGTCCCCTAGGAAGAAAATGGTCAAAGACAGGTGGGTTTCAGTCTCTTAATAAAGCTAGTGAACCAAAGTCAACCCGTTCTGAAACCACAGCCCTGCTACAACAATATGAATTGCTGCCTAGATTCATGGTCTTTGTATTTCAAACCCTTCATTTTCTTATAAATATTCATTACGGGCCAGTGCGTTAAGTAAGTCTTCACCACTGAAAACATTAAACATGGGATATCATGGGACTTCCTAGGTAAGTAAACAGATGATGATGGTAAGAATCAGATGGTGATTTGCAGCTCAGATTCTAGACTCAGACTTGCATGCTGCTGCTGCTAAGTTGCTTCAGTCGTGTCTGACTCTGTGCGACCCCATAGACGGTAGCCCACCAGGCTCCCGCATCCCTGGGATTCTCCAGGCAAGAACACTGGAGTGGGTTGCCATTTCGAAAACCCATTTCTATTCCTTACAAGCAATGTGATCTTGGAAAGTTAGTAAACTGTCTATGCTTTAGTTTCCTCAGGGAGGGGTTGTTCTTGTGAGACTGAAGCAGCAGTAAGTGTAAAGCGTTTAGTATAATGACTAGCACCTACTATGCTTTCACTAGGTAAAATAGGTACATGCATTTGTTAAGGTTGTTGATAGAAAAACATACTGCCTTGTATTATGCTGCTTATTCCAAGGACACTAGGAACCCAACATGATAAATTCAATGACTTTTGATTCTCATTTCTTATCCAGGTTGACCTGTACATAGGTTTTGATACAGCTGGCTACTTGCAACATTTTTCTTCACTTGGCTTTCACTGTATTCTCTTGGTGTTTTCTTCTTCACTGGCTGTTTCATCTCTACTTACTTCTTTGTTGGATCCTCTTGATCTCTGTGACCTTCCAGTTTTTGTGTGATCCAGGGTTCAGTCCTTGGATGTCTTCTCTGACTATACTTTCGTCCTTGGTGATCTTGGGTTGTCTCATAATCTTCAGTACCATCTACATGTTGGTGACGCCCAGATTTATGTTTCCAGTCCAGATGTCTTTTTGAACGTCAGATATCCAATGGCCTATGAGTCATATACATCGCAGACTTAAAACATCAAAACTGAACTCCTACTTTTCCTCCAAACCTGATTTTTTTTCATTTTTCTATATTTCAAAAAATAGAATTATCTTTCCCATTTTTGAGGCTCAAAACTTTAGAATCATCCTTTTTCTCTTTCTTTGACTTACACTTCATATTCATCTAACATCAGATCCTGTCGACTCAACTTTCAGAATATGTCCCCAAACCAACCACTCTGCGTTATCATCTCAGTACACGCTACGTCTTTTCTGGTATGAATTATTGCAGTGGCTTCTGACTTGTTTCCATATTTCCACCTGTGTCCTCCTATTGTCTATTTTCAATCTGGAGTCTATAAAAACGGACTGCTCAAAACCTTCCACTCAGAGTGAAAGTCAGCTCCTCCGGGTGGTCTGTGAGGCCACAGGCAACTCGATGCCTTCTGCCGCCGCCTGGCCCCCAGTCTCCTCCCCCTCCTCTTCCTGCCTTCCCTCGGATCCGGCGCTGTAGTGCCCATGCTACCTGTCGCGCCCCCCAGACACACTCTTGCCTCAGAGGAACTGCAGTTTGTTTCCTCTGATAGAATATTCCCACCCCAGATTCCACCTGGGCCAGGCCTTCACAAGATATCTCCTTTTCAGTTAGACTTTCCCTAATTACCAGAGTTAAAATTTGTAGCCCCCTAACTCCTGTTCTGGCAGCCCTTGTCCGTCTTCTTTGACTAATTTACCACAATTTAACATATATATTTCACTTGTCTCTCTGTCTGTCTTTCTCCTCTACCAGTATGTAAAGCACATGAAGGGGGCAGATTTTTTTTTGGTATATTGTGTCCACTGCTGTATTCTTAGCATCTATTTTTAACAGTGGCTGACATATGCTTGATTTACTGGTAATTTGCTAAAAATATTTCATGATATCATAGAACTGCCTGATTCTGTTGAAAATATAGGAAGTATGAATTTCATTTTCATTGTAATGCTCAGGTTGCTTAACTGGTCTAAAATAATTCCAGTGTTTTATTTCACCTTGTCTTAGCCGGTTTATTATTTACTGTAGTCTCTCAAGTGTCTTTCAGCATAACTGACTTGTATAATTTACCAGTCTCAAGAGAGTTAGTTAGATTGGTAGATGCTAAAAAGATTACAGAGTTTTCCTGGAATCAGTCTGTCTCTCACAGCAGGCTTATTCTGTCATTAGCCTGGGGATAATTTTTGTAACTCTCGGCCACTTGGTTTCCATTATAAAACATGCAGGGCAAAGGTCATGTCTTACCAACATTGAAAATGTACTTTGTGGTTTTAGGTCAATTGAGATATTTTCATGCTGAAAAATAATGACTGAAAACTGTGTCATAAGCAGTTGTGAAATGGGTCATGCCTGCCCTAGGCATCTCTCAGCAGTGTGCGTCATTGGCAGGGACAGCTGAATCCCTGATCATAGGGTGTTCCAGTGAACATCAGGGACTCTAGAGCGGGAAGAAAAAAATAAGCTGTTTGCCTTCTTTCAGGACTATTAGATGTCTTGTAACTATCATTTAAGTAAATGTCACAATCCATGGGGGGAAAAGGATCAAAAACTCTATGAATTGGATCAAATGGCAGTCATCATCATTGATTTGAACTTAAGGTATACTTTTAATTCCTCTGAAAGTGTGCAAACATTGTTCAATATTATTAGATCTAGTGTTACGGGGGGAATAAAATGAATACATAATCCTAAATTGCAAGAGATCTCATATTTTGTCAGACACCTGTTCTTAGTGGAAGAAAATTTTAACATGTGGTCCTTGAAATAATTTTACAGGATTGAAGAATTATTATTCATTATTATTTGTGAATTATAGCCAAAGGAAGATAGTATATGAAGGCAACATGAAGACAGGAGTTAGTTCCAAACTCCTCTCACATCGTTTGTAAAATTTTCAGCCCTATTTCATGAGTAATACCAATAGGGAAATACTTCTTATCTAACCAACACTTAGTGGTAACACATAAGATTCTTTTCTTTCCCTTGAGGTACAACAGAGGATAAAATGTATTCAATTCAGAAATGATATATAGATTGTACAAATGGAAGATAGTTTTCTCATAAGAACTAATTACCTATAATAATATTAAAAGACCTAAATAAGAGCAACATCTGTAAATATCATACCAGGTTGACAAGTAACCAAAAGTTTCCCCTTTTCAACTCCTGATGAAGTTGTAATGCGCATGTGCCTATATTATTATTGTTTCTCTATGGGTAATGAGGGGGACATTGCTTTGTACGCAATGAAAAACTGATTATTTCTCCATGTTACTTCTTAACTTTATGTTTCTGATTTCAGATCTCCTTCCCCTTCCAGAGGAAGTTAGCGATGCCATAGCTTTAAATGCCTGTTTTAGCTGCAAAACTCAAATGTTCACTTTCTGTTAGAAAATCTAAAGCAGGTGGTATACATTTTCTCATGATTTGGAATTCTTTAAAGGCAAGTCAATTTGAAGTTCAAGTGCGGGTAGGTTAAGCCGAAGTCATCATCCTGGTAACATTCTTCCAAATAAAAAGAAAACCTTTCTTCTGAAATGCAGTTTTCTATGCAATTGTAGTTCTCAATTGCATCGCTGCCATAAACATTACAGCCTCATTTTCATTTACATGGTCTAAGTTTCCCAAATAGTCTTTGTTCTGATTCTGATTTGGATTTTCAATAGAAAGTAAAAGATGTGAAATGTAGAGGTAGCAGCTAAACCAGGAATTTAAGCCACAGCACTGCTGATCTCAGAAGGAATCTGGTCTGGAAGGAGGAGACCTGAACTTAAAGGGGCCGCAGCTGCTGCTGTTAAAACTTTCAGGGAGCATCATTTGACTTGGAAGTCTGTGCTTTTTTTGCATTTGTCCCAACCAGGCAACCCTCCCTTAAAAGCGAATGAATCCTGAGAATGAGAGGCCTGTGTTTCAGGCTTCTCTCTTGTGGTTCGTAATGCCCTTCTGTGTGTCTCCCGCTAGGCTGTGTATCTGCTCCTCTTTACTAAGCAAGCTTCTAGAAAAGTGCATGGCACAGTGCCAGGCACATGAAGAAAGCGATGCTTGATTTTAGTGGCGCACACAGACATGGGATGATAACAGTAGGATTATATGCATGGTGAAAATGCTCTTCTTGACCATGCTCTTACGTGTCCATGTCTGGAGGACTATGGGCCCTAGTCAGAACCTGTGTGATACAGACCAGGCTCTTCAGGTCAGCTTCCCCAGGCGGAAACAGACCACTGATAATAAATGCTAAAATCGCTAAAATGGGTATCCATGAAATGACTGCAATAAGTGGATTCCAGAGCTTTATCATGTCACCTTCATCTCAAAAACATTTAGCCTTTTTAATGAGTATTTCTCCACTGCCATAAAACAGCCCATGCGATGTTAACTGTATTGTATATTATAAGAATAACTAATAAATTCATGTAACATGATGAAATGTTGCAAATATGCTTTGATGGAGCCTTAAAAAAAAAAAACAGATCTTTTGTGTCTTTTTTTCTTCTTCTATTGTCATTTGTCAGTAAAATGATGAAGGAATTTTCTCTTTCTTCAATTTATTTTATCTTCAAAACTCACCTCTGGAAATGTTCCTCTAATAAACATTATTCAGTGGGGTAAAGACATTATGCTCTAATAAGCCTTTATCAAAGGAGTGTTATAATTAGTTACCAAAGGCAAGAAAGTAAGATTGGAAAATTAGCCATCCCTCTCTGAAAGGCACACCTTTGCAGGTACAGCTCTTTGGTCCAGAAGGGGGCATGTTCAGTTTCACCTGCATGTTAATAAAACCCGTGAGATCCTTTGTGCCACTGGAACTTGACCAAGTCTTAGTCTTGTTTCTCAAGGAACTGCCCTCAAGGTGACTTTAAAAAGTGACACATATTAAGTAAAGCCCCAGGAAAACGGGAGAGGGGTCTGTTGGCAGGGTTAGGTCACTGAGCAGCTTCTTGGCAATTCTGATTTTGGCAACGATTCGTCCTCGGAAAGGACACCCTCAGACTTTCCGCGAATGCCTCTCAAGACTGTGTTTCAGGCATTTCCAGGCTCTGGATTACCATGGTTATTGTCTGACTCTGTATCTATTGCTTGACTGGGAATAAGAGCATTGTGATGTCTGCTCTGCCTCTCAAGCTCAGGGAATAGTTGAAGGTAAGATCTTACTCTGAAGCAACATGAGAGCTTTGTGCTTTTCTTTCATCCACATGACAGCTCATAAATTCCATATTCTGTAAGAGTAACCCCCAGTAAAATTGAAAAAAGCTATATTAAATTTCAAAAGGAGACCCTCATGTACTCTTCTTTTACTGCTGCTGCGAGGGGGTCTAGAATAGACTGTCAGGATCCCATGTTTCATTCATCATATAATTCCTTTGTTTTCAGTTTAATCCAGTCATGATGGTTCATAAATTAAATGGTGGCAACATAGCATAAATTGTATTATACAGCAGCAGTACAAAGAGTTAACAGTGTCTCCTGGGAAGATCATAACCACCAATGAAATCATTGTAATTAAATTGAATATAAAGAAAAGAAGTAAAATATCAACTTTACGGCATATTTGCACATTCCTAAATTAATTTTTATCTCTATATAGTAACATACCATTTATTTCTAGTTGGATGGCTAATCTACTACCTAGATCCTCATCCAGTGGGGAGAAAGACAACTTAGAACGCAGCCGTGGACAGGAAGTTCAGGCAGTTAGTAATAACAAGGAAAAGCACTTTGCGTGCAGTAAAGCATCCATAGGCGGTAGTGATCGTTTTATTAGTATTGATTGCCTAGTTTTCTTTCACATGTATTGTCTCATTTACCATAACTCAATGGAGTTGGTTTGGTTAGCATGTTCATTAAGGAAAGAAAACTGAGGCACAGAGGGATCCTGTGGCTATTGAAACTCTCGTTGCCACTGAATAATGTAGCTAGGATTTGTCCAAAGGCTTCTGCAGTGGCTCAGTGGTAAAGAATCCACCTGCAATGCAGGAGATGAAGGAGAATGTGGGTTCGACTTCTCAGTTGGGAAGATCCCTTGAAAAAGGAAATGGCAACCCACTCCAGTATTCTTGCCTGGAAAATCCCATGGATAGAGGAGCTTGACAGGCTACAGTCTATGGTGTTACAAAGAGTTGGACATGACTGAGCATGCATATAGTTTAATTGTTTTATTTTATTGCCTATGGAAGTACTCACTGATGGCAAAATATATATATATTATAGTTGCTGCTGCTGCTAAGTCACTTCAGTCGTGTCTGACTCTGTGCGACCCCAGAGACGGCAGCCCACCAGGCTCCCCCGTCCCTGGGATTCTCCAGGCAAGAACACTGGAGTGGGTTGCCATTTCCTTCTCCAATTATAGTTGCAATTATAACAAATTTGGCTATCTGGTTTTATAGCTTGCAGAAAATGAGTGTGTCTGGATCGGAAATGGGAGGTAAGATGGATAGGCTTCCTGACTATCAACAGATAATACCTAAAAATCAAGCAACTAATAACAAATAAATACTACAGAAGTTTTATTAAAGTTATCTTTAATAGAGGTAACAGCACACTAATTCCTTGTATAAAATGATCATCTGGGTCATCTTCTGAATGCTCTACTATATTCAATAAACTATGCTTTAAATGGTTTGAAAGAAAGTAATCCATTCTAGAAATATTGATCCCCCATAACAAACAAATGATCTCATTTGTTATGTCACCTAAGAAAGACCTTTATTAAAAAAAGAAAAGTGACAGAAATCTACATGGTAATTAGAAGAGAGAAGCTTTGATAATCATTTTCTAAAAAGATAGTGCTAGATAATTGGGGTCTTACTATTAAAGAAATGGAGAAGGAAATGGCAAACCACTCCAATATCTTTGCCTGGAGGATCCCATGGACAGAGGAGCCTGGTGGGCTGCAGTCCAGAGGGTTGCAAAGAGCTGGACATGACTGAGCGACTAACACTATTAAAGAGATAGTCACACTTATCAGTATGCTTCAAAGATCCAGGGTCTAGAAAGTATCCATCTTAGATAACTTTCCGTAAAACTTAAACTAATGATTGAAGAGCTCTTTACCTGTCAGTAGATTCTTGATCCGATGCTAGATATGGTCTCATTTGTTATGTCACCTAAGAAAGGTCTTCCTGAACAAATTGTCCAGCAGTACTCTAAACTGTCATATTTAAGGTTTCCAGATAGTATACACTTCTACTCCCTATATGTAAATATGTTCAGGACAAACTTGTCAAGGCCTGCAAGTGTAATGTTAGCAGCCTGAAACTTAAAACTACAGTAATTCTTACTGATGATTTTTTTTTACATCTTTATTTTCTAATTAGGAAGTAACGCTCTAGAAATTAATAATCATGTTTACTGAAACTATTTCAAATCTTGTATCTTACATTAAACATAGATTTGAGCCTTATTTCAGCTTCATACATCGGCTGGAACACAATTTATAGACATAAAAATAGTTAACTTTGTACAAGTCGAATAACACTCACATCAACATCGTCTTGTGGCCCATGCTAGTGACTTGATTCTCCACAGACTTCAGCAAGAAAGGCTGGTAGCAATCCGGTTTCTGAAATAGGTATCAATGTAACAGTGGATGTGTTGGCACCAGAATGTCAGCGTATTAACTTTTTAAAAGATGGAACCGCACAGACTAACTCACACACTCTCCCTATCACCTATTTTCTATTACTTTTCTGAAGTGGTATCTTTGTGCAAATAGCATGATAGTATAATTTCA
Source organism: Capricornis sumatraensis (assembly GCF_032405125.1). NCBI lineage: Eukaryota > Metazoa > Chordata > Mammalia > Artiodactyla > Bovidae > Capricornis > Capricornis sumatraensis. Next base: position 7,861,148 of record NC_091091.1, on the reverse strand, counting down.
TTATTACTGAAATTCCTTTGCAGTCAGTGAAAATAAGCACTACTAAAAATAGATTTCCTCAATTTGTAATTATTTCTCTCATGTTTTATATACTGTATATATTTACACTGAGGTTCCATCTGTTTTTCCTATCCCTAGCCCCATCCCACAAGTTGTATAGAAAGGATGAAACTCTGATTCCTCAGCTTCCTGAAGGAAAGCCCCCTGTTCTCTGCAGCCCCATCCTATGAATCCCCCAGGTTCCCTCTAGTTCACATTGCTGGACGCCTGCTCACAGGTGTCAAGACACAGTACAAGTTCCTAAGTTCAGGTCATCAGTGTCCTGTTCTAAAGGGGAAGAAGAAAGGTTTTCTGTCCTCTGTCTGCACTGCTGTCGTTTCGGCAAAGTTACAAGAAGGCAAATCAGACAGAATCCAGTCAGACACTGTCTGCTCTCTGAACATGATAAGTGAATATCCAACATCAAGATCGTTAAACCTAGTGGAGAGAGGGAAGTCAAAGTGATGCTCTCATCACACGTAGAGCTTGTTCTCGTGTCAAAAGACCAGATTAATCCACCAAGACTTGTGAATTTGGTTAGCTGCTAACTCCTGAGAGAAAATCTAGTAATTTATTCGGATGAGGAAAAGGAAGTCATACAAAGAGAATTGAGTATAGGGTGTGGCCAAGATGTCAGCTCTATCCCTGGAAAATCTGTAAGGAAAAGAAAGTCAAATATGGAAAAAAATATTCTCTACCCTGATGCTGGGAAAGATTGAGGGCAGGAGGAGAAGGGGATGACAGAGGATGAAATGGTTGGATGGCATCACCGACTCAATGGGTCATGAGTTTGGGTAAACTCTGGGAGTTAGTGACAGACAGGCAGGCCTGGCGTGCTGTGATTCATGGGGTCACAAAGAGTCAGACACGACTGAGCGACTGAACTGAACTGAACCTGTTAAGTGGTATAAAGAATAACTATAATAGGCCTAAATGCTCCCAATTTCCTTCATTTCACACTATTATTTATTAACTATAAAAAATAAAACTGATGTAGTGCTATTCAATTCTATTTATACAAGTGTCAAGTAAGGAGCTTTACCGTGTGGTAAGATACATCAAATGCACCATTTTTATTTTAGATACGCAGTCTGCAACTTCCTATTGAAAGAATCACTTAGTGTCCTATGCAATCTGTTAGTATGTAGGTAGTCCTCTTTTAAAACCATTGTAAAAAGCACAAAATATGACCAATATGTGTTAACTCAGGAGTGAAGTTCCATTTACGTGTCACAGCAGCATTCATTTCATTTTAATTACATTTCAATGGAGTATAATTGCTTTACAGTGTGTTTTTACTGTACAGCGAAGTGAGTCAGCTATAGGTTTACATGCCTCTTCTCTCTCTCGAGTTTCCTTCCCTTTGAGGTCAACACAGAGCACGGAGTAGATTTCCCTGTGCAATGCAGTAGGTTCTCATTAGTTGTCTATTGTACACATAGTACCAGTAGTGTATATGCGTCAATCCCAATCTCCCAATTCACCCCACCCACCACAGCAGTATTTATCTAAACTAACAGCATAGCTAAAGTGAAATGTGATTAATCCTGGTCTTCCATGACAACTGTGGCATATGCTCAGGCAAACAATTACTGTAATGACTCAATACCCGCATAAAAAAGTGGCAGTGATTTGAGGATAATGAGTTGTTCCACCATTATCTCTCCACTCCTATCATTTGTGTAAAAATGTATGGAAAGATACTAGTTTTGAATATTGTAGCCATCTGTGCTAATCTTAACCAGTATATTTTATGATGACACTTTTGAATTATTGAGCAGAAACCTCAGCAGTGTGGAAATGTAGAATACCTTTGTAAAGTTAATTCGTTTTGAGGGGGACGTATTTATAAGGTAAAAATTATGGAGAAGACCGCATTGTAATACAGTCCTTTTGTATTTGTTGGTTTCTGTAAGTATGTACTCTGTTAAAAGCTACACAGTTATCATCTTAGCCAGATGATCAAGGTCTGAGTCATCAGTGATAAATCGTATAGATAGCATATATCCTTGACATGGTGTGATGGAAATGGCAGTTGACCTCTATGGTCTTCATCCCCTGAAACTGAGAACTTGAGTGAAATCATGAGAAAAACATCAAATAAATCAGAATTGAGAAATATTCTACAAAACACCTGACTGGTACTGCTTAAAACTGTCAAGGTCATCATGAACAAGACAAGTCTGGGAAACAGCACAGCCAAAGAGAATCTAAGGAGATACAGTAATTAAACATAGTATGGATGGGCTCCTGGAACTGAAAAAGGTCATTAGGTAAAACCCAAGAAAATCTGAACAAAATATGGAAATCATTTTTTTTTAGCCTCAAACCCTATAGTTTGCTTAATTATTCAGTTGTATTGGCTGCAGCATAGAACAATGCCAGATTTTGCATTTAGATGGCAATGACTTGATAACAGATAGGTGGTATTCCCTGAGCCTTCATTTGCTAATGTATAATCACTGGTACTGAACTATGTGACATGGCAACATTTTTGCTTGATTTTCTTCTTTTCCACTTAATATTCTCTCTACTAAGAAAAAGACATACAGGCTTTCCCTGTGTCAGGAGTGGGTGGTATTCTCCAAGACCACTTGAGAATAACTGCTTAGAACTGTGGATACATTTCCCTGTGATACTTGCACCCTTTGTAATAGGTGTATGTCACATATGTATCAAACTTAATATTAGTAATCTTAATTTACATATGATCATTAGTCTTGATATTAAGAGCTGTCTAGACACCTCTATTAACCTTACTTTAAAATACGAATGCCTGGTCCAAAATCCTACCATTGTATCAAGGTCTGTTTTTCACTCAACCCATAATTCTGATGTGAATCCTGGGTGACAGGGCATCTCTGGTCTATTACAGTGTTATGGGGAAATGCATTAACAGTTCTATTTTGAACATCAAGACATATCTTGACCAACTGGTGAGTCAGGGGTCTTCTGCCTGCTTGTTGCTGAGAGCAAGACTCCCTTAAACAAAAACTTCTGTAATGTTTCTTGAAATGAGAGCTTCAGGAGTCAGGGATTAGAGAGCAGGATTGGTGCGCAGAAGAGAAGCTCTGGGAACCAAGACTGTTTGTCAAGTGTGTATTTCCCAGAATGATCAGCCTGCAAGTGAACTTTATAGACCTGTCTAGTACAAACCCTTCATTTTACAGAAATGAGAATGTGTTGCTCAGGCTTGGTCCTGGGCCAACTCCTGATCACTTCTTTTCCTATATTCCTAGAGGTCAGGGAGAGTGGCTTCCAGTCTTATTTTCTTCTTGCCACACACTGAATCTTACTGCCTTCTCTTCCTTTGGCTTGCTGTGAGCATGGCCACATCCCCAAGCTCCTTGCTCTGAAGTTCATGTAGAATCCTACAGAAATAAAGGGGAGCCATGAAAATTGAGGTACATAGCAAAGGCCCTGAGTTTAGAAGTAAAAGCTGACCCCTAGTGTTCATTTGGAGAAGGAAATGGCAACTGACTCCAGTGTTCTTGCCTGGAAAATCCCAGGGACAAGGGAGCCTGATGGGCTGCCATCTATGGGGTCACACAGAGTTGGACATGACTGAAGCGACTTAGCAGCAGCAGTGTTCATTTAAGTCTCACCTAATCCTTCAGTTCCTAGTTCAATCTTCTGACTGATCCCTTGATAAAGATTATAATTATGCCTAATTATGACATTTAACTAAGCTTAAAATTTCTCTTATTTATTTCAATATTTAAACTCTATATAAAAATAATGGATAAGAAAAGGGAAAGAGCTCTTAATATGGGGGTAGAAAAGATATTTTCATCTTTGAGGAGAAAACTTGGGCTGTCTTTACCCATCCCTTCTCTAGAAATGTTATCGATGGCAAACACCGTCCTCATGAACATTGGAGGCAAGTTCTGCTGTAGTGAATATTTACTCCAGAGCGCAAGAGGCAATAAGTGAGGATAGAGATGCTTTCCATAGGCAGAGGAGTTGGAGCAGTGAAGGCAGAATCATTTTTACCTATCTCCTTTCCCTTAAACTTCAACTTCCTGGCCTTTGCTGTGCCAGTCTGGACCATCCTAGTCCATAAAAGTGAAAAGTGAAAGTGAAGTCGCTCAGTCGTGTCTGATTCTTTGCAACCCCATAGACTGTAGCCTACCAGGCTTCTCCGTCCATGGGGTTTTCCAGGCCAGAATATTGGAGTGGGTTGCCATTTCCTTCTCCAGAGGATCTTTTCCACCCAGGGATCGAACCTAGGTCTCCCACATTGTGGGCAGATGCTTTACCCTCTGAGTATGGACTAGAGAAGCCCTAGTCCATAGTCATAAGCAAAGGCTCAGAATGAGATTCTGAGACATAGGAAAGGGAGAAGGAGGGATGTTAATATGCACGGAGATGAGAAAACTTCCTCAGGTCACTAGTCTCTGATGGCTGCCCACTTACATGAAAGAAATACTATTCTGGCATAAAGTTGAAGACTGCATGCTTTTCTTCTTTGAATACATACATGCAAGTATCTGCATTCTCTAAATAAAAAATAATAATTGCTGATTAACTAAATAAATAACATTATGGGCTAGTGACTCTGTTTAAGTAACAAACACCAATAGGAAGAAAATCTTTAATTCCTTTCTTGCTAGTTTTTTTCATGGCAATATATATTTACTTTGGGCCTTATTTCAGAAAAATTAAAATTCCTTTCAAATTACTATATGGACTCTCTTTAAAAACAGAATAACTAAAAATGCATGATGGTCAATATATTTCAAGCCAACGCTGGGTAGCTTATTCCTCATTTTCACAAATGCAGCTCTAATGTTTGGATTTTTAAAACTTCTCTCTTGAGCAGCAGTGTACTTTCATTCTGAGTCCTTTTATTTAATCATAGCACACGCACCCATAGGCCACATCAAAGACAAGAAGGCATTGGTGCTCAGATAGGAGTCACATTCTTGATGTAAATGTGTTACAAAATAGTATATTATTCAAATATATTTTATAATATATGTTTGCCTTTATTTTATAAATACCATAATTAAAAAAAAAAACTGTGATGATAGAATCAGATAGTAAAAAGGATTACAGATAGTAAGTCAAAATGCCAGTCACTTATACCTGCACCTTTGTGACTTTGGCTAAGTCACTTACTATCTCTGGACTTAGTTCTTTCATTTTTTTAAAATGTGAAGGTTGGATGAGAGGACCTGTCAGTGGTGTTGATCTAGATTTTGAACCATGATAGTATCTTACTACTTTGAGATAAAAGCATCTTTAAAGTTGTCTGATTCTCTATCTTGTTTAAGATGAAATTAAATTTTAGAGAATAAGTGTAAATATGTTACAATGTGAAGCACGCCCAAGGTTTTTAGTTCCAATTCTTCTAGTGCTTAATTACTGAAATCAATCACTTAGCAGCAGCTGGTCTACCCAGTTGCAAAATAGAAGTAAAAATATTGTTATCCCATCTTCACAGGGAATCAGGAAGGATAAATTAAATGAGAGACATTTTAGAGTCCTTGGAAGAAAGTGCTTCTTAAATTTAAAAAAAAAAAATTGCATTACTATCATTCTTATGAGGCAGCAGATATGAGTAATGCAATTTTCTTGTCTATTCCTGTTGGCTGTATCTTCTCAAGGGAATGCATTTGAAAAATAAGTAGCACTATTTCATGGCTAGAGTACTTAAAAAAAAGACTTTTCTGAAAAAACACAATTTTGAAAGTACAGAAAGCAAACTAATACTATCTCAAATTCCCTGAAGAAAAGATTATACTTTCTGGAGAAAATTGACATAATGAAATACTTTATATTCATTAAGTTACTTTCAAACTTTTTATTTCTTGAAGTTTTTGCCACCATTCTTAAAAGACAGTGACTATACTTGTATGCTTTACAACCAGACAAAATTAAAGACCATTTATTTTTGTTTAGAAGTATATGAATAGGGTTTCTAATATTTAAAGAGTTTTTTTTTCCCCCAAAACTTAGAGTAATGATAGATTTTCATAAAAATGTTATTTGAAAAACATTATTTCAACAGGAAATAACTCCCTTTAAAACCTGAAAAAAATAAAATAGGTCACAGTTTTCTAATGAAGTCAGAAGATTCTGCTCTTAAAGTTAGTTTAACAATGAGACTTTCAAAAAAAACAATTTTATTAATAAGAGATGACTGATGACTTGCTTATAGATTTAAGGACTATCCATTTTTCTTTTAATGACTAAGCTTATTTAATTCCAAACATTTTAGAATCAGGGAATAGGACATATAGTAACTATGTTCATATTCACAAAATGTTAATATAGCACAATGAGGTGATAGTCCCAGTAGTTTAAACCCAAATCACATCTGTGTTAAATAAGTATTATTGGTCCAGTTTTCAATTCTGTTTTCTCTGTATATATAGTTAATGTCTGGCTGAATTTGTATTTACTCTTCAAGATTAAAAATTAATGTGCCAAGTTTTATTAAATCAGGAATTAGTCCTGCCTAAAATCCCATGTACCAAAGTAAGTGTTTATTCAGTAGATGGCCAGCATTATAGCTTGTGTGTGTCCTAGACCAGGTATATATTTTGTGCTTAAGGCTAACTGTTGAAGATTTCTTACCTCCTTTAACTATTTCTGTAAATATTTATTTATAAGTATTAATGTTCTTTGATCACATAAAAAGTGAAAGGATTCCTAGGCGTTCATCTGAACGTTTAAGTAAGCTAGGATTCTGACTGTATCTATACAACTTCTCCCTACTTACCTAAGTGTATGTTGATACTGTTACAAAGGCCTGAATGTTGACGAATTCATGACTTGGAAGTCCTAAGTCACCGGCAGAGCCAGGATCACAAGTCATGAGCTTCTGCTTGTAGGCTAGGATGTGCTCTTGCATTATTTTTAAGTCTAGCATCAACATTGTCTCCTTGAATCTCATCTTACTATTAAAAGTTATAGAGTAAAAACCTTAGTCATAGATGAGAGTTCGTGTGTATTTACTGAAACGTTTTATAGATTCCCCCAAAGTCTGATAAAACTAAACTCAACAGGAAATAAAAATATACCCAAGGGGAGATAGCACAGGCAAGCAGTGGTGACTGATCTGCATGTGGGTTAAAATATACTAGGATTCTGTTTGATTTTCCTTGGAGACACTTAAGAGTAGACTTCTGAAGCAGACTTAAATTATAGATTTTGCTAGAGTAAATAGGGCCGCGCTAGCCTTTTGTTTCGTTGTCTTTTAGTTACTGGCTTTTGTATCCCATCTGGATGTCCCTTTGGATTCTTGGACCTTACTTTCAAAATGCACCTACTCTTGTTTGCTTTGTAAATTAACACTGAGCCATTTCTGCTATTGCACTATCAACATGAAGATAAAATTTTAAGTTTCATACATTTTTATCCTGGGTTGTACTTTGTTTTCAGTATTAAGAAGAGACGTTTGCTTCTTAATAGTAGTGGTCAGTCATAAAGACTAGAACCCAATTCTGTTATCTTGAAATGATGACAGAGTTGATTCATTGACCTATGGCAACAGCAAAAAAAAAAAAAATTGTGAATAATAAAGGACATCTGAATCTTACTCTTGATTTGTGTAAGTTGGTGATACTGGAAGAGATTGGTTTTGGAAGAGATACTGGAAGAGAAAGATAGGTTAAGATTATTCTAGTATTATTTTTGTTTCTAGATTTTGCATATGTGTCTTGGTCTCATCATCTTTACAGCTGCAGCTTTATTTACATGCTCATTGCTTTTAGAACTTCCTTTGGTGTATAAGGAGAAATGAAAAGAGAAGGTGAAAGTGTAGGCAACTTTGTTTCTTTCTAGCAGTTCTTACAATTTCCATATATCACTAGTTAGAGTACCCTGTACAGATTAGAGATTGTGGATTCTTATCATCAAAGCGCCAGGTGAATCATATTGTCAGGCACGTTTAAGAAATGCTGCTGCTGCTGCTGCTGCTGCTGCTAAGTTGCTTCAGTCGTGTCCGACTCTGTGTGATCCCGTAGACGGCAGCCCACCAGGCTCCCCCATCCCTGGGATTTTCCAGGCAAGAACACTGGAGTGAGTTGCCATTTCCTTCTCCAGTGATGTTTAAGAAATGATATATTATCTATTTCACCCCACACACTTATTGTCTTGTTGTAGTTATTTTCATGTTGTTAACCTATTTTGAGTGTTTGTAAGCTCCTTGAAGTCACAGAGTATGTCAGTATTTGCACTTTTAAGGAAGAGAATCCATTGCTCTCACCCTGTGTTTAAAAAGTTAATGAATATGCTTGTATTCATTTGTTCATTCAATACAGTTGACCCTTGAACAATATGAGTGTGAACTGTGAGGATCCTCTGATCTGCAGATTTTTTTCAGTAGTAAATACTACATGATGCACTTGGTTGAACCGGCAGATGTGGAGCTGTAGATACGGGAAAACTGTGGCTATGGAAGGCCCACTATTAATTATACATGAGTTTCTGATTGTTGGAGGGTCAGCACCCCTAACCTTTGCACTGTTCAAGGGTCAACTGTAAATAATAGTATTACTTTGAAAAATGTGTACCTCTAAGGTAAGGAACACTAGCAAATATATTCCATAAGGAACACTAGCAAATATACTCCGTACTTCTTGCCAGATTTTAAGCAGTCGAACACCAGGAACTGTATGCCCTGTTGCTCAGTTGCTCAGTTGCGCCTGACTCTTTACTTCCCTCATAGACTGCAGCACACTAGGCTGCCCTGTCCTTCACTAGTTCCCGGAATTTGCTCAGACTCACACCCATTCAGTCAATGATGCCATCAACCATCTTATCCTCTGTCGTCCCCTTCTCCGCCTGCCCTCAATCTTTCTGAGCATCAGGGTCTTTTCCAATGAGCCGGCTCTTTGCATCAGGTGGCCAAAGTATTAGAGCTTCAGCTTCAGTCCTTCCAAGAAATATTCAGGGTTGCCTTACTGATATGTAGTTGTGAGAGGGAACTGTCCCTCTCATAAACACTTTTGTACAGATGTATTTTAGATTTGAGTGAGTCTGGGCCTAATTCCTTGGACCTGGTAGGCTGCAATAGTAAGTAAGCTACAAACTCATGCTCCACATTTACGTCCTTTAGACAAAAGATGTTTTATAGGACAAGAGCCATTTACCTAGCCAACTTATTTTGTCTCCTTTGTCATTCAAAATCATCAACTGTAAGGGCTGTAAAACATAACTGATATATTCAAGTTATTTTCAAATAATTTCTAAGTTACAAGAAAGAATGAAAATATCCCTTCACGTTATGAGCTGGAGTGGTTAGACACCTAAAGAAGCTAAAGCATCTCTAGTTTGGCTTTTTTACAAACGTCTCTTCAGATGGTGATTTCCACGTTAAAAAACATAGCTATTTATTCAAAAAGGAAAGGTGTACAGAGTCTCCATGATGAAGAGACTTCCTAAAGAGTAACCTTAAAGAGGAAAAAAAAGACATGAAATACTAAGCAACAACATTTCCTTGCTTGGAAAAGAAAGTGCTCTGACAGCGTTCTTGCATTCTTTGTCTTCCCCAAAAATCATGACCTGAGGCCAGTAGGAACAGAATAAAGGATTAAGTGCACAATTACCAAAGTGCCCTTCAAAAGGTATTTCACCAACCACTACAAAAAAATCACCCAATTAAAGGAAGTATTTTAAAAATTCACCTAGAAATAATAGCAAAGTAATTAGTAAAGTTTTGCATTCTGTATATGTCTTTATTTATCAATGTATTTTTTTAAACCATGTTAGCCCTTACAAAGCTATTGTTCATTTCTGTGGTTCTAGGACAACAGGGGTAGGAGTCAAGACCAAGTGATAAGAGTCCCCAATACTCTTTCCAGGAATGCATCACACTCCAGACTCATTGGAAAACTACCAATTTTCTTGGATCAATTTAATCCAACCCAGAATTCTCTGGCTTCTGGAACCTCCTGAGACTTTCAGAGGGGTTAGCACTATTGTTCTCAACCCTTAACTGTTCATCAGAATCACCCAGAGAGTCAGCCAGGGAGCTGTAAAAGTGTATAGATACTGTGATACTTCTTCCAGACATTGCTGATTCACTTGACCTGTGGTGGGCCCCCTATTAAGTGGTTTCTAAAAGATGCTCAGGAAGTTCTGATGTGCAGCAAATGGCTGAAGATGACTTGTTTGGATATTTCCAGACCAATTTTATAGAGCTCAAACATAAGGATGTGGGTGGGGTGGGGGGGGGCACATCTCAAGAGCTATAAGTAATAACACCATATTGTAAATATATAAAATGGTGTCAGAGTAGTCTGAAACAGTTTACTCCCTTAGTATCTGAAATTTCTAAATCTAGCAAGCACATGGGATATTATTCAAAAACAATGTCATTAAGAATTTGACTGCCAGGAAATGCTTGAACACATACAAACTGTCACTGGGTCTGATCCCAACAGATGTCCCTTTTAGACACCTGTTGGAGTGAACTGTGCCACTGACCCTTTAAATGGGATGGAGCTTTAATTTTCCAAAAGCAGGGACCCCGTTGGAATGCTAGAAATGCACATTTGTTGCTTATGTTCCATTCTAGTAAACCATCTCCTGAAGTATTATGTGGATCTCTTGATTGTGTAGTTAATGAGATAAGTCTACAAATAGCATTCAGATTGACTAGCAGTCTTATTTATAGAGGTGTACTGGAAGGAGTTGATTTCCCATAATCAGCTAATAAGGAGAAGCAATGTTATTTTTACCTTCTCATGAGTCTTTTAAGAATTGATGCGTGAAAAACCAGAACTGTCCTCGTAAACTGGAAACTGTTGAAAGCTCACTTAGAAAGCTATTTCGCATTTCTCCCAAGTGGGGAGTCCAAATTTGTGTTTGATTATAATGGAATAGCTAACATGTTAGCACAGCTTAACACCAAACGTGCCTGTGGATGATTTTTTCCAAAACCCAACATAAACAAGCTGTGTTAGTATCATTATTTCAGGCACGTTCATCATGTCTATCTATAGCATACTACTGAATCAGGTACTGCCTGGTGGAAGGTCATGGATTACACATAGCTATTCAAATACTTTATTTTTGAGACAGCTGAATTACTCCCTGACCTGACTAGTGAGTGGGAGGATCATCTTTATGCCTTCCTGCCCTGTCTAAAAATAGTAGGGCCTTTTAACAAGGCGATATTTTAAGCAGCTCATATTCACTTGTCTCATCAGGAGACACTTATTTTGGCCACTTGCGTGTGTCCAGTTTGCCTGTCTGAAGAGTTAGACTTTTGAAGGCTAGTCTGTGCTCCTTCACACCACTCATATAAGAAACTAGCAAGCCTAAAGACACTGGGATTACTAGCTGAGAGTCAGTGGGTAATCACAAACGAAGGGAAGACACTTCTTAGGAATGTGAATATGCTTCCGAAACCATCCATTTCAGATATTTCCACATCAGTCCTCAGCTCTTTGGATCTGTTTTCGTAAACCCTGGCTGTGACTGCGCTCCAGAGACCTCAATGATCTTGCCGCTTTTAATAATTATTAATAGGAGCCACTGCCAGCCTGTGGATAAGGGAACCTAATGAGAAACTGCCATCTAAAACCTGAACGGCAAAAACAAAACCAAGCCAAACCAAACAATCCAAAACAAAACCAAAAAAGAACTACACAAACAGTCTGTGCTCACAAGAAGACGCGTAGAAAAACACCGAGATGTAACTCTGATTTGATAACTGGATTTATAAGTCCATGACTGGCATGCAGTGGGTACTTTGTATTTTTCTACTTTGAAAAAACAAGCTCAAATCTAGGTTATTCTGCACAACTGGGACCAAAAACAAAAAATTATGAGTATGGGAAAACGCAGACTCTAAAAGCAAGATGGAATTTAAGCAGGTAAACCCTGTTTCACAGTCATGTCATTCCGGTACAGTTGTACGTGGTACTCGTGTTTGCACCTCTAAGAAATTTCCATTTTTTCGCATCAAAAACTCCAGATATGAAGCTGAAGCTGCTTTCTTCGCCAACCTGAAGCTGTCTGATTTCAACATCATTGACACCCTTGGAGTTGGAGGTTTCGGACGAGTAGAACTGGTAGGTAATCATTCTTTAAATGCTTTTGAAAGTGCTGTCTTCTTTTTTAATTTCTTTTCTCCTAAAGATTCTTTTTTCTTCTCTATATATCATTCATTACTCTTGTTCCTAAATCCATACCAATACTTTCATATCAGCTTATCAGAGTTTTCAACAGTGAAATATGTAATCATTAAACAAAAAATAAACATCAATTTACTTTTTAGAAAACCTCTTCATAATAAATGAAAGGTAAACACATTTACTTAATGAGGAGTCATAAAGCACTTTTTCCCCAGCTGAGTTTCTGAGATCTTTATTTACTTCCTAAGTTCTGAGCAGTGCTCACTAACTTAATTATTCACTCTATAATCATAATAATTAAAATATAAATTTATGTATATATAAATGGAGATGAAGCATATTTACATGTAGTATATACCTATGCATAAAACATATAATTATTCTTACCACTGCTTTAAAAATTAAGTAAATGGTGTAGTTATTCTGTGATTCTGTAGTTATAAGTACCTATTGAGATTACAGTACATATATATATATATAACTGTATTAGATAATATGGTTTGAATATTTTATATATTTCACACATTTCTATTTTATGTACACATACACAGAGCTAAGGTTTAAGATGAATAAGACATTTTGATACAAGTTTATACGTTAAACACATTGCATCAATGTGGGATAAGTCAAATGAAAGCATGTTCTATTGTTTCTGTTTAAAATATAAATTTAAAAACTGACACATTGCAACAAAAACTAGAAAAAAAAAGTATTCTAGTTGCTGCTTTCCAGACTGTGTAGATAAAACCATATTTGAGGATCTGATTAATGTCCACCTCTTCTGAACGTGGAGGAGTCCCTGATATTAGACACCAGTACAGTATGTTAGGAACTCCCTGAGACTGCACAGTTCAGTAAATAGTTACTGTTGCCATCAGGTGACAGGAGAAATCCCCTTCCATAAAAGCAGTTTGAAATCCCCTTCCAAAAATCTTGATGGCAACAGTAACTATTTTTATGTTTGTCCATCTGTGCTACAGTAGGGATTTTTGAGTTGGATAGGCACAACCATGTTATTTACTTAAATATTAGACAAGAAGTGTTTAGAGCCATCAGGTATTGCGTTGAACTTGCGTTATACTTCCCTTAACACTGGCTGGAGGTACTGCGGTAACAGTGCTTCTGACTTCACTCCTGACTCATACTGTGCCTCTGAGGATCAAATATTTTCAGTTATAGGAGTGAAAATCAAGTAAGGGCCTAGGAAAAAACCTCTTTCTTTTCTGAACCCTGCTAAACTAATGCAATCTTAGATTTATTTTTCAAAAATATTGACTTTGTGATGAAATATAACTTCATATAGCTGGTGAAGACTTAATGACAGTGTTATACATGAACGTCTTTGCACTGGGGAGTGTTGGGACATAGGAAGAGCATAGAGCATGGCACTCCTAACCATGAAGTGTTTGTTGTCTGGTGTGTTTATTTATATTGTTCTTTGTGTCTAAATCCCTCTCTCTATGAAACAGCATAAAGGACAGCATCTTCTCTATTAATTTTATGCCTGTTATAGTTTTTTCAGTATTATTTTTAAAGACTTTGTACAACAAAAGAGCTGTTTTAGTTGGCCATAAGAATATCAACATTATAACTGTGGTCTCCTAAGAGGTCTGATAACTTCAAACTGGGAGCCTTTGAGTAACCAGTGAGATCTTTTATGAAATACAAGAATTTAGGATTTTTGAAATATTAGAAATCACTTAAAGACACCAAAACCCCTTCAAGCTGCATAATCAAATGCCAAGCTGATAGTGGAAAACTTCTAGAAAATTCCCTCAAAAATGTGAGGAGGCACAAACAACCACCCAATTAAGGAAGGTTTAAAGTGGACAGTTGGTAAAGAACCCACCTACCAATGCAGGAGACTCAAGAGACACAAGTTCAATCCCTGGGTCAGGAAGATCCCCCAGAGAAGGAAATAGCAACCCACTCCAGTAATTTTGCCTGGAAAATCCCATGGACAGAGGAGCCTGGCAGGCTGCAGTCCACGGGGTCGCAGAGAGTCAGACAGGACTGAACGCACATGCGCGTCCACACAAAGTGGGCATTTTAAAGGTAATGCAGTTTAAAGACACAATTTATATGTGTCTGTATGCAAGTGCATGGTTGAGTACATACATATTTATTATACTCTTCATCCCAGGAGGGGAATTGGAAGTAGTTCACCCTAACTTTCTTCTCATGGATATTCTATTTCACACTTTTACACAAATGTTTGTAGACTAATGGAAATCATAGGTTATAACTAGGTATAAGGTATAACTAGTACATCCCAGGTAGAAGGGTATGTCCTTAACCTCTGAAGTGATGTCGTCTTGTGTGATCTTGCACTTCCCAGAACAAGTGGGATAATCCAAATATCCAAGTTATCTTCACTGTTCAATGTAGACTAGCCATTTCAGTGATCACTATTACCCTAGAATCCACTACCCCAGTTCTTACCACTTACTAACTATCCTATAATATTAATTACTGGGTATGAAAAATATTCTTCTTGGTGATGATTCATTTTTACATGTATTTGGTGATTCCAAAATTAGGAGCTTGGCCTCAACCCTTTGACCGCAATTACACATACTGTTGTCATAGCTGATAGGGAATCATGGTGAGGACAAGTGTGGCCACCCAGGAGGCTGTAATGGCTACCATTAATTAACCGGCAGACGGTAAAGACTACCCGTTACAGCAGGACTCACACCCTGCATAGGGAGGAGGCGGGTCTAGACAGAGCCCAGTCCTGGTGTGATTACAGAATGTTTCCCTTCACTCCCCTCTGCAAATGGTGCACGTGAGATATATCTGTTGATTTTATAGAGTGCTATTTTATGCAGTATATCCTTCACATGAACTCATTTTACATACGCATACAGAGTAGTGCACGCGATTGTCTTACTGAACCACGAAAGACACTGGGATTCTTGGGCTCCGGAGAAGAAGAATTCAGAGGCCAGAGACGAGGCTTGATCACTCAGAGCCTTTGTGTAATAAAGTTTTATTAAAGTATAAAAGGGATAGAGAAAGCTTCTGACATAGACATCAGAAGGGGCAGAATGAGTGCCCCCTTGCTAGTGTTAGCAATGGAGTTATGTACTTTTTAACTATTTATTACAGTGAATCAAAGAATGTCTGGAGGTTGTAAAGACCTCACTAGACCCACTTCCATAATTTACATTTTAAGATAACAGGATTAGCCAGAAGGTTTTTTTCCAGAGACTGTCCTCAAGCAGGATACATTATTGTTATATAATCCTCAGGAATGTAGAGAGAAAAAAAAGTTTGTCCTTTCCCCCTCCTTGAGAATTCCAGACCCCTCTCTCCTTGGGGACACCCGGACTTCTTATCAACCTGCCTAGGAATTGACTGTCTCAATACCAAGTACATAATATTTATACCTTGAACCTACCAACCCTTACTTCAGTAGTAATGTTGATCAGATAAGTGACATTATAAAAACTACCACAATTTTTATAATAGTAGTATTTTTTAAAATGTTCCCAGATATAGATTATAAGATTATAAACTCTTGAATTGGGTATGTAGAACTAAGAAATTTGCATTTATGAACCCTATTTCCTATTAGAAGTTAGAAGTGTAGTTTTATTATCATTTGATATACAGATCATGTTCATGTTGTTTTGCTTAATACCCTTCAAACACTTCTTAGCATTTTTTAATTTTATCACTTATGTCAATTTAGATGAATTTAGATGCAGGGGTATTTTTCAGACAGATGAATTACTGAAATGATCTACTGCCAACTTTTAGAGATGAGAACATAATTTTGGAAAATAACAGAAACTTAAATATTTCTTCAGTGATGAGACAAGAAGCTTGAAGTAAAGGCCTTATATGAATGGGAGTTCTGTTCTTAAGTTATTCAGTCTAATTCATAAATACTTTTAGCATAACTGATTTCAACTACTCTCAGACATGTCTTATTCACACCCATTACCTTTGGGAAGTCATTTATACTGCTTTCCTTTCTGTGACTGGTATATGCTTTATTTTCCGTACATATTTTATTTTGAAGAATTGCTTTCTTACTTATTCAGGGCTACCTGCTTACAGAATATTTTCCGGAAGATCACATTCCATTTATAATAGCACCTTCCGTGAAATAACTTTTTTTTTAATGTATGACATTATTGTTAAAGCTATAAGCATTGCTGTAAGACATCTATGTAATCCTCTTAATTTACAAGACATAAGTATAAAATAAGGAGATTGATTTTTATAAATCACAAGTGAAAATTAATTTCATTCCTTTATGGTCACATTTCAAATTTACTCTCATTTGCTCTTGTCAGAGAGGCACTTGATTTTCAAAGTAGATTGTGTGTGTGAAAGTCGCCCAGTTGTGTCCAACTCTGCGACCCCACGGACTGTAGCCCGCCAGGCTCCTCTGTCCATGGAATTCTCCAGGCCAGAATACTAGAGTAGGTAGCTGTTCCCTTCTCCAGGGGATCTTCCCAACCCACTGATTGAGCCCAGGTCTCCTGCATTGTAGGATAATTCTTTACTGTCTGAGCCACCAGGGAAGCCCCTCAGAGTAGACTGATACAAGTCAAATTTATTAATCTAGCAGTGCTATGTGGTGGTTGCTTTAAATGTTAAATATTTAATCTATTTATTCAGCATTTCAAACCTACTCCAGAACACCATACTTGGATAAAATATAGGAACAGTGATATGGAAAACATGATCTCTGTCTTCTTGGATTATATTCTTTCTGCATCATTTATTTTATATTTATGTAGCCAGCTCTCTGCTGAGACATACAAAGTTTAATAGAAAATAGCCACTGCCTCTAGGGACTCACAGTCTTCTGAGACAGGCAATCACGCAAAGACATAAGTAAGCCCATAGAGTATGAGCAACATGTGCTCAGCACATGGAACAAAGAGCAAGACTTCCTGAATGTCTTAGAATTTCTAAGACAGACGATCAACACATTAAGACACTGACATAAATATCCTAAAGTGTTTTGGTACACTTCTCATTAAATGAACTATTGCAAGACAGTTTATTAATAAACTGATAGTAATGTTTCTTGATAAATTGATATTATTTTCTTACTAAAATAATAAAGCTTTTTATTTGAACCCAGATTTATAATTTTCAAATTGCTCTCATATCCTGTGTATAATTTTTCCTTTATAACTACTCTGGGAAGTATAATCCACATTTCACAGGAAAGAAGAATAATGTATATAAGTGACCTAAGATCACAGGTCACTGAAAGAGCTGTTGTTATTGCCCAGAACTACTGATTTTTAAACTAGAATTTCTTTTTTAATCATTCCGACTTCTAAAAATATTTAATTCTGTCACGCCAATAACAGCCACCATTATAAAATCAAACAAGTGTCACACTGCATTATCATATGCATACCTTTGTTTTCTTTTTTAAAAACAGTCTGTTAGAATTCAAGAACGTGTATTTATGATTATCCACTATTCACATCTTCCTCTGTCAAACCTTCAGAGAGTCTCTTTTCTCTTTTGTGGCTCCTAGATTAGTGTTAAAATATCTATGGAGGGAAAAATAGACATGAGACAGTATGACATGGTAGAAAAAAGCTAGTCTTTCTGGGTTCAGATCTTGCCAACTGTGTGTGATTAGTCATTTACTTAAACCTCTTGAGCCTCAGAGGTTTTTTATTGAGAATAATAAAAGGGTATGTGCCTAACAGATTGCAAAGATTGAATGAGTTAAACTCTTTAAAATAGTGCCTTCCACATAACAGGTTAGTAAGTGTTGGCAGTGTTATTATTATTATTAAAATATGCTAATAGTGACTGATCCATTGATCCACTGATCTGATGATCAGTGACCCATTGATCATTTTCGGCTTTGCCTATAGAAAAGGGAAGGGATGAAATCATTTCCCTCTTTTCTACCACTGTTAGACCAAGTCCTGAGAATACAAGCATTTCCCCAATATAAGAAAGAGCCTGAGGTCTTCAAATGACCTACAGTGAGAGCTTGTATCGAATTCCCCCAAACCACTAAGCGCCTTACCTTCTGATCTGTCATGAGTGCAGATAGGAAACAGTTTTCAGCCATCCTCACACTAAACCTTTGTGAATCTGAAGTAGTCTGCTCTAACTTATCCATTTCTCTTCTAAATTGAAAAGCCCCACCCCTTAACCTCTAAAATCATTTTTAGTGCAAACTGCTAAATCATATCCACTTTCTCCATAATTTTCTTAAACCACGGCACCCTAGTTGGGCACAACAAGGGTCTGGCTCTTGCCAAAGGGAGGACAAAGGTCACCTCTCATTTCACCTGTGGCACAGTTCCGTGATGTGAATTGCCCAGGATGGGGCAATGCAGTAGCAAGTTGTGAGAACTCTGCCTGCACTCACAACCACATTAGTGCAACAGGGTCTATGTGCTGTACATGTGTGTGTCCATACCACTCTCACGGCATTTTCCCAGCTGCTCAGTCACTATGTGCCACGTGGAAGTGACGTGGAAGACTGTGTACACCAACTTAAAAAAAAAATAGGGACTAAGAGGTGATTAGAGAAAGAAATGAGGTGAAACACCTATTGCTCAGTCAACAGAGTTTTGTTTCATTATTATGAAAGGGGAAAGCTTAACTCCAAAGGGAAACCCCATGGAAGATGAAAACTTTTCAAGAGCATCTTGCTGCCAAGCCACACACATGACTGAAATAGAATAGCTGTGGGATCACTGGGCAACGCTGCCATTTGTGGCCACAGCAGTTTATGCTGCAGATGATGCCTGGGGAAAACCCTGCCATCCTACGGCCTTGTGTCCTCAGTAACCAAAGTGAATCAGGACTCTATACTGGGTGAGCACTCAAAATGGCCTCATTTTAATACAGCCTTTTCTCTAGACATACCTTACTAGTCAATACAGTGTTGGTCTCCGAGTCATGTCCGACTCTTTGCAACCCTGTGGACTGTAGCACACCAGGCTCCTCTGTCCACTGGATTTTCCAGGCAGGAATATTGGAGTGGGTTGCCATACCCTACTAGGATTATTATTAAATGTGCCATCCTCATTTATTCTCCAAAAGAATGAAAATTAACACAAATTATTAGTTGTGATAGATAGTATTGATTTCTGAGAAAATAAGAGAGCTAAAGAAAATCCAATCTGATAAATGCTAACTGAACAGAACAGGTGCAGTCACAATACAGGCACTCCTGAGAGATACTGCGGGTTCAGTTCCAGACTATTGCCATAAAGTGAGTATCACAATAAAGCAAGAGACAGGAATTTTTTGGCTTGCATATAAAAGTTATGTATATCCTATTGCTGTTTAGTCACTAACTTGTGTCTGACTCTTTTGCAACCCCATGACTATAGTCCCCAGGCTCTTCTGTCAGTGGGACTTTCCAGGCAAGAATACAGCAGTGGGTTGCCATTTCTTTCTTCAGGGGATCTTCCTGACCCAGGGACTGAACCCACATTTCTTGCTTAGCAGGCAGATGCTCTACCACCAAGCCACTAGGGAAGGCATGTATATACCATACCGTAGTCTATAAAATATGAAAAAGCATTATGTCTGAAAAACAATGTACATACCTTAATTAAAACATGTTTGATTGCTAAAAAATGCTATCATCTGAATCTTCAGTGAGTCATAGTAGTAACATCAAGGATTGCTGATCACAGATTATGATAGCAAATACTAATGAAAAAGTTTCCAATGTTGTTAGAATCACCAAAGTGTGACACAGGAACACGAATGTGGGCAAATGCTGTTAGAAAAATGATGACTTTGACACAGAAACAATTGACATCACATTTACATTGTATTGACAACTATTTACATATGTGCTGTATTCACACCTATTTATGTCGCATTTTTATTGTATTGGATATCATAAGCAAAGAAGAGATGATTTAAAGTCTACCAAGACCAAGTGAAGTCTGACTCTTTGCAACCCCATGGACTATAGCCTACCAGGCTCCTCCATCCATGGGATTTTTCAGGCAAGAGTCCTGGAGTGGGTTGCCATTTCCTTCTCCAG
Source organism: Capricornis sumatraensis (assembly GCF_032405125.1). Classification (NCBI taxonomy): domain Eukaryota; kingdom Metazoa; phylum Chordata; class Mammalia; order Artiodactyla; family Bovidae; genus Capricornis; species Capricornis sumatraensis. Next base: position 7,841,006 of record NC_091091.1, on the reverse strand, counting down.
AGGATCTTCCTGACTCAGGGATCAAACCCAGGTCTTCTGCATTGTAGGCAGACACTTAGGTTATATGCAAATATTATGCCATTTTATATCTGGGACTTGAGGATTTGAAGATTTTGGTATCCACAGGGGATCCTGGAGCCGATCCCTTCAGAACATTAACGGACAACTACAAATGTCGACAAAGGAGCCTGGCAAGACGCAGTCCTTAGAGTCACAGAGGCAGACACGACTGAAGCGACGGAGCAAGCATCATAAATCTTGAGGCAGTGGCCGTGTCTTTCCAAGGCTTAAGATAAATTTTGGATGAACTCTTTTATCACCAATTAATCCACTCACTCACCTTTTTTGTTTTCTAGGACATAAATTTGATTTTTTAATCCAGTGAATTTATGGTCACATCACATGCAGCAAAAGTTTATCTAGCAAAAATTTCCTAAACATTTTTTGTGGGGTATAGAAATATGAGGTGTGATTCCTACCCTCAAAGAACTTCTTGCCTTCTCCTGAGTAAGAAGATTCATACATATGAAAAACAGCAAATGAAATCTTTTAGAACGGTATTAAATTCTAAATCATGCAGAAGGATTCTCAGCATTTCAAAAAGAGAGCATTTGGAGCTGATGGTGTAGTGAGGTCCTAAGAAGACACAGAACTCAAGCTAGAGCTGAGAGAATAGGTTGGGGGTTAAATAGAGAGATGAGGAAAGGCTGTTGGGGGAAAGGCCATTCCAGGAAAAGTTTACAGCACAGAAGGCCATGTGTTTTCACAACCAAAGCAAGTGGCCTGACTAGAGGTTGTGTGAGGGAACAGGGAGAAATACCAGATGACCAATTGACAGGGTATAACCATATTATATTCTTAGAGGAGATGTACTTTAAGGCATCAGGCATTTTTGGCCATTAGGTCAAGCGAGGAACACAAATAAACACAGACTCAGCCCTGAACTTCCACCCATGAAATAAAAGAATACACTATAAGGTGACTAGGCAGGCTATTTTTAGGTGGCAGTGCTCCCAGAAATAAACATCGTAATTTCACTTCTGAATAAGGTAGTTTACTTTGTGCCAAGATGTATTCCATGTCCCTGAAAATTTTATATAAACACTTTCAATGACAGATCCCTTCCATGAAAGGGAAAAGCATCTTCTATTTATTAGTAGTGTTGAAAATAGCCATGTCCTCTTAAATCAAATGAAATGATTGGTCTTGCTTTCCAGAAATAAACTGAAAAAAGATGATTCTGAATATTTCAGTGTATCTCATCAACTGCATACATTTATAGTTCATTGCTAAGTCGTACTCTCTCCTCACATTAATGCCCCTGATGTGTGTCATATTAGGCTAAACACTGAGCTAAGTTATCAGATTTTGTGGGTCAGATAAGTGAGTGAGTGAAAGTCACTCAGTCGTGTCCAACTCTTTGCAACCCCATGGACTATACAGTCCATGGAATTCTCCAGGCCAGAATACTGGAGTGGGTAGCCTTTCCCTTCTCCAGGGGATCTCCCCAACCCAGGGATCAAACCCAGGTCTCAGAAAGGGTGAAGTTCAAGTATACCATGTATTAGGATATTAAGATCTGATTATAAGCCATTTGATTAAAAGTCTTCCAGTATGTAACCATTTCTTTAAAAATTACAAGGTTTATTTGTCTAACATCTCAAAAGTGTGACTAGAATGCAAACACTTTCATAAATTAACCTGATCACATCTCAGAGAGTAGAATTTTGCCATATATGATTCTCTCTGTGTCATTTAAACTCATTTTAAACATTCACTGAGTCAATAAGCAAAAGAAAGTGAAGTGTCAACTTATACTGAACTCCATCTATGTGGTGTTTTAAGTATTTAAGTATTAGAATAAGTGGAATTATGTGAAGTACTTAGCAGTACAAAACCATTGCATACAGTACTTCTTTATATTAATGAGATTACACATAGAAATTAAATCTTAAGGGAAAGAAACCAATTATCTGATGAAGGAAAATAATTTAAAGTATATCATAGGTAGTAAAATCAATTTTAATATCACTAGAAAATAAAATAAGTACTGTAGGGAAGAGAAATAATACATTTACATTTCACATTTCAGTAGACAATCTGAAATGTAAGTAGCCCTTTGAGTAAAAACGTATCAGTGCTAATTCTCTATTAAGGGAAATCACAAGTGTACTTTCATTTGTAAATTATTTCCATAAAATAATCCAAACTTTTGTTCATGTTGTAATTAAAAATTGAAAAGTATGGAGCTCTCTTTCTCATCTGCCTCTAAACTGAAAGTTAAATGTCTTTTTAAAAAATTAAAATGAAACTATCTCCTCTATGAACACTGCTTTGCACATCTTTTACTCAATTTTAATTTAAGAAAATATGTATTTCCTTATGTTTCTTGTCACTAGCCATAGAACTAAATTTTAGGTCTAAAGGCAAGTTACAGAGAAAATGGGGTTATGGACACTTTTCATGACAGGTGCGGTGACCTTGGGAAGGAAAACAAGGATGAAAAGGCTGTCTCTTAATTATCACTTGTGCAAATGGCAGGTGGAATCAAATGAAAAAAGATAAGACAAATCACTTTTTCTAGGTTCTTTGTTCTGAATTGATATGTTTGACCATTAATATAGATAGCTTAGTGGTTACTAAGTGCTTAATATTATACATAATAGTGCTTAATATTATGAATAAAATCTTAAGTAAAACATCTTACAACAGGGCCACACCTCTGTGCTCCTGGCTGAATAATTTTCAAACTCTGACGTCCCTATGTAACTCATTGTCCAGCCTTTCCATTCTCTGTGTCACTTGGATAGGCATCATCCAGACAGTAACAAGTTTCCATCGTTTCTCCCTCTGTATCCTATGGAACAAAACAGATGCCATGGTTCTTTCTTAAGCTTCAGACATAGATGAAGGAAAAGAAATCTATGATATTACTATGTAATGTAGAGAGACAGATAAGTAATAAAACTGTGGATAACTAGTGAGAAAAGAGGTTTTAACAACAGTGTGATATCAGACAAGCTTTTAATTAAGATTATTCTTAATGTTTCCTGAACTTGATAGTACTTTTACACAGTGAAATGTAATTCTCACAAAAGTTATCTTTTGTTTTTTTTTGATTAGGAAATGTTGAGAAGTACAGTTCAAAACTACTTTGTAGAATAGAAGCCTTCTGTGCCCTTAAAAAATTTAACTTTCTTTCACTAATGCAGTAAGTCAGTTCTTCCTGAATATTTGGGCACGTTAGTATTTCAGAGTCAGACGCGAGTAAAGCAACTTAGCAGCAGCAGTATTTCATGTCCAAAAATGTTATTTGAGTCATAGCAGTAATATTGCTTTTTCTTTCTCTGTTGAAAGAGAAACTTCCTTAAATTCAGACAGATAAATTTTTCCTATTCCTTTGCATTCAGATGGTAGGAACAACTAACTTAAAAACAGATTTAATTATGAATTATAGTAGTAAAATACTATTTATAGTGAAAGTCGCTCAGTCATGTCGAACTCTCTGTGACCCCATGGATTATACAGTCCATGGAATTCTCCAGGCCAGAATACTAGAGTGGGTAGCCTTTGACTTCTCCTGGGATCGAACCTAGGTCTCCCGCATTGCGGATGGATTTGTTACCAGCTGAGCCACAAGGAAAGCCCAAGAATACTGGAGTGGGTAGCCTATCCTTTCTCCAGCAGATCTTCCTGACCCAGGAATCCAACCGGGGTCTCCCACGTTGCAGGCAGATTCTTTACCAACTGAGCTATCAGGGAAAAAAGTATCCCTTTTAATTAGCATTCCCCCATATCTTGGAATTCATGGTAATAATGATAACGATTCTTACATAGCACTTTTAATTTTCAAAGTATTTTCACATACACCATCTAATTTGGTCTTGGAATATGTGCAACTATAAACTAATGTGGTTTTATTCTTGTAAGTGAGGAAAATGAAGCTCCAGATTACATGAACTTGGGTATGATTGTAGTTTGTGTGTTATTAAAATAATAAGACGTTACCCACAAAATACATATTATTTTGACTAGAAAAGTTTTAAGAATTTGTAATAGGTGTATACATTTTGCTTAAACTGACCCACAGTCCAACCTTTACTTGGACACAACTTTTTTGTACTTAGGGCTTAAAAGAAAAGTCATGAAATACGGAAGTCATTAAAAAAGAATAAACTGTTGTTAAGAATGTTAATAGTTTCCCAATACTAGAGTAAAAATGAAATACAGTTTTGACTAATTGGGGAACTTTTATTGAATAGGTAAAGATAAGCATAGAAAGAAAAGCATTTCTGACATGCAGTTCCTTAAAATGTAATTTAAAAACGTAACTATCACACAATTAATAAAGAAAAGAACTAGAAAATATAGATGCACATATTTTGGGGGCCTTCTCTTTTTAAAATTCCTTAAAAACTTTGTTGAGGTATAATCTGTTCACCACAAATTATACAATCACCACCACAATCCAATTTTAGAACATTTCCATCACTTTAATAAGAACCCTTGTGGCCCATTTGCAAATACTCTCCATTCCTACTCTGAGTTCCAGCAACTGCTAATTTACTCTCTCTCTCTAAAGATTATCCTTTTCACTGCATGTTTTCTTACACTAAAACTGTGTTTTACACTAAAAAGCTTTTATTTTCTAAATGTATAATTATTCAATGTAAATCTAGTTCTTTGTAGATGTAAATAAACGTGCTTAATACACAACAACTTCATGTTTTTCTTCTTTTTGAATTTTATGCTGATTTTATGTCTCCTTTATACCCTGCTTCAGCTTTGTTATTGTACCCAGTTGCTATAGAATAGAGCTGTTTACGTTGTTTGCTGAACACAGAGTTTGAGGTCAGTATCTCATAGGTCAGTTTGAGGTCAGTATCTCAAGCTGTGAAGCGATGTCTGGCAATAAGGGAATACTGGAAAATGATGGAGACAGAACCTAGGGCTTATGCATGTCTAGAGGGTCTAATAGTTGGTGTACTCATTTACTCAGCTATTAAAAGTTTTATTATGGGTCTTTTGCCTCTTTTGGTGTATCTGGTTGAGAACTGTAACTGGAATAGAGAAAGCATACTCTCCTGCACCCCAGTTTGGCTCAGTTTATCTTATAGAAGAGGACCCAAACAGTTCTCTCAGTCCAGGATTTTTTCTTGCCTTCCCTCCCTCCTTCCCTTGCTTCCCCCTCTTCCTTGCTTCCATCTTCACTTATAGAATTTTTCTTTTTACTACAGACCTTATCAGGACTTCCATAAATAACCTCAATTTAAGTAAATATGGGCTACTGAAATCTTATTATACAGACCATGGCTGTATACTTAAATCTTGAATTATTTAGAAAACTATTTCTTCCCAGTTTAAAAAATGTCAAAAATAAAGAAATGATTTTATGCCATCCCATGTGACATGGATTGCCTAATTGAATCCTGTGCTATTTTGTTTAGAGAAAATATTTGTCATTTCTGTTTTGCTGTTGTCCAGCTATTGCAAGTAGGGTGACTCTGCCTAGATTCCCTTTATGCCTTGGGGCCTGTTTTAATGCTCTTCTTGGGAAAGCTACTGCTATTTCATCCATTGTATGCGTGCTCAGTCACTAAGTTATGTTCTGACTTTGTGACCCCATGGACTGTAGAGGAACCCATCAAGCTGCTCTGTCCCTGGGGTCTTCTGGCAAGAATACTGGAGTGAGCCGCCATTCTCTCCTCCAGGGGATCTTCCCAACCCAGGGATTGAGCGTGCATCTCCTGCATTGGCAGACAAATTCTTTACCACTGAGCCACTTGAGATAGCCAGTGCTTTAGTCTTTGAAAATTAGTAACACAGAGAATGCAATAGATAAGCAGATCTCCTTCAGGTGCTGTGGCTGAGAGAACAGAATAAACGAAACTTCCACCTCCCAACAGAATATGCTTGTACTATAAATGCAGGGTCATGCTTTCAGATCATCACGTTTCCATAAGCTACCTTTTTGTTACTTGGGAAATCCACCCTTTATCCTTTGGCCCAAGCTACCACCACAAGTTTGTTGGACTGTTTCCATAAAGTTAAATATAATTAAAATATGCTTTTAAAATGTACATTATGTCAAATTTCGGATTCATAGAATTTTCCAGAACGCTTGGATGTAATTTAGTTTAGCCCTTCATGTTCTGAGAGGTGGCCTGAGGCCCAGTAAGGTTCTATGACTAATCATAAACCTACTACCAAAGATCCAAGACTAGCATCCAGGTTTCCTGTAAACTTTTCTTGAAATACAGTTGGCATATAATATTATGTTAGTTTCAGGTGTACTACATAGTGATTTGATATTTGCATACATTATGAGATGGTCACAATAAATCTAGTAATCATCTGTCCTCTTACAGTGATTAAAATATTCTATCACCATGCTCCTTATTTATATAGTACATGCCCTTGGCTTATTCTCTAACTGAACATTTGCGCCTCTTAAATCCCCTCCCTTATTTTGTGGCCCCCACCTCCTTCCACGCTGGCAACCACACGTTTGTCCTCTGTGTCTATAAGTCTTTCTTTGTTTAGTTTGTTTGTTTTGCTTTTAGATTCCACATATAAGTAAGATGTTATAGCATTTCTGTTTCAGTCTGACTCACTTCACTTGGCATACTACCCTCTAGATCTGTCCATGTTGTTGCGAATGGCAAGATTTCATTTTTATAGCTAATATTTTATATAAAACACACACCATATCTTCTTTATCCATTCGTCTATTGATGGCACTTAGGTTGCTTCCATATCTTGGCTATTTTTTTTATTATGGCTAATAACCCTGCTATGAACATGGGAATGCATACATTGTTTGGAATTAGTGTTTTGGGTTTTTTGAGCAAATACCCGGAAGTAAAATTGCTGAATCATTTGGCAGTTCTATTTTTTACTTTTAGTAGGAATCTATAAAAATTGGGTAATTGTAATTGCCTATACCAGTGGCACTAGTGGTAAAGAATCTACCTGCCATTGTAAGAGATTCAAGAGATGAGGGTCAATCCCTGGGTTGGGAAGATCCCTTGGAGTAAGGAATGGCAACACATTCCAGTATTCTTGCCTGGAGAATTCCATGGACAGAGGAGCCGGGCAGGAGGTTCATGGAGCCACAGAGTCAGACATAACTGAGTGACTGAGCACACACATACCAATTTACAATCCTACCAAGGAGGGTTCCCTTTTCTCCACATCCTCCCCAACATTTGTTGTTTACGGTATCTTTGATGATAGCCATTGTCACAGGTGTGAGGCAAATTCTCACTGTGGTTTTGATTTGCATCTCCTTTTGATGATTAGAGAAGTTGAGCATCTTTTCAAGTTTCTCTTGGCCATCTGTATGTCTTCTTTGGACAAATGTCTATTCAGTTCCTCTGCCCATTTTTTAAATTGGATTGTTTGGAGTTTTCTATGTTGACTTCTATGGTTTCCTTGTATATTTTGGATATCAACTCGTTATTGGACATATTACTTGCAAATATTTCTCCCATGCAATGGGTTGCCTTTTTGTTTTGTTGACAGTTTATTTTGCCATGCAAAAGATTTTTAGTTGGGTGTAGCCCATTTGTTTATTTTTGCTTTTGTTTCCATTCCCTGAGGAGACATTTTGAAAAATATATTACTAATACTGATGTCAGAGAGCCTACTGCCTATATTTTCTTATCAGAGTTTATTGTTTTAGGACTTACAATTAAGTCTTTAATCCATCTTGAGTTTGTTTTTTGTATATGGTATGAGAAAGTCATCAATTTCTTATGCATGTAGCTGTTTAGTTTCTCCAGTACCATTTATTGGAAAGACTTTTTTCCCTCATGTATTAACATATCCTTGCTTCCATTGTTATAAATCAACTGACCATATAAGCCTGGGTTAATTTGGGGCATTATATTCTGTTCCATTGATCTTTGTGTCTGTTTTTGTGCCAGTACCCACTTTTTTGATTACTATAGCTTCACAGTATAGTTTGAAATCAAGGGGCATTATACTTGCAAGTTTGTTCTTCTTTCTCAAGATTGCCTTGGCTACTCAGGGTCTTTTGTGTTTCCATACAAATTTTAGAATTATTATTCCTGTGAAAAACGCTTTTTGTTAGGGATTGCATTGAATCTGTAGATGAGCCTTGAGTAGTATGTTCATTTTAACAATACTGATTCTTCCATTTCATGAGCATGAAATAGCTTTTTAACTGTTTTTATTTTCTTCAATTTCTTTCATTAACGTCCTCTAGTTTTCATGATACAAGTCTTGTGCCTCTTTGGTTAGACTCCTAGGTATTTTATTCTTTTGATACAGTTATAGGTGGGATTGTTTTAATTCCTTTCTGATAGTTCATTGATAGTTTATAGAAATACAGCAGATTCCTGTATATTAATATTGTATTGTGAAACTTTACCAAATTCACTTACAGTTTTAATAGTGTTTTTTGGGGGGAGAGTGATATCTTTAGGATTTTCTATATATAATATCATGCCGTCTGTAAACAGTAACAGTTTTACTGCTTCTTTCCAGTTTGGATTCCTTTTATTTCTTTTCTGCCCTGACTATTATAGTTAGGACTTTCAGTACCATGTTTAATAAAAGTGATGGAGTGGGCATCCTTATATTGTTCTTAATCTTAAGGAGAATACTTTTAGCTTTACACTGTGGAATATCATGTTAGCTGTGGATATGTCATGTTTATATATTGAGGCATTTTCCCTCAATACCCACTTTGTTGAGAGTTTTTAATCATGAATCAGTGTAGAATTTTGTCAGAAGATTTTTGTGTCTATTGAGATATTTTATTGCTAAGTCTGTTAATGTGGAGTATCATATTAATTGATTTGCAGATATTAACCATCCTTGCATTCCCTGCTGTAAATCCCATTTGATCATGGCTTATGATCATTTTAATGTTTTGTTGAGTTTGGTTTGCTAACATTTTGTTGAGAGTTTTTGCATCTATATTCACCAGTGATTGGGCCTATAATTTTTTTTAATGGGATCTTTATCTCATTTTGGTATCAGGGTGATGTTGGCCTGGGAGAATGGATTCAGAAATGTATTTTTCTCTTTAATGTTAGTACATACAGTATTGTCTAAGAGGCCTCAAACTATCTGTATTTTTTTTTAATCCTTTTTTCATTTTTCTGTTCAGCTTGTGTGATTTCCATTACTTAGATAAGGTTCCGTATCTATTCCTCTGGGCTTCCCTTGTGTCTCAGCTGGTAGAGAATCCACCTGCAATGTGGGAGACCTGGATTCGATCCCTGGGTTGGGAAGATTCCCTGGAGAAGGGAAAGGCTACCCAGTATTCTGGCCTGGAGAATTCCATGGACTGTATAATCCATGGGGTTGAAAGAGTTGGACACGACTGAGTGCCTTTCGCTTCACTTCACTTATCATCTGATCTGTTGATCATTCTAGTGTGCTTTTCACTTCACTTACCATGTTCTTCAGATCTGTTTGGTTCTTCTTTATATTTTCCAACTCTTTGGTAAAATTCTGTGTTTATCCATGCATTTTTATGATCATTAACTTGAACTCTGTATTGGGTAGAATGCTTATCTACACTTTGTTTAGTTCTTTTTCTGAGGCTTGGTCTTATTCCTTAGTTCAGTGGTGGGGCTCAGTCCCCACAGAGCTGTCTGCATGACTTGGGCCGGAGGGGCATATCTGGGGCTGGTGCCGAGTACCCAGCACTATTAGGATAGAGTTGCTCAGTTGTGTCTCTCTGTGACCTCGTGGACTGTAGCCCGCCAGGCTCCTCTGTCCATGGGGTTCTCCAGGCAAGGATATGGAGTGTGTTGCCATTCCCTTCTCCCGGGGATTTTCCTGACTGAAGGATTGAACCTGGGTCTCCTGTATTGCAAGCAGCTTGTTTGACGTCTGAGATGAGCCGCTAGGGAAGCCTAATAGGATGGAAAGAGGACTCTGAAGTTGCACTTTGCAGTGCCTGTGTCCACATGGTTAGAACAAGCTCCCTAAAACGGCACCAAGGGTGCTCCTATTGCCCCCTCTGCCTCTCCAGAGGCTCTCAGAGATTAGTAAGTAGTTTTGATCCAGGCTCCTTTCAAACTTCTGGGACTTGAAGTGTGTGAGATTTTTGTACATGCCACTTAAGAGTGAAAAAAAGCCCTCCTGCTCTCCCTAACGCAAACCTTGCTGGTTTTCAAAGCCAGATGTTATAGGGGCTCATATTTTAGGTGTAGGACACACAGGCCAGGGAGACAAGTGTGAGATTGGACCCCTTGGAGAGGACTTCTGTGATTGTAATATTCCTCTTATTTGTGAGGTGCAGATCCAAGGGTGAGGGTCCTGACAGTATTGGGTCCTGCCCCTCCTTCTTGTTTCATGGCTGTTCCTTCTTTCTGTCTTTAGTTGCAGAAAATCTTTTCTGCTAGTCTTCATGTCACTCTCATAGATGGTACCTCTGTAAGCAGCTGTAGTTTTGCTGTGTCTGTGACAGGATACGAGTTCACCATCTCCCTGCTCTGCCATCTTGCCCACCTCTCCCTGTTATAAGCTTTTCTAAACTCACTTCACCTGTGGTCTATGGCATCAGCTCACCTAAGCAAGCCACCCTTCCCTGTTGTGCATGGAAATGTAATTTGAACTACTTTATAAAGGAACTTTGCATAATAATAGGCTATGTGATATTGTCAGTTCAAACATTAATTTAAAAATATTTTAATTACAGTATAGTTCAGAAATCCATTTTCTTCCAAAATAATTAAAAGATATCTATAGTGCTAAATCAACTATGAACTGTTAGTAAAAAGGTTCAATCGATGAACGGCCAAGTAGATTCTAAGGACCAACCCCTAGTCATTGCACTGAGCTAATTTTAACCTTGCTCTGATCAGAACCCTCTTTCCTAGTAAGTGTAAAGAATTAGGTCCACAAGGAGACAAGCCTTTATAAAGCAAGTGTTTGTCCCAGATAAAAGAAAGCACATATTTAAATATAGCCAGCAATTGTGTCTTCCAAGCTCTTTAAAATACTGGTGGTACTGCCTCTCATCTTCAGGTCCATATTATTTGGGTGCCAGATAGAGCCTGCTAGTTAAGAATGTGTCAAAATCTTTGTCAAAAATTCCCATATTAAGATTCACCTTGTTCAAGTAGATATTCTTTCAAATGGCAACCCAGTGGTTCACGTTAGAATAACTTTTTATACAAATGAAACTTTTGCTAATTTTAATTTCTGATATAACACATAGCATTACTTATAAAAAACAGAAGAAAGATATTGAGTATTAGCATTTTTTAATTCATGTTTCCTTCCTAGAATTCCTGAGAAAGAAACCAGTGTGGTACAAGGGTCAGCAATCTTTTACCTAAAGCCTCTCAATCTGCCTGCTTATTCACTGGGTAGTAGTGAAGTAGGTAGGTTGGGAATACAAACTGGTTCAAAACTTCATTCCTGTAGTGGATAATATTTTGACAAAATTGCTTTGGCCTGAAGAGACTATTAAACTAAGAAGCACAAAAGAATAAAAGCAGCTAACGGAATGTGTTCTCTGTTCCAAACACTATGTTTGCTAAATAGGCCCTTTTATTTCTTCCTCACAGGTAAGAATATTCCCATATTACAGGTGAGGAAATAGAGTTTTAGAAATGTGTCCAGGACCACAGTCCAAAAAAAAAAAAAGAAAAAAGTTGATATTTAAGCAAAGGTAGACAAGTTTCAAAATTCACATTCTCAACCAGCGCTTTAGCCTGTACATCTAGGTGGTATTGGAATGATCTGCAAAGACAGACCTGGGAATCATGCCTGACCAACCAGGCTGGGAAGGATTCCTGAGCAAAAGAAGGAAAGTATGCATTCCTTTCCTTCTCTTTTGACTGCCTGTGTTCACACTCAACACTGTCATCTCTAACTGGCCTGCTATAAAATCATTATCATCATTATTTCAAATTGGCACAAGTGGTGTTGGTATAACTAATTGGGTGGAGGTGGGTTAGTTGATAAGTCGTTTCTGACTCTTTGTCACTCCATGGACTGTAGCCTGCCAGACTTCTCTGTCCATGGGATTTCCCAGGCCAAAATGCTGGAGTGGGTTGCCATTTCCTTCTCCAGGGGATCTTCCTGACCCAGGGGTTGAACCTGCATCTACTGCATTACACGTGGATTCTTTATCACTGAGCCGCCAAATAATTAATTTGGCTAATAGGACAAATAAAAAGCAAACTAAATTTCACCTTAAAATTTTTCACGGATTAGTTTTGTGAAAACACCTTCATAATAAAGCACAATAGTTTAGACTTACTTAGTGCAAATTGTTGTAATTTACTCAGAGTTTGTGTTGAAATTAAAAAAAAATAAGGTATTTTCTTTAAAGATATGACTAGTGTGGTTCAGCCTGAACTTGAATAGGCTGTTATCCTACTGCACGCAACTTCTCAAGGTCTTTGCATTCATGGAATCCTAATAGGGTGGATTCCACTGTACTAGAATCCTTTGAGAGAGTCAGAATAAATAGCTATTCTGATTTAAAAGAGACTCTAAAAATTTTTCCATGACCAGAGTCATTATTTTCACTTATCATATAGGTGAGATATGCTAACTGTACAAATTAACCATTTGCAAAAAGTTAAAAAGAACTAAATCAACTAAAAATCTCCCTAAGAGACCATTGTTAATGTATCAGTGAACACATTTCTATTGGACACTTTGTAAATATATTTTGTATTTAGATGCAGATGGACAACTCTCCCCAAAATTCAGTTGACATCCTAGAGATGATGTTATTAATGTAGTAGGCTGTGTGGCTGGGAATAATACCACATCTTAGTCATTCAAGGAAAAATGAAGGTTAAGAAAACATGTTGTAAGCGTAAAAACTGAAAATTCAGAGCTGAATTATATAGATATTTGGTATGTATATTTTCTCTGCCATATCAGCATATGGAAATCTTTTCTTCCTTCTTATGCATAAGGGCAGTTTTGGAAAGAAGGAAAAGAGTAAATGCTATATACTTGTCATTTATAAGTTCCCTTGCTCTATCCTGTTAAGCTCAGATATACACAGTACGGTGCTAAGGTGCCAGCTCTCTTGTGGCTTTGTCAGGGGTAAGTCATCATGGCTTATTTCACTCTTTCTTTGATTCACTTAGTCAACAAATACTTCATGAGCATTTATTCTGTGTCAGGCACAGTGAACAAAAACATCCCCAGTCTTGGGTTGCTTACAGAATAGTGAAAGGAGACAGATACTAAACCAGCAATCAGAATAAATATTTGGTGTGATAAATACAGAATAAATATAGCTTGTGATAGAGCTATAGAACACTGCAAAAGGGAAGGGAGTAGGTGGTTCTCTTTTATGTAGACCGGGGTGAGGAGACACTTTCTAAGTAAGGAAACATTTGAACAGAGAATTTAGGAAACTGAGCAGCAAGCCTGGAGGATAACTGTGGGAGAATATTTAGGCAGGCATGGGCAAATGGCCTGAGGTAGGAGCTTGCTTGTTGTGCTTAAGGAGCAGCAAGGTATCCAGTGTGACCTGAACACAGTGACCCAAGTGGGGAGCGAGGCTCACAGGGAGCAGGAGTTCAAATGAAGCAGGGCCTTGTAGGCATCTGTGACAGTTTTGTCTTTATCATGAGTGAGCTGGGAAGCCACTGCAGTGTTTGAGCACAGAAACGACATGATCTAGCTTTGTTTTAAGGATAACATTTGAGCTACCCAAGATACATGTAGAGAGACAACAACAAATGCCCGTATGGCAGTACTTTCTCATGTAAGGTCACAGTTAACTCCATACAGTACGTGGTGGTATCCTCAGCCAGAACTGGGGCTCAGAGAAGTTACTCAGCTGACCAAGAAGATAAGAGACAGAGACCTTAAGTGGAGTTAGGATTGAAGTCCAGACCTGTCACCCTAAAGCCAGAGTTCTTTCTTCCTAACCTATACACAAGTTAAAATGTTAACATCTCTAGAGAGAGTAATTGTTACATTGTGTGACCTACTTTTCACATTTATCTGGGTAAGACTCTAAAGAGGGAATATGATCAGATTTCTTCTCTGAATGTTAATACTGTTTTTTAACTTGTTATTATATATTGTAGTATAGCTGATTAACAATATTGTGATAGTTTCAGGCACACAGCAGAGTGATGCAACCATACATACCCATGTATTCATTCTACCCCAAAACCCCTCCCGTCCTAACACTAACATTGAGCAGAGTTCTCTGTACTATACAGTAGGTCCTTGTTGGCTATCCATTTCAAATACAGCAGTGTGTACATGTCCATCCCAAGCTCCCTAACTATCTGTTCCCTCCTCATTCCCCCAGCAACCATAAGTTGGTTCTCTAAGTCTGTGATTCTGTTTCTGTTTTATAAATAAGTTCATTTGTATCATTTCCTTTCAGATTCTGCACATAAGGGATATTCTGTGACATTTCTCTTTCTCTGACTGACTTCACTGTAACAATCTCTAGGTCCATCCATGTGAATGTTAGTATTCTAACACAGCTCATTTTTCATGCCATCTTTCTTCTCTGTCCAGATTTCTTTTAGAAGTGAATTTTCACATTTTGTATTTTACTCTGAACTATAACTGAGTTCCTTTGCATCACACTAATCTATCATTTCAACAAGTATCACAAACGGCATAGAGGGCCTTTAGCTATTTAAGGCATTTTCAAATATCCATTTTCCCTTCTAACCTGTCATAGATTCTCAAATGCTGGCAGCAAACTGAAGCCTCTTTATCTGAAGTATCTTCATGTTTTCTTCTAAAGGCCTTGCCACATTAATGTCTTCTCAGCTGAATTCAGCCTGTCCATGTGTACATGAACAAGACACTGAGAACCTTCACCATCCTTGCAGCTAAAGCTGTAAGCAATTCAAACTTCTGTTGAAAAGCAGAAATGGCTCGTTGTCTTATTTCTCCAGCGCTTTCATTAGTTCACAAAAACGTGGGCTGTTTAGTATTATCTTGAGGATTCTTTGTCCTGAGAGCACTAGATGATAGCTTATGTTAGGTGATTAGCTCTGCTCTCTCTCCTCTTTACAAGTCACCTTGTTGAATTCTTTGTAAAACAGTGAACACTAGCACCTATATTTGGAACGGCATCTGGAGGACCCAAGCCCCTCCAGAGTCACCAAGAACCAAGAGGGGCTGCAACAGAGGCCTGGAAGCACTGGGGACACCAAGGCTCAGCTTAGGTCTCCTAGTTAGTATAACCACGGAGTAAAGTTCAAGGTCAGAGAGGATTAAAGCCATCATACCTATTTTGAGAAGAAAAAGGAAAGTAGTTTCCAAAATCTTTTGAAAAACAAAAAAAATCTTATTACCATCTCTTTTTTCTTTAACTAGAGAGAAGGGAAAGACTGAGATAAAAAGAAGTAACAGTACATAAATTTTCAGTCTCAGCAGAGACAAGGGTCTGTCACTGAATTAAATAACTCTAGAAGTGTTTGTGGACTAGACCTAAAGAGGAAATCATATAGGACCATATGGCCTTACTTTTTCAAAACTCACTAGAAGTAATAAAATTAGAGAAGAAATTAGTTTTTATTTCTACTTTTCTGATTCAAGGAGAAAAATGGTAAAGTATACTCAAACACATAATATGAAATGACATGAAATAATACAAAGAGAATCAAATACACTTGCCCTCTTCTAATCCCAGGGGGCACAAAATTAATTGGGAATCCAGTTGATGAAAATGTGTCAGGTCCAATGGAATGAGACTGGGCAATGTCTGTGAGTCCTGGATTTCAAATCCAGCTCCAGACAGCCTTTATCATGACACAGGCGATATTCGGGGCATCATTTCAACGCTCTATGCACCTGTTAGTTTGGAGCTAAGAATGCATGGTTATATTAACTCTGTAGATTTTTTTTTCTCACTTACTCCCTTCTGACTTTCTTTAAGGTCCAGTTAAAAAGTGAAGAATCCAAAACCTTTGCAATGAAGATTCTCAAGAAACGCCACATCGTGGACACAAGACAGCAGGAACACATCCGCTCGGAGAAGCAGATCATGCAGGGGGCTCATTCTGACTTCATAGTGAGGTAAGGACCATAAAGAAGGCTGAACACCAAAGAACTGATGCTTCCGAACTGTGGTGCTGGAGAAGACTCTTGAGAGTCCCTTGGACTGCAAGGAGATCCAACCAGTCAATCCTAAAGAAAATCAGTCCTGAATATTCATTGGAAGGACTGATGTGGAAGCCTCAATACTTTGGCCACCTGATATGAAGAGTTGACTCACTAGAGAAGCCCCCAGTGCTGGAAAAGATTGAGGGCAGGAGGAGAAGGGGGCGACAGAGGATGAGATGGTTGGATGGCATCACCGACACAATGGACATGAGTTTGAGCAAGCTCCAGGAGTTGGTGATGGATAGGGAAGCCTGGCATCAGGCACAACTTAGCTACTGAACAACAACAAGGACCCTGCCCAAGGGTTCAAGTCCCCCATTCCAAGTGGGAAAGCAACCGCTAAACTCTCTATCATGTGCGCTCACTGTTGTACATTAGATTCACACACAAAAAACATATTTTTAAATCAGATTTTAAGAAAGTTTTCACTAAATAAGAAAGCACTAAAATATTGATTTTTTTAAAAATGAGAATCAGATTCTGAAAAAAATCTATGTTTTTCCTAAAGGAAAAATCAGACTTCCTAATGTTCCATTTTTATTCTCCGTTATTCTGGAACTCTACATAGACCTCTGGTACTTGAAAGACAAATTATTAATACCAAAACTCAAACTATTTTACCTTGAATATTCTTTATTTCAATATTTTTTGAAGATTTTAAAAAATGAAATGACTGTTCCATCTCAGTGTTTTGAGAGCACTCATAGAGATGGCAGTGGGATTTTTTTTTTAATATATGCAGAAGATTTTCTAGTTAATTTGCCAGTGGCACTTGCTGAAAACAGGGTATCACAAGAATTTAAGTGACCAATGCAAAATATCATACACACCTGTACTTTAAAGTGTCATCACTGTATATCCATGTTTATGCATGTTTATGTTTATGCATGTTTATGACCAGTAAATAGTGCTCAAGAGGCCATGCTTGAAATGTTAGCCAAATTGGAATTAGAGGAATCCCAAAAAGTCCTCTTGGTCCATAATCATTGGGATTAAGAGAGCATGGTGACCCACTCCAGTAGTTTTGCCTGGAGAATCCCTTGAACAGAGGAGCCTGGCAGGCTACAGTCCAAAGGATCGCAGAGTCAGCAATGACTAAAGCAACCGAACACAACACATTTCAAAGGAGAATCTATGCCCTACAGTGTATAAATCATAAACATAACCTCCTTTTCCCTCTTTATGAATTTAGATCCTTCTCAGTCTTTTAATAAAATTTCAAGTTTGGCAAATCAAGAGTAAGACTATAATCTGGGCAATGAAAAATATTTACATGCTTTTAAAAAACAGTAATGTTTATAATTCTTGTTTTTCTGTTTGCAATTCACAGATTATACAGAACATTTAAGGACAGCAAATATTTGTATATGTTGATGGAAGCTTGCCTAGGTGGAGAGCTGTGGACCATTCTCAGGGATCGGTAAGTTTTAAGGAATTTTTATCATGTCTGTGAAAATGTAGTTGATGGTGATGGTTTGTAAGGAGAGTGAATTATTATAAAAGACATTTACATTTTATATGTGCTTCTATTTCAAAATGTAAAGTAACTGTGGGCCACAACCCATAGTTGGCCACTATACACATATGATTTAATGTGAATACGAAACTTACTGTTTCAGATTTGTAACCAGTGATATAGGATTAGTCCATCTTAAAAATGGTACCTGTCAAGGTACATACAGAGGCCTTAGTTTAGTGTGAATATCATAATCAGACAACTGTATGCCCAGAATTCACTTCATTGCTGTTAACGATGAAGAGAATTAAAGTTATTTTACAGTTGCAATCTGTATTAACGGTCATTGAATTGTTCTACTCATTCTCGAGATAAGAATTCTTTCCAAAGTAACTTTTTTCTTTACTTTTACATTTCTCTTTGGTTTCCCTGGTGGCTCAGATGGTAAAGAATCTGCCTGCAATGCGGGAGACCCAGGTTCAATCCCTGAAGAAGGAAATGGCAACCCACTCCAGTACCCTTGCCTGGAAAATCCCATGGACAGAGGAGCCTGACGGGCTGCAGTCCATGGGGTCGCAAAGAGTCGGGCACAACTGAGCGACTTCACTTTGTTTTCATTCTTTGATTTAAAAATTAACAGAATTTCCAGCCATCCTTTTCATTCCATACCTGATCTTGGGAAGAAAATGAATCAACTTATAAGCAGTATTTCATCCCACCAATCTAACTTAGATTTACTCCTTTTTTGCCCTTTCAGGACAAGTAAAGCTGGTCTGGTTACTGCCTGTTTCTTTTAATAATGCAAAATTACTTTTCTAATTCCTATTTATGTAACTAACAGTCTTTAAAAAATAATCTATAAAATGTTCTGGAAGATTAACAACCTTAAATGTTTACTTAAAAAAAAAACCTGCATATTTTCTGTGAATGATCATTCGAAAGGCATCTTTGTTCCTTTGAACATTCATCTTTAGACATCTCTTTATTTGTTACAGTCTCACCCCACAGACTCTCCTTCATCAGGTAACATCTTTGAGACTCAGGGATAGACAGCCTTGATGTTGCCAGAAAGCCATGTTATTTTTTTGACAATTTGTTATTTTGTAGATATCCCCAAATAGAACAGCCAGTTCTTTATAAACTATTGCATTAAAGTCTCATTCCTAATTATATCCTCATGGTACCTTCCTGTCTTTGTGCCCTCTCAGGTCTTTTATTGCCTTACTTGTATATGTCAGATGGATTTCTTTTCACCTCATTGTGTCTTATTACGCAAATATTTTCTTAAATTCAAGATAAATAAACCTACTAGGGAATATACCATTTTGGTGTGAGGGGAAAGGGTTAAACATCTGTACTGAGCTAGTATGTCACAGCAAATTATTTCCTTCTCCAGTTAATATTTGGGTACAGATTATATGTGAGGCATTGTGATAGAGGCCAGGGATAAAATGGATAAATCAAATAAATGTGGTCCCATGCCTCATAACTTACAGGCTATTGCACAAAGTTAATATTCTGATTTGTGAGTTAACATATGGTCTATCCTAATATGCTTCTACTATCTTGTTTTTGACCTGACCTTTCAATCCACTGAAGTAGTTGAAATCTCTTCCCTACTTTATTCTAATTAGAATAGGAGATTTACAGGTAGAAGTAAATATTAAAGCAATTATAAGCCACTTAGGCAGAGTAACAACTATCTTAAACTCCTACTAACTTCTTTAACAAGACACAACAATAAAAAAAATTTTTATAGTTAAAAAAATAATTAAATGTTAACCTAAAGTCCACTGAAACATGCATAGGCATCAATGTTCAACTTATTTTTTGAAATAAAATATTTCATATTTCTCCTTACTTACTTTGATTCTTCATTTTTTTAGGTACATAATGCTAGCCAAGGCTTACAAGTGAGATGTGTTTTTGATCTATCAGGGTAGCAAAGGAATGCTATTAAGAAGTAGCTTATCTGCCTGGTGGCTCAGCGGGTAAAGAATCTGCCTGCAATGCGGGAGACCTGGGTTTGATCCCTGGGTTGGGAAGATCCCCTGGAGGAGGGCATGGCAACCCTCCAGTATTCTTGCATGGTGACTTTCATAGACTGTATAGCCCATGGGGTGGCAAAGTGTTGGAGAAGACTGAGCAACTTTCACTTCACTTTCACTTGGGAGGAGAGGACGGAGGGAGATCAGTGACAGTCCTTTCTCTACCTCTACCAGGCTGCTTTTTGAACCTTTCCTTTGTTCTCCCTTTTATCATCCTTGGGTTTGGGATACAAGTTGCTAAGTCTCCCCAGTGTTTTAAATACTCCTCAAGAATGCATGCTCTGGAGAAACAGCAGTTACCTAATGTTTCCTAAAGATTCAGACATTAAAAGCAACAGAGCTAACACGTATGAAATAATCTCAGAGTCGCTGTTCTCTGCCAACTTTCTCTCTTATATACATTGGTAGCCTTATTACTTTTATTCAAGAGATTTTTTTTTTCCTATTCAAGAAACTGCTGGAGGAAAAACATACTTTTGGATATCCAGGCCCCAATTAATACTGTCACAGACTGGCTTTCTCATTGCTGTTTAAACTGGGGCAGAAAATCCTAAACATTAATTGTTAGAACCAAAAGAAAAAGAAAACTATGTTACTAGTCACAGTGTATATAAAATATCCATATTCAAAACAAACCATACTGTTCAATTTAATTTTCCTCTCATGTCCCAGTAAATAGTAGTAAGGGAGAAGCTATTCTGAAAGCATAAAGAAAATATACTGGTTGTCAAGTTAATCTGAAGAAAGGCTTGTGTGACCCCTGAGCCTCAGGGATTTAGCTCAGGAAGTCTCTAATAGCAATGGCATCCTCCTTGTTTTACCTCCCAGCTGAGCTGACCATTTCTTGCTTCTCACTCTTTCTTCTCATCAGCATAGAAAAAGAACACTGGGCAGTTTTTTATTTATTGTCAAAAAGTAATCCCATGGATGGAGGAGCCTGGTAGGCTGTAGTCTATGGGCTCGCTAAGAGTCGGACACGACTGAGTGACTTCACTTTCACTTTTCACTTTCATGCATTGGAGAAGGAAATGGCAACCCACTCCAGTGTTCTTGCCTGGAGAATCCCAGGGATGGAGGAGCCTGGTGGGCTGCCATCTACGGGGTCGCACAGAGTTGGACACAACTGAAGTGACTTAGCAGCAGCAAGAATTGATACCGTATTTACAAACAGGTTTTGAGGACTATTAAATATTTTCTCATCTTTGAAATATGAACTATGGCACTGAAAGGTTAATTCTTGCAGTTATTTCCCTAGTTTATTCTTCATTAGATATCATGTTTTATCTTCTAGTTTATAACTTTTCCCCACAAATTCTGTTCCATGATTTGGAATAGATTGGTGCAAACTGTATTCACCTCTCCTCTATAACAGTTACAGAATTAGCAACCCTTGCAACTTTCTTAAAAATGTAAGTGGTTAATATGGTAAGTATATACACTTATGTTAGGCTATATTATATAGCATTAGTATTTATATGTTACATATTAATGTTACTAGTTTATATATTATAATGAATATAAATATAATAAGCTATTAGCATTTTTTAAAGTATATGTTCAGTGAAAGTCACTCAGTCGTGTCTGACTCTTTGTGACCCCATGGACTATAGAGTCCATGGAATTCTCCAGGCCAGAATAGTGGAGTCGGTAGCCTTTTCTTTCTCCAGGGGATCTTCCTGACCCAAGAATCGAAATGGGATCTCCTGCATCACAGGTGGAATGTTTAGCAGCTGAGCTACCATAGAATATATCAAATAAGAAGCCATAATTTTCACATCTCATTTCTGGTCTTTACTCTTCCTGGGTATGTTTTATAAACCAGCAAGTAACTTTATATACATTCTCCTTTTTTTCAGCTACTTTATGGAAGGAGATTACTTGAATTCCATCTTAGATGACCCATTAGGTGGAAATGTGTCATTTCTTAGTGTGGTTGAAATTACTTTTAAGGAAATGAGTATTTTCATGATAATTTAGCCTCCCTAATTTAAAAATTGGCAATAAACCTGTAGCATGATGCTTCAGGTTTATATACTCACTAATGAAAAGAAGGAACTTATTCTTCAATAAGAGATGCTTTGTCTTTTTCATCCTGCCATTTCAGGACTTGGTTTATGACAAGCTGATTAAACACAGTGATTAAATTTTAAGTATATTAATAAGTATACATAACTCTTAGAAACAGTGTCAGACTTTATTTTTGGGGGCTCCAAAATCACTGCAGATGGTGACTGCAGCCATGAAATTAAAAGATGCTTACTCCTCGGAAGAAAAGTTATGACCAACCTAGACAGCATATTCAAAAGCAGAGACATTACTTTGCTGACTAAGGTCTGTCTAGTCAAGGCTATGGTTTTTCCTGTGGTCATGTATGGATGTGAGAGTTGGACTGTGAAGAAGGCTGAGCACCAAAGAACTGATGCTTTTGAACTGTTGCGTTGGAGAAGACTCTTGAGAGTCCCTTGGACTACAAGGAGATCCAACCAGTCCATTCTGAAGGAGATCAGCTCTGGGATTTCTTTGGAAGGAATGATGCTAAAGCTGAAGCGCCAGTACTTTGGCCACCTGATGTGAAGAGTTGACTCATTGGAAAAGACTCTGATGCTGGGAAGGATTGGGGCAGGAGGAGAAGGGGACAACAGAGGGTGAGATGGCTGGATGGCATCACGGACTCGATGGATGTGAGTCTGAGTGAACTCCGGGAGTTGGTGATGGACAGGGAGGCCTGGCGTGCTGCAATTCATGGGGTCGCAAAGCGTCGGACACGACAGCGACTGAACTGAACTGAACCCTTGAATTCCCAGAATCAAATTGTTATTTACTGCCATCTAGCTAAGATAAAATACCTACTCACTCCCACAGAGGATACAAGAGCCTTTTCCTTACTTGTTAATTGAAATGACCCAACTGTCAAGGCATAATTTATTATTTCAGAGAGCTCTATAGGGCAACGATTTATTTCTTTAAGCAACTTTCTGTTGATAAAACAAGCTTTCATTTTTGTTTTAAATCAAATTTACACTGTCATTTCCAATTCTAATGGTAATTTTTCATTGTGAATCAGCCTAATGCTATGCTTTTTGACTGCTTTCCAGAAGTGTATTTTAAAATTCAGATTCCCTACATTGAATGTTTAGTGATGAAACTGTTTCTGGGAACATTTTGTGTGCATATATTATATTGACTTGTCACATAACATGAAAATGGATTTGAGACAAATTTTTATTTAATTTTTAAAATCAGTTGCAAATATATATATATATAAAAGATACTCAATCCAGATCTGAAGAACTAGAAACCAGCTTTCTAGAGCTGTCCAAAGTCCAAAATGGCTCAGAACCAAGTCATCCAACTAAAGACGCAATGATATACGTCAGTCCTTCATGGTGGAAAAAGGAAGGTTTTGTTTGTAAAAGGATAATTTTCACCTATACACTTGTGAGAGGCATGGAGGAAGTGAAAAGAACAGAGATGAGCAGAAAAGTCTTCAGCGCTGACTCAAAGTGAGCCCTTACAGTGAGAAACAGCAAATGTCTCAATAATAACAATAATTAGAGTTGCAAACTCCCCACTCCCATCCCCAAAAGACGGTCCTGTATCAGTCACTTTTCCTGGATTAAGACACTGGTGACACTAAAGAAGAGTTTTTGATGCTGCCATTCCCTCCTCCAGGGGATCGTCCCAACCCAGGGATCAAACCTGGGCCCCCACATTGAAGGCAGATTGTCTACCATCTGAGTTACCAGGGGAGTCCCTCACACATATACACTAACAGCAGCTATTTACTGAGTACCAGATGTGTGCCAGCCACTTATTTTAATACACACTGCAAATTTTTTGTACCTCCACAACAACCCAAAGAGAGAATTTCTGTTATTAGCCTCATTTTGAACACGACAACACTAAGACCCAGAGAGGCACAGTTAGTTGTTTAAATAGTAAGTGGAACTCAGGTTTCAGTCCAGGACTTCGCTTCAGAGTTTACATTACTAACCTTTCACCTCCTCTGATGAATCTGAGTTTCTAGTGATTGTTTTATATTTCTGCTAAATATGAATATCATTCAGCAGAGATGCCATGAGAAATTGACCTTTCATTAAGTGTATTCTCTCTTTACACCTTGGTTCTGTTTTATTAACAATGGAATATTAAGGAAAACATATCCGTTGCTCAGCATTGCAACGGCAGAGGTAACTCTTCTAACAGGAAGCAAGAGTTGTAGGCTTTGGAAAAGGCCCACCTGGTGGCTCAGAGGTTAAAGTATCTGTCTGCAATACGGGAGACCCGGGCTTGATTCCTGGGTTGGAAAGATCCCCTGGAGAAGGAAATGGCAACCCACTCCAGGATTCTTGCCTGGAGAATCCCATGGACAGAGAAGCCTGGTGGGCTACAGTCCATGGGGTTGCAAAGAGTTGGACATGACTGAGTGACTTCACTTAGTTATTACATTGAAGTAATCAATTTTCTTATCAAAATAAGGCATGTAATGTGAAAAAAGACAAAGCCCAATTCCATGTACTGTTTTCGTTTGGATTTTTCTTTGCAATGCTCTCCATTGAGAGGGGATTGAGGTTGTATACAGCACTCTGTTTAAAGCTGTATATTAATCAGCTACACATCAGTTCAGTTCAGTTCAGTTGCTCAGTCATGTCCGACTCTTTGCAACCCCGTGAATCACGGCACCAACTCCCAGAGTCCACCCAAACCCATGTCCATCGAGTCGGTGATGCCATCCACACATCTCATCCTCTGTTGTCCCCTTCTCCTCCTGCCCCCAATCCCTCCCAGCATCAGAGTCTTTTCCAATGAGTCAACTCTTTGCATCAGATGGCCAAAGTATTGGAGTTTCAGCTTCAGCATCAGTCCTTCCAATGAATACCCAGGACTGATCTCCTTTAGGATGGACTGGTTAGATCTCCTTGCAGTCCAAGGGACTCTCAAGAGTCTTCTCTAGTTCAAAAGCATCAATTCTTCAGTGCTCAGCTTTCTTCACAGTCCAACTCTCACATCCATACATGACTACTAGAAAACCATAGCCTTGACTAGACAGACCTTTATTGGCAAAGTAATGTCTCTGCTTTTAAATATGCTGTCTAGGTTGGTCATAACTTTCCTTCCCAGGAGTAAGTGTCTTTTAATTTCATGGCTGCAATCACTATCTGCAGTGATTTTGGAGCCCAAAAAAATAAAGTCTGACACTGTTTCCACTGTTTCCCCATCTATTTCCCATGAAGTGATGGGACTAGATGCCATGATCTTACTTTTCTGAATGTTGAACTTTACTAATTCAGACAAATGATATCTCAAAGAAATATGCTGCTCTTGATAGACAAACATAATTAAGGTCAAAGAAGAAAGAACCCTTAAGGTACTACTCTGTCTCTTTTGCAATACACAGGATTATATAGTGTCAGGGCTTCCCGGATGGCTCAGCAGTAAAGAATTGCCTGCAATGCAGGAGACTTAGGAAACATGGGTTCAATCCCTGATTAGGGAATACCTCCTGAATGAGAAAATGGCAACCCACTCCAGTATTCCTGCCTGAGAAATCCCATGGACAGAGGAGGCTGGTGGGCTACAGTCCATAATGGTGCAAAGAGTCAGACATGACTGAACACAAATGCACGTAATTGCACAGGATTATATAGTGCTAGTTCTGCAAAGATAGCTCCAAGTCAAAAGATAATCATAGCATATTCTATACCATTCATTTCCTAACATAAATGCAGTTAGTCAACTGAGCATGCACACATTCTTAATGAAGCTTTTGACTGTCCTTATAAGTTCAAATTGTTCCACTCAGGTATTGTTCTAGAAGGATACTAGGAACTTAGTTATTATAGTTAAGATTCTAAGAAGTAGATATTACTTAAGCCTCAAATTGTGTTTCAAGAAAAGACATTCCCTTTGGAAAGAGCTAATTATTTCAGTGACAGCTAGGGGACATCAGTAGTTGAAATGAAGACTAGAACTTTCTGGAGGAGGCTACCTATTTCTAAAACATGACTTGAAAGATGGTTGCCTTAGCCTTAGAGTCATTGATTAGTTTTGCAGAATAGCAGCCATATTCTACTTTTTACTTTGTTAGAATTTACTCCTCAGCACTGAAAAAGAAGCAAATGTGGGCAAAATGCAAACGGGTATCAGTGACTCTCATGATAGCAAATTCCAGGTCTCTACTTTGTATGTGCCCCTAAACCTGCTCTCCTGTTATATCTTAGCCACCCCAAGAGCTACTGAGCTAAAGTTCACACTAATTTTCTTGAATTTTCATGAAATTATTTAATTTCATTTACTACTGTATGAGAAAGAAGGGAAGGGAGAGGCAGTTTATCTTCCTAAGGGATTCCATGGTGGGAGGATGGGGTAAAGTTTAAAAGTTTTGCCCTAGAGCCAAGGAGTTAACATTAGATGATAAGGTTTTTCCTTTTTTGTTATTTCATTAAATAAAAACACACAGAGAAAGATAGACAAAGAGCTTTGTTGCTAAACACCATAATTGAGTTTAAACATCCCTTTCCAATTAATTACCTTTTTCCTTCTTTTATGTTTTAGCTCTATCTTGTGGCTCAGCTGGTAAAGAATCCGCCTGCAATGCGGAGACCTAGGTTCAATCCCTGGGCTGGGAAGATGCCCTGGAGAAGGGAAAGGCTACCCACTCCAGTATTCTGGCCTGGAGAATTCCATGGACTATATGGTCCATGGGGGCGCAAAGAGTCAGGCACAACTGAGTGACTTTCACTTTCACTTTCCATCTAATAAGAAGGCGAAGTGAGAAATAGATTTAAGGGCCTAGATCTGATAGATAGAGTGCCTGATGAACTATGGACAGAGGTTCGTGACATTGTACATGAGACAGGGATCAAGACCATCCCCATGGAAAAGAAATGCAAAAAAGCAAAATGGCTGTCTGGGGAGGCCTTACAAATAGCTGTGAAAAGATGAGAGGCAAAAAGCAAAGGAGAAAAGGATAAATATAAGCATCTGAATGCAGAGTTCCAAAGAATAGCAAGAAAAGATAGGAAAGCCTTCCTCAGCAATCAATGCAAAGAAATAGAGGAAAAGAACAGAATGGGAAAGACTAGAGATCTCTTCAAAAAAATTAGAGATACCAAGGGAACATTTCATGCAAAGATGGGCTTGATAAAGGACAGAAATGGTATGGACCTAACAGAAGCAGAAGATATTAAGAAGAGGTGGCAAGAATACACAGAAGAACTGTACAAAAAAGATCTTCATGACCCAGATAATCACGATGGTGTGATCACTCACCTAGAGCCAGACATCCTGGAATGTGAAGTCAAGTGGGCCTTAGAAAGCATCACTATGAACAAAGCTAGTGGAGGTGATGGAATTCCAGTGGAGCTATTTCAAATCCTGAAAGATGATGCTGTGAAAGTGCTGCACTCAATATGCCAGCAAATTTGGAAAACTCAGCAGTGGCCACAGGACTGGAAAAGGTCAGTTTTCATTCCAATCCCAAAGAAAGGCAATGCCAAAGAATGCTCAAACTACTGCACAATTGCACTCATCTCACATGCTACTAAAGTAATGCTCAAAATTCTCCAAGCCAGGCTTCAACAATATGTGAACCATGAACTTCCTGATGTTCAAGCTGGTTTTAGAAAAGGCAGAGGAACCAGAAATCAAATTGCCAACATCCACTGGATCATGGAAAAAGCAAGAGAGTTCCAGAAAAACATCTATTTCTGCTTTATTGACTATGCCAAAGCCTTTGACTGTGTGGATCACAATAAACTGTGGAGAATTCTGAAAGAGATGGGAATACCAGACCACCTGACCTGCCTCTTAAGAAACCTGTATGCAGGTCAGGAAGCAACAGTGAGAACTGGAGATGGAACAACAGCCTAAGTCTGAATAGGAAAGGAGTATGTCAAGGCTGTATATTATCACCCTGCTTATTTAACTTATATGCAGCGTACATCATGAGAAACGCTGGACTGGAAGAAACACAAGCTGGAATCAAGATTGCTGGGAGAAATATCAATAACCTGAGATATGCAGATGACAGCACCCTTATGGCAGAAAGTGAAAAGGAACTCAAAAGCCTCTTGATGAAAGTGAAAGAGGAGAGTGAAAAAGTTGGCTTTAAAGCTAAACATTCAGAAAATGAAGATCATGGCATCCGGTCACATCACTTCATGGAAAATAGATGGGGAAACAGTAGAAACAGTGTCACACTTTATTTTGGGGGGCTCTAAAATCACTGCAGGTGGTGATTTCAGCCATGAAATTAAAAGACGCTTACTCCTTGGAAGAAAAGTTATCACCAACCTAGAGAGCATATTCAAAAGCAGAGACATTACTTTGCCAACAAAGGTCCGTCTAGTCAAGGCTATGGTTTTTCCAGTGGTCATGTATGGATGTGAGAGTTGGACTGTGAAAAAGGCTGAGCACCGAAGAATTGATGCTTTTGAACTGTGGTGTTGGAGATGACTCTTGAGAGTCCCTTGGACTGCAAGGAGATCCAACCAGTCCATTCTGAAGGAGATCAGCCCTGGGATTTCTTTGGAAGGAATGATGCTAAAGCTGAAACTCCAGTACTCTGGCCACCTCATGCGAAGAGTTGACTCATTGGAAAAGACTCTGATGCTAGGAGGGATTGGGGGCAGGAGGAGAAGGGGATGACCCAGGATGAGATGGCTGGATGGCATCACTGACTCGATGGACGTGAGTCTGAGTGAACTCCGGGAGTTGGTGATGGACAGGGAGGCCTGGCGTGCTGCAATTCATGGGGTCACAAAGAGTCGGACACGACTGAGCGAATGAACTGAACTGAACTGAACTGAGCACAGGAAATAGATATGTCTGTCTTCCTGGCAGAAGTTTCAAACAGAAAAATACATAGGGACTTCGCTGGTGGTCCAGTGACTTACAGTCTGTGCTCCTAATGTAGAGGGCTCAAGTTCGATCCCTGGTCGGGGAATTAGATCCCACATGCTGCAACTACAAGTTCAAATGCCACCACTAAGACCCAGCACAGCAAACTATCTAATGGAATAAATATATTAAAATAAAAAGAATACTTAGATTGTGATATGCTCTTAACAGTAGCATTGTAACTCATTTCCAAAGTGGTTCTTTGAAAACATTAACTTTTATTCACCTTCTCAGGAATTATATCTGTTATTATTTAGAAAGATTCAAAAAGCAAGCTAAGAATAAATATGACTATACTAATACCCTCTTCTTTAAAAAACACCCCTTGGTAGACAGGGTCTGAAATAGGATTTGCCTCTCTTCTGCCTACCTCTCTGTAACTGTGCCTTTTTAGACTGTAGTGGGTTGTTGGGGGGAATCCAACATGAAACATGGTAAATGGCTGACCTCTTCTTCAGTGTATTCAGGAAGTTAGATTTAATAATCTGACTCATAAGAGCAAACAATTCCTTAACTTAACCCTTAACTGGTTTTTAAAACCCAATACAGTGTTAGCCATATGGCATTTGGACAGCAGGGCATTGGTCTTTGGGGTCAAATTTTGACATAGGAATAGAGTGAAATAAGAAATTCAAACTTATTAGACAAACTAATTTCTGTCATACTTTTATTCCCCGTTTTCTATATCTCAGGGGGTCGTTTGAAGATTCTACAACCAGATTTTATACAGCGTGTGTGGTAGAAGCTTTTGCGTATCTGCATTCCAAAGGAATCATTTACAGGGACCTCAAGCCTGAAAATCTGATCCTAGATCACCGAGGTTATGCCAAACTGGTCAGTATGTTTCACACATGGTTTCTGCCTGCATTTTAAATACTAGTTTTTGAAGCTGTGTTCATTTGTGAACATTACAATCTCATTTTTCTTTTAATATATAATATTTTAAAAAACAGGTTTCAGCATTCCTGTTTTCAACTGACTCTTCTTTCAAGTTAATAAAGTTATGAGAAATTAAATTGGCTAGCTTTGAATGCCAAGCATTGCCAAAAGCTTGTGTCCCATTCTGCGTTCCTCCTGGCAGCACGTCCTTGACACACTTGTCATTGTTGGTCTTTAATGTCAGCCATTTTAGTGAGCGAGCAGCGTCTCAGTGTAGTTCTAGTTTTCATTTCACTAATGGTTGGGGACCCTGGTGGCTCAGAGGTTAAAGCATCTGCCTGCAATGCGGGAGACCGGGGTTCGATCCCTGGGTCAGGAAGATCCCTTGGAGAAGGAAATGGCAACTCACTCCAGTATTCTTGCCTGGAGAATCCCATGGACGAGGAGCCTGGCAGGCTATAGTCCATGGGGTCACACAGAGTCGGACACGACTGAGCTACTTCACTTCACTTCACTTGAATTAATAAAATCCTGGCAAAACACCCTTAAATAGGTGTTAATCATGCTTAATCACATGTATCCTCAGACCCGGAAGAGCTTCATAGAAGTCCTTTTCCTAGCTGGCTTTCTGACATCCAAGGGAATAGGTGTCTGTCTTATGGAGAATCATCATTTTAGCTTTAAGAGTATTGCTAACGTGGCAGCCCTGGTGGCCCGGGGCTTAGGAGGCCCGATCCAGGGGACGCAGGTTTGATCCCTGGTCCAGGGGGTCCCACATGCCATGAAGTAGCTGAGCCCATGCAGCACAATTACTGGAGCTTTTGTGTCCTAGAGACCATTCTCTGCAACAACAGAATCCACTGCAATGAGAAGCCCGCACATCACAACTAGAGAGTAGCCCTTGCTCACCACAACTGGAGAAAAGCCTTCACGCAGCAATGAAGAGCCCCTGAACTGCAACAAAGACCCAGCACAGCCAAATAATAATAATCATACTGGAAAAAAATGGGCTTTACAGGCAATGTTATCCAGTCCATGTTAGTAATAATAGTAATAATAAAATTGGTCAAGAGCTCTAAAGATTTACTGTAGAAAGGAAGTTCTCTTATTTTAAAATGCATAAATTTTGTAGACTTTGCATCTTTCAGTCCCTGATTCTACTTTTCAAGTTTTTGGAATTTTTATTCAACCTATGGTTTTCAAAGAAATTTATATGCCATTAATAAGTAATTAATGGCAATTAATTAATTGTATTCTCAACCAGTTGCTTTAGAAAAAATAGGTTTTCTGCATTTGAGGCTCCTCCTTCAAAGTTTTCTAGGACAATGCAGACTACATTTCAATTTTATCTGTTTCCTAAAGGCAGAGTTATTGGTTCCATAACTTTGTTATTCAGCTCCTTCAGCAATCAAAATAGCTTCTCAATTAATAGTAAATGAATTGTCAACTTCATTAAATCCAGTAGATATCTGGACAATGTGTCCAAGTAAAGGACAAATTATTTGTTTATGCCCCAATTTCAACTGGCATGAAAGAAAGAAAAATGGAAAGTATTTCTGCGAAGAAAGGTTTGCCTTTATCTTCGATGATGTGACTTTTATCCTATGTTAAGATTTCCACTTTTCCTGTTGAAACTGAACTGATCAGGAAGGGTTTGTTTGTTTGAAATATAGAGATGAGTCCTTTTAGAAGACAGGACTGCAATAGTTGGCGTCCGTTTTTATTTTATGATTATCATCAGTATACTTCAACAAAGTAACTTCCACTTTTAAGCTTAATCGAAAGTGGCTTGAAATATCTTGTTTCTCTCTTTGTAAGGTTGATTTTGGCTTTGCAAAGAAAATAGGATTTGGAAAGAAAACATGGACTTTTTGTGGGACTCCAGAATATGTGGCCCCAGAGAT
The DNA here is from genome assembly GCF_032405125.1 of Capricornis sumatraensis. NCBI lineage: Eukaryota > Metazoa > Chordata > Mammalia > Artiodactyla > Bovidae > Capricornis > Capricornis sumatraensis. The sequence goes on along the minus strand of NC_091091.1, from coordinate 7,809,717 downwards.
CATCCTGAACAAAGGCCATGACATCTCAGCCGACTATTGGTCACTGGGAATCCTCATGTACGAGCTTCTGACTGGCAGGTATGGACATTGATAGAGAACTGCCGATAAAGATAGGCCAGCAAACAGCCACTCCCTCCTGCCTTTGTCACTCTGATCAGTCTATCTTAAAGTTCTTTCACAGATCTTGTTACCACACTTTTTAATTAATTACGCAGATAACCACAGAGAAGGCAATGGCAACCCACTCCAGTACTCTTGCCTGGGGTCGCTTAGAGCTGGATATGACTGGGCAACTTCACTTTCACTTTTCACCTTCATGCACTGGAGAAGGAAATGGCAACCCACACCGGTGTTCTCGCCTGGAGAATCCCAGGGATGGGGGAACCTGGTGGGCTGCAGTCCATGGGGTCACTTAGAGCTGGATATGACTGAGCGACTTCACTTTCACTTTTCACTTTTATGTGTTGGAGAAGGAAATGGCAACCCACACCGGTGTTCTCACCTAGAGAATCCCAGGGATGGGGGAGCCTGGTGGGCTGCCGTCTATGGGGTCACACAGAATCAGACATGACTGAAGCGACTTAGCAGCAGCAGCAGCAGCAGCAGCAGATAACCAGAGATTCTTAAAGCAAAAATTAAAATGAGTCAGATGAGTGCCACAAACTCAACATCAACTCTTGGTCTCATTATTTATATATATGTGAATGTGGAAGGATCTAGTGTCTTTCTGTGAGATCTGAGCCTAGTCATTTAGTCAGCAAGAAAGATGATAGTCATAAAAATATAGTCTGTTTTTCATAGAAGAGAACCTGTTAGCAATTGTTCTATCTAATTGAAATGTGAATGCAGATCTGTTGTGTAATATTGTAGTAACCAACAACTAAAAAAGGTACTACAGATACGACCAGGTATAAAACAGATCATAAACTCAAGGAAAAGAAAAACAAATAACACCACGAAGCCTTGGGCTCGTTCAGCACAATGATTAAGAGCGTCATGGTCATTATGAAGTAAAGAGTTCAGAAGAAGGTTAAATTTGTCCAGGGAGGCTTTTGAAGCACATAGGACTAGCTGGATCTTACAGGAAGAATAATGGAAAGTAGAGCACTTTCCAGGCAGAAGAGGTATGGCTTAAATAGAGGGGAGTACCACACAAAGACAATAATGAGTGCTATACCTGAGTGTTTGGACTCCATCCAGAGAGGCAGTCATTGAAGAGTTTCTGATAAAGGAGTGACATGTGTTATAGTATTTAAGAAAAACAATCTAGTGGTAATGTGTAGAGCAAATTGGAAGGATGGGGAAGCTAGTTTGAAGATCATTCCAATAATTCAGATCTAAGAAGAAGCATGCAGTGTAACATAACGAATTACTTACGAAAACCTAGTAGCTATAGTGAAAATGAGAAAGATGGCCCTTTTGGTCTCACCGTTATGAAGATACGATGACTCTCTGAAGTGCTTAGAAAGTCTAGAACATAAGAAGCACTTCATTAATGCTAACAGCTACTCCTAGTACTACCATTGCCAGGAATAGTTACGTGGTGGTTTTTTTATTTCACTTGTGTACAGTGTATATCACTACTCTTGAAACATTTATGTTGACTTCAAATTAATAGACTTTATTGGTGTTTTCTGTTAATTTTGATGAAAGATATATAGGCAAAGGTAGCTAAGTAATATACAGGAGAAATGATTCAAAGAAACATAGGAAGAGTTCAGACTAACTGATCTAGAATTTCTCTGTGGCTGTTAAGCATGATCTCTATAAAAAAATATATCTTCAAAGACATCTGAGTGTTCATAGATGACAAAAGTTGTAAACCTGCAGAGTTCAGGAACAGTACAAAGCTGAAAATCAGATTATAAGCAACATAAAATCATATATAAGCAACAGAAAATAGAACAATAGCAATAAAAACCCAACCAGGGAGAGAATAAACAGGCTTAGGAAAAATAATGGAAAAGAAAAAAGACAGGATATATAAATTGTTATAGAAAGGAGATACAGACATCAAAGGAAACAGGAAAAACAACTATATGTCCCCAGCTCTTTCTGGCCTCATGAACTGCCCGGCTCCTCTGTCTGCTATGGATATGAGGAGATGATTACCAATGTGATAGGAAGCATACTCAGTTAGGTAACAGAAAACCCATGACACAGACTTGACTCAGGGGGTCCTTCTGATCGGCAGTGACCATGGGGAGACAGATTCAGAGTAATAACACCACCATGTGTCCCAGTGTAATTTGCTAGATTCAGTGATAGAAATAATAACATAATCATATGGGTCTCTAAGCTACAAAAGCATTTCATATACGGGATGAGAGTGAATTAAAGTTGGCCTCAACCTTCTCAATAGTACCTTCAATGCCAAAAGATGGAATATCAAGAGCTATGTAGTTCTGAGAGAGACAGAGTATAACAACTAATTTATCCAAGATTAAGTTATTCTTAAAATATAAAGACAATAAATAATGTGGGTATCCCAGGCCTTTCTTGGAAACACTACTATATGACCAAGTCAACTAAGAGATGAATCAAAATAACTTTGTTTATTAAGCAGATGGAAACATTAAAATCTTTGGCAATCTTAAAAGTTTCAGATGGGAGAGAGAAGGTAAGAAAAACTACAGGCATACTTCTTTGTCATCATTCACAATTAGGAATCTTAAGTACCTTTTACAATTGAATTATGTCATTATAAAAGAAAAAACTCCAAAGTCAGTTTTTAAAATATTTTTTCTTTTGTTTTTTAATTTTATTGGAGTGTAGTTGATTTACAATATTGTGTTAGTTTCAGGTATAGAGCAAAGTGATTGAATTATACATAAATCTACTCTTTTTCAGATTCTTTCTAATATAGGTTATCACAGAATATTGAGTAGAGTTCCCCACGCTATACAGAAGGTCCTTGTTGGTTATCTGTCTTGTGTATAGCAGGGTGTTTGTTCATCCCACGCTTCTGATTCACTCCTCCCTGCTGTGTTTCCCCTTTGGTAACCATAAGTTTATTCTCAGGATCTGTAAGTCAGCTTCTATTTTATAAATAAACTCATTTGTTTCTTTAAAAAAAAAATTAGATTCCATATATGAGTGATACACGATATTTCTCTTTCTCTGACTTAACTTCACTCAATATGACAGTCTCTAGGTACGTTAATGTTGCTACAAATGGCAATATTTTGTCCTTTTTTATTGTTGAGGAATATTGCATTTTATAGAATGTATGTACCGCATCATCTTTACCCTTCTGCTGACAGACATTTAGGTTATTTACATGTCTTAGCTGTTGTAAATAATGCTGCTATGAACATTGGGGTGCATGTATCTTTTCCAGTTAGAGTTTTCTCTGAATATCTACGCCCAGGAGTGTGATTGCTGAGTCATATGGCAACTCCATTTCTAGCTTTTTAAGAAGCGCCTACAATATTTTCCTTAGTGGCTACACCAGTTTACATTCCCACCAACAGTGTAGGAGGGTTGGTTCCCTTCGCTCCACACTGTCTCCAGCATTTGTTGTTTCTAGAATTTTCCGATGATGGCCATTCTGACCAGTGTGAGATAATACCTCAATGTAGTTTAGATTGGATTTTTCTGAGGTCTATTTAGGTCTTAACCCAATCAAAAGTGGGAATGTTGTTTCTGTGACATAGAGCTGCATGTTTTCCTCTGAGTCGTACTGTATCCAACATTACAGTTAGGGCTTTGAGTTTTGTGTATGGTGGTAGAGAGTGATGTAGCTTTACATATAGCTGTCTAGTCTCCACAGTACCACATTTTTAAGAGACTGTCTTTATTCTTGCCTTGTCTGTTGTTTTTTTTTTTTTTTTTTTTTTTCAACAAATATCTTAATATTTTATTTTGTCAAACTGTAGGACCATATTTAGACAAAAGTATACACCTTACAGTACATAATAGAATTGAAAATTCTTATTGTGCTTCCTATAACCATTTGAAACATTTTTTAGCTGTAGTTTCTCACAGTTACAGTCCAAGAGATAAAACATTTTGTACATTTTTTTTTTTTTTGGTTACTTCTTTTTTTTTTTTTTTTTTTTTTTTAATTTTAAAATCTTTAATTCTTACATGTGTTCCCAAACATGAAACCCCCTCCCACCTCCCTCCCCATAACATCTCTGTGGGTCATCCCCATGCACCAGCCCCAAGCATGCTGTATCCTGCGTCAGACATAGACTGGCGATTCAATTCTTACTTGATAGTATACATGATAGAATGCCATTCTCCCAAATCATCCCGCCCTCTCCCTCTCTCTCTGAGTCCAAAAGTCCGTTATACACAGCTGTGTCTTTTTTCCTGTCTTGCATACAGGGTCGTCATTGCCATCTTTCTAAATTCCATATATATGTGTTAGTATACTGTATTGGTGTTTTTCTTTCTGGCTTACTTCACTCTGTATAATCGGCTCCAATTGTCTGTTGTAGATTGACCATACGTGTGTGTTTACTTCTGAGCAAAAAAGGTTTTCTTAATTTAAGAGACATTTAGGAATTAATATTGTTGGTGAACAAGTACATATTGAAATTCAGCATTTCTTTCAGTTTTATCCTCATGTTAACTTCAACTAAAATTAAATTGAATAGTTTTTTTTTTTAATTTTGAAAAGCATGGATATATAATAGTCTTGTAGGTCTCTCCATCTACATAGAGAAATGTATGAAATTATCTTTGTAAGCATTATTATTTAAGGGCATTGGGTGACTTTTACTTTAAAGTAATTTTATATGTTTCACTTATTGCATGAATATCTTGGACAAAACATCACCTTTATTAAGTGATTTTTGTTGTCTTTCTAATGAAAGTGAAAGTACAGTCCATGGATTTCTCTAAGCCAGAATACTGGAGTGGGTAGCCTTTCCCCTTCTACAGGGGATCTTCCCAACTCAGGGATTGAACTCAGGTCTCCTGTATTGCAGGTGGATTCTTTACCAGCTGAGCCACAAGGGAAGCCCTGTCTTTCTAAGATAAATACAAAAGCAAAAATATAAGTTAGAAAACACGTGAAGCTGTTAACAATAAATCCAAGATGTGGTGGTGCTTCATTTTATAGTGAAAATAAAAACTGGCAGGTTACTTTGACAGCAAAGAATATTCAACCATAACAGTATATAAAGAGAAAATCCTTAAATTCTAGGAGAATAATAAATAGAACTGAATATTAATACGTTATAAAAAGTTGTTTAAACAGTTAATGACAAAGTAAACAGAAAATACTTATTACATAAAAATAAGCTCAAATGGATTACAGACCTAAATGTGAGACTGGACACTATAAAACTCCTAGAGGAAAACATCAGGTCCAAAACACTCTCTGACATAGATTGAAACAATATCTTTTTTGATCCATCTCCCAGAATAATGGGAATAAAGCCAGAGACAAACATATGGGACCTACTTAAACTGGAGCGCTAAGGAAACAAAATGAAAAGACAACCCACAGATTGGGAGAAGTTATTTGCAAATGATGTGCCAAACAAGGGATTTAGTATTCAAAATTTACAAACAGCTCATGAAGTTTAACCTCATCAAAACAAACAACCCAATCAAAAAATGGGCAGAAGACCTAAATAGACATTTCTTAAAAGAAGACATACAGATGGCCAAAAATCACATGAAATCAATACCACTATTCAGTTCGGTTCAGTTCAGTTGCTCAGTCGTGTCCGACTCTTTGCGACCCCATAAGTTGCAGCACGCCAGGCCTCCTTGTCCATCACCAACTCCCAGAGTTCACTCAAACTCACGTCCACCAAGTCGGTGATGCCATCCAGCCATCTCATCCTCTGTCGTCCCCTTCTCCTCCTGCCCCCAATCCTTCCCAGCATCAGAGTCTTTTCCAATGAGTCAACTCTTTGAATGAGGTGGCCAAAGTACTGGAGTTTCAGCTTTAGCATCATTCCTTCCAAACAAATCCCAGGACTGATCTCCTTTAGAATGGACTGGTTGGACCTCCTTGCAGTCCAAAAGACTCTCAAGAGTCTTCTCCAACATCACAGTTCAAAAGCATCAATTCTTTGGTGCTCAGCTTTCTTCACAGTCCAACTCTCACATCCATACATGACCACTGGAAAAACCATAGCCTTGACTAGACAGACTTTGTTGGCAAAGTAATGTCTCTGCTTTTGAATATGCTATCTAGGTTGCTCATAACTTTCCTTCCAAGGAGTAAGCATCTTTTAATTTCATGGCTGCAATCACCATCTGCAGTGATTTTGGAGCCCAAAAAATAAAGTCTGACACTGTTTCCCCATCTATTTGCCATGTCATGATCTTCGTTTTCTAAATGTTGAGCTTTAAGCCAACTTTTTCACTCTCCTCTTTCACTTTCATCAAGAGGATTTTCAGTTCCTTTTCACTTTCTGCCATAAGGGTGGTGTCATCTGCATATCTGAGGTTATTGACATTTCTCCCGGCAATCTTGATTCCAGCTTGTGCTTCTTCCAGCCAAGCGTTTCTCCTGATGTACTCTGCATATAAGTTAAATAAGCAGGGTGACAATATACAGCCTTGACGTACTCCTTTTCCTATTTGGAACCAGTCTGTTGTTCCACGTCCAGTTCTGTTGCTTCCTGACCTGCATATAGGTTTCTCAAGAGGCAGGTCAGGTGGTCTGGTATTTCCATGTCTTTCAAAATTTGCCACACTGTATTATGATCCACACAGTCAAAGGCTTTGGCATAGTCAGTAAAGCAGAAATAGATGTTTTTCTGGAACTCTCTTGCTTTTTCCATGATCCAGCGGATGCTGGCAATTTGCTTTCTGGTTCCTCTGCCTTTTCTAAAACCAGCTTGAACATCAGGAAGTTCATGGTTCACATATTGTTGAAGCCTGGCTTGGAGAATTTTGAGCATTACTTTACTAGCATGTGAGATGAGTGCAATTGTGCAGTAGTTTGAGCATTCTTTGGCATTGCCTTTCTTTGGGATTGGAATGAAAACTGACCTTTTCCAGTCCTGTGGCCATTGCTGAGTTTTCCAAATTTGCTGGCATATTGAGTGCAGCACTTTCACAGCATCATCTTTCAGGATTTGAAACAGCTCCACTGGAATTCCATCACCTCCACTAGCTTTGTTTGTAGTGATGCTTTCTAAGGCCCACTTGACTTCACATTCCAGGATGTCTGGCTCTAGATGAGTGATCACACCATCATGATTATCTGGGTCGTGAAGATCTTTTTTGTACAGTTATCCTGTGTATTCTTGCCACCTCTTCTTAGTATCTTTTGCTCTGTTAGGTCCATACCATTTCTGTCCTTTATCGTGCCCATCTTTGCATGAAATGTTCCCTTGGTATCTCTAATTTTCTAATATCACTATTAGAGAAATCCAAATCCAAACTACAATGAGGTATCACCGCACGCCAGTCAAAATGGATATCATCAAAAAATCCTCAAGTAAATGCTGGAGCAGATGTAGAAAGAAAGGAATTCTCCTACACTAGTGGTAGGAATTAAATTGACACAGTTGCTATGAAGAACAGTATGGATGTTTCTTAAAAAACTAAAAATAGAGCTACCATGTGACCCTGCAGTCTCACTCCTGGACCTATATCCGGATAAAACCATGGTCAGAAAGGATACATGCACCCCTGTGTTCATTGCAGCACTGCTTACAATAGCCAGGACATGGAAGCAACCTAAATGGCCATCAGCAGATGAGTGGATAAAGCAGCGGCAGCGGTGAATATATACAATGGAATATTACTCAGCCAGAAAAAGAATGAAGTAATGCCACTTGCAGCCACATGGATGGACTTAGAGACTTTCATACTGAGTGAAGTCAGAGAAGGAGAAATCTCATGACATCCCATGTATGTGGAATAAAGAAAGAAAATGTACAAATGAACTTATTTACAAAACAAAAACAGACTCACAGATTTACTGAACAAACTTATGGTTGCCAGGGGAAAGGCCTGGGGGAAAGGGATAATTAGGCAGTTTTCAACTAATATGTACACACTACTACATTTAAAATGGTTAACCAACAAGGTTCTACTGTATAGCACAGGGAATTCTGCTCAATGTTATGTGGCAGTCTGGATGGGAGGGGATTTGGGGGGGAGAATGGATACATGTGGCTGAATCCCAATGCTGTCCACCTGCAACTATCACAGCCTTGTCAATCTGCTATCAGTTCAGTTCAGTTCAGTTGCTCAGTCATGTCCGACTCTGCAACCCCATGAACCGCAGCATGCCAGGCCTCCCTGTCCATCACCAACTCTCGGAGTTCACTCAAAGTCATGTCCATCGAGTCGGTGATGCCATCCAGCCATCTCATCCTCTGTCATCCCCTTCTCCTCCTGCCCCCAATCCCTCCCAGCATCAGAGTCTTTTCCAATGAGTCAACTCTTCGCATGAGGTGGCCAAAGTACTGGAGTTTCAGCTTTAGCATCATTCCTTCCAAAGAACTCCAATATAAAATATTTTTTAAAAGTACTTGCTACAGAAAATAGGGACACAAAACTTAAGGCAGATACAATCCAACCCTTTTTAAGTAATTCGTTGTTTTCAGCTTTCTCAGAATGAAATAATTTGAACTGCTATTAATAAATATGACAGACAGAAAATAATCCATAAAATGTCTTCCCCCAAGAAATATGAATAAACACTGTATTAGAATAATTTCCAAGGAAATCAGCTATCAAGTCACATCATAATTATTTCTGAACTTGGGAAATGTGGTGGAAGGAGTTGACTTTAGTCACTTCTGTATTCCCTGAGCCAGGCAGAAAGCCACAGGCCAAAGATGGCTAGGTAAATAAACCCAAAGATTTGGTTAAGAGGGATTGGCCACTACATCCTTTCTAACAAAGAGGAGGTCTTAGGTTAGGTTGTCTCTGAAGGCGGATAAAGAAGGAGAAAAGCGTAGGAGGAGCACTATTCTGTAGGCGCATTAGTTCAGCAAATATTTACTGACAACTTACTCTGTGCTATGCATTCCCCCAGACTCTGGGAATACCAGCGTGGAACTGGAAGGGAAGATGGGTATAAAACAAATACCAAAATGAAGTAGTTACAAAGCACAATAAGTGGCAAAAAAAGAGTTCTATAAGAGCGTATGATAGGTGAATCTAGCTTTAAGTTCTGGTATTAGATCATTACATTATGTTAGTTGATAATGTTATGTGATTGGCTGTGTTAGGTTGATCACAGTAGGCCTTTTTGAGTAAACAACATAACACTTAAGCTAAGACTTCATAAGTGAGGCATTAACCAGGAGGCCTGGGAAGAAACTTCCACACAAAATGAACAGTGCCCTGAGGTGGGAGAATATTTGGTCCTTCAGAGGAGCAGAGAGAAGACTGGTATGCCTGGATCCCAGTGAGTGAGGGTAGAGCTGGCATAAGATGGGGTCATATCAGTGATGCTCCTGTCGCCCATTCTAATGATGTTGGACTTCAAGTGTAGTCAGTGAGCTTGCAAATGTGAGAAAGGGCCAAAAAAATAGAAGAGGCTTTCTGAATGACTAAGAACAGCAGGAGGGGTTAGTCACCAGCACTAAAACAGAAATGAGGGGAACAGTGGACAAACCTGACCCATTTAAGGGTTTTGCTAAATGATTTGCTCGGCAAGGTTTCTACACCGTTTTGCTATAAATCAAGTTTCATTCCACTACCCCTGTTACTATATGTCTCCAAATAAGAACTGATGTCATTTGTGGAGTTGTTGTTATAACACTGTAACTTTTCTTGTTTAGAAAACTAAATACCATCTCTCTCTTCATATCTGTCATTCTTGCAGCCCACCTTTCTCAGGCCCAGATCCTATGAAAACCTATAACATCATATTGAGGGGGATTGACATGATAGAATTTCCAAAGAAGATTGCCAAAAATGCTGCTAATTTAATTAAAAAACTGTGCAGGTGAGCATTTCAACCACATTGTTTTTCCCATTATGATCCTTTAAAAAAATAGATTTTTTAACAATTATTATTTTATTTTTAGGGATAATCCATCAGAAAGATTAGGGAATTTGAAAAACGGAGTGAAAGACATTCAAAAGCACAAGTAAGTGTTCTTATAACTTATGGTTTAAGAGTTCAAAGACTATTTCCTGAGGCTGATGTTTTTAAGTTAGTGGCTATATAACTGATGCAACTAGTCCATAGGAGCAGCCGATGAGACAGGCAAACTAGTTAGCCTTGTTATTTAAGACCTTTCTAGTTTTGTCTCAAGGACTTTATTTAGACGCATCTGATCCTAAACAACAGAATCACTGAATTTAGTTTTGCCCAGCTCCTACTAATTAGGACTTTTCCTCTCCAGCATGAAGAAGAAATACATATTTTTAATTCTGAAATTCTATTCTCTACCAGAATATTAAAAATGAAAGTATGCCACCATATATCATGCCTCATTTCTTTAACTAAAACATATTTTTTCAACCATTTCCTAATTGGATGCTATGACAGTGGGAAAAAAAGTACAGAGTACAGTCATTTTTTAAAACAACAGCAGCATCTTAAACAGTAAACCTTACCCATGTTGATTGAATGTTCTAAAGCTAAACCAAGATCATATTGGTCTTTCCCTATCGGTTTCTGTAACATGCAGAGGAAATTCACATCCGTACCAAAGGAATGTGTTTACCACAATACCTATGAATGTCTAAAAAGCCTGCAGGAATTTCATGTAATTATTTGCTAATGATGAAACCTTTCAAAGACAACAACAACAACAAAGACCTTTGTGATATTTGGTCCCCATTTTCACAAAAAGCCATACTCAAAGTACCTTCATTGAACCAAAAAAAGAAAGAAAGAAAATGAGATACAGATACATAGAGACCAAGACAGTGATGTGAAAAGGTTAATTAACTGAGGCTGCCCAGTAACAAAGATGGAAGGATAATTTTCCATCCTGACATTTCATTCCCTGATTCTACCTTCTTAAAATAACAACCTGTAGGGTACAGGGCCAAGCATATTATGGCATTTATTAAGTTATAATGATCATTTTGGAACAAGGTCATGACTGAAATAACTAGAATAAAAAGCAATTGCTATTTGGTCTTTAAAATTTTGACAATTAGATTTTTTTTTAAAAATGCATTCCACTTAATAAGCTAACATTTAAAATCTGCAATTAAATAGAAAACATTATTCTCATAATGAAAATGTTTGCTTACCTGAGTTCCATCAGTCATGGACATCATATAAGTTGTTTTGAGAAGGCTTTAACTAAGGTAAAATGCCTTTAACTATCTATTTTTTTCCTTTTTTAGATGGTTTGAGGGCTTTAACTGGGAAGGCTTAAGAAAAGGCACCTTGACACCTCCTATAATACCAAGTGTAAGTAAACTTTCCAGCTTGTAATTGTGTGATACACATGAAGGTATTTGTCAGTCATCAAAGATCTGCTATTTCAAAATTTTTATCCTATGATCAGCTTAAAATATAGGCGAAATAGCAGATTAACAAAATGACACCTTCTAAAATTCAAACTTATAATGTGTTAAATATACAAGTGTTGACAGAAGAGTATAATGAATCTCTTTTTCCACATACTATAAAAACTTTATACATCTTTGCCCAAGAATATATTTACAACCTTATTTAGTCATATTCATAAATTATTTTAAATTTCTGCACATTCATGTATTGTCTATATAAGATGCAATAAGCTCTGTAGTGTGTACTTGAGTATACTTAGATGAGTTAGGATAATCTGTTATTCTTACCTTCTGGTTATGACTCCACCATGCTCTGTCTCCAAGAGTCCAATCCAAATGGGCCACATCACAACATTCCCTGCCCTGTGGTTTTTTGTTGAGTTTAGACAACAGTTCAGCTACCAGTTTCAACCGTTTTCAATTCCTGGCCAATATCGTTTCATTTATGCTCCACATACTTCCTCCTCCTCTGCCCCCATAGTTCTTTAAAGTATTCCTAAGCACAGTTCTTCTCTTTTATTGTTTGATCAGGCTCTAAAAGAAAGACATTCTCTTCTAATATATCAGGTGTTTTGTTAAACTACTAGTCCACAAAGTGAACTGAGTGTTTACACTGTGTTAACCCGAAATAGACTTCAATTGACTGCAATTATATTTTTATTCAATACAGCATCTATCTAATAAAATCTGTTCGGTCTTAACTAATGAGGAGAGGGCTGTTTTGCACTCCTGAGCTCTTCATTTATATACATCCTTTCTTCTGGGACTAATTTAAGGTCACTCCTTATACAGAAACAATTGCTGTACTTATTATTTTAATTTGTATGCTTATATTTATGTTTATTCACAAACAAAGTAAAGTACAGATGTTAACTGCATTCATGAAGTTTTCTTTTTAGAACAAAGGCAGAATAAGAAACTTTAAGAGGAAAATAAAAGCCTAAAGTATCCTAACTTACACTCACCAGGGGTCTCCTTTTATGCAACAGTAGTATTAAATTAAATGGAAGAATATATATATATAATGTATATAAACATATAGAATAGAATATGAAGTCCTAAATATTATAGAATATGAGAGAAACTAAAGTCAGCTTCTTCACCACCTTTATTTATGCTCTGCATATTGAACTGCCAGTAAACTTGTAAGAGTTTACAGGGATGTTTTCTAATTATTTCTTTTAATCACACAACTTATTCTTCCCTAGACTGTAAACTCTAGAAGGGCAAAAACTATGCCTATTTTTATTCACCACTATAATCCTCAATACAAAGGACAAATCCTGCTCATGGTAGACAGGCCCAAAATAGCCACTGAATAAGGAATGAATAAAGATTGCTTTTAAAAATCCAGCTTGGAATTCCACTAATACTCTTGTTTACAGGTGGCATCACCCACAGACACAAGCAATTTTGACAGTTTCCCTGAGGACAATGACGAACCACCACCTGACGACAACTCGGGATGGGACATAGACTTCTAATGCATTTCTCTTACCTGCTTCTGCCTTGCTGGAGACAGCTTTTTCTAAGACACAGCTGCCAGCAAACCTGAAGGAAAGAGAGAAGATGAGTGCTCGGGGTCACCATGATGCCTTTGATCGATGCTGCTCCAGTAACTACAGTGGCATTAGGACTTATTGCTTAGATGACAATAGTGCTCTTTACATGTTTTCTGTTTGAACCTAAATATAGCAGTTGACATGGTGGTCCTGAAGCAAAGCCTTTCACCAGTAAAGAGATGTTCTTCATTGTTGCAATGATCTTGCTTTGCTCTGATTATAATTTGAAAGACTGTAAGAAACACTTCAATCTAGTAAAAGAGTCAGTACCTTGCTAGAATTATCAAGAAGATCAAAAAATAATATATTGGGTACGATAGATTATTATGGTACAAAAACTGGACTCTTCCCTTTCTTCAAGGGAGGGTTGTCGGTTCTGTTACTGCAAGCCGGTGTATATACCGTACACAAGAGGACCACACATCTGTTGGTCACAGAGGTCATGTCAAACCAGTGCTAGAAGTTTCATGATTTTATTTCCCAGCAGTGCTGATGACGAGACTGAATGTTCCCTTTCCTTTCTGACAGATTTTAGAAATTGGTATGATAAAAGCACAACTGCTATGGATTCTGCTGAGAAATTTCATAGCAGGTATATATGTGTTTTCTTTAGAGGACTGAAGAAAAATCAACATGCATGATATATCTGCTCATTTCTTTTTGATAAATTGGCATGACAGAGTGGGGGAAAAAAAGCAATTCACAAATCATTTCATATTTTTTTAAATAGTGTGCTTAAAGATGGTCCTGGAAATAAATGACTAGCAGCCAATTGGTTTTAATTTGTTACCTAACACACCCTCAAACTGAGGCTTAAAATATTCCCTTTTATAAAAATAAACCCTTACGATAGGGTGGGGTGGAGAGGGATTAAGATCTATCCAAAAAAAAAAAAAACACTATATAGGTGCTATGTACATTTTTCATCTGTAAATGTCAGTGTCTGAACAGACAACACAAATTCTAATCATTATATGTGTAGCCAGAGAATCAAGCATTTTCACTCAAGTTATCAAACCAAACTCCTGTCAGATTTCACTTATACAACATAGTCTAAGGTTAAGGGAGAAAGGTGACTAAAAGTGTATTTGAACTAGCTTCCTGTCTTAGGCCTGAACCAAAAAAGAAAAGAAAGCACAAAACCATTGATTCACCAGATGAGAAGACTAACTTTATGAGGTCAGGAACAAGAGAAGAACCTGGCCAGGTGTGAGATTACCTTTTTGTCCGTGGCAATATGCGTCTACTAACATGTGAAGGGAGAAAGGAAGGAGAGAGAGAGAAAGAGGAACCTGCTATCTTAAAAGTAAATTAGAGCTAAATAGAACAGAAATATTACAAATCTGAAATATCATAATAGCTAGGAAAAGATTAGGTTTGAAAATAACAAGTTGATTTCATAGAGAAAAGAATTGGCAAAGAGTCCTTTATTGGCAGGCCAGTTGACAACTATTAGGTGTCCTAAGTAGCAGAGCCAACTAGCATTATACCTCCTTAGACAAATGTGTAATTTTACAAGCTGTCATCCTGATTTGAAACTTTGTGAATATGGCATATTAAAGAGAAGTTTGCTTCTTTGTTTTAAAAACTCAATCAAATGTAGACATTTCTATAAAACATATGTCTAACTAGATCATCATATAGTATTCAAGAAGGCATATATTATGATTTTTGTTTGAATTTTTCACAAGAAGTCTTTAGAATATATTATCAAAACAACAATCTAAGAAACATTTGGAGAACAAAAGTACTAAGGGCATATTATATGTAATTACAATAAATTTAAAATTTTGATCTTAAGATATTTTCCTCATATTATTGGATTTTTCTCTCCCTTAATCATTTCTCAAAACTGTTCCTCAAGATACCTTCTTCGACAGGTTTTACAAAACAATATTAAACATATCAATCTAATATCCAGCTATTAATGCTACTTCAGAAGTTTAATATTGCTTTTAATTTGGGCCTTTAAAAATATATAATTGCAACATTACAGTCAATGTTCAGTGATTTTTTTTTTAAAGACAGTGGTTCAGGCATGCTAAACGTTTGCTAGAAAATGAAATTTACCTAGTCATTTTAAATAAGAGAATCTTCTCCTGCAACTTTTAAAATATCCCAATAGCCCCAGAAATTAGCACTTACTCTGGGTTTGGAACTATGGTTCAAGTCTAAGACAACCGATATGTTCAAGTTTTGCAGAGAAGGAAGAAGTGGCATTGAGCATAATGCAACTGTAGGTCATTTCTCCCGCTTGTTATTGCATCTTTGTTCATTTCTCTCGTGGCACTGCATTAGGCTGTCTAAAGCAATCACCAAAAAATACAGGTGAACTACATCTTACAAGAGTTACCAAGAGAAAACATTCATCTAATGTTCAACAATGAATTTTAAGGATTTAAATCCTGTCTTAATGATGACACTAGGGCTAAAATTCATGGCTGGCTTCATAAAGCACATCTCACTTTATTTCTGAATTTTTCATGCCCCTTCTCATTTCTTACAAGAACATCCAAAAAAAAAAAGAACATCCAGATAAGTTAGAATAGTGCCAACTTGTTTGATCTGTTAACTGAATTTCTTGTTCATATTTCAAGTGTGGGATATAAGGGCTTTCTGTGTGTCCTGACTTACAGGAAAACTGAAAACTGCCAAGGAAAGGAACATCATTATACTTGAGATAGATTGACTACATTAGGAAAAATGATTTCTGGAAATTTGCTATGAATGATTTTTATGTTTTTACCTTCTTTAATATAGGAATCAGATCCACATGCCATTTAAAACAAATTTATTTTTATTATATTCTTTACAAATCATAATTTTTACCTAAAAGTATGGGATATGCATGTGAAGCACACATGTATACTATATAAATTCAACTACTGAACTTTTCCTCTTTCATTTCTAAAAGACTGAACTGATGGTGAACTTAAAGAAGTCAGCTACCATGAAAATAAGGCTATTAGAACTGATTGCATACAGTAGAGGTGATTTGTGCATTCTCCATAACAATGTTTTCTTTCACAATAGGACCACAGACAAATATTTATGTAAATAGATATTTTTGTGTGATATTTTGTGGTACATATAACTTTTTTTAGTGTTTCACAGCATTATTATTTCATTTAATTTGTATGGAATAAAGTTTTTAGGTCCAAGTAGACTTGAATTAATGTCCTGATTGTCAGTATTATTGAAAATTCTGTCAACTGTACTGTTCTTCATCTGTCCCATAGTTTAGAACATGACCTGGCTATCTGGCATTGTTGCAAGTGCCTTAAATTCATGGCATCCTATTAAAAAAACAAATTCGGTGTTATGCTGCATGACAAAGACAAACACACCTCAAAACGTTGTCCTTTCTTAGCTTGCTGCGTTTTACAGTTCTTTCTGCTGACAGTTTATAAGCCTTTATTATATAATATTGATGAATTACAGAAATGATGAAGTCATTCTCTTATTTCTGTTCAATGTACCAGAGCTGTGTATCTGTTAATGAGATACAGCGTCATTTCTGTGAAATGTATAAATGTATGTGCAGGTCAAATTAATATATGACGTACTATCAGTCTGTATACAGGTATTCCTGTTTTGCTAAGTTGTGCAGATTCAGTTTTTAAAAAAAATCAGTGCAGTCAAATTATGAAATCTCCTTTTTTAGACTCTGTGAAAAACCATCCAACTCAAAAGAAAAATTGGAAAATGACTGCTAACCAAGGCTCATCATGAAACCAATGATGAACAAAGTGCACCACTCAACAAAACAGGATGCTTCCTCTGAGTTCTTGTATATGCAAATCACTTATAAGGCAAGTTTTCAACAGACCTGGAAAGCTAAACTTTGAAAGTGTGTTGTTAGCCCTCCTCTTTATCTGCCCTTGCATCAACAGACAGAGCTCTGGGGCATGACAGTGACTCAGAGGTTTGGACTTCCAAGTAAAGGGACATTTCTTGAAGCATCATCTGTCAAATTTATTTCAATGTATGATGTTTTTACAACTGGTCAGTTCTTTTGTATTCCTACAGCTATGGTCATTTGATTGTCCTCTTACAATTTGTTCTACATGAAAGAGTCCTTTGTCAGTCAGAATGCAACAACTGTCATCCGGTGGTCACTGACCACTTGCACTCTTTTGATGTAGATTAAAAACTTTTTCATAAACTTAACCTGCTTTGATTTGCTCTGTATTTTTCCTGCAGCTGTAATTGCCGAGTGCCTGTTGTATACTTTATAGAGTTGAAATAAAAAAAATAATTACTTTTGAACTTAGTTGATGTTTAATTTCAGGCAAGATTCCAAGGGCAGAATTGGTGTATTAATACTGAAATACCATGTAGTGCTTTTGTAGAATGTCCCTATAACATTGTAGAAAATACTTTAAATCAACTGTCCCTCAAAAAGTGATATATTATTTATTGTTTAGATGCTAAATTGTGTCCGACTCTTTTGCGACTCCATGGACTGTAGCCTGCCAGGCTCCCCTGTCCATGGGATTTTCCAGGCAAAAACAACGGAGTGAGTTGCCATTTCTTTTTCCAGGGGATCTTTGAAACCCAAGGATCGAACCCGCATCTCCTGCGTTGCAGACAGATTCTTTACCACTGGGACGCCAGGGAAGCCTGGTCTAGTACAAAAGTAATCCAACAAATCGGCTTAAAGAACTCAATAAGGTTACCGTTAGGCCATCCAGTGTCACACGTAGCAGTTTTCTGTACACAACTACCACACCACCACCATCACCACTACTGCCATACACTCCTTGTGGGACTTCAGTCGTGTCCGACCCTGTGCGACTCCATAGACGGTACCCCACCAGGCTCCCCCGTCCCTGGGATTCTCCAGGCAAGAACACTGGAGTGGGCTGCCATTTCCTCCTCCAATGCATGAAAGTGAAAAGTGAAGTTGCTCAGTCGTGTCCGACTTAGCGACCCCATGGACTGCAGCCCACCAGGCTCCTCCGTCCATGGGACCCCCACTCAAATTCTTGAACTAGACTGAGTGCATGCATGCTAAGTCGCTTCACAAGTATCCAACTCTTTGTGAACCTACGGACTGTAGCCTGCCAGGCTCCCCTGTCCATGGACTTGTCCAGGCAAGAACACTGGAGTGGGTTGGCATGCCCTCATCCAGGGGGTCTTCCAGACCCAGGGATCAAACCTGCTACTCTGCTGTGTCCTGCATTGCCAGGCGAGTTCTTTCCACGAGCACCACCTGGGAAGCTTGAACTAGGCACACAATCAAAGAAGCAATATATAAGAATATAAGACAGGCTAGGAGGGAGTTATTCAATATGAAAAGTAACCTCATGAATCTTTGTCTAAGGTTTTTCACCTGATCCCTCTGTTAAAGTTTACATGCATAAAGAATACAGATTTAATGGAAAATATGATCAAAAAATCAACTCTTCAAAGCTCTGGTGAACATTCTTGCTACATTACTTGAGTGATACACAAATTAAAACTGGTTGGAACATAAAGTTTCTCTTAATCTAACTGCCTTTGGCTTGTTGACATCATATTATCAGTGACAGTGAACTGAAACCTGTTTGTAATGAAAACTAGAAATTTAGCTTTCTTAGACATGCCCTCCCCAGAAAAAACTTTAAAAATACTGTCACGATAGCACATTCAATAGTTTCATTTTTTCCTACAAACAGAACTGAACTGTAAGTTTGTAGTATTCATCATTTTTAAGTTCTATTATTTTCATATACTTTTCTAAGAATGATCTTTGATTCCAGAAAATTATTTTGTTTGTACTAATCACACAGTTTTTGCAGAGGCACACAGATCAGTCCTCATGATCGTGAATGGAATTCGAAGAAGAGGATGTTCCGTCCACGCCACTGTTACATCCTGTATGTTAATTGCAATTGAAACAAACAACTGAACACTTATTTGACTACAATGATAAGAATCAAAACTAAATTTGAGATGAATGAATTAGTAGTGTGACGTTATGTTTGCAGACCTGCTCTAACAGTCACAATTATAACCCTGAATATGTTACATACACAATATACAAGTCACAATGCTTATATTCTTTTCCAAGAGTTCTATTCAGTTTTCTTCTGTATTCTTTATTCTGTTCTCCTAATTCAAAAGGACTATAAATTGATAAAATAGTAGTGTTTACCTCTGGCAATTGTTTCTTACCCAAGATGAGTATATGAAGCAAAAGACAAATCTATCCATATGCCAATATGCAAAGACAAACAGGTTAAGTCTCAGCCTCATTAAAAAAAAAAAAAAAAAGAGGATAAAAAGGAAAAAAATCAAGGTTTTCCTGGGATTCCCTGGTGGTTCAGACGGTAAAGCGTCTGCCTGCAATGCGGGAGACCCGGGTTCGGTCCCCGGGTCAGGAAGATACCCTGGAGAAGGAAGTGGCAACCTACTCCAGTACTCTTGCCTAAAAAATTCCATGGATGGAGGAGTCTGGTGGGCCATAGTCATGGAATCGCAGAGTCGGACACGACTGAGCGACTTCGTTTCGTTTCGTTTAAGGTGTCCCTATAAGCCACAAAGTCTGGCCACAGAATTCATAAAAATTAATAGGCTGATGATATATATTCTAAGACAATGTTTTCCAAACATCAATGTCATAAAATATCTGTAGGAAATATGGCAAAAAACATAAATTGCCAGCATTATCCAGTTATTTTGAGGCACAGTCCAGTAATCTTAATTTATAACAAGCTCCTACCTTAGTTTATTCAGATGGAAACATTTATATGCATTTATGGAAGAAATGCAGGAAAATATGGCCCATGGGAATGGTAAGATCAAGGAGGAAAGAAGAAATCTTTGAAGTCTAAAGCCTATTTAAATACCCTCAAAAATGTTAAATAATATTTATATTCTACCTATATAGAGGTCCTTTCCATTTTCCATATTCAAATAGTATATTACTAATAAATTATTTTTGTAATGGAATAATACACATCTTTTGCATGTGTGTGTTGTTAAGCACTTCTATTGGAATACAATTGATTTACAATTTTGTGTTAGTTTCTGCTGTGCAACGTCAATCAGCCCTGTGTGTGTGTGTGTGTGTGTGTGTGTGTGTGTGTGTGTGTGTGTGTGTTTCCCCTTCCTCTTTAGTCTCGCTCCTGCCCCCTCCTTCCATCCCTCTAGGTCACCACAGAGCACTGGCCGAGCTCCCTGTGCTCTAAAGCAGCTTCCTGCTAGCTAGCTATTTTACACGTGGTAGTGTGTATATGTTAGTGCTGCTCTCTCAGTTCACCCCCACTCCTTCCCACTCTGTGTTCACAAGTCCATTCTACATGTCTGCACCTCTATTCTTGCCCTGCAACCAGGTTCATCATTACCATTGTTCTAGAGTCCATATATATACATGTGTGTGTGTTAATATATGATTTTTTTTTCTGACTTAATTCACTCTGTATCCCAGGCTCTAAGTTCATCCACATCACTACAGCTGACTCAATTTCATTCCTTTTTGTGGCTAACAACTCCGTTTTGTATATGTACCACGTCTTCTTTATTCATTCATCTGCTGATGGGCATCCAGGTAGCACCCACGTCCTGGCTATTGTAAATAGTGCCGTAGTGAACATTGGGGTACAGATGTCTTTCTGAATTATGGTTTTCTCAGGGTGTATGCCCAGTAGTGTAATTGCTGGGTCATATGGGAATTCTATATCTAGTTTTTTTAAGGAAACTTGCTTATTGTTAGAGAAATGTAACTCAAAACTACAAAGTACCACTTCACACTGGCCAGAAAGGCCATTATCAAAAACTCTACAAACAAATGCTAGAAAGGGTGTAGAGAAAAAGGAAACCTTCCATTGTTGGTGGGAATGTAAACTGGTAGAGTCACTGTGGAGATCAGTATATCCATATCTTGATTTAAAAAACCGAAAGATGAATGTACACCACTTCTGGTATCTGGTATACCAGGGCAGGATGAAAAGTGAAAGTGTTAGTGCCTCAGTCGTGTCCGACTCTTTGCAACCCCATGGACTGCAGCATGCCAGGCTTCCCTGTCCATGGGATTCTCCAGGCAAGAATACTGCAGTGGGTACCCATCTCCTTCTCTAAGGAAATCTTCCTGACCCAGGTATGGAACCCCAGTCTCCTGCATTGCAGGGGAATTCTGAGCCACTAGGAAAGCCCCCCAAGACAGGATACTAGGAGCTTAATTTCCATGATGGATCTTAGTCCTCTAGGGAGAAATGATAATAGAGGCTTCAGCAGGATTTTGACTTCAGTTCACTAATCTTCTGTAGCCTTCCCTGAGGAAGTCCTTGCCTCAGGGAAGGCAGGGTTAGCCCTTTGGCTTGCTTTGGGCATTGAAAGGGGAGCCTGTCACTCTAAGCTCCCTGGGTAGTTCAGAGGGTAAAGAATCTGCTTGCAATGCAGGAAACTGGGGTTCCATCCCTGAGTTGGGAAGATCCTCTGGATGAGGAAATGGCAACCCACTCCAGTATTCTTGCCCCTGGGAAATCCCATGCAAGATGGATCACAAATCCCAGTCGCCAGACAGAGGAGCCTGGCAGGCTAGGGTCTATGGGATCACAAAGAGTCAGACAGGACTAAGCAACTAACACACACATTAAGCAGGACTGTTACAAGCCAGTTCTTGCTTCAATTCATCCTCCCTTCCCTCTATCGCCGCAATGGGCAACTCTCCATCTATGGCTGATGTGTCAGCTTTAGAAGCAGAGTGAGGACTGCAACCAAGAAAAGCGGAGCTCCTACCAATCCACAAAGGTTTTATGGTGGAATAGATTGTTGTTCGGAAACACTAAGATTTGGTTTTACCTCTTTTAAGATCATACCTTACCCATTCTTGTTGATACAACTAGCAAGCACAGAATAAAGTCAAGGGTTGATTAGACTCAGCGTGGGAATTCAGCAATGTGAATAACCCACTCTCAGGTAGAAGATACCAGAATATGTCATTAAACCCTGAGTGAGGGGGCAGTAAAGACTTGATAGAATTCACTCAAATTTCTAGTCCTTTGTTATAATGAAGATAGTTGTGCCAAACATACATTTTAACAGGGTAATGATGGAAACATGATTAGAACCCAAACCATCTAAAGTTGATGCAGCAAGTTACCAACTTGCATCACCATCCCTCATGCTTGGGCCATTTGGGGCAAGAAGCATGAGGGTTAGTGACCTGAGAAGCAAAGAGGCCAGCAGAAATCACATAAGTCGCAGGACTGGGAAATTTACAATTCCTAGGGAGAGCATGATTCCTCAAGAATTTTTTCAGAAGAGATGAAAGCCTGAAGATTTTAGTAATAAATGGTTGGAAAAGGAAGAAAACACTGCTACTGCTACTGCTAAGTCACTTCAGTCGTGTCTGACTCTTCACGACCCCATGGACTGCAGCCTACCAGGCTCCTCCATCCTACCTTAACTATAATTATGATGTCATATATATAACTCCTTGCTAGGTTATAAGTGCCACAAATTGCTCTGTAAAGTGGTGTGAATTACTGGGGACTTGGTTCTCTTATCCAAATGAGGATTACTAAAGTTCCTTTAGTAATAAAATTCTGAAAATTTAAGTTTCTTTTACTTTTTTGAACCTACTTAGAGTCGGACACAACTGACCGACTGAACTGAACTGAAACTGAACTTCCTTATTTTTCAAAAGCAGAGTTTGGCATACTACAGCCCATGGGCCACTTCAACCCCCAGTCTATTTTTGTAAATAAAGTTTTATTGGAACAAAGTCAATACATATTGTCTAAAGCTGCTTTCACACCACAACAGCATGTGGATTGAATAGTGAGAAAGAAGCAATATGGCAATGAAAGTCTAAAATATTCACTGTCTAGACTTTTCTAGAAAAGTCTACCAAACCCTATTCAAAAGAAAGAGCTTACAATAGACCAGTGATTTTCAAACAGAGTTTTCCATAGAACCCATAGGATATGGAAGTAATATCTTAGAGTTCACCAGAATGGAATAGGTAGAGAAAAACAGTTGACTCTTGAACAGCACAGGGGTTATGAGCACAACCTCTGTGCAGTAGACCAGCTTGCAACTAGTCAGCCCTCTGTATCTACAGTTCTGCATACAACTGACTATGGATTGTGTAGCACTATAGTATGTATTTAATGAAAAACTTCATATAAGTAGATGGACACGTGAAGTTCAAATCTGGGTTGTTTAAACATCCATTGAACATGTGTGAAAGGAAGGGGATGTGCAATGAGTATGCTTTTCAAGCTCCAGAATTTTTTTATTGTTTTTAATATATTTTTGATTAGAATATAATTATTTTACAAAGTTGTATTAGTTTCTGCTGCACAACCACGTGGATCAGCTGTAAGTATACATATATCCCTTCCCTCTTGAGCCTCTTTTCTATTCACCTCCCCATTCCAGATTTCTAATTTTGAGTCTATCAGAGAGATTCTGTTATTTGTTTCACATATTGGGGATGTATGTGGCCTTTCATTTTGAAGAAACTATTCTATTGTTAGTTTAAATTTATTGTTAAATTTGTTAGAACAAATTTAATGTCTCAAAAATCACTGAACTAGATTAAATTTGGGGTTCTTTTCATGTTCAAGATTCCAGTTATTGTGGTAGCTCATTTCTTAGGAGAAAAATTAATTTCAAAGATCCATAGGGCTCAAAGTTAAGATAATAGTTTTATCTGGAGAAGTATAGACTGAGAGGAAACAAAAGAGGCTCTCATAGGGTGCTGGTCATTTAATTTCTTGATCTGAATGGGGACAAGGGTGTGTTTCTTTGTGAACACTCATGAAATTGTATGTTTGCGTATTTTACTTAAATTAAGCTTACTTAAAAAGAATTGAAACATATAACAAAATAAAAGGATATGTATGCTAAAAGTTTTGAGCTTCATACTGCTTCTTTTCTCTGTGTCTGAGTTCAGGGTAACATTACCACTTTGCCCTTACTCCTCATGTATAAAATTAATTTTCTCATGTGTAAAAATAACATATATATATTTATTTAAAATCTCTACTCCTTTACTCCTTATAGCCTTCCAATCTATTCATATTCAGGGCCAATGCTTTTTAAATGCCCATTTTATCTTGGCATTCCTAGCTCCCTTCAACAGCTCCTGATGCCCTAAGGATGCAATCAAACCCATGAAAGAAGTTAGCTCCCCATGCTCCCAGTCATGTGCTGGGCTTCCAGGCTTTCCAGTCATATATAGAACTTTGTATTCCTTTCTATCGTTCCACTTTTCAATGACCAACTCAAGTTGTTCTGATCTCAACACAGGCATAACTCCCTCTGACTTACACCACTTTCTCCGTTTAAATGCACTGACTCAAAGTTTAGATACAAAGAATCATTGTTTGAATGACTGGAGAACGACTCTGTGAAAGCCTAACAGTCTGTTTCCTTTATTCTTTTTGGCTGGGAGACGTGATGGAAATTGTGTCATCTTGAGACTAACGGGGAGCAGCTAGAAAAGCAGTAATGTTATGGGGTAACAGAAGGACTCTTTGGAGGTAAGGTTATCACAGAGCATAGAACAAATTTGGGCATACTTCACTTCAAAATATTTGATATGTGAAAAGATTAGCTTTATCCAGAAGACAATTTAAGAGTTGTTTATTCGTATTACAACAAGATGATTTTCTTTTCGACTTAAAATGATACATGGAAAGACGTGGCCAAGATGATAAAGTAGGAAGACCTTCAAAATTACAAGTCTGTATAGAGCACCTAAGTTTTAACTGGAGGTAATTGCTTTACAATGATGTGTTGCTTTCTGCCATACAAAACTGTAAATCAGCTATAAATATACGTATATCCCCTTCCTCTTGAGGCTCCCTCCCAACCCCCCTCTCATCCTGCTAGGCCATCACAGAATTTCGAGCTGAGTTCCTTGTGCTACGCAGCTGCTTCCCACTAGCTACCTATTAATATTTTGCATATAATAGCATATATGTCAGTGTTACTGTCTTGATTTGTGCCTCCCTTTCCTTCTTCCATCATGTCCACAAGTCCATTCCCTATCTCACAGAGCAACTATTAATGAGAAAGACTTAACGACGGAAAGAAAAGATCTTCAATGACTAAAGATGTAAAGAAGGGTCCACGGGGGAGTGGGTAGGAGGGGTGGAAATGGTGTATAGTTAAGACCCAGGGTCCTGGAGGGGTAACCCCAAATCAGGATGATTATTAACATTATAGAGGTTCTCCCTAAGGAGTGAGAGATCCCAGCCCCACATCAGGATCATCAGCCCCAGGGGTTTTGGCACTGGGAAGATTTGCTCCTAAAATATTTGGCTTTGAAGGCCAGTGGAAATTTTGGAGAGCCAGAAGACTCTAGGAAATAGAGACGCTGTTCTAAAATGGAGAAGGCAATGGCAATTCACTCCAGTACTCTTGCCTGGAAAATCCCATGGACAGAGGAGCCTGGTAGGCTGCAGTCCATGAGGTCACTAAGAGTCAGACAGGATTGAGCGACTTCACTTTCACTTTTCACTTTCATGCATTGGAGAAGACAATGGCAACCCACTCCAGTGTTCTTGCCTGGAGAATCCCAGGGACGGGGGAGCCTGGTGGGCTGCCGTCTCTGGGGTCGCACAGAGTCGGACACGACTGAAGCGACTTAGCAGCCAAAAGAGCCCACAAAGTCTCATGTGTTTTGAGACCCAGAGTAGAAGCTGTAATTTGAAAGAAACCTGAGTCAACCCCCTCTGCTGACCTTGGAAAATTACCCTGCCCCCACCAGAGAGGCAAGAGGTAACTGGAACTCATGCTGGGGACGCTGACACTGGTGGCAATCATTTTGGGGAGCCCATACTATCACAAGGACACTGATGCTGACAGGTGCTATTCTGGAATCCTCCCTCTAACTTCTTAGGACCAGAACCTGGCCCTGTCTACTGGCACTAGTTCTGGAACCCTACAGGGATCCTGACCCCATCCACCAACAAGCCAACACTAGACCCAGGACCTTTAGCCCCACAATCAGTCACCCTATAATCCAGCCCCAGCCAGTAGCAGAGAGAAGCCTCTGAACAAGGCAGGGCCTGGAAACCAATCAGACTGGGGGCCAGCTACACTTTCCAGACTATCCATCAAAAATCAGCCTTCTGCAATAGAAGGGCCCACATAGCCCCCATAGCAGGCATCCCTAGAACATATAGCTCTGGTGAACAGAAGAGAGTGAGTTGGTGGGTTACAGAGATCTCTTCTACAAAACACCACTTCTCAGAGTACACAACACCTCACATGGGTTGGGAACCAGCACAAAGCAATAACACCTCCATAGGAACCAGGGCTAAACCTAACTAGGGGTCTGGAAGGGTCTGCTGGAGAGGTGGAGGTTAGCTGTCGTTCACTGTAGAGGCAAGAACACAGGTGGCAGACTGGCCCCCCAAATATTGATCAGCATGCATTTTGCCAGAGGTCCCTATGTCAGCACCATGACCCAGCCCCACCCAATAGCCTAAAGACTCCAGAGCTGGTAAGCCTCAAGCCAAGCAATCAATAAAATAGGAACACAGTCCCACCCATCAGCAGACAGGGTGCCTAAAGTCATCCTGAGCTCACAGCCATCTCAAAACACACCTCTTAAAATGGCCCTATCCATCAGAGGAAAACAGCACAAGAGATGACTATATGCAGACATCACCAGATAGTCAATACTGAAATCAGACTGATTGTATTCTTGGCAGCCAAAGATGGATAAGCTCTAAGTCAGTAAAATCAAGACCAGGAGCTAACTGTGGCTCAGATCATGAACTCCTTATTGCAAAATTCAGACTTAAATTGAAGAAAGTAGGGAAAACCACTAGGCTACATAGGTATAACCTAATCAAATGCCCTATGATTATACAGTGGAAGTGATAAATAGATTCAAGGGATTAGATCCGATAGAGTGCCTGAAGAACTATGGATCGAGCTTCATGACATTGTACAAATCGTTTTGATGGTGATCAAATCATCCCAAGGAAAAAGAAATGCAAAAAGGCAAAATGATTGTCTGAGGAGGTCTTACAAATACCTGAGCAAAGAAGAGAAGTGAAAGGCAAAAGAGAAATGGAAAGATATACCCATCTGAATGCAGAGTTCCAAAGAATACCAAGGAGAGACAAGAAAGCCTTCTTAAGTGAACAATGCAAAGAAATAGACAAAAACAATAGAATGGGAAAGATTAGAGATCTTTTCAAGAAAATCAGAGATATCAAGGGGACATTCCATGCAAAGATGGGCACAATAAAGGACAGAAATTGATACAGACTTAACAGAAGCAGAAGATATTAAGAACAGGTGGCAAAGGAGCATAAAGATGGCGGAGGAATAGGACGGGAAGACCACTTTCTCCCTCACAAATTCCTCAAAAGAACATTTCAACGCTGAGCAAACTCCACAAAACAACTTCTGTAGGCTGGCAGAGGACATCAGGCAACCAGAAAAGCAGACCATTGTCTTCAAAAACAGGTAGGAAAAAATATAAAAGACGAAAAAGGAGACAAAGGAGGTGGGGAGGGAGCTCCGTCCCGGGAAGGGAAGCCCGTCCCGGGAAGGGAATTTTAAGAAGAGAGGTTTCCAAACACCAGGAAACACTCTCCCTGCCGAGTCTGTGGAGAGCCTTGGAAACACAGAGGGCAACATAACAGGAAGGAAAAATAAAGAAATAATTAAAACCAAGAGATTACAAGCCCAACAGTAACTCCCCCAGCGGAAAAGCAGCACAGACGCCTGCATCCGCCATTGGGAAGTGGGGGCAGGGCAGGGACGCGCGGGAGGCGCGGGCTGCAGTGCTTTGTAAGAATCGGGCAGGAACGCCCCACGCGCAACCAGAACGATCTAACTTGGGCTAGCAAACCAGACTGTGGGATAGCTACTGCCCGAAAAGCTTGAACATAAGACACCGCCAGGACCGAGCACAGAACAAAGGACGGAACGGAAAAAGCCGGCTGCAGATCATCCCCCGCCGGGGACAGGCAGCCAGAGCCGTAAGGACTGGAAAGGGGCAATTGCAGACCCGGAGAGACTTTACTTACCTAACTGCAAGCGGGCTTCGTTGCTAAGACTTCTGGGGGTGCTGGACAGTCACCATCTGCCCCACGGGGGACGCCAGCGGTCCACCCAGAAAGCTGAGCAGCAACGGCAGAAAAGGTGACAAGCCGCGGCGATCGCGCTCGCCAAACTCCTGAGCTACTCGGACCTGGGAAGGGCACAAAGCGCAGTCCCAGCCGAATCTGTGCCTCTGAGGGCTGCCTGAGCGCTGAACCTGAGCGGCTTGGACCGGGAAGTGCACGCAGCCTAGGGCCGGCCCCAGACGGTTCCCGGCTGTGCATCGTAGAGCCGGAGCGGTTTGTGCACCGCGAGAAGGGACAGGTCCAGTGGGGCTGAGACACTGTGAGCACACGACAGTGCTATTTGTTTGCAGCATCCCCCCTCACCCCTCCACACAGCGCGACTGAACTAGTGAGCCTGAAAAACCAGCAAACGGAAGAAGTTAAACAGAGGGAACCACCTTGGAAGTGATCCCACATGGCCCAAAACATCAGAGAAGGGCCAGATATATTTTTACTATTTTTAAAATCATTCCTTTTTTTTTTTCTTTTTTTCTAACTTTTTTTTAAATGTTAAGTCTTCTATTTCTCCTCTAATTTTTATTACTATAACCTATTATTACTATTTTAAAAAAAGACTTTTTTTTTTTTTAAGGCAAACACCATATATAGCCTTTGGATGGTTGTTGGTGGGTTCTTTTTGTTTTTGTTTTGTTTGTTTTTTAATAATTCTTGTTTTTTTTTTTTCTTTCTTTCTTTCCTCCTTTTTCCTTCTGCTTTTCTTTAATATTATATTTTTGAAAATCCAACCTCTACTCTAGATTTTTAACCTTTGCTCTTAGGTTTTTGTTGTCAATTTTGTTCATTTAAAAACCCAAACTTCACTACCCAAGTTTACCTGAGAGCGAGATTACTGGCTTGACCACTCTCTTCTCCTATGGACTCTCCTTTTTCTCCACCAGGTGTCCTCTGTCTCTTTTCTCCCCCATCTCTTCTCTATCCAACTCTGTGAATCTCTGTGTGTTCCAGACGGTGGAGAACACCTAAGGAACTGGTTACTGGCAGGATTTGTCTCTCTCCTTCTCATTCCTCTCTCTTACCCTCCTGGCCACCTCTGTCTACTTCCTCCCTCTCCTCTTCCCCGTATAACTCCGTAAATACCTCTGAGCGGTCCAGACTATGGAGCACACATAAGGAAGTGACTACTGGCTAGCTTGCTCTCTCCTCTTTTGATCTCACGGCACCTCATTCCAGTCACCTCTAACTACCCCCTCCATCTTCTCTTCTCCTTGTAACTCAGTGAACCTCTCTGAGTGTCCCTCAATGTGGAGAAACTTTTCATCTTTAACCTAGATGTTTTATCATCGGTGCTGTATAGATGGAGAAGTCTAGAGGCTACTGTAAAAACAAAACTGAAGACCAGAAGCAGGAGGCTTAAATCCAAAGCCTGAAAACATCAGAGAACTCTTGAATTCAGGGAACATTAAGCAATAGGAGCTCATCAAATGCCTTCATACCTACACTGAAACCAAGCTCCACCCAAGGGCCAACAAGTTCCAGAACAAGACATATCACTCAAATTCTCCAGCAACACAGGAACACTCCCCTGAGCTTCAATATACAGGCAGCTCAAAATTATTCCAAAACCTTTGATATCTCATAACCCATCACTGGTCACTCCACTGCACTCCAGAGAGAAGAAACCCAGCTCCACCCACCAGAACTCCAACACAATCCTCCCTAACCAGGAAACCTTGACAAGCCACTGATAGAACCCCACCCACAGTGAAGAAGCTCCATAATAAAGAGAACTCCACAAATTACCAGAATATAAAAAGACCACCCCAAACGCAGCAATATAACCAAGATGAAGAGACAGAGGAATACTCAGCAGGTAAAGGATCAGGAGAGTTGCCCACCAAACCAAACAAAAGAGGAAGAAGTAGGGAATCTACCTGAGAAGGAATTCCGAATATTGATAGTGAAAATGATCCAAAATCTTGAAATCAAAATGGAATCACAGATAAATAGCCTAGAGGCAAGGATTGAGAAGATGCAAGAAAGGTTTAACAAGGACCTAGAAGAAATAAAAAAGAGTCAAAATATAATGAATAACGCAATAAATGAGATCAGAAACACTCTGGAGGCAACAAATAGTAGAATAACGGAGACAGAAGATAGGATTGGTGAAATAGAAGATAGAATGGTAGAAATAAATGAATCAGAGAGGAAACAAGAAAAACGAATTAAAAGAAATGAGGACAATCTCAGAGACCTCCAGGACAATATGAAACGCTCCAACATTCGAATTATAGGAGTCCCAGAAGAAGAAGACAGAAAGAAAGATCATGAGAAAATCCTTGAGGAGATAATAGTTGAAAACTTCCCTAAAATGGGGAAGGAAATAATCACCCAAGTCCAAGAAACACAGAGTTCCAAATAGGATAAACCCAAGGCGAAACACCCCAAGACACATATTAATTAAATTAACAAAGATCAAACACAAAGAACAAATATTAAAAGCAGCAAGGGAAAAACAACAAATAACACACAAGGGGATTCCCATAAGGATAACAGCTGATCTTTCAATAGAAACTCTTCAGGGCAGGAGGGAATGGCAAGACATACTTAAAGTGATGAAAGACAATAACCTACAGCCCAGATTACTGTACCCAGCAAGGATCTCATTCAAATACGAAGGAGAAATCAAAAGCTTTACAGACAAGCAAAAGCTGAGAGAATTCAGCACCACCAAACCAGCTCTCCAACAAATTCTAAAGGATATTCTCTAGACAGGAAACATGAAAAAGGTGTATAAACCCGAACCCAAAACAATAAAGTAAATGGTAACAGGATCATACTTATCAATAATTACCTTAAACGTAAATGGGTTGAATGCCCCAACCAAAAGGCAAAGACTGGCCGAATGGATACAAAAACAAGACCCCTCTATATGCTGCTTACAAGAGACCCACCTCAAAACAAGGGACACATACAGACTGAAAGTGAAGGGCTGGAAAAAGATATACCACGCAAATAGAGACCAAAAGAAAGCAGGAGTGGCAATACTCATATCTGATAAAATAGACGTTAAAACAAAGGCTGTGAAAAGAGACAAAGAAGGCCATTACATAATGATCAAAGGATCAATCCAAGAAGAAGATATAACAATTATAAATATATATGCACCCAATATAGGAACACCGCAATATGTAAGACAAAAGCTAACAAGTATGAAAGGGGAAATCAACAATAACACAATAATAGTGGGAGACTTTAATACCCCACTCACACCTATGGACAGATCAACTAAACAGAAAATTAACAAAGAAACGCAAACTTTAAATGATATATTAGATCAATTAGACCTAATTGATATCTATAGGACATTTCACCCCAAAACAATGAATTTCACCTTTTTTTCAAGTGCTCATGGAACCTTCTCCAGGATAGATCACATCCTGGGCCATAAATCTAAACTTGATAAATTCAAAAAAATCGAAATCATTCCAAGCATCTTTTCTGACCATAATGCATTAAGATTAGATCTCAATTACAGGAGAAAAACTACTAAAAATTCCAACATATGGAGGTTGAACAACACACTTCTGAATAACCAACAAATCACAGAAGAAATCAAAAAAGAAATCAAAATATGCATAGAAACTAATGAAAATGAAAACACAACAACCCAAAACCTGTGGGACACTATAAAAGCAGTGCTAAGAGGAAAGTTCATAGCAATACAGGCATACCTCAAGAAACAAGAAAAAAGTCAAATAAATAGCCTAACTCTACATCTAAAGCAACTAGAAAAGGAAGAATTGGAGAACCCCAGAGTTAGTAGAAGGAAAGAAATCTTAAAAATTAGGGCAGAAATAAATGCTAAAGAAACAAAAGAGACCATAGCAAAAATCAACAAGGCCAAAAGCTGGTTCTTTGAAAGGATAAATAAAATTGACAAACCATTAGCCAGACTCATCAAGAAGCAAAGAGAGAAAAATCAAATCAATAAAATTAGAAATGAAAATGGAGAGATCACAACAGACAACACAGAAATCCAAAGGATCATAAGAGACTACTATCAGCAGTTGTATGCCAATAAAATGGACAACGTGGAAGAAATGGACAAATTCTTAGAAAAGTACAATTTTCCAAAACTGAACCAGGAAGAAGTAGAAAATCTTAACAGACCCATCACAAGCACGGAAATTGAAACTGTAATCAGAAATCTTCCAGCAAACAAAAGCCCAGGTCCAGACAGCTTCACAGCTGAATTCTACCAAAAATTTAGAGAAGAGCTAACACCTATCCTACTCAAACTCTTCCAGAAAATTGCAGAGGAAGGTAAACTTCCAAACTCATTCTATGAGGCCACCATCACCCTAATACCAAAACCTGACAAAGATGTCACAAAAAAAAGAAAACTACAGGCCAATATCACTGATGAACATAGATGCAAAAATCCTCAACAAAATTCTAGCAATCAGAATCCAACAACACATTAAAAAGATCATACACCATGACCAAGTGGGCTTTATCCCAGGGATGCAAGGATTCTTCAATATCCGCAAATCAATCAATGTAATTCACCACATTAACAAATTGAAAAATAAAAACCATATGATTATCTCAATAGATGCAGAGAAGGCCTTTGACAAAATTCAACATCCATTTATGATAAAAACTCTCCAGAAAGCAGGAATAGAAGGAACATACCTCAACATAATAAAAGCTATATATGACAAACCCACAGCAAACATTATCCTCAATGGTGAAAAATTGAAAGCATTTCCCCTAAAGTCAGGAACAAGACAAGGGTGTCCACTTTCACCGCTACTATTCAACATAGTTCTGGAAGTTTTGGCCACAGCAATCAGAGCAGAAAAAGAAATAAAAGGAATCCAAATTGGAAAAGAAGAAGTAAAACTCTCACTGTTTGCAGACGACATGATCCTCTACATGGAAAACCCTAAAGACTCCACCAGAAAATTACTAGAGCTCATCAATGAATATAGTAAAGTTGCAGGATATAAAATCAACACACAGAAATTCCTTGCATTCCTATACACTAATAATGAGAAAGTAGAAAAAGAAATTAAGGAAACAATTCCATTCACCATTGCAACGAAAAGAATAAAATACTTAGGAATATATCTACCCAAAG
The DNA here is from genome assembly GCF_032405125.1 of Capricornis sumatraensis. Lineage (NCBI taxonomy): Eukaryota > Metazoa > Chordata > Mammalia > Artiodactyla > Bovidae > Capricornis > Capricornis sumatraensis. Next base: position 7,776,571 of record NC_091091.1, on the reverse strand, counting down.
AAACTAAAGACCTATATATAGAAAACTATAAAACACTGATGAAAGAAATCAAAGAGGACACTAATAGATGGAGAAATATACCATGTTCATGGGTCGGAAGAATCAATATAGTGAAAATGAGTATACTACCCAAATCAATTTACAAATTCAATGCAATCCCTATCAAGCTACCAGCCATATTTTTCACAGAACTAGAACAAATAATTTCAAGATTTGTATGGAAATACAAAAGACCTAGAATGGCCAAAGCAATCTTGAGAAAGAAGAATGGAACTGGAGGAATCAACTTGCCTGACTTCAGGCTCTACTACAAAGCCACAGTCATCAAGACAGTATGGTACTGGCACAAAGACAGACATATAGATCAATGGAACAAAATAGAAAGCCCAGAGATAAATCCACACACATATGGACACCTTATCTTTGACAAAGGAGGCAAGAATATACAATGGAGTAAAGACAATCTCTTTAACAAGTGGTGCTGGGAAAACTGGTCAACCACTTGTAAAAGAATGAAACTAGATCACTTTCTAACACCGCACACAAAAATAAACTCAAAATGGATTAAAGATCTAAATGTAAGACCAGAAACTATAAAACTCCTAGAGGAGAACATAGGCAAAACACTCTCAGACATAAATCACAGCAGGATCCTCTATGATCCACCTCCCAGAATTCTGGAAATAAAAGCAAAAATAAACAAATGGGATCTAATTAAAATTAAAAGCTTCTGCACAACAAAGGAAAATATACGCAAGGTGAAAAGACAGCCTTCTGAATGGGAGAAAATAATAGCAAATGAAGCAACTGACAAACAACTAATCTCAAAAATATACAAGCAATTCCTGCAGCTCAATTCCAGAAAAATAAACGACCCAATCAAAAAATGGGCCAAAGAACTAAATAGACATTTCTCCAAAGAAGACATACAGATGGCTAACAAACACATGAAAAGATGCTCAACATCACTCATTATCAGAGAAATGCAAATCAAAACCACAATGAGGTACCACTTCACACCAGTCAGAATGGCTGCGATCCAAAAATCTGCAAGCAATAAATGCTGGAGAGGGTGTGGAGAAAAGGGAACCCTCCTACACTGTTGGTGGGAATGCAAACTAGTACAGCCACTATGGAGAACAGTGTGGAGATTCCTTAAAAAATTGCAAATAGAACTACCTTATGACCCAGCAATCCCACTGCTGGGCATACACACCGAGGAAACCAGAATTGAAAGAGACACATGTACCCCAATGTTCATCGCAGCACTGTTTATAATAGCCAGGACATGGAAACAACCTAGATGTCCATCAGCAGATGAATGGATAAGAAAGCTTTGGTACATGTACACAATGGAGTATTACTCAGCCGTTAAAAAGAATTCATTTGAATCAGTTCTGATGAGATGGATGAAACTGGAGCCGATTATACAGAGTGAAGTAAGCCAGAAAGAAAAACACCAATACAGTATACTAACACATATATATGGAATTTAGAAAGATAGCAATGACGACCCTGTATGCAAGACAGGAAAAAAGACACAGCGGTGTATAACGGACTTTTGGACTCAGAGGGAGAGGGAGAGGGTGGGATGATTTGGGAGAATGGCATTCTATCATGTATACTATCATGTAAGAATTGAATCGCCAGTCTATGTCTGAAGCAGGATACAGCATGCTTGGGGCTGGTGCATGGGGATGACCCACAGAGATGTTATGGGGAGGGAGGTGGGAGGGGGGTTCATGTTTGGGAACACATGTAAGAATTAAAGATTTTAAAATTAAATTAAAAAAATTAATTTAATAAAAAAATAATAAAGTTCTTGAAAATGAAAAAAAAAAAAAAAGAACAGGTGGCAAAAATACACAGAACTGTACACCAAAAAAGAGTCTTAATGACCCAATAACCACAATGGTATGATCACTCACCTAGAGCCAGACATCCTGGAGTGTGTAGTCAAGTAGGCCTTAGGAAGTATTACTACGGACAAAGCTGGTGGAGGCGATGGATTTCCAGTTGAACAATTTCGAATCATAAAAGGTGATGCTGTGAAAGTGCTGCATTCAATATGCCAGTGAATTTGGGAAACTCAGCAATGGCCACAGGATTGGAAAAGTTCAGTTTTTGTTCCAATCCCAAAGAAGGGCACTGCCAAACAATGTTCAAACTACTGCACAATTGTGCTCATTTCACATGCTAGCAAGGAAATGCTCAAAATCCTTCAAGCAAGGCCTCAACAGTATGTGAACTGAGAGCTTATAGATGTACAAGCTGGATTTAGAAATGGCAGAGGAGCCATAGATCAAATTGCCAACAACCACTAGTTTACAGAGAAAGCAAGGCAATTCCATAAAACCATCCACTTCTGCTTCATCGACTATGCTAAAACCTTTGACTGTGTGGATCACAACAAACTGTGGAAAAAAATTTTAAACATGTTGGAATACCAGACCATCTTACCTGCCTCCTAAGAAATCTGTATGCAGGTCAAGAAGCAACAATTAGAACCGGACATGAAACAGTGATCTGGTTCAAACTGAGAAAGGAGTATGGCAAGGTACGACAGGCTGCATACTGTCACCCGGCTTATTTAACTTATGTGCAGAGTTGTTGTTGTTAGTCACTCGGTCATGTCTGACTCTTTGTGACCCAATGGACTGTAGCCCACCAGGCTCCTCTGTCCATGAGATTCTCCAGGCAAGAATACTGGAGTGGGTTGCCATTTCCTTTTCTAATATGCAGAGCACATCATGCGAAATGCTGGACTGGATGAATCTCTAGCTGGAATCAGGATTTCCAGGAGAAATATCAATAACCTCAGATAAGCAGATGCCACCGCCCAAATGGCAGAAAGCAAAAATGAACTAAACAGTCTCTTGATGAAGGTGAAAGAGGAAAGTGAACAATCTGGCTTAAAACCCACCATTTGAAAAACTAAGATTGTGGTATCTGATGCAATTATTTCATCGCAAATAGATGGAGAAAAAATGGAAACAATGATAGACCTTATTTCCTTAGGCTCCAAAATCTCTGTGGATGGTGACTGCAGTCATGAAACTACAAGATGCTTGCTCCTTGGAAGAAAAGCTATGACAAACCTAGACAGCATATTAAGAAGCAGAGACATCACTTTGCCAACAATAGTCTATCTAATCCAAGCTATGGTTTTTTGAGTAGTCATGTGAGATGTGAGAGTTGGACCATAAAGAAGACTGAGCACTGAAGAATTGATGCTTTCCAACTGTGGTGCTGGAGAAGACTCTTAAGAGTCCCTTGGACAGCAAGGAGATCAAACCAGTCAATCCTAAAGGAGATCAACCCTGGATATTCATTGGAAGGACTGATGCTGAAGCTCCAATATTTTGGCCACCTGATGTGAAAAGCAGACTCATTAGAAAAGACACTGATGCTGGAAAAGTCTGAGGGCAGGAGGAGGTGGGGCTGACAGAAGATGAGATGGTTGGATGGCATCACCAACCCAAATTACATGAGTTTGAACAACCTGAAGGACAGGGATGCCTGGCGTGCTGCAGTCCATGGGGTCACAAAGAGTCAGACAAGGCTGAGTGACTGAACAACAACAAAAACGAATGTTGAATCAACCACGTTTGAATAAATATCAACATTTTTGGCACATACTGTATTTATTTGCAACTTTGTATATGTCTTATTAATGTGTTCTAATGTTTCATTAGAGTGTGATAGGCAGTATCGAAGGCACCTCTGTGCAGAGGAACAGAACATCTATTACAAATATGACATGTGCTTCCCCCTGGAAGAGCAGATTCAACACTTCGTGGTGACATTTTTAGTCTTGAGGTATTATTTCCTCTAGAATGTATTCTTTTATTTTACCTGATAGTTGAAAAGGTGGATCTTTATGTGGGGTTCTTTTAGAAAGAGAAATTTTGCAATGTGTCATTTTTGAAAATTTTATGATAAACTTGCATTCATAATATACACAATGTTGAAACAAAAACCAGAGAGCAAAATGTGAGTGATAATGAGAATTGTAAATTGAATAATGAACCCTTGATCACTTTAAAGCTCTAACAACTTTGCATGGTGATGTTAATTGTATCATGCTCTAAAAATATACTGATAAGTCTCCCATCAACAATGTGTTAAAATGAAAATTACACTAGAAGGAATTGATAGTAACAAAAATTAGGCAGAAAAATGAATAAGTGAACTGGAAGACAGAGTGATAGAAGGCACTGTCCTATAACAGAATGAAGAAAAAAGAATGAAAATGTCAGGCGAGTGTATGCTCCTCGGTTTTTGTCTCATCACAACAAAGATTTGGAGTGACAGACATTAAAGCCCCCTCGGCGTGTCACAGCTCTCGGGTCTTGGACAGACCATTATAGATCCTCAGGTCTCGAATGGACCGTGTTATAGCTCTTAGACAAATCAGTGTTACAGCTCAGTGTTACAGCTCTATCTTATTTAGAAGATAGCAGGAAAATCCATCTTGGAGGCGTGAGGGCACGTTGATCCATAGACTTGAAGAGAAGAGTGCCCCAGTGCACGGGAGAGAGGAAGAGAGAGCGAGCCCTTTGGCTCCTCTTTTTATGTTTTTTTCTTCCCGCTGGGCCTGCCCTATGCAAATTGGGCTTAGTCAGGAGTGCTGTTCTACCTGAAGTCCTCACTCTGGTCCTCGGACCTTCCTCTGGCCTTCCTCTGTTCTATTTTCAGGGGCTTTTCCCTTCCTTGTCTTGTAGCCACCGCCATTTTGGACGCCTTTTCCCTATTCTACCTACCTAACATTCCCCCCTCAAGAGATGGGAGGCCCAACTCTTTGGGAATAGGGGCATTGAGGTCTTTCTGGCTACTTCCTGCTGAACTGGGGTGGCGAGAGGTTTTGGGCCTCCCCCTCTTGCTAGTCTCAAGCCTCAGAGTCCTTATAGCGGTGAGTGATATTTTCTGTGGTCGGCGGTAGCTTCATATCTTTGTTGAACTGGCACTGCATATTGTAGCTTGTCGACCTGGGCAGAGACAAAACAGGTTAGACAATTGATAATACGTGGAGCAATCATAAGCAGCATCAATATGGCATAACAAGGACCAGTAGGGGCATTAGCCAATTTGAATTCACATCACCAGGATGGCTCATGTCCCTCCTTGTTCAGGGATCAGAAGATCTATCTCCTGTCTGTTTTGGAGTACAATCTCTGTCAAGCTGTGTGGGCTCTTTAGAGTTATCCTGAGAAATCTTATCCCCAGAAACCAGATTTTGGGGGGTGTTCATTAGAATGGCACTCATTGGTAGTCCTGAAGAGGTATCTGAGATCTCCCAGGGGCTCACAGGTGTATTGAGTGTCCTCTTCTGTTTTCTTCCACAGCTTGACTCATGAGTAGTGAATCCAGGAGTTGTGTCCTGGTACTTTGACTGCTGTAGGGGTAGAAAGTATTACAGGGTAGGGGCCCTTCCATGTGGGCTGGAGTTGAGCCTTTGGGGACCCATCTTTCCAGACTTTAATTAGGACTTGAGTCCCTGGAGCATATAGTGGTGACTTCTTAGAATCTTTTGGGTCTTGGTTCATACCCCACAAGTGTATATCCTGTTGGAATGGTCCAATGGCCATGGTATAACACTGGAGGGTCTGAACCTCTGGATCTAGGAAGAGGTCATTGACATAAACAAAAGTTCTCCCATATAGCATCTCATAAGGACTAAGACCAACCTGTTCCTTAAGGGCAATATGAGTGTGGAGGAGAGCTATTGGTAAAGCCTCCTTCCATCCCAGGGAGGTCTCCTGGGTTATCTTTTTTATAGCTGATTTTAAGAATTGGTTGGCTCTTTCTACTTTTCCTGAAGCTTGAGGCCTCCAGGCACAATGGAGATATTAAGTAATACCCAATGCTTTAAAGACCCCTTGGGTGACCTTAGAAGTAAATGATGTCCCATTGTCACTTTGTAATGACCTGGGCAGACCAAATCTTGGAATAATTTCATGAAACAGTTGGTTTTTTTGTTTTTATTTTTATTTTTTTTACCACCTCCTCAGCCTTCTCAGTCCAGGTGGGAAAGCCTTCAATCCATTCTGTGAATGTATCTATCATGACTATGGAGAAGGCAATGGCACCCCAGTCCAGTACTCTTGCCTGGAAAATCCCATGGACGGAGGAGCCTGGTAGGCTGTAGTCCATGGGGTCGCTAAGAGTCAGACACAACTGAGCGAATTCACTTTCACGCATTGGAGAAGGAAATGGCAACCCACTCCAGTGTTCTTGCCTGGAGAATCCCAGGGACAGGGGAGCCTGGTGGGCTGCCGTCTGTGGGGCCACACAGAGTCAGACACGACTGAAGTGACTTAGCAGTAGCAGCAGTATACTCTTGAGAAATTGGCATCCGTGTGAAGTCCATCTGCCAGTCCTCTCCTGGATAGGACCCACGTTGTTGGATGGGCTGGGCAGCTGTGGTCTTAGAGCTTCTTGGGGATTGCTTAATTGGCAAGTGGGACAAGAGGAGACCACTTGCCTAATAGTTGTTTGGAGGCCTGTTCCTCTGAAAGAACTTTCTAGTAATTTTTGGAGGGCTTTTTCCCCTAAACGAGTGGTAGTATGTAAGGAGTTAACCAACTTCCATTGGAGGTTCCCAGGCAGAAAAAGAAGTCCCTCCTTTTGGACCCACCTCATATGTTCTTTTTGAAAGCCCTCACTCTTAGCTTTAAGAGTCTCAGCTTCAGTATATGAAGGAGTTTCTGGCAAATTGGTCCGTAGAACTAAGGTGGCCGCTCTTATTAGGTCATGGTTCTGTAATGCCTCTCTTAGCTGCCTGATCAGCTGCTTGGTTCCCTCGTGCCACTTCCGTGATCCCTTTTTGGTGTCCTTTACAGTGGGAGACTGAAACCTCAGTGAGCAGATGGACTGCCTCCAAGAGTCTAACAATTTGATCACCGTATTTGACTGGGGACCCTGGAGTGGTCAAGTGGCTCCTTTCTTTCCAAATAGCTGCATGTGCACGTAGCACCAGAAGGGCATACTTGGAGTCAGTGTAAATGGCTATTCTTTTTCCTTTTCCCAGCTCTAGCTCGAGTCAGGGCTATGAGCTCAGCTAATTGGTTGAAGTACCTGACAGCAGAGGCTTAGTCTCTATGATCTCAAAATTGGAGACTACTGCATACCCAGCTCTTCTTTTTCCATCTAAGACAAAGCTGCTTCCATCAGTGTACCATATTTCTTCAGGATTGGTCAGAGGATTTTCTGACAATCCCTCTTGGGGTTTTGTCCAGTGGTCCAAGGTTTCTAGACAAGAGTGAAAGGGGAGAGAGCCTTCAGGGGTAGGCAGGAGGGTGGCTGGGTTAAGAACCTCACAAGGGGATATAGTGAAGCCTGACTTTTCCATCAGCATTACTCGATATCTGAGGATTCTTTGATCAGACATCCATAAATGGCCTCTCCCATTTAGGAGAGGTGGATTTGTAAGGATTCAGAAGGAAGCCATGCCTCAGGGTGTGGGCCATTGCCAAGGGCAAGGGTTAGGGCCATGGAATGTGGCCTGGCTAGGTTTTGTGAGGGGGGGATAATTCATATGCTAATGAGTGGGAGGATCATCCCAGCCATTGGGGAACCCCCCACTCCTCCGTCTTTTGACAGTGTTAGAGCTGTCCTGCCACCTCTGGGTGTGTCTTTACAGGAGATAGGGATCAAGACAATTCCCATGGAAAAGAAATGCAAAAAAGCAAAACGGACGTCTGGGGAGGCCTTACAAATAGCTGTGAAAAGAAGAGAAGCGAAAAACAAAGGAGAAAAGGAAAGATATAAGCATCTGAATGCAGAGTTCCAAAGAATAGCAAGGAGAGATAAGAAAGCCTTCTTCAGCGATCAATGCAAAGAAATAGAGGAAAACAACAGAATGGGAAAGACTAGAGATCTCTTCAAGAAAATTAGAGATACCAAGGGAACATTTCATGCAAAGATGGGCACAATAAAGGACAGAAATGGTCTGGACCTAACAGAAGCAGAAGATATTAAGAAGAGGTGGCAAGAATACACAGGAGAACTGTACAAAAAAGACCTTCACGACCCGGAAAATCGCTATGTTGTGATCACTCATCTAGAGCCAGACATCCCGGAATGTGAAGTCAAGTGGGCCTTAGAAAGCATCACTATGAACAAAGCTAGTGGAGGTGATGGAATTCCAGTTGAGCTATTTCAAATCCTGAAAGATGATGCTGTGAAAGTGTTACACTCAATATGCCAGCAAGTTTGGAAAACTCAGCAGTGGCCACAGGACTGGAAAAGGTCAGTTTTGATTCCAATCCCAAAGAAAGGCAATGCCAAAGAATGCTCAAACTACTGCACAACTGCACTCATCTCACACACTAGTAAAGTAATGCTCAAAATTCTCCAAGCCAGGGTTCAGCAATATGTGAACCATGAACTTCCTGATGTTCAAGCTGGTTTTTGAAAAGGCAGAGGAACCAGAGATCAAATTACCAACATCCACTGGATCATGGAAAAACAAGAGAGTTCCAGAAAAACATCTATTTCTGCTTTATTGACTATGCCAAAGCCTTTGACTTGTGGATCACAATAAACTGTGGACAATTCTGAAAGAGATGGGAATACCAGACTACCTGACCTGCCTCTTGAGAAATCTGTATGCAGGTCAGGAAACAACAGTTAGAACTGGACATGGAACAACAGACTGGTTCCAAATAGGAAAAGGAGTACGTCAAGGCTGTATTGCCACCCTGCTTATTTAACTTATATGCAGAGTACATCATGAGAAACGCTGGGCTGGAAGAAGCACAAGCTGGAATCAAGATTGCCAGGAGAAATGTCAATAACCTCAGATATGCAGATGACACCACCCTTATGGCAGAAAGTGAAGAGGAACTAAAAAGCCTCTTGATGAAAGTGAAAGAGGAGAGTGAAAAAGTTGCCTTAAGCTCAACATTCAGAAAATGAAGATCATGGCATCTGGTCCCATCATTTCATGGGAAATAGATGGGGAAACAGTGGAAACAGTGTCAGACTTTATTTTTGTGGGCTCCAAAATCACTGCAGATGGTGATTTCAGCCATGAAATTAAAAGACGCTTACTCCTTGGAAGAAAAGTTATGACCAACCTAGACAGTATATTCAAAAGCAGAGACATTACTTTGCCGACTAAGGTCCATCTAGTCAAGGCTATGGTTTTTCCTGTGGTCATGTATGGATGTGAGAGTTGGACTGTGAAGAAGGCTGAGCACCAAAGAATTGATGCTTTTGAACTGTGGTGTTGGAGAAGACTCTTGAGAGTCCCATGGACTGCAAGGAGATCAACCAGTCCATTCTGAAGGAGATCAGCCCTGGGATTTCTTTGGAAGGAATGATGCTAAAACTGAAGTTCCAGTACTTTGGCCACCTCATGTGAAGAGTTGACTCATTGGAAAAGACTTTGACGCTGGGAGGGATTGAGGGCAGGAGGAGAAGGGGACAACCCAGGATGAGATGGCTGGATGGCATCACTGCCTCGATGGACGTGAGTCTGAGTGAACTCCGGGAGTTGGTGATGGACAGGGAGGCCTGGCTTGCTGTGATTCATGGGGTCGCAAAGAGTCAGACATGACTGAGTGACTGAACTGAGCTGAACTGAATTTGACTTGTCATCTTGGATCGAATTGATTTTAATTGGGTTACGTTATGCCCTTGTGCTATGTCATTCTTTCAAAGGTTGTGCTCTGCCTCCTTCCCTCCTGTTTCATGCTCCTTTCCTCAGCCCCATCTGGACCCACAATGTTGCCTGTAAAATCTTCTGGAGAGACAACCAGAAAATAGCTGGCCTTGGGAGGGAAATACTGTATAATATCCAACCCCTTAATCCTACCCAGCACTGGTCACGCTAGAGATCTTGGGGACACCCAAACTCCAGTCCGGGGGTCCCAGGAGGTCAACCTGCTTGACCTGCCTAGGGATCTGGTCCTCAAAATGTTGTCACGCCTCAACCTGCTCAGGGATCCACCAGTCCCAGGGGTTCCAGGAGGTCGTCATACCTTGACCTGCCCAGGGACCTAATTCTCCGGAGGCCATCATGCCTTGACGTTCCTGGGGATTTTATCTCTAGGAGGCTGTCATGCCCCAGGATCTGCACCCTGATGCGGGGACGCCTGGCTCTCAGGTTGCAACAGCACTGGGTAGGATAAGCTTCAGAAAGACTCACCCCTAAGGAAGTCCACCCATAGAAATAGAAGGAAGCCTATTACTTGTGGGACATCACGAGCCCAACGAGAACCCAATTCCCCTTCTGGAAAGGCTAAAAGAGGCCCTCCAAAAGTTTACCAGTCTGGACTTTAACTCTTACAAGGGACAGGCGATTTTAAAGGACAAGTTCCTGTCCCAATCTGCATCAGATATCCGAATTAAGTTACAACAGCTGCAGCAGCAGGACTCTGCTGCCTCTTTATGTTGCAGGAAGGGGGACCCCTTCCAGGGCCCAAAACCTGGCTCTTGTTTAACACTTAGAAATGAATTGTCCAAGGAGACACATCTGCTGGCAAAGCAAGAGATTTTATTGGGAAAGGGCTCCGGGTGGAGAACAGTAGGGTAAGGGAACCCAGGAAAACTGCTCTGCCATGTGGCTCGCAGTCTCGGGCTTTATGGTAATGGGATTAGTTTCCAGGTGGTCTTTGGCCAATCATTCTAATTCAGAGTCTTTCTTGGTGGTGCACGCATTGCTCAGCCAAGATGGATGCTAGCGAGAGGGATTTTGGGAAGTGGACGGACACACGGTGTCTCCTTTCAACCTTTTCTGAACTCTTCCAGCTGGTGGTGGCTTATTAGTATTCCTTATCAGGATCTCTTGTCATAAAACAACTCATGCAAATGGTTACTATGGTGCCTGACCAGGGTGGGCAGTTTCAATCACTGTGCTTCCCCTAACATTTAGATGAGATGATCCAGACAGCCACCAATACCTTTTATAATAGAGAACAGGAGAAGGAGGCTAAGGCCCAGGAGAGGGAGAGAAGGAAAGAGACAAGGCATGCCCAATGCTGGCTGCCCTCCAGAGAAGCCCTATAGCAAACCCTGAGTCCTTGAAGGACAAGGCATGAGGCAAATGCCTAATCTGTAGACAGGTGGGGCATTGGGCCAAAAAGTGCCCAAACAAGTTTCCTAGAATGGTTTGCCACAAATGCCATCAATTGGGACATTGGGCGGCACTCTGCCCTCGGGACCCAAGAGCCTCAAGGTCAAGTGCCAAGCCTTCCCTCATGATGGTTCAAGAGGACTAAAGGGGCCCGCTCCAGCCAGCCTGCCTGTCACAGATAACCATCATGGGCCTGGAGCCAAAGATACAGCTGGATGTGGCAGGTAGGTCCGAGAACTTCTTGGTTGACACAGGGGCTACCTACTCTGTCTTGATCTCCTACTCTGGAGGCTTCTCCTCCCAAACCTGTACCATTTTGGGTGCTACAGGAAAAACAGCTACTAAGAGATTCACCCAAGCACTTCTTTCTTGCTGGGATGGACAAATATTTTCCCACCAGTTTCTGGTGGTCCCTGAGTGTCCTATTCCCTTAGTGGGAAGAGACATACTCACTAAACTGGGGATCACCCTTGTGATGGGAAGCTTTTCAGCCCCTAGAGCCCTACAGCTCCTGGTTACTTACTACTGAAGAACCCATTACACCTTCTCCAACCGGGAGAGACCAAAAACTATGGGAAGACAAAATTAACCCCCAGGTGTGGGACCAGGGGACTCCTGGACGAGCACACCAAGGTCATCATTGTCCTCCGAGATCCCACTCGGTTTCCTAACCAGAAACAATATCCCCTCAAAAGAGAGGCTTGGGAGGGACTACACCCTTTAAAAAATAAATCCCTTTCTTGTGGGCTATTGGTCTCCACCAGTTCGCCATGTAACACCCCAATCCTCTCAGTAAAGAAAAATGACAGAACCTGGCGAATAGTTCATGATCTCTGGATCATAAATGAAGCTGTAGTCCCCCTCCATCCCACAGTACCCAATCCCTATGTAATCTTGGGAGAAATCCCACCCAGTGCCAAGTGCTTTACAGTCTTGGGTCTCAAAGATGCATTTTTTTGCATATCACTGGCTCAAGAATCCCAGTATCTTTTTGCTTTTGAGTGGGAGGCCCCAGGAGAAAAACATCAACAGATGACTTGGACAGTATTACCCCAGCGTTTCAGAGATAGCCCCCATTAGTTTGGACGGGCCCTTAGCCAGGATCTCCTAGATCTGGACCTGGGACCTAATGGGAAAATATTACAAAAAGAAATGAAGAGAGTCTCAGAGATCTCTGAGACAACATTAAACACACCAGTATTCTTATTATCTTTTCTCAGTAGGAAAAGAGAAAGAGAAAGGACAAAAGAAAATATCTGAAGATATAACTGAAAACTTACCTAACATGAGAAAGAAAACACTCAAGTCCAGGAAGTGGAAAGAATCCCATTCAAGAGGAACCCAAGGAGGAACACCCCAAGAGACATATTAGTTGAACTGACAAAAATTAAAGACAAGAAAAATATTAAAAGCAACAAATAACATACAAGGGAGTCTCCATAATGTTATCAGCTGATATTTCAGCAGAAACGCTTCAGGCCAGAAGGGACTAGCATGAACTACTTGAAAGTAATGAAAGGGAAAAACCTACAATCAAGAATGCTCTACTCAGCAAGAGTTTCATGCATATTCAATGGGGAAATCCAAAGCTTTACAGACAAGCAAAAACTAAGGGAATTCAGCACCACAAAACCAGCTTTACAACAAAATGCAAAAAGCCTTTGAGGGTGGGGAGGGGTGGGGGCGGGTGGGAAATGTCCACAATAAAAAAAAAGAAAATCTTAATTAGGAAAGCTCACTAGTAAAGGCCACAGGACTGGAAAAGGTCAGTTTTTTATTCCAATATCAAAGAAAGGCAAAATGCCAAAGAATGTTCAAACTACCCCACAATAGTATCCATTTCATATGCTAGCAAGGTAATACTCAAAATCCTTGAAGCCAGGCTTCAGCAATATAAAAACCAAGAACTTTCATAGATACAAGCTGGATTTAGAAAAGGCAGAGGAACCAGAGATCAAATTGGCAATGGTCACTGAATCAGAGAGAAACCAAGAGAATTCCAAAAAAAGCATCTACTTCTGCTCCATTAAATAAGCTAAAGCCTGTGATCATGTGGACCACAACAAACTGTGGAAAATTCTTAAAGAGAAGAGAAAACCAGACCACCTTGTCCATCTCCTCAGAATACTATATGCAGGACAAGAGGCAACAATTAGAACTGGACATGGAACAACAGACTGGTTCAAAATTAGGAGGAGTACATCAAGCCTGTATATTGTCTCCCTGCTTATTTAACTTACATGCAGAGTACATCATGTGAAATGCTTGGCTGGATGACTCACAAGCAGGAAGCAAGCTTACCAGTAGAAATATCAACAACCTCAGATATGCAGATGATACAACTCTAATAGCAGAAAGTGAAGAGAAACTAAAGACCCTCTTGATGAGGGTGAAAGAGGAGAGTGAAAAAGCTGACTTAAAACTCAACATTCAAAAAACTAAGATCATGGCATCTGGTCCCATCACATCAAGGCAAATAGATGTGGAAAGGTAGAAACAATGTCAGATTTCATTTTCTCAGACTCAAAATTCAGTGTGGACGGTGACTGCAGAAATTAAAAGATACTAGCTCCTTGCAAGAAAAGTTATGACAAAACTAGGCTGAGTATTCAAAAGCAGAGACATCATTTTGCCGACAAATGTTTGTATAGTCAAAGCTATTGGTTTTTCCGTTTCCCTGGTAGCTTAGATGGTAAAGAGTCCGCCTGCAATGCAGGAGACCTGGGTTCAATCCCTGGATTGGAAAGAGCCCTGGAGGAGGGCATGGCAACTCACTCCAGTATTCTCGCTCGGAGAATCCCAATGGACAGAGGAGCCTGGTGGGCTACAATCCATGGGGTCACAGAGTCAGACATGACTGAGCAACTAAGTGCGTGGGTTTTTCCAGTAATCATATATGGATGTGAGAGTTGGACCATAAAGAAGACTGAACACCAAAGAATTGATGCTTCTGAATTGCGATGCTGGAGAAGACTCTTGATCTGCAAGCAGGTCAATCAATCCTACAGGAAATCAACCCTGAATATTCACTGGTAGGACTGATGCTGAAGCTCCAATACTTTGGCCACCTGATGTGACGAGCTGACTCATTTGAAAAGACCCTGATGCTGGGAAAGATTGAGGGCAGGAGGAGAAGGGGCTGCAGAGGATAAGATGGTTGGAAGGCTCAATGGACATGAGTTTGAGCAAACTCCCGGGGCTAGTGAAGAACAGGAAAGCCTAGCATGCTGCAGTTCATGGGGTCACACAGAGTTGGACATGACTTAGAAACTGAATAACAACAACAGTAAAATCAGGAAAGTATCCATACAGAAATATGGCACAATGAGGAGAGTAATGCAGAGTACTAATTCAGGAAGTGAGAAATGCCTTTGACAGTAAGAGACCAGCAGAGGGTCTTCCCTGGTGGTCTGGTGATTAGCAGCCCATCTGGCAGTGCAGGGGACAAGGGTTCAATCCTTGGTACCAGAGGGTCTCAGATGACACACAGCAACTGGGCCGACGTGCCCCAGACTACTGAAATCACACACCTAGAGCCCATGCTGCACAAGAGGAGCCACCACAATGAGAAACCAGTGCACTGCAACAAAGGGTAGTACCTGCCCACTGCAGCTAAAGAAAGCCCATGCACAGAAGTGAAGACCCCGCACAGCCAAGACTTAATAAATGAGTAAGAGACCAGCGACTTAAACAACCTTGTACATTTATAGGCTGCTATATCAGAAGATCTCCTGCAGAAGGACATGGCAACCCACTCCAGTATTCTTGCCTGGAGAATCCCATGGATACAGGAGCCTGGCAAGTTCAGTTCAGTTCAGTCACTCAGTTGTATCTGACTCTTTGCGACCCCATGGACTGCATGGACCCCAGGGCTCCCTGTCCACTACCAACTCCCGTAGTTAATACTTAAACTCATGTTCCTTGAGTCAGTGATGAAATCCAACCATCTCATCCTCTGTTGTCCCCTTCTCCTCCTGCCTTCAATCTTTCCCAGCATCAGGGTCTTTTCAAATAAGTCCATTCTTCACATCAGGTTGACAAAGTACTGGAGTTTCGGCTTTAACATCAGTCCTTCCAGTGAATATTCAGGATTGATTTCCTTTAGGATGGACTGGTTGGATCTCCTTACAGTCCAAGGGACTCTTTAGAGCCTTCTCCAACACCACAATTCAAAAGCATCAATTCTTCAGCGCTCAGCTTTCTTTATAGTTCAACTCTCACATCCATGACTACTGGAAAAATCAGGTCCTTGACTAGATGGACCTTTCTTGGCAAAGTAATGTCTCTGCTTTTTAATATGCTGTCTAGGTTGGTCATAGCTTTTCTTCCAAGGAGTAAGCATCTTTTTAATTTCATGGCTGTATCACAATTTGCAGTGATTTTGGAGCCCCCCCCTAAAATAAAGTCTGTCATTGTTTCCACTGTTTCCCCATCTATTTGCTATGAAGTGATGGATCCAGATGCCATGATCTTAGCTTTCTGAATGTTGAGCTTTAAGCCAACTTTTTCACTCTCCTCTTTCACTTTCATCAAGAGGCTCTTTAGTTCTTCTTCAGTTTCTGCCATAAAGGTGGTATCATCTGCATTTCTGAGGTTATTGATATTTCTCCTGGCAATCTTGATTCCAGCTTGTGCTTCCTCCAGCCCAGCATTTCCCATGATGTACTCTGCATATAAGTTAAATAAGCAGGGTGACAATAAACAGTCTTGATATATTCCTTTCCCAATTTGGAACTAGTCTATTTTCCATGTCCAGTTCTAACTGTTGCTTCCTGACCTGCATATAGGTTTCTCAAGACGAAGGTCAGATGGTCTGGTGTTCCCATCTCTTTCAGAATTTTCCACAATCCAAGGCTTTGGCATAGTCAATAAAGCAGAAATAGATGTTTTTCTGGAACTCTCCTAATTTTTCAATAATCCAGCGGATGTTGGCAATTTGATCTCTGGTTCCTCTGCCTTTTCTAAAATCAGCTTGAACATCTGGAAGTTCATGGTTCACATACTGTTGAAGCCTGGCTTGGAGAATTTTGAGCATTACTTTGCTAGCGTGTGAGATGAGTGCAATTGTGTGGTAGTTGATGGGTTACAGTCCATGGAATTGCAAAGAGTCAGCTGTTGACTAAGAGACCAACACTTTCACTTTTCATATCAAAACCTCATAGGAAATGCACTCCACAAAACTACAGTAGAAACACACACATAAAAAAAAAAAACCAACCCAAACACAACAGTAAGTTGGTCATTAAATCACAATACAAGAGAATAAAAGAGGAAGGGAAGAAAAGAACCTACAAAAACAAATCCAAAAAATGAAAACAATGACAATAGAAATATACATATTGATCATTACCTTAAATATAAATGGATTAAATGTTCCAACCAAAAGACACTGACAGGCTAAATGGTTACAAAAATAAGACCCATATATATGTTGTCAACCAGAGACTCACTTCAGACCTCGGGAAAGATACAGATTGAAAGTAAGGGACTAGAAAAAGTTATTCCATGCAAATGGAAATTAAAGAAAGCTGGGATAGCCATACACATATCCAATAGAATAGATTTTAAAATAAAAACTGTTAAAAGAGAAAAGAAAGAAAACTGCATAATGACCAAAGGATCAACCCCAAAATATGACACAACAATTATAAATGTGTATGCGGCCAATGTAGGAACACCTCAATATGGAAGGCAAATGCTAACAGCCATAAGGGGAAACCAACAGTAACATAATATAGTCAGAAACTTTAACAACCCTTTTACATGAATGGACAGATCATCCAGGCAGAAAATCAGTGAGGAAACACAATCTTTACATGACACAGTAGACCAGATAGACTTAATTGATATTTGTAGGATATTCCATTCAAAAGTAGCAGAATATACTTCCTTCTCAAGAACACTTGGAATATTCACAGGGATAGATCACACCTTGGACCACAAAGCAAGCCTCAGTAAATTCATAGAAACTGAAATCATATCTATTCACTAAGAAATGGAATAGCCCTCATAATTAACAAAATACTGATTTGCAGTTCAAAATGCAGTTCTTGGGTGCAACCTCAAAAATGACAAAGTGATCTTGGTTTGTTTCCAAGGCAAGTCATTCAATATCACAGTAATTAAAGTCTATGGGGGTATGCCTCTACCACTGATGCCAAAGAAGCTGAAGTTAATCAGTTTCAGGAACCCTAGAAGACCTCCTAGAACTAACACCAAAAAAAGTTGTTCTATTCATCACTGGGGTTTGGAATGAAAAAGTAGGAAGTCAAGGACAGCTAGAGTAATAGGCAAGTTTGACTTTGGAGGAAAAAATGAAGCAGGGCAAAGGCTAACTAAATTCTGCCAAGAGAATGCACCGATCATAGCAAATACCCTTTTTCAATAATACAAGAGACGAGTTTACACATGTTGCATACCTGCTCAGTCACGTCCGACTCTGCAACACAATGGACTGTAGCCCACCAGGGCTCCTATGTCCATGGGGTTTTTACAGGCAAGAATACTGGAGTGGGTTGCCATTTTCTTCTCCAGGGCATCTTCTCTATCCAGGGATCAAACCCACATCTCTTGCATTTCCTGCATTGGCTGGCAGATTCTTTACCACTGAGCCCCAAGTGGTCAATACTGAAATCCAATTGCTTATAGTCTTTGTAGCTGAAGATGGAGGAGCTGTACAAATTCAGAAAAAACAAAACCTGGAGCTGACTGTAACTCAAATCATCAGCTTCTCATAGTAAAAATCAGACTTAAATAAAATAATGCAGGGGAAACCACTGGGCCAGCCAGGTACATTGCAAATCAAATCCCCTATGAATATGCAGGAGAAGGGGACAACAGAGGATGAGATGGTTGGGTGGCATCACCAACTCGAGGGACATGAGTTTGAGCAAGCTCCAGGAGTTGGTGATGGATAGGGAAGCCTGACATGCTGCAGTCCATTCGGTTGCAAAGATTCGGACATGACTGAGCAGCTAAACTGAACTGACGAATATGCAGTGGAGGGAATGAATAGATTCAAGGGATTAGACCTAGTTAACAGGGTGCCTGAAGAACTATGGATAGAGATCTGTAATACTGCACAGGAGGCAGCAAAAAAAAAAAAAAAAATCATTCCAAAGAAAAAGAAAAGCAAGAAGGCAAACTGGTTATCTGAGGAGGCTTTACAAATAGCCAAAGACAGGAAGAAGTGAAAATCAAGAGAGAAAGGGAAAGGTACATCCAACTTAATGCAGAGTTCCAAAAAATAGCACAGAGAGACAAGAAGGCATTCTTCAATGAACAGCGCATAGAACTGGAAGAAAACAACAGAAGGGGAAAGACTAGAGATCTCTTCAGGAAAATTGGAAATATCAAGGGAAAGTTTCACCCCAAAGATGGGCACAATAAAGGACAGAAATGGTAGAGACCTAGTACTACTAAAAGGGATCAAGAAGAGATAGAAAGAATACACAGAAGAGCTGTTCAAAAAGATCTTAATGAACTAGATTACTATAATGGTGTGGTCAGTCCCCCAGAGCCAGACATTCCGGACTGTGAAGTCAAGTGGGCCTTAGGAAGCACTGCTGTTAATAAAGCTAGTGGATCAACATGATTCCAGTAGAACTAGCCAAAACACTAAAGAATGATGCCATCTAGGTGTTACATTCAATAATTCAGGAAATCTGGAAGACCCAACAGTGGCCACAGGACTGGAAAAGGTCAATCCTTATCCCAATTCCCAAGAAGGGTAGTACTAAAAAATGTGATAGCCATCACACAATTGCACTCATCTCCCATACTAGTAAAGTCATGCTTAAAATCTTGCATGCTAGGCTTCAGTATTATGCAAAACAAGAACTTCCAGATGTCCAAGCTGGGTTTAGAAAAGGAAGAGGAACCAGAGATCAAATTGCCAACATTCACTGGATCATAGAGAAAGCAAGGGGATTCCAGAAAAACATCTACCTCTCTTTCATCAACTACATTAATGTCTTTGACTGTGTGGATCTTAACAAACTGTAGAAAGCTCTTAAAGAGATGGGACTAGAAGACCATCATACCTGTCTTCTGAGAAACCTGTATGCGGGTCAAGAAGTAACAGTTAGAACCTTGTATGGAACAATAGATTGGTTCAAGATTGAGAAAGGAGTATGCCAAGGCTTTTTCACCCTCCTCTTTCACCTCCTTCAAAAGGCTCTTCAGTTCTTCTTCACTTTCTGCATACAGCACTGTCACCCTATTTGTTTAATCTATATGTTGCGCACATCATGAAAAATGCTGAGCTGGATGAGGTACAAGCTGGAATCCAGATAGGCAGGAGAAACATCAACAACCTCAGATATGTGGATGATACCACTCTAATAGCAGAAAGCAAAGAAGAACTAAAGAGTCTCTTGATGAGGGTAAAGGAGGAGAGTGAAAACTAAGATCATGGCATCTGGTCTATTCAGTTCAGTTCAGTCCAGTCACTTAGTCGAGTCTGACTCTTGGCAACCCCATGAATTGCAGCATGCCAGGCCTCCCTGTCCATCACCAACTCCCGGAGTTCACTCAAACCCATGTCCATCAAGTCGGTGATGCGATCCAGCCATCTCATCCTCTGTTGTCCCCTTTTCCTCCTGCCCCCAATCTCTCTCAGCATCAGAGTCTTTTCCAATGAGTCAATGCTTCGCATGAGGTGGCCAAAGTATTGGAGTTTCAGCTTTAGCATCATTCCTTCCAGTGAACACCCAGGACTGATCTCCTTGCAGTCCAAGGAACTCTCAAGAGTCTTCTCCAACACCACAGTTCAAAAGCATCAATTCTTCAGCGCTCAGCTTTCTTCACAGTCCGACTCTCACATCCATACATGACCACAGGAAAAACCACAGCCTTGACTAGACAGACCTTTATTGGCAAAGTAATGTCTCTGCTTTTGAATATGCTATCTAGGTTGGTCATAACTTTCCTTCCAAGGAGTAAGCCTCTTTTAATTTCATGGCTGCAATCATCATCTGCAGTGATTTTGGAGCCCCAAAAATAAAGTCTGACACTGTTTCCCCATCTATTTGCCATCAAGTGATGGGACCAGATGCCATGATCTTAGTTTTCTGAATGTTGAGCTTTAAGCCAACTTTTTCACTCTCCTCTTTCATTTTCATCAGGAGGCTTTTTAGTTCCTCTTCACTTTCTGCCATAAGGGTGGTGTCATCTGCATATCTGAGGTTATTGACATTTCTCCTGGCAATCTTGATTCCAGCTTGTGCTTCTTCCAGCCCAGCATTTCTCATGATGTATATGCATATAAGTTAAATAAGCAGGGTGACAATATACAGCCTTGACATACTCCTTTTCCTTTTTGGAACCAGTCTGTTGTTCCATGTCCAGATCTAACTGTTGCTTCCTGACCTGCATATAGGTTTCTCAAGAGGCAGGTCAGGTGGTCTGATATTCCCACCTCTTTCAGAATTTTCCACAGTTTATTGTGATCCACATAGTCAAAGGGTTTGACATAGCCAAAATGATGGTTCATGTATTGCTGAAGCCTGGCTTGGAGAATTTTGAGCATCACTTTACTAGCATGTGAGATGAGTGCAATTGTGCGGTAGTTTGAGCATTCTTTGTCATTGCCTTTCTTTGGGATTGGAATGAAAACTGACCTTTTCCAGTCCTGTGGCCACTGCTGAGTTTTCCAAATTTACTGGCATATTGAGTTTAACACTTTCACAGCATCATCTTCCAGGATTTGACATAGCGCAACTGGAATTCCATCACCTCCACTAGCTTTGTTCATAGTGATGCTTTCTAAGGCCCACTTGACTTCACATTCCAGGATGTCTGGCTCTAGGTGAGCGATCACACCATCGTGATTATCTTGGTCATGAAAATCTTTTTTGTACAGTTCTTCTGTGTATTCTTGCCACCTTTTCTTAATATCTTTTGCTTCTGTTAGGTCCATACCACTTCTGTCCTTTATCAAGCCCATCTTTGCATGAAATGTTCCCTTGGTATCTCTAATCATCTCGAAGAGCTCTCTAGTCTTTCCCATTCTGTTGTTTTCCTCTATTTCTTTGCATTGATTGTCAAGTTAAGGCTTTCTTATCTCTCCTTGCTATTCTTTGGAACTCTGCATTCAGATGCTTATATCTTTCCTTTTCTCCTTTGGTTTTTGCTTCTCTTCTTTTCACAGCTACTTACTTCATGATAAATAGAAGGCGAAAAGGTGGAGGTAGTGACAGATTTCTTCTTCTGGGCTCTAAAATCACTGTGGATGGTGATTGCAGTCATGAAATCAGAAGACAATTGCTTCTTGGCAGGAAAGAGATGACAAACTTAGACAGTGTGTTGAGACACAGAGACATTACTCTGCTGACAAAGGTCCATATAGTCAAGGCTATGGTCTTTCCAGTAGTCATGTACGGTCTTAAGAGTTGGACCATAAAGAAGGCAGAACACTAAAGAATTGATGCCTTCGAACTGTTGTGCTGAAGACTCCTGAAAGTCCTTTAGACAGCAAGGAGATCAAACCAGTCACTTTTAAGTGAAATCAACCCTGGATACTCGCTGAAAGGACTGATGCTGAAGCTCCAGTATTTTGGTCATCAAACAGCCAACTCATTGGAAAAGTCCCTGATGCTGGAAAAGATTGAGGGAAGAACAAGAAGGCATCAGAGGATGAGATGGCTGGACAGCATCATTGATGCATTGGACATGAACTTGGGCAAACTTCGGGAGATGGTGATGGACAGGGAGGCCTGGTATGCTTCAGTCCATGGGGTCACAAGAAGTTGGACATGACTAGGCAACTGAACAACAAGAAGAGTCTTTCCTAACCACAACACTATAAGAAATGTAATTGATTAGAAATCAATTACAGGAAAAAAATGCAAAAAACACAAATATGTGCAGGAGAGTCTAAACAATGTTACTAAACAACCAGTGGATCAATGAAGAAATCAAAGAAGAAATTAAAGAAAAAAACTATTGAAAAATGACAATGAGAACACAATGATCTAAAAGCTATGGAGCAGAACAAAAGTAGTTCTAAGAAAGAAGTCTATGCAATATAATATTTTCAGGAAATAAGAAAAATCTCAACTAAACAACTTAAACTTACCCCTAAAGCAACTAGAGAAAGAATAAAACTTTAAGTTAGTAGAAAGAAAGAAACCATAAAGATCAGAGAAGAAATAAATGAAATAGAGAGAAAGAAAACAATAGCAAAGAACAAGTAAACTAAAAGCTGGTTCTTTGAGAAGATAAACAAATTATAAATCTTTAGCCAGACTCATCAAGGAAAAAAAAAAAGGAGAGGACTTAAATTAATAAAATTAGAAGTTAAAAAGAAATTACAATGGCCACCACAGAAATACAAAGCATCAGAGAGTACTACAAGAAACTGTATGCCAATGGGAAAGCTATAAGAAACTGATGAATAATTAGAAAGGTACAACCTTCCAAGACTGAAGCAGAAAAAAAAAATAGAATATATGTATAGACCAATCACAGTTACTGAACTTGAAACTGTGATTAATAAATTTCTAACAAAAGTCAAGGATCAGATAGGTTCACAGGTGAATTCTGTTGAACATGTAGAGAAGAGTTAACACCTATACTTCTGAAACTCTTCCCAAAAACTGCATAGGAAATAACACTCCCAAGCTCATTCTATGAGGCCACCATAACTCCATACCAAACCCAGACAGAGATATCACAACATAGAGAATTACAGGCCAATATCACTGATGTACATAGACACAAAAATTCTTAACAAAATAACAGCAAACTGAATCCAACAACACATTAAAAGGATCATACACCACAATCAAGTGGAATTTACCCCAGGGATGCATGGATTCTTCACATATGCTTATCAATCAATGTGATACACCACATTAAAAAACTAAAGGATAAAAATCATATAATCAACTCACTAGATGCAGAAAAAGGTTTTAAGAAATTTCAACACCCATTTATGATAATTAGAAAAAAAAGCTCCCCAGAAAGTGGATAGAGAGAGAACCTATCTCAACATACTTAAGGCAATATACAACAAACCCACCGCAAACTGAAAGTTATCTTCTCTAAGTTGAGGAACAAGACAAGGACGTACACTCTTGCTACTTTTTTCAACATAGTTTTGGAAGTCTTAGTCATGGCAATCAGGGAAGAAGAAAGAAAGAAAACTGGAAAAGAAGAAGGAAAACTGTCGCTCTTTGCAGATAACATGATACTACACATAGAAAACAGAACATGCAGTCCAGCAATGAATTCAGTGAAGTTCAGTCCAGTCGCTCAGTCGTTTCTGGCTTTTTGCAACCCCACGGTCTGCAGCACGCCAGGCTTCCCTGCCCATCACCAACACCTGGAGCTTACTCAAACTCATGTTCACTGAGTCGGTGATGACATTCAACCATCTCATCTTCTGTCGACCCCTTCTCCCCCCGCCTTTCATTTTTCCCAGCATCAGGGTCTTTTCAAATGAGTCCATTATTCGCATCAGGTGGCCAAAGTACTGGAGTTTCAGCTTCAACATCAGTCCTTTCAATGAACACCCAGGACTGATCTCCTTTAGGATGGACTGGTTGGATCTCCTTGCAGTCCAAGGGACTCTCCAGAGTCCTCTCCAACACCACAGTTTAAAAGCATCAATTCTTTGGCACTCAGGTTTCTTTATGGTCCAACTCTCACATCCACACACGACTACTGGAAAAATGATAGCTTTGACTAGATGGACTTTGTTGGCAAGGTAATGTCTCTGTTTTTTAACATACTGTCTAGTTTGGTCATAACTTTTCTTCCAAGGAGCAAGAGTCTTTTAATTTCAAGGCTGCAATCACCATCTGCAGTAATTTTGGAGCCCAAAATGTAAAGTCTCTCACTGTTTCCATTGTTTCCCATCTATTTGCCATGAAGTCATGGGACCAGATGCCATGATCTTCATTTTCTGAATGTTGAGCTTTAAGCCAACTCTTTCACTCTCCTCTTTCACTTTCATCAAGAGGTTCTTTAGTTCTTCTTCACTTTCTGCCATAAATATGGTATCATC
The DNA here is from genome assembly GCF_032405125.1 of Capricornis sumatraensis. NCBI lineage: Eukaryota > Metazoa > Chordata > Mammalia > Artiodactyla > Bovidae > Capricornis > Capricornis sumatraensis. The sequence continues at coordinate 7,752,482 of NC_091091.1, read as the reverse complement.
TGCATATCTGGGGTTATTGATATTTTTCCCAGCAATCTTGATTTCAGCTTTAGAGTTTACAAAATTAATACACAGAAATCTCTTGCCTTCTTATCCACTAGAAGTGAAAGACAGAAAGAGAAATAAGGGAAACAGTCCCACTTACATTTGCATCAGAAAGAATAAAATACCTAGGAATAGACCTACCTAAGAAGGCAGAAGACCTGTACTCAGAAAACTATAAGATCCTGATGAAAGAAATTAAACAAGACACAAACAATGGGAGATATACTATATTCTTGGATTCAAAGAATCAATATTCTGAAAATGACTACATTATCCAAAACAATCTACAGATTCAAGACAATTCCTATGAAACTACTGTTTTGGTTGCTGTTTACTCTCTAAGTTGAGCTGGACTCTTTGCAACCCTCTGGACTGCAGCACACCAGGCTTCCCTGTCCTTCACTGTCTCCTGGAGTTTTCTCAAATTCTATCCATTGAGTTGGCGATGCTATCCAACCATTCCTCTTCTCCTTTTGCTTTAATATTTCCCAGCATCTGGGTACTTTCCAATAAATCGATTCTGCATCAGGTGGCCAAGGTATTGGAGCTTCAGCTTCAGCATCGGTCCTTCCCATGAATATTCAGGGTTGATTTCCTTTAGGATTGACTGATTTCACCTCCTTGCAGTCCAAGGGGCCCTCAAGAGTCTTCCTCAGCACCTCAATTCAGAAGCATCAATTCTTTGGCCCTCAGCCTTCTTCATGTTCCAACTCTCACTTCCTTATGTGACTACTGGAAAAACCACAGCTTTGACTAGATGGACCTTTGTTGGCAAAGTGATGTCTCTGCTTTTTAATATGCTGTCAAGGTTTGTCATAGCTTTTTTTCCAAGATAGCTTTTAATTTCATGGCTGCAATCACTGTCTGCAGTGATTTTGGAGCCCAAGAAAATAAAATCTGTCACCGCTTACAATTTTCCCCCTTCTATTTGCTGTGAAGTGATGGGATCAGATACCATGATCTTAGTTTTTTGAATGTTGAATTTTAAGCCTGCTTTTTCATTCTCCTCTTTCACCGTCATCAAAAGGCTCTTCAATTTCTCTTCACTTTCTGCCATTAGAGTGGTGTGAGATTTTTCAGACATAGATTTTAAAAAATGTACAATTTGTATGGAAACACAAAAGACCCCATATAGCCAAAGTAGTCCTGAGAAAGAAAAAGAGCTGGAGAATCAGGCTCTCTGACTTCAGACTATACTACAAAGCTACAGTAATAAAAACAAGATGGTGCTGATACGAAGACAGAAATTTATATCACTAGAACAGAATAGAAAATCTAGAAATAAACACATGCACCATGGCAAAGGAGGGAAAAGAATATACAGTGGAGAAAAGACCATCTCTTCAATAAATGGTGGTGGGAAAATTGAGCTACATGGAAAAGAATGTAATTAGAACACTCCCTAATACCATACACAAAAATAAAATCATCTAAAGACTTAATTGTAAGGCTGGATATTATAAAACATTTAGAGAAAAAATAGGTAGAAGCCTCTCAGACATAAATCACAGCAAGTTCTTTTTTAGTCCATCTCCTGGAGCAATGAAAATAAAAACAAAAATAAACAAACAAGACCAAATTAAATTTAAAAGTTTTTGCACATCAAAGGAAACCATTAAAAAAAGAATTACCAGAATGGAAGAAAATATTTGCTAATGAATCAACAGACAAGGGATTCATCTACAAATTCTACAAACAATTCTTACAATTCAGTATCAAAAAAAAATCAACCAACCCAATCAATAAATGGGCAGAAGACCTAAACAGACATTTATCCAAAGAAGACATACAGATGGATAATAAACACAGGAAAAAGTGCCCGATTTTGCTCACTATTAGAGAAATGCAAATCAAAACTATGATGAGATTATCATCTCACACAAGTCAGAACTGCCATTATAAAAAAATCTACAAACAATAAATGCTGGAGAGGATGTAGAGGAAAGGGAACTCTCCTGCACCGTTGGTGGGAATGTCAACTGATATAGCACTATGGAGAACAGTACGTGAAGTGAAAGTCACTCAGTCGTGTCCGACTCTTTGTGACCCCATGGACTACACAGTCCATGGAATTCTCTAGGCCAGAATACTGGAGTGGGTATATGTTCCCTTCTCCAGGGGCTCTTTCCAATCCATGCATTGAATGCAGGTCTCCTGCACTGCAGGAGGATTCTTTACCTGCTGAGTTACCAGGGAAGCCCATGGAGAACAATATGGAGATTCCTTTAAAAACTAGAAATAAAACTACTATATGCCCCAGCAAGCCCATGAGTGAGCATATACCCTGAGAAAACCATAATTAAACAACAACAGCAACAACACATGCACCCCAGTGATCACTGCAACACAATTTAAAATAGCTAGGACATGGAAGCAACCTAGATGCTCATTGACAGATGAGTGGATTAAAAAGTTGTGGTATATACATATACAATGGAATATTACTCAGCCATATAAGGAATGCATTTGAGTCAGTTCTAGTGAGCTGGGAGAAACCACAACGTGTTTTACAGAGTGAAGTAAGAAAAACAAATATTATGTATTAATGCATATATATGGAATCTAGAAAAATGGAACTGATGAACCTATTTAAGGGCAGGAATAGAGACACAGGCATAGAGAACAGACTTGTGGACACAGCAGGGGAAGGAGAGGGGAAGGGGGATTGAGAGGGTAGCACTGAAACAAATATTACCACGTGTAAAATAGGTAGCTAGTGCTTCCCTGGTGGCTCAGAGGTTAAAGCGTCTGCCTCCAATGCGGGAGACCTGGATTCGATCCCTGGGTTGGGAAGATCCCCTGGAGAAGGAAATGGTAACCCACTCCAGTATTCTTGCCTAGAAAATCACGTGGATGGAGAAGCCTGGTAGGCTACAGTCCACGGGGTCACAAAGAGTCGGACACAACTGAGCAACTTCACTCACTCATTCACTCACTCAGTGAGAAGTTGCTGTATCACACAGGAAGCTCAACTCAGTGCTCCTTGGCAACCTATAGGGGTGGTAGGGAGGGCCTAGGTGGTGGGAGGTAAATATATTTATCTGATTTAATTATGATGACCATTATATCTACTACTGTGGGCAAAAATTGCTTAGAAGAAATGGAGTAGCCCTCATAGTCAATAGGAGTTTGAAATGCAGTACTTGGGTGCAGTGTCATAAATGACAAAATGATCTCGGTTCATTTCTGAGGCAAAACATTCAATATCACACCAATCCAAGTCTATGCCCCAACCACTAATGCCGAAGAAGCTGAAGCTGAATGGTTTCAAGAAGATCTACAGGACCTTCTAGAATTAACACCAAAAAATATGTTCTTTTCATCATAGAGGAGAGGAATGCAAATGTAGGAAGTCAAGAGATACCTGAAGTAACAGGCAAGGTTGGCTTTGGAGTACAAAATGAAGCAGGGCAAAGGCTAACAAACAGAGCTTGGCCAAGAGAACGCACTGGTCATCAAACACTCTCTTCCAACAACACAAGAGACGACTCTACACATGGACGTCACCAGATGATTAACACTGAAATCAGATTGATTATATTCTTTGAGTCAGAGATGGAGAAGCTTTATACAGTCAGCAAAAACAAGACTGGAAGCTGACTGTGGCTCAGATCATGAATGCCTTTATTGCAAAATTCATACTTATATGAAGAAAGTAGGGAAAGCCATTAAGCCATTTGGGTATAATCTAATCAAATCCCTTATGATTACATAGTGGAATTGACAAATAGACTCAAGGGATTAGATCTAATAGAGTGCTTGAGGAACTATGGACAGAGGCTTCATAACAATGTACAGGAAACAGTAATAAAAACCATCCCCAGGAAAAATAAATGCAAAAAGGAATAATGGTGTCTGAGGAGGCCTTGGAAATAACTGAGAAAAGAAGTGAAAGGTGAAAGATAAAAGGAAAGATAAACTCATCTGAATTCAGAGTTCCAAAAAATACCAAGGAGAGACAAGAAAGCCTTCTAACATGAATAATGCAAAGAAATAGATGAAACCAATAGAACAAGAAGGACTAGAGATCTCTTCAAGAAAATTAGAGATACCAAGGGAATATTCCAAGGAAAGATGGGTACAATAAAGGGCAGAAATGGTAAGGATCTAACAGAAGCAGAAAATATTAAGAACAGGTGGCAAAAATACACAGAAGAACTATACAAAAAAAAATCTTAATGACCCAGATAACCATGATCGTGTGATTACTCACCTAGAGCCAGATATCCTGGAGGGTGAAATCAAGTGGGCCTTAAAAAGCATCACTATGAACAAAGCTAGTGGAGGTGATGGAATTACAGTTGAGCTATTTCAAATTCTAAAAGATGATGCTGTGAAAGTGCTGCACTCAAAATGCCAGCAAATTTGGAAAATTCAGCAATGGCCACTGAAAAATGTCAGTTTTCATTCCAATCCCAAAGAAAGGCAATGTCAAAGAATGTTAAAACTACCAAACAATTGCACTCATCTCACACACTAGTAAAATAATGCTCAAATTTCTCCAAGCCAGCCTTCAACAGTACATGAACAAAGAACTTCCAGATGTTCAAGCTGGATTAGAAAAGCCAGAGGAATCAGAGATCAAACTGCCAACATCCATTGGATCATACAAACAGCAAGAGAATTCCAGAAAAACATCTACTTCTGCTTCACTGACTACACTAAAATCCTTGACTGTGTGGATCACAGCAAACTATGGAAAATTCTTAGTTCAGTTCAGTTCAGTTCAGTGGCTCAGTCGTGTCTGACTCTTTGCGACCCCATGAATTGCAGCAAGCCAGGCCTCCCTGTCCATCACCATCTCCCGGAGTTCACTCAGACTCACATCCATCGACTCAGTGATGCCATCCAGCCATCTCATCCTGGGTCGTCCCGTTCTCCTCCTGCCCCCAATCCCTCCCAATATCAGAGTCTTTTCCAATGAGTCAACTCTTCACATCAGGTGGCCAAAGTACTGGAGCTTCAGCTTTAGCATCATTCCTTCCAAAGAAATCCCAGGGCTGATCTCCTTCAGAATGGACTGGTTGGATCTCCTTGCAGTCCAAGGGACTCTCAAGAGTCTTCTCCAACTCCACAGTTCAAACGCATCAATTCTTCGGCGCTCAGCCTTCTTCACAGTCCAACTCTCACATCCATACATGACCACAGGAAAAGCCATAGCCTTGACTAGACAGACCTTAGTCGGCAAAGTAATGTCTCTGCTTTTGAATATACTATCTAGGTTGGTCATAACTTTTCTTCTAAGGAGTAAGCGTCTTTTAATTTCATGGCTGCAGTCATCATCTGCAGTGATTTTGGAGCCCCCCAAAAATAAGTCTGACACTGTTTCTACTGTTTCCTCATCTATTTCCCATGAAGTTATGGGACCAGATGCCATGATCTTTGTTTTCTGAATGTTGAGCTTTAAGCCAACTTTTTCGCTCTCCTCTTTCACTTTCATCAAGAGGCTTTTTAGTTCCTCCTCACTTTCTGCCATAAGGGTGGTGTCATCTGCATATCTGAGGTTATTGATATTTCTCCTGGCAATCTTGATTCCAGCTTGTGTTTCTTCCAGCCCAGCGTTTGTCATGATGTACTCTGCATAGAAGTTAAATAAGCAGGGTGACAATATACAGCCTTGACGTACTCCTTTTCCTATTTGGAACCAGTCTGTTGTTCCATGTCCAGTTCTAACTGTTGCTTCCTGACCTGCATACAGATTTCTCAAGAGGCAGGTTAAGTGGTCTGGTATTCCCATCTCTTTCAGAATTTTCCACAGTTTATTGTGATCCACACAGTCAAAGGCTTTGGCATAGCCAATAAAGCAGAAATAGATGTTTTTCTGGAACTCTCTTGCTTTTTCCATGATTCAGCGGATGTTGGCAATTTGATCTCTGGTTCCTCTGCCTTTTCTAAAACCAGCTTGAACATCAGGGAGTTCATGGTTCACGTATTGCTGAAGCCTGGCTTGGAGAATTTTGAGCATTACTTTACTAGCATGTGAGATGAGTGCAATTGTGCAATAGTTTGAGCATTCTTTGGCATTGCCTTTCTTTGGAATCGGAATGAAAACTGACCTTTTCCAGTCCTGTGGCCACTGCTGAGTTGGGAATACCAGACCACTTTACCTGCCTCCTGAGAAATTGGTATTCAGGTCAAGAAGCAACAGTTAGAACCGGACATGAACAATGGACTGGTTCAAAATCAGCAAAGGAGTATGTCAAGGCTGTATATTGTCACCCTGCTTATTTAACTTATATGCAGAGTACATCAAGTGAAATGCCAGCTGGATGAAGCACAAGCTAGAATCAAGATAGCTGGGAGAAATATCAGTAACTTCAGATATGCAGATGATACCAACCTTATGGAGGAAAGCACAGAGCAAGTAAAAAGCCTCTTGATGAAAGTGAAAGAGGAAAACAAAAAAGCTGGCTTAAAACTCGACATTCAAAAACTAAGGTCATGGCATCTTGTCCCATCACTTTATGGCAAATAGATGGAGAAACAATGGAAACAGTGAGAGACTTTATTTTCTTGGGCTCCAAAATAACTGCAGATGATGACTGCAGTCATGAAATTAAAAGATGCTTGCTGCTTGGAAGAAAAACTGTGACAAACCTAAACAGCATATTGAAAAGCAGAGACATTGCTTTGCTGACAAAGGTCCATCTAGTCAAAGCTATGGTGTTTCCAGTAGTCATGTATGGATGTGACAGTTGGACTTCAAAGAAAGCTGAGCACCGAAGAACTGATGGTTTTGAACTGTGGTGTTGGAGAGGACTCTAGAGAGTCCCTGACTATATAGTCATTGAATTCTCCAGGCCAGAATACTGGAATGGGTAGCCTTTCCCTTTTCCAGGGGATCTTCGCAACCCAGGAATCAAACAGAGGTCTCCCACATTCTAGGCGGATTCTTTACCAGCTGAACCACCAAGGAAGTCCAAGAATACTGGAGTGGGTAGCCGATCCCTTCTCCAGCAGATCTTCTTGACCCAGGAATCAAACCAGGGTCTCCTGGCTTACAGGTGGATTCTTTACTAACTGAGCTCTCGTGGGAAGCTCACCAGTAAAGACCCTGATGCAGTGAAAGATTGAAGGCAGGAGGAGAAGGGGATGACCGAGGATGAGATGGTTGGGTGGCATCACAGACTCGATGGACATGAGTTTGAGCAAGCTCCAGGAGTTGGTGATGGACGGGGAAGCCTGACATGCTGCAGTCCATGGGGTCACAAAGAGTCAGACATCAACGAGTGACTGAACTGACTAATCAAAGCAACGACATTTTGAAAAGTTTGACTGAGGTCAGTATGTTTCACAAAGTCATTGTTGTAAATATATTTTAGATTATAATACTGAGTTGTGTACAATTTTATACTTTGTATCAACATAGCTAAGAATTCAGTATACTACTAAAGTATTTCTTAACTTGAATGTTTAGTAGTGTTTGGCACATATGTTTCAGAATCCTGTATGCAGTAAAATAAATTCTGGTAGTAAAACACTTTTTCCTGCAAGGACTTGTGTTTAACAAAAATGAGTTATAAGAAGAAACTTGGCGAGAAGTTTAGAATTTGTTGTTGTTGTGTTTAGTTGCTCAGTCGTGCGTGAATCTGAGACCCTTTGGATTGTATCCCACCATGCTCCTCTGCCCATGGGATTTTTCATTTCCTTCTCCAGTTTAGAATTATTAACTGTTAATTAACAACAATACATTCAGTTCAGTTCAGTTCAGTCACTCAGTCGTGTCCAACTCCCTGCGACCCCATGAACAGCAGGATGCCAGGCCTCCCTGTCCATCACCAACTCCCGGAGTCCACCCAAACTCATGTCCATTGAGTCAGTGATGCCATCCAGCCATCTCATCCTCTGTCATCCCCTTCTCCTCCTGCCCCAAATCCCTCCCAGCATCAGAGTCTTTTCCAATGAGTCAACTCTTCGCATGAGGTGGCCAAAGTACTGGAGTTTCAGCTTTAGCATCATTCCTTCCAAAGAAATCCCAGGGATGATCTCCTTCAGAATGGACTGGTTGGATCTCCTTGCAGTCCAAGGGACTCTCAAGTCTTCTCCAACACCATTGCTGGCACTAATTTTAACTGCTACATGTATTATGTAGGAGCTGTATTCCAGCATGTTCTTTTATTAATTTTTCTGCTGTTCTTTTTCTACTTGTATAACATGTTGATTCTAAAGAAATGGAAGTATTAAATAGGGTATATGACTGTTATTTTACATAAGCCTATAAGTTTATATCTTCTTTTTTGATCATGTAACTCCAAAATGGTTAATATTTTCTCATTATAATAGATGAAAAATAATATTCTTTTAAAATTTTATTCTAGCTGAAGTTATATATGTATGACCTTTCTGAGGATTTGTTTGGCCTAGGATGTTCCTATAATATGATATTTATAACAATCTGTAGACCCTGACATTTTTATCCAGGAGTGCAATATATCTGCCGTCTTCTTCAATCAAACAAAACGAACATTTATTGAGAACCTATGTCTAGAATCCCAGTTGTCATTTTAATTTTAATCTGTTGAAGATTTAAATCAATCTGTGAACAAGGAATTTTGTGGAACATTAAGAAGTACAAGAGATTACTCAACTTCGAATATGCTGAAGCATAAAGAAGGTATACGATATACAAATAACTAGACCTGGAGACTCAATCTCAAGAATAAATTCCTGCTGCTGCTGCTGCTGCTGCTGCTGCTAAGTCGCTTCAGTCGTGTCCGACCTGTGCGACCCCATAGACGGCAGCCCATCAGGCTCCACCATCCCTGGGATTCTCCAGGCAAGAACACTGGAGTGGGTTGCCGTTTCCTTCTCCAATAGAATAAATTGCGTGATTAATAAATCGTTTCTATCTTCCCTATGAAGAACTTCTAAGATTCTTCCACCAGGGGGCAGCAGAAGAGCGGCTTTCTCCCACTTGCGGCCAGACACAGGGGAGCCTAATGCCCCTGGGGCTTTTTATCTTCCTCTCCATCGCCTTTCCTCTCACCCCCTTTAATTAAGTCAGAAGGGCCCTATATTCATTTGCCCATGAACTGACAGAGCAAACTAACAGCAGCTATTGTAGTGTGAACGGATTTGTGACCAGGCAAGGGGCTTCAGCCGAGATTACTCGCCCCGCAGCCGGATGAATGTGCTGAGCACAAAGTCTGGAGCAAACGGACTATTTGTGAAAATGCCATCCTGGCTCAAGTCTGATTAAGACCGGGGGTCCCCAGGCCGTTTGATCTTCACTCATCAAAGAGAGTCTTTAAACAAGCTTCATTTTACACTACTATATGCTGGCGACGGGTTCTGACACCAAAGTGCAGCCACCGTGAGCAGCCTCCAGAAGCACGTGAACAATGGGAATTCTCGGCTTCCTTAAGTGCAGAGCACCCAGGCCTAGGGCTGGAGGCTGGTCATGGAGCGCAGGCCTCCCACTTTGGAGGTTTTGGGTCTGCCCAACAGGTAGCTCCCCCAACTCGCCCCCTTCCACCCTCCTATACCCCTGAACTCATTTGAAAATTCTTTTTTAGTTTTGGGACTTAGGGGTGAGGAAGAATCTTTACCCAGTTTTTACATGTGTCCCCTTTCCTGCTAAAATTAATAGTTCTGTCTCTAGTCTTTATTTTGGTCCACTCCCTGGCGATTCTAAGATAGGATCTCAGGACACAAAAGTGTTTTCAAGGTCCTGATTTCTATTTTTCACCTTAAGACCCCATTATAATTCACTAGCCTGAGATTTAGTGATTGTTGAAAAGAAAATCAGCTCTAAAATATCAGAATCAATTTTGTGAGGCAAAAATGTTTCTCTCTCTCTTGCTTTCCATCCATATATACGTGTTTGTGGGCATGTGTGTAGAAATTGAATGGTGGGTTTGCACATGGCATTTGTTTTCGAACTCTCTGTATTTGTTGAATTTTCTAGGACAAATGGTATAAACCACAGATCTATGTTTATGTCTATCTATATCCATCTTTTAAAAAACATCACCTGGTTCAAGTAATTTACCTTATTTCCAGAGACTTAAAACCTGGTTGTTTTCTTCAAAAACTTTACATATTTTCTTCAAAATCAAAATACAGTATTGATGTCAGTGACTATTACTGTATCTTAAGGCTGCTTGAAAAAAATAGGTCTCTTGCAGGATGTTCTTATTTAGTCAGAGTACAAAAGGCCTTGCCCTGGCAGAGCTTAAAGAGGGAGGGAGGGAGAAAGGTGGGGAGGGGAGGGTGAGACATGCTTTTGTAGTCAGAAGAGCCCTCTCTACACACACACACCCCAACCCCATTTTATAAGTGAAAGACCTACACCAGCACTGAGAGTTAAGTGGCTTGAGCAAGTTCCCACATTTAGCAGTCAGCTGCTGGCTGTCACACTTCCCCGGTGCACAGAGTTCCAAGCCCCAGAATCCTGAAACCAGGGCACAACACTTCTCTTGGGCATGACCCTTGCAGAGTGCTTGCAGTATAAAGGGGGTAACAATAGGAACTCAATGACACAGAAGAAAATGATTTTTCTCTAGCTCTGGAGACTGTTTTAAGAAGATCTTGAATCCCGCCTTCTTCTGTCATTGGTCTGTCTTCATGGCTGGAAATGTCAGCTCCTTTAGGGAGTATTAAGGAGGCAGTTTTGTACTCCCTGTAACTACTGGGTTGGTCAAAAACTTTGTTCAGGTTTGTGATAAGTTGTGGAAAAACCCAAAAGAACTTTTTTGGCCAATATATCCTACAGGATCTTTCTGAGTGTCAGGATATCAGAAAAGGTCCTCTCTGATTTTTGCTTAAAAGTTTCTGGGTTCTGAGCTCTGTTTTCAGATTAGCTTTTAACATCCCGCTTCTGAAAAACATATCTTCTCAGCCAGGGTAGAAAGCTACCATGGAGCCTGATTTATCAGGGCTGGCCATCTCCACTGACCAAATAAACATAATCATTGTCAAATCTCGCCTTCTGTTTTTACTGAGGAGTGCAGAAAAGCCTAATCTGTCCTCTCGGGAGTCATCACATGGGCCTGGTCTAAAAGCTCATTTAACATCAAGAAGAACATTGAGACCAAAATCTTTTGAAGGCCAGTGAGAAAGTCATTACACTCACACACACACACAATCCTCAAGAATGAGGAATCCCTACTAAAAATTCAAGAGCAGTACCTCCAAAAATGTTGGCAACACTCACCATAAATGACATTTATTCAGTGTTTTCCCAGTGAAGCAAAATTATATGGCAACAGATCTGCTCCCTTTAACAAACAGAAAGAAGCTGAGAAGGAGGAAGAAAGGGAGAGAGGGCCGAAGAACAGAGTTACGTAATGAATTAAAAGTGTAGCAGTCACCTAAGAATCTGAAACAGCGAAGATAAAACTAGCTTGCAAATCATATGGTGTTTATTTGTTTGTCCTCCTTATGGATAAAAAGGTTGATGAATGTTCCATGGCAGACACTAAGCACTTAGAATGTGAGGAAGGCACACAGTATGCCCTTTATGAGTTATGTGGTTCAATCCCACATTGGTAAATATTTCACCCATTTTACAATCTAATGAACAATATTAAACTTGTTGCATTGATTATGGTTCTATTTAAATCAGATCAAATAAGAGGTAGGCTTTCCCTTCAGAATGAAATAAACTAGGTTGGGAGAAGTATCAGCAACCTCAGATATGCAGATGATACCACTCTAATGGCAGAAAGTGAAGAAAAACTAAAGAACCTCTTGATGGGGTGAAAGAAGAGAGTGAAAAGGCTGGCTTAAAACTCAACACTCAAAAAAATCAAGATCTTGGCATTCAGTCCTATCACTTCATGGCAAATAGAAGGGGAAAAAGTGCAAGCAGTGACAGATTTTATTTTCTTGGGCTTCAAAATCACTGCGGACAGTGACTGCAGCCATGAAATTAAAAGATGCTTGCTTCTTGGAAGAAAAGCTGTGACCAACTAGACAGTATATTAAAAAGCAGAGACATGACATTACCAACAAAGGTCCATTTAGTCAAAGTTACGGTTTTTCCAGTAGTCATGTATGGATGTGAGAGTCGTACCATAAAGGCGGCTGAGTACCAAAGAATTAATGCTTTTGAATTGTGGTGCTGGACAAGACTTCTGAGAGTCCCATGGACAGCAAGGAAATCAAACTAGTTAATCCCAAAGGAAATCAGACCTGAATATTCATTGGAAGTTGAAGCTCCAATACTTTGGCCACCTGATGCAAAGAGCCAAATCACTGGAAAAAAAGCCTGATGCTGGGAAAGATTGAAGGCAGGAGGAGAAGTGGGTGGCAGAGATGAGATGGTTAGATAGCTATCCCTGGACTCAGTGGACATGAATTTGAGCAAACTGCAAGAGAGAGTGAAGGACAGGGGAGCCTGGCATGCTCCAGTCCACAGGGTCCCAGAGTCAGACACAACTTGGTGACTGAACAACGACAAATAAACTAAATACACCTGCCCTGATTCCTATCACCTCTGTCATCTATCTGCTAAGAGAGACTCGGTCATCAGAACATTCTGTTCCCCGAGACGTGTTGGTCACATTTCCTAGACTTAATATGTCTCTAAATATAATCTTCCCCATGAACTAATAGTTAACAAAGAATAGTCTATTTTGGAGTTCTTCCCCCCATTCCATGTGGGTATATTTGTTTCTCCAACTACTCTCAGATACAAGGCTTTCTGAGGACAAAAAGACTGCCTTTAATATTTTATGGGCATGCTCCCAAAGGAAGTAGGGTAGCATTCTGCATGTAATGGGAACTCACTGAATAAAACCTGTATGTTCTTGGTAATCCTCCTTACTCATCCTGCTCTTTTGTGGCCACTGAGCAAACTCAAATCATGAAAAGAATTTTCAAATGGAGATTCCATTGACAAACTAAATTTTTCCATTTGGTACAAAAGGTTGGCCTGCTACAGACCCAGGTCTCTGTAAGGACCTCCTACAAATGTTCATTCCTGTATAATTTAAGAGCTTACTTCCTCCCCCCACTAAATTATTTGTAGATAGATAACATGAGTGTTAGTCACTCAGTCATGGCTCAGACAGTAAAGAATCTGCCTACAATGCAGGAGACCCAGGGTTGGGAAGATTCCCTGGAGAAGGGAATGGCAACCCAGTATTCCTGCCTGGAGAATTCTATGGACAGAGGAACCTGGCAGGCTGTCACCCACAGGGTCTCAAAGAGTCGGACACAACTGAGCCGACTAATGCCAGGGTTAACATGATATTCATCTCTTTTCATACAGTGTCACATATAGTGCTCAACTCATAGCAGGAACTCAGATATTGACCAGATCACTATTATTAGCTTGCAAATCATGATTACAGGAGGAATGTGGGAAGTAGGGAAGGATTTGATCATGAAACCGTACTCTTGACTTACCTCCCCAAACTCAACGAATCAGGCTCTGTCCAAGTTTAATGAGTATCAGACCATATCAGATGGACATGGTCAAGGATCAAGACTGAATTTATGAAACATGGCTTTTTGTTAAAGTTTTCCTTTTACTTATGAAACTGTTCCATGTTTTTCTTTCTTTTTTGGTCTCTAGACAATGGCTTCATTTGTGAATTCAAGCTTTTAATGGACTAAGTTCTTTAAATGGATTCACATGTACCATCTCTTCCAAAAAAAGAGGAAAAGAAAATTGGCTTTCAGTGTGGCAAAGCATATTTTGTATTTAAACATTTAAATAGGAGAATGAGTCTAGGAAGAAACATTTTAAACCCATCCCAAGGGCATGGGATTCTTTCTCCACATTTTTGCACTGCAAGAATTTAAGATAGACTCTAGATTTTCTACCACAAGGAAGGGCTCAACACACTGATTACTGGCATTATTGTCAATATTCTGCAAGTGATAATACAGCACCTAAAATCCCCTATGCCTCTACCTTTTTATGCTAGAATGCCTCTCTGCCTATAAACATGTAAACTGCATCTTGGCTGAGGGTGATCGTGTATCTGCCTAGGGGAGACCCGGTTCATTGCTGATTCTCAAAAGGTGTACTGACTTGTTCATTTCTTAAGCTCATTTTTCAAAAGCCAATATAAACAACCTCCCCTTTGTTTCCAAATTTCAATTTGTTCCAAAATTTTTTAGGGTAGTAGCCAAGTCTGGGTCATTGTACATGTTCTTAACAAAATCTGAAGAAATAGGTGAGAGTTAATCCATGTCGGAATCTTGAGGAAGAATTATCAGTAAGCCAGAAGAGATTTCATAGGATAGATAGAGTTTGGGTTAGGAGGGAAGGGCACCAGTGGAAGTAGAGGCATTATTAAATAATTGTTTAGAAGACAATCTTAATATGACCTCTGAAACCCAAGGAATTAGAACATAGACCATTGCAAACTTCTTTTTAAAATCACCCCTTTCCCTCTCAACTTTTGGATTATTATACTACTTTAAGACCACTAAGGGTTACCCTTGGGAGTGGTCTCAGTAATGAATATTGTAGGTAATTATGCAAAGTGATTATAAATACCCTGGAGGTTAGGGAGCGCAAAATAAATATATCCTAATCTTTTTTACTCAGCAGTGATTATTCAATCATCTTTTTCTAAATTCACATAGTAGTCGTCTATCTTCTGATACTTATAACATCAACCTGCTTTAAAAAGAACTGTGTACGTTTATTAACTTTCACTATTACTTTAGTCAGAGTATTTGTATTCAATACACCTCCACCCCCTCCTCCAGAGGGCAACAAAGCGAAGTACAGACCACTGCCAGGGCACTAGGCTTCCAATATGTTTTTGTTGAATCAATTACTTGCAATGCATCAGCAGGACGACATTCTTATACACTAGCCTTGCTTTATTATTTTTAAAAACTGCTTTAAATGATGATAAATTCACTTTCAGCTTCCCCTTTCCTGAAGCTAGTCTCTTATCTCCCTAGAGCGGGTCCCAGGGACAGGCTGACTTGGGATCAAACACAGGCGTTCTCAAGCTTTGCAATATGAAATACTAATGAAGGAAGTCAGGCGCTAAGCCTTAAGGGTTTCTTATCTCCTTGAGTTAACCCACCATTGAGAAGGGAGAATCAGGGAAGGACCACTGACCCAGTCGTTGGACCCTGTCCGCTTTCGCTCCGGCCACTTTGATCTTGCGTGTCTGCCTAATCAAGTTCATCTACAGCCGCGACTGCTCAGATTCAAAGGACATTAAATAGCTTGATTATCGGATGGTCATTTCCCTCTTCCCTCCGCCCCTGATCTAATTTCCAAACACCAGTCTCTCGCCTCCCTCTCTAAACTTCCCATCAAAAGAGCATTCGTTCTTCTTCCTTCTTACCCTCGTTTGATGTGCAAATGCGCTTCTCTTTGCACATTTTTCTCGAGGGGGCGGGGGAAGGGGAAGGAGGAGGGAGGACTGGAATTAAACGAACTTCAAGCCAAAGGTCTCACCCCAAATCTGCAAATCGTGACTCTAAAGGGTTAATCAGCAACTCGCAACAGCCACCTGGCCCTCTCGCTGAAACGTTTTCATAGGGACTTTGAATTACTGATTGGGTTGTATTTAATATTAAATATTATGTGCACAATAAAAAAAATGGTACTAGAGTAATGGAGAGAGGAGAAAAGTGGCTTTAGAGAGAATATCACAATGCCTGTCGGAAAGTGTTTCAGATCCCAGAACGCCTACTCCAAGGCAAGGGCAGCCGAGTTCCCGAGGTTCCTCCCACTTCCCGCATTTATTAAAGTTGTCTCCTCTAATGCTCGCTGATTGCCGTCACCCCAAGGCGAGCTGGACAGGGGCAGGACTTCGCCAGGGAGGGGTGGGGTGAAGAGTGTCAAAGGCTCCCCTTCATGTACACAAACACACCTCCTTCCAGCCCCTCCCAACGCTTTGAAATCCCAATCCGGCTTTGTTGTCTTCCCCGGAGGGGCCGGAACGCTCGACGCCCGCAGTATAAAGGCAGCCTCGGTGGCGGTGGCGGCGCAGAGCCCTGCAGTCAGGGTCAGGACTCTGGGACTGGTGGAGGCGCTCCGAGTCCTGTCTCTGCAGCTGCGCCAACACAGCTCCGCGGGGACTAGGCGTGCAAAGTGACATTCCTCCTTTCTCTTTTTCTCCCTTGAGTCCTTCTGAGATGACGGCTCTGGGCACAGCGGGTGCTGCCCGGGTCTTGGTCGCCCTGGTGGCTGCGGCTCTTTGCGGTCACCCTCTGCTGGGAGTGAGCGCCACCTTGAACTTCGTTCTCAATTCCAACGCCATCAAGAACACCCCGCAGATGAGCGGCGCTGCCGGGCACCCAGGCTCCGCAGTCAGCGCGGCTCCCGGGATTCCGTTTGAGGGAGTCAACAAGCACCACGACAAACACCAGGTGAGAAGGGTCTTGCGGATCGGGAATGCTGCGATCCCAAACGGGTCTCATCTGGGGAAGAGGGCGCAGAACGGGCTGTGTAAGAGTAGTTCAAGGTGCGTTTGGCAACTGCCTTTGGGAGCAGTGAGCGGCAAGTTTTTGGAGAGGTGGGCTGAAAGGGACTGTGAGGAGTCCAGGAGTGTGGAACTGGATGCCCAAGTGCCTCACCCTCTCCCGGCCCCCTTCCCGCAGCCATACCCGTGCGCTGAGGACGCGGAGTGCAGCACGGACGAGTACTGCGCCAGTCCCACCCGCGGAGCCGGCGCGCAAATCTGCCAAGCCTGTCGGAAGCTGCGGAAACGCTGCATGCGTCACGCTATGTGCTGCCCTGGGAATCACTGCAAAAACGGTGAGTCGGGCAGCTCTCTTTCGGACTCAAACCATCCTCTGCTTGCGCGCCTACAGCTGAGAGCAAATCCTCTCAGCTGAGAACACTTTGGCACTACCTTGCCAATGGGAGTTCAACGTGCGAGGTTCCCCAGAAAAGATTTCAGGCTACTGTTTAACCTGGGAGCAAAGATAAGTACGGAGGTCTTGGAGCTTCTTATATCCCTTTGTGCCCCTCGATTACTTAAGAGGGCGCCTTACCTCAGAGTGGACACTTCCATAAGAATTTGTCTAGAGAGCCTTGATACAATTTGAGAATGAAGATGGGCAGCGAGGTGGAACTTACAGAGACCCCAAGGACATCAGAACGGGCATGGAGTTGCCTGTTCCATTTTTCTTACCGTGCTTCTCACAGCTCTGCCAGGTAGCCTCTTTCACGATCTGCGTTCAAGCTGCTGTCATTTCGAGCGATTTATCTGTGCACATCATTCTTAAAGCAGATCTCGATGCCCTCACATCCTGGCTTCTCCATCTTTTCTGCCTCTACCCCCTGCTATCTTAAAATAAGTACTCTTCCCCTCAACCACAGATCCACATAATCTTAATGTCTCAGAGAGGTAGATTCAGCCCAAGAAGGCTCCAGAAATAAACTTCAGCGTGGAGATCCCAAGAATACTCTGGGATGAACGAACTAAATCTCTCTGTAATATAGAAATTATACAGTAAAGTAATTGGTGGAAAAGATTGTAATCTTCCAGGCAGCAGGCATTGCATTTGCTTAACTTAGTCTGACAGAATCCTTATAGCACAGAGAGCAGAAAAGTTATTTTTAAATACAATTTTTTAAGTGACTGATTGATTTTATTTTTCTTACCCCAAGGGTGATGTTAAAATGGGCAGAAATTTCACTGCCACTACCATGGTTGCTGAGAAAGTATTTTAAGTGTCTAGATTGGGGCTTTTTTGTATGAGTGCACAGTGCACACACTGATGCTTCTGTCCATTAGCGACTTTTGCTTTAACACTAGGAAGTCTGGCTCATGTTTAATGTCACTACAACAAGGTAGCTCAAGTTGACATAGGCACCGCAGACTGCCACGGTCACAGCTATTAGCAGGAACATATTACAGCTCTGGAGTTAATCACTATCTCCTGCTTCCTTAGGGATATGCATGCCTTCTGATCAAAATCATTTCCATCGAGGGGAAATTGAGGAAACCATTATTGAAAGCTTTGGTAATGAACACAGTACCTCGGATGGGTACTCGAGAAGAACTACACTGTCTTCAAGAACGCATCATACCAAAGGTAGGTGAAAGGGTCAAGACTTTATTGTTAGCACATTTATAGTGTCTTTTGGATTACCTTAATGAAATAATGCAGGCTTAGCAGTGACCAAGTACTTTTCCTATTGTCTCCCTAGCACAAGAAGGTACTGTCTGTCTGCGCTCATCAGACTGCGCTGCAGGGTTGTGTTGTGCTAGACATTTCTGGTCCAAGATCTGTAAACCTGTTCTCAAGGAAGGTCAAGTGTGCACCAAGCACAGGAGAAAAGGCTCCCATGGGCTGGAGATATTCCAGCGTTGTTACTGTGGAGAAGGTCTGTCTTGCCGGATGCAGAAAGATCACCATCAAGCCAGTAATTCTTCCAGGCTTCACACCTGTCAGAGACACTAAGCCAGCTGTCCGAACACAGTGGACTCCGTTTACATAATATATGTTATGAAAACCGTTTGTGACTTTTGTGAGCTCAATCCTTAAGGATGTACAAATTCTGTGGTTACAGTTAAGCATTCCAATAATACCTTCCGAAAATCTGGGGTGTAAGAGCTTTGTTTCTTTGTGGAACTCTCCTGTCATTGATTGCAGTAAATTACTGTGTTGTAAATTTTCAGTGTGGCACTTACCTGTAAATGCAACAAATCTTTTAATTATTTTTCTAAAGGTGCTACGTTGTCTATTGTTCCTCTTGTCATGTAAATTTTTGTACACATTGTTATCTTGACTCTGATAAATACTCTATATTGAATTGAAATAAATACTTTCAGCTTATTCTATATTGAATTGAAATACTTTTAGCTTATACTTCCTAAATGTAAAACCTTTCCCCCTTTTAATTCTAGAATCTAGAGTATAAGGAGCTTTTGGAATGATGATAGGTATGTAAGATTTATCATAAAAATATTATTTTCCAAAATGTATTATCTCAGTACTTAGATCCTATTTATCTCTAGGTTGTGACAGTCCTTGAAATAAAATTTAACTTAATACCACGAAATATTAAAAGTATAGATACATTTTGGCAGTGTGATCTTAGAGGGCTGTATGTACCAGGGTATGTGGGAGTGTGTTTGTGTGGGTGTATAAATACAGCTGACAAATACATGCAGATGTTGTACCAAATTAGCGCATCTGAACTATCTTAAATACTACTTCATGCCAGGAAGACTTGTTTCAACTACTTTGCTTTGTAAATAATTATTACCTAAAAATCACAAATCCTCTCTCATTTTGTTCTTTGCTTCTCTTGCTAGGTGAATTGACTATTTCAATTTTTGCTCAACCAGACATCTGTTCACTGGAAAAGGATAGGCTATACTGTTTAAAAGAAAACCCACAGAAATGAAGCCTGAACTGGCTTTGTATTTTCATTTGCCAACTTTGATCCTGACAAATCTGATACTCTCTCTGAAGAAGAGAGCAACTGCCCCAATTCACACCTATTCTGTAATATTCAAAAAGTCTACATCAAACCCACAAAATGTTGGGTCCAAGGCATTCCAAAGGAAAGTCACTGATCAGTTTGTCTAAAAAGTTTCATTAAATAACACAGACACCCTAGAATGTTTGTTGCTTTTGTATTCCTGGAAGTGGTTCAATTTCAAGGGGTTTTGCCAACAGGGCACAAGGGTTGGTTGGTTCTTGCCTGAGAAGGGAACTGGCAGGATGTCTGCTATTACATTCCTTTTGTTTGGAAGCTTCGGTGTCCTTACCCTGGAGAAACTTTCTTTTTCTACCTGTTCTAGTTGGCTGATGTGCCAAGAAGGCCAAATCTAAGGCCTGCCATCTCCAATAAAGCACAGGAGAGGAAAGGAAACATGAAGCCCTTTCTTCGAAAAGAAGAAAGAAGGGCCTCTGTTTCCAGAAGGGAGAGGAGCAATCATTTAAAAGGCCTTGGTGATGGGATCCCTTCATTTATACAGGAACCAGCTGCAGCCAGACTTCACCTCTGCATGTATCAGCTCATCAGCCCTGGTTTTAGCCCTCCTTGCTTCCCATACCATAATGGGGATGGGAGAATGAGAAACCCACCGAGGAGGCATGCCTCTTCCTTCTGCCCAACTGAGTACCTAGGAAGGGAGTATCACAAAGAGATTCTGCACATCAAAAAAGGTGAAAAAAGAATTTATCAAAACTATAGACACTTTTATTAGTAATGGAGGCTAGAAGTTGGAAGTCAGATACAATACAAAATCAAAAGGATCATTTAAAGAATCTCAAACATTTGAGATAATGGCTGCTGAAACCTGAATTTCTAAACAATTTATTTGAATGGAAAATACATGAACTTGGGAATGCATTTCCAAGGTATTTTATCAAATGAGTTTAGCGTACTGTACACTGCCCTGTACCTTGCACTTTTATTTAACGTGCCTTGCAGATTTTCCTGTGTAATACATAGAGAGGTGTCTTATTCCTTTCAACAGTTGCTTTAAGAGTGTAGCCTATTGGAAAAGCTAAACCTTTGAGTCGTCATTGAGAGACATTGAAATTGTCTCCAGTGTTTTTGTTATGACAAATATTGTGCCATCAGTATAGATTTTTTCTGTGTGTTTTCCTGCGTTGATATAGTTGTAGGATAAGACAATGACTCATTTTTGAAGGAAAATTCAAATTTAAAAAGCATGCCTGCTGTAGCTACTCATAAGGTATGGTGTGGGCAAAATGACAAGATGTCTGCTTATCAAGGATCTAGTGATGATTAAACTCTTGCTAAACTGCATAAAAAGAGGAAGAGAGAAGAGGTGTATCTTATCAATTTCACAGTAAATGGTAATCTGTGGCATTCAGTTAAAGGTAGCCTTGTTCTATTGCTTTGATTTTGAAATAATTATTAAATAAAAGTGCAAACAAGTCATTTCCCTATCCTCTTTCCTTATTTTGCTAGGAGAATTCAATAGTACAAATTTTGCTCTACTTGAAATCTATTGATAGGAATGAACATGGGAATATATTGTTTAAAAGAAAAATACAGACATGCAGGCTAAATATTGTTATTCATATTTGGCAGCAGATCAAAATGCTTTATGGACTCTTCCCATGGTAAATCAAATTGTACTAATTCAATCCTGGCATTAGAAACAAAATTATAGAATTAGAAACTGTGTCAGTTTCAGGATTTCTAATTGCATAGTCCTACTAGTACTCACTGCCACTTATGGAAATATCAGCTAAAATCATTAAAATTTCCTTCACTTCAAACCTGACTGTTGTACTTAACTTGATCATGTTACTAGCTTTTGGACTTCAAGGAGATCCAGCCAGTCCATTCTAAAGATCAGCCCTGGGTGTTCTCTGGAAGGAATGATGCTAAAGCTGAAACTCCAGGACTTTGGCCACTTCATGAGAAGAGTTGACTCATTGGAAAAGATTCTGATGCTGGGAGGGATTGAGGGCAGGAGGAAAAGGGGACGACAGAGGATGAGATGGCTGGATGGCATCACCGACTCGATGGACGTGAGTTTGAGTGAATTCCAGGAGATGGTGATGGACAGGGAGGCCTGGTGTGCTGCGATTCATGGGGTCACAAAGAGTCAGACACGACTGAGTGACTGAACTGAATGAAAAATGGACGTTGCTACCATTAGGTTTATTAAATATGTTCCACTGAGTTTGATATTACAATTTTCATACTTTCTAAAATATGACTGAGTACAGTATACAGTACCAAAAAAAGTAGCTACTCTGAAGAAAGTAGGGAAAAAAGGCAATGGCACCCCACTCTTGCCTGGAAAATCCCATGGACGGAGGAGCCTGAAAGGCTGCAGTCCATGGGGTCACTGAGGGTCAGACACGACTGAGCGACTTCACTTTCACTTTTCACATTTATGTATTGGAGAAGGAAATGGCAACCCACTCCAGTATTCTTGCCTGGAGAATCCCAGGGGCGGGGTGGCCTGTGGGCTGACGTCTATGGGGTCGCACAGAGTCGGCCACAACTGAAGTGACTTAGCAGTAGCAGCAGGGAAAACCACTAGGTCATTAAGGTATGACTATATCAAATCCCTTACCATTATACAGTGGCAGTGAAAATTAAATTCAAGAGATCAGATCTGGTAGACAGAGTGCCTGAAGAACTATGGATGGAGGTTTGTAACACTGTACAGGAGGTGGTGACCAAAACCATCCCCAAGAAAAAGAAATGCAACAAGGCGAAATGGTTGTTTGAGGAGGCCTTACAAATAGCTGAGAAAAGAGAAGTGAAAGGCAAAGGAGAAAGGAAAAGAAAATACCTATATGAATGCAGGGTTCCAAAGAATAGCAAGGAGAGATAAGAAAGCCTTCCTCGTCAATCAATGCAAAGAAATAGAGGAAAAGAACAGAATGGGAAAGACTAGAGATCTCTTTGAGAAAATTAGAAACACCAAGGGAATGTTCCAAGTCAGGATGAACACAATAAAGGAGAGACCTAAAGGTACGGACCCAATAGAAGCAGAAGAAATTAAGAACAGGTGGCAAGAATACACAAACGAACTATACAAAAAAGGTCGTAATGACCCAGATAACCACGATGGTGTAATCACTTACTTAAAGCCGGGCATCATGGAGTGTGAAGTCAAGTGGGCTGCAGGAAGCATTACTATGAACAAAGCTAGTGGAAGTGATGGAATTCAGCTGAGCTATTTCAAATCCTAAAAGATGATGCTGTGAAAGTGCTGCACTCAATATGCCAGTAAATTTGGAAAACTCAGCAGTGGCCATAGGACTGGAAAAGTTCAGTTTTCATTCCAATCCCAAAGAAGGGCAACACCAAAGAATATTCAAACAATTGCACAATTGTGCTCACCTCACATGCTAGCAAGGTAATGCTCAAAATCCTTCAAGCTAGGCTTCAAAAATATGTGCACCAAGAACTTCCAGATGCACAAGCTGGATTCAGAAAAGACAGTGAAATCAGAGATCAAATTGCCAACATCCACTGGATTATAGAGAAAGCAATACAATTTCAGAAAAACATCTACTTCTGTTTCATTGACTATGCCAAAGTCCTTGACTGCATGAATCACAATAAACTGCGGAAAATTCTTCAAGAGATGGGAATACCAGACCACCTGACCTGCCTCCTGAGAAAACCGTATGCAGGTCAGGAAGCAACAGTGAGAAACAGACTGGTTCCAAATTGGGAAAGGAGTACGTCAAGGCTGTACACTGGCACCCTGCTTATTTAACTTATACACCAATATATCATGCAAAATGCTGGGCTGGATGAAGCGAAGCTGGAATCAAGATTTCTGGGAGAAATATCAATAACCTCAGATATGCAGATGACACCATCCTAAGGCAGAAAAGGAAGAGAAACTAAACAGCCTGTTGATGAAAGTGAGTGAGGAGAGTGAAAAAGCTGGCTTAAAATTCAATGCTCATAAAATGAGGATCATGGCATCTTGTCCCATCACTTCATGGCAAATAGATGGGGAAATAATGTAAACAGTGACAGACTTTATTTTCTTGGACTCCCAAATCACTGCAGATGGTGACTGCAGCCATAAAATTAAAAGATGCCTGTTCATTGGAAGAAAAGCTATGACAAACCTAGACAGTGTATTAAAAAGCAGAGACATTACTTTGTCAACAAAGGTCTGTATAGTCAAAGCTATGGTTTTTCCAGTGGTCATGTATGGACCAAAAATAAGGCTGAGCACTGACGAATTGATGCTTTCAAACTGTGGTGTTGAAGAAGACTCTTGAGAGTCCCTTGGACTGCAAGGAGATCAAATCAGTCAATCCTAAAGGAAATCAACCCTGAATATTCATTGGAAAGACTGATATTGAAGTTCCAATACTTTAGCCACCTGATGCAAGGAGCTGACTCACTGGTAAGGACCGTGGTGCTGGGAAAGATTGAGAGCAGGACGATACGGGGGTGACAAAGGATGGATGGATGATATCACTGACTCAATGGACATGAGTTTGGGCAAACTCCGGGAGACAGTGAAGGACAGGGAAGCCTGGCATGCTGCAGGCCATGGGGTCACTGAACAACAACAGTACAAAAATATAAAAGAAATACATTATTTATCTCCACACCGAGAAAACAGAAAATTAAGAATCTCCATAATTGGGGCACCTGCTGTTTGTTGTTTAGTCGCTTAGTCATGTCTGACTTATTTGTGACCCAAATGGACTGTAATCCACCAGGCTCCTATGTCCCTGGGATTTCCTAGCCAGGAATACTAGAGTGGGTTGCCATCTCTTTCTCCAGGGTATCATCCTCATCCAGTAACTGAACCCATGTCTCCTGTACTGGCAGGTGGATTCGTTACCACTGAGACATCAGGGAAGCTCTTGAGCATCTGATGTTTGTACAAATGCCCATATATATGTGGGACTTTATATGTTTGTCCTAATATTAATGGCTTAGACAGAAACAGATCAGTAACCAGAGATTACAATCTGGGTAATGCTAGAGAATTTTAATTTAACGTTAACCTATATTGAGCATTTCGTGCTCAATAGGCGCTATCCCAACATTTGAAACAATGTACACAGTACACTAAGTTCAAGGAGCTCACCATTTAGCAAGAGAGATTATAAACAACTATTAGTGCTGGGGGTTGGTTTAATATAGCGGTTTGAGATGCGCTGCTTGAACTTAGGCAGATTTGATTTGCAACCATGGGTCCTTGTGTTTCCAACAATGATGTTGGGCAAAGGATAAAGCCTCATTAATAATAATGCAGTGAATACCAACTTTCTAGAGTGTTGGTGTGAGAATAGTGCGTGCATTATGATAATACTTAGCATTATGTATAGCTTTTAGTGAGCACTCAATTTTAGGTCTTCACTTGAAAAAACAAATTGACAAGATATTGTATCATGTGTACAAATACCTAACAGATTAAAAGTGATTTAACTGGTCTACAGGTACTCAGTAAAAGCTTCCAGAAAGCAGTGATATTTGATCTACCTTCTTTTCAACATCCTTTTATTTCAAGGGTGAGAAATGGTTTAAACTGGTAGAAAGTATAGATGGATTGGAATGCTACCTCTTATGAAAAGTCAGTTGTGGAAACTATTCTGCAGACTGGCTATGATTTCTGCTCTACTTTAACTGTACATGCTAAGGTTTGACACAGTGGCATCTATTCTGTCCCCAATGCAAGTCACCCTTCAGTTTCAGCTCTGCTCAGCCTCTCAGAGACCATCCCAAATTCCTCAGCAAGTGTTTGGTTCAGCTCAGCTTTGTTCAGTGGTTCACCTCTGGGGCACTTGGCTAGCCTGGTTACCCAGAATCCTACAATAGAAACACTGCTGACTATGTGCAGTCCACTTTTAATGGGAAGGAACTTCAGTAGTTCTACAAGGACTGTGTAGGAATAGGCATCATGTGTCATATCTACTACATATAGTTTTTGGAATTTATTTATTTTAATTGAAGGATAATTTCTTTACAATATTGTGGTGGTTTTTGCCATACATCAACACGAATCAGCTGCGGGTGCACGTGTCCCTTGATCCTGAAACACCCGCCCACCTCCCTCCCCACCCCATCCCTCTGGGTGTCCCAGAGCAAGGGCTTTGAGTGCACTGCTTCATGCATTGAATTTGCACTGGTCATCTATTTTACATATAGTTCTGAAGAATGAGAAGAAGCTCACCAAAACACAGGGTATTGGAGGCAGAGGAAGCAGTCTGAGCCAGACAACAAAGGGATAGCAGGATTTTGCTCTGATTTTTTTTTTTCCTGTAATTTGTTACCCAGGAAACAAAAAAGGTTAAAACTCTTCATTTTTGGCAACAGTTACCACATTAGGTAAAAGTGGAGTTGAAGACAATACATTTGAGACATATCTTGTCTCAAAAGATTAACTAAACTGTCTGTCTTGGTGATTATTTTGCCAAAACAAAGTTACAAAATAGGGATACTATTAATTCATTTCCAGAATGAGTTGTTATATTAGATAGACTTGAAGTTTAGGAAATTATATTTGAGACAATTCTGTTTTTGACTCAAGTACTTAATATGTGTGTCTGTTTGTCGCTCAGTCATGTCTGACTCTTTGTGACCCCATGGATTGTACCCATAAGGCTTCTCCATCCATGAGAATTCTCCAGGCAAGAATACTGGACTGAGTTGCCATGCCCTCCTCCAGAGGGTCTTCCCCATCCAGGCACTGAACCTGGACCTCCTATATAGCTTTCACAAATTATGTTTGTTTGTTTGTTTGTTTCCAAGTTTGAAATTAAAATCATGACAATTTTAGAAATGTAAAATTACATTTGAAGGCCAATGATAATCAACCCCCTAAAATTATAAGCTAATAAATTCTAATAGAAAAGTCAAATTGTAGCAGACATGAAGCATGTCTGAACATAGTAACTGCATATTACATTTCACAAAATTACAAACTAACTTTATCCTGATAAGAGAAATTTACTTTTTGAGAAAAGTGATATTTTTGCAACATTTCAAATATCTGTGAGATTCTGAAGTTCGAATTAAAAGGGGATGGGTAGTACTTAGTCTCAGCACAGGGGCAAAGAACAGGACATTCTCATACATCATTAGTAGGGACTGCAGTCAGCATTAACTTCCTGAAAGGCAGTTTGGCAAGTGTTTTTAAAATAAATTATTTTAGTTTATAGCAATTTTAAGAAAAGAATCATGAATGTATACAGTCTAACTGCAGTGATATCATAGCATGAATTAAAAATGAATTGTATCCAATGAAAGAAATGTTACACAAATTAGGATATGTCCTGAAAATAACCTGCAATCAAATTTATCTGGATAAATGTTCATAATTCTACATGTAAGATTTTAAAAACTCATATTACAGAACAAAAATATATTGAGTTGGCCCAAAGTTTGTTCATTCATGCTATCTTACGGAAAAACTTGAATGAACCTTTGGGCCAACCCAATATTTTATCACTTAACCCATAGCAACATCAAATATGTTCATCTAAACAACCATATTTGGAAGATATGATTATGAGAACTATTGATATTTAATCTTACTTTTCATTTCAGGCAAGAGATTACTATTAGCAGAAAACCTAAACTAAAACTTGGATTCTTATAAACTTATAGGATTCTGCTGCTGCTAAGTCACTTCAGTCGTGTTGTGTCCGACTCTGTGTGACCCCATAGACGGCAGCCCACCAGGCTCTCCCGTCCCTGGGATTCTCCAGGCAAGAACACTGGAGTGGGTTGCCATTTCCTTCTCCAATGCATAAAAATGAAAGTGAAGTAGTTCAGTTGTGCCCGACTCTCAGTGACCCCATGGACTGCAGCCCACCAGCTCCTCCATCCATGGAATTTTCCAGGCAAGAGTACTGGAGTGGGGTGCCATTGCCTTCTTCTATAGGATTATGAGAACTATTGATATTTAATCTTACTTTTCATTTCAGGCAAGAGGTTACTATTAGCAGAAAATCTAAATTAAAACTTGGATTCTTATAAACTTTTGGATATATTAGGCAGATATCTTGATACACTTCATTCTAATTAGGACTGTTACTGGCAGTGCAGAGTTTCTCCTCCCTGAATTGCCCAGAAAGTACAGAAAAAAATACCCTCCAAATACTGACAAAATTATTTTCCATACAAGGAGTACTAACTGGGAGACCCTTATCTGGTACAGAGAAGACCCTCAGCAAGTATTTGCAGAGTGAAGAACAATGAATAAGGGGAACAGAGGAGTTTTTGTACAAATTGCAGTAAAATTACAAAACATACTAACACTCTTTAAAGCAGGGGTCTCCAACCTTTCTGACACCAGGACCCAGTTTCGTGGTAGACAATTTTTCTACTGTCAGGGGTGGGAGATGGTTTTGGGATTATTCAAGTGCATTACATTTATTATGCAACTATTTTCTACTATTATTACTTCAGTTCTACCTCAGATCATCAGCCATTAGACCCTGGAGACTGAGGACCCCTGCTTTATGGACGAAAAGGACAGGGGACTAGACAAAAGGAATAAAAGAGCAGATCCATCTTAACAGATGCACTGTTTCCTATGAGCTTCCAATTTAACTCAGATGACCATTACATTTACTGTTGCCGGCAGGAATCCCTTAGAAGAACTGGAGTAGCCATCATGGTCAACAAAAGAGTCCGAAATGCAGTACTTGGATGCAATCTCAAAAACGACAGAATGATCTCTGTTCGATTCCAAGGTAAATCATTCAATATCACAGTAATCCATGTCTATGCCCCAACCAGTAATGCTAAAGAAGCTGAAGTTGAACAGTCTGTGAAGACCTACAAGGCCTCATAGAACTAACACCCAAAAAAGATGTCCTTTTCATTATAGGGGACTGGAATGCAAAAGTAAAAAGTCAAGAAACACCTGGAGTAACAGGCAAATATGGCCTTGGAATACGGAATGAAGCAGGGCAAAAGCTAATAGAGTTTTGCCAAGAGAACGCACTGGTCATAGCAAACACTCTCTTCCAACAACACAAAAGAAGACTCTATACATGGACATCACCAGATGGTCAACACCAAAATCAGGTTGATTATATTCTTTGCAGCCAAAGATGGAGAAGCTCTAGACAGTCAACAAAAACAAGACCAGGAGCTGACTGTGGCTCAGATCATGAGCTCCTTATTGCCAAATTCAGACTTAAATTGAAAAAAGTAGGGAAAACCGCTAGACCATTCAGGTATGACCTAAATCAAATCCCTTATGATTATACAGTGGAAGTGAGAAATAGATTTAAGGGACTAGATCTGAGAGAGTGCCTGATGAACTAAGGACGGAGGTTCGTGACGTTGTACAGGAGACAGGGATCAAGACCATCCCCATGGAAAAGAAATGCAAAAGAGCAAAATGGCTGTCTGGGGAGGCCTTACAAATTGCTGTGAAAAGAAGAGAAGCGGAAAACAAAGGAGAAAAGGAAAGATATAAGCATCTGAATGCAGAGTTCCAAAGAATAGCAAGGAGAGATAAGAAAGCCTTCCTCAGTGATTACTGCAAAGAAATAGAGGAAAACAACAGACCGGGAAAGACTAGCGATCTCTTCAAGAAAATTAGAGGTACAAGGGAACATTTCATGTAAAGATGAGCTCGATAAAGAACAGAAATGGTACGGACCTAACAGAAGCAGAAGATATTAAGAAGAGGTGGCAAGAATACACAGAAGAACTGTACAAAAAAGATCTTCACGACCAAGATAATCATGATGGTGTGATCACTCTCCTAGAACCAGACATTCTGGAATGAGAAGTCAAGTAGGCCTTAGAAAGAAAGCATCATACAAACAAAGCTAGTGGAGGTGATGGCATTCCAGTTGAGCTAGTTCAAATCCTGAAAGATGATGCTGTGAAAGTGCTGCACACAATATGCCAGCAAATTTGGAAAACTCAGCAGTGGCCACAGGACTGGAAAAGGTCAGTTTTCATTCCAATCCCAAAGAAAGGCAATGCCAAAGAATGCTCAAACTACTGCACAATTGCACTCATCTCACACACTAGTAAAGTAATGCTCAAAATTCTCCAAGCCAGGCTTCAGCAATACATGAACTGTGAACTTCTAGATGTTCAAGCTGGTTTTAGAAAAGGCAGAGGAACAAGAGATCAAATTGCCAACATCTGCTGGATCATGGATAAAGCAAGAGCACTCCAGAAAAACATCTATTTCTGCTTTATTGACTATGCTGAAGCCTTTGACTATGTGGATCATAATAAACTGTGGAGAATTCTGAAAGAGATGGAATACCAGACCACCTCATCTGCCTCTTGAGAAATCTGTATGCAGGTCAGAAAGCAACAGTTAGAACTGGACATGGAACAACCGACTGGTTCCAAATAGGAAAAGGAGTACGTCAAGGCTGTATTGCCACCCTTCTTATTTAACTTCTATGCAGAGTACATCATAAGAAACACTGGGCTGGAGGAAGCACAAGCTGGAATCAAGATTGTCAGGAAAAATATCAATAACCTCAGATATGCAGATTACAGCACCGTTATGGCAGAAAGTGAGGAGGAGCTAAAAGGCCTCTTGATGAAAGTGAAAGAGGAGAGTGAAAAAGTTGGCTTAAAGCTCAACATTCAGAAAACGAAGATCATGGCATTTGGTCCCATCACTTCATGGGAAGTAGATGGGGAAACAGTGGAAACAGTGTCAGACTTTATTTTGGGGGGCTCCAAAATCACTGCAGATGGTGATTGCAGCCATGAAATTAAAAGACGCTTACTCCTTGGAAGGAAAGCTATGACCAACGTAGATAGCATATTGAAAAGCAGAGACATTACTTTGCCAACAAAGGTCCATCTAGTCAAGGCTATGGTTTTTCCAGCGGTCACATATGGATGTGAGAGTTGGACTGTGAAGAAAAGCTGAGCACCAAAGAATGGATGCTTTTGAAGTGTGGTGTTGGAGAAGACTCTTGAGAGTCCCTTGGACTGCAAGGAGATCCAACTAGTCCATCCTAAAGGAGATCAGGCCTGGGTGTTCTTTGGAAGGAATGATGCTAAAGCTGAAACTCCAGTACTTTGGCCACCTCATGCGAAGAGTTGACTCATTGGAAAAGACTCTGATGCTGGGAGCGATTGAGGGCAGGAGGAAAAGGGGATGACAGAGGATGAGATGGCTGGATGGCATCACTGACTTGATGGACTGGAGTTTGAGTGAACTCCGGGAGTTGGTGATGGACAGGGAGGCCTGGCGTGCTGCAGTTCATGGGGTCCCAAAGAGTCGGACAAGACTGAGTGACTGAACTGAACTGAAACATTGTGATAGACTGTTTGACATGTTACATAAATCATACAAATACATAAACTACCAAAGCAGGACATGGTCTTCAGTTTAGACATGTTTTTTGGTGAGAAAAATCTCAGCTTCCTGACAATATAGTTAGCCTTCTCAGGCTGGTTTTTAATCTCACAGGCAAGGGCACTGGATTTTATAACTAACCTAAACAGAAAGCTAGAGACAAGGAAGATGGCAATTCTTTATTCAGTGATCTCTACACATTTCACTGTTTTATCACCAGTCTTAATCATATTTATGATCAAGTAGGACTAAGTACTATGTTTGACACTCAGGAGTCATATTGCAGAGTATGTTTAAAAGAAACAAAAAAGCCAGAACTTCCACTTTTCTACACATGGGACACTGCCTGGCAAAATTCAGAAACTATCCCATGTTTTCTGATATTAACACTTCATTCAGCAACTTTCTCCTCACTGCTCTTCCTACCATCATCCCTCTCCCTTTAAGAAACACTATTCCTATTTATAGTTTCATTCATCCCTTCTCATCTACTCCCTTACTCTTTCCCATAAGACTGTCAATGTCTTCATTTTTTTTTTCCACTCTGTATTAATACTAAACTTTTTTGCAGCTGCATGCTCTCAGGTGTGTCCTTTCAGACCCTGTGGCTGAAACTGTTATCTATTTACCAAACCAGTTTCCCTTTCCTCCTAAGCGTGTTTCCCAACCTTCGTCGCAGTCTTGTGACTGAACTTGGCCAAGGGGATATTTGCTTAGAGACACCTCACTAGCTTTTCCTCCATCTGTGAATCTCCAGGGAGACAATTACAGCCCTGCAATTTAGTGAAAGAGCCAACCACTCTCAGCCTGCGTTTCTAAATAGCAGCAGAAACAGATTCTCCTGTCCCCATTCTCCATTTATATGAACAAGAAATAAACTTTAACTGTGACATGCCACTGAGATTTAGGACTTTTGTTTTACTTTAACCAATACACGGATTTACATTTCTCCTTCCCTTTCTTCTCCAAAACTCTACCACCCTGCCATTGATAACAATAAGGGCATGAAAATGCGGGGTGCAAATGAATTCATATTGTTACCATTCATATGAAAATATGAAAGCAGGCACCAATGTGCTGATCAGTAATAGGAATTCAATTAATTACTTTTTCATAACTGGGGCCTGTACAAATAAAACCTCCTCCCAACTAAGGAATATAAGTGGCAGGAAATGATCATAGTAATTTTTGAGAGCATCTTTCAGGTACCAAAGATGAACAATACATATATATGTATTTGCTTCATTCTCACAGGACCTCTATGAGGGAGGTAGGTTTATTACTCCTATTTTAAAGATGAGGAAACAGAAACTAAGAAAACTTATGGCATTTACCTGAGATTGTGTAGCTATTAAGTGACAGCCAGAATTTGAAAACAGAGTCTGCTCCAAATTCTAGGTTCTTAACACTATGAGTATGGATGGGTATTCAAGCATCTGAAGTTTTTGCATCCCTTAAGTTACTTAATGTAACTCTTTGTGTGCTCAGTTGCTTCCAACTCTTTGTGACCCCACAGGCTGCAGCCCACCAGGGTCCTCTCTCCATGAAATTTTCCAGCAAGAATACTAGAGTAGGTTTCCATTTCCTCTTCCATGAGATCTTCCCAATGCAAAGATCAAACCTGCATCTCTTATCTGGGAAGCCCAAGTTACTTAACAGTATACTTAAAATAGGCTAAAGATTTATCTGGTGACTTGGAAAGTGCAGTATGTCAAGTTTCTGAATTGAAAAACTTAGAATTCTATATAAAGATATTTTTGAAATGTAACACCCTATATGGTCTTTTTTTTGTGTGTTTAGAAGAAAAAAGAAGTCAAAGATTAAATTAATAAAATTGTTAAACTGCTTTAAATTTAAAAATTATCATCTTTCATTAGATAAATAGTTTAATAAATTAATTCCCAGAAAAGTTGAAAGTCACTATTATATTTTTATGCTATTTCTCCCATCTAGGAGAATGCTTTCTACACAGTAATATAACTACATTATGCCAAAATACTTGCATTTAAGTCCACTTATCAAGTCACCTCTACACTATGTGTACAATTTCACAAGTGTTCTTGCATTCTGTCTATAGCTACTTTTCCTTTAAGTCCATCCTTCAAATTATACCTTGTGTAGTGACAGCAAATGATAACCATAGATGTACTTATTAACAAATGAGGGCTGACTGGTTTCAACTTCCAGAAGAAAAATAACCTGGCATAATTATATAATGGACTGGAGAGCTAAAAATTGCTGATACACACACACCTAAGTTCAGTGTTTAAGAGACTGTTTTTCTTAGAGCCCAAAATGGATGAACTCACAGCTTTGAGGTAGAACTTGGAGCCAAGGTTGAAGTTTTACAGTTTTAGATCTTAGGACAGGGCCTGGCATAAGCATGAGAGTGATAAGTGGTTGTTGTTCTACAACCATGCATCAACTTCAATGTGGGAGTTTCTAGTCTATCCTTGGATGAAAACCATTTCAGCTGACATGTTAATTCAAGACTCTGTAACTACATCACAATGTGATGTGTCTCGTGTTATCAGGAATGGATTTTCTCTGCCAGTTTAGGTTCAATTAGAAGTTAAGGTACTGAATTTTACTCCTATATATGCTCTTGATTACATTTCAAAAGGGACGATAATTTTATAACTTTCTTAGGTAAGTGGTTTCTAAACTCAGCTCACCATCTGAAACACATGATAACTCTGGGCCCCTTATAAGAGCTACTGCATCAAAATCTCTTGGGATTAGGCTACACACTTTTAGGCTTTGCCATTGATTGGGATTCTACATCTAATTTTAGAACCCACTGCTGTGTGTCCTTTAATTAAAATGCTTTACTTTCAACACAATACCCACCTGTGTAAAAGGGTTCTGTGTAAAGAAGGTTGAGCACTCATATACCAGTACTTGAACTTGGGGTGTCTCACTGCATATGATTCATTAAAAAACCCTAGCACGTGTAAATGCACATGTTCCCTGTAATCAACAAGGCAATGAGACAAGGAGGTGTTTAGAGATAAACTGGTATCATTCATGTCGCAGAGCTAGGAAGTGGCTGAGTGATGACTGAGAATTCTATGCTTATGGTCCCAAACTCACTTTATGCCAATGGTGATAAAAATGGTAACTCCAGGTGCTAATTTTTTACGTTTGCAGACACTTCTTTGAGAAAACTCATTTCTATTCAATTTCAAATTTGGATGAAACAAACAAAAATGAAAAGGCTTCACTGGAGTCACCCCCCATTTTCTCCTAATACCAATTTTGTCTCATGAAGTCCCAGATTCCTTTTATTTGGAAAGTGAAAATGAAGTCGCTCATTTGTGTCCGACTCTTTGCGACCCGTGGACTGTAGCCCGCCAAGCTCCTCCATGCATGGGATTCTCCAGGCAAGAATACTGGAGTGGGTTGCCATTTCCTTCTCCAGGGGACCTTCCCAACCCAGGGATCGAAACTCCCACGTTGCAGGCAGACGCTTTAACCTCTGCACCACCAGGGAAGCCCCTTTCTTTAACTCACCACTTACTACAGGTCAAGTCAGATATTTCATGCTCTCTCATAAGTTATTTTTCATAGTTCTTATTCCAATACTAACAAGTTGTTTTTATATTTATTAAAGTGAATTTCCTCCTCATTAAACTATAGACTTCATGAGTACAAGGACCTGGCCCATCATTCTACCCACAGCACCCAGTTCTGGGTTTCACCTATAGTATTTAAGGATAAGTTCAGTTCAGTTACTCAGTCAAATCTAACTCGCTGAGACCGCATGGACTGTATCACGCCATGCTTCCCTGTCCGTCACCAACTCTTGGAGCTTGCTCAAACTCATGTCCCTGGAGTCGGTGATGCCATCCAACCATCTCATCCTCTGACATCCCCTTCTCCTCCTGCCTTCAATCTTTCCCAGCATCAGGGTCTTTACAAATGGGTCGGTTCTTTACATCAGGTGGCCAAAAGATTGGTGTTTTAGCTTTAGCATCAGTCCTTCCAATGAGTGTTCAGGACTGCTTTCCCTTAGGATTGACTGGTTTGAACTCCTTGCAGTCCAAGGGACTCTCAAGAGTCTTCTCCAAACCACAGTTCAAAAGCATCAATTCTTTGGTGTTCAACTTTCTTTATAATCCAACTCTCACATCCATACTTGACTGCTGGAAAAACCATAGCTTTGACTAGATGGGCTTTGTTAGCAAAGTAATGTCTCTGATTTTTAATATGCCCTCTAAGTTGGTCATAGCTTTTCTTCCAAGGAGCAAGAGTCTTTTAATTTCTTGGCTACAGTCACCATCTGCAGTGATTTTGGAGCCCAACAAAATAAAATCTCTTAGAGTTCCCATTGTTTCCCCATCAATTTGCCATGAATGATGGGACAAGGTGCCATGATCTTAGTTTTCTGAATGTTGAGTTTTAAGCCAACTTTTTCATTCTCCTCTTTCACTTTCATCAAGAGCCTCTTTAGTTCCTCTTCCTTTTCAGCCTTAAGGGTGGTGTCATCTGCATATCTGAGATTATTGATATTTCTCCTGGCAATCTTGATTCCAGCTTGTGCTTCATCCAGCCCAGATTTTGCATGATGTACTCTGCACATAAGTTAAATAAATAGGGTGACAATATACAGCCCTGATGTACTCATTTCCTGATTTGAAACCAGTCTGTTGTTCCATTTCCGGTTCTAACTGCTGCTTCCTGACCTGCATACAGGTTTCTCAGAAGGCAGGTAAAGTGATCTGGTATTTCCATCTCTTGAAGAATTTTCCACAGTTTGTTGTGACCCACAGTCAAAGGCTTTGGCGTAGTCAATAAAGCAAAAGTAGATGTTTTTCTGGAACTCTGTTGATTTTTTGATGATCTAACGGATGTCGGCAGTTTGATCTCTGGTTCCTCTGCCTTTCCTAAGACCAACTTCAACATCTGGAAGTTCATGTACTGTTGAAGCCTGGCTTGGAGAATTTTGAGCATTACTTTGCTAGCATGTAGGATGAGTGCAAATGTGTAGTGTTTGAACACTCTGGCATTGTCTTTCTTTGGGATTGGAATGAAAACTGACCTTTTCCAGTCCTGTGGCCACTGCTGAGTTTTCCAAATTTGCTGGCATATTGAGTGCAGCACTGCAACATCATCATCTTTCAGGATTTGAAATAGCTCAACTGGAATCCCATCACCTCCACTACTTTATTCGTGGTGACGCTTCCTAAGAACCAGTTGACTTCACATTCCAGGATGTCTGGCTTTAGGTGTGTGATCACAGCGTTGTGATTATCTTGGTCGTGAAGATCTTTTTTGTACAGTTTTTCTGTGTATTCTTGCCACCTCTTCTTAACATCTTCTGCTTCTGTTAGGTCCATACCATTTCTGTCCTTTATTGTGCCCATCTTTGCATGAAATATTCCCTTGGTATCTCTAATTTTCTTGAAGAGATCTCTAGTCTTTCCCATTCTATTGTTTTCTTCTATTTCTTTGTATTGATCGTTGAGGTAGGCTTTCTTATCCCTCCTTGCTATTCTTTGGAACTCTGTATTCAAACGGGAATATCTTTCCTTTTCTCCTTTGCCTTTAGCTTCTCTTATTTTCTCAGCTATTTGTAAGGCTTCCTCAAACAACCATTTGCCTTTTTGCATTTATTTTTCTTGGGGATGGTCTTGATAACTGCCTCCTATACAAAGTCACAAATCTCCACCCATAGTTCTCAGGTACTCTATCAGATCTAATCCCTTGAATCTATCTGTCACTTTTGCTATATAATTGTAAGGGATTTGATTTTGGTCATACCTTTATAATCTAGTTTATTTTGATCCACACAGTCAAAGGCTTTGGCCTAGTCAATAAAGCAGAAATAGATGTTTTTCTGGAACTCTCTTGCTTTTTTGATGATCCAGCAGATGTTGGCAATTTGATCTCTGGTTCCTCTGCCTTTTCTAAAACCAGCTTGAACATCTAGAAGTTCACGGTTCACATATTGCTGAACCCTGGCTTGGAGAATTTTGAGCATTATTTTACTGGCACGTGAGAAGAATGCAATTGTGCAGTAGTTTGAACATTCTTTGGCATTGCCTTTGTTTGGAATTGGAATGAAAACTGACCTTTTACAGTCCTGTGGCCACTGCTGAGTTTTCCAAATGTGCTGGCATATTGTGTGTAGCACTTTCACAGCGTCATCTTTCAGGATTTGAAATAGCTCTACTGGAATTCCATCACTTCCACTAGCTTTGTTCGTAGTGATACTTTCTAAGGCCCACTTGACTTCACATTCCAGGATGTCTGGCTCTAAATGAGTGATCACACCATCATGATTATCTGGGTCATGAAGATCTTTTTTGTACAGTTCTGTGTATTCTTGCCACCTCTTCTTAATATCTTCTGCTTCTGTTAGGTCCATACCATTACTGTCCTTTATCGAGCCCATCTCTGCATGAAATGTTCCCTTAGTATCTCTAATTTTCTTGAAGAGATTTCTAGTCTTTCCATTCTGTTCTTTTCCTCTATTTCTTTGCATTGATCACGGAAGAAGGCTTTATCTCTTCTTGCTATTCTCTAGAACTCTGCATTCAGATGCTTATATCTTTTCTTTTCTCCTTTGCTTTTCACCTCTCTTCTTTTCACAGCTATTTGTAAGGCCTCCCCTGACAGCCATTTTGCTTTTTTGCATTTCTTTTCCATGGGGATGGTCTTGATCCCTGTCTCCTGTACAATGTCATGAACCTTATTCCATAGTTCATCAGACACTCTATCTCTCAGATCTAGGCCCTTATTCTGAAAGAGATGGGAATTCCAGATAACCTGACCTGCCTCTTGAGATATCTGTATGCAGATCAGGAAGCAACCATTTGAACTGGACATGGAACAACAGACTGGTTCCAAATAGGAAAAGGAGTATGTCAAGGCTGTATATTGTCACCCTGCTTATTTAACTTATATGCAGAGTACATCATGAGAAACGCTGGGCTGGAAGAATCACAAGCTGGAATCAAGATTGCCGGGAGAAATATCAATAACCTCAGATATGCAGATGACACCGCCGTTATGGCAGAAAGTGAGGAGGAACTAAAAAGCCTCTTGATGAAAGTGAAAGAGGAGAGTGAAAAAGTTGGCTTAAAGCTCAACATTCAGAAAACTGAGATCATGGCATTTGGTCCCATCACTTCATGGGAAATAGATGGGGAAACAGTGGAAACAGTGTCAGATTTTATTTCTGTGGGCTCCAAAATCACTGCAGATGGTGATTGCAGCCATGAAATTAAAAGACGCTTACTCCTTGGAAGGAAAGTTATGACCAACCTAGATAGCATATTGAAAAGCAGAGACATTACTTTGCCGACTAAGGTCCGCCTAGTCAAGGCTATGGTTTTTCCTGTGGTCATGTATGGATGTGAGAGTTGGACTGTGAAGAAGGCTGAGTGCTGAAGAATTGATGCTTTTGAACTGTGGTGTTGGAGAAGACTCTTGAGAGTCCCTTGGACTGCAAGGAGATCAACCAGTCCATTCTGAAGGAGATCAGCCCTGGGATTTCTTTGGAAGAAATGATGCTAAAGCTGAAACTCCAGTACTTTGGCCACCTGATGTGAAGAGTTGACTCATTGGAAAAGACTCTGATGCTGGGAGGGATTGGGGGCAGGAGGAGAAGGGGACGACAGAGCATGAGATGGCTGGATGGCATCAGTGAGTCAATGGACGTGAGTCTGGGTGAACTCCAGGAGATGGTGATGGACAGGGAGGCCTGGCGTGCTGTGATTCATGTGGTTGCAAAGAGTCGGACACGACTGAGCTACTGACCTGAACTGAACTTATAGTCTAGTGGTTTTCCCTACTTTCTTTACGTCTGAATTTTACAATAAGTAGTTCATGATCTTAGCCACAGTCAGCCCTGTGTCTTGTTTTTGCTGACTGTATAGAGTTTCTCCAACTTTGGCTGCAAAGAATATCATCAATCTGATTTTGGTATTGACCATCTGGTGATGTCCATGTGTAGAATCTTCTCTTGTGTTGTTTGAAGAGGGTGTTTTCTACGGCCAGTGTGTTCTCTTGGCAAAACTCTGTTATCCTTGGCCCTGCTTTATTTTGTACTCCCATGCAAAATTTGCCTGTTACTCCAGTTATCTCTTGACATCCTACTTTTGCATTCCAGTCCCCTATAATGAAAAGGAATCCTTTTTGGGTATTAGTTCTAAAAGGTCTTGTAGGTCTTCATAGAACTGTTCAACTTCAGCTTCTTCAGCGTTACTGGTTGGGGCATAGACTTGGATTACTGTGATAGTGAATGGTTTGCCTTGGGAACAAACAGAGATCATTCTGTTGTTTTTGAGATTGCTTCCAAGTACTGAATTTTGGACTCTCTTGCTGCGTATGAGGGCTACTCCATTTCTTCTAAGGGATTCTTGCCCACAGTAGTAGATACAATATTCACCTGAGTTAAATTCACCCATTCCAGTCCATTTTAGTTCACTGATAACTAAAATATCGATGTTCATTCTTGCCATCTCCTGTTTGACCACTTCCAATTTACCTTGATTCATGGACCTAACATTGAAGGCTCCTATGCAATATTGCTCTTTACAGCATTGGACTTTACTTCCATCAGCAGTCACATCCACAACTGGTATTGTTGTTGCTTTGGCTCTGTCTCTTCATTCTTTCTGGAATTATTTTTACACTGTTGTCCAGTTGCATATTGTGCATCTACTGACCTGGGGAGTTCACCTTTCAGTGTCCTATTTTTTTGCTTTTTCATATTTTTCATGAGGTTCTCAAGGCAAGAACAAGGAAGTGATTTGCCATTCCCTTCTCTAGTGGACGACGTTTTGTCAGAACTCTCCACCATGACTCTTCCATCATGGGTAGCCCTCATGGTTTCATTGAGTTAGACAAGGCTATGGTTCATGTGATCAGATTGGTTAAGTTTCTGGATTGTGGTTTTCATTCTTTCTGCCCTCTGATGGACATGCCAAAGCCTTTGACTGTGTGGATCACAATAAACTGTGGACAATTCTGAAAGAGATGGAAATACCAGACCACCTGACCTGCCTCTTGAGAAACCTGTATGCAGGTCAGGAAGCAACAGTTAGAACTGGACATGGAACAACAGACTGGTTCCAAATAGGAAAAGGAGTACGTCAGGGCTGTATATTGGCACCATGCTTATTTAACTTATTTGCAGAGTACATCATGAGAAATGCTGGGCTGGATGAAGCACAAGCTGGAATCCAAGTTGCTGGGAGAAATATCCATAACCTCAGATATGCAGATGATACCACCCTTAAGGCAGAAAGTGAAGAAGAACTAAAGAGCCTCTTGATGAAAGTGAAAGAGGAGAGTGAAAAGTTGGCTTAGAGCTCAACATTCAGAAAACAAAGATCATGGCATCTGGTGCTATCACTTCATGGCAAATAAATGGGGAAACAGTGGAAACTGGCAGACTACTTTTTTGGGCTCCAACATCACTGCAGATAGTGATTGCAGCCATGAAATAAAAAGATGCTTACTCCTTGGAAGAAAAGTTATGACCAATCTAGAGAGCATATTAAAAATCAGAGACATTACTTTGCCAACAAAGGTCCATCTAATCAAGGCTATAGTTTTTCCAGCAGTCATGTGTGGATGTGAGAGTTGGGCTATAAGGAAAACTGAGCACTGAAGAATTGATGCTTTTGAATTGTGGTGTTGGAAAAGACTCTTGAGAGTCCCTTGCAAGTTGCAAGGAGATCCAACCAGTCCATTCTAAAGGAAATCAGTCTTGAATATTCATTGGAAGGCCTGATGTTGAAGCTGAAACTCCAATACTTTGGCCACCTGATGTGAAGAGCTGACTCCTTTGAAAAGACACTAATTCTGGCAAAAGCCACTGATTGAAGGTGGGAGGAGAAGGGGACAGCAGAGGATGAGATGGTTGGAAGGCATCATCAACTCAATGGACATGAGTAAGCTCTGGGAGTTGGTGATGGACAGGTGCCTCGCATGCTGCAGTTCATTGGGTTGCAAAGAGTCAGACATGACTGAGCAACTGTTCTGAACTGATGGATAAGGATAAGAGGCTTATGGAAGCTTATGGGAGAGACTAAGGGGAAACTGGGTCTTATTCTGATGGGCAGGGCCATACTCAGTAAATCTTTAATCCAATTTTCTGTTGATGGGCAGGGCTGTGTTCTCTCCTTGTTGTTTGACCTGAGGCCAAACTATGGTGGAGGTAATGAAGATAATGGTGACCTCCTTTAAAGGTCCCCTGCAGGCACTGCTGCACTCATGCTTCCCCAGAGACTTCTGGACACACATGAGCAAGTCTGGGTCAGTCTCTTGTGGGGTCACTGCTCCTCTCTCCTCGGTTCTGGTGAGCCCAAGGTTTTGTTTATGCCCTCCAAGAGTCTGTTTCCCAGTCCTGTGTAAGTTCTGGTGGCGTTATGGGGGCGTTAATGGTGCCCTTCTCCAAGAGGGCTTATGCCGTACCCTGGTCTGCTGCACCCAGAGCCCCTGCGGCATGTGACTGCTGACCTGTATATCTGCAGGAGACACTGAAACACTCAAAGACAGGTCTGGCTCAGTCTCTGTGGGGTCTGCTGGTGCACACAGGTTTTGTTTGAGCCCTGTGAACATCTCTGGTGGGTATGGGGTTTGATTCTGAATGTGAGTTTGCCCCTCCTACCATCTTGCTGGGGCTTCTCCTTTGCCCTTGGACATGGGGTAACTTTTTTTGTTGGGACCCAACATTTTCCTGTTGGTGGTTGATCAGCAGCCAGCTGTAATTTTGAAGTTCTTGCAGGAGAAGATGAGTGCATGTCCTACTCTGCCATCTTGGAGAGCATTTAATCATAAAGGCCTTGTTAAATAAATCAATAAACTTCTGTGTTCTTTCAACCCGGAACAGCTATGTCTATTATTTGTAATATATGTAAGTATAAAAAGGCTCAGTAACTACATCATTTTTTTCTATAACAGGACCATTTAAGAGCATTAAATAAGTTTTAATTACCCAGTTACAAAGGATTAGGTAATTAATAAAGTTAGGTAATAAAGCTAACAAATAAAATTATTAAATCATAATTATAATTTAGACAAAAATTACTTCCTGATTGACTTTATTTGTCATTGCTTTGGTACTTATTACAGACATAATCTGATCAAAACCAAAAATCAATCACAAAACATTAAAATAGGTACTAATTTTTCTGCTATAAAATAACCTCATGTATTTCGCTTATATAATAATGATTAGATGGTTTTGAGAAGAACCTGATGGATGGCTTGACTTTTCCTGGCTTTCAAAGAAGAAATTTTACTTTCCGCTTCAATTTACACTCATTGAGATAAAGTAACCACAGAGAGTCCTCTGGCCTCACTTGTTCCTGTAGGTTGACCATAAAAAGATATTTTCATTATTATAGACTCTACCATTCAAGAGACAGAACGGTAGATTCAACACCTGGGACGAAACTAAAAAATTTTGTGGATGCCATTAATTCACAGGTCCCAATTTTTTTGGTCACATAGGGGTCACCTGGAAAGCTGTAAAAGTTACAGATGCCTGTGATCCTTGCCCAGAGATTGTGATTGAGTGGTCTGAGGTTTAACAGTTTTGGAATTTTGACAGATGATTCTAATGGAAACAAGTTTGGGAACCACTATCACTAGTTTCTGTCATCTTCTTCAGGCAAAGACGCAGAAGTATTGATGTTTCCACCTTAATTCTGAAATAGACTTGTAGAATGCCATGTTAACTCTGAAACAAATTTAGATCTGATTTTTTAGACCTAAGCTTGCCTCCAGGGCTTCCCTGGTGGCTCAGAGGTTAAAGCGTCTGCCTCCAATGCAGGAGACCCGGGTTCGATCCCTGGGTTGGGAAGATCCCTTGGAGAAGGAAATGGCAACCCACTCCAGTATCCTTGCCTGGAGAATCCCATGGATGGAGAATCCTAGTAGGTTACAGTCCATGGGGTCGCAAAGAGTCGGACACGACTGAGCAACTTCACCTTCACCTTTAAGCTTGCCTCCATAGGATTGCAGCTAGCACTGAGAATGCTTAGAGCATTTCCTAATTTGAGAATCTTTCATAACCTGTGTGTTAAAACCTGAGACTGGGACCAATACAAGGTTTTTTTTTTTTAATATAAATTTATTTAATTGAAGGTTAATTACAATATTGTATTGGTTTTGCCATACATCAACATGAATCTGCCACAGGTATACACGTGTTCCCCATCCTGAACCCCCCTCCTCCCTCCCTTCCCATACCATCCCTCTGGGTCATCCCAGTGTACCAGCC
Source organism: Capricornis sumatraensis (assembly GCF_032405125.1). Taxonomy (NCBI): domain Eukaryota; kingdom Metazoa; phylum Chordata; class Mammalia; order Artiodactyla; family Bovidae; genus Capricornis; species Capricornis sumatraensis. The sequence continues at coordinate 7,709,528 of NC_091091.1, read as the reverse complement.
CCAAGAATCCAGTATCATGCATTGAACCTGGACTGGCGATTCGTTTCATATATGATATTATACATGTTTCAATGCCATTCTCCCAAATCATCCCTCCCTCTCCCTCTCCCACAGAGTCCAAAAGACTGTTCTATACATCTGTGTCTCTTTTGCTGTCTCGCATACAGGGTTATTGTTACCATCTTTCTAAATTCCATATATACGCATTAGTATACTGTACTGGTGTTTTTCTTTCTGGCTTACTTCACTCTATATAATCAGCTCCAGTTTCATCCACCTCATTAGAACTGATTCAAATGTATTCTTTTTAATGGCTGAGTAATACTCCCTTGTGTATATGTACCACAGCTTTCTTATCCATTCATCTGCTGATGGACATCTAGGTTGCTTCCAGGTCCTGGCTATTATAAACAGTGCTGCGATGAACATTGGGGCACACGTGTCTCTTTCAATTCTAGTTTCCTCGGTGTGTATGCCCAGCAGCCGAATGGGACAGTTGGAGTAAGAATAATATATGGATATTTTAATGCCTCCTATCCCTACTCATCAAAACATAGCTGAATTGAGCAGGATGAATTATAACTCTATTAGCTGAAAAGTAGGGATTTAAGTGAGTTTAACATGATATGATTTATTAGCTGAAGAGATTCATCATAGCATGCTCTGTTGAAGTACCAGTTAAATTATTTTAACAGAGCAATTTATGGTCTGAGAGGGGAATACACACATTAGCACTATTATTACTATTGCTGTGTGCTGACTTCACAAAATGTTCTTTCCAAAGCATAGAAGGCAACTCAAATATCAGTTGTTTCTAAACCACAGAGACCACAAAGACAATTTTAAAAATCAGTGAAACTAAGCTGATTCATTTTTTTAAAGCTAAAAATTGGCAAACCTTTAGCTAGACTTATCAAAAAAAAAAAAAAGAGAGAGAGAGAGGACTCAAAAATCGGAAATGAAAGAGGAAATATTCCAACCAATACCAATGAAATACAAAGGATCACAAGAGACTATTATGGGGAAATGTTTAACATCACTAATCAGAAAAATGCAAATCAAAGCCACAATCAGCTATCATTTCACACCTGTCAGAATGGTTATAGCAAAAAAGACACCCCAGTCTACATACCAATAGAAAATTAAAAACAAAAAAACACTGTAAAGCAACTATATTCCAATAAAAATTAATTAATAAAAGACAAATACCAAGCATTGGGCAGGAACAAAGGGGACTCTTAATGCACTGTCAGTTTGAGTGTAAACTGGTGCAACCATTATGGAAAAGAAAATGGAGATTCTTCAAAAAATTTAAAAAGAACTATCACATGACCTAGCAATTCCACTTCTGGGGATCTATCCGAAGACAATGAAAACACTCACTTAGACACATATGCGCGCACACACCCCTGCCCCCATGTTCACTGCAACTTTATTTACAAAGCCAAGATATAGAAGCAACTTAATTATCTATCAATTGATGAATGGCTAGCAAAAATGTGGTATGCACAGGAATATTATTCAGCCATAAAAAAGAATGAGATTTTGCCATTGATAACAACATGGATGAACCTTGAGGGCATTATGTTATGTGAACTATGTCAAAGAAAGAAATACTCTGTGATTTCACTTACATGTGGAATCTAAAATATTAAACAAAGTTCAGTAATACAGAGAATAGATGGCTGATTGCCAGAGGCAGGAGTGGAGTGAAGGGGATTAAAAAGAATAAACTCTGAGTTACAAAATAAAGTCATAGGAATGTAAGGTATAGGATGGTGACTATACTTAATAATACTGTGTTGTGCATGTGAAAGTTTCTAAGAGTAGATCTTAAAAGTACTTATCAAAAAAAAATAATGTGTGATTGTGTGGTGATGCATGTTAGCTAGACTTACTGTAATAATTTTTCAATATACACAAATATCAAATCATTGTATTGTACACCTGAAGTTAATGTTATCTGTCAATTAAAAGAAAACGGGAAAGAAGCAGGTGGGGAGGAAAGGGAAGACTTGTCAGCTTAACTTGAGGCTTCAGAATTTATAATTACGGTGGTCATTGATTGAGTCTATTTAAATGTTTGTTTCTTAGGTGATGACAGGCTGCTTTTTCCAACTAGATTAATCTGGATTAACCAAAAATTGCATGAACTGCTTAAGAGATTTGAACACAGATAACAAGCCTGAATATGAGCTATCACTCAATTTTTCTTAAACCAAACCAAAGCAACTTGTCTATAGTTATTGCCTTAATAGCAAAGACACCAAATTTAGTTAAAAAATTTTTTTTAATGAGCTATAAAACCAGACCCCAGTCATTTTCAGCAGAATTTTCAGACAGTCCAAACTCACCTGAATCCCACTTTAGGTAAGAAGCCAAAGCCAGAAACAAAGCTTCGCTTTAACTACACCAGGCATTCCTGATGCCAAATTTTTTACACTGACTCAAAAAACTCTCAGTACGATCTCTAAATCTCTAGATCTCCACCCGGGACGAATCATCTCTGTTACACGATGCGGGGAGGGAGATTAGGTGAAGAACGGAGTTTGTGTTTTTGGTCATAGTCAACAGTCAATCGTAAGCAAAGGCAGAAGCGTGGCTCACGTCCATTCAGAATATCTCATGCCACTACCGGTTATCACAAATGACTAGTTTCCAAAACTAGTTTACCAAGATTACCTAAATAAATTCATAGTAACGAAAATAAAGTTCCTCCATGCCCTGCGCCACTTTCCACTTCTCCAGACCAAACCCTAACCAGCAGGCTACAGAGCTGTCTATTTTCCCTGACAGCAAACGTGGAAGACAGGCTTACCAGAGGTCCTGTAGTGGGGCGATGGCATATCTAGGGGACCAGAGGCTGGTTCTCCGGACTTGAAGTCGGAGCACCAGAAAGGCAAGAAGACAAAGAGGAGCGGGGAACCCGCAACAAGAAAGCTGGCGTGGAGAGGAGGCGGGACAGGCACGAGGACAAGCCGGATTGGCTGGGCCAGGTTGCGCCGCCCGCTCCTGGGTCTTTTCATTGGTGGAATTCCTGCCCCCCGCCAGGCAACTTAAATGTTTCTTGATCACACTTCCAAGCCACATCAGGTTGTGGCCATTTACACAGTGGAACGGGGAAGGCAATGGCACCCCACCCCGGTACTCTTGCCTAGAAAATCCAATGGACGGAGAAGCCTGGTGGGCTGTAGTCCATGGGGTCGCTAAGAGTCGGACACGACTGAGCGACTTCACTTTCACTTTTCACTTTCATGCATTGGCGAAGGAAATGGCAACCCACTCCAGTGTTCTTGCCTGGAGAATCCCAGGGATGGGGGAGCCCGGTGGGCTGCCGTCTATGGGGTCATGCAGAGTCGGACACGACTGAAGCGACTTAGCAGCAGCAGCAGCACACAGTGGAAAATGAGGACTGAAAAAATTATATAAACCATTTTCTTAACCTCTACCGAAGACACAGGTGTCCCCCACTGCTTCTGGAAAAGCATTCCCTCTTTTGAGAAAAAGAATCTTCCTCAGTGGGGCTCAGGGGTGAGCACACATTTCTAGGCTGCCCCTGGTCTCCAGCTCGCTCAGACCTCCTAGTTCGTTCTTCAGACACACATACACGAAACCAGAAAAAGCAAAACCTGTGGTTTCTGTGCCTAAATGGACATTTAAAAACCGTTAAACTTTTGAAAAGCTTGTGGTCTTAAAAATGGGTGAAGTTAGTGTTCCAGCAGCATATATTCAAACATCTACTGTGGCCTTAAGGTGTTTTATGTTTTTTTGTTTTTGTTTTTAATGGATGAACAGACACATATTCCATCACCCTGAAAGCTTTGTTCAGCGGCTGCCAGGTGACACAGTCCTCTTGTATAGGCACAGAGAATGTGTAGAAAGTTGTTTAAGTACAAAAGAAAGAAAAACAGTAAACCACCTGCTTAAGCTGATCTCTACTATCTTCTAATTCTTTTGGCTCCACTCTCTAAATAATTGAACCTTGATCTCATTGAGGTGAGAAAATACACACAGGTGGCCTAACTTCTAATTATTTTATTTCCAATGAAAGGCACAGGTGTCAAAGTCTTAAGGACTGTGGTCCTTTATTTAGTGCTCTAAATCTTGTTTTTATCTTTTAAACAAAACACCAACTGCCCTGTTAATCCAGCATGATGTCTGTGGCTCTTTTTACCTTGCACTCTTGCTTCTCCTACTTCCTCTGGCTCTTCTGATTTGCTGTGGCTGCTGCTGCTTTGAAAGTCTTTCATGTTCTCGACCACGCTGGTTTTCGGCCTTAGCTGTTTTTCAGATCACTTGGGATGCTTGAAAGACAACTGAGGCCCAGTGTTTCACCAATGGAGGTTCCACTATAATTGATATGGAGTGAAGCCCAGCCACTGGGATGTTTTAAATCTCCCCAGGTGATTCCATATGTTGCAAAGTTCCAGAATGACTCTTCCAGGATCTTTCTTCAGAGCTGACTTGCATCAGCTATATTCGACCTCACATTCATGAATGTGATGAAATCACATTTAGTGATGAAATGCACAATGCAAGTACATAGTAGGAGGGCATTGTCAACTTCGTAAACCTGTTGAGTGTGTATTAAGACGTTACTACATTTACTTTTAGCGTAGATTAGACTTGGTGCTTGCAGAGTAGACATAGATGTGTGTTGCCACAGAGTACAGAACATATCAGAACATTATCTGACATGACAACTGTTTATCCAGTTATGCAAACAGATTAAAAGAAATGGAATAAGCATATCCAGGGAGAGCTATACTTACTTCTGATTCTAAATCTAAATAATATTAAGAAGTGAAAACCACCAATGAATGCATAATGAAAATAAAAGGTTGTCTCTTTCTGACAATAAGCAGTGACTTAAAATCAAAACTTTAATTTGGAATAATGATGCAAGGAATAGTGAAACCATACTAATCCAGATTTTACTGATTCAGGCTTTGTAATTCTGAAATGGCCTAGCTAATTCTTTCTGCATTCAGAGTGACTTCTTCTCTCTCCCTTTAAAAAAAAAATAAATCTGTGAATTTCTTAAAGCAGGAGGAATTCAAATTAAAAAAATTGTTTTCAAATGGTTTTAATCAAATCACAATTCTGGGCTGAGCTATTCTTTTAGAGTATTTACTGGATCCGCACTATTATAGCAATAGAAACCAAGTTGAAAGAAAGAAAATTTAAAAGGCAGCCATAATATCCCAACAGATATAGTATTTCCAAACCTGAAGTTTAACTTTCCATTTTTGTATCTATAGGCAAGTAATTTATCAACAATTCCTCTAGGCAAACATTTTCTTTCTGATACTGATACATTGTTATATAGATGGCCTTTCATGGATTAATTTTTTATTGACATGCTTCATTTTATTTATTAAACTTATACCTTAGTTTATAAGGGGGGGCTTCCCAGGTGGTTTGGTGGTAAAGAATCCACCTGCTAAGATCACCTGGAGAAGGAAATGTCAGTTCAGTTGAGTCGCTCACTCGTGTCTGATTCTTCGCAACCCCATGGACTGCAGCACACCAGGCCTCCCTGTCCATCATCAACTTCCAGTTTACTCAAACTCCTGTCCATTGAGTCGGTGATGCCATACAACCATCTCATCCTCTGTTGTCCCCTTCTCTTCTTGCCTTCAATCTTTCCCAACATTATGTTCTTTTCAATGAGTCAGTTCTTCACATCAGGTGGCCAAACTATTGGAGTTTCAGCTTCAGCATCAGTCCTTTCAATGAACATTCAGGACAGATTTCCTTTAGGATGGACTGGTTGGATCCGCTTGCTGTCCAATGGACTCTCAAGAGTCTTCTCCAACACCACACTTCAAAAGAATTGATTCTTCGGCACTCAGCTTTCTTTATAGTCCAATTCTCACATCCATCCATGACTACTGGAAAAATCGTAGCCTTGACTAGATGCACCTTTGGTGGCAAAGTAATGTCTCTTCATTTTAATATGCTGTCTAGGTTGGTCGTAACTCTCCTTCCAAGGAGTAAACGTCTTTTAATTTCATGGTTGCAGTCACCATCTGCAGTTATTTTGTAGCCCCCCAAAAATAAAGTCAGCCACTGTTTCCACTGTTTCCCCATCTATTTGCCATGAAGTGATAGGACCAGATGCCATGATCTTAGTTTTCTGAATGTTGAGCTACAAGTCGACATTTTCACTCTCCTCTTTCACTTTCATCAAGAGGCTCTTTAGTTCTTCTTCACTTTCTGCCATAAGGGTGGTGTCATTTGCATATCTGAGGTTATTGGTATTTCTCCCAGCAATCTTGATTCCAACTTGTGCTTCATCCAGCCCAGCGTTTCTCATGATGTACTCTGCATAGAAGTTAAATGAGCACAGTGACAATATACAGCCCTGACATACTCCTTTTCCCATTTGGAACCAGTCTGTTGTTCCATGTCCAGTTCTAATTGTTGCATCCTGGGAAAGTTATGATCAACCTAGATGGTACATTCAAAAGCAGAGACATTACTTTCCCAACAAAGGTCCGTCTAGTCAAGGCTATGGTTTTTCCAGTAGTCATGTATGGATGTGAGAGTTGGACTGTGAAGAAAGCTGAGTGCCGAAGAATGGATGCTTTTGAACTGCGGTGTTGGAGAAGACTCTTGAGAGTCCCTTGGACTGCAAGGAGATCCAACCAGTTCATTCTAAAGGAGATCAGTCCTGGGTGTTCTTTGGAATGAATGATGCTGAAGCTGAAACTCCAATACTTTGGCCACCTCATGCAAAGAGTTGACTCATTGGAAAAGACTCTGATGCTGGGAGGGATTGCAGGCAGGAGGAGAAGGGGATGACAGAGGTTGAGATGGCTGGATGCAATCACCGACTCGATGGATGTGAGTTTGAGTGAACTCCGAGAGTTGGTGATGGACAGGGAGGCCTGGTGTGCTGCAATTCATGGGGTCGCAAAGAGTCGGACACGACTGAGCAACTGAAGTGAACTGAAGTGACCTGGATACAGATTTCTCAGGAGGCAGGTCAGGTGGTCTGGTATTCCCATCTCTTTCAGAATTTGCAACAGTTTATTCTGATCCACACAGTCATAGGCTTTGGCATAGTCAATACAGCAGAAATAGATGTTTTTCTGGAACTCTCTTGCTTTTTTGATGATCCAGCAGATGTTGGCAATTTGATCTCTGGTTCCTCTGCCTTCTCTAAAATCAGCTTGAACATCTGGAAGTTTACTGTTCATGTATTGCTGAAGTCTGGCTTGGAGAATTTTGATCATTATTTTACTAGAATGTGAGATGAGTGCAATTGTATGGTAGTTTGAGCATTCTTTGGCATTTCTTTTCTTTGGGATTGGAATGAAAACTGACCATTTCCAGTCCTATAGCCATTGCTGAGTTTTCCAAATTACTGGCATATTGAGTGCAGCACTTGCACAGCATCATCTTTGAGGATTTGAAATAGCTCCACTGGAATCCCATCACCTCCACTACCTTTTTTCATAGTGATGCTTCCTAAGGCCCACTTGACTTCACATTCCAGGATGTCTGGCTCTAGGTGAGTGATCACACCATTGTGATTATCTAGGTCATGAAGATCTTTTTGTGCGGTTTTTCTGTGTATTCTTGCCACCTCTTAATATCTTCTGCTTCTGTTAGATCCATACCTATTCTATCCTGTACTGAGCCCATCATTGCATCAAGTGCTCCCTTGGTATCTCTAATTTTCTCAAAGAGATCTCTAGTCAACCCACTCCAATATTCTTGCCTGGAGAATCTCATAAACAGGGGAGCCTGGTGTGTTATTGTTCATGGGGTTGCAACAGAGTCGGATACAACTGAGGGAATTAACAACAAAGTTTATAAGGGCAACTACTCTTGAAAAATGAAGATTAAGATGCATTTTTAAAAACAGTGCCCCATAAGCAAACTTCTCCCCGTTCCTGAAAATGTCTGTGTATGCTTAGTTGTGTCTGACTCTTTGCAGCTCCATGGATTGTAGGCCCTTCTGTCATGGGGATTCTCCAAGAAATAATACTGGAGTGGGTTGCCATGCCCTCCCTCCAGGGGTTCTTCCGAACCCAGGAATTGAACCCAGGTCTCCCACATGTGCACTGGATTCTTTACAATTTGAGCTGCCAGAGAAGCCCATGAATACTGGGGTGGGTCACCTATCCATTTTCCATAGGATCTTCCTGACCAAGGAATCGAACCAGGGTCTCCTTCATTGCAGGCGGATTCTTCACCAGCTGAGCTACCAGGGAAGCCCCCAAATTAGTGACACTTTGCTGTATTAAAAAATCTGTTTATTTTTCAACTTTGGTGCTTATTTTCTCATTTCTTCTTTCAGTCTATATCTTTTAAAATGTTTTTACAATAAAAACACATTCATGTATCATTCCTGAATTACTTTCTTCTACCTCCTTTTAATTGTAATTGTGTTTTTATTGTAAAAACATTTTTAAAAATATAGGCTGAAAATCTTCCTTATGATTTTCTTTCCCTCTCCCAATCCTTCCCCTTACCTAGCTTCCCTGGTGGCTCAGAGGTTAAAGCATTTGCCTGAAATGCAAGAGACCCGGCTTCAATCCCTGGGTCGGGAAGATCCCCTGGAGAAGGAAATGGCAACCCACTCCAGTACTCTTGCCTGGAGAATCCCATGGAGGGAGGAGCCTGGTAGGCTACAGTCCATGGGGTCGCAAAGAGTCGGACACAACTGAGCGACTTAACTCATCTCCTTTTAATTGTAATTGTGTTTTCATTGTAAAAACATTTAAAAAAATATAGGCTGAAAATCTGCCTTATGATTTTCTTTCCCTCTTCCAATCCTTCCCCTTGCCTAGTTATAATTATTAAATGTTTCAGATTTACCCTTCTTGTATAAATGGGACAGTTCTATATTAATTGGCTTTAAATTCTTTTTAACCCACTAAATATGTCTTGGAGAGTTTTCAAAATGAAATATATGGATGCTTGCCACATTCTTCTACAAAGATTTTATACTATTCTGTAGCACACGTGTTCCTGGGGTCTTAATCATTTCCTTCTTGATTGACGGTATGCTCCCAATTTTGTATTTTTCCAAGCAAAGAAATGCTGAACATTCTTACACATTCATTTCTGCATATACATAAATTTTCCATAAAGAACCACTTTCTTTTATAGTTGATAGGTACTGCTAATTGCCTTCTAGTAGTTTCTGCCATATTATATTCCTACCATCAGTGTTAGTGAGGGGATTCAATTCCTTACATCTTTACTAGCAGTTCAGTTCAGTTAGGTTCAGTCCCTCAGTTGTGTCTGACTCTTTGTGACCCTAAGGACTGCAGCATGCCAGGCTTCCCTGTCCACTACCAACTCCCAGAGTTTACTCAAACTCATGTCCATTGAGTCGGTGATGCCATACAACCATCTCACCCTCTGTCGTCCCCTTCTCCTCTTGCCTTCAATCTTTCCCAACATCAGGGTCTTTTCAAATGAGTCAGTTCTTCGCATCAGGTGGCCAAAGTATTGGAGTTTCAGCTTCAGCATCAGTCCTTCCAATGAACATTCAGGACTGATCTCCTTTAGAATGGACTGGTTGGATCTCCTTGCTGTCCAAGGGACTCTAAAGAGTCTTCTCCAACACCACAGTTCAAAAGCATCAATTCTTCGGTGCTCAGCCTTCTTCACAGTCCAACTCTCACATCCATACATGACTACTGGAAAAACCATAGCCTTGACTAGACGGACCTTTGTTGGCAAAGTAATGTCTCTGCTTTTTAATATGCTGTCTAGGTTGGTCGTAACTTTCCTTCCAAGGAGTAAGCGTCTTTTAATTTCATGGTTGCAGTCACCATCTGCAGTGATTTTGGAGCCCCCCAAAATAAAGTCAGCCACTGTTTCCACTGTTTTCCCCATCTATTTGCCATGAAGTGATGGGACCAGATCCCATGATCTCAGTTTTCTGAATGTTGAGCTTTAAGCCAACTAGCAATAGATAATGCCAAACTTTAATGTTTAACCACCAAATGGGTGAAAGTAATTCACTTATTGCTTTAGGTTGCTGTTCACTATTTACTAACGAGATTAATTTTATTTAGAGTATTTATTGTCCATTCATATTTCTTTCCTAACTTTATTGCCGAATTAAATTCTTGAATCTCTTTTATGGCTATTGGTCCACACACCAGCATTCTAATTAAGACCAATCTCCTGGGTAGAATTTTCATGTTACTACAAGGAACCGATACACAGTGGTTTACTAAAGTACCACGTTGTCCCATGGTATTTCCCTTGATCTCACAAACCTGCTAATGATATGAGTGTTCCTTCACCTGCGCTGCCTTCTCAAAAATACTCAGGTGCTTACATAAAATGTCAGCTCCACAGTCTTTGGGTGACTCATGGTATCTGGGAAGGAAAACATGAAATCTGCATTTCAAATAAATTGCACAGAAAATTCTGAAGAACGGTAAATTCCTAAGGAATTAACTAGACATGTTTTGGACTTTATTTTTTTTTTTAAGTAAAGTGGGAAATAGGTTGGATTAAAGAGGGCACAATTTCTTAAATTTCCTTGGGAAAAAATGACGCAGATATTATTAATTCAATGACATTTGTAAGATCTCTCAAAGTAGACAAAAAATGTTAGAAACTTAAAAATGTACATTTACTTAAAATTGTAATAGCTTGCTTCCTGTGAGAACTGATCAAGTAATTTCTATTCCTATAATTAATAGAAACATTCTAATCACAAAGACAATCTTTTTTTTTTTTTTTAAGTTGTCTCTGTGGCATGCTAATTGCTAGCAGGGTTTTCACCTATGGGAAAGAGGTCCTGGGAATGAAGGGGAAGGGGCACTGAGATCTGAATTCAAGCCTGTGATGGAATGACATGCTGTGCTCCAGACAGACAGGAGAGGAAGGCTGGGGGACATCTGCCAAGCATAGATGTCACTGAGGAACAAGAGCCAGAGGGAGAGGACAGGGGAGAGAGAGTGAAGCAGGAGGAACCCAAAATCCATCTTTACAAAAGAAACCTGGGAGCAGGGGGAAGGAAGTATAAGGAAAACACATTAGGAACACATAGAATTTTTTTTAATTAACAGTTAATTTCCAAGTAAGTAATTATAATTTTCAGCCCTTCATTGTGACTGATGTATATGTGACTTTGAGCAACACTTTGGTAACTCATGAAGTTTATTTGCATATCTGTTTCACTTCTTTGCTGCGAGTTTCGTACAAACCACTGTTGATTGTTTTTTTCACTCGATTAATTATTCTAGAAATTAAACTCAGAAAATTTGAAAAGTAGGAGCAAGATTTTGAAACAAAAATGGCCTCTGATTAGTGATTACCATCAGTGTTACCATAATCTAATCTTCTTCATTTCTCAGCCCTTTTACTTTGAAATGGATTTTCCTATGACCACAGATATATGATAAATGCCTTAATATATCAGAAAAATACATGCTGATTGTATTGAATAAAGTTCCAAGTCACCAAATTTAAGACATTATATGAACTGTAAGGAGGTTTTGATTGCTATAATCAGTATTTTTAAAAATAATTGACATTGATGTCTTGGTAAACAATATAACAATTAGTGTATCCATCTCACCTTTAAGCCTGTCTTATCTCCCTTCCACAGTAGGAAGCAATATCTCTTCATATGATATAGAATGTTCAGTTCAGTTCAGTTGCTCAGTCGTGTCCGACTCTTTGGGACCCCATGAATTGCAGCACGCCAGGGCTCCCTGTCCATCACGAACTCCGGGAGTTCACTCAGACTCACGTCCATCGAGTCAGTGATGCCATCCAGCCATCTCATCCTCTGTCGTCCCCTTCTCCTCCTGTCCCCAATCCCTCCCAGTATCAGAGTCTTTTCCAATGAGTCACCTCTTTGCATGAGGTGGCCAAAGTACTGGAGTTTCAGGTTTAGCATCATTCCTTCCAAAGAATTCCCAGGGTTGATCTCCTTCAGAATGGACTGGTTGGATCTTCTTGCAGTCCAAGGGATATAGAATGTTAGAAGCAGGTTATAGAATTTTGCCATAAAAGCTTAAGGAGAAAAAAAAAGATTATACTATTTCCTGCTTGTTTTAGGAAAATCAAAATGAAACACTCATATTGAAAAGAGTCTTCTGGATCAAGCTACACATATGCGTATAAACTCAAGCAAGTTCACTGATTCTCATTGCATGCATTTATCACTTCACAGGTAAAAGGACATCTCCAAAACGTGTATTGATTCTGTTGCCATCTTTTGAATTTCAATGATGTAAGTATGTTTAGTGATAACCTGGAGCTTCTAATTACAGGCTCCAATCTTGACTGTTATTTGGCCTTAATTATTAAGTTTATAAAATAAATACTGCTAAATTGCCTTCAAATGCTTCTAAGTTAAAAGCACTTTAATGGATGCTGCATATTCCTGGATTTAAAGTCTAAACCAGAACTAGCTATTCTAAAAATTGTTAATTCCCACTGTAATTTTTACTTTATTAAAATATCACTCTAATTCCTATATTGCTGTGAAAGATAATTCTTTGAACTAAAATCAAAGAGAGTGTTTATGGATAACCGTTTTCTATATAATAAAGAAAAGATATATGAAGTATAACTGTAATGAATTCTTTTTGCTCCACCCTATTTTGCTAAATTATCTGAAGACTTAAAAAAAAAAAAACAATTTGGAGTATAATGCTTTGCAGTGTTGTGTTAGTTCCCGCTGTAAACCAATATGAATCATATATATATATAATCCCTCTTAAGCTTTCCTCCAACTCAAAACATCCCTTTGCTAAATGAAAGAATAAAAATCAGAACTTAGAGGACCATGCAAGGGTGATGAAGTTCTAAGAGAGTCTTCTGTGGTGTAGCAAAAAAAGCATGGGTTTTGAAAGCATTACAGACCTAGGGTTAAATTTTGACTCTACTTATGATACATTGTCCATTTAGTAGCTATAAAAAAAGAGAAGAACCTATCTTGCATGATTATTTTTCAGAGTACATAAGAATGTAATAATATATGTGAAAACACGATCCTTGCAAATGGCTAATGTTATTAAGGCTTTATTACCACCAGATACTGTACTAAGGGTTTTTCATAGATTTAGCTCTTCTGAACTAATCCACAGTATAAATATGATTATTATGCTTTTTTAGGTAACTACTCCAAGATCAGACAACTGGTCAGTTGTAGACAGAAGCAGCTCAGTAGAGAATCTACACTCTGGACTTGAACCAGCCTTTCTCATCTGTTAGTTAAGGGAATGAGCTCTTCAGGACTGTAGACTGGCATCTGAATCAAGCTTTACCACAGACAAAGTCTGGGCCATAGGCAAAGTACTTTAATCCTCTCAATCTAATTTTCCTCCTACTCACAACAGGAATGATAGTACCTACCACATAGGAATGCTACCAAGTTTAGGCAGCCTGAACACTAACTCTGCATATGAAGTACTTATTATAGTTCTAGAGCAAAATAAGCTATAATATGTGATTTTCAAAATGTTAACCTAAAAAGAAGTATTAATCCCTTTCCTTGTAGTTCTGTGTGAGGTTTTTTATTTTTATTTATTTATTTTTGTGGAATCAATTACAAAATGTTGCTAATGCTCCAAGCTGACTGATTCTCACAAATTTCCTCTATTTTAAAATATTCGCCCTGACTCTCTGTACTTTCCCTCCAGCTTTTTTTTTTTTGGTCGGGGGGAAGGTTGAAAGACTAGTACAGTGAAAATCCTTCCCCTAGATTAGTAACTGTAAACCTTTTTACCATTTCATTTCTCTCTTTCCTATGTATATATTGCTGAAGCATTTTGAAATAGATTGAAGATATTATGCCGTTTCCACACCCCCAACCCGAATACTCCACGGTTATTTCAGAAAGAGGACATGCTCCTGTTGTTGTTTAGTCACTCAATCTATCTGACTCTTTGCGACCTCATGGACTGTAGCCCACCGGGCTCTTCTATCCATGGGATTATCTAGGCAAGAATACTGGAGTGGGTTTCCATTTCTTCTTCCAGGGGTTCTTCCTGACTCAGGGATCAAACCCATATTTCCTGTATTGCAGGAGGTTTCTTTACCACTGAGTCACCTGGGAAGCCTCAAATATGCTTCTACATAACCAAATTACCATTATCAAACCCAATAAATTTAACCTAGGTAAATGATATTATCTAATATGCTTTATTTGAATGCAGTCAGATTGCGTCACTCGCCCCCACAATGCTCTTTATCACTTGTATTCCTAAATCTAATTTAAAACATCACATGTTTGATTTGGCTATCATTATCTCTTTGATGGAGAAGTTGACCCATCTTTGTTTTTTCATGACACTTGAAGGAAAAGTTTAAGACAAGACCAGGCCAGTTGCCACATGTACCACAGTTTGTATTAACATGGTCATTTACTCTGATCAAACATTTTTGGCAAGTTCACCACTATCACATCTGGAGCCCCAAAAGATCAGTTTGTTCCGTTACTCACGATGTGAAGTTTAATTATTTGATGAAGGTGGTATCCACTAGATCTTTGCATTGTAAAATCACCCTTTTTCTTTTATGATCAATATACAAGTAGCCTGAGGGGTGATAGTGTGAGAACATGTGAGCATTCTATTTCAGCAACTTCTCAGACAATAGGTTTTATGTCCACTGATGATCTTGACCAGAGGCATTAGTAGGAATTCATTTTTTAAAAAATATCTCTTTTTTTTCTAGCTCTATTGAAATAATCTCAAAGCCATGACATTAGTAGTAACAAGCACAACTCGTGTACAGATCTTGATTGCAAACATGAATTATCTCTTGGGGGAAAAAAAAAACCAAACACTGATTGGGGGAGGAAACTCTTTTAAGAAATTTCTAATTTCAAGTCTGGGACAGGCAAAAAACAAAGTAAACCCCCAAAACCCAGGAGATGCTCCAACGCTAGTGGGGACATGTAAGAAAGACACCATGATCAGACTTAGGGGGCTCTCACTGGCCAAATCTGAGCATCTGAACAAAAAAATTACCACATTATTCAATAATGGCACAATGTATATAAAAATATATTATGCCTCTAAGAAGATACATAACTCTAAATTCATTTAGAGTTTAGAGGACGTGAATTTAGAATTATAGGGAGCTTAATTAGCTACTGTTTTTTTGAAACTTCACCTGATGATTCAATAGTGTTCTATAGGTCACAGATTGGAGAGCAGCTTCTGGTTTGTCTTTTTACCTTTACTTTTTACCTTTTTACCTTGTCTTTTTACGTTTTTACCTTGTCTTTTTACCTTTACTCTGAAGAAAAGAAAATAAGAAGGAAGTTTCATTGTTAATATTTGGTCTTACCACTTCCGAACTGATTTACTGAGCAGGAATGTGTTCCAAATTCTAAAGCAAGGTAGTCGAACAGCTTTTCTATACCTGGTACCAATCTTCTGAGTTGACTGTGGAAACTTGGAGGATGCTGGATTTTAAAATATATTACAAGTTGGGAGAAAAGGTAAAATAACAAAGCCTGTATACTTCAAAAAATATGACAGCTGGAAACAGAATTCCATTCCGAGGGGTTTTATTGAAAATAATTTAATGAAGGGACTAGTTATCAACATGTGAGCAGAACTAAGGAATAACTAGAAATTCTGAGAACTATCCCTAGTAGGAAGGAATGGCAAGAAATCATTGTGACCTCTTGGCTTGATGAGGGGATGCTGAGAAGAAAAACAGAGACAGGGAGAGGGGAAGGGGAAGAGATATGCACAGAGAAATATAAAGTTTGGGAAACTAATTAAAGGTGAGTGTATGTGTGAGAGAGAAAACAATGGAAAACAAGAAAGGTTCTGCTTGCAAAGCATTTGCTATCTACTGGGAGGTGAAGAGCTGATATAGAGGAACAATCCAACACGATAAATGCTAGAGGGGAGGGGTATGAACAGGACGGTCAGGATGGTTTTCACACTGTCTGAGAATAAGGGAATAGAAAAATACAAGGAGACCATAAAGTCCACGTGCATAGGTTATTTTATGAGATATTAGAATGCATTAACAAATCATGTACTATATATCCACCTGTCTTTTCACACTTAGTAGCTACCCTATTGATTCCAACCAAATACAACATACAAATTGTCTTGGGACAATATAAGAGATGATAATGAATGATGTTAAAAACACTGTGGTATGTCATGCCATTAAAACTGATTGATTGTCTAAAATCTAGAATGTCTATATCCAGGTAAGTGGTGTTTAGGGTTTCCATTACAATCTGAACTTCTACATAATGCAAATATTTCCATTTCTTAGAATAAATGCATAAAGTACTAATATAACTTCACTTAAATTTCACTCCATGGGTATACGTGGGCCACAAATTAAGCTTATTTTACCTTCAATTTCTCTCATAAATAATTCTGGCAACCAAGGGTTATAGTCTCATGTCTTGCTCCCAAATGAATTAACCACCATGTGATCCCCACCTAGGCTATGAGGCTATATTTTTTAGATACTTCATCTCCCATAGGGCCCAGAAGCTGTTGCTGAATGTGAGTATTCTTCTGAGTATTTTGACACCTACTGAGCAAACCAGGCTGTCTCCTCCACTTCTAGTTGTAGTCATCCACTGAGCAGTTATGCCCCTCAAATAAGCACCACCACAGTTGTTGACAAGTTCCCAAGGTGCTTCAGCCATGGGCACTCTGCGCACCATTCAGGAGAATGTGAACAGAGTCCTTGCAATTTTTTAAAATTTTGGTTCTTGCCCCTCTTTGAGAATTGAGTTCTGAGAGGCACTTCTAACACCCTATGATAAAAAAGCCACCTTCTCTCATTTAAATTTAATTTTTTGTCTGTAACGAATGTCCTAATTAATACCAGGAATCAGACAAAATATTCTTTTGCGACTCTATTTTGGAATCAGAAAAATAAAATTTTGAATAGCATGACTCAATATCCATTCCCACTATTTACAGATATTTAATAAGGGGTATTTGAGGAAAGGTATATGTAATAACATAATGAATTGTTCAGTTCAGTTCAGTTACTCAGTCATGTCCGACTCTTTGCGACCCCATGAACTGCAGCACGCCAGGCCTCCCTGTCCATCACCAACTCCCATAGTCCCCCCAAACCCATGTCCATTGAGTCGGTGATGCCATCCAACCATCTCATCTTCTGTCATCCCCTTCTCCTCCTGCCCTCAATCTTTCCCAACATCAGGGTCTTTTCCAATGAGTCAGTTCTTCGCATCAGGTAGCCAAAGTATTGGAGTTTCAGCTTCAGCATCAGTCCTTCCAGTGAACACCCAGGACTGATTAGTGATTATAAATTACTTTCATACTATTTCCCCCTTGCTTCCCAAAAATAGTTCTATAAAGGAGGGAAAAACCTCATCCACTTGGAAAGATGTGACATGGTCTCTTAGAGATATGGTGTTCTTGCTAGGGTTTTGGATAAACTGAGATGGGGGCTAAGAAAGGGATCTGGACACAGGCAATCAAAAAATATATGAGGAAGAAAAACAAGTGTTGGTCTTCTTGAGGGATCTCCAAAATGATTGCATTAGACTGGATGTTCAGGGCTGATTACAAGAGTGTTTCATATATAAATTTGGTTACTATCATCATAATGATGCTGATAGTGATGATGAACACAGATCAATATAGGTTTCTTATGAACAAGATACTATAGAACAGTGCTTGAATTAATAGACATTTTCACACTGAATTCTCACAAAACTGTCCTAAGGAGGTACTGCTATTAGCTTCATTTTACAGATAAGCAAATTGAATTCCAAAAATATTAAGCAACTTGCTTAAGTCTCCCAACAGGTAAATGGTAGAACCAGGATTCAATCATAATCATTTCAAGTCCAGAGCTTGTGCTTTTAAGAGTTAAGCTACACTGCCTGCCACATCCTACTGTAGAGATCATAAATTTGTATTTAAGACAGCAGCTGAGGGGAGACCTTGATCCAGTAACAAGCTTTAGAAGGTACATTGACTGCAGTGTCTAAGGGGAGTGGATTAAAGTGAAAATTACCCAACAGGTAAAGGACCTACCAGGAGGCCTTGCTAATGCTAGGAGGAACATGCCTGAGCTGGAAGACATAGTGAGTTTTAGAGAAAGTTTACAGGGAAAAGTATTGTCTTCAAGTTGGTTAGCTGACTATGTCATAGGACCTGTGCAGATGGGTGTTACAGCCTGTGAAGTGCTACCCACCCCTATTCCATACATTGGAGAGTGCAGGTAGGGAAGCCGGAGAAGGTGTGGAGAAGAAAGGAATGGAGAGAGATTCCAAAAGCTTAGAAAATAAAGTTCTTGTCCTTCACAGGGTTTAGGGTTTTATTGAAGAGCTTAATGGAGACAGATTGGAATTTATGAAAAGACTGGAGAACAATTGAAGATCACTGGCAATTGTGTGAAGTGAATTCCAGTGACGCAGAGCTTGGTGAAAGGAGAAAACAAAGGGACAGGTGAAGGGTGGGAAGCCTCAGAATCATGGAGTGAGGACACTGGAAACCCTTAAAGTGTAACCTCGGAGTGGACTAGGAGAGGTCCCGGAGGTGGGTTACCAGGCTCTAGGGCCCCGAAGCTTCCACTCCCCTAGGCTCTAGTACGTGCTCTTCTCTGCTTTGCTTTCTGACAGTATAGTATTTACAAGCACCAGTCCATTTTGTCACTGAAGAAATCTCTGGGTGAGATCAGTTTGTTGTTAAAGATTGACTCAGCTGTTCGGCATTTCTAGGGGTTACTTCAGTATTTTTCAACTGCTCACAGTGTTTACAGCCTTCTGTGTGTTGAGCCTGATTGGAGTCACTTGAAAAGCTTGGTTAAGATGTGGATTCCTGGTCCTTAGAGTTAGAACACTCTGCCTTGGGCTGGCTGTGTGACCTCGTTCTGCATCAGTTTCCTCCCTAGTTAACAGGAATAATAATATATAGTGGATGACTAATGAGAACCTACTGTATAGAATAGGGGGGAAAAAAAAAGAAGGTATAGTCTGTTTGTAGGACATATATTGAGTTAACCTTAAAATGCATTCCAATATACAAGTGCAGAAAAATACTGTTTGATTCCACTTATACGAAGTACCTAGAATAGTCAAATTCATAGAGTCAGAGAATATATTGGTAGATGCTGAAGGCCAAGGGGTGATGGGGAGATGGGGAGGGGGAGTGGGGAGTTAGTGATTAATGGGGGCAGAGTTTCAGTTTAGGAAAGTGAAAAATTCAAGAGACGGGTGATGGCGAGAGTCGCAAAACAATGTGACTGTACCTCGTGCCACTGAAATGTACAGTTAAATATGGTTAAAATAGTATGTTTTATATTAAATGACTTTTACCACAATAAAAAACATTAAAAAAAAAATCTCTCCACCCATAGAATTGAAACTACAAAAAAAAAAAAAAAAAGAGAGAGAGAGAGAGAAATAATACCTACCTTTACAGGATTTTTGGACACAATAGAATGAAACTACACCTACATACAACAGGTTTAGTACAATGCGTGGGATATAGGCTTCCCAAGTGGCACTAGTGGCAAAGAACTTGCCTGCCAATTAGGATGATGTAAGAAACCAGGGTTTGATTCCTGGGTCAGAAGATCCCCTGGAGGGGGGAATAGCCACCCACTTCAGCATTCTTGCCTGAAGAATCCCATGGACAGGGAAGCCTGGTGGGCTACAGTCCATAGAATCACAAGAGTTGGACATGACTAAAGCGGCTTAGCATGGCACATAGTTAAGATCACTAATTATTATAATTAATTCCTAATGTGTCAAGTTTATTTTAAGTAACATACTTCATATTTTAAAATTTCTAGTGGGACTTCTGGAAAAAAGAAGAGAACTGCTGCTGCAGTACTCCTTTCCACAGACCACCTTCAGGGCTCCCGGGCCCCAGGTTTTCTCACTCTAAACTTGACAGAGTCTCCTCTCCAGCCTACGTGCTCTCTTTGAGCTCTCCTGGTGTCCTATCGAACCTACAGGCTCCCGCTTGATGCATTCCTGGGGCCATGGTGGTATTCTCGAGAACATTATGCCACACGACCATTTAGTTTATTTGAAATAGCATTTATACAACTGACCTGGCTTTAATGGCTTCAATGATATGTCACAGAGAATTACAAATACTTCTCAGATTTACAATAACTAAGTCTGTCAAACATGTTTTGCTAAAACGTTGCATCAGTGATCCGTGAGAATAAAACAACTTCTAAGCTGTTCTTTGATGCCTCTTGTGACTGATTTCTGCAGCAGAGGTTGGCAAACGTTTTCTGTACAGGGACCAGTAATGAATGTTCAGGCTTTGCAGGCCATACTCTCTCTGTTGCAGCCATACTATTCTGCTGTCTTTTGCAAAAACAGTTGTTGGTAGTATGTAAACTATAATATCTGTATTTCAATAAAACTTTACGCATGGACATTGAAATTTGAATTTCGTGGAATTTTCATGTCATAGTCTTCTTTTTCATCTTTTTGGATGGTCTAAAAATATGAAAGGAATTCTTAAGTTGTAAGCGGAACAAAAATAGGAAGTGAGTTGGATTTGGCCCACAGATCATTGTTTGCCAATTCGTGTGCTTTGTGTTTTGTAATAGGAGAGAAACTGCCTTAACGGCCACAAATGGCACAGTCTATCCACAATGTGATTTTAAGAACAAGGCAGTTTGTATACTCTTGTCCATATCGGCATTATTCATAATAGTCAAAATATGGAAGCAACTCTAATATCTGTCAACAGTTGAATATGGTCTGTGCATACAATAGAGTACTATTCAGCCTTAGAAAAAAAAGAAACTCTGGTACATGAGTGAACAACAACATGGATGGACCTTGAGAACAAAAAGACATATACTGTATGATTCTACCCATAAACGTTACCTAAAGTAGTTAAGTTCATAGAACTAAAAAACAGAGCAGTGGATGTCAGGGGTTGGGGGAGGGGGAATGGGGAGTTGTTTAATGGGTCCAGAGTTTCAGTTTAGAAGATGAAAAGAGTCCTTGAAATTGATTGCACAGCAATATGAATGTACCTAACGCTACTGAAAAACACTATCCATTTGAAAAATGGTTAAGATGGCAAATTTTATGTTATATGTGTATATAAAAATATAATTAAGAATAAAAAGATTCAGTAACTTAAGATTTTACAAATAAATTCTGAGATGCAAACTGAATATCAGTATGCACGGTTTGCAATGAATATCTCTGGCTCATGTGTTATTTTCATGGTGCTTCTCACCATTTCCTTTTAGCCACATTGATGAAAGCAACAACTATGCTGTTCAGTTCAGAATCACTTTTTAAAATCACCACTATGTGCCAAAGAATCACTTGGAAAGTATGAATACAAGCATGATTAAAACAGTCCCCAGCTGTTGTAATTGACTTTTGGGTCCTAAGTTATCATTCCCTTCTAGTGGTATTGTGAATTCATACCTTTGCATGGCTTTATGGCAAGGGGGAGTACAGTTTCTTTGAGCTTTGAGCTTGCCCATGTGATTCATTCTAACCAATGGGATGTGGGTATTAGTGGACTTGAAAGGTGCTTGCACTTCTGCCATTTCCATAAAAACATTTCAGAATGAGATACATGGAACTGACTTGACTGGACCAGAACCCAAAAGCCCTGTCCAGCCCAACCCAGCCCAAATTTGTCAAACCCTAATCCATCCACACGGAGAAGGCAATGGCACCCCACTCCAGTACTCTCGCCTGGAAAATCCAATGGACGGAGGAATGGGAGGCTGCAGTCCATGGGGTGGCTAAGAGTCAGATACGACTGAGCAACTTCACTTTCACTTTTCACTTTCATGCATTCGAAAAGGAAATGGCAACCCACTCCAGTGTTCTTGCCTGGAGAATCCCAGGGATGGGGGAGCCTGGTGGGCTGCCATCTATGGGGTTGCACAGAGTTGGACACGACTGAAGCGACTTAGCAGCAGCAGCAGCAGCACCTGTGAAAATGCTCAATGATTCGTTTTTTCAAGCAGGACAAAATTATTGTGGCATGATTTGTTCTTTCAAGCAATACAAAATTATTGTGGCTAGAGAAAGGGATATATTGTCTTTAGAAGCCTACAGGCTTACATAGGTGCACAGACATGATTCGTTCCTCTTCTAAACTTACCTCCACAAAGCAGTAGATGTCAAATCCGGCATGTATAAGAATAACTTGAAGAACATGATACAACTTTGTATTCTCAGAGACCACTGGCAGAGATTTTGGCCTGGTAGACATGGTGTAGTGCCCAGAATTACACAGTTTTTGGAAGCAACTCAAACAATTCTGATGCAGGTGAGTCAGAATCAGAATCACTTTCCAAGTGATTCTTTGGCAGCATAGTTGTTACTTTCCAGGCTTGTAATAGCTTCACCATAGTGTAGAGTATTAGTGATGGTAAAAAATTCTTGCTTGCAAAAGCTCACAGGGCTGAGAGAGAATTGATAGCAGAAAAACAAAACGAATATCTGCGTATTCAAAAAGTCTATATACTAACTGTGCCAGCAGTCACCTCCTCAGAAAGATCTGAGGTAACTCTACAGGGCAAAATAGCACCACAGCTGAGCTGGCTTTGACTTCTTCCAGCCTGAAATTCACCAGATAGAGTCATTCCTACAGGTCAGTCAGAAACCTAATACATCTCAATTTCTTCCATCACCGTCATAGTACCAGGCTCTCATCAAATCAGAGCTGATTTTTTGGAACCTCCTAAACCAATGTTTCTCCCACTAGGCTTCCCCTTCCTATGTAGCCTGCCTTTCTGTCACCAATTTTTCTCATATCACTCCTCAGCTCCTCTATCTACAGTTATTATTCACCAACACTTTGATGTGATAGCCAATATTACTCATAGTTTTTAAAGTTTTTTTTTTTTTTTTTAGTGACAAAACAGTTGTATGGTTAAGTTCATCACCTGGCTATCACTCAAGAAGCTAGCAGCTTTTCCCATCTTAAGACTGATCACTTCAATAACACCTTTTGTGATAACATCTCATCCTTGACAACTCATCACCTTTACTATATTTAGCTTGTGTTCAATTTAGTGGTTACCCAAATACCATCTTTAGAATGCCCTTTAATTATTTCTTTAAATACCCGTTTGTTGTGTTTCCAAATGGAAAAGCACTTTTATATTTGTTTAATATCTACCCTTAGAACTGGGATACTATTGATCCCATAGTACTGGGTGAACCAAACTCAACTGTGGGATTGAACATTTTGGAATGTATAATGATGGTAGTAATAATAGCAAATCAAAATAAGAGCATTTGAAATTTGAGTGAAGACTTTTTATGCCCTGGGTAATATGCTATTTAATTACACTTTCTGTTCAATTTACTCTTTACAACAATCCAGAAGGAAAGTGCTCATAGCGTTGTCCTTTGTCAGATGACAAAAGTGAAGGACTAGATTTGTCTAAGGTAACAGTGCTTCCTGGTGAGGATTTGACCTAAGACAGAGCAATGGGCTATTTCTTTACCCTGCCTGCATTTAAACTAAGGTTAGAAGGACTGATGCTGAAGCTGAAACTCCAATACTTTGGCCACCTCCTGCGAAGAGTTGACTCATTGGAAAAGACTCTGATGCTGGGAGGGATTTGGGGCAGGAGGAGAAGGGGACAACCCAGGATGAGATGGCTGGATGGCATCACTGACTCGATGGATGTGAGTTTGAGTGAACTTCAGGAGTTGGTGATGGACAGGGAGGCCTGGCATGCTGCGATTCATGGGGTCGCAAAGAGTCGGACTTGACTGAGTGACTGAACTGAAGCAACAATAAGAGGGCTTCCCTGATAGCTCAGTTGGTAAAGAATCTGCCTGCAATACAGGAGACCTGGGTTTGATTCCTGGGTTAGGAAGATCCCCTGGAGAAGGAAATGGCAACCCACTCCAGTTTGTTATTTTGATTTTCTTTACATCATTAAAATGATGAGATTTGCTAGAGTTAAAGCTTTGCCAATTTACATTAATAAAAGGCATATTTTAGCTACTTAAAACCCATTTCATCTATTAGTAAAAAGAAATTGTAATATCAGCTAACGCATAGAGTTGCTCTGACCAATAAACAGCAAAATTCAGATAAAGGGTATAATTCAGAGGCTGGACAGAGTAATCAATTAAGGAATGTTCGCTTATACAGTGATGGTGATGGTGATGAGTTTCTGCAGAGACCCTCTTTCTGAATGGACAAACACTTCTGCTAGGCTGTAGTCCTTTCTCTCAGGGGGAAAAGAAAAAAGATATAGTAAAGGATCGTCATTCATATTTACTTTACCTGTATGTTTTTGTTTAAAAAAAAAAAAAAACCAACCAGTTTTAGACATGGTGACTCCCTGAATGATTTGCAAAATAAAATAGCATCTTCAGCACTTTACGGACTCAACTTTCTGAAAGTAAAAATCTTGGATAACTTTTTAAATTGAGATGGATATACATATTCATGCCATTATGCAAAGGAAATCCTTTCAGACATGGAGACCTAGGACTCAGCTGAAATATCTGTACAGTAATTTGAAGGAAATCATAAACTGAAAAGTATACTACACATACTACTCATCTCCCTATTTTCCTCTGTTCAGTACAGCAGTTCTGGTAGGTTTTTATTTTCTCACTGAGGACTGCACTGCTCTTAAATAAACATGATTATAGCCTAGAAGAGCTACAGACTGCTTCAGATGCTAAAAATAAAATAGTTAAAATGGAGAGACTTCAATTAGATGCAGGCTGCTCAACAATTTAACTTCTAATTGTCTTGTGGTTATTCCACAACTAGGAATTGACCATATTCCGTTTAAAGGAGATTGAAGGTCTCAGAAAAAAATAAGAAATGAAGTGGAAGTTTTTTCTTCCCAAATCCTAATCCCCAGAAACATGAGTAAAAATAATCATGTATCTCCTCTAAAACAAAAATATGGATTCCAGTCACATCTTAGAATTGTCTCTTCTCAAAAGAGCTTAGTATTATCCGTTATGGAGATTCAAGCAAATTGTTTATGAGTAATGGTGTTTCAGTGAAAACATTCACTTCTTATTGAGAATGACAGTAACAAATAGTTCTTAATAAAGTAAAATTTAGTCCTTTTCTCAGTTTCCACTTCATTCCATGAAAATTCTCAATGCCATATGCATTAATTGGATACTTTCTAACTTGTTTTCTTAACTTTAGAAACATGCTGTTACTTTATAAAGTCTGACTATTTGTATTTCTTTTGGCTTGTGATATTGAATTGAAAAGAAGCAATTTGATAATTCAGTGTGAAGGCAAGTATATCATTTTTCATATTATGTTGGTGAAAAGGCTATTTTAAAAGCGTGTGAAGAGTATAGAAAAAATATACATATATAGGAAAAAATGTAATTATATATATTTATAGTCTTGCCACCCCCAGACCTAAATCCATAGTTATTTAGATATATATAACATTTAGATATTATTAGTATCCCAATCTCATGCACACTGAAATAAAGTCTCGATTATTGGGTGGGTGAAGTGAGTTTTAAGCAACTCAAGTGGACAATCTAGTTCGCAACACAGCATATTTTACTGACTGGATCTTCTAGGATTATGTGGATATTTTTTTCTCTCCGTACGTTGCCTTCTGGGCTTCACTCATGTCTGTATTCTCAATTATCACTCCGCCTACTTTCTTTGAGCAATTCTAACTTTGCATTCTGTTTTAACCACCATTTACACACTGATGATTTCAGTGTGTGTATGTATGCAAAATATATGCATATATCTAAATATACATATATGAATATTATGTATGTGCGTATGTGTATTAAAGTTACCCGTAAGCTATAGAATCTTTACAACCAGTTGCTGACTGCACATGTCTCTCCACCCTGAAGACCCACAGATGTTCAAAGTCAATATACCTAAAACCAAACTTGAATGTAAATGTCTAAATTGCTATTCTTTCTACCTCAGTTTTTCAATTGGTGGCATCCATTCTATCACCAGATGAAAAAAAAAGGGGGGGGAATTTAATCAATACTTTTTCTTAATTCTTCCTATTATATCCATTCAACCCATTTCTAACATGATTCAAGGTTTTAAACTACTTAATCTTTATTTTCATTGGTGTATTTAGGTCTTTTAAATCTTTCTTTGGATTATTGGAACACCCTCCTAACCATTTCCTATAAAAAATATGTCTGATGACCCACAGAGATGTTATGGGGAGGGAGGTGGGAGGGGGGTTCATGTTTGGGAACACATGTAAGAATTAAAGATTTTAAAATTAAAAAAAATAATAAAATTATTGATATAAAAATACATCTGATATAAAAAGATTAGCACGTGAGTGTTTTGGGGGAGGAGGGAAGAATATAGTTTTATGTAACCTAATCCTAGTCACCTCCATTTATTCCTCTTCTCTACTATTCAAAATACTGAGAAATTCTAATATACCAAACTCTTTCAAATTCCTCTGAGTTCTCTCACATTTTCCACCAACTGGAGTGCTTTTTCTCCATTAGTTGCCTAGGTAATCCCCTTGTTTACCCTTACAAACCATACTCAGATTTCACTTCATTTGAAGACACTTTTCTGAGTCAGAAAAAATTAATCACTTCCTGTGTTCTGATTATATATTTCTGTGGAGCAAACAACCCCAAAACTTAGTAGTTTAAACTGACATCCATTTTATGATGTTTCCTGATTTTGTGGGTCAGGAAGTTGGACAGTGCTCAATTGGCTGGCTCATTACATAATACATGGTTACTTGGTGAGATTCAGCTGGTAGCTGGGCAGGTTTGAGTATTTAATACGGTTTCACTCACAAGCTGAACACCTGGATGCTATTGTCCTTAAGTCGCTAAGTCATGTATGACTCTTTTGGGACACCATAGACTGAAGCCTTCCAGGCTTCTCTGTCCATGGAATGTCCCAGGCAACAATACTGGAGTGGGTTGCAATTTCCTTCTCCAGAGGATCTTCCTGACCCAGGGATCAAACCTGTGTCTCCTGCATTGGCGAGCAGGTTCTTTACCACTGAGCCATTGGAGACGCCTTTGCATTTTGATGGGAATGATTGAAAAGCAAGGCTCAAATGAACCCCCTATTTTTCTCCCTGTAGTCTCAATAGCTCTCCATGTGATGTCTCCAGCAGAGCAATAGAGCTTCTTACATGACCGCATAACCTCCCAGAGCCCAAGGAAGCAAGCAGACAGTCCTCTTAAAACTAGATAGGTATAGCCTAAATCACTGCATTTCTTTGCTCTATTAATCTTTTCTACAATAAACATTCATCTGAACTTTGAGATCTCATTTTCAAAACACTGTTCAGTATGTATTTATTTGGTTCAAATGTAAGATACAAATTTCATACAGGATGCAAACAGTATATTCCTGAAAAATTCTTAGCAATTGATCTTCTCTGTGATCCACTAAAAATCAAGGAAAGTTCCTACTGTCTGTTTATAACATGCCCACATGCCAGTTCAGGGATTGATGTATAAACCTCTTTTTTTTCTTTTATAAAGATGGTGTCAGGAATTGATAGAAAAGCAGAATAGTGTTGAGCATAGGAGTATGTATCAGGAGATCCAGTCACTGAGTGACCTTAGTTAACTATCCATTCTATGAATTCAGAACGTCAATAGCTCACTATTTGGAATCACTCTAATTCTGTTATTAATGTTATCATTTCCCCATATTGAAATCTATGTATTGTCAAATGCCAAATACATTTGGTCTTTAAACAACATGGTTTTAAACTGTGTAGGTCCGCTTACATGCAGATTTTTTTGAATAAATATATTGGAAAAATTTTGGAAGATTTGCAACAATTTAAAAAACTTGTAGATCAACTTCCTAGCCTAGAAATGTTTTAAAAAATTAAGAATCTATGTATGTAGATAATAGTCTATCCTCACACAGTCATAAAGTGATGTTTAATATAAAATTAGTGTGTTAGTTTTCTTACAACTTTATAACTTTACTTTCAAAGAATTATATTAGCATACATAGTCTGGTTTGACTAAAGGGCACAGAAAGCCGAAGTTGTTGGAATAACTAAGGAAATGAGTGAATAAAGGAATATTTTGTGAGTATAATTCCCTAATAAGTTCATTCCCTTGTAACTGAAGGAACTATGTATCAGCCTATCATCATAGGTAAGTGTTTTTTAAAAAAAATGTAGCAATGTTTTAAACACTGTGGTATGAACATGACTGTAATATTGCATACCAGAAAAATCTTACAACCATTCATAATGTAAAAGCAAGGTTATTTTGAAGCAATTATAGCAATTACACTAGGTACCATATAGTAATCAGAGTGCAGCTTCTTCGTTATCATTGCCTGAACTGTTACAACTGTAAACAATATGAATTACTTTTTCACATTATCTTTTTATTTTTTATGTCTAGTGTTAGTAACATGCATAACATCTAGAGTGTTTTGTTTTCATACAAAACAATATTGATGTAGGTACAGACAGACAATATATCTTGTAGACAGATGACAAACTAATGATATAGATAAATACTGTACAGTATTATCAATAAGTTTTCTCTTCATTATGATTTTCTTAATAACATTTTACTTTCTCTAGCTTACTTTATTGTAAAAACACTGTGTGCAATGCATATAACATAATAAAATGTGTTAACCGTCTGTGTTATTGGTAAGGCTTCTGGTCAACAGTATGCTATTAAGCAGTTCAGTTTTAAGAAAGTCAAAATTTATATATATTTTTGACCTCACACACTCTGTGTCCCTAACTCCTTCATGGTTTAAGGGTCAATTGTAATGACACTTTTTGTTTAAAAACATCCTGCACATGTATCTCTACTGATGATTCTGTGTTGACTCTTCTCAGGGGCCCGTTATCTCTCCAGGGGTTTGGAGAGCTTCTGGACTGGTGAACAAACACCCACCCACATACAGGGGGAGTGACGTCCTCAAACTCCACAGGGACAGAAGCTCCTTACCTTGGGACTCCTTGAGACCTCACCTTTTGAATTTCTTCGTCGACTGTTTATTCCTATCCTTTAATATCCTTTATAATATACTGATAATCTAGTAGGTAAACTTTTCCTGAGTTCTGTGAGTCACCCTAGAAAAATAATCCACCCAAGGAGTCAGTCATGGGAAATCTGTGATTCACATTCGTCAGTCAGAAGTACAGGTAACGACCTGGATTTTCAGTGTCTAACTGATTGCAGGGCTCCCAGCTGGAGTTGCAGAATAGCTTTGTGTGGGAAAACTCCACACACATTTGGAATACAGAGTATCACATGAGTAGTGAGTAAAGGAAAATGACAATGTTTCCATAACACTTCGTATGAAGTTTTACAGCAAAAATCCTTACAATCATCACTTGAACTATTTCCAATCTTTCTACTCTAATCTATCCACACTTGCTACTGATTCAGTCTCCATGAAACAAGGCTATATAGCTTCAATTTGACTTTGACAATTGACCCTAATTTTTTTCCAGATTATACCTTATTATTTTAATCCAACGAGTCTTACCACTCACTGTTCTCCAGGAATATTTTGGATATTTCTCACTTTTGCTCTAGATTTTGCTTTTGCTTGTATTTCAAATACATGCCTCACCTCGTTTCCATATCCATGAGTATTTCACAAATATCCATCTTCTATGAAGCTTAATTGAATCCCCATATCAAAAGGCTCTCTCCACACTTGAGCTGACATAATGCTTTGCTCACACTTCTGCTCCTCTTTATTGTTTCTTTAATGTGAGGAATAGAGGCTTTAGGGGGAAATAAACATTGATCTCCTTACCATGTGAATGTAGGCAAGTATCCTAACTTCACAGCATCATAAACTCACCTGTAAAATAGGGTGGAAGGTAAGAGCCATTCTTACCTTGTGAAAATTACTGTGAGGATAAAATGCAACCAAATTTATGAAGAGATCAGTGCAGAGCTGGTCCAAGAATGAATGACAACTATCATTCTCATTAAGTTAGATATAAATTTAAAAATATATAATTAATATAATATAAAATAACAGAGACTCAATAACTGACTTGAATTTAAAAACTAGAGAAATCAGGAATTCCCTGGCATTCCAGTGGCCAGTACTCCACACTTTCACTGCCAAGGGCCTGAGTTCAATATGATTGGGGAACTGAGATCCAAGAAGCCACATGGTATGCCTTAAAAAAAAAAAAAAAAAAAGACTAGAAAAATCATCACTTGAAAATTTTTTCTTCCACTTGTAGGTAAGCCACCTACTGTGATGATGAGGATGACCACATTACACAGTTTTAGAGGTTTTACTGCACAAATAACCAATGGGATATCAGTTGCTACAAATCTACCATCGTAACGAATTTAAAGTGGCTGAAAAAATTAGAGAAGGCAATAAATACCTAAGGCTTTCCAGCTGTCAGCAAAATGCTAACCTGCTTGAATATTTTCTCGGTGTCTGTTTTAAAACCATGAGGGCTGAGGTACTGAAATTTGTGATTCCAAACTAAACTTAGTAAGACACAAATAACGGTGTAAATATTTTGGTTGTGTTACCCATCCTACTTTGGTTGATGGGACTTTGGGAAACAGACAGTGATGTCCATGACTGATCACTGACACATCCTGTATTAATCAACTATGGATTGTGCTCGTCAGAAAAATTTGACCTCTGTGCTATTCGTGGCTCAGAATGTGATATTGATATGGCAAATGACATGGTGCCCAAAAGAGACCATAGTCCTTAATCTGAGTACTTTACCAGCAAAACTAATTCTAATATCACTACATTTCCATGAGGCCTTTGGCCAACATCTCAAACATCTCTATTCAGTCAATGAATAGGAAAGGGAATTTGGGTATAATATGGGAGCAAGTGGGAAGAGAAACCTTTTTGATTTCACAGTGCATATGATCCTAAAAAGAACTAGAAAAATTACAGCTGAGGATTTACCTAGTAGTCCTTCCCTCATTTTGATCCTAAACACTTTCCTCTTCAGCTCCTGGGGTGAAGTATTCCCTCTGTAAACTTCTATTGCACCCACTCTCTTTACTCCTGACCTTTTAAATTTAAGATGAAGACTAAGCTCTTTCTACAAGTATTCAACATTAGCCATTTGCAATAGGTGAGGCAGCATTTGGCTTGATATATTCCAGGAAATAATTTATTATAGCATACCCAATGTATTCTAATTTGCAATATTTTATAGAAAATATATTCAGACTCAACAGAATTCTACTCTTCCCCTTTCTTCCTAGTTTATAAAAATTTCCTCACTCATCAAATGGAGATAATAGTATACTCCTTTGAAAGGTTTTGAAAATATTAAATAAGAAAATTCACACACAGTTCCTGGTATCTAATAAGCATTCTATAAATTATGTGTGCATGTGCTAAGTCGCTTCAGTTGTGTCTGACTCTTTGCGACAACATGAACTATAGCCCACCAGGCTCCTCTGCACTCTGTAAAGTGTCGTTATCTTTAATTATGTTAGCTGGCAAGTATTTGTTGAACATCTATTTTGCACAATGCCCAGGGATTAAAAAGATCATAATTCCTGCCCTCAAGGTATTCTCCTGCTAGAAGAAGTAACATGGTTTCTTACAAAATAAGATGAAAATAAGTAGATGCTATTAGAGCTCTGAGGTGGATGACCTGACTCAGTCTGGGATGGAGGAAGATGTCAGGGAAGGCTGCACAGGGGAGGTGAAGTCTTAAACAACTTGGTAAGTATAGAATTGACTTGGTAATAAGGGCGTCCCTGGTGGCTCAGTGGTAAAGAATCAGCCTGCCAAAGTTTGAGCCCTGGATCAGGAAGATCCCCTGGAGGGGGATGGCAACCCACTCCAGTATTCTTGCTTGGGAAATCCCGTGGAGAGAGGAGCCTGGTGGGATACAGTCCATGGGGTCTCAAAGAGTCGGACATGACTGAGCGACTAAACAATGAAGAAGGTGAAGGAAAACATTGAAAAGGCCCAGAAATCAGAGAAAGCCTAGTGTATCAGAAAAACTGAAAGGGGCTAAGCAAAATGGTTTAGAATGTGTTGGGGGTGGGAAAAGACAGGGAGAAAGGAGGCTTTGGAGAAAGAAGGCTGGCATGAGCAAAGAGCTGGGGCCAAGAGCCTTGTGTGCCAGGGTTAGGAGGTTGAATTTAAAGCTGAAGGAAATTGGTAGGCACAGAAAATTTTAAGGGAGGGCTTGGGAATGACAGGATTAAATCCACGTTTCAAAAGATTACTGACAGTAGCCAGGATGGATTAGAGAGGATTATACCAAAGAAAGGAGGCCAGTTCGGGAGCTATTCCAACAGCCCACACTCAAAGAGGTAAACCAGGCAGGAGGGGAAAACGGAAGGTTTAGACTGAGTGCTTTGTGTTAGTCCATTGTTTTTCACGCAGTCAATGTGATCTTATTTATTTAGTTTTGAAATTTTGGTACTTAAAAATTTAAAAATTTTGTTCATTGAGAGTACACATTTCTAAAATTATTCTTCTGTCTTATTCTTAGTTAGAAACTGCAAAACAGTGTGAATTAATTGAAGAGCTTTCCAGGTAGCTGAGTGTAAAAAAATAAAAGTGAGCAAGCAGAAATAATCAGAAGTGACTACACTGTATTTTTTGCTTGCTCTGTACTGGTCATATTGCCCATATGCCTCACAAGCAACAAAAACAAACAAGTGAAGTATATCAAACTAAAACGCTACTGCGCAACAAAGGAGGCCAACAAAGTGAAAAGGCAGCCTATGGAATGGGAGAAAATACTTGCAAATCATACATCTGATCTAGGGTTAATATCTAAAATAGTTAGAGAACTCATGCAACTCAACAGTAACAGCCAATTAAATAAATAAATAAATAATTTAAAAATGGGCAAAGGACCCGACTAGACATTTTTGCAAAGAAGACATATAAATGGTCCTTATGAAAAGATGCTCAACATTACTAATCATCAGACAAATGGGAATCCAAACCACAATGAGATATTACCTCATACCTGTTGGGATGGCTATTGTGAAAAAGGAAAAAGAAAAACCAAGAGAGAAGGGTTGGTGACAGTGTGGAGAAAAGGGAATGCTCCTGCACTCTTGATGGGAATGAAAATTGATACAGCCAATACAGGATGAAGTTTCCTCAATAAATTTAAAAATAGAATTATCATATAATCCAGCCATCTCACTTCTGGGAATATATCCAAAGAAAATGAAAACATTATCTCTAAGAGATATCTGCATTCCCAGGTTCATTGAGGCATTGTTTACAATAGCCAAGGTATGGAAACAGTCTTAATGTCTATTAGGGATGAATGGATAGAGAAGATGATATATATATATATATACACAACAAAATATTATTCAGCTATTTAAAAAAGGAAATTTGACATTTGTGACAACATGGGGATGAACATTGATGACATTATGCTAAAAAAATAAGTCAAAGAAAGGTACTGTATGATCTCACTTTCATGTGTTATCTGAAAAAGTTGAACTCATGAAAACAGAGATTAGAGTGATGGTTGCCAGGGACTCAGTGGGGAGGGCAATGGAGGTATTGGTCAAAGGATACAGACTTCCAGTTATAAGATGAACAAGTTCTGGGAATTTAACATTTGACATGGTGATTATAGTTAACAATACCACTGTATACTGGAAATTGGCTAAAAGATTAAATCTTAAATGTATTCATCACAAAAGAAAAAAAAATGTATGTGAGGTGATTGATGTGTTAACTAATTTTATTGTGGAAATCATTTTACAATATGTATGTATATCAAATTGCCATATATTTTAAATGTATATGATTTTGCTTTTCAATTATACTTCAATGGAGCTGGGGGAGGAGTGAAGAAAAAAATGCCTCAAGGCAAGTACTAAGGAGGCAAGTAGCATACCTTCATTTTACCTAGCAGATTCTGCCCTTGAGAGAGGGCTAGAATTTGCCAAAGCCACCCACCTAATTAGAAGTGGAGTTGGGCCACCATGCCTGCCATATCTCCAGATCACATTAGAAGGAATTTGGACATTTACCTCCTGGGGAGGAGTAGCTTGAATTCTTCAGGGAAAGATGGGAGTGGTGATTAACTTCCTGCTCCAAAGACATTATGCAGAATATTTCTAAACCCTAGGAACTTATTACACACACACACACACACACATACACACCTTTCATGTGGGTTGGGGTGAAAAATCTTTTAGAAGGAACCTAGAGATAAGAGAGGTGGAGTTCACGTTCTATCACTTTCTATCTAAGGGACAAACTTTCTCAGTCTTTCAGTAACACTTTCCCTAAGTCACACATACAGACATCCTCTTCACACTCTCCGCATTTACCTCCAAAGAAAATTAACAGAATTTCTTATAGCATACAGGGAATATAGCCAATGAATCCTTTGATCCTGGGTTTTAACCTCAGGAGAGAGCTGGACTGGGATTCTAGCACCAGACCACATCAAGTAACATGGGTGATAAAGATAAGGGTTGATCAAAATGTAAAAGGAACAGCAATAAATTCCATCCAAACCAGGATTCATCCCGGGCTTTTACAGGTAAAGGCTGTTAACACTACTACTTGTTTCTCTCCATTCAGTTATATTTTCCAAGTACATTGTATGATGCCTGACTAAAGAGTTAAATTCTTCTGCTTTTAATCTTTGGTATGCTCTTGATAACCTTTACAAGCAGGTTAGATAATGTATTTAGTGCTCTATGTTTCTGGGTTTTGATCTTTGTCTTGCTGATATCCTACTATGCCTTCTTTTTCCCTCTTTTCCTTAACAAAGGAGACTAGCAATATATTAGACATTTATTTACCAAAAATTAGTTGTTAGTGGATTAAGATAATATTTTTATCCCATCAAGGCTAGGAATAATGACATCACAACGGTGTTGGAAGCATTTCTTCAGTTTACACATTTATCTAATTCCTTTTCTTTTTCTTTTTCCTTTCCCCACCCCTAATCAGCCCTGTAGACACTTTAAGGACAGGTTTAATCAAGATGAGAAAACACAAATAAAGATAAGTCATATAACTTGCCAGTCAATAGGTACTGTATATGTTCTTTTGGATTGCATACCAAGGCTCTGACTGCCAGCCAGTAGGTCAGTGAAATTTAGAACAATTAATAATTAGATGTACATATATGGGATGGGAGTGAGCAGCAAAATCAAACACTTTCAATTGTGTAAACAAAAGAGTTGAGCAAATTTTTAATGTTTGTAGAGTGATAAACAGTGATATTTAATTGGCTTTTATATTACCTTTCATAAAGCCTGGAAACTGCATAAGTTTGGAATCCAATCAAAGATTGGGTCTTCTACCCTTCTCTAATATAATGCTTTTCCCTTTGAAATGGTCTTGCTATTTAAATAGAAAAAAATTTCAGCAAGCAAATATCTTATGATATCTTAGCCACTTATAAATCACCTACTATTTTATAGAAAGAAATAAAAAGCTTTAACCTTTCCTTGGCTATTCATATTGAGAATATTTTCTTTACTGTTGTAAATTGACTTGACCCTTAGCTGAACTGAGATTATATAGGGTTTTAAAACATGAGACAATGCATATTAAAGACTACTCCTACTACTCTAGGAGTCAGTCTTTGTCTTCATTTGCCACAAATTCCTCCCACATTCCTGGCTTTTCCAAGACAACATTAACAATCACTGAAGAGGTAAAGAAAATAATATCTGCTTTAAAAAAAATTTAAAATCAGTATAGAGTGAAAATTAGACTAATTAATCCATTATTCAAGTCAAATATTATATAGCTACTATTAACTGAGCCAAATCTGAATACTCTGCTGTAATTTTTTCCTACCAATCACATGCAAATTAAACATTTTTCCTCCTCTCTTCCCAAATTTCTGCTCTTTTCATTTGAGCAGCATTGAGATGCATTGAATAAATATTAATTAGCTTGGTGTAGATCAAATTTATTTTCATTCTAAAGGAAAAATCATTTGCTCAGCTTCTCTCTCCTGACTGGGGACTTTGTTATCACCCATATCTTTTAAACACACAGCATCCCCTTCTTCCTTCTTATCCAGACTGTCATCAAACCTTTTTACTTCTTGCCCAACAGTCTCTTAAACCATATCTCCTCCTAGGTCTCTTTTGTCAAAGCCCGTATGTTGATTAGGTCTTCTCTTGTTTGCTTTAAACTCCTTGATTTTCCTTTCCCTGCTTGCCATCTCTTTTCTAGAACTAGCTTTTGTTTCTGAGATTTCTATTAAAGCATTAAAAAACTTTTTTTCTTTCTAAAGGAAATTTTAAATGTCTGCCTAATAAGCACCCCACTGTTGCCAGGAATAAGGAATAGAGATATCCATTTGGCTTACCATGTGTTTATCCTATTATTTTCAGGGAAGGCTGTTATATATTTTTTAAAATGCATGCTAGTATTTAGAAATATAGAACATTAATATTTCTTATATTTATCAGTTACCTACTATATACCAGCCATTTCATAAAAATAATATTTACCTGTAACAACTTTTCAGGCAATAAGCACTATCTCCGTTTTCCAGTTGAAGGGACTGAATGCAGATAATTGACTTGTACTTTGTTGCATATCATACAGCCCCCTCATTAACAACCACTCATCTTTTATCCCTACATTGCTCATTTATTTCTTCTGTGATAAACTTCGTTATGTCAGCTTCAGTCTCTTCAAGATTTTCTAAAAGAACTGAGCTGACCAGAGATATGGTTCTTGGCTCAAGAGTGATTTTTTAGACCCCCTGTAGCAAAGCTCTGGACTTGAACTATGAGGAAATGAGCATTGTTTTGCTTCTCAGCTAGACATTAAAGGTGTGGTTTTGTCTACTTTCCATTAGTAAAAATGAACTGTTCCTTTAAATGTAAAGGCAGAGGATGAGATTTAAGATAAAGACATTTTTGAAAGGAAGTAGAAAAAAATTTGAAGACATCTGAAGAGGTAGGTCTAGGGAGTGAGTACCCAAGACAAGAAAGAAATTGACTAGGCCTTCAGGAAAGGACAGAAGTTCAAGAACAGCAAAATCTTAATTTATAAAGATATAGAAAGAGTCAAATGTTCTCCTTACTTTCTAGGATCGCCTATCTAAAAATGTGTCCCTTTTCATGCTTATTCATATTTTGATCATTTATTGAGCCTAGAGAAAATTATTTCCATTTAATCTTTATAATAATCACATGAGTTTGATAGTTATTTCCATTTTTAATGTGTGTAATAAATAAGTCTTAGAGAAGTTAAGTGATTTTCCTAACATTACTTGTTAGCAGTAGGTAAAAGGGGGAGAATTTGAACCCAAGTCACTCTGACCTCAAAAGTTAGGGCTATTAAACATTACCCTCAACTGCTTTTTCTAAAGGTTTTCATATATCTACTTTGTGCCACTGAGTATAAGAGGATGAATTAGAAGTTATCCCTAACACAGAAAAAAGTAAAAAGTTAGGGTTATTAATCATTACCCTCAACTGCTTTTTCCAAAGGCTTCTGTGTATCTACTCTGTGTCACAGAGGATAAGAGACTGAGCTAGAGGTTATCCCTGATGTCAAAAAATTGATTGCTCAAAAAAGGAAGGTTGACAAGAGAAAGAATATTTTGTTATGCGGTAAGGAGTTATTGCAGAGAAATTAGCTGTGGGTTATAAATCTACTGGGTGATAGAGAGCAATTATTTTTTCCTATACCCTGCTCCCATCACCATTCTGTAAAAGCAGATTGGCCAAAGCTTTCTTCTTTAGAAGATTATTTAGGAATTACATAAGCAGGAGGTGAGAGCAAAAGGCAACACTGGTTGAAAGGCAGAGAAAGAAAGAAAATTATGTTGTTGTCTTCATCTTAAGAATGTTAAGTAAACATTGTAACAAATTCATAATATTTTAAGCTTAAAATGTTAATGATATGTTTTGAACCATTGTCTTTCCCAAAGTACCCTATTACTTGAGGGGAAGGGAATGATAAGGAAGAGGAAAGAAATAACATCTATTTGAAGATATTTGACTAAGTGTTAGACTTTGTGTTCAGAACTTTATAAAATGACCTCATGTATTCGATACTGTCAACACCCCAAAAAGGCAGGCATTTTCATTTCCATCTTACAGATAAGAAAACAGAGGAGTATAGATGACTGTATCTTGACCACGGTCACACTGTTAGTTATTAGAGTCAAAAGTCAAATCTAGACCCATGAGACATCAAAGTTCATGTCTTTTTCTAGTACCACCACCATGGAACTTGACCATGTGCATTTATTACACTGGAAGTATGTACCCACAATCCATTTTCCTTTTCCTGAGTGGGAACACTTACCGGGTGAAATCAAATCTGATATTGCCACCTATACTGGGCTTTATTTTTGGCTTTAAAAGGGCACAGAGAGTGTAGGAAAATACTAATGGAAGAGGAAGAAATAGCTCCAACCTGATTGTTGATCTTGGTCAGGAAATTTGTCCTTGTTTTGTCTCAGCAAAGTCACATACTCTCAATATTACTAACTAAAGAACATATTTCAGTGTATGATTTTAACAACTGATATTTATTAAGCATTTCCTACAAGCCCAACACTTCAATCACCTGCAGTTCTGACCACAACTCAGGAGAACAGGTATTATCAGCCACTGTTTACCAATGAGAAAAACAGAGACTGGACAATGAATAAATCACCAGAAGTGCTAAGCCTAAGACTCTAGCACCAGCACGTGTGGCTTTAGAGCTGGTCTATAGGACTGAGAAGAAAAAATAAAAAGACTAAGTGTTCCAGAATTCCAGACCTGCAGACGTGACCAGGGGAACTGTCTGCATTCTGACCCTCTGGAAAGGGATTATGATTTTGTTTTTTTTCAGTAATGATGACAAAGTCTTCCTCACAAACAAATCCATGAACAAGTTTTTTTACTGAACTCTTCCACAGAAGAAAATATTTTTGCCCTGATTTAGAAAAAAAGGTATGTCTCAACAAAAATTGCAAAGACGTGTAAGCATTTCCTTGGTATATCCAACATTATCTTCTTCTGGCTACAGAGCAATAGGTCAATATAAAATAGTTAAAAATAATATTTAGCTATACAAATAATCCATGTGTGGTAAAAATAAATTATATAAAAGTATGATAAAAATACTCCCCAATCCACCTATTGTTAATCTCTATCCTCCAGAAAATAATAATTTACTGTTTATCTGATTCAATATTTCATTTGGAATAAAGATTTGGTATTGTAAGGGAA
The DNA here is from genome assembly GCF_032405125.1 of Capricornis sumatraensis. Classification (NCBI taxonomy): domain Eukaryota; kingdom Metazoa; phylum Chordata; class Mammalia; order Artiodactyla; family Bovidae; genus Capricornis; species Capricornis sumatraensis. The sequence goes on along the minus strand of NC_091091.1, from coordinate 7,670,428 downwards.
ATATGAAGCAGGCTAGATATTAAAGAATTATTATTTAGCTAGCAACACTTGCACGGAGCAAGGGGGAGCTTCAGTTCAGTTCAGTTCAGTCGCTCAGTTGTCTTCAACTCTTTGCGACCCCATGAATCGCAGCACGCTAGGCCTCCCTGTCCATCACCAACTCCCAGAGTTCGCTCAGACTCATGTGCATTGAGTGGGAGATGCCACCCAGCCGTCTCATCCTCTGTTGTCCCCTTCTCCTCCTGTCCCCAATCCCTTCCAGCATCAGGGTCTTTTCCAATGGGTCAACTCTTTGCATGAGGTGGCCAGAGTATCGGAGTTTCAGCCTCAGCGTCAGTCCTTCCAATGAACACCCAGGACTGGTCTCCTTCAGAATGGACTGGTTGGGTCTCCTTGCAGTCCAAGGGACCCTCAAGAGTCTTCTCCAACACCACACTTCAAAAGCATCAATTCTTCAGTGCTCAGCTCTCTTTATAGTTCAACTCTCGCATCCATACATGACCACTGGAAAAACCATAGCCTTGACTAGATGGACCTTTGTTGGCAAAGTATTGTCTCTGCTTTTTAATATGCTGTCTAGATTGGTCTTAACTTTCCTTCCAAGGAGTAAGCGTCTTTTAATTTCATGGCTGCGATCACCATCTGCAGTGATTTTGAAGCCCAAAAAAGTAAAGTCTGACACTGTTTCCACTGTTTCCCCATCTATTTCTTATAAAACATTAAAAACATTAAGAACACATACTTTTTTTCTGTTTTTTTCCCTCTTCAAGAAACAGATTATTCCAAGATATTCTACTCGCATACCATACTCATCCAGTTCTTCGTGATGTCCTCCCAATTCTACTTTCTTGGACAGTGTCTCCTTTTAGACCTTGCTTTTTTCTTCCTGTTGCCCCTCTCCTAGTTCAGACCTCCATTTCTCCTGCTTGGACAGTTGTGAGAGATTTCTCATAGAGCTCTCTCCACCTGACTCTTTCCTGCTCCCATCAGTGCTACAAAAATCATTGTTGTTGTTGTTGTTGTTCAGTCGCTAAGTTGTGTCTGCCTCTTTACGACCCCATGGACTGCAGCATGTCAGACTTCCCTGTCTTTCATTATCTCCTAGAGTTTGCTCAAACTCATGTCCACTGAGTTGGTGATGCCATCCAACCATCTCATCCTTTGTCACCTCCTTCTCCTCCTGCCCTCAATCTTTCACAGCATTAGCGTCTTTACCACATCACGTAGCCAAAGTATTGGAGCTTCAGCTTCAGCATCAGTCCTTCCAGTGAACGTTCAGGGTTGATTTCCTTTAGGATTAAATGGTTTGATCTCCTTGCTTTCCAAGGGAATCTCAAGTCTTCTCCAGCACCAAAGTTCGAAAGCATCAATTCTTTGGCACTCAGCCTTTTTAACAGTCCAACTTCCATCAGTGCTGCAAATATACTGCCAGATTAATTTCCTAGAATACAGCTGTTTCTCTCATACACTTTTAAAAGCAGGTTTACTGAAGTATAATGCACACACAATAAAATTCACCTGTTTTAAATGTACAATTGGATAATTTTCAGTAATTTATGAAGTTATACAATAATCATCAAATTCAGTTTTAGAACATTTCTGTGATGTCTAGAAACCCTCTATGCATGTTGATATTCAATCTTTATTCTCTCTCTGCTGCCTCTGGCCAGTGCTAATCTATATCTGTCTCTATAGATTTGCCTTTTCTGCACATTTTATATAAGTAGAATTTTACAATATATGATCATTTCAGTCTGGCTTCTTTCACTTAGTAAAATATTTTAAAAATTTAGTCATGTGGTAGAAGTTATCAGTAGTTAATATTATTTCATTGTATAGAGACACCACATGTTGTTTGTTCAGTAGTTGATAGATATCTGGATTGCTTCCAGTTTAAGGCTATTGTGAATAAGCCCGCTATGGAAATATATTTACAAGATTTTGGGTAGGTTTATGTTTTCTTTTCCTTTGAATATATACTATGAATTGGAATTGTTGGACCATAGAGGAACTCTATTGAGGAACCGTCAAACTATTTTCCAAAGTGGTTTCCCCATCTTGCATTCCCTACAGCAGTGTGATAGGAGTTTCAGTTTCTTTATATTTTCATCATTGCTTATTACAATTTTTAAATTACATCATTCTAGTAGGTGTGAAGCTGTGTCTTGTTCTAATTTCCTTTTCTCTAATGACTAATGAGGCAGAGTATCTTTACTTGTGATTATTAGCCATCAGTGTATCCTCTTTGGTGAAATGTCTATTCAAATCCCCACCCCCTTAAAAAAATGAGTTGTATTATTACTGAGTTGTAAATGCACATTATTTATTCTGCATATGAGTCCCTTATTGAAGTGATGATTTGCAAATGTTTTCTCCCAATCCGTGTCTTGTCTTTATACTTTCCTACTAGTGTTTTCAACTTTAAATTATAAAGTTTTAATTATGTCCAACTGCAATATTTTTCATTTAGGTATCATACAGTTTGTGTCCTATCTAAAAATTCTTTGCCTAACCTAAGGTTATGAAAATTTTCTACTGTTTTCTTCTAGAAGGTTTGTAGACTCTTACATATAGGTCTGTAATCCACTTTGAGCTAACTTTTGAGTATGGAGTGAAATAATGATTTAAATTCATCTTTTTACACATGGATATTCAACATTTTAACTGTTGGTTAAAAAAAAAATTCCTTTCCTTAACTATTGAAAATTGATTGAAAAATCACTGTACTCTGATAAATTTTAATGGCTCCATATTGCCTACTGAATCACTTCAAACTTTTGAGCCTGAGACTAAAGCTCTCCCACCCACAAACTCAGAGATCCATCACAACTTATTCATAACCACTATAATGTTTCGCTATCTTCTTTCCATCCATACTCTGTGTACCAATTAACCTAAATTGCTTGATTTTAGCCTGTGTGGTGCTCTTCAGTTCATATTGGCAGTGCTGGCGACTTAGTTTACAGCATTTTTCTCCCTAGACACTCCTAGATATTTAAATCCTATCCATTCATTCAAAATCCAGCTTCAATGCACCTCTTCTGAGAGATTTTCTCTACTAGATGTGGTCTCTGCTTCTGTGTGTGCTCCCGGCTCTTATTCTGTCCCTGTCTTAGGATATGTCCGCTTTCCATTCTGCATTATAATTGTTTCTGAAAATGCTTTATCCCCATTATATGGGTAGAAGTCTTTGAAGAGCGTTTGATATGTATTTAATTGATCCTCAATCAATATTTATTTAATGTATGTGAATAATGTGAATGAATAATATTCACATATAACTGCCCTTACAGGTTTAATGGGAAGCAGTTTACTGATTGTCAAACAGACTGCACTATCGGAATCCAAATCCTAGGATCTTTGCTGATTGTTTAGGAGAACAGTACAACTACGTTTTATCAAGACAGAGAGTGACGGTGTCTGATTAAAATGTGTTTCCTTTTATCGGAAGGGTAAGACTCTTATCTTGTTTTCCAAGGGCTCGGTGGCTGTTTTCGAACATAAAGATCAAAGAGTTTTTTGCCCCCCTCTTCCAAAACCAATTGTAAGATTATGTCAGAAAGTTAAATGTGAGGAATATTGTATTCGAATGTGAATTATTTGAATGTGAATCCTAAACATTATTCACAGTTATTCATTTGACATTTTGAAACAGTGGCAAGACAAATGTCTTAGATTTACAGGTAGTCGTGAATGTTTCCATTGGCCAGTCAATATATTTTTGTTTTCATAGCAACATTTGGAAGGTAGGTGCTTGAATCACAACTTTCCATTAGAATCTTTTTTTAAAAAAGCTATTTTTTTCCTAGAAATGGACTAATGAAGTTTCCTAAGATCTGACTTTTGAATACACTGGATACATAAGAGAGGCATGCCAAGGAAATCCATTACATTCTGACTTAAGAAACTTGCCAGTGCAGTGAGGTCTTTTCAAAAGAGAGGTGGAAAATCGGAAGAAAATAAGGAAGTTTAAAGTAGTGTGATCTGGAGAATGACAAAACGATCAGAGTGGGAATAGGGAGGATTATGGAAGAAAGAAGAAACGAGGAGATGGGGTGAAGAACTGGATAGTTTCTCCATAGATTTAAATAAGCTTTGGGCAATTATCTGAACTTTGAAGGGAATTATCTGAACTGCACATCTAAATTTGTTGAGGTTTCTCCATTGTAGCTAGTATCTGGTTAAGGTTTGCATGGTAAACTTGCTTTCTTGTGTCATGAGTGGCTTACCAGTCAAAAAGATTCAGGGAAATCTTCAAAGCAAATCTGTGTTCAGCAAAGCAATTCACAGGTCTGTTTATAACTTTTCCGTCTGTCTCCTAGACTATCTCCAAGGATGCAAACTTTGGACGTTACATTTGTTGTTTAGGCATAGAACTCATTTGATTAAAAGGAATGAGTGCATTCTGGCCCACAATTTTAATGAATCCCTTAGTATGAATTTCAGAATCCTACCTATAAGAAAAAAGTTCACTAAGCAATCATTGAAATGCCTGACTGACAATTGAATAATTAAGATGATCGGCAAAGATAATTCTTGATTGCCTGAAAAATCACTGGAAGGACATTTAGTTTTGCCTATTATAATGTGGTTCAGAACCTTAAACACACACAGATTTAAAAAAAAAAAATGAAGGACTCTGATAATGAGGTTATAAGTTGAAACAGTAATGAGAAAGGAGAATCAGGCAAAAACTGAGGAGAAAGTGGCAAATTTATGAGTAATGCAAATTCCCAAGCGCTCTGCAGAACGCCTGGTCTATGAATGTTTGAGTTCAGGTATTACTAGTTGTAGTTTGTCAGTGGTTATGCATTAGAACTGAACATAGGGAGTTCTAGATATAATTTATCATATTCAAACAGGCCTTTCTCATTCCACAGTCAGATATTGTAGAATCCACAAAATAACAGAATTCCCTGGGAGGAAACTACTTTGTAGTTACCTGATGAAGCAATGGGAGTCACACAGCTTTCATTGAACTGCTGGGGGTAAACTGGATTGCTGGGCTTTTATCTTTTATCTCTGAAATTGGTCTCCCAGTAGTGACTTTGTTAAATCTGACACATCTTGAATTTACCTTTTTTGAATTGCAAATTTAGCAGCTAGTGGTTTATCTTTTTCAGCACCGAAATTTCCACATTTTGAAGAGATTATTTTTAATGAGAGCCTATTAGAAACGATTGTTATTCAGGTTTTAGAAGGTTCAGTTTGACTCTTTCCCAAACCCAGATACATGCTTACAAAACAGACAAAAAGTAAAAGATGAGGGCAGTAAATATGGCTTATTTGTGATGTATGGAGACATGTTTTGAAAAGAGACAGCATTGAGAACAAGGAAGGGAAGTGAATGCTAAACCTTTAAGAAAGTGTGTGTTAGTCGCTCAGTCGTGTCTGACTTTTTGTGACCCCATGAACTGTAGCCTGCCAGGCTCCTCTGTCCATGGAATTTTCCAGGCAAGAATATTGGAGTGGGTTGCCATTTCGTTCTCCAGGGGATCTTCCCAACCCAGGGTTCAAACCTGGGTCTCCTGCATTGCAGGCAGATTCTTTACTTTCTGAGCCACCAGGGAAGCCCTGTAAAATACCTTTGAAATACAATAATCTGAGCTCAGATACCTTTACTTTTCTGTTCTCCTGGCATCTGAAGAAATATTAATTTTAATAGCTGTTTCTTGCTGAAAAATAAACATTGGATTATAATACAATAGAATACAATAAAAATACAATACAATAAAATACAAACCACAGGAACATTTGTGATATAAAAAGCTTCTGCGAGTCTTTTGATTCAGATGGTTTCCTATGAAGTTGACAAATAATGTTTAGAATTTTCCTTTTTACAATTTTAGTTATTTAATTTTAGAAGATAAATTGTCTGACTCAATCAGCTTTAGACATCACTTGTTTTTGCAGAAGCTAATTTAACTTTCATGTATTCTATTTCCTTCCTCAATTACTAATTACCAAAGATTAATGTTTCAAACAAGGTCTTTTCTGCCTATAATCCACCTCCCCTTCCTGCTCTGATCTAGCAGGAAGCCTGCTGAAAGAGGTCATAATCCTTTTGTTTCCAACATTATAGTCTATGACACTGGGAATGTTCAGTGTGTAACAATTTCAGTAAGAATCTTTTTGAACAAGTAGAAAGTGTAAGATCATGAAAAGATCAATGTAAACTTTCCTCAGTAGGTGAATGAGCTGTGACGGCTCCTTTTCTAAGCGTGCCAAGGACCTGCCTTTCAAATGGGACTGAGAGACTTGAAACTGACTAAAATGGAATGTACAGCAACACTATACAATATTGTGTAAACTCTACCAAAGCAGAAGTTTATTTATCACCGACTTCCTATCTCTAAACCGCACCAAGCGTGTTCAGTATAACGGAGAGAGAACAGCGTTCTTCTTGGGATTGACCACCATGGAAATTTAACCTCCTTTGCAGACAGATAGGTATTGGTTAGCAATTCTCTTTTTAATGTATTTATGCCCATGCTTTTATAGTTTTGGACATATATGCATTTATTATATAACTTTCATAATTTTATGACAACTTGTAGGTATCATTACAGTGATCCACGTTCAGTTGGCTGCCAATTAACTAAAGCCCTGAATCAATACTTTGGTATTGATAACAAATCTAATTTATTCAAATTTGAGAAGACCCCATAAATACACTATCTATTTGAATTTAAAATATTTGATTTCCCCCCAAAGAACCTTAAAAAAATTTGAAAACAAAGCTAGCCCAGAATTCATTACTCATTATATAATTGGACTGATGAATTACAAAAAGTATTTAAGGTAAAGAATATGACTTACCTTATTTCTTATAACTGCTTTGTTGATTTTCACAAAGAAATCTTCTATATTCATATTTATATATAAATGATCATATTTTTCAAATCCAAATAATTAAAAAATTTGAAATGATATGAAAATATATAATTTTTTACTTAGTAGTTATGTAAGCATTGATTTTTGTTTACAAAGATGGAGAGATTTTCAAAAATTATTTAAGCAAATATAAATACCCACTTTGGAAAGAGGCTTTTAAATGCTGCTATACTTTTTTTCCCCCTTGCTTCTCTTTCTTGTGACCAGTCAAAAATCAATCAATGCCCAATCCTAAGAAATTTGTTTCTAATTTAGAACCTAAAAGTTGTTTGCTCTGGAATACTTTCATGAATTTAATCCCTTGTCCTACTGGATTTTATAACTTTTGTGAAGGAGCAAATTAAGTTCTATGAAAATGCTGTGAAAGCAAGGAATGAACCACAAATGTACAATGTGATTATAATTATTTACTTAAATAAAAAGTTAGGAATATTTGGCATTAAAAATAAGTAATATAATTAAGGAAAATAAGGAATTATAGCTCACTGGAAAACAGTAGTAATTTATGATACTGATAACATATAGCTAGGTAGCTAGCCAGACCAATAGAGAAATGGGAGAGAAGAGAAGGTTTTTTAATTTTCAGAATATTAACCCTATACTTGTTCAAGATACAGTAGAGTTGAAAAAAATGCTGTTTTGCTTATCTTCAGAGTAAAGATTCTCATGAATGAATACTAAATTCATAGAGAAAAGATTGATGAAGATAAGGATAATTACATGATTCTGAAACGACCCTTCACAGAATACTTACTAGTTGCAAAGGGAAAAACAGTAACTAGTCAGTGGAAAACAGAACAAAATTCTAAGCAGATGATTGAAAAAGATATCACATCAAGGTGCTGATGGGTATAGCATGACTCCAAATGTGGCTTCTTAAGAAGGATATAGCATCATCTACATACTATTTCTGAAAGAAAATATAAACTGAAAGAAGGAATGTCAGGCAGACCCAGGGAAGGAACACTTTATAAAATGACTGGACTGTGTTCTTAAAAAATGCCAAGATTATGAAGCTAAAAATGAAAAAAGTCAGTAATACTAAAGCGGGTAACTCTTCCAGATTCAAGGGAACTAAGGAACATGACAACTACGTATAAAATATGATCCTGATTGAAGGGTGGAGAAACTCTTAAATTCATTATTGGAAAAACTGACAAAATTGGAAAAGGAGTGGTAGATTTGATTTAAAATTATTGCATCGATGATAAATATTGGACATAACTCCTAAGAAAAGAAAATTCACATTCTTAGAAAATACACATGAAACTATCAAGATATGCATCAGGAAAAATTGTATTATGTACATATGTAAATCTTTATGTAATATATAAATACATAATTATACTATATAATTTAAATAGATATACAGTATATAGAATATATACTATGAAATATACCATATATGATAGTATTATTATATGACATATTATGCTATAGAATGTATGTATTATACATTAATGGATGTATTATGTATGTATGTATTAAAAAAGGGAATGCAAGTAGCAAAATGTTTAAGATTGGTGAATCTGAATAAAGTAGATATAGTAATTCTCTCTATTATTTTTGAAACTTCAGCGAGTCTCAAAATATTTCAAAAGAAGTTTTTAATAATGGTATAATTTTGGCAGTTATTTTAATATTCAACAAATAAAAGTGCATGTGTATATCTGTATATATTTTTCCAAGGTGTAATTCTGTTTGAATCATGGTCTTGAGAAATATTTCACCTTTAATTGGTAATTTGAGATGTATATTTCTGGCGGATAGTAGATAACCACTAAATATTTATTTGATTGGTTGCATAAATGCATTAATATCAAGCTGGATCTCCCATTTCTGTTTCTTGTTTAATTTTTCCCTCTAATTCTTCAGAGACATGAGTTAATGCTCTTATTACAGAGATATATTCACCCCAATAAACTCTACCTTTTGGAGATTTTGTGGACAGTATTCCAGCTTGTGAGAATATTTTGAACTAATTTCTCAGGTATCATTGTTCATTATATCCCCAAGATCTGTATCATCCATGTGTTTAAAAGGCCTTCATTCTCATCTTCATTTAAACTCAATGAAAAAGGGGGAGTTAAATGTCAGAGCCCTGCTCAAAACTACTATAAATTTCCCAATCAGATGATAGTCAGCGAAATTCTCTACATGAATCGCTTCCAATGGCTTTGAAACCACTGTGTAGATTTTGAGAACATCCACATTTCATAAGTTTATCCATGAGAAGAATGAGATGAGACTGGCCAAAGGAGAGAGGGTCCGAGGAAAACCTGCCAGTGACAAAACAGCAAGAAGGGAGGGAAGCCTCGGCTTGGAGGAACAGACTAGAGTTTCTAGCAAAACAGACTTCAGATGCAAGAGGAAGGAATAACCATTAAAGCTGGCCAGATGCACAGAATCAAAGAATGGGAGACAGAGGAAGAGAATGTCTTAGGACTCATGGTGGAATGCTGTCAGAGCTGTGTATCTCTAGATTCAGACTCTGTGTAAAGGGGGCCCACAGGTTGAGATGTCTAGTAAGGCAAGGTTTCCAAATGTAGTCTATGGTAAAGATTATCTGGAAGTGTTGGCTTGAAGAACAGATTTAGGGGCCCTGCTTTCACATCTACTGAATTGCAAACTCTCTTAAGACAGCCCTTGGAATCTGTGTTTTTAATAAGCAACCGAGATGATTCTTATCAGGCAAGTAATGGAGCTCAGCTGAAAAGCAAAGGGGCCAGAATGTTTTAAAAAGAGTTTAAGCTTTCTATAAGCAAACTAAAGACTGAAGTGGGTGGATATTTGTTATCAAGTTTTGATTTTGAGCACAATTTTAAGTACTGTGGATAGCAATATGGTACCACAATCTCGTCTCTACAAATCCAAAATTCAGAAAGGTCATCTGAAAGCTACTGAATTCTGAAAAACGGTTGACTGTAAAAATTTTGGATAAGAGATTCAGATAACTCTACTGCAATAATCATGTTAATTAGAATAGTTAATATTTATTAACTGTGGCGCTTGTCATTGTAGAAGGTACCTTACATTTTATGTATTTATCTCTAGCTGGGGTGGGTCTTCGTTGCGGGAGGCAGGGGCTACTCTGTCACGGTGTGCAGGCTTCTTATCGCAGTGGCTTCTCTTGTGGAGCACGGGCTTCAGAGAGGGCGGGCTTCTGAGGTCGTGGCTCTCAGGCTCTAGCAGGCTCAGTAGTTATGGCCTATGGGCTTAGTCGCCCTGTGGCACGTGGGATCTTCCTGGACCAGGGATGGAACCTGTGTCCCCTTGCATTGGCAGGCAGATTCTTAACCACTAGACCACCAGGGAAGCCCCAAAGTACCTTGAATTTATTATCACATTTAATTCTCACAACAGAAACAAGGGGCTGGATTTGCAGGATACACATTCATCCTTTTATAAAGGAAAGTGAACCTGCAGGAATTTAGATAACCTAAATGTTAAAGGTTACAAAATGTATTAAATGACAGAGAAAGACATTAATCCCATGCTTTCTGATTCAATAATATACATGTAAACCTTGCCATTACTCAGAAAAGAGAACAGGATAAAATATAAAACTGTTTGTTTTGCTATATACCCAGTGATTTAGACAGTGATAATGAATATGACTTGCTTTTTGTACTGTACTTAAGAGAGTGGAATGAATCAGAGGGCACTTTTTCTGTTCTCCTTGTAAGTGACAGAGAACAGGATGTAAGGGAACCAGAGTCATCATTATCTGCAGGATACTTTTCAGGCCATCCTCGTGCAGAATTGTAGGTATTCTAAGAAAAACATCTGTTATAGCTCCTGAATGATCACCTGACCCATGCATTTTCACTTAGGTGAGTACACACTGCACACAGACATATACACATTCAGATAGGGTTGTGGCAGAAAAGAATTTCTTTGTCTGACAAGGATCAAGAACTGTCATCATCCTGCAATTAGGAGTTTACGGGACCTTAATCAGTAGTCTTCTAAGTAGAGTATGGGAAAAAAGTATGAGAACTTCTGTCTACACTTATTTTTTTATTATTTAAAAATTCCATCTTCATGTTTTATATTGTTTATCATGCAATAGTATTTTATGGATAAATATACACATATTGAAAAGAGTGGAAAATAAATGAAATTTGGAGGTCACTGAGCTAAAGAAACAAGTAAATGTTTTCATTTAGTTAGCAGCTTGAGGGAGTGAGATAAATAACATTAGCTGGCATTCAGTCTATAGGCTTTTCAGACAAATGGTTACTGCTTATGATTATGTACCATAGCTTTGCACAACTCTAGGGGGCACTCTCCATGTCATGGTCATAGATTTCTACAGCTGTTTCACTTCCCAGCAGATGGCAGTGAAGTGTCTTTAGGAATGAGCACCTTTCCTTTGAGGTAGTGGACAGTGCTAACGACCACACAAGGCACACGAATTCTTGTCCTTCTCTTACGCTTGTGCTCTTGCCCAGGGATTGTGATGATGGTGCCATTAAATCATACACTCTGGTTTCTCGTTATTTATCTTCAGCATTCTAGAGAAACAATGTTCAACTTCCATCATTGTATTGTTGAAATAAAAATTTACCATATTAACACCATTTCCTTAATTTGCTGATCTAATGATGATAATCAATACTACTAATAAAAAAGCACAGCCCTGCATATGTTTTTAATGAATCCATGATTGCTTCTAGTAAGCACTTACAAAACATTGATTTCATCACCTGTTTTGAAATTTTTTTCTGACAGTTATGTAAATTTCATATTTCACAGCTTCAGGAATATGGTTCTCCAATTTAGCCTTATTTCTAAACTCTCCCAGTCTCTTGAGTGTGATTCATCTGGGTCCATAAGATTACACCTACTTCTTAGGGCTCTATGCTTTCTTTAAATTTCAGATTTCAATTCCCTCCTCCCTCTACTGAATTGAGAAGAAAATGGAAATAAAGAAATGATATCTTTTCTGCCATTTATATACATTAATTCAATCTCTGCAAGGAAATGGGAGCATTTTTAAATGGTGTTTTAATTAGATCCTGCATAAGATATGATTACTTAGTCAACTAACATTGTTTTTTAAACCCAGTGCTTAGCACTTTTATGCTTGTCTAACTCAAATTTTGAATTGTGTATCTCTCTAGAGTTAATTCTGTATCTTTGCTCCACTCTTTTAATTTCTCATAAAATGCCACTAATGCAAAATAGGATAGTAAATTGTCAATATAAAGTTCAGTTAATATTTAATAATCATAAGAAAGTTTGAGGAAAGAAACATAAGCAGATAACACTGGAGTTTCTACTACATTGGTAGATGTGCTTATTCACAGTATCATATTCAACAAGAAATATTTATTATGCAACCACAGAGACTTATATGGAAAGGTAAGAATGTAAAGTATTTCATAATAAACAATGCCCAAAGCAAGTGTCTTAGTTTGCACATTCCATGGTTAAGTTTTTAATTTCTGTGGTTTAGTTTTTAATTTATGTTCCCATCCAAGGAAATTCTGTATAGAGAAAATACCTGTAATTAAATCCTAGTTCTGCCATGTACCAGTCATGTGAGCTTTAGTAAATTACTTGCTACCCAGAGCCTCAGTTTTCTCATCTATAATTTGGGAAACGTGTCTCCCTCAAAAAGTAGGTGTGGGGATTGAATCATATAATTTTCAAAGGAACCTGATATAATTCCTGATACCTGCTTCATTATATACATGTTTATATTAGAGTTTAGGCCCTTTTTTCCTGTGCCATCTTAGTGGGATGCTTTTGTTCTGTTCCATTAAATTACGCAAAGAAAGAATTCTCTGGTTCTAAGAAATTTCAAGGAGAGCCTGTGCTTAGGGTTCCGATCTTCTTGTTCCTCCTCAGGCTGCAGGACTCCTTTTGAAGTTAATTTCTGTTCTGTTTTAGGAAAAGCGGATACTGCAAGGAAGGATGGAGCACAATCCCTGGATTTCATGTTTCCTGAATTATGAAAATATTCTACGATCATGCTTGCTGTTTTCCCAGTTGGTACCTTGCTTCATTTAAGGTGAAAAAAATTTTTTTAAAGAATTAATCCAAGCTAAACAGGAACTCCTTAATAAGTTCCCATTAGGGGGTGGCATGTAGCTCAAAGGACTATTATTAAGCATTTATATAGCACTTTGTATTTACAAAGTAGTTTATAATTACGCTTTTGAGTAGTTTATAATTCACAAAGACTCTCTCAGCTAAATTGACATTGTTATCTCCATCTCATAAACGGGGAAACAAAGGTAGTTACCTAAAGTCATGTAATTTGCCTAAGGCTTCAAACAGAAACCACCTCAGAGTGGTTTTCCAAAAGCAGATATGGTCTCAACCTCTCTCCCCTAAGGCATGAAAGAGTAAAATAAAATAGCAACTCCTTACTTATCATAGTCACATTACAGAGTCACTTAAAAAAAAAATCTTTTTCAAGTGACCATCTAATGTTTTAAATCTGCTTTTTATCCTAGATGTTTGAAGGCTTTGTTTGTTTGGCTTATTTGCCCGCATCAGAAACCTCTTTCATAAGAACCTAAGTGAAATAAGGAAGTTTCTTTCCAAAAACAAACCTTTTCATCAGCATCCCAGCCCTTACCACCGTGCAATTAGTAGTGTGCTCCCTGTAAGCAGTAGTTTAAGGGGTGCGGTGAGGAAAGAGCTACTTCCTGTGAAAGTCTAGAAGTCCCCAAACTGGGCTATGAGCAGCTTGCCCCCCACCCCGCCGGCTTCCCCGCCTCTCACGTCTTTCTTTCCTGTATCAAAAAGTCTAATGGGTAAGGGCGTTTTCTTTTAGGCCAATGCAGTTATCCACGAAGAGGTATGCTCTCCTGTTAACTAACACTATTCTCTTCCTCAACTCTCCAAACTGCTTCTTCAGGACCCCCAAATGCTCTGTATCTATGCGCTAAGTTGCTTCAGTTGTGTCGGGCTCTTTGTGACCCTAGGACTGTAGTCTGTCAGGCTCCTCTGTCCATGGGATTCTCCAGGCAAGAATACTGGAGTGGGTTGCCATTTCCTCCTCCAAGCTGGTCAGAATTCAGCATGCAACCTACTTTCAAGTGGTTTCAAAAATAAGTATATGTATTCCAGAAAATAAAAATGTGTTTACTTAATCTTCACAGCAATACTTTGTGTGTGTTGTATTATAAATTTACTGATATATTTATATAAGCAACATATGGTCCCATTTAAAAAATCTATATACTTAGATATTATAGTCATACATTTAGTATGTATAATATATACTTTACCCTCGAACAACACATGGTGGAACTGTGCAGATTTACTTATATGTGGGTTTTCTTTCAGTAAATACTACAGTACTACATGACCTGTGGTTGGATGAATCTGTGAATTCAAAGTTAGGGATACAGATGATGGACTGTTTTCCACGGTAGCCCCCATATTGCCTGAGGGTAAACTGTACACATATTACATATTTATATCTAATATATAAATATAATTTATACACAAGCATTTTATATACAATAAACATTTTCTGTATATATATTTATGTTAATATATAGACATGCATTTATAGATAACATATAGGCATGTATTATATAAAAAGTATGTGTATATAATATCTACATATATAATAAGCATTTTTTGGAAGCTACATTGTTTATGTAAACAACTATTTTAAATATGAATGGTAAATTTACTATTATCAAAGCCCTTTGAAAGCAAGTCTCAGGCATCATAACACTTGAAATACTTCAGTTTTAAGCATAGAATATATCTTCTAAGATTAAAAGCACTTTTCTAAATAACTGCGTTAAGATAATTAAACCTGAAAAGCATAACAATAATTTCTGGTATGTTCTAGTATCTAGGTCACACTGAAATTTTCCCAAATATGGCAAGAACTCTCTGTTTCTGTTTGCTTGCTTTGTTTTAGACCAGGGATCCGACTGGGTTCAGTTCAGTTCAGTTCAGTCGCTCAGTCGTGTCCGACTCTTTGCGACCCCATGACTCACAGCACGCCAGGCCTCCCTGTCCATCACCAACTCCTGGAGTTCACTCCAACTCACTTCCGAGTCAGTGATGCCATCCAGCCATCTCATCCTCTGTCGTCCCCTTCTCCTCCTGCCCCCAATCCCTCCCAGCATCAAAGTCTTTTCCAGTGAGTCAACTTTTCGCATGAGGTGGCCAAAGTAAGGAGTTTCAGCTCTAGCATCATTCCTTCCAAAGAAATCCCAGGGCTGATCTCCTTCAGAATGGACTGGTTGGATCTCCTTGTAGTCCAAGGGATTCTCAAGAGTCTTTTCCAACACCGCATTCAAAAGCATCCATTCTTTGGCACTCAGCTTTCTTTGAAGTCCAACTCTCACATCCATGCATGACCACTGGAAAAACCATAGCCTTGACTAGACGGACCTTTGTTGGCAAAGTAATGTCTCTGTTTTTCAATATGCCATCTAGGTTGGTCATAACTTTCCTTCCAAGGAGTAAGTGTCATTTAATTTCATGGCTGCAGTCACCATCTGCACTGATTTTGGAGCCCCAAAAAACAAAGTCTGACACTGTTTCCACTGTTTCCCCATCTATTTCCCATGAAGTGATGGGACCAGATGCCATGATCTTCATTTTATGAATGTTGAGCTTTAAGCCAACTTTTTCACTCTCTTCTTTCACTCTCATCAAGAGGCTTTTAAGTTCCTCTTCACTTTCTGCCATAAGGATGGTGTCATCTGCATATCTGAGGTTATTGATATTTCTCCTGGCAATCTTGATTCCAACTTGTGCTTCCTCCAGCCCAGTGTTTCTCATGATGTGCTCTGCATATAAGTTAAATAAGCAGGGTGACAGGATACACCCTTGATGTACTCCTTTCCCGATTTAGAACCAGTATGTTGTTCCATGCCCAGTTCTAACTGTTGCTTCCTGACCTGCATATAGGTTTCTCAAGAGGCAGGTCAGGTGGTTTGTTATTCCCATCTCTTTCAGAATTTTCCACAGTTTATTGTGATCCACACAGTCAAAGGCTTTGGCATAGTCAATAAAGCAGAAATAGATGTTTTTCTGGAATACTCTTGCTTTTTCGATGATCCATTGGATGTTGGCAATTTGATCTCTGGTTCCTCTGCCTTTTCTAAAACCAGCTTGAACATCAGGAAATTCATGGTTCACGTATTGCTGAAGCCTGACTTGGAGAATTTTGAAAAGTACTTGGAGAAAGGTACTCTTTCTACCCCCTTCTGATGTCTATGTCAGAAGCTTTCTCTATCTCCTTTATACTTTAATAAAACTTTATTACACACACACACACAAAAGAGCTAAGATAAAGAGAACTAAGCTAAGGAGATGTAAGCTAAGGAGAGCTAAGGCATGCTGAGCTTGGCTAAGGAGAGCTTAGAAAAGGGGAGCTGAGCTAAGGACAGCTGAGCTACCCTAAGGAGAGCTAAGCTAAAGAGGGCTGAGCCATGGGGAGCTGAGCTAAAGAGAGCTACATTAAGGAGACCTATGAAGAGCTGAGCTGAGGAGCATTAAGCTAAGGAGAGTTATGGAGAGCTAAGCTAAGCAGTAAAGTCACTCAGTCGTGTCTGACTCTTTGCGATCCCATGGTCTGTAGCCTACCAGGCTCCTCTGTCCATGGGATTTTCCAGGCAATAGTACTGGAGTGGATTGCCATTTCCTTCTCCAGGGGATCTTCCCAATCCACGGATTGAACCCAGGTCTCCCACATTATAGACAGACACTTAACCGTTTGAGCCACCAATTACTTGGCTCAGACAGCAGGAGCAGCCGAGAGGAGCTACCCCATGTCCAATGTCAGGAGGGGTGGCCGAGAGTGCCAGGCTGTGACGGCACAGGAGCGGCCAAGAGGAGCTCCCCACGTCCAAGGTCAGGCCGGGGGGAGCTATCCCCCGCCCGAGGCCAGGGGTGGCAGCTGGGAGGAGCTATACCACATCCAAGGAGTGGTGGCTGTGTGGGTGCAGGAGAGCAGAGAGGAGCTACTCCACATTCAAGGTCAGGAGGGGCAGTGGTGAGGAGATACCTCTGGTCCAAGGTAAGAGAAACCCAAGTAAGACGGTAGGTGTTGCGAGAGGGCATCAGAGGGAAGACGCACTGAAACCATAATCACAGTAAACTAGTCAATCTAATCACATGGACCACAGCCTTGTCTAACTCAATGAAACTAAGCCATGCCATGTGGGGCCACCCAAGATGGGCGAGTCATGGTGGAGAGGTCTGACAGAATGTGGTCCACTGGAGAAGGGAATGGCAAACCCTTCAGTATTCTTGCCTTGAGAACCCCATGAACAGTGTGAAAAGGCTAAATGATATGATACTGAAAGAGGAACTCCCCAGGTCGGTAGGTGCCCAAATTGCTACTGGAGATCAGTGGAGAAATAACTTCAGAAAGAATGAAGGGATGGAGCCAAAGCAAAAACAATACCCAGTTGTGGACGTGACTGGTGATAGATGTAAGGTCCGATGCTGTAAAGAGCAATGTTGCATAGGAACCTGGAATGTCAGGTCCATGAATCAAGGCGAATTGGAAGTGGTCAAACAGGAGATGGCAAGAGTAAACGTCCACATTCTAGGAATCAGCAAACTAAAATGGACTGGAATGGGTGAATTTAACTCAGATGACCATTATATCTACTACTGTGGGCAGGAATCCCTTAGAAGAATTGGAGTAGCCATCATGGTCAACAAAAGAGTCCAAAATGCAGTACTTGGATGCAGTCTCAAAAATGACAGAATGATCTCTATTCATCTCCAAGGCAAACCATTCAATATCACAGTTATCCAAGTCTATGCCCCAACCAGTAATGCTGAAGAAGCTGAAGTTGAACAGTTCTATGGAGACCTACAAGAACTTTTAGAACTAACACCCAGAAAAGATGTCCTTTTCATTATAGGGGACTGGAATGCAAAAGTAGGAAGTCAAGAAATACCTGGAGTAACAGGCAAATTTGGCCTTGGAATACAGAATGAAGCAGGGCAAAGGCTAGTAGAGTTTTGCCAAGGGAATCCCCTGGTCAAAGCAAACACCCTCTTCCAACAACACAAGAGAAGACTCTATACATGGACATCACCACATGGTCAACACTGAAATCAGATTGATTATATTCTTTACAGTCAAAGATGGAGAAACTCTGTACAATCAACAAAATCAAGACCAGGAGCTGACTGTGGCTCAGATCATGAACTCCTTATTGCCAAATTCAGACTTAAATTGAAGAAAGTGGGGAAAACCACTAGACCATTAAGGTATGACCTAAATCAAGTCGCTTATGATTATATAGTGGAAATGAGAAATAGATTTAAGGGACTAGATCTGATAGATAGAGTGCCTGATCAACCATGGACTGAGGTTCGTGACATTGTACAGGAGACAGGGATCAAGACCATCCCCATGGAAAAGAAATGCAGAAAAGCAAAATGGCTGTCTGGGGAGGCCTTACAAATAGCTGTGAAAAGAACAAAAGTGGAAAGCAAAGGAGAAAAGGAAAGATATAAGGATCTGAATGCAGAGTTCCAAAGAATAGCAAGGAGAGATAAGAAAGCCTTCCTCAGTGATCAATGCAAAGAAATAGAGGAAAACAACAGAATGGGAAAGACTAGAGATCTCTTCAAGAAAATTAGAGATACCAAGGGAACATTTCATGAAAAGATGGGCTCAGTAAAGGACAGAAATGGTCTGGACCTAACAGAAGCAGAAGATATTAAGAAGAGGTGGCAAGAATACACAGAAGAACTATATAAAAAAGATCTTAATGACCCAGATAATCACGATGGTGTGATCACTCATCTAGAGCCAGACATCCTGGAATGTGAAGTCAAGTGGGCCTTAGAAAGCATCACTATGAACAAAGCTAGTGGAGGTGATGGAATTCCAGTTGAGCTATTTCAAATCCTGAAAGCTGATGCTGTGAAAGTGCTTCACTCAATATGCCAGCAAATTTGGAAAACTCAGCAGTGGCCACAGGACTGGAAAGGTCAGTTTTCATCCCAATCCCAAAGAAAGGCAATGCCAAGGAATGCTCAAACTACTGCACAATTGGACTCATCTCACATGCTAGTAAAGTACTGCTCAAAATTCTCCAAGCCACGCTTTAGCTGTACGTGAACCATGAACTTCCTGATGTTCAAGCTGGTTTTAGAAAAGGCAGAGGAACCAGAGATTGGGTTCAGCTGCTACAATCTCATCTCAGATTTGACCACCCAACTCTCTTCTCCTCCAAGAAGCATTTCTGTGGATGAGTGTTTTGTGGAATACACCTGGAGAATCATGTATACTGAGCACAGGAACATTTCCAAATAAGACTGACCTAGTACTGGCATAGAATATAGGTTAAATAACCAATTAATGAGTTGGGAGAGTTGAAGGAAGCCCAGCCAAGAAGTCAGGACCAAGGCATGGCTTGTCAAGCAGGAAGAGAAATACGTACTATGAGATGAGGTGACAGCACCAGCCGCACATGTTTCCTTCTTTACAATTTCTCTCTCTAGTTTTTTACATGTGTTAAACAAAAATGCCTATCTATACAGTTTTAGAAACCCAAACAGATATCCACAGGCACATACATACACATGAACGTACAAGCTCACACACATACAGTGGGCAAGTGGAAAGGAGAGAAAGAGAGAGGGGAAAAATAATGGAAAGAAGACAGGAATAGACACTGTCCTTTTAGAGAAAATTTGGAAAATATAGAAAAGGGAAAGAAGAAAAAGCAAGGAAGAGGTGAGTGCTTACTTGTGATTATTATCCTATTTTTTGTATAACTTAGCTTTCCTGGTATCTCAGCTGGTAAAGAATCCTCCTGCACTGCAGGAGACCTCGGTTCAATTCCTGGATCGAAAGATTCCCCTGGAAAAGGCTTAGGCTATCCACTCCAATATTCTTGGGCGTCCTTGGTGTCTCAGTGAGTAAAGAGCTCATCTCTAATGCAGGAGACCTGAGTTTGATCCCTGGGTTGGGAAGATCCCCTGAGAAGGAAATGGCAATACACTCCAGTATTCTTGCCTGGGAAATCTCATGGACAGAGGAGCCTAGCAGATGCCTCTGGGTTCTCAAAAGAGTCGGACACAACTGAGCGACTAAACAACAACAGCAATTTAACTTAAGATGAAAGGTTTTTGTAGAGTTTGGAATGTGGGGTGGGGAAAGCCAGAAAAAAAAAAAAAAAAGGAAGAGGATTTTACAGAAATTTAGGGAGATAAATGGCATACCTAAGAATGAGAGCTTTGCATTTTATGTTGTTCTTTACTCGAAATACTCTTGCTATTCAAGATCTGGGCCTTGCTTGGACATAATCTGTCATTCTTGCCAAATGCGTGTGGTATTTTGGGGATGTGGACAAATCTCCACAGGAACTTGGCTGAGACCTACAGATGTATTTTTACCTTCAGAGGCAAACAACCAGGGCACTAACTTGCTCTGCCATTTAGCACTTAACATTGGAACCACAGAGGACTAGTCTAGTGTGGTCCTTCGTGAGCTCAAATTAGAGTGCTGTCACTTTCTCTTTAGGCTTTGATTTTTTTTTTTTTCCTAAGATTTGCAGAGAAAGAAATCATAGAAATTAAAGCTGGATGAACCCTCAGTGATAACTGTTTATTTAACAAATGAGAAATTCTTGATCCAGGGAGAAGCACACAGGACAGAAAGCCTGGAAATTAATTAGCTAAACTCTTCTGGGCTAATCATAAAACCATTCTGAGACTCAGTTTCCTCATCCGAAAACGGATGTTATTAAAACCACAGTAACTTGCAAGTGTCATTTAGATCTCAAATTCCCAGATCAACAGACTATGAATTTGTTATTCTATGAAAGTAGAAAATTTAAGTGGTTTTTGCTGTAATTCTTCATATGGAACAATGGAATTTTAACTACCTTTTTTTTTCTTTTGCTCAAATTTTAAGGATTTAGGCTACCTTAGAAGAAAATATACTGAATCAGGGGGAAAAGAGTTCAATAATCAGCCACCTGCATGTCTGATTTGATGAGCTGTTGGTACTGAATAATATGAAAACCAGAATATCCCATAGAGTAATTCAATACTGCTGACATCTGCCCTTGTCTTCTCTGTTCTAATAAAAATTGGAGGATGGATAGCAATAGATATATCACCTTCAAACAAGAATTGATTCTTTATATGTTTATAAAGAGTCGCATGGTCTAAAAATATCTGCATGTAATAGAGATATTCATTTGACAATTGTCTGGACCATTACTATTGAAATCATCAAGTTCATAAAAATAAGGAAAGGAGAGAAGGAGAAAAGAAGAAAACCAGGGCATGCCTTCTTTTATTTAATACACACAGTTTTGACATGTATGTGACAGTTGCTCCGTTTTAGAGATAACAAAATTGAAGCTACCTGTGGCTATTTTTGCCACAACTTGCCTATTTTGCCACAACTATTGAAAAGTAAAAATTCAGACCCCAAACTACTCCTGCCTAACTATGTGGATTATTCACTTTTTAGGAATACCTTCTTGTTAGTCAATACAAGTCTTTTCCCCAATTGTTAGTGACTCTGGTCAGCCAGGCCTGGGACCTGGTCCTTATACATTCCTATCTCTTCAACTCTGCACACAGTTGCTAGTCTCTGTAATGAATCTGATCAAACAAAACCCATTTCCTGCGAGAGGTTTCTTCTGGTTACCCAGCTCTCAAGGGCTCTCTCCCATTTCTAAACTCCAATGGCACTTTTCTTTTGGCACTCCTCTATTGACAATATTTAGTTCTTTTTTCGGTGGTAAGTTTCTTATCCATTTAAGCACATTGACTCTTGAGAGAGGAGTCTTTAGAAAAGGTGGCACATGACGTAGCTTCATCACCAAGCCCATGGCATATACATGTCTCTCCATTGCTATCTGAGATAACAGAGACTTGAGTTCTAGCGTACAAGGGCATGGGTTAACAATGGGTCTCATTCTTCCATTCCACCATCTTCTCATGCTCCCTAGAAACTGATCCAAATTTTCAAAGAGGAAGAAATGAGTGCCATATCTGCAGTCCTTCTTAAGTCTGCCTTTAATGAAAACTTGGTTGAAAATTGTAAAGATTTTCTTTTCCTTCTGCCTTTTGAAGACAAACACCAAATGGAAAAAGACACAGGCCATACATATTCACCTGTTCTAGTCAATGATTTAAATATAAACACTTAACAGACTAAGGAGCAAAAATGAGGGAAAGCATTGATTAGTGACCCTTGTACATCCTGTTCAGAGATCAAAGGGACCAATGGGCAGGGATCAAAGTTGGGGGGAAATACAGAATGTAGCACCCTTGAGAAGTGGCATTTCTCACGATGTGTATGGCTTAATCAGAACCACTCTGTTCAGCAGCTGCAGAGGAAAAGAAAAACAACCCTGAAAATTATTAATTAGGTAAGCTTATGCTCCGTATGCTTTTCATGACATAGAGTCATTTTCACCAGCTTGTGCCAACTTTCAGTGGCGAGGTATTTTTGCAGGAGGGCAACCTGTATTGCAGATAGGTTCCTTTTAGAAATGGACACAAAAGCTCATTGTCACAGCAGCTACACCACCACACCTAGTTTGACTCAGGTCTGCAAAAATCCAATATGATGCATCATGTTTGGAGCTTCTTCACACCACAGGAACCAGTTTCTTAGTACTTCATCTGTGAAAGGTTAAACAAAAAAATTCCTTAAATCTATAGATAGCCAACTCGGAAAGTTACAAAATTTAAATGACTGACAACTGCATGGTGCTGTTTAGTTTTCAAAGTACTTTCACACAGAACCTTTCATTTGCTAGTCACAACCTTACTTAGGTGACTTGACATGAGGCCACACAGTTGTTAATTAGCACTTTCTCCCTGGTTTAAGCACGATACTTCTCCTTGTGCTAGGTCATAAAATACAATATTTCACACACAAACAAATGGCAGTGTTTGAGAATTCAAACAGTAAGAACCTTGGAAAGGAACAGTAATGAATGAAGGAAGTAGAATGCTTGGATCTAAGCAAGGCATTCAAGCAAGATAGCGATAGAAATGCATTGAAAACTGTTTGATTTCTAAGGCCATACATTTTTGGCTCTGTGCTGACCTCTGATGTGCTTTGACTTGCCTGATGATGAATTTCTCCGTAGTATGTGTTCGTTCTCTTAGGGATCTGAGGGAATGGAGACGTTTCCTGAGGCCATGGTGCTGCAGTTATGGTCACGGCGGTGGCGATGGTGGTGGTGGTTCTACTGCCCCGTTGTTCCACAGGACAAGCATAGGAGTTAGGAATACCCCTGGCCCCTCTGCAGGGGTTCCTACAGAGTGAAGTCATCAGAGGTATGGTGGGATGAAATGAGAGTCTCTATGCTGAAAAAGGTGACAAGCATAAGGATAACACATGGCTCTTTCCCCTTTGTTCTCTGTCCTGGAAGAATGTACACCAGCTGCCTCAGCTGCAAACTATTAATCCAGGAAGTTAGACTGTCCCTAGAAATTCCCTGTGGATCCATATAGATTGTCTGTGGCTATTTTTTACCCTTTCCTTTTTTTAATTCATTATTTCAATTATAGTTGAAAACTTATTGTGGGGGAATGATTTAGTATATCCTAATATCATATCTATTAATGTCCTTGCTTTCTCTTTAGTGTCCAATGACATTGACTTTCAATATTTTGTCATTAATTTGGTTAATTTTTTTCAGTTATTTAAAATAATTTTAATCTAAATTTTGAATTTTTCATTAATCAGTCCTTTTCTCTGCGACTGATTTTTCTATATTTATTTTAAAATCTCATTTGTTTTATTGATTTTTTTCTCAATCACCTGCAATGTCAGATCATTTATCCCTTCTATATCTTATCAGAAATACGATAAGATACTTTAGACATGTAGGACCAATCCACCTTTTTTTCCTTCTGTTTTCCTCCCAAATCTGTTCCTATTCAGTAATGCACACATTTTATATTATATAAAATGTGAGTTTTATCCAAAAGACTTATGAGCCAGTATTTCTTCCCCCCGCTTAAAAAACCTCAAATGCAACTTATTTTTTCACGTTCTGTGCATTGTTATATAGAGATCTGACATTATAAGTATTGGTATTCTTCTTTTTAAAAATTTAATGCTTATTTTATATTGAGATAAAGGCAATGGCACCCCTCTCCAGTACTCTTGCCTGGAAAATCCCACGGACAGAGGAGCCTGGTAGGCTGCAGTCCACGGGGTCGCTGAGGGTTGGACACGACTGAGTGACTTCACTTTCACTTTTCACTTTCATGCATTGGAGAAGGAAATGGCAACCCACTCCAGTACTCTTGCCTAGAAAATCCCATGGACAGAGGAGCCTGGTGGGCTGCAGTCCATGGGGTCGCTAAGAGTCAGACATGACTGAATGACTTCACTTTAACTTTTCATGCATTGGAGAAGGAAATGGCAACCCACTCCAGTGTTCTTGCCTGGAGAATCCCAGGGACGGGGGAGCCTGATAGGCTGCCGTCTATGGGGTTACACAGAGTCAGACACGACTGAAGCAACTTAGCAGCAGCAGCATAGTTGATTTATAATATGTGTGTTGCCTCAGTAAAGTACAGTAAAGTGATTCAGGTATACAAATATTAAAATATGAAGCACTTCATGAATTTGCATGTCATACTTGTGCAGGGGCCATGCTAATCTCCTCTGTATCATTCCAATTCTAGTACCTGTGCTGCTGAAGCAAGCACTAGTATGCTTCCAAATTTATTAATTCTTATTGGTATTACTGGATACTTTGAAGTATTCCTTAGAAATTCCCCCAGCCTCTTCGGGTGGTATTTTTGATTCCCAGTTGAATCAAATGTATTGTACAGTTGTCTCTGTGGGCTGTTACTTCTTGGATCCATGCTTCGGCGAACAGCACACTTCAGTATTGGCCTATTGATCCACTGACAGTGTCAATCACTCTCCAAATACTTATTTTTCCCCAATATAAGATTTTCTAGAATTTAGGAATGATTCCTCCTTATTAATCTAATCATTTATTCATTCAACAAATATTTGTTGAGGGACTTTTGTATGTAGGTTCTGTAGGAAAGAGCTCTTCTCTTAAATATTAGATATAGTCTTTACGGATGTGCTCTCTATGCCACTGACTTTCCAGTGGGGCCATTTCTTTGTTCTCTCTTATGCTTAAAGAGGTGCTACAGGAAAGCAGAATTTGTACTTTTCTTCCAATTTATACCACATTCTTTTATTGAATGTTCTTTGTAATGGATCTGAGTCCTGACTGTGGAATAAGAGTCTTGGTTTCCTAGCTTCCCTTCTGAATTATTATTACCTCCATCTACTTAGGAAGTCATCCTCTCTGATAAACCAAAATGTCGAGAGGTCCACCCCACCTCTTCCAGCAATGTGGCCACATAGTTGGTATTTGCCACAGAAGGAAGACAAATGTAACACATTCCCTTAAACTGTTTGGAAATAAGCCCCTTGGTTTCTCTCTATATATTTTTTCCTTGGTTAGTGTTGAATCTTAAATAGAATTAGCAAGCTTTGTAACTCCCCTTGATAGCTTTTCCTTAGATGACCCTCTAAGTGAACAATTCTCACCTATTTGGTTCAGGCTTTGATCTTCTGGAGTTACAAGAGTTCACTTTATATATAAGCTACTCCCTTCTCCCACTATCCTGAACTGTTTCCCTCTACAAGGCAATGCACAGTTGGTTGGCAAGTGCCAGCAAATAACACCAATTGCCACCAAACTTCTAGCTCCTCAGAGTAACCACTAGATTACAAGAAAATAGCTCGCTTTTTCCAACCCACTAGCTTTTGCTGCAAAGACAATCTACACTTGTCCATTACTGGGTTCATTACTTTAAAATGGCAGCCCATAGAATGAACAATTCATTCTACTCTGCGGATGGTTGAGATCAGATAATTTCAGTATACTACTCTCTCAGAGAGAGTTTAAGGAAAAGAAGGGATAGGCTAATACCTTAGTACTTGTTATCAATCTTCTTAAATTTTACCTTGGGAAATTTTTTCTAAAAAAAAATTCCTGTTGCTTAAATGGGCATATGATTCACTTTACAGAAACACTTTGCATTAAGAACTCAATAATAACTCATTGAAAGTTTCTTTGAATAAACATTCAACATGTAATCTTGTTGAGAGATTTTGTCAAAACATACTAAGGTCAAACTATTTTTGGAAAATCAAATGCAATAGAATCACCAGCAGGCACTGATAACAAATGAAAGAAGGTATAATAACGTTCCTTGCCTGAAGGAGTCAGAAATCTCAAATTGTTTTGTAAATGTGCCTCCTTTTCTCCGGAGGAGGCAATGGCACCCGACTCCAGTACTCCTGCCTGGAAAATACCATGGACGGAGGAGGCTGGTGGGCTGCAATCAATGGGGTTGCTAAGAGTCGGACACGACTGAGTGACTTCACTTTCACTTTTCACTTTCACGCATTGGAGAAGGAAATGGCAACCCACTTCAGTGTTCTTGCCTGGAGAATCCCAGGGACGGGGGAGGCTGGTGGGCTGCCCTCTATGGGGTCGCACAGAGTCGGACACGACTGAAGTGACTTAGAAGCAGCAGCAGTAGCAGCAGCAGCTCCCTTTCTCAGGTTATATAGTGAAGTGATGTGAAGTGAAAGTCCCTAAGTCATGTCGGACTCTTTGTGACCCCATGGACTATATCCATGGAATTCTCCAGGCCAGAATACTGGAGTGGGTAGCCTTTCCCTTCTCCATGGGATCTTCCCAACCCAAGGATCGAACCCAGGTCTCCTGCATTGTTGGCGGATTCTTTACCAGCTGAGCCACAAGGGAAGCTCTCAGGTTATACAATATAGTTCAGTTCAGTCGCTCAGTTGTGTCCGACTCTTTGCGACCCCATGAACAGCAGCATGCCAGGCCTCCCTGTCCATCACCAACTCCCGGAGTTCACTCAAACTCATGTCCATTGAGTTGATGATGCCATCAAGCCATCTTATCCTCTGTCGTCCCCTTCTCCTCCTGCCCCCAATCCCTCCCAGCATCAGATTCTTTTCCAATGAGTCAACTCTTCTCATGAGGTGGTCAGAGTACTGGAGTTTCAGCTTCAGCATCAGTCCTTCCAATGAACAGCCAGGACTGATTTCCTTCAGAATGGACTGGTTGGATCTCTTTGCAGTCCAAGGGACTCTCAAGAGTCTTCTCCAACACCACAGTTCAAAAGCATCAATTCTTCGGCATCAACTTTCTTCACAATCCAACTTTCACATCCATACATGAGTATTGGAAAAACCATAGCCTTGACTAGACGGACCTTTGTTGGCAAAGTAATGTCTCTGTTTTTGAATATGCTATCTAGGTTGGTCATAACTTTCCTCCCACGGAGTAAGCGTCTTTTAATTTCATGGCTGCAATCACCACCTGCAGTGATTTTGGAGCCCAAAAATAAAGTCTGACACTGTTTCCACTGTTTCCTCATCTGTCTGCCATGAAGTGATGGGACCAGATGACATGATCTTCGTTTTCTGAATGTTTGAGCTTTAAGCCAACTTTTTCACTCTCCTCTTTCACTTTCATTGAGAAGCTATTTAGTTCCTCTTCACTTTCTGCCATAAGGGTGGTGTCATCTGCATATCTGAGGTTATTGATATTTTTTCCGACAATCTTGATTCCAGCTTGTGCTTCTTCCAGCCCAGCGTTTTTCATGATGTATTCTGCATATAAGTTAAATAAGCAGAGTGACAATATACAGCCTTGACGTACTCCTTTTCCTATTTGGGACCAGTCTGTTGTTCCACATCTAGTTCTAACTGCTGCTTCCTGACTTGCATATGGGTTTCTCAAGAGGCAGGTCAGGTGGTCTGGTATTCCCATCACTTTCAGAATTGTCTACAGTTTATCATGATCCATACAGTCAAAGGCTTTGGTGTGGTCAATAAAGCAGAAATAGATGCTTTTCTGGAACTCTCTTGCTTTTTCGATGATCCAGCAGATATTGGCAATTTGATTTCTGGTTCCAATGCCTTTTCTAAAACCAGCTTCAACATCAGGAAGTTCATGGTTCACGTATTGCTGAAGACTGGCTTGGAGAATTTTGAGCATTACTTTGCTAGCGTGTGAGATGAGTGCAATTGTGCGATAGTCTGAGCATTCTTTGGCATTGCCTTTGTTTGGGACTGGAATGAAAACTGACCTTTTCCAGTCCTGTGGCCACTGCTGAGTTTTCCAAATCTGCTGGCATATTGAGTAAAGCACTTTCACAGCATCATCTTTCAGGATTTGAAACAGCTCAACTGGAATTCCATCACCTCCACTAGCTTTGTTGGTAGTGATGCTTTCTAAGGCCCACTTGACTTCACATTCCAGGGTGTCTGGCTCTAGGTGAGTGATCACACCATGGTGATTATCTGGGTCGTGAAGACCTTTTTTGTACAGTTCTTCCGTGTATTCTTCCCACCTCTTCTTAATATCTTCTGCTTCTGTTAGGTCCAGACTATTTCTGTCCTTTACCGAGCCCATCTTTTCATGAAATGTTCCCTTGGTATCTCTAATTTTCTTGAAGAGATCTCTAGTCTTTCCCATTCTGTTCTTTTCCTCTATTTCTTTGCATTGATTGCTGAGGAAGTCTTTCTTATCTCTTCTCATTATTCTTTGGAACTCTGCATTCAGATCCTCATATCTTTCCTTTTCTCCTTTGCTTTTTGCTTCTGTTCTTTTCATAGCTATTTGTAAGGCCTCCCCAGACAGCCATATTGCTTTTTTGCATTTCTTTTCCATGGGGATGGTCTTGATCCCTGTCTCCTGTACAATGTCATGAACCTCCATCCATAGCTCATCAGGCACTCTGTCTATCAGATCTAGGCCCTTAAATCTATTTCTCACTTCCATTGTATAATCATAAAGGATTTGATTTAGGTCATACCTGAATGGTCTAGTGGTTTTCCCCACTTTCTTCAATTTAAGTCTGAATTTGGCAATAAGGAGTTCATAATCTGAGCCACAGTCAGCTCCTGGTCTTGTTTTGCTGACTGTATAGAGCTTCTCCATCTTTGGCTGCAAAGAATATAATCAATCTGATTTTGGTGTTGACCATGTGGTGATGTCCATGTGTAGAGTCTTCTCTTGTGTTGTTGGAAGAGTGTGTTTGCTATGACCAGTGCATTTTCTTGGCAAAACTCTATTAGCCTTTGCCCTGCTTCATTCTGTATTCCAAGGCCAAATTTGCCTGTTACTCCAGGTATTTCTTGACTTCCTACACTTGCATTCCAGTCCCCTATAATGAAAAGGGCATCTTTTTTGGGTGTTAGTTCTAAAAGATCTTGTAGGTCTTCATAGCACCGTTCAACTTCAGCTTCTTCGGCATTACTGGTTGGGGCATAGATTTGGATTACTGTGATATTGAATGGTTTGCCTTGGAGACGAACAGTGATCATTCTGTCGTTTTTGATATTGCATCCAAGTACTGCATTTCGGACTCTTTTGTTGACCATGATGGCTACTCCATTTCTTCTAAGGGATTCCTGCCCACAGTAGTAGATATAATGGTCATCTGAGTTAAATTCACCCATTCCAGTCCACTTCAGTTTACTAATTCCTAGAATGTCGACCCCATGAACAGTAGATAATATAACCGGCTCCCAATTGTATCTTTTACTGAATTTTATCATCTAATTGTGTCTTTGTTTCTCACATCTTTTGGCTTATAGTCCTCTCACCAAAGAAGCCTACTTAGTACCCATTTGAATCTACCTTAGCATTTTCCTCTATGGGATCTCAAAGGGTTGGACACGACTGAATGACTGGCACTACCACTACTAGCAATTCCTCTATTACAATGGGAAAAGTAGATCAGAACAAATTAGGAGAGAGCTGTGCTCATTTCTGCAGCATTCAACCAAGGCTATGGATTATATTGTCATTTTGAGCAGAGTCATATGAAGATTCAACTGAACCATAACACAGGATACAAGTAAAAGAATAATGAAAGATTTTGGTTTGACATTTGAGAAGAGACTTAGTGAAAAGCATAGTAATTCTTTGGTTCTCTGTATAGTCACGATTGCATGTGCGTGTGCATGTGTGTGTTTCTGTGTGTATATCCAAAGGCATGATTTAGTTTAGGTCTGGGACATTAATGGTAAATATTATAGAGTGAAAATTTTGACTTCATAATAAGGAAACATATTTTGGCAATCATATTTCCTGGAAATGAAGGAGGCTGCCCCCTAAAGTAATAAATTCTATGTTTTGGAAGATGCTGAAGTGGATTCATAAAACTCATGAGACAGGTAGGGTGTAGAAGTCATTACTGAATTAGATCCATAGCTGTGCCGCATGACCTCAAAGGTCATCTACCAGTTCCTCCTTACACACACACACACACACACACACACACACACACACACACACACAAACACGAACCACACCCACTAATTGCTTCCACACATCTTTTTCTGAGAAAATCTAAATAGTGCTGGGACAATAGATGGTTCTTACCAATTGGATAATCAATGGTTATATATTTTGTGTTTTAGTTATTGCTGTTTAAAAGAAAGGGTTGTATATGTATAAAATATCAATACTTAATTCATGTTTGATGGAAATACCCTGATAATCAGGAAACATGATTATTATACTACTTCTTTCTATATTCTAACTCCATAGGACTGATTTTAAGAATATTTTCTTGATCTTTCTACCATGGTCAATTCCCATTTGACTGTTTGAAATAGATATTCAGTTCAGTTCGGTCACTCAGTCGTGTCCGACTCTTTGCAACCACATGAATCACAGCACGCCTGGCCTCCCTCCCTGTCCATCACCAACTCCCAGAGTTCACTCAGACTCACGTCCATCGAGTCAGTGATGCCATCCAGCCATCTCATCCTCTGTCATCCTCTTCTCCTCCTGCCCCCAATCCCTCCCAGCATCAGAGTCTTTTCCAATGAGTCAACTCTTTGCATGAGGTGGCCAAAGTACTGGAGTTTCAGCTTCAGCATCATTCCTTCTGAAGAAATCCCAGGGCTGCTCTCTTTCAGAATGGACTGGTTGGATCTCCTTGCAGTCCAAGGGACTCTCAAGGGTCTTCTCCAATGTTGAGTTAATACTTAAGTCTATTATTACTATGCTGATAGATATTCCCTGCTATGTTCATAATTTCAGTTTGCATGAAAATATAAGTGATTGTTCTGATATATGTCCAGTGTACCCTGCCATTTTGTTTTTGTGTTTCAAACACCATAGAGTCCCAGGTTTCTTTCTCTGCCTCAAGTCTTATTCAAGGCATCTTCTATCTCTTTTCCTCTCTCATTTCTTTTATATTTAAAAAATGGCCTTTCAGATGTTTCCTAATTGCTTTCTTCTTTCTACAAAACCAATGTGAGGAAAAAAAAATATATGTATTATTGGCAGCTAGCATGCACTTGCTGATGGGCTTCCCCACTCTCCATGAATAAAGTTAGGGAGCAAAGTAGATTTTTAACTGAGACCACAACTGGTTTCCAGTTTAAGCAATCTATTGGCTTGCCCTGCCTTTTAAAATTGTTTTGCTTCATTTTAAACTAAAGTAGCCCTTACTGACAAAGTCAAGCTGTACCAAACCTCAGGCTAATTAAAACCACCAGTAAACAAATTCACACTTGGTATTTGTAAAAGGGACTTGGTTCTTTCAGAAGAAGATTTTGAGTATTCAATTTAGTATTTACTCGGAATGACACAGTCATGTCTGCAGAAGTACCCGCAGTCCCTTCCTGCTTCTGCTGTATCTTTAAGAAGGAACACAGGGATGAGCAGGTCTCAGTTTGGCAGATCGTCTCCTCTCCTCATGGAAAGCTGGGGGAGGAGCCCTTCAGTGACTTATGGAAGTTTGCTCTTGGACTTTTAGGTCTGGAAGTCAGGCTTGTTATATTCACAATTTGGTTAAAATTTACTGTAATTTTTTATGAGTTTGAGTTTAATTACTCCTTAGTGTGTGAATTATATTCCTTGTCTTTAATCCTAATTTGTTAAAATACTCTTTAGAAGGCATAGTTGAGCAGCAGGAACATTTCATTTCATTTGTCACCATCTAAAAAAATAATGTATTACTGCATAGATACGTTTAATGTATTACCACATACATTGTTTAATACCAAAAAACAACACTCACACACACACACACACACACACACACACACACATATGTGTGTGCAATGCAGGAAATGTGGGTTCAGTCCCTGGGTCAGGAAGATCTTCTGGAGGAGGATGTGGCAACCCACTCCAGTATTCTTGTCTGGAGAATTCCATGGATGGAGAAGCCTGGCAGGCTATACTCCATTGGGTGGAAAACAGTTGGACACAACTGAAGCAACTTAGCATGCACACATGCATACACACACACACACACACACACACACACACATATACACATACATACATATACATTGGAAAAGGAAATGATTACCTACCCCAGTATTCTTGTCTGGAGAATTTCATGGACAGTGGAGCCTAGTGGGCTATCCATGGACACCAAGAGTTGGACACTACTGAGCGACTAACACACACTCATGTACATATATTTATATACATGTATACACACATTTATATATATATGTATATCTGAATCACTTTGCTATTCAACTGAAGCTACTACAACAATGAAAAGTAAATATACTTCAATTCAAAAAATTGTTTAAAAATGGTAAATATGTCATAAGAAAAATACAAACTTAAAAAACCACTGAGCGAAGTTGGAAGCTGATCCTATCCCACTATGAACCTATGCCAAAATCTCGGCTGCAGTCTTATAAAAGGTGTGGAACTGGAGGGCTCAATTAAACTATTCCTGAGTCACAGAAAGTGTAAGAAAATAAATGTGTTCTATTTTATACTTCTATGTTTTAGGATAATTGGTTACATAGCGATAGTTATCTGGTACAGACTATATCCTCAACCATGTTCTTAGTTATAGCTTCCTTCAGGTCTCCTGAGAGGTTTTTGTTTTCTATACCTTTTAAGCTTGAACATGCATCCAGATATAACTTCATCCTTATAATTTCATCCCCGTAAATATAAAACTGTATCTATGTTCTTGATATGTTTTCAAGTTTTTATTACCACTGTAAGTGTTAGATATATTCTGAATTGCTTGCTGAAGGAGGCACTGCCATTGGACATGAAGTACAGTAACAGCTCATTTTTCTGATAAATTCAACTGTTTGGAGATGGTCAGAAAAGGTCCACAGCTGAGACTGTCCTTAACTACAATTTACGTGAAGTCTCCTCTCTGGACCTTTTTCAGTTTTAACCACTGTCCCTCCCCGTCTCCTTTACTCCTCTTTCTGCTTCCTAACCTTCTTCCTTTCTTTCCTTTCCTCCCTCAATTAACAAATATTTACCTAGTGCCCATGATGAAACAGGTAATATGCTAAGAGTCGGGGAGCTGTGGATGATGAACCAAACTAAATACGATCTCCGCTCATGTGGAACTTGTAGTCTATTGGGAGGGTTGACTGTTAATCCCATTATTGTTTTCGGGAATGTTAAAAAGTTGGCTTAAAGCTCAACATTCAGAAAACGAAGATCATGGCACCTGGTTCCATCACTTCATGGTAAATAGATGGGGAAACAGTGGAAACAGTGTCAGACTTTATTTTTGGGGCTCCAAAATCACTGCAGATGGTGACTGCAGTCATGAAATTAAAAAATGCTTACTCCTTGGAAGAAAAGTTATGACCAACCTAGATACTATATTGAAAAGCAGAGACATTACTTTGCCAACAAAGATTTGTCTAGTCAAGGCTATGGTTTTTCCTGTGGTCATGTATGGATGTGAGAGTTGGATTATGAAGAAGGCTGAGCACTGAAGAATTGATGCTTTTGCACTGTGGTTTTGGAGAAGACTCTTGAGAGTCCCTTGGACTGCAAGGAGATCCAACCAGTCCATTCTGAGGGAGATCAGCCCTGGGATTTCTTTGGAAGGAATGATGCTAAAGCTGAAACTCCAGTACTCTGGCCACCTCATGCGAAGAGTTGACTCATTCGAAAAGACTCTGATGCTGGGAGGGATTGGGGGCAGGAGAAGGGGACGACAGAGGATGAGATGGCTGGATGGCATCACTGACTCTATGGACATGAGTCTGAGTGAACTCCGGGAGATGGTGATGGACAGGGAGGCCTGGCGTGCTGCAGTTCATGGGGTCGCAAAGAGTCAGACATGACTGAGCGACTGAACTGAACGGAACTAATAACCAACTGATATAGCATTCTGAGGAAAAGCAAGTATCCTAGAAGTTAAGAGGGAGGGCTCTGAGTTGCCTTGATTTGAATCCTATGCCCAATGCTCCCTAGTTTTGTGATTTTGTACTTGTGC
This sequence comes from Capricornis sumatraensis, assembly GCF_032405125.1. NCBI lineage: Eukaryota > Metazoa > Chordata > Mammalia > Artiodactyla > Bovidae > Capricornis > Capricornis sumatraensis. Next base: position 7,636,270 of record NC_091091.1, on the reverse strand, counting down.
CTCAGTGACTTCATTTGTAAAATGAGAATAATAGGGTCTGTAAAACAAGGTTGATGTGAGGATTAAATAAGTTCATTCAGGTAAAATTCTTAAAAGAGAGCTTGGTGCATAGTAAGTACTCAGTAAGGATGCTTAACAAAGGAATTTGACCTTGAGGTAGGTGTGGAAGTCCTTCCTGAGGAAGTAAGGCAGGAATTTGAAGCCTGAGGTATAGCTCCTATCTCTAAGGTCATAGAGGATTTAAAGAAATTAGTGGACAATTCTCACCTGTTGATGATTAATTTCCTAGCCTGTAGAGTGATAGTAGATAACAGGAGAGGAGATACAAGCTATGTAAATTAAGCACAGGAACAAAACACATAGAAAATTATGAATTATTAATATCTTACCTAATGAAATAAGGCAGAGGCTGTATATTAGCCTTGCAGGCATCACTATCAGAATAAATTATTGTCTCAATAGGGTGCACTTAGTTACAAATGACAGGCAACCCAGCTTAAAACCAATATGTTTCTTGACTGACACAGCTGAAAGAAAAAGGAAAAGAGAGACACAAATGCAGAGAAAGAAAAAACGTGATGAATGGTTTGATTTGGCTCCTCGATGTCATTACAGGCTGGGAGTCTTTACTTTGCTCTTCTCTGCCTTCTAGTCTGTAGCAGAAACCCTAACAAGGTGGTTTCAAGGTGGTTTCGAATCTGGCTACTCTTACAGCTGAACTGTGGCTGTTAAGTCCTGGTAGCTAACTTCTGGGACATCATCGACTATATGCAGAAAGATTTAGGAAGTTTCTGCTTAGAAATCCCAAGGAAATACCTTCTGTATTCTCGTGGGCCCAAATGGAATAGAAGCCTGACTGTGAAACGAAAGTGTGGGGATGGCATGGTATAATACAGGTGCCTGAGATCGCAGCCTCCCATCTCTATGCCGAAGAAAGTGCGAGTGGGAGATACCGCCCCCCAAGCCTGGACGCCATGCTGTTTGGTAGAGTGGGGCATACATTTTAGGGCATAAATCCTTGGGAATGTACTTGTAATGTCATCATGCTAATGTCCACAATGATAACCTTGAATTATATAAGGAAATATATAAGTCAATGACAATAAATGTAATTCAGGAAAAAAATCCATTTGAATTGCTTAAAATTTTGCTTAAATGTGGGAACATTTTAGGTAATTTAGATATCCACATAAGTGAAATATTATGTTTCCTGTCAATGTCTCACAGATATATCTCATTATTCTTAGTTAGATCTTGCATGAGAAATTCTTGAGAATATTCTTGCCAGTAGGAATATCAAAATGACGTATGAAGCAGTGAGAATGATTTCTTTTGTAACATATCTAGTTATTCCTAGAAATAGCATGAGGCCAGTGACCTCAAAAACCTTAAATAATGACAGTTCCCATGTCCAATATGATCTTAATTTTTTAGCCTGTGATATTTAGTTAAATTGAATTAAATAACTCTCAGGTATGGAAAAGTTTGACAAAATTAAACATAAGTTTATAGGTGAAAGAATATATAGATTCAAAGAAAGAGTTACTTGTGACTTTTCTTTGCCTTTTAAAATGAATTTAAAGTCGACTGGACATTTGGTAGAAAAATACGCAGTAACAATAAAGTGCTATAAAGGAGACAGGGTCATTTATGAGGGAAAAAGTTAATTAGCAAGGAGTCAAAATACATTAGGGTCATAGGGGACCGATTCAGAAGCAAATTTCCAATTGCCACAATTGTCTCTTTGGTGGCCAAAATTCCATACACGCTGCACATAAACACATTCATTTTTTAATGTTGAACAGTTCCAGAGTTATTTTAAAAAAGATTTTTTTCAAGACATGTAGAAGTTTAAAGTTACAGCATTATGAAAATATCCCTTGGTATAGATTCATGTGTTTATCATTTACTGTAGGAATATTTGTGCCCCCAGCTCTTGGTGAGGAGTATTTAGGTGGTCTAAACTGAGTATTTCATATCTATGGGAAATTTTAATTCGCTAAGGAAATTTTTCAAAGACATTAAAGTTAACACAATCTTGGTATTTCTGACTTACATTGAATTAAGCTGTTTCAGAGAATGAGTAAACAGAACATTTTCTACTGTAATGTGCTCACTCAGTCGGGTCCAACTCTTTGTGATCCCATGGAATGTAGCCTGCCAGATTCCTCTGTCTGTGGGATTTTATAGGCAAGAATACTGATGTGTGGGGTGCCATTTCCTTCCAGGGATCTTCCTGAAACAAGGATGGGACCTGTATCTTTTATGCCTCCTGCATTGGCAAGCAGATTCTTTACCACTAGTGCCACCATAAAATACAAGTATAATTGTAAGTAAAAGTAAAATTATTAATACTTTGTCTTATTTTTCTTTGAAAAAATTTACATTTACAAAAGTGCGTTTTTTTTTCTTTTATGCCGTCTTCCTATCTCTACTATTCTCTTACTTTGTATATTAGAAGTAACTTCAAGTTTTGCAATTTTCATTTAATTTGAACAATTTCAACTTCCCTAAAAGTTTTAAGAATTTTGAGAGCAAATTACCCCATCACATCTAAAATCTCAAGTGTGCATTTCATCAAATCAAGAACACTCTCCAAGACAATACAGTGTAACCATCCAAGTCAAGAAATCAACACTGATATGACTATTGTCCAATCTACAGACCTCATTCAAATTTTGCCAATTGCCCTAACAATATTTCTTTTCTGTTTTGGGAAAAAATGATCCAGTCCAAGAATTCATATTACACTTAATAATTGTATCTCTATATTGTCACTGACTCGATGGACGAGAGTCTGAGTGAACTCCGGGAGTTGGTGATGGACAGGGAGGCCTGGCGTGCTGCAATTCATGGGGTCGCAGAGTCGGACACGACTGAGGGACTGAACTGAAATGAACTGAACCGAACTGATTGTCCTTCAATCTGGAACGATTTCCCTAGCTTTTCCTATTCATGATCCTTAGTTTTAAAGTATAGTCTTATCTTTTATTTTGTGTGATGTCTTCAGAGATACAATGGTTCTTTTTTTTTTAAATTGGAGGAGAGTTGCTTTACAATGTTCTGTTAGTTTCTGTTGTCCAGCAGAGTGAATCAGCTATGCTTATACGTATACTCCCTCTTTATTGGATTTCTTCCATTTAGGTTACTACGGAGCCTTGAGTAGAGTTCCCTGTGCTATAGAGTAGCAATTTTTTTTTTTTAATTGCTGGAATTGATCTGTCCTCTCTTGTCAGGAATAACCTAGAGATTATTTTTTAGTGGATCACATTGGGAGGCACAATGTCAAAACTGTGTTTTTTTTTTTAATCAGTTGCAAAAATCTGGAGATTTTATATGAAACTTGGAATGAAGACTCTTAAAAAATCAGATGAAATGACATATGCTACATCCTTGCGTGACCAATAAGCAGCTGGAGACAATAACTGCCGATCATCTTCAGATAGCTTATGTGGTCTCTGTTTAATTGCAGACTCCCTCATTGCCTATAGCTTTGTTCCAATATTGCTTTACTAATCTACTTCTTCCTGCCTGGGCTTTTTGGACACTGGTTTGGAACTTATTTTATACTCTTAAATCATAGTATACAGAAATTTACCTACTGAGTACAAGGCTAACTTTTATGTACCATACTGCTTGTAAGAAATCCATAAACTATTTGGAACAATTTTTAAATGAATTTTCCATGGCAATCTATACAGTGATGGCAAAAATTGGATGGTAATACTTTTGATAGTAATTTAAATTATCAGTAATGAGACAGGTCTGATTCATAATTAGCTTTGGTCCCAACTAATTCCGCACAGACTTACTTATATATCATATATGTTTTTCTCCTATGTTTTGATATAATTTGATCTTGCCACTCAAATTTTATAAGGTTCAATGCATTTTGATTCCATCCTTGTTTTTAGTGTGTTACTAGGAACCCTGTTTTTCAGAGAAGGCAATGGCAACCCACTCCACTACTCTTGCCTGGAAAATCCCATGGACGGAGGAGCCTGGTGGGCTGCAGTCCATGGGGTCGCTGAGTCGGACATGACTAAGCGACTTCACTTTCACTTTTCACTTTCATGCATTGGAGAAGGAAATGGCAACCCACTCCAGTGTTCTTGCCTGGAGAATCCTAGGGACGGGGGAGCCTGGTGGGCTGCCGTCTATGGGGTCTCACAGAGTCGGACACGACTGAAGTGACTTAGCAGCAGCAGCAGCAGGAACCCTGTTTTTAGGCATATTTTCTATAAGCTATTGGATTTTCCTTCATATCAGAATATTTTGCACACTAAATCAGATTCTATGCTCAAACAATCCTAGGTAGAGTACTTTGTGTACTCTGTGTGCTTACTTGCTCAGTCATGTCGGACTCTTAGCGACCTCATGGACTGTAGCCCACCAGGCTCCTCTGTCCATGGCGATTCTCCAGGGAAGAATACTAGAGTTGGTTGCCATGACCTCTTCCAGGAAATCTTGCCAACCCAGGGACCGAACCCAGGTCTCCCAGATTGCAGGCAGATTCTTTACCATCTGAGCCACCAGGGAAATTTAATAAAGCCTAAAATAATTTTTATTTCTAATGAGCTTTTAGTATATTTAGCATTGTATTTATTAGTTTATTTTGTGGGGGTAACAATCTATGACTTCCTGTCACAAGCCAGCTGTTTGTTTGCTGAACATTCTGGTTAATAGACAAAAAGTTTAAAAAAATAGCTGTCAAATAATCTTTAGGATAACTTTATGCTAGTGGTATTTTAGGTATTTTGCTGTTTTCATTTATGAGAAAGCACGATATTCTGTAAATTTACTTGTAAGATAATGATATGTGATACTGAAGATCCCACCTAAATGAATAGAATATATGGTTCTCACCTGTTATCCAAATTTTTCCAAGCTAGAAGAGCTTTGGTAGATAAAAACTCCACTGGAGCAAATTTATTTACATGTCTTCAGACAAGGATTATTTTTGCATTACTATCAGTTTTCTACAACTTGTAGAGTTATAAAATAATAGATCCCTGCAGACAATGCATAACTTTCCAGTGAAGAACACATTTTTCCCTATAGTGATTACATTATCAAAGTCATATGTACATTTCTCTACTCTGCTCCTTTGCTTTCTTTCTAGAGGTCGTCAGAAAGTAACATCAATTTAGTATCTTCACCAACCAACCCTTAATAAAAATGTGACTCTTTGAATGAGGTCAATACATGTGGAAATAGATACATTTCAGTTTTGAAATTTGGCATTTAATCTGGTTTTGCTTCATGAAATTTTTATCTGAATTTGAGAAATTAATGGACTAAATTGAATTTGATAAATAATTTAAAAAGAAAAGTGTTATCTATATTTAGCCATAGATAATTCTAATAAAGAATAAAAAGGAAAAAATACATTTTCTCATTAAAGATTCTAATTAAAAGAGAACTAACCACTGAATTAAAGTTGAAACAATATGGAAATTCCCTTCTGCCAAAATATACTTGGCTCCTGCAAATGGGGAATGCCTGCATATTTGTTTAAATATTTAAATTCCCTTGGGCTTTGTCTTTTGATAAAATGATATTGTCTGTTCATTGTGTTTCCCTATCTGCTGGTTTCTTCTCTTTCCAAACCCAAAGGGCATGTCTGTAAGGGTCTTGCCTGTTCCCTGAATGAATAACACATTTATAATAAAAGATTCTTTGTTAGAGGGTGGAGTCATTTCACAATAAAGGCATTGACACTAAGATCATAAAATTTGTGAACTCGTTCATGAATAGAGACTTCCAATGACTTTCTAAATGACTATGTAAATGCGCTATGGAATTTGACCAGGATAGTCTTGATAAAATGGTGATACTAGCTGAAATTACCTGAGAAATTTTCTAGTTCTAAGGTTTCCCTTCCTTGAAATAGTCCTTTTATTTATACCCTTCTTCAAGGGCCAACTGTGGTATATTTGAGCCCTATTTCCAGAATTTTCATACTCCAGGGTCTGTTTAGTTAGGCTCTGAGCCCTCCGGTTTCTAAACTCCAAGAGTTTTTCCTCTGCTTTATTATTCCACCCCATTTTACATCATAATTTATTGCTTCTACATTTTATCTCTTCAGAGTCAGATTCTTCCACTGTGAACCTTCAATGGTGTCAACAATTGGTGTCAACTTCAATGGTGTCAATCATCATTGCCTTAGCCTCTGCTAAGACAGTAATTGTATTCTCTAGCTTAAAGTAGGTTATTTGTTATATGAAATCTGTATGTGCTCCTTATATCTCTATCCCTCTCTATTTTATTAAACCCTAAAAATAAGAGAAACTGGCAACCAAATCATGTTAACATATAAGAAGAGAGGACAATTACATATATAGGCATTTTACAAGCCCTTCTGGATACTAAGTCTTCTCTCCCTTGGTTATTTCTTTTCCTAAAAATTAGCTTTTTTTTTTTTTTTGCTATAATTCTGAAATCAACATTCTTATAAGTATAGATTTACCAACATCATTTGAACCACTTCTTTATGGAAAGATTATTTCATGGGGTCTGATTAAAGTAAATAATTTTATAATATTATAGGTGCTGTGAATGTTTGAAACTCATGCTACTTTGTAGTTGTAATACATAAACATCAATGACAATGATATTCTGTAACTTCTTTCTCAGAAAGAATTAAGCCTCTATTTTGTCCTTTATATCATGCTTGTGTTGATCTTTCAAGATAGTGCTCTAAATTGTGATCTAAATGACCCAGAAGTTCTGAAAAGATTTTTGCTGGTTTTCACTGCTGACCTGAGCTTTGGATGGATCCCATGACCACCGTATAACTTAACGATGACTGGTGGGAGAAAAAGAGAAATAACAAAATGTTATTGTTAGCAGTCAGCTTAAACTTGAGCTTGAAATCTGGGCAGCCCCAGTGGACAGCATTGGCCTCCTTGCTTGTTCCTCAAATGTCTGTGGACTACTTCTGCCTCAGGGCCTTTGCACTTTCTCGTCTTCTGGATATATCATTTGCTCACAGTTTTCAGTCTTTATCAAAGTGTTGTAATTTCAGTGTTGCTGTCCTGTGGACAGTTTTTTTAAAATCAAGATGTCTGCTTCTTCTTACCACTCATTATCATCTGACATATATTCTTATTGATTGATCCTGTTTTTTTTTCCATCTCTCTCACTTGATTGTGGGAGAAGGCAGTGGCACCCCACGCCAGTACTCTTGCCTGGAAAATCCCATGGACGGAGGAGCCTGGTAGGCTGCAGTCCATGGGGTCTCTAAGAGTCGGACACGACTGAGTGACTTCACTTTCACTTTTCTCTTTCACGCATTGGAGAAGGAAATGGCAACCCACTCCAGTGTTCTTGCCTGGAGAATCCCAGGGGCGGAGGAGCCTGGTGGGCTGCCGTCTATGGGGTCGCACAGAGGCGGACACGACTGAAGCGACTTAGCAGCAGCAGCACTTGACTGTGAGTCAAGGATTGTCAACGATTGCTATGTTTGGTTCATTTCTGATTCTTTAGGGTCCAGAGCAGAACTTGTTACATAGTAAGCACTCACTAAAAACTTGTTAAAGAAATGGTTGCCTCTTGAACTTCCTAGCCATGAAGCAGCATCCAAAAACATACAATTAACAAGCACCAGATCAGCTATTATGTCATTCAGGGCCTTCCTTCCATTCAGGAAGCCTTTATTCTACCAGCAGTTTTCAACCCGAGACTTGAGGGGTAATCACAGGAGTGAACTTTCTTAATATTAGAAAAAAAAAAAAAAACCACAAAGAAAATTATTTGCACCAATGAAAAGATTAAGTCTTCCCTTGCTGCCATCCCCAGCTGATTAGTATGAGTGAGGTGGAGAGGTGTGGAAATAGCTAGATATTCAGTATCTTTAACTAAAAATGATAAAGCAAATATACAAGAAATACAGTTTATTTGGATTGAAACCATGTCTTTCAAACATTTATCCATGATAAACATATTAAGAGTTTTTAATTATAAAAATAGAAGAATTCTTATTTTACATGGTCAATGCAGAATTTACCTAATAAGTAACGTTTCTCATACAATATTAAAATGCTCTGAAGGGATGATTCATTGATTAGCCCTATACCTCAAATTGTTTACACAATTTACTTAGAATAATAGAGAATAAGTAATGATTCCCAGGTGGTAAAGAATCCACCTGTCAATTCAGAAGACACAGAAGAGTCAGGTTGGATGGAGACGATCCCCTGGACTAGGAAATGACAACCTGCTTTAGTATTCTTGTCCAGAAAATTCCATGGACAGAGGAGCCTGATGGGCTACAGTCCGTGGAGCTGCAAAGAGTCAGACGATACTGAGCACATCGACATACATACCAATGATAAAATATGATAAATACAAATACCGTATTACTTAATTTTTGCTTATGTTGTATAAAACACATAGATGTCATAGACAGATACATAAATTATATATGTAAATTATACATGTAATATGATGTATTTCTGAATATGGCACTAAATAAAGCTGTTTACTTCAGCGCAGTAAACAGAGGTGCTGAAGAAAAAACAATTGGTTAATTTAAGCTCTATTTTTAGAGCATTCCTGGGCCAGACCAATTTTAAGAGAATTAGAATATAATGTAATCTCTCTTTGGGTCATTTATAATAGTCTACGAAAATTTAAATGATTCAGATTTATGTTTATAAAGATAACTACATTGTACTGTGGTGCAAAAATCATTCTGGTGATTCCCATCTCTAGCTACTTCAGTTCTGAAAAATGAACGAGTATTGAATAAGTGGCACTACTAATCCTTCACGTGAGCCCTTTTTATCAGAGTCAGCCAGGAATCAGTAACTTCACGATAAGATCTCTAAAAATCAGGCATCTAGCCAAATTCCTACTCAAATAATTACATTTTATCTATCTAAATCCCCTATGTAATTGCATCGGAATAAAGGCTTAATTTTCCATCCATTAATTTTCTTTCATTTTATCTTAAAAGGGCTTGCAATTTTCTCATTCAGAAAAGAAGTCCAAGGAGTAATTCTGAGCTTCCAGTAGGATCTGGAGAAATGGAAAGCGTTTGCAGATTCTTCTAGTATCCATTTCTTCTTTTGCTAATAACAGTCCAGTGTTTCTTGAGGAACATGCCAGTTCCTCAGAGAAAAAATGTACCTCTTAAACATGGTATTAAATAGACTTATTTAATAAAATGTGATATTGATGAAAAAGCATTGATGAGATTTGTGATAGTCCAATCATGAGCAGTCATATGACCTACTCTATTTTTCAGCCCCTGGCCTAAGTGATTGGTTCAGGGGTGACAAGTGACCTAATTTAGCTCAGTCTAACCTCATTCATTCATTCATTCAGTCAACACTGAACAACTACCCTGTGACATGCACCATAGGTTCTGGGGATATGATGGTGAAAACAGACACAGAAATCCCTGCCCTCATGGAGCTTACATCCTAGCAGGTGGTGCCTTCTGTGGTAAAAAAGAGAGTTTTATCAGGAAAAAAAAAAAAAAAGCCAGCATTCTTTCCTTCTGCTGGACGTAGAGCTGACTGTGAGCATCTAAAGCTTGAACGGCTGGGACTTAAGAAAGGAGCCCACTCAGAGAAAAGCACTGCTGAGAGAGGAGATGGTGAGACTAGGTCCTGGATAAGTAAACTCAAAATGTCTATCATTAGTCTTTGAGCCCTTGGATGTCTAAAGTTAGCCCAACACCTGGATTTTCAGTAATATGAACCAATTAATTCTTCACTGGGTTAACTTAGTTGTAATAGAGTTTCGAGTGTCCCTGGTAGGCTCAGTGATAAAAGAATCCACCTGCAATGCAGGAGATGTGGGTTTGAATCCTCGGGTAGGAAGATACACTGGAGGGGGAAATGGCAACCCATTCTAGTGTTCTCGCTTGGGGAATCTTATGGACAGGAGGGGCCTGGAAAGGCCATAGGGCTGCAAAGAGTTGGACACAACTGAGTGACTAACCAGCAACAACAATGGAGATTCAGTCACTTGCAATGAATATGTCCCAATCAGCCACCAGCCCTAAGGATGTGGGTACAGTGCCCTGCAATTGCAGCACCTGTGTTTACGTGTAAAAACAACAAAGTAGGCCTGAATGATCCATCCATAACTCCCAGCTGGATTCTTGATTTGCCTGGCCTGGTTGGAAGAAGGAAAGGTCCACAGGACACAATCCAGGGGTGGTTAATTTTGTGAAAATTAGTTGGGGACTCTCTGAGGCTGGTTGCAACACTTTACAACAGTGATTTTTGTTTGCTTTGTTTGAAAACTTAAACTGATTTTATTTTAGAGTATTGTGTTATGTATTGATAGATGACTAACACATAAACAGAATTTGTATAAAGAGCAACATACATGTTCAATGAACATTTTAAGAGTTTAGCTAATGAAACACAGGTAAAAACCTATGATTTTAGATGAACAGGTGCACATTTAATATTTTAAAATACTTCAATTTGACAGTCAGTTCAGTTCAGTTACTCAGTCGAGTCCGACTCTTTGCGACTCCATGGACTGCAGCAGGCCAGGCTACCCTGTCCATCACCAATTCCCGGAGTTTACCCAAATTCATGTTCATTGAGTCCGTGATGCCATCCAACCATCTCATCCTCTGTTGTACCTTTCTCCTCCTGCCTTCAATCTTTCCCAGCATCAGCGCCTTTTTCAAATATGTCCGCTCTTTGCATCAGGTGTCCAAAGTACTGGAGTTTCAGCTTCAACATCACTCCTTCCAATGAACAGTCAGGACTGATTTCCCTCAGGATCCACTGGTTGGACCTCCTTGCATTCCAAAGGAATCTCAAGGCTCTTCTCAGACACCACAGTTCAAGGGCATTAATTCTTCGGCACTTAGCTTTCTTTATAGTTCAACTCTCACATTCATACATGACTACTGGAAAAACCTTGACTAGAAGGACCTTTGTTGGCAAAATAATGTCTCTGCTTTTTATTATGCTGTCTAGGTTGGCCATAGCTTTTCTTCCAAGAAGCAAATGTGTTTTACTTTCATGGCTGCAGTCACCATCTGCAGTGATTTTTGAACCCCCCAAAATAAAGTCTGACACTGTTTCCACTGTTTCCCCATCTATTTGCCATGAAATGGTGGGACTGGATGCCATGATCTTCATTTTCTGAATGTTGAGCTTTAAGCCAACTTTTCCACTCTCCTCTTTCACTGTCATCAAGAGGCTCTTTAGTTCTTCATTTTCTGCCATAAGGGTGGTGTCATCTGCATATCTGAGGTTATTGATATTTTTCCAAACAATCTTGATTCCAGCTTGTGCTTCATCCAGCCCAGTGTTTCTCATGAGGTACTCTGTACATAAGTTAAAAAAGGCAGGGTGACGATATACAGCCTTGACATACTCCTTTCCCGATTTGGAACCAGTCTGTTGTTCCATGTCCAGTTCTAACTGTTGCTTCCTGACCTGCATATAGATTTCTCAGGAGGCAGGTTGAGTAAGTGTTAGTCGCTCAGTTGTGCCCGACTCTTTGTGACCCAGTGGACTGCAGTCCACCAGGCTCCTCCATCCTCAGTCCATGAGATTTTCCAGGCAAGGATACTGGAATGTTTTGCCATTTCCTTTCGTGGTCTGGTGTTCTCATCTCTTTCAAAATTTTCCACAGTTTATTGTGATCCACACAGTCAAAGGCTTTGGCATAGTCAATAAAGCAGAAATAGATGTTTTTCTGAAACTTTCTTGCTTTTTTGATGATCCATAGGATGTTGGCAATTTGATCTCTGGTTCCTCTGCCTTTTCTAAATCCAGATTGAACATCTGAAAGTTCACGGTTCACGTACTGCTGAAGCCTGGCTTGGAGAATTTTGAGCATTACATTACTAGCATGTGAGATGAGTGCAATTGTGTGGTAGTTTGAGCATTCTTTGGCATTGCTTTTCTTTGGGATTGGAATAAAAACTGACCTTTTCCAGTCCTCTGGCCACTGCTGAGTTGTCCAAATTTGCTGGCATATTGAGTGCAGCACTTTCACAGCATCATCTTTCAGGATTTGAAATAGCTCAACTGGAATTCCATCACCTCCACTAGCTTTGTTTGTAGTGATGCTTCCTAAGGCCCACTGGACTTCACATTCCAGGATGTCTGGCTCTAGGTTAGTGATCACACCATCGTGATTATCTGGGTCGTGAAGATCTTTTTTGTGTTCTGTGTATTCTTGCCACCTCTTCTTAAGATCTTCTGCTTCTGTTAGGTCCATACCATTTCTGTCCTTTATTGTGCCCATCTTTGAATGAAATGTTCCCTTGGTATCCATAATTTTCTTAAAGAGACCTTTAGTGTTTCCTATTATATTGTTTTCCTCTATTTTTTTGCATTGATCACTGAAGAAGGCTTTCTGATCTCTCCTTGCTATTCTTTGGAACTCTGCATTCAAATGGGTATATCATTCCTTTTCTTCTTTGCCTTTTTCTTTTCTTCTTTTCATTGCTATTTCTAAGGCCTCCTCAGACAACCATGTTGCCTTTTTGCATTTCTTTTTCTTGGAAATGGTCTTGATCCCTGCCTCTTGTACAATGTCATGAACCTCTGTTCATAGTTCTTCAGGCACTCTGAAGAACTGTCTATCAGATCTGATTCCTTGATTCTATTCATCACTTCCACTGTATAATCATAAGGGACTTGTTTTATGTTATACCTGAATGGTCTAGTGGTTTTCCCTACTTTCTTCAATTTAAGTCTGAATTTGGCAATAAGGAGTTCATGATCTGAGCCACAGTCAGCTCCCGGTCTTGTGTTTGCTGACTGTATAGAGCTTCTGCATCTTTGGCTGAAAAGAATATAATCAATCTGATTTCGGTAATGGCCATCTAGTGATGCCTATGTGTAGAGTCATCTCTTGTGCTTTTGGAAGAGCATGTTTGCTATGACCAGTGCATTCTCTTGGGAAAGCTCTATTAGCCTTTGCCCTGCTTCTTGTACACCAAGGCCAAATTTGCCTGTTACTGCAGGTACCTTTTGACTTCCTACTTTCGCATTCTAGTCCCCTATAATGAAAAGGGCATCATTTTTGGGTGTTAGTTCTAGAAGGTCTTGTAGGTCTTCATAGAACCATTCAACTTCAGCTTCTTTAGCTATACTGGTTGGGGCATAGACTTGGATTACTGTGATAATGAATGTTTTGCCTTGGAAACGAACAGAGATCATTCTCCCATTTTTTGAGATTGTATCCAAATATTGCATTTTGGACTCTGTTTTTGGCTATGATGGCTACTCCATTTTCCCTCACTAGTAGATATAACGGTCATCTGAGTTAAATTCACTCATCCCAGTCCATTTTAGTTCACTGATTCCTAAAATGTCAATGCTCACTCTTGTCATCTCCTGTTTGCCCACTTGCAATTTGCCCTGATTAATGGACCTAACATTCCAAGTTCCTGTGCATTATTGCTCTTTACAGCATTGGACTTTACTTCTGTGAGCAGGTACATCCACAGCTGGGTTTTGTTTTTGCTTTGGCTCCATCTCTTCATTCTTTCTGGAGTTTGTTCTTCACTGGTCTCCAGTAGCACATTGGGCACCTACCAACCTACCAACCTGGGGAGTTCATCTTTCAGTGTCCTATTTTTTTTTTGCTTTTTCATACTGTTCATGTAGTTCATGAGGAAGTAGTTTGCCATTTCCTTCTCCAGTGGACCATGTTTTGACTGCAGAAAGACCTCTAAAACTGTAGACCTTTATGAGAAATTTGATCCCAGCATCTTTTGGCTCTTATTCCATATGACTATATTACAGGCTGTCAGTTTAGTTCAGTTGCTCAGTCGTGTCTGACCTTTGCGACTCCATGAACTGCAGAATGCCAGGCCTCCCTGTCCATCACCAACTCCCGGAGTCCACCCAAACTCATGTCTGTTGAGTCAGTGATGCCATCTAACCATCTCATCCTCTCATTCCCTTCTCCTCCTGCCTTCAATCTTTCCCAACATCAAGGTCTTTTCAAATGAGTCAGCTGTTCGTATCAGATAGCCAAAATATGTAAGTGTCTTTTAATTTCATGGCTGCAGTCACCATCTACAATGATTTTGGAGCCCCCAAAAGTAAAGTCTGCCACTGTTTCCACTGTTTCCCCATCTATTTGCCATGAAGTGATGGGACCAGATGCCATATCTTAGTTTTCTGAATGTTGAGCTTTAAGCCAACTTTTTCACTCTCCTCTTTCACTTTCATCAAGAGACTCTTTAGTTTTTCTTCACTTTCTGCCACAAGGGTGGTGTCATCTGCATATCTGAGGTTATTAATATTTCTCCAAACAATCTTGATTCCAGCTTCTGCTTCATCCAGCCCAGCATTTCTCATGATGTACTCTGTATATAAGTTAAATAAGCAAGGTGACAATATACAGCCTTGACGTACTCCTTTCCCGATTTGGAACCAGTCTGTTGTTCCATGTCCAGGTCTAACTGTTCCTTCCTGACCTGCATACAGATTTCTCAGGAGGCAGGTTAGGTGGTCTGTTATTCCCATCTCTTTCAGAATTTTCCACTGTTTATTGTGATCCACACAGTCAAAGGCTTTGGCATAGTCAATAAAGCAGAAATAGATGTTTTTCTGGAACTCTTTTGCTTTTTTGATGATCCATTGGATGTTGGCAATTTGATCTCTGGTTCCTCTGCCTTTTCTAAAACCATCTTGAACTCTGGAAGTTCATGGTTCAAATATTGTTGAAGCCTGGCTTGGAGAATTTTAAGCATTGCTTTACTAACTTGTGAGATGAGTGCCGTTGTGCGGTAGTTTGAGCATTCTTTGGCATTGCCTTTCTTTGGGATTGTTATGAAAACTGACCTTTTCCAGTCCTGTGATAACTACTGTGTTTGCCAATAATGCTGACATATAGAGTGCAGCACTACACACCAAAAAAAAAAAAAAACAAAAAAAAACAAGGGCTTAACTTAAATGAACTATTTCAAAGATACAATTTCTTTCACTGTTTCTCGATGTTCCATTTAATAGAAATATGCTTCCTCTAATAGAAAAAATGCTATGCTTTTCTGTTTAGACTATAACTAGATCAAGTGACCTCTACTGCTCAAAGTTCTTGTCAATTATATAACCTGCTCCATCCTTGATGTTATGTTTCCATGGGGGATTGCGTGATGCTCTCTATTCAAGCAGCAGTTAGGGAGCTGAGGCATTCATCTCATAAACTAAGTTAAGTAACTCTCAAGAAAGACTCACCATCCCATCATAGATTAGAATTATAGAACTTAATCAGAATGCCAGAACTTGGCATCCCAAGAAACCTTGGCAAAGCATCTGGATCACCAATTCTCACACTTCAGTGTGCACAGAATCTCCTGGGGATGGGTGGGGGGTTGTTAAAACACATATTGCTAGATCACATCCCAAACTTTTCTATTCAGTATGTCTGAACTGGACCTCGAAAATCTGTATTTATATCAAATTCCCCAGGCTGCTGCTGGTGGTGCTGGTTGTGCAACCACACTTCAAAAGTCATTAACTTAGTCCTGTCTTCTTTCTTTAAGCAGAACAGTATTTTTAGCTCAACTTTGCTTATGGGACCATGGGAGTTGAGAAAAGCTGCATATTTTTTGGAGATCATATAACTGATAACTAGATATTTTTAATGCAATGATATCAGAGTTTTCCTGACAATGATGCTGGTCATGTGACTTTAGCATTGTGACCTCATTTACTCATCTCTGACAAACAATTGTTTCCATCTTTTCGAATTCTAATGGTATTCAATTCTGAAAATTTATATATATATATATGTTAAATAATATAATCAAAGTTGAGAGGCAAGCAGAAGGACTGGAGTTGAATTTAATAGAAAATGGGAGCCTCAGTTTAAATACAGGACATAAAGAGACATAAAGAGTGGTGCGTTAGACATATTAATTTTATGTGATTTGATTAGAAGAACAAACTAGAAGAAAGCTAACCAGCAAACAAGATTGCAATCACATGAGTATTGAGAGAATAGAGACTTTCAGAAATCGGGAGGAGTGAAGAGTTGAATACAGCCATGCCCTGCTCTGGGGGATCTTCCCAACACAGGGGTGGAAGCTGCATCTCAAGTCTCCTGCCTTGACAGGCGGGTTCTTTACCACTAGCGACACCTTGGAAGCCCTACCGAAAAATGTGCTGTGTTTAGTCGTTCAGTCGTGTCTGACTCTTTGCAGCCCTATGGACTATAGCCCACCAGGCTCCTCTGCCCATGGGAATTATCCAGGCAAGAAATACTGGAGGGGGTTGCCATGCCCTTCTCCAGGGGATCTTCCCAACCCAGCAATAGAACACAGGCATTGCAGGCAGATTCTTTATCATCTGAGCCACGATAAGGAGAGGGAATTATCATTATATTTTGCAAAAAGAATGTAAGTGGTAAGTTGTGTAAGGCATTTCAGTAGAGTGATGAAGGGGGAAGCCAGATTTCAAGTGGTTAAGAAGAAAAGGTATAGATGGGAATGGCAATTTCTGAGTCACAGAGCACTTGAACAAAATTTAAAATCTACTGTTTTCCTTTTAAAGATCTATTCATGGTTCTGTCTATATACCCTGTCCTGAGGCTTTAATTTCTGATACTGGGAAGTAATTTAAAGCTATAAAACATTCTTCTATAATTTGATCTCCACTATAACTGCCGTAACCTAAACTATACAAAGAAAATGGCAACAAGAATTTAGAAGAAAAGCAACATTTTTAAGTCTTGGATTATTACTTTGGGTTAGCTGGATGGACAGCTATAATGTCAGTGTCCCAGATTAAGCATCTAAGAAAAATAAGCCATTGGAGAAAAAATTGAGCTAACTTCAACTGACTTAATTACTGGGAGGTACGCATTCATTACTGAGAAAATTTCCTTAATAAACTCTTTAGATAGTCTTGTTTCGATTGTCTTCCAAATGCTTTCATTTATATTAGTTCTTGTTACACTGCACTAACATGCAGTTAATAAGGTTTACATAAGGAAACCAGAGATCAGAAAGGTTATTTTCCCCTAAATCACACAGTATGTGAAATACTGAGGCAGAAAGAACACCCAGGCTTCTTGACTGAGTTAAATGGTGATATTCAATACATACAGGCTTCCCTGGTGGTTCAGTGGTAAGGAATCCGCCTGCCAATGCAGGAGTTGCCAGAGGCACAGGTTTGATTGCTGGGTGGGAAAGATGCCCTTGAGTAGGAAATGGCAACCCACACCTAAATTCTTGCCTGGGAAATCCCATGGACAGAGGAGCTTAGGTAGCTACATACAGTCCATGGGCTTGCAGAGTCAGACATGACTGAGCAACTGAGCATGTGCGTGCACCCATGTACACACACACACACACACACACACACACACATTCATCAGGTATATAATGTAAGTCAAATATGTAATTTTAAATGTTTAGTAGCACCCCCCCAAAAAACAGAAACGAATGAATTTAATAACCTCTCTTATTTTAATGACATATCCAAAATATTACTTCCAAAATTTGTACATCAACATGTGTTAATAGGCACTGTATTGTACAATGGCAACCCACTTCAGTATTCTTGCCTGGGAGATTCCATGCACAGTGAAGCCTAGCCGACTATGGTCCATGGGGTTGCTAAAGTCAGACATGACTTAGCGACTAAACCATTGTACAGTATAGCTTGAAACTACCTACTTGCTTAAGGTTGCAGCTTGTAAGGGTTAGTGGCAGAGGTCTTATTCATGAATACTAATGACTACATTTGATCCTTGACACAGGTTTGCACTGGGAGGGGCCCACTTTCATGCAGATATTTTTCAATAAATACTGCATGATCTGTGTTTGGTTAAATCCATGGAAGCCAAACACAGATATGGAGGGATCTCTATGGGACTTGAATATCTGGAGATTTTGGTATCCTAGGTCTAAGAACCAATCCCCGATGGCCACCAAGAGAGGACTATATTAATAAGAGGAAATATATTTGTAATATACTTCGGCTGATGGCTGGTGGTGTAGAGATGACCTATCCAATAGTAGCTGCTATTCCTAGGGCTATTGAAATTAAAAATAAATTTAATTAAATTAAGTAAAATTAAGAATCCATTTTTTCAATCACACTAATCATGTTTCAGGAACTCCATAGTCCCATGTGGCTAGTGGTTATGGGGTAGTGCAAGTGTAGAGTTCCTTTCACTCTTCTCTTTAAAGATTCTCTGTAAGCATTCAACAATACAGAGATAAATTATTGTTCTTCAATTCAGAGTCCCCATTCATGCTCCTGATCCAATTTTCCCTCTACTTCCTAGAGGTATACGCTGTAAACAATTTGATATACAATTTTCTAATCCCTTTCTATGTAGTTTGTACATATGTACATGCATATGTGTTATTTTCTGGTTACTTATATGAATGGCATCATTCTTTATGGCTTTTGTAGTTTGCTTTTATTCACTTAAGATTTCTTGGGAGAATTCCATATTCACACACATATGTCTATATCATTTATTTTAATAGTTTATAGTATTCCATTATGTTTACAGTATATATTTTAAAAATACATCTCTGTGTACTTAGTCTATTTTTAATATTTTGCTCTTGTAAACAATGAAACAATGAGTATCATTTTGCTTATTCTTTTTGCATTTGTGATAGTTTATCTTTTGAACAGTTTTCTAAAGGTTTACTTCATCCTGTTATAAGTATATCTAATTTTGACAGATATTTGAATCTGCCTTTCAAAAATACCTTCATATTTGAAATGCCACCTCTATCTCAGGCTAAATTTCCATATACAAATGACTTGCTTCTTAACGAATTCTTTCCCATGATCAATTTTCTTATCCCTGAGTAAATATTTTTTAATTTACCAAGGATCTTAGTATATTTTAACACCTACTATCACAAGTCTGATCATTCATTCAATCATTTAATGTCTTTATTAATCCTGACAATTATTTTTGTCATATGAAACTTAGAATCAGATCACTCTTTCAGCTTGAACTCAAAGGCCAAATCCATTTACAATACAATACTGTATTTAGAGTATTTGGGTACATTTTCTTTGAATTTATCAGAAATCAAGATATAGTAGGCAGTGGGCAATGCATAGATTTGTTAGTTAACAAACCTATTTCATCTAGAAGACAAGAGATGTTTTAGGGAGTTGCTCAGTCTTTATTGAATGAGGAAGATCAACCTTACAGGTAGCTTTTAAATCATGTATTTTAAAAATAAATAGCCTCCTTGCAATGACCACTAACATTCAGATTTTTATGCATTATGTTTTGGTACTGATTTATCTCCAAAATCCTTTAGAATGTCATATCTCCAAAATTCTTTTCTTTTCTTTTTTCGTATCTCCAAAATTCTTTAACACAATCGAACCTATGTTTTAGGAGTTCCTTTCTGAAATAAGAGAAAGTAAACATTTCAATTATGTTTTTCTATTGTGATTGCCCTTCAGCTCAGGATACATGTAAAAATGATAATTTAAAATGTTTAAGAATTGAAGTACAATTAAATGTTTGTGTGGATCAGCTGACATAACATATTTATTCATTTCAAATAAAGAGGGTAAAAGGATGAGAAAAAACTTTCAAATCTTCTAGGTGTTTCCCTAGTAAATTTTAAATTTAAAACATTTAAGGAAAGTTTTGCAGTTCTAAGAAAAAGCTGCAAAATTCAAGCCTTCCAAATGAAAATCTGAAGCATGAAAAGAAAAGCTTCTTTCTTTTTAATAAGTCATATTCAAGGGAGGCACTTTTTCTCTAAATTCTCTTCTGTTTACTATAAACCTAAGAGAAAACTTTGTGGGTGTAGAAGAGTTGAGCACATGCCTGGGCTATTTGAAACTAAACTAAAAGGAGAAAAAAAAAAGTCCTAGGCATTGGTGCAGACTAAATCATAAACCACAGAAGTCTGTATTTCTCCCCATTCAATATATGCAGTTTGAGAGTTTCAAAGATATCTTCCAGACTTCTATCAAAAACTAAATTAAAAAAAAATGAGAAAATTAACTATGTGAGGGTAAATGAACTTCTCAGGTGATGTAGTAATGCGTTTTTTAGTGCTCTTTGTATTTTTGCTGTATTTTTGGTACCAGTGTGCCAAAGAACATTTTCATACTTCAGTCATCTGTGTGATGAATTCAAAATTGCACATTCTTACAATTGGAACATGCTGTGTTAATTTGTTTCAGTTTCGCACCACTAAGATACAGGATGTCACACTTTTAGAAACATCAAAATAGCAACTGAAACCCAGTGAACGTGAAACTCTGTTGAGAAGTTCCATATTCTGCAAAAATCAGATGTTTCATTTTGTCTTCCTTCTATACCAAACAAAAAGCATCCAGAAAACAATTTGAGGATTGGAGTCATTTTATGTGTGTTCTATTAAAAAAAATATCCCCTTGTGTTTTCTACCTTCAAAGACTCTTTCTGGGTCTGAAACAAGTCCGAGTGGAAGGGTGAAGAATATTTCCAAAGGCCTTGCCATGCGATGTACAGTGTACAATTTACTGGGACTCCAGTAAATCATGATTCCTTGCTTCGTGACCTCACCTCACGACACTCACACACGTGGATTCCTGCAGTAGAAATGGTAGGACCGACCTCCCTGCAGATGACTGAAGGCTGTTAAACTATCATTTAACAAGTAAAAATAACATGTCAAAGAGTGGTGCTTCCGAAAGGATCCGTGTTTGGTTTTTCCCAGGCCATTAAATTGATTCAAATATAATTTTATATGCTTCAGAAGAGGGAAATATAATTTAAAATGTAGCTATTATAATATATCTAACCAAAAACAATTATGTTGAAGGTTGTGCTAGAAAACATCCAAGTAAATATGTTTCTAATGTTTTATGGTACTATATCCAGATCAGGGTTTCTCAATATTGACACTGCTAAAACCTGGATCCAATAATTCTTTGCTGTAGTGGCTGTATCGTGCATCATAGGATGTTTAGCCCATCCCTGGCCTTTACTTACTAGGTCCCAGCAGCAGAGCTTCCCCCACGCCACCCCACCACACGCACACACAGAGTTGTGACAACCTAAAATATCTCCACTTCTTGACAATTGTCACCTGGAACACAAAATATCCTAGACCATGGATTTGCTTGTTTTCCAAGTCCAAAGATAGTTTGCCGATGAGTCCATTCACCCATTCATAATTTTGATTTTAATTTAAAAGTTTTAGTGTAAGGAATCAGAACATTTTTCCCTTGTGAAATCAGAATGACTGAATTCTAGCAAAACCTAATTTAAGTAGGGTCAGGAAAAAGAATATGTTGAGTACATTTGAAGGGATCAAAAAATTATTGCAATTGGTAATTGTCTTGCTGCAGTAGGTAAAATATAATTAGAGCTGGGAGGGTATCAATATTCCTATGGAAGTACTAACAATCTATAGAATCGTTACTTCCTCTTGATGAACTTACATACAGAAGAACAAAAATAGAGGAGGGAGAAAGAAAGCTGACTCCACTAAGTAGCTGATAAAGATAGTTAGCATTTACTGGGCACTTACTCTGTGCACATAACAGCATTACATACTTAACAGATGTGACTTCACCCTTGAAAAATTACCACTATTATTCTGATCATACAAAGGAGAAAACTGGTATTTAGCAAGATTAAATAACTCCCCCAGTTTTATATCTAGAAAGAATTAGAATTAGAGTGAGGTAGGCTCAACTCCTAGGCCAATGAAATATGATGCACTGACTATGTCGGTTTACCTTTAAAAGATTGCATTATTCATGAAAAATATTTATCTATCTTCCAGACTATTTTAAGATATACAGTGACTTTAAATTCATCAATATGTATTCAGCAAAAAAAAAAAAATTATTTTGTGACTAATGAATCCAAGGGGCTTCCCTGGTGGTTCAGATGGTAAATAATCTGCCTGCAATTTGGGAGACCTTGGTTCGATCCCTGGGTGGGGAAGATCCCCTGGAGAAGAGAATGGCAACCCACTCCAGTGTGCTTGCCAGGAGAACTCCATGGACAGAGGAGATGGAGTTGCAAAGAGTTAGACACGACTGAGCGACTAACACACACACACACACACACACACACACAATGAATCCAAACATCTTTAGATCAGTTCATATAATATATAGCTTCCCTGGTAGCTCAGCTGGTAAAGAATCTGCCTGCATTGCAGGAGACCCCAGTTGGATTCCTGGGTCAGGAAGATCTGCTGGAGAAGGGATAGGCTACCCACTCCAATATTCTTGGGTTTCCCTGGTGGCTCAGCTGGTAAAGAATCTGCATACAATGTGGGAGACCTGGGAAACCTGGGTCCGATCCCTGGGTTGGGAAGATCCTCTGGGGAAGGCAACGGATACCCATTCCAGTATTCTGGCCTGGAGAATTTCATGGACAGTATAGTCCATGGGATCACAAAGAGTCAGACATGACTGAGCAGCTTTCACTTTCACTTTTTCAGGATAACATATATGTATGAGTGCGTCTGGGAAGAGAAAAATAATATAATGTATTCCAAGAAAAATACAAATAATTTCTTTAAAGAACACTGTTTCAGATTGTTTTTACATTCTAGTTCTTCTCATTACTGTGGACAATTGGCCATACTGAAAATTTAAATCTTCAGGACTACAAAATCTCCTTTAGGTGTTTTGTGTTGCCAATTCATAATTTGTATAACATAAAGCATGTGTATCTCATTTTATGAATTATACACAGTCCAAGAGTTTCCAACCGATCTAATTTATTTACAAAGTGTAAGAACATAGGTTTCAGGTTTTGTTGTCAGAAATCTTTACGGTCAGATTCCATTTTCACTATATTCTGTCTGTAATTTTAGACCTCAATTTCTTTATCTGTAAAAATGAGTATAAAAATAGTGTTTCAGTTCAGTTCAGTTCAGTCGCTCAGTTGTCTCCGACTCTTTGCAACCCCATGAAGCACAGCACACCAGGCCTCCCTGTCCATCACCAACTCCCGGAGTTCACTCAAACTCATGTCCATCGAATCGGTGATGCCATCCAGCCGTCTCATCCTCTGTCGTCCCCTTCTCCTCTTGCCTCCAATCCCTCCCAGCATCACGGCCTTTTCCAATGGGTCAACTCTTCACATGAGGTGGCCAAAGTACTGGATTTTCAGCTTCAGAATCAGTCCTTTCAATGAACACCCAGGACTGATCTCCTTTAGGATGGACTGGTTAGACCTCCTTGAAGTCCAAGGGACTCTCAAGAGTCTTCTCCAAATAGTTTTTACCTCATTAATTTCCTGTATGTTTCAGATGATCAAATATAATGTATGTAAAGCAATTACCACCTCCTCCTCCTTTGCAATAAATTTTCATTAAGTGGTTGCTGTTCATTAAGTGGTTGGTGCATCTGTGTGCTTTGCTGTTTAGTTGCTAAGTTGTGTCCAACCCTTTTGCAACCCCTAGTCTGCCAGGCTCCTCTGTCCATGTGATTTTCCAGAAAAGAATACTGGAGTGGGTTGCCATTTCCTTCTCCAGGGGGTCTTCCTGAACCAAGGATTGAACACCCATCTCCTGCACTGGCAGGTGGATCCTTTACTGCTGAGCCACTAGGGTGGCCAGCTAGTGTCTGCGCAGGCCCAGTGCTTTTTCATGAAGAGATAGTTAAGTTCAGTCGTGCTTCTCAGTTCAGTTCAGTTCAGATGCTCAGTCATGTCCGACTTCTTGTGACCCCATGAATCGCAGCACGCCAGGCCTCCCTGTCCATCACTATCTCCCGGAGTTCACTCAGACTCACATCCATTGAGTCCGTGATGCCATCCAGCCATCTCGTCCTCTGTCGTCCCCTTCTCCTCCTGCCCCCAATCCCTCCCAGCATCAGAGTCTTTTCCAATGAGTCAACTCTTTGCATGAGGTGGCCAAAGTACTGGAGCTTCAGCTTTAGCATCATTCCTTCCAGAGAAATGCCAGGGCTGATCTTCAGAATGGACTGGTTGGATCTCCTTGCAGTCCAAGGGACCCTCAAGAGTCTTCTCCAACACCACAGTTCAAGAGCATCAATTCTTCGGTGCTCAGCCTTCTTCACAGTCCAACTCTCACATCCATACATGACCACCGGAAAAACCATAGTCTTGACTAGACGGACCTTAGTCGGCAAAGTAATGTCTCTGCTTTTGAATATGCTATCTAGGTTGGTCATAACTTTCCTTCCAAGGAGTAAGCGTCTTTTAATTTCATGTCTGCAGTCACCATCTGCGGTGATTTTGGAGCCCCCCAAAATAAAGTCCGACACTGTTTCCACCGTTTCCCCATCTATTTCCCATGAAGTGATGGGACCGGATGCCATGATGTTCGTTTTCTGAATGTTGAGCTTTAAGCCAACTTTTTCACTCTCCTCTTTCACTTTCATCAAGATGCTCTTTAGTTCTTCACTTTCTGCCATAAGGATGGTGTCATCTGCATATCTGAGGTTATTGATATTTCTCCCGGCAATCTTGATTCCAGCTTGTGTTTCTTCCAGTCCAGCGTTTCTCATGATGTACTCTGCATATAATTTAAATGAACAGGGTGACAATATACAGCCTTGACATACTCCTTTCCCAATTTGGAACCAGCCTGTTGTTCCATGTCCAGTTCTAACTGTTGCTTCCTGACCTGCATACAGATTTCTCAAGAGGCAGGTCAGGTGGTCTGGTATTCCCATGCCTTTCAGAATTTTCCACAGTTTATTATGATCCATACAGTCAAAGGCTTTGGCATAGTCAATAAAGCAGCGATAGATGTTTCTATTGAACAGTTATCTTCAAGCCATGCCTACCTTACCAGGAGTCACTTGAAAGCTATTTCTATTATGGTCTTAGTAATTGCTCAAACATTAACAAAAGTTGTGGCCATGGTCCTGTGGCTGGTGAGGCAGGTGAGGAGGAGCTGATGATCTTGGGAAACTCCTAGCAGCAGTTCTGGTAGCATTTTCAAGTAGAGAAGTGA
Organism: Capricornis sumatraensis; assembly: GCF_032405125.1. Lineage (NCBI taxonomy): Eukaryota > Metazoa > Chordata > Mammalia > Artiodactyla > Bovidae > Capricornis > Capricornis sumatraensis. The sequence goes on along the minus strand of NC_091091.1, from coordinate 7,611,387 downwards.
CTGGTACTCCAGCAGGTGTTGTAGACTGAAGCCATCTGCTTGATATCTTCAATCATAGATGCTTCTTATCTCCTAATCAAGACCCTGTTTAACAGGGTCTCTAGGGAGCCTCTTTATTATCCTCTGCCTTCCTCCTTTCCCTCTCAGAGTTGTTTCCCACTGTTAGGTATTATTGCTGGCCTAGCATCCATGTCCTCATCTTTGACCTACACAACCCTAATTTTTCTTTGTGAAGCCACCTTTGTATTTTCTGCCATGTGGTTTTGGTGTTCTTGATTCCTTCCTTAACTCAAGGCTGGCCCTGATTGGCTTAAGCCAATTAGAATACCCACACTTCTGGTCAAAATGATTGGTTTGGGATTGAGCACTTAAGACAATCATAGTCCAAATGATGAGAGGCGACTTCGCTGGGGCGTCCATGAAACAGAATCTTTCTCTTTTTTTCCTAGATGTGGGGTAAGAATATGTGAGCTGTGGAATACTGATAGCCATGTTGCTACCATAAGGTAAGATCATGGGGCTCAGGGCAGCCACTGGGAAGAGATTCAAATTGCTGGATGAAACCTAGCCTGCAACTAGATCTTCACTGGTGCATTATGGCTAAGGAAGCCAGTAAACATCTTTTTTCTGTTTTTGGTCAACTTGTGTAGGGTTTTCATTTACCCTATAGAACTCTGATCCACCCGCATTTTCTTTTCATAATATCTTAATCTTTTATTATAGAACTGACACTGTGCCTCACATTATGGTTATTTATGTACTAGTTTCAGGGGTGGTGGTTGGATAGAAAGGAAAATTTAGGTGACTTTCTTCTCTCCCTCTGGGAAATGGTAGTATTTTTATATGTAGTTAGTATTTAGAGGGGATTATGGTTGAATAAATGAATGAAAAATGAATATACACCTGTAATAATACAGCTGTGTTTAAATGGAGTTTAAAATTTTTCAGGATTGGCATGGTGATCCTATTTGCAATTTGCTTTTCGAATCCCCAAAGAACTGATGAGTTAGTTGAGTATTATTCATATTTAATTAATCTGTCTCCATCGGGATAAAAGGGAAAGATAAGAGATTATGAACCATTGTTCTGATCTTGGGTAGCAGAAAATTTTTGTGGTCCCAGAGTAGAAATAAGAAACAAATCCATCTGCTACTTTTAGTTATCTTTTTTTCTCCCTAGGAAAATAGTGTGTGATGAGGTTACATATGCCAGTGGGTGGCGGCCTCATCATTAGATATAGATAACAGGTACCCTGAGACTTGTTTAATTCACTAGGAAAGGCAAGAATAACAGCCCCAGCAGCCACCAGACAGTAGGTGGATATCTCTCAGAGCTTGGGAATGATAAACTCAGGACTATCCTCTGCGTATTCATGGTCCTCCACTACTTGCTTTTTTAATATGTTTATTTATTTATTTATTTTCATCAGAATGATTTGGTATCTGTGTAAGGATCCAGAGGGGAAATGCTACTGGAACAATAATATCATTTTTTAGAAAGATTCAGTTTGATCAATATTGGACTGGAGTTTAATATGCACTCATGTCACCTTCCCTGGTGGCTCAGAGGTTAAAACATCTGCCTGCAATGTGGGAGACCCGGGTTCAATCCCTGGGTTGGGAAGATCCCCTGGAGAAGGAAATGGCAGCCCACTCCAGTACTCTTGCCTGGGGAATCCCATGGACAGAGAGCCTGGTGGGCTGCAGTCTACGGATCGCTAAGAGTCGGACACGACTGAGCGACTTCACTGTCACTTTCATGTCGCCTTATAAGTGATACAAACGATACCGGTTTCATGTGCCCCTCTTCTCTTAGGGCGCAGTGACTTCTTCATATGGAGGTCACCTTTGCATGTGCGTGTGCAATTGGGTTGGAAGGCGGGATGCACAGTGCAAGTTCTGCTTTACTCATGCTAAGTTAGCCCCATCTAAGACAGACAGAAGACGGAGAAGGTAATGGCAACCCACTCCAGAACTCTTGCCTGGCAAATCCCATGGACGGAGGAGTCTGGTAGGCTGCAGTCCATGGGGTCTCTAGGAGTCGGACACGACTGAGCGACTTCGCTTTCACTTCTCACTTTCCTGCGTTGGAGAAGGAAATGGCAACCCACTCCAGTGTTCTTGCCTGGAGAATCCCAGGGATGGGGGAGCCTGATGGGCTGCCATCTGTGTGGTCGCACAGAGTCGGACACGACTGAAGCAACTTAGCAGCAGCAGCAGCAGCAAGATAAGAGAACAACAGCTAGACAAAACAGCTCTAATTCCGTGGTATGTGAAGGTCAAGTTTTTGTCTGGTAAAGGCAAAGGCCCTGATCACACCCAGTCTGAGTGTTCCTGCATGTGTGTGTGTGCTTAGCTGCTTCAATCATGTCTCACTCTGAGATTTCATGGACTGTAGCCCGCCAGACTCCTCTGTCCATGGGATTCTCCAGGCAAGAATACTGGAGTGGGTTGCCATGCCCTCTTCCAGTGTATCTTCCCCAACCAGGGATCGAACTTGTGTCTGTTATGTCTCCTGTGTTGGCAGGTGGGTTCTTTACTGCTGAGCCCTTGGGGAAGCCCCCTGATATAGCTTCACTGGAGCTCGAATGTTGGCTGCTCTTCTGTGAATACTGAGCTATAGTTTCTCACTGTCTCAGAGCTGAGTTTTCTTCTGATTGATGAGCACCTAGTTCTTCCTTGTTATTTTAATTACAGTCATTATTTGATACTTCATCAAACTGGTGAGTCTGATTCCTGAATCTGTTCTAAAGAGAGGATCTAATCCCTTAAGAAATTGTACACCACCTCTTAAAATAGATTGACGTTATGCCCATAGGGCCACTGGGATTGTCCCTGGAAGATGGCTGCAGTGGCAGTTTAGACCCTCAAACCACTTGTTGTGAGCTTGGCTTTGTCCCTATGCCCTGTGATGCTGGAAAAATTACTTATTTTCTTCATGTTGCAGTTTCTCTTCTGAAAAATGGAATAAAAACAATAATGCTTTCATAAAGTCAAACAAAGTAAGAGATCTGTCTGTGACTTTTTAAAATTAATTAATTAATTTTAATTGGAGGCTACTTATAATATTGTAGTGGTTATTGCCATACATTGACATGAATCTTCCCCATCCCATTTAGCACAGTACTTTACTGGCATTTAACTAGTACACAGAACATGTTAGCTATTATGGTGAAAACTCTATGTTTACCACACTGAATTTGTAAAAGGACAGAAACAAGAAAAGGATAAATTGGTACTGCCTTAAACTCCTGCAATCCCTGTCAAGAGAAAAATCATCAGCGAACCCACATCATTAAATTCTGAGCTGCTGGGTTGGCAAGTCCCATGTCTACTCAGGAATAATAATAGCAGATGTCAGCATCCCCACGCCAGCCACTGAAAGACACAGTGAGAACCTTGCATGCTGCTCTATGACTGAAAGTACCCTTTCAAGGGGCAGTTTTATTTTCTCTTAACCTTTCTCACTCTGTTGTTTTTCATACAAAGAAGTGAAACTTTTTTAATTAAAAAAATGTGAGGTCAGTTAGGAATGTCCTGGTGACTCTTTTTTGTAATGTATAATAAATAGACTATCTGAAGAAATAAATCATACTAATCTCTGGTTAGCTGGCTCACACTGATTTTAAAGCAGTCTCCCACACCCTTCTTGCTCTCCTTTTCCCTTCCTCTCCACATTGCTTCCAGAACATGCAGAAACTTTCTCCATATCAACCATCTCTGCCAGTTTATCCAGTCTAGGAAGACAGAGACTGTGTCTCTTTCCTCCACATTTTATCCTTAGGAGCTAGTATGATACCTGATTCATTCACAGTGCTAGGCCATTAAATATTTGGTAAATTGTTAGCTGAATGTTCAAATGCTAGCTAGAAAATCAAAGCTTGTTGAATATCAGCATCAGTTGCCTTGGAAATAATAGGTCAACTATTGCTAGAGAACCAGGCAACTACTCTCTGAAGAATCTCTTCATGAATATTTGTGGCTTAAGTGAATATTGACCAATGAATGAAAATTGATAAATAATATTTTGGGGTGACAAATTACATCTCTTTTTAACTAGAATTTATACAGAGCTAGAACCGGAATCATACCAAAGCCATACAAAATTCCTCCTTGAGAAATCCCCTTAAAAGAATATAAATGGAAGGGAAGAATTGTGTTAACCCAAAAGTTAACAGTTAACCCAACTTGGTAACAGCCTTTACATTGCTCTTTGTTTTACAATGGATGATCATGGAATACTGAGAAATACAAATACCCACCTCCTAAAAAAGGGAAAGACATGCTTTCCATTTATTTTCAACCAAGGACCACTTAGATTAACAATTGAGTGTATGTTTTTCTAGTCTCATAGATACATATATAAAACTAAATTTATTTTACTAAAACCTGAAGGAGGAAATGGCAACCTACTACAGTATTCTTGCCTGGAGAATCCCCGTGGGCAGAGGAGCCTGGCAGGCTACAGTCCGTGGGTTTGCAAAGAGTTGGATACAACTGAGCGACCAAGCACAGCAGCACACTTTACTAAATTACTTTACTTTTCTCTTCTCTTTATTTTAGAAATAAAATGTGCATTAAAATCAAACTATAGAAAATATAAAGAAAAAAATGGAAAGTTTTACGTAATCTCACGCTCTGGAGTCGGTCTACTCAAAACGTGGTTGACAGACCTTGGATGGTCTATCTCAGACTGTTTGATACTAGTCTGCAAGGAGACAGGAAACAAAAACTTTTTGTAGCAATTTGATATTTTAATTATATTTTACAAACTGTGGATTCCCATGGGATTAAGATAATAATAATAACTTTAAAAAACTGCTTATTCAGTACAGATTGATTAAAAAGCACTGGACTAAAGAGACACTATTTTCAATACATATGCTATTATATTTATATATTTTTAAATCTTGTAAAATTTTTGTATATATATCTTGTCAATGAATATATGTATGTAAATAAATTAGGACAATGTATATGGACAAGTAGATATAAATAGTATTGTATTTATATAATAAGCAGGTATAAGAAGTAGATATGAATATTATTATTGAAAGTGAAAGCTTTCACTTTCAATAATAATAACTTTTAAAGACTCTGGTTCTTCATTACAGATGGATTGAAAAGCCCTGGACTAAAGAGACACTGTTTTATATATATATATATATATATATATATATGCTACTATGTTTATATATGTTTATATCTACTTATCCCTATACATACCAGGACTTCCCTGGTGGCTCAGACGGTAAAGCGTCTTGCTTACAATGCGGGAAACCTGGCTTCGATCCCTGGGCCGAGAAGATCCTCTGGAGAAGGAAATGGCAACCCACTCCAGCACTCTTGCCTGGGAAATCCCGTGGACAGAGGAGCATGGTGGGCTACAGTCCATGGAGTCGCAAAGAGTCGGACACGACTGAGCGACTTCACTTTCACTTTCACTCTCATCCCTATACATACATACATATATTCATAAGATATATCAGTTCAGTTCAGTTCAGTTGCTCAGTTGTGTACAACTCTTTGCGACCCCATGAAACGCAGCACGCCAGGCCTCCCTGTCCATCACCAACTCCCGGAGTTCACTCAGACTCACGTCCATTGAGTCAGTGATGCCATCCAGCCATCTCATCCTCTGTCTTCTCCTTCTCCTCCTGCCCCCAATCCTTCCCAGCATCAGAGTCTTTTCCAATGAGTCAACTCTTCCCATGAAGTGGCCAAAGTACTGGAGTTTCAGCTTCAGCATCATTCCCTCTAAAGAAATCCCAGGGCTGATTTCCTTCAGAATGGACTGGTTGGATCTCCTTGCAGTCCAAGGGACTCTCAAGAGTCTTCTCCAACACCACAGTTCAAAAGCATCAATTCTTCGGCGCTCAGCTTTCTTTATAGTCCAACTCTCATATCCATACGTGACCAATGGAAAAACCATAGCCTTGACTAGACGGACCTTTGTTGGCAAAGTAATGACTCTGCTATTGAATATGCTGTCTAGGTTGGTCATGACTTTTCTTCCAAGAAGTAAGCGTCTTTTAATTTCATGTCTGCAATCACCATCTGCAGTGATTTTGGAGCCCCCCAAAATAAAGTCTGACACTGTTTCTACTGTTTCCCCATCTATTTCCCATGAAGTGATGGGACCAGATGCCATGATCTTCATTTTCTGAATGTTGAGCTTTAAGCCAACTTTTCATTCTCCTCTTTCACTTTCATCAAGAGGCTTTTTAGTTCCTCTTCACTTTCTGCCATAAGGGTGGTGTCGTCTGTATATCTGAGGTTATTGATATTTCTCCAGGCAATCTTGATTCCAGCTTGTGCTTCTTCCAGACCAGCGTTTCTCATGATGTGCTCTGCATATAAGTTAAATAAGCGGGGTGACGATATACAGCCTTGATGTACTCCTTTTCCTATTTGGAACCAGTCTGTTTTTCCATGTCCAGTTCTAACTGCTGCTTCCCGACCTGCATATAGGTTTCTCAAGAGACAGGTCAGGTGGTCTAGTATTCCCATCTCTTTCAGAATTCTCCACAGTTTATTGTGATCCACACAGTCAAAGGCTTTGGCATAGTCAATAAAGCAGATATAGATGTTTTTCTGGAACTCTCTTGCTTTTTCCATGATCCAGTGGATGTTGGCAATTTGATCTCTGATTCCTCTGCCTTTTCTAAATCCAGCTTGAACATCTGGAAGTTCACAGTTCACGTATTGCTAAAGCCTAGCTTGGAGAATTTTGAGCATTACTTTACTAGTGTGTGAGATGAGTGCAATTGTGCGGTAGTTTGAGCATTCTTTTGCATTGCCTTTCTTTGGGATTGGAATATATACATGAAATTTTACAACAAAGTTGAAATTTTAGCAGAAATGAAATTCTAATAGTAAAACACACATGCAGAATATATGTTTTACTGTTTAATCCTCAAAGTAGCAGCGGGAATGTGCTACAATGATTATCCCTCATTCACAAAGAGATGTCTGTAATGTCAACCTGGTAGTAATTTTCAGCAGAAGCTGCTTAAAGAAATTCCAAATAGAAATATGCGTATAGAAATTATTAAAAGATAAAAAAGTAACTTCAGGGCTCTCCTATCAGTCCAGTGGTTCAGACTCCATGCTTCTAAAGCAGAAGATGTAGGTTTGATCTCTGGTCAGGGAACTAAGATCATGCATGCCACACAACACAACCAAAAAACAAACAAACGAAAAAGAGGGCAAGAAAACAATTTTGAAATAACTCAGGAATCCAGAGAGTGGACTTAAAGAATCAATAAAATCCCACTGCTTTATTTTATAGGTGAAGACACTGAAATCTATAAAAAATATGTGCAAATTGGTTAAGTTGACACTGTGTTAACCTGGAAACGTGTATGGACATTGTTAGATTCAGGATGAATTTCCAAGACTTCGGAGTCTCTTTCCTCTGTTGTACTGAGGAATTGCTGGTAGAATCACTGTTAATTGTAGATATTGCCACCTACTCTCTCCTTCAGGTAACAACTGATGTTGACTCCAAAGATGGGAGTCAGGCCTGGAGTCAAGGGTGGGTCATCCTTAGGGGAAATCAAGAGTGATTGTTTGTGTTGACCATTCTACTTTAACCAGACAGGAACGATAAGTAAAAATTTCTGGGAAATTCTCTGGAAATCTGAGATCGGTCTACATGGTCAAATAAGATAATGCAAGAACAGGAGAACGTTTTGCCAACAATTCGTTTGATACTTTCATTTGCTTTATGTCAACACATCCCTAAATTTGGCATTTGAGCAAAGAACTGGGTCACTGATTTTGCTTACTACAGGCTTATTCTATAGGTGAAAAAGGTTTTATATGTAAAAAGCTAACTTACATGCTTCTTCAGTCAGCTCAGAAGTTGTACATTCATGACAAATTATTCTTTGTCCCTATTTTCCCCTTCCTCTGAAAGAAAATCAAATATCTGCTTTATACGTATGGCAATTCTGATAGAGGAATTTGACATATATGTCCACTGAAAAGCTACTGATTTACTTTATTTTTAATCTGCAATAAGAACTTATTTCATCAGTCAAGGAACTTTTTCCCCCCTTGCTCTATGAGAAAGTAAATCATAGTGATGAAGCCAAGCTAATTTATCTCAATTCTGAGAGGCTTTTTTACCAGCCACACCTGTATCATCCTGTAGCCATCTGAAATACTTCACATTAAGTCTGGCTATAATAAGGTCAACCATCTGATATAGATCATTAATCTCACACTTCAAAAGAAGTGAGAATTTCAGTGGGAAGCTTTCACATCTGGTATTCTACTTGCTGATTTTTGCAATCCAAATCCTGATAATTGATTGCCAAATCTCTATCATCACTTACTAAGCCCAGAACAAAGAAAAAAAAGTTTTTTGTTTTTTTTTTTTTGAGTCACTTTGTATTTCAAAGGATATGTAGTACTGGTTCTATTTTTTAGATTTATATGTAGCTACTTATATAAAAAAGTCAACAGAGTATATAAACTAAATGATAAAGAAGTTATCTACAATGAGAATTGTGTTTTTATTTCTTATTTGGTTTGTATTTAAACTTTTCAATGTAATTATTATTGCTTGTTTAAAAGTAAGTTTTTAAGAGTAGAATATCATATATAATTTTAGTTATTTGATAAACTTTTAAATGTGAAAATTATTTTAATTTAATGAGAAAATGAGTGTGCTTAATAATTGTTATATATGTGGTAGGTATAATAAGGAAGAAGTACTATATACTTAAGTTTTATACACAATAAATCTGTATTTAAAAGCCTGACTGTTTATTGTTCATAGGGTTGCCAAGTGAAAAACAGGCTAAGAAGATAAACCTGAATTTCAGATACCACGAGAGCATTTTTAAGAATAAATATGTTCCAAGCATTTTATGGAATATACATTTCAAAAATTATTTGTTGCATAGTGAAATTTAAATTTAATAGTCTTCTATTTTTATTTGCAAAATATGGCAACTCTAATAATTGGATAGGTGATCTCTGTCTGATTAACCTAAGAAATTTTGTCTTATGTAAGATAGAAAGAATGTTGTGTATTAATATATCATTGGTTGCTCTGAAAATTACAGGAGGAACCATCAGAGAGATTTCCCATGAAAAGTTAATGAGGCTTATGCTTCACCTCAGTGGCATGGGATGCATGCATATTTCTGTACATTTCATATTCATAATTTCCTTAGAGGCTCTTGCACTGCTAATATGTAAGGTTTGGGGCTTTCAAATTTTTCATCTCTTAGAAAACATATTAATGTTTATCTTGTACTTCAATTGAGAGGGCACTTAATAAGAGTAAGTCCTTTTTTCTAACAATAAGCAAGCTATGAAATTGAGACCTCTACTGCAAATAGGACAGGTTACTTCCAAATGACCATACTTAAATCTGCCTTCTGTATCTAAAGTAAAAAAGTGTCATCGTATAGATTGTAGAACAAGTCTCCCCTGCATATCTAGGTCCCTAACCCCTTCTGCACTGTGTTTAGAACAGAGGAGCATGGAATTCTAGAAATCCGGAAATTTGGGGCTATTTGTTGAGAGCTCTGGAAGATTTGTAAATAATAAGTGATCAGCCCAATTGCTTGGTGCACAGGGGCTTACTCTGATGAATTTGCAATAAAGGTAGCTCAGGGTCCTGGGCAGAAAACTCCATACCAATGAATTTAGCTCTTATACAAACTGTTGGACTCCAGCTTTCCTGGAATCAAACACACATACTCAAATCTGGCATCACAAACTCATTAATCACTAGAAGCTCGCATTAAATATGATAAAGACCTTCCTTCTCACTGCCACCCTTCAACACTGTCATTCATTTCACCTTCTTCTCCAGAAGTCTCTTTTCCCACTAGCAGTCACTAAGCACTCAGTTTCCACTCATGGCCCCTGAGGAACCATAGGAAAAATTCTTCGCATATCACAGAAACTGTGCGCTCTCCAAGTGTTTGATTTTGGCCAGTAACATGGCTAGTCCCATGCCTGATTGTACTTTCAAACCATATCGGCTGCCTTAGGATAATCTGTTTCAAAATTGCTATCTCTATGTAGCATATTTAGAAGGATCCTAAGGACCAGTACTGTGTGTACTGACCTTAATTTATCCTACCTTAATTATTTTCCAATCTATTTATCTTTCCCATTGTTTATATTTTCCACCAATTGGTCAGTTTTTCTTCTATTGGTATGTATACATTTCTGGAAACTACATCAAATTCTTTCTTCAAAGGAGAAGTGTTATATAAATACATAAATAAATAAACATTTTTTGAGTAGCACTAAAGGAACATTATGGTTAAACCTTTAGCCAGAACTTATTTAAATGAAGAGCATTGGCAGTCTGACTTTCTTAAATGTTTTAAAAATTTCCTGGCATTCTGTGAGGGTGTGAATGATAAATGATACATTATCTGTGAAAATTTTATTATGAGAATAATACTAATTTTGACCATATAGGAGGTAAACAGGAAAGTAAAATTAGATTTGATTCAGTTTGGCACTTATAAACAAGATGGTATTTGAATCTTGTTTGAGGGGATAAAGTTTGATTCATGAGGTATAAAGTAGGTCAGAAAATGTTTTCTTTTAAGTTCTCACCACCCACAGATGGAGGCCAGCCTAGAGATGGCTCCTCATAAGTACCCACAGGAATATAATTATATGGATTCCAAGAGACTAGCAACCTTCCTTTGTTGGCAGCCAGATAAGTCAACAGAGACTCAGGAGAGAGTCCACTCTTCCTCTGGGAAAGAACTTAGACCAAGAAATGAATCACAGTAAAGAGAGAGTTGTTTACCTTCTCCTCACCAAAAGAATGAGTTTTCAGTACCCCGCTGGAGAAACACTAGGCCCTTTGCATTCAAGCATGCGTTTCTCCCTTCCCTTCCTCTGGCTAACTCTGGATATTTCTTTCTGAAGAACTCTTACAAAGCACAGTTACTGTAAGTTTTATTTAATAATGATCCCTCAGTACTTATAAGGAACAAATTTCCTGATGTTTTTGACATAAAATAAAATTTTAAATGCGAGAAAGCAAAAAAAAAAAAAGAAAATTTGTACATTTTGGGATTTTTTTTTTTGGCACAACGAATTTTAATGCTGTTTCATATTGTGTGACAATATGCTATCCAAATCTGCAACAGAGAAGGTGATGGGCTGTCATTAGTCTCAAGGCAATTAACTGAAAATAAGACTTGCAGGAAAGGAAAAAAAATAGCACCTTTGCACTTCAGAATTTGACCACTCTGAGTATTACATTCTTCTACTCCATGAAAAAGATTATTTTCCAACAGACTAGTTTCTGAAACCACATTGAGAGGAAAAGAAATTCAAAGGAAAACATTCTCAAAAATAAATGAGTAGACTATTGATCTGTAAAGGATATTTGCTCAAAAGGGTGACAAAAATCAACACGAGGTTTGGTAGCCAAATCTTTTCCCCAGCTTTTCACAACAGGTGCTTTCAGGGCTTCAGCAGAATTTGACACATGGACCCAGGCTGGCAGCTCTGCACTCAGGTGCTTGTGTAGGCACTAAACGCATGCAAGGGTGTCCCAGCTTGCTCAATTATGAAACAGCATCAAAAGTTTACCTTCCTTCCTCTACAACTATTACTTAGAAATGAATGTTATATACACAAGCCAAATTTACATGCCACTGTTATTTTTTGTTACAGAGACCAAAAAGAGGTATAATATGAAAGCACAGGAACTTATATTTTCCTTGTAGGTTTAAGACAAACAAGAAAGTAGAAAGGTCCATTTCATGGCTCATTAATGTCAGAGAGATTATTACTTAATTGAGTCTAAACATTGAGTCTAATGTGGCATTGAACTGCCCAAGTCTGAATAGCAAGATAAGTTTACATATTAACATCCATGATTCTGCAGTCTGCCCTGGGAAATTCATTGGCACTCTTAGTTCAAGTGTCCTTGGACCCTTCCCTCCAATATCCAAACCAGAATTGGGGCCTGAGTATCGCTGGTGGAGTTTCACAATCTCTATTTCAAGGAAGGTAGGAATGAATACCAATGCGAAAGGGAAATTTCCTTTCCAGGCTCCATAACTTTCTTTCTCGTATAGTAAAAGTAAAGTCGCTCAGTCGTGTCCGACTCTTTGCGACCCCATGGACTGTAGCCTACCAGGCTCCTCCTTCCATGGGATTCTCCAGGCAAGAGTACTGGAGTGGGTTGCCATTTCCTTCTCCAGGGGATCTTCCCAACCCAGGCATCTAGCCCGGGTCTCCCGCATTCGCGTTAACCTCTGAGCCACCAGGGAAGCCGTTTAAGTGCTGCACTCAATATGCCAGCAAGTTTGGAAAACTCAGCAGTGGCCAGAGGACTGGAAAAGGTCAGTTTTCATTCCAATCCCAAAAAAAGGCAATGCCAAAGAATGCTCAAACTACTGCACAATTGCACTCATCTCACATGCTAGTAAAGTAATGCTCAAAATTCTCCAAGCCAGACTTCAGCAATACGTGAACCGTGAACTCCCTGATGTTCAAGCTGGTTTTAGAAAAGGCAGAGGAACGAGAGATCAAATTGCCAACATCTGCTGGATCATGGAAAAAGCAAGAGAGTTCCAGAAAAACATCTATTTCTGCTTTATTGACTATGCCAAAGCCTTTGACTGTGTGGATCACAATAAACTGTGGAGAATTCTGAAAGAGATGGGAATACCAGACCAACTGACCTGCCTCTTGAGAAATCTGTATGCAGGTCAGGAAGCAACAGTTAGAACTGGACATGGAACAACAGACTGGTTCCAAATAGGAAAAGGAGTACGTCAAGGCTGTATATTGTCACCCTGCTTATTTAACTTATATGCAGAGTACATCATGAGAAACGCTGGACTGGAAGAAACACAAGCTGGAATCAAGATTGCCTGGAGAAATATCAATAACCTCAGATATGCAGATGACACCACCCTTATGGCAGAAAGTGAAGAGGAACTAAAAAGCCTCTTGATGAAAGTGAAAGAGGAGAGTGAAAAAGTTGGCTTAAAGCTCAACATTCAGAAAACGAAGATCATGGCATCTGGTCCCATCACTTCATGGGAAATAGATGGGGAAACAGTGGAAACAGTGTCAGACTTTTTATTTTTCTGGGCTTCAAAATCACTACAGATGGTGATTGCAGCCATGAAATTAAAAGACGCTTACTCCTTGGAAGAAAAGTTATGACCAACCTAGATGGCATATTCAGAAGCCGAGACATTACTTTGCCGACTAAGGTCCGCCTAGTCAAGGCTATGGTTTTTCCAGCGGTCATGTATGGATGTGAGAGTTGGACTGTGAAGAAGGCTGAGCACCGAAGAATTGATGCGTTTGAACTATGGTGCTGGAGAAGACTCTTGAGAGTCCCTTGGACTGCAGGGAGATCCAACCAGTCCATTCTGAAGGAGATCAACCCTGGGATTTCTTTGGAAGGAATGATGCTAAAGCTGAAACTCCAGTACTTTGGCCACCTCATGTGAAGAGTTGACTCATTGGAAAAGACTCTGATGCTGGGAGGGATTGGGGGCAGGAGGAGAAGGGGACGCCCCAAAATGAGATGGCTGGATGGTACCACGGACTGGATGGACGTGAGTCTGAGTGAAGTCTAGGAGATGGTGATGCACAGGGAGGCCTGGCGTGCTGCGATTCATGGGGTCACAAAGAGTCGGACATGCCTGCATGACTGAACTGAACTGAACTGAATCAAACATGCTTCCTTTTTGATTATTCAGACTCGTTTGTGTACTTCAGTGGCTTGCAGTAGATCTTTTTCAGGCTCCATGACGTAAAATAGACCATCTTCTGGGACAAAACATATTTATCAGCAAATATCTATAAATATATTTCTTCTGTGATTAGATCCTGCTTCCCTGGTGGCTCAGAGGGTAAAGAATCTGCCTGCAACATGGGAGTGCTTCGTCACTCAGTCATGTCTGACTCTTTGTGACCTCATGAGCTGTAGCCCACCAGGCTCTTCTGTCCATGGGGGTTCTCCAGGCAAGAATACTGGAGTAGGTTGCCATGCCCTCCTCCAGGAGATATTCCTAACCCGGGGATCAAACCCACGTCCCTTGCATGGCAAGCAGATTCTTTACCATCTAAGCCACCAGGGAAGCCCAAGAATACTGGAGTGGGTAGCTGTTCCCTTTCCCAGAGGATCTTCCCAACCCAGGGATCAAGCCTAAATCTCCCACGTTTCAGGGAGATTCTTTACCATCTAAGCCACCAGGGAAGCCCAGGGAAGAAGTACCAGAAACCCAGGTTCGATTCCTGGATTGGGAAGATCCCCTGGAGAACAGAATGACTACCTTCTTCAGTATTCTTGCCTGGAAAATACCACGGGATCGTCACAACAGCTCTATAATAATGTAGAAAGGCTGACTTGTTATGTTATAGGGAGAAATTGAGGCTCTGTAATATAAATGAGTTGCCTCAGTCATATAAATGGAAAGACTTAAGCCCTATTGGGCATTCCACCATCAAATACTATGCTCCTTCATCTATTCTATGTAAATCCCTCTTCACTAAAAGAACAGTCAAAATAGTTGATATTCTTGTCCCTGTTGCTTTGCCAATTCCGAGTTTTGGCCACAAAGTAAAATTTCTTGAGTATGTAAATAACAGTTTGAGTGACACCTGTTGAAAAGTATTCACACTGAATATACATTTGAGCAGTTTCTTTGCCATCTGACTACCCTGCACTGGTTTAACGTTTCTACTTTTTCCTCATGTTTTTCTTGAACATCAGAAGCCAACAGAGTTATTAAGAGGCTAAATATAATAAAATGCTAAAGCATAATTTCAAGGGTTACTGAAGAGACTGTGTTTTATGATAATTATCAGAATTCTTCTAAAATTGTCTGTATGTTGATGGTCTCATAGCTAGTTGTCATGTGAGCTAGTTGGAGTTATGAGCATTCCTGAAACTTGGAGATTACAGAATCCTGGGAGGGAGTCTTACTCTAACCTGGGATGGTTCCAAAGATGCTAGAATTTTTCTGCAGATGGTAGTTTTAGACAAATTATATTAAAATTAAAATGAGAAAAATTATATTAAAATTTGCTCATTTTCATGAACTCTTTAGCATAAGAAACATATTTAATGCTCCTTTATAAACCACGGTCGTGAATAGTGAAGTAAAACATATATTTGAAAAAAGGATGTCCATGTTTACTGTTCCTGGTAATTACTTTTCAAAGAGAAGAATATAGTCAATTTTCATTTTTTTAAACTGCTCTTTCATAAGTGTCAAGACTTTGACTAAGACAAAATTTGGTCATTGTATTGTTAGAATTTGAAAGTACTTTTTCTTCATTTACATAAAAGTCTGTCACTGGGGAAAAAAAATCTTGCTTTTCTTATAAATAAGCCAATATTGTCCTAAACCATGACATTTGGCTACCTGATTTTTTTGTTTCCAGGTTATATTATTAGTATGAAGGACATGATTACTAAACAGTGTGAAGTCAATGACATTCTGTAAATAACTTTTATTTTCTCATTTCTCAATGTCTTCAAATTAAAAAACAAAATCATTTTGGACATAGGTTAATAGAGCCAGAATATTCTTAGGGCATGGAAACTTACTTAATGAATAAATAAGTTTCATTTAGTTTGAATTTAAACTAACAGTATACTTTTCTGTTTAAGATATAAGTCTGAAACTAGATTTGCAGTCTAAATTTTCACTTCTTCAGAAAATACTTAATTTTCTCATATCTTTTGTTTGAGGTTGTAGATACTATGATGCCACTGAATTTAAAACTAGTTTTGTCTCGGTAATTTGGAGTTTGATCCCAAAAGACTGGTTGTTAAGGAAGAACATGCTTCTTTCCACTCATTTTAGAAATAAGAACTGCAATATATGGGGATATAATAAATAATTAACATAAAAGTACAGAATCCCTTCATTCTTACATGGCAAAATAAAGTAAAAATCTCTTATTCTTAACCACCTCCTTCTGAAAAGGTGTATAATTCCACCATTTGTTCTCCTCAAAAGAAAGATTTGGGCTGGAGAGAGAGAGAGAGAGCTTAAACTAGTCTCATTTGCTTGCTCAGCTCTCCAAGTAGGTAATTGCAGAAAGAAAAGACAATTCTTTGATCTCAGCGAGGTGCTAATTTGTAAGATTTTTGAGCTGTTTGGACCTTAGGAAGCAGGGATCAGTGCCTAAACAATGGCATTTATCTGGCAGCCTATTACTGACACATTACTATCTCAGTACTTATGCATTTACACTGGTGTTTGAAGACAGGACTATGTGTCAATAAAGGTATTAGACCAGACACCTCTGTCCATCAGGTTTATCTCAGTTTGCTGACAGGAACAGTAGGTGACATGAAGCAACAGAAAACACTTCAAAGTTTCCTAGTCTTGGTTTTGCAACGAAGACAAACAACATTTACTGCTTTAGAAGCAACAAACAATGAGTGTAAGACTGCAGAAGGGAGATGAAAGAGCACAGCAAGTTATCAGCCGTAAAGCCTGCCATAGCCCATTTCTAGTTGTCCCTTGAATTTAATTAGAGAGATTAAAAAAAAAAGATTTCAATGATAAGTAGTGTTCATTTGGACTTTTTAAAAGGAAACCATCTTGAGAAGGATGGTAGGAAATGAATGGATGAGAAAACTTGACTACTTACCAGCTACTCAAGGATTTCAGTATTAATGCATTCACTCATTTCAACAATTTTTTAGTAAACAACCAGGATGTGTTGCTATCTGTATAAGGAAAAAGCTATTACAACTATAGAGCTTTGAAAAATAATGTGAGGCTATAGTACTGTAGCATTATTAGGTAGATATAAGGTTATATTTGAGGTGCTGTAGAAATGAGATAGATGATGTCTCAAATAAGTTGGTAAAGGCTGCCTATATTTTTGGTTTTATCTAAATTGAAAGAAACTTGAAAAGGTACTTTATATCATCTCAAATGAAAATATACCCTGGATTTCCTCTTCTGTACTTCTAAGTTCAAAATTATTCACCAGAGTATTTTATACACAATTTTGTTCATCTTTTGGGATATAGATTAATTACTATATTCCACAAGTATTTATCCAATACTTATCAGTTCCGATTTAGCCTGAGGTAAAGCAGAGAACAAGAGGGACTAGATCCTTGCTCTCGTGTGAAGAGACAAATAATAAACTGTTAATTTTGGAGGGTCAAGAAAAATAATATAAAGTGAAAAGGATCAAGTGGTGTGATAGTAAACAGGAGATCAAAATAGTATTGGTGATACTGGTGTTTTAGAGTGGGTGGTCATGGAAAGAAACTAATGATAAAAAGTAATAATGAGGAGCGAGAGCATTTTAGCCGGTGAGAAGGACAGAAAACAAAATATCGACCGGCTGGAAAAACAGAAGGAAGACCAGTCTCTACAGCTAAGTAGGATGTGAGAGACAGTGAGTAAGGAAGCCAGACTGCCGAGGTAGTCAGAGGCCAGGCCATACTGAAGAAGGGAGAGAATACCAGATAGAGAGGTAATGGAGATCAGACACGTAGGTGCTTTCAAGTCCCACTAAGAGGAATTTTAGAACATATTATTCTTGGTCTAATTTTGCTCAACCTAAATGAGGCATTTAACAAAGCTAATTTCTCCTTCCTCCTTGGTTCTCCTTTTTCACTCAGCAGGAGACCCAGGTTCAATCCTTGGGTCAGGAAGTTCCCCTGGAGAAGGGTAGAGCAACCCATTCTAGTATTCTTGCCTGAAGAATTTCATGGACAGAGGAGCCTAGTGGGTCTATAGTCCATGGAGTCGCAAAGAGCTGGACCTGCTGAGAGACTAACACTCACACTTTCAGATACTGCATGCTGCCCGTTTACCTTCACCTTCGCTGGCGGTTCCTTCTCGGTTGCCTTTGCTGCCTCCTCCTTATCTTCCAGTGTACATTGGGTTAAGTCTTCAGAACGTCTCCCCTTATCTACTTGCAGTCACTGTTTTGATGATCTCAACCAGCCCCACTGCTTCAAATAATATCTATATACGAATAACCACCAAATATGTATCCTTAGTCTGTCCCTCGCCTCTGTACCCTAAACCCCAGTATCCAACCCCCTACTTGAAATCTCTGCTTGGGAATCTAATATGTCTCAAATATTGGACTTTTTGTCCCATGCAAAACCAAGTTCCTGATATGTCCTCCCCAAATCTTTTCTTTCTTTGGACTTCGTCTTAGATAATGGCAACTCTGAGCTTCCAGTGGATCAGACTAAAAACGTGGAACTCATCCTTGACTCCTTTCTGCTCCACCTACAGAAGCTGAGCATATTTTGGCTCAAGTATTGCAGTGAAGTTCTAGCTACTATCCTTGCCTCAGTCCTTGTTCCCCTTCAGACAACCCCATCACAGTAGCCCGTGTTCCTCTTAACCAAGTCAGAGCACATCTCTTGCCAACTCAACACCTCATCCAGATTCTACAGAATCCTAGTCTCTAATCTCAGACTCCTCTGATTTCTCTCACCCTCACTCACTCTGCTTCTTCACTGTTCCTTGGAAGGTGCTCTTTCTTCTCCTTGGAAGATCATTCCCTGCAAACTCCATCTGCCTGCTGCCTCACCTCCATCAGATCTTCACTCAAAGACACCTTCACAGTGGCGCCTTTTCCTGATCATTCTATTTAATGTTGTAACTCCTCTTACCATTGCCCATTTCCCTAATTTATTATTTTTCACAGTATTTATCACTAACTAACATGCTTCCTAATTTATTTCTTTTTTTCCCAGTTTATCGTCTATTCCCCCTCTTTAGAATGTAAGTTACATGAAGCAGGAATTTCTGTCTGTCTTGTTCCCTGCCATGTCGCAGCTATGAAATTAATTCCAGGTACATGCTGCTGCTGTTAAGTCACTTCAGTCGTGTCCGCCTCTGTGCGACCCCATAGATGGCAGCCCACCAGGCTCCCCCATCCCTGGGATTCTCCAGGCAAGAACACTGGAGTGGGTTGCCATCTCCTTCTCCAATGCATGAAAGTGAAAAGTGAAAGTGAAGTCGCTCAGCCATATCCGACTGTAGCTCACCAGGCTCCTCCATCCGTGGGATTTTCCAGGCAAGAGTACTGGAGTGGGGTGCCATTGCCTTCTCCATCCAGGTACATAGTGAGCAGATAATAACATATATCTGATTGATGAGTGTGTGTAGTGGGGGGAGAAATTAAAAAAAAAAAACTTAAGCAGGGAGTGGCAAAATATGACTTAGATTGTAAGATGATCATTTTCCCTAACCTATAGAAGAAAAGACAACATTAGAAGGCACGATGGCAGTTCATGTAAGTAACAACACTGGGGTTTCCAGCTAATAGCAGTGGAGGTGGAAAGAAGTGGATGTATTTCAGATTTGTTCAGGGGGCTGACTTTGCTGCTGATCTTTTGCAGCTGGGTCCTTCCTGACCCATGTCGTGTTATTGGAGCCAAATATCAAGATTAAGTTCAGTTTAGAAGCAAATGAAAGTTTTTTTCATTAAGAGTGGACAGGGAGGAGCTTGAAATTTCCAGTGTCAGTTCAGCTCAGTTCAGTCGCTCAGTCATGTCCGACTCTTTGCGACCCCATGAATCACATCATGCCAGGCCTCCCTGTGCATCACCATCTCCCGGAGTTCACTCAGACTCACGTCCATAGAGTCAGTGATGCCATCTAGCCACCTCATCCTCTTTCGTCCCCTTCTCCTCCTGCCCCCAACCCCTCCAAGCATCAGAGTATTTTCCAATGAGTCAACTCTCCACATGAGGTGGCCAAAGTACTGGAGTTTCAGCTTTAGCATCAATCCTTCCAAAGAAATCCCAGGCCTGATCTCCTTTAGAATGGACTGGTTGGATCTCCTTGCAGTCCAAGGGACTCTCAAGAGTCTTCTCCAACACCACAGTTCAAAAACATCAATTCTTCGGCGCTCAGCCTTCTTCACAGTCCAACTCTCACATCCATATATGACCACTGGAAAAACCATAGCCTTGATTAGGCGGACCTTAGTCGGCAAAGTAATGTCTCTGCTTCTGAATATACTGTCTAGGTTGGTCATAACTTTTCTTCCAAGGAGTAAGCGTCTTTTAATTTCATGGCTGCAGTCATCATCTGCAGTGATTTTGGAGCCCACAAAAATAAAAAGTCTGACACTGTTTCCACTGTTTCCCCATCTATGTCCCATGAAGTGATGGGACCAGATGCCATGATCTTCACTTTCTGAATGTTGAGCTTCAAGCCAACTTTTTCACTCTCTTCTTTCACTTTCATCAAGAGGCTTTTTAGCTCCTCTTCACTTTCTGCCATAAGGGTGGTGTCATCTGCATATCTGAGGTTATTGATATTTCTCCCGGCAATCTTGATTCCAGCTTCTGCTTCTTCCAGCTCAGCATTTCTCATGATGTACTCTGCATATAAGTTAAATAAGGAGGGTGACAATATACAGCCTTGACGTACTCCGTTTCCTATTTGGAACCAGTCTGTTGTTCCTGTCCAGCTCTAACTGTTGCTTCCTGACCTGCATATGGGTTTCTCAAGAGACAGGTCAGGTGGTCTGGTATTCCCATCTCTTTCAGAATTTTCCACAGTTTATTGTGATCCACACAGTCAAAGGCTTTGGCATAGTCAATAAAGCAGAAATAGATGTTTTTCTGGAACTCTCTTGCTTTTTCGATGATCCATTGGATGTTGGCAATTTGATCTCTGGTTCCTCTGCCTTTTCTAAAACCAGCTTGAACATCAGGAAATGTAGGCTATGCCAAATAAGCCATGTGAGGGGCTGTTATACAAGGATCTTGTCCGCAGGGAGGGGGGTGAGTTCACACAGGTCAGCGCAGGCGCAGGTGTGCTCCTCTTGTACCCAGACACAGAGTGAGAGGAAGCATCTGGGCACAGGGCTGCGGCCGACATCCTAAATTGAGGTGCCTGTGCAGTGCTTCTTTCTGCACATGGTCTGTGTAGCTGAAGTGCCAAGGGCAGCATCTGAAGTGCGGAGACCAGGCCTCTGCATGCAGCACCCTGTAAGCAGGTGAGACTAGACAAATCACAAAATAAAAGAAAAATGTTAGATTTTGTTTTATTACCCAGAGCCTATTTTTTATTTCCAGGGAATTGTTCATGGACTTTGCCAGTGACGGCTTGATGATATTTACATGTACTTTTATTATGAGAATACTTATGATCATTTCTGTTTTGAACACAGCTGTCCAGAGTCTCAACTCTCCTTTCTTCTTATACAAGATGTATTCAGACAAATGCTGGCAGATTGGATTGTGTGGGAAAGGTTTTAGGGAATGAGCTAGAAGGGCACTGAGATTTTTGGTTTGATAACTGGATGTTAGAGGTGTCATTTACTGAGAAGATGAGGGTAGGGACAGTTTTAAGAATTGCTTTATGTGAGACATCTCTTAGACATCCTTACATGTGCAATAACTGACAAATATTTATACCACAAATAAACTGTTGCAGAGAAGCCAATTCTGACTCCATGTTGGAACTGTTTCTTTGATTTGCTTTTTTTTTTTGCTTTTGTTATTGTAATCATACAGAATGGCCTGCCTCAGAGAATCCTGCCGTTTTGCCTGACTGTTTAAACTAAAGCACCTTTGTTTCGAACCCTGTCCACCTGTGGATGACAGGAAAGAATAAATTAACATATCCCCTGCCTGAGGCTTGCCATTCTGGGAAATGTTTGCAAGATTAATGTCCTTTTAATCTCACCTCCCCCACCCCATCGCCCCATCTCTAACCTATAAAAGAGCCTGGTATCCAGCCACCCATGAAAATGAAAGTGTTACTCGCTCAGTTCTGTCCAACTCTTTGTGACCCTATGGACTCTAGTGCACCAGACTCCTCTGTTCTTGGATTCTCCAGGCAAGACTACTGGAGTGGGTAGCCATTCCTTTCTCCAGGGAATCTTCCCGACCCAAGGATAGAACTGGGGTCTCCTGCATTGCAGGCAGATTCTTTACTGTCTGAGACACCAACGAACCTCTCCTCATCCTGATAAGGTAGTATTTTGAGGTGCTGGTGGTCCACTGGAGAAGGGAATAGCAAACCATTTCAGTATTCTTGCCTTGGGAACCCCATGAACAGTATGAAAAGCCAAAAAGATAGATAGGACACTGAAAGCAGAACTCCCCAGGTTGGTAGGTGTCCAATATGCTACTGGAGAACAGTGGAGAAATAATTCCAGAAAGAATGAAGGGATGGAGCAAAGCAAAAAAAAAAAAAAAAAAAACAAAACACCCAGTTGTGGATGGGACTGGTAATAGAAGCAAGGTCTGATGCTGTAAAGAGCAATATTGCATAGGAACCTGGAATCTTAGGTCCATGAATCAATGCAAATTGGAAGTGGTCAAATAGGAGATGGCAAGAGTGAACGTCGACATTCTAGGAATCAACGAACTAAAATGGACTGGAATGGGTGAATTTAACTCAGATGACCATTATATCTACCACTGTGGGCAGGAATCCCTGAGATGAAATGGAGTAGCCATCACAGTCAACAAAAGAGTCTGAAATGCAGTACTTGGAAGCAGTCTCAAAAATGACAGAATGAACTCTGTTTGTTTCAAAGGAAAACCATTCACTATCATGTTAATCCAAGTCTATGCCCCTAACAGTAATGCTGAAGAAGCTGAAGTTGAACGGTTCTATGAAGACCTACAAGACCTTTTAGAACTAACACCCAAAAAAGAAGTCCTTTTCATTATAGGGGACTGCAATGCAAAAGTAGGAAGTCAAGAAACACCTGGAGTAACAGGCAAATTTGGCCTTGGAGTACAGAATGAAGCAGGGCAAAGGCTAATAGAGTTTCTCCAAGAGAAAGCACTGGTCATAGCAAAAACACTCTTCCAACAACACAAGAGAAGACTCTACACATGGACACCACCAGATGGCCAATACCGAAATCAAATTGATTATATATTCTTGCAGCCAAAGATGGAGAAGCTCTATACAGTCAGTAAAAACAAGACCGGGAGATGACTGTGGCTCAGATCATGAAGTCCTTATTGCCAAATTCAGATTTAAATTGAAGAAAGTGGTGAAAAACAACTAGACCATTCTGGTATGATCTAATCAAATCCCTTATGATTATACAGTGGGAGTGAGAAATTGATTTAAGGGACTAGATCTGATAGATAGAGTGCCTGATGAACTATGGATGGAAGTTTGTGACACTGTACAGGAGACAAAAATCAAGACCATCCCCAAGAAAAAGAAATGCAAAAAAGCAAAATGGCTATCTGAGGAGGCCTCTCAAATAGCTGTGAAAAGAAAAGTGAAAAGCAGTGGAGAAAAGGAAAGATACAAGCATCTGAATGCAGAGTTCCAAAGAATAGCAAGGAGAGATAAGAAAGCCTTCCTCAGTGATCAATGCAAAGAAATAGAGGAAAACAACAGAATGGGAAAGACTAGAGATCTCTTCAAGAAAATTAAAGATACAAAGATGGGCTCAATAAAGGACAGAAATGGTGTGGACCTAACAGAAGTAAAAGATATTAAGAAAATGTGGCAAGAATACTCAGAAGAACTGTACAAAAAAGATCTTCACAACCCAGATAATCATGATGGTGTAATCTCCTAGAACCAGATTCCTGGAATGTGAAGTCAAGTGGGACTTAGGAAGCATCACTACGAACAAAGCTAGTGGAGGTGATGGAATTCCAGTTGAGCTGTTTCAAATCCTGAAAGATGATGCTGTGAAAGTGCTGCACTCAATATGCCAGCAAATTTGGAAAACTCAGCAGTGGCCAGAGGACTGGAAAAGGTCAGTTTTCATTCCAATCTCAAAGAAAATCAATGCCAAATAATGCTCAAACTACCGCACAATGGCACTTATGTCACACGCTAGTAAAGTAATGCTCAAAATTCTCCAAGCCAGGCTTCAGCAATACGTGAACCATGAACTTCCTGATGTACAAGCTGGTTTTAGAAAAGGCAGAGGAACCAGAGATCAAATTGCCAACATCCGCTGGATCACAAAAAAGCAAGAGAGTTCCAGAAAAACATCTACTTCTGTTTTATTGACTATGCCAAAGCCTTTGACTGTGTGGATCACAATAAACCGTGGACAATTCTGAAGGAGATGGGAATATCAGACCACCTGACCTGCCTCTTGAGAAACCTATATGCAGGTCAGGAATCAACAGTCAGGCGGAACTGGTCATGGAACAACAGACTGGTTCCAAATAGGAAACGGAGTACGTCAAGGCTGTATATTGTCATCCTGCTTATTTAACTTATATGCAGAGTAAGTCATGAGAAATGCTGGGCTGAATGAAGCACAAGGTGGAATCAAGATAGCTGGGAGAAATGTCAATCGCTCAGATATGCAGATGACACCACCCTTATGGTAGAAAGTGAAGAGGAACTAAAAAGCCTCTTGATGAAAGTGAAAGAGGAGAGTGAAAAAGTTGGCTTAAAGCTCAACATCCAGAAAACTAAGATCATGGCATCTGGTCCTATCACTTCATGGGAAATAGATGGGGAAACAGTGGAAACAGTGTCAGACTTTATTTTTCTGGAATCCAAAATGACTGCGGATGGTGATTGCAGCCATGAAATTAAAAGATGATTACTCCTTGGAAGGAAAGTCCTGACCAACCTAGACAGTATATTAAAAAGCAGAGATATTACCTTGTCAACAAAGGTATGTCTAGTGAAGGCTATGGTTTTTCCAGTGGTCATGTATGGATGTGAAAGTTGGACTATAAAGAAGGCTGAGCACTGAAGAATTGATGCGTTTGAAGTGTGGTGTTGGAGAAGACTCTTGAGAGTCGCTTGGACTGCAAGGAGATCCCACCAGTCCATCCTAAAGGATATCAGTCCTGAATGTTCATTGGAAGGACTGATTTTGAAGCTGAAACTCCAATACTTTGGGCACCTGATGTGAGGAACTGACTCATTTCAAAAGACTTTGATGCTGGGAAAGATTGTGGGCAGGAGGAGAAGGGGATGACAGGGTGAGATGGTTGGATGGTATCACCAACTCAGTTCACATGGGTTTGGGTGAACTCTGGGTATTGGTGATCAACAGGGAGGCCTGGGGTGCTGCAGTTCACGGGGTCACACAGAGTCAGACATGACTGAGTGACTGAACTGAACTGAACTGAGCCTGACATCCTCTCAGCCACCTGGCTTTCTGAATAAAGTAATTTTCCTTGACTCAACACCTTGTCTCCTTGTGGTAAGTAGAGCGACCTTGGACTTGATAACAAAACCTAACCATATCATGGAAATATCTTGTCAATAAAAAATGAAATAGTTGCCACAAAATACTAGTAGCTGAATATGTTCAATTAGAAGGACTCAATTTACTGTTAATTCAAAGAAAGTCATTCTACCTTTAAATTAAATTTAAATTAAATTAAATTTATGGGATAGAAAGTCTTAAATCTGACTGATTTTTAAGTTCTTGAAAAGATTGTGAAGGATAACAGCACTTACCCAAATAATTCATATCAATAAATGAAATGAAATCCTAATTGTTTAGGTTCACATTTATTCCTGCTTGTCCCCTAAACCAGATACTTAAGAATAGTTTCCAGGATAAAGTGGGGGATCATTTTAGATTTGAGAATTAGGTGTTGCTACCACTGTTCACTATTTTCTGTTATTCTACATTCTCCAAATGTATTTATTTATCACACTGAAATCCTAGAAATTTACTTTTCCTGCCAATTTTTTTTTAATTGCTGTGGCAAAACACACATAATATACAATTTCTCATCTTAACCATTTATAAATGTGAAGTTCAGTAGTGTGAATTATACTTACATTGCTGTGCAACCAATCTCTAGAACTTTTCATCTTGTAATACAGCAACCATATACCCTTTAAATGACATGTTCCCCCAAGTTCTCCCTTTCTCCAAAGCCCATGCCAACCACCATTCTATTTTCTATTTTAATGAATTTGACTATTCTAAATACCTTACAGAAGTGGAGTCAGACAGAATTTGTCTTTTTGTGACTTATTTCATTAGCAAAATGTCCTTAAGGTTTAATATAATGTAGTGTGTGTCAGATTTCTTTCCTTTTTAAGGCTAAGTAATATTCCACTGTGTGTATATATCACATTTTGTTGATCCATTTAAGAATCCAAGTGTTCTTTCATGGATGGATACTTGGGTTGCTTCTGCCCCTTGGCTACTGTGAGTAATGCTTGTGTGAACAGTGAACATGTGTGTATAAAGATTACTTTTTATAACCCTAGTTGAATGTCCTCAACTCTGACTACACTCCTTTTCATAGAGACTTTTAAACTATTTTTCATGAGGTATGACACATAAGGGGGTTTCCCTGGTGGCTCAGATGGTAAAGAATCTGCCTGCAATGCAGGACACCTGGGTTTGATCCCTGGATCAGGAAGATCTCCTGGAGAAGGTAATGGCAACCTACTCGAGTATTCTTGCAGAGACAGAGAAGACTGATGGGCTATAGTCCATGGAGTCAGAAAGAGGCGGAAATGGCTGAGCGACTAACACTTTCACTTTCATGACAGATAAGAAGGCTCTTGCGACAGATGAATGGAAAGCACTTCTCCATCAGGAAATCTGAGAAAGTCTAGAAAATCTATCCAGGAAATGTCCTTCTCATTTTTCTTTTCACTAATATTGAGGTGTACGTAATCACTCTGAACGTATGTTATTGAAGAAAGTGAGGCATGAGAAAAGGTCCAGGATTAGGAAACAAGTGCGTAGGGAGATTTACATCCAAGGCCCCAGGAGGGAATTGCTAAGAGCGCCGCTAATAAATCTGTGCATGCTGGGTAGTTGGTCAGAGGCAGGAGGACTGAAGTATATAGAGAACAAAACTTTAAACATTTATAAATACAATACATTTATCAGTAAAACGGATAAAACTTTCTAAATCCAAACTTGTGAACTAGAACTAGGGAAGGGACTTTGTAATGAGACTCGTGAATAATTTGTCTTGGCTCTGCTGCTGACTAATGACATGACTTTTGGCAAACCATTTAACCGCTCTAATGCAGGAATAATAATACCTGCCTTGTAGGTTTATTTTCAACATTATAATACCTATCATGAGGTGCACACTCAGCAAATGGTAGCTCTTTATCTGTTACAATCTTTATGGTTGTTGATGATACAGACTGAGAACAAAGCTAAGGAAACTCTTCTTTTCCACAGGAGAACACACGCATTATTAATGTGAAAAAACAGCTTTAGTATTTTAGTAAAACTACAGCCTTTCTAGCTTAGTGTACATATATGCAAAATTACAGATTTGACAAAATGTATCCATCATAAATGTCCTTTCTCAAGAAACATTAGATGCTAAACATAGGTACTCCTAAAAAATACACATATTCCAGGTTGATGAGTAATTTGGTATTTACAAAGCTGGTGTTCAGACATGAGTGCCATTTGGAGAAATCTTACTTTTCATTCTGTCTGTGGCTGGATTCATGTTACGCATCAGAGTCTAAGAATCCCTAAATAAATACCATATGCCTCTGAGTGTTGACTTTCTGATTCTGTAGCCAATCCTTTCTCATGAATTTCTGTGCACAACTCAGAGTCGGCATCCCATCCCCTTAAAATGTGCACTTGCTGTTGTTTAGTAGCTCAGTCGTGTCTGACTCTTTGCGACCCCATGGATTGCAGCATGCCAGGCTTCCCTGTCCTTTACTATCTCCCAAAGCTTGCTCAAACTCATGTCCATTGAGTCAGTGATGGCATCCAACCATCTTGCCCTGTGTCGTCTCCTTCTCCCCCTGCCATCAGTCTTTACCAGCATCAGGATCTTTTCTAATGAGTTGACTTTCACATCAGGTGGCCGAAGTATTGGAGCTTCAGCTTCAGCATCAGTCCTTCCAGTGAATATTCAAGACTGATTTCCTTTAGGATGGACTGGTTTGATCTCCTCATCAAGTGGTAGAGAAAGATGGTCCTCAGAATGTTGGATATTCCAGTTGAGCATGTACACGGTCTGCTAATTCCTAATTTCTCCTGTTTAGAATTGCATATGACACAAAGAGCATCTTTCAGAGTTGTGTAAATAAAGCTGTGGAATGAGATTTCCCTGGGTCTACTGTTCATGTCTCCTCTCCTATGTCTCCTTGCCACTAATGTTTCTAACTCTTTGGAGAAAGGGAATGAGCAAGGATGACCTCTCTCACCTTTAGGAACAATGGGAAGCATTCTTATGGGGGACATTGGGTTACACACTTCAAGTCACATTCATCATTCCCATCTACATCATAAGGGGGAGGGGGCAAGGCTGCTGAGATCATCAGTAAACAATGGTCTTTTACAGAATTCTGTTGCTCTATCTAAGACACTGAAAGACACAGAATATGACTTTTTCCTCAGTGTTTTTTCAACATAAGTGTGTTGAACACTGGCGTGTGTTCTGACACCATGGTGAGGTGCAATGATGAGTAGCTAGAAGTCCCATCCCAAGGTTCTACTGTATTAAGAGAGAGAAGATGTACACAATAGTAGTTTATCTTTACATTGAGTACTTACTGGGGAAGCTTACATATATTAACTCACAGTCTTCTCAACAATCCTCTGATGTTGGTACTATCACGATTAATCCTTTCTCAGATTCACATAAGTATAGCCAGAAATTAAATCTCAGGGAGTTTGACTCCCTATAGTTTCACTATAGTTTCTGGGAGTTTTGCTCCCAGAATATAGTGATTCTTTTTGCACAAAAGCATGGAGTAAAAAGGTTATCATAGAACATGAGTAAATATATTGACATGGAGGTTCAGAAAAGGCAATAGGAAGGCTAATACTCACGTGGAGCTCTGAGAATTGGATACTATTTGGATATGAGAAAAGGAACTTGGGGAAACTTAGAAAGGTTAGTGATCGCAGTCTGAACTGATATTAAGAATTGTTCTGTTCTGTTTGAGTGTAGCATGAGTCAGAGACTGCTGGGGAACAAAAGGCAAGTTGTAACAGCTCTTGTGTACGTGCTTAAGCTGCTTCAGTTGTGTCCTTCTCTTCCTGACCCCATGGACTGTAACCCGCCAGGCTCCTCTGTGCTTGGGATTTCCCAGGCAAGAATACTGGGGTGGGTTGCCATTTGCTCCTCCAGGGGATCTTCCTGACCCAGGGATTGAACCCGTGTCTCGTGCATCTCCTGTATTGAAGGCAGATTCTTTACCCACTGAGCCAACTGGGAAGCCCTGTAACATCTCTTAGAAGACTAAAACACAGGATTAAATAGTTATTATTTTATTTGGTAGGCAATGAGAAGCCTATCCTGAATAGAAAAATGACATTTTCTCAGTGGTTCTTTGGGACCATTATGCTGTAGATGTTGGCAAACGGCATCAGTGGAGAAAAAGACAAAAGTCAAGGAAAAGTTAGGGTGCTGTTGCTATACTTCCAGCAAAGAACAATAAAGATGTAAGGTAGAACATTGTCACTGGAGACAGAGAAATAGATGGATTTGAGGAAAATGCAGATACAGAATCAACAAGGACTGAGCAAAGGAGTAGATTTCAGAAGATGGAGACAGCAGTGTGTGAAGGGTTTTGAAATGAGCCCTGAAAGATACACTTGGTTTTTATTAGGCAGAAAAGAGAGAGGAAATATTATTAGTGGGGAAAATAGGCAAATATTTGGTTTCTGTCTTTCTCCAGCTATTCTGAGAATACCTAGGCTTCAGTATCCTACTTTGGGACTGATGTTCATTTTTGCCATGTCATTTTTGAGTTTTACAAAAGATAACTAGATATACAGTGGGTGGCCATTAAATTCCTGATGACTTTCAAATGAGAAAAAATACAAATTATTAGAAATTATACATTCACATCTCCTAACTCATTGAACATGGTTTCCAATGTTGAATCAGTGTTTTTTATTCTATATTTTCTTCCTTCCTTCCTAAAATCAGAAGTCTTTCAGAATGACAACTAATTCAGAGACTTGAGTGGATTAAAAATTTGAGGTGTTTTCTAGCAGATTAACACTGCTCTACTGTTCAAACTTAGAAGAAATCATGTAATTATGGATAATATTTATCCTGCACAGATTGCTGCTATGAAATCATCTTTGTATGTATAAAAACATTCATAACTGGGAAAACACTTACATGGTAGCCACCTAGTTAGAGTCCGGATTATACATGCATATAAAAGCTATTTTATGTATTTTGTATTTTTTTCTAACATCTATTACTTGTGGTTACTGTTCTTTCATTGCCTTTAATTTGTGGACACTTTCTAACCACCACTTGTGGGTCTTCAGGGAGCAAACTCTTTCTCAGAAACATTTATTTGCCACCACGAAGACCATGAGGATAGAGAGACAATTCAATATTTATTCTGTGTTTAACAGCATCCTTTGAGAGCTGGAGCAAGGCTTTCAAAATGTAAAACCAGAGGGGGAAAAAAAAAGCCCCAGATCCAAAAACACCCCTGGAGTTCTGGGGAGAATGGAAAAATAGAGCTGTTTCTAATACATACAGTATGGGAGGTATTTCATAGGATATTTGACATAATAACAGCACTGGAAAAATGTAACAAGAGAAAAAGAGAGTAAACCTGTAAAGCAAAATATGAAGACCATTGGTGTATTTTTCTTATATGATATAGAACTATTTACCTAGTCTTTTGTGTCTCTGCAGTGCAAAGTTACTAATAGGCCTACCTAGAAGAAGCTGAAGTTGAACGGTTCTATGAAGACCTACAAGACCTTTCAGAACTAACACCCAAAAAAGATGTTCTTTTCATTATAGGGGACTGGAATGCAAAAGTAGGAAGTCAAGGAACATCTGGAGTAACAGGCAAATTTGGCCTTAGAATACAGAATGAAGCAGGGCAAAGGCTAATAGAGTTTTGCCAAGAGAACACACTGGTCATAGCAAACACTCTCTTTCAACAACACAAGAGAACACTCCACACACGGACATCACCAGATGGTCAAAATCGAAATCAGATTGATTATATTCTTTGCAGCCAAAGATGGAGAAGCTCTATATAATCAGCAAAAACAAGACTGGAAGCTGACTGTGGCTCAGATCATGAACTCCTTATTGCCAAATTCAGATTTAAATTGAAGAAAGTAGGGAAAATCACTAGACTATTCAAGTATGACCTAAATGAAATCCCTTATGATTATACAGTGGAAGTGAGAAATAGATTTAAGGGGCTAGATCTGATAGATAGAGTGCCTGTTGAACTATGGAATGAGGTTCATGACATTGTACAGGAGACAGGGATCAAGACCATCTTCATGGAAAAGAAATGTATGAAAGCAAAATGGTTGTCTGAGGAGGCCTTACAAATAGCTGTGAAAAGAAGAGAAGCAAAAAGCAAAGGAGAAAGGAAAGATATAAGCATCTGAATGCAGAGTTCCAAAGAATAGCAAGGAGAGATAAGAAAGCCTTCCTCGTCAATCAATGCAAAGAAATAGAGGAAAACAACAGAATGGGAAAGACTAGAGATCTCTTCAAGAAAATTAGAGATACCAAGGGAACATTTCATGCAAAGATGGGCTTGATAAAGGACAGAAAGTGTATGGACCTAACAGAAGTAAAAGATATTAAGAAGAGGTGGCAAGAATACACAGAAGAACTGTACAAAAAAGATCTTCATGACCCAGATAATCATGATGGTGTGATCACTCACCTAGAGCCAGACATCCTGGAATGCAAAGTCCAGTGGGCCTTAGGAAGCATCACTACCAACAAAGCTAGCGGAGGTGATGGCATTCCAGTTGAGCTATTTCAAATCCTGAAAGATGATGCTGTGAAAGTGCTGCACTCAATATGCCAGCAAATTTGGAAAACTCAGCAGTGGCCACAGGACTGGAAAAGGTCAGTTTTCATTCCAATCCCAAAGAAAGGTAATGCCAAAGAATGCTCAAACTACCACACAATTGCACTCATTTCACACGCTAATAAAGTAATGCTCAAAATTCTCCAAGCCAAGCTTCAGCAATACGTGAACTTTGAACTTCCAGATGTTCAAGCTGGTTTTAGAAAAGGCAGAGGAACCAGAGATCAAATTGCCAACATCTGCTGGATCACTGAAAAAGCAAGAGAGTTTCAGAAAAACATCTATTTCTGTTTTATTGATTATGCCAAAGCCTTTGACTGTGTGGATCACAATAAACTGTGGAAAATTCTGAAAGAGATGGGAATACCAGACCACCTGACCTGTCTCTTGAGAAACCCATATGTAGGTCAGGAAGCAACAGTTAGAACTGGACATGGAACAACAGACTGGTTCCAAATAGGAAAAGGTGTACGTCAAGGCTGTATATTGTCATCCTGCTTATTTAACTTCTATGCAGAGTACATCATGAGAAACCCTGGGCTGGAAGAAGCAGAAGCTGGAATCAAGATTGCCGGGAGAAATATCAATAACCTCAGATATGCAGATGACATCACTCTTATGGCAGAAAAGTGAAGAGGAACAAAAAAGCCTCTTGATGAAAGTGAAAGAGGAGAGTTAAAAATTTGGCTTAAAGCTCAACATTCAGAAAATGAAGATCATGGCATCTGGTCCCATCACTTCATGGGAAATAGATGGGGAAACAGTGGAAACAGTGTCAGACTTTATTTTGGGGGGCTCCAAAATCACTGCAGATGGTGATTGCAGCCATGAAATTAAAAGACACTTACTCTTTGGAAGGAAATTTGTGACCAACCTAGATAGTATATTCAAAAGCAGAGACATTACTTTGCCGACAAAGGTTCGTCTAGTCAAGGCTATGGTTTTTCCAGTAGTCATGTATGGATGTGAGAGTTGGACTATGAAGAAGGCTGAGTGCTGAAGAATTGATGCTTTCGAACTGTGGTGTTGGAGGAGACTCTTTTGAGTCCCTTGGACTGCAAGGAGATCCAATCAGTCCTTTCTAAAGGAGATCAGTCCTGGGTGTTCTTTGGAAGTAATGATGCTAAAGCTGAAACTCCATTACTTTGGCCACCTCACGTGAAGAGTTGACTCATTGGAAAAGACTCTGACACTGAGAGGGATTGGGAGCAGGAGGAAAAGGGGATGACAGAGGATGAGATGGTTGGGTGGCATCACTGACTCGACGGATGTGAGTTTGAGTGAAATCCGGGAGATGGTGATAGACAGGGAGGCCTGGCGTTCTGCAATTCATCGGATCGCAAAGAGTCAGACACGACTGAGCCTGACCTGACTGACCTAACCTGAGATAGTTCCTTTACTTCTTAAATGCAGAACCCAGGCAGACAGTTCATCTGTCTGAATTCTAGACTTCCCATATGTAAATTCAAGACAATGGCACCTGATTATTTTTGTGTATTCACAGAGTACTCTGAAGGTAAAAACCAAAGTCAAATAATATATGTAAAAGTGCTTTATAAACTTTTATAAATATGTGTAACATATGACATACAGTTAGGTGGTATTAGTGGTAGTGAACCTGCTTTCCAGTGCAGGAGATGTAAGAGATGTTGGTTCAATCCCTGGGTTGGGAAGATCCCCTGGAGGGCAACAAACTCCACTATTCTTGCCTGGAGAATCCCATGGATAGAGGCACCGGTGGGCTACAGTCATAGGGTTGCAATGAATCAGGCAGTGAGTCAGACACAACTTAAGTGGCTTAGAATGCATGCAAGATTTTATCATTTTTAGATAGACACACTAATACTTTTTTACTTTATAAAGATATCATAAAGAGAAATAAGTAGCATACATCAAGGACTGAGGAAAATAAATATATGCAAGGACTGAAAAGAAATATATGCAAATTAAAGGTATCAGTATCTCTTACTATCTAATACATAATTGTATGAACATGCAATGATAATTCAACAGAAAACACAACTGTTTGAATATGAAAAAAAATTCCCAAAATTCGAGGTACTGGATAGATTTTCTTTTGACTCAGATGACCAAAATCTGAAGGAAAAACAAAAAAATACCTTGACTAGTTGAGGGTCATCGTGAATTATGGCAAGGATATGTCCATAAAAGGGGTATTTAATTATGTATTCCTTCAGTGTCTTTCTGTGTTGAAAATCTGAAGGCCTCTTTTTCACTTCAAATTGAAAGCCAGAACTCAGACTTTTATCCCTGAACTTTGTAAAGACATGCTTCTTCAAACTGTAGTGCTTTGTTGAATATGAAGACTATTCAAACATTTAGTAATGAAGGCAAAAGTTGTTCCTGTGATCTGCCCTTTGAAAGTCTCTATCCCATTCACTCCCAACAGAAATAGATTCAGTGCCAAGTAAGACTGAGCAAAGCAACTTTAAATCAATGGCGGAGGATGGGGGCGATAATTACATTTTTCATATTTTATTGGTTCATTCTTAAAGAAGAATGGCTGGATTATGTGCTTTGAAATTTGACAGCTCCATTAATTTTCAGATTAAGGCAAAACATACTGTTTCAGTCAGAGTTATTTTTTTTTTCTCCCTTACCTTCCACACTGAATTATCTTTTAAAAATGGGCATAATGTTGGTATTCAAAGGTGCCTAGGATGCCTAAGAAAAACAAAATTGCCTCAAAACAAAGATAATGCATTGTTTCTAACATATAGGATCAATGTAAGATCCTATATGGATCTTACCTATATTGATCATATAGGATCAGGATCAATGCAAAGATCAGTCTTTATGATGAGTACCAGAAGAGCCACTGGGAATTAATCATACATATTTTTGATTTATAAAATAGCATCATTAAAGCATTTTGGTCTAAGAAAGCACTGTTTGCTATATATTTCTTTTTTAAAGACCAATTTTCTAAAATATTAACCAAATATGAAATAAAACAGTGGACATTTGATTGTAATGAGGTATCACTAAGTTTGCACAAAGATCATAAATTGATAGTGGGAAAATATTTTAGAATAGTAATCCTGACATTTCCCAATCAAGGAAGCATCTAGTTTATTGAAACTCACAAAATAATTCAGATAAAAAAGTCATCAAATTCTGATTTGAAATCTAAAAGCCTAGCCGTGGCCATAAGACAAAAGACTGGGATGAACACCAGAAGAGTAAATGTTCTCTGTCCCCCTGACCTCTCTGTAGCTTGAGCTGGAAGGGTGGAGAATCAGAGAGAAAGGAAGTTCCCTCCAGAGACCCATGCACCCTGACTGTGGTTCAAGACTTAGGGGAGGGAACGACAGAAGGAAGAAAGCTGTGTCTTCCTTCCTAGGAAAGCCTGGGATGACTATATATTGCTTCTAGAAAGGAGGGCTCCACAGATAGCCCCACCGATTCCCTGCCTCCAGGCTTCGGATGGAGGTTGTAGAATGATTCCATTGTATGCAAGAGCAGAGAGGAATTGTGAAGTCACAGAATTAGGCTTAGCAAAGTACTTGAAGCATCAGAGTCAGAGAGTAGTAGAAAATCCCAGTATGAATGATTGTGGCTCTGAGTTCAACAAGAGAGCTGGTGGACTTGAATAGGTTTTTTTTTTTTTTAACAATAAATGGGATAGAGCCCTCCATATGCTCCAAAAAATCTTTTGGTGCTGTATAACTCTTCTAGCTCTAATATGATCTAGTACGTGGGTAGAGATGAGATCAAGTTTCCACCACCTGGCAGTGTAAGGGCTTTCAGTATTCACAGGGAAAAATAGAGTTTAAATACCTGCTCCTGTCATCAAATCTATGGATTTCTCACAAACTAGGTTAATGTGTAGGCCCTGTGTCTAGAATTATTCCCCAGGCCCCCTTCCCAAGCCTTAGTTCTCCTTGGGTTTGGCTCTCTGGAGCTCACTGCCAAGCCACACTCTCTTTTCTATTACCTATAAGTCTGTCTAGCTCAAGCAAGAGCACACTCAACACTGAACTCATTTTTTGGTTTGTTTTTGTTTTTTATGATGGCTTCTGTGATAGCTTCCTTTAATCACATCTACTCAGGTACAGCTTTTAATGTCATTTAATAGCTTGATGCTGCTTTTAAGGCACGATACTACCTTTACCAAATGGAGGAATCAGATGTATGGCTGGAGACGGCCATATGACTAAATAGATTGCACTCACTGCTCTTTGTCTTTTCACTGCAATGGTTTGATGGGTTTGTGCCTAGGCAAGAGCAGTTACCCCACCAGCACATCTTTAAAGGATTTTCTGAAGACTTCCTTGCCTACGCTTCCCTCTCCCTCTCCCTACAACTCCTGCGTATACTGCTGCCACACTCCAGCTCATCAACACACCTCTCTCTTAGCTTGCTTTCTTCTGAAACTAAGTTTCCTTATAAACTTCTTTGTGACAAAACACTAGCCCTTTTTTCTTGATTAATACAATATTTTTAACTGTTTGTTCCAGCTGTCTGGCTTGGGGGAATCATCTGAGAATTCTAAGAGCAAAAATAAAATCAGTCCTGTACGATGGGTGAGGTATAGTGTTTCCTTGAGCTACCAAATTGTACTAGTTAACAAAAGTGACCTCTCCAGTTTTTAAGTGGTCAGTTTCAACCACACCCTGTAAAAGAGAGGATACTTTATAGCTTGGCTAAGCTCTGAGAGTGATGTCTATAATTAGAATGTTGCACTGAAATGGGTTGCTGGCATGTTGTCATCTGTGCATACTGAATACATTTCCATAAAATTGTTTCAGTTAATCCTCCTTTGGGGTCCATCGTGGGGGGTCTGTAATTCACTGCTCTTGTACTTCTTCCTACCACTGGGCCTCTGTGAGCATAAGCACGTTGCTGAGCTCTTGTGAGGCACATGAGTGGTGTGCCTATCATTTTTTTTCCATGTGTGTGTGAACGTGTGTGTGTGTGTGCATGTTTGCATGTACATGCTTGCATGAGGAGCGGGGAAGGGAGTATCACAAAGTAAAAAATGAAATCTAAGTCTCATTTTAAGCACTAAAGCTGAGCTCCACATATAGCTCTTCCTCAGTGTGTTGCAATCTACAACCAAGGATGTTGTTGTTCAGTCACTAAGTCATGTCCAACTCTTTGCAACCCCATGCAGTACACCAGGGTCCTCTGCCCTCCACTATCTCTGAGAGTTTGCTCAAAATCATGTTCATTGAGTCGGTGAAGCTATCTAACCAAGTATAGCAACCAAGTATAATAGAGCATTAAAAAATGCATCTCAGAGAAAACACACAGTGTTCCTATTTCAAAAGTTTCTCACTTACTGCTATTTCACCTTGCCCTTGGTCACACTGCCCATCACTTTAGTACAGAGGTTAAAAACTGTCTGTAAAAGGTTAGAGAGGCTGTCAATAGTTTAGGCTTTTCAGGCCATAAGATCTGTGCTACACTGAGTCAACTCTACATCTGAAGCTTGAAACAATTAGAGACAATATGTAAGTGAATAGGTGTGTTTGTATTCCAATAAAATTTTATTTGTAGGCACTGAAATTTGAATTTCATATAATTTTCATGTATCACAAGATATGCTTTTGATTTCTTTTCAGCTATTTTCAAAATGGAAAAAACATTCTGAGCTTGCAGGCTATATGAAAACAGGGAGGAGGCTGGACTTGGCTTGCAGGCCAGAGTTTACAGACCCCTATTTTATCACCATCCAGATATAGAAAATCCTAGTCACTTACTTGGCTCTGGAAAAAAACAACTGTTTGTTGTATAACTTCAACTTGACTACTCCCTATGGCCACAGCCAAACAACATGTATGAGGAGGAGTTTTCATTCATCCCTCAAATGCTTCCATTTCTTAAGCCAACAGCTTCAGTGATGCAGCAGGGAAAGTTCTAAGCTGCTTAAAGCTTACGCATGTGCCGCCTGGGTGTCCCAGACACCGAATTTGATTATTACCACACGACTCCAATGTAGTTCCTGCAGGCCAATTTGCTTGGCCATCTAAAAAAAGCTTCCTCCGCCTGTCTCTGTGGGTAAATTCAGTAGTGGAAATAGGCAGGACAGTCCTCCCAGGAGACAAGCCCAGAGGGCACTTTGGCCACTAGGGTTCTTGCTGCAAAGATGCCAAACCGCAGCTCCGAAGGGAGTGTGAAGGGACGAGTCTGGAGCAGCCCAGGAAATAGGAGAAGGATGTCAGGAAGTGAGACAGCTTAGGCCAGGCCTCAGAGGAGTGCGAGCTGCTGGCATGAGTACCCTCTTAACTAGCCAGCATCATGTGAAACTTCAGGGCTTTGTGACTTCCCCTGAACTCGCTTTTCCTTCCTTGGCAGTCTGTTCAGCTGTGCACCTTGCAGCATTCTCGAGTTCTAACTAGGTAAATGAGGTACTCTACATTCACGATTATCGCTTCCTCTCTTCAGTCCTGGAGAAACGGGTGTGTATACTGTGGAGACAGAGGAATCTTTTCATACACTTTGCTCCAACCATCAACAGCCTTAAATGTCATTTCATCCTAGCAATCTCCCCTGGTCGCTTTCCCACTCTTGTTTCGGCTTCCTCCTCTCTGTACGCAGAGATTATTATCTCTGTTCGGACTTTGCAACACTCTAATTTATAACAGACTTTTTCATGGTTGAATCATTTACATTTTTAAAACTATGGGGCAAGAACAGTGATTTATAATTCTCCTAGCATATAGTACCCCCTGGCATATTACTCTGTGTATTGTAGGTCTTCCATTAGTACATTTCATTGGTTAAATATGGAGGAAAGCCTTTCAGAAGATGCCTGTGCTAGACTGGCTGTCATTCCATTAACTTAAATATTTAGTCTTCATCAGGTAATCTCTTATGTCTGCTTTCTTATATTCTTCCTCTGAGGCACTCTATTGCTAGACATAAGAATGATCTACTGGCTACAACAGTCATTAGCCCACTGATGTCCAACATCAGTTTGACTGACCTGGTTTTTAGGATTCAGCTTTTTTTGCTTTTTTTCATTCACCCACTGTTTCTATTAACAAAATATCACACATATGCACATGAGCATATGTACACTCACCTGGAAATAGGCAATTTTTAAATACATATATAACTATACATATTATATTTCTATAAGTCATCTATTTCCATGTGAGAAGCATAAAAAATAAAATTATCCATGATTGCACCCCGCATAAAATCACTGTTAATATATTGGCACCAAATTCTTTATCCTAAAATGAAAGTGAAATCATTCAGTCACGTCTGACTCTTTGTGATCCCATGGACCAGGCTCCTCCATCCATGAGATTTTCCAGGCAGAAGTACTGAAGTGGGTTGCCATTTTGTTCTCCAATTGTTTGTAACTCTTTTCAAAACATTTATTGACATACTATTTTGAAGGAGGTGAATACATCCATATTCATATATCAAGGCAATTAGTCTAGCATTTCTATTGGTGGTATGTAAAATAATTTTAGGTGGTACTTGAGCGAATTTGTTTTCTTATAAGTGTATTTATTTTCTTATTGTAAGGGATACATTTTCCATCTATGTTAGTGATAAAAAATTTTCTTGCTAAAGGTAATAAATTAAGTAAAAGAAAAGTGAGTTGACTTATATGAACATGGCAAAAGTCTTTGAGGGAGGTAATGTGAGTAATTCAGGTTTGGGACACATCTGAGTTTGTCATCAATTCGTACATTGTATAAGTAACCATATTAGACACCATGGTAGAGTCAAATGTGGGTGATATACGGATCTATCTAGGAAAGCACTCATGAAATTCTTTACCAGAATATTGTAAAACAGGGGCATACTATGCTTTCTGTGGTTAATATTTCAGTTCTCTTATGAAATGGCAAAATATAAGTTGGGTATTATGATAATAGTCGATGTAGTCTAAATGTAGTAACTTGGACAACTATCTGAGGTCAGTCTTGCTTCCTTATGAAACAACTCAACCATGGCTCCTGGGCTGACTTGTGAAATTTTAAGGGTGTAGTTTTCACACCAGATGCCTGTGATCCAGGTACTATGGTTCTACAAATTCCACAATGTCAATGAAATTGTGGCTTACTAAAGTAAGGACAGATGGAGAGGCATAGACTGTGTTGGACTGAGGAGAAAAATAGTAGAGTTGACAATCATAGGGTTAAGAACTTGGTCTTATTGAGGAAGTAGAGGAGGGCAGAGAAACTGAACTCATTAAATTGGCTTTTAAATCTATTTCTTGTAAAATGGTGTGGCCACTTGGAAAACAGCATGGTTTCTTTCTTTCTTTCTTTCTCTTTTTTTACAAAATTTAAAGTAGAATTACTATATGATTCAGTAATTCCACTTCTGGGTATATGTCTGAGAGAAGTGAAAGAAGAAGCTTTAAAAGATATTTGTATTTATGGCAGCAGTATTTACAATAGCCAAATGGTAGACGTGATCAAAGTGTCCATCAGTGGATGAATGGATAAATAAAATGAGATATAAACATGTAATGAAATATCATGCAGCTTTAAGAAGGGAGGGAATTCTGATACATGCTATGACATGGAGGAAGCTTGATGGCATTAGTTTAGTTAGTTAGTATTAGTTGCTTGGTCATGTTTGACTCTTTGTGACCCCGTGGCCTGTAGCCTGCCAGCCTCCTCTGTCCATGGGATTCTCCAGGCAAGAATACTGGAGTGGATTGCAATGCCCTTCTTCGGGGGATCTTCCTGACCAAGGAATCGAATCTGGGTCTCCTGCATTGTAGGCGGATTCTTTACCATCTGAGCCACCAGGGGCCAAGTGAAATAAGCCAGTTGCCAAAAAGACAAATTTTGTATTATTCCACTTTTATGAGGTACCAAGAGTAGTCAAATTTATATTGATGGAAGTTAGAATGCTGGCTACCAGGAGCTGAAAGAAGGAAAACTGGGCAATTACTGTTTGATCGTTATAAAGTTTCAGTTTGGGGAGATGAAAGAAGGTTTGGAGATTGATGATGGTAATGGTTGCACCACAATGTGAATACACTTAATGCCACTGAATTGTACACTTAGAAAAAGTTAAAATGCTAAATTTACATTATATATACTTCAGTACAGTTAAATAAAGAAAAGTTTATTTTCTGTCTTCTTATGCCTAGTATAACTCTCTCTGAAAACGCATATGTACAATGAAGAAGTCATGTTCTGGATTTTTTTTGCATTAATCTTTTGCTTCTAGGTAGTCTTACTCCTGCTGGAATCAACTTCCTTGTAAGGAAAAGTTTCACTTTAGTATAAGTGGCACTTTTTGTGTTTGCTCCCTGAAACGTCACAGGCCATAGTTTAATGAACCAACAATGGTGGAGTTTAATGAAACTGTCTTTATGGACCTGGATTCCTTCTCCATGAAATGAGTCAAGTGTTAACTGAGGCTCAGTGTGGAAGTGAATTTATTCAAGTTGGATTCTGACAATCAGTAAATACATAAGCAAAGCAATTTCTTGGAAAAACAGGGATGCTGCACTTACTCTTTATAGACTACTTTCTATAATTTGCTTTGAGGCTTGTGTGTGTACATGTGTTTGTCACTCAGTCGTATCAAACTCTATGTGACCCCCATGTACTCTAGCCCGCCAGGCTCCTCTGTCCATGTGATTCTCCTGGCAAGAATACTGGAGTGGGTTGCCATTCCCTTCTCCAGGGGATCTTCCTGACCCA
Source organism: Capricornis sumatraensis (assembly GCF_032405125.1). Taxonomy (NCBI): domain Eukaryota; kingdom Metazoa; phylum Chordata; class Mammalia; order Artiodactyla; family Bovidae; genus Capricornis; species Capricornis sumatraensis. The sequence continues at coordinate 7,570,017 of NC_091091.1, read as the reverse complement.
GGGATGAAACCCAGGCCTCTTGCATTGAAGGCAGATTCTTTAATGTCTGAGCGACCAGAGAAGCCCCCAGTCTTGAGGTTTACCTAGCACCAAAGGTGATCATGCTCTCCTTTAACATAACTGATAAAGGCAAGTCGGTACACCATTTAATGCTGTTGTTAGGCACATAGGCTCTGAAGCCAGGTAGCCTGTGTCCCAGGCTTATCGCTAGCTGTATGATCTTGGTTCAAGTTTTGTTTTTTTTGTCTTTTCTTATCTATAAAATAGCATGGTACCTAATCTGTAGGGTTGCTGTGAGAATTACATGAGTTAATATTTATAGAGTACATAGAGCAGAGTTTAGTACCTAGTAGGGACTATATGAATGTTCATTATTATTATTAGCTACAGCATGCATGGATAAGCAGTTCCAGGGCTATTGTAAGGATATGATGGCATCCTCTAGAGTGACCCATGATGAGGTGATGGAGAGGGCACTTGTTAGAGTCTAAGAGCTGACAATTTGTATCCTGGTTCAGGTTTAACCATTTATTCACTTTGTGACTTTTGGCAATTTACTTAAATGTAAATTAAGCCTTAGTTCCATCACTCTGTGCTGTGCTTAATCTCTTAGTCGTGTCCAACTCTTTGCAACCCCATGGACTGTAGCCTGCCAGGCTCCTCTGTCCATGGGGATTCTCCAGGCAAGAATACTGAAGTGAGTTGCCCTCCTGCAGGGGATCTTTCCAACCCAGGGATCGAACCCAGGTCTCCCACATTGCGGGTGGATTCTTTACAGTCTGAGCCACCAGGGAAGTCCATGAATACTGGAGTGGGTAGCCTATTCCTTCTCCAGGGGATCTTCCCAACCCAGGAATTGAACCGGGATCTTCTGCATTGCAGGTGGATTTTTTTTACCAGCTGAGCTATCCGGGAAGCCCACGTAAATTAAGCCTTAGTTTCATCATCCTAAATTTTAGTGATATAGGAAGCGATCTTCTTCAGTCTCTTGACATGTAGCTATAAGCATCCATTCCAGTACTCTTGCCTGGAAAATCCCATGGACGGAGGAACCTGGTGGGCTGCCATCCATGGGGTCGCGAAGAGTCGGACACGATTGAGTGACTTCACTTTCACTTTTCACTTTTATGTATTGGAGGAGGAAATGGCAACCCACTCCACTGTTCTTGCCTGGAGAATCCCAGAGACGGCGGAGCCTGGTGGGCTGCCGTCTATGGGGTCACACAGAGTCAGACACGACTGAAGTGACTTAGCAGCAGCAGCAGTATAAGCATCTAAGTTGTAAAGTTATAATGTTTCTGTAAGAGTTATTATTATAGCTTTCATTTTTTGTTCTCCTTACCTCTTTTTGTATTATGGCAAAAGGAAAATTTTCTACTTAAAAACTGGTTATTTTACATGATAGAATTGGTACATGCCTACTGTAGAAAGTGTGGAAAATTTAAAAAAAAATCTATCATTTTGCCCTACTATTAACATATTTTTTCTTATTTACTATAAAGTATCTTAATGCTTGAGCTTCCCAGATGGTGCAGTGGTAAAGAATCCTCCTGTCAATGCAGGAAACACAGGAGACATGGGTTCAATCCCTGGGTTGGGAAGATCCCCTAGAAGAGAAAATGGCAACCCACTCCAATCTTTTTGCCTGAAAATCCCATGGACAGAGGAGCCTGGCAGGATACAGTCCATGGTGTTGCAGAGAGTTGGACATAATTTAGTGACTGAGCATGCATGCATCTTAATGCTTAAAGTTTTTATATAGCTTTTTTTCTGTTTTCTGGCACAAGATCCAAGCTGGGGAGACCTATGCATGGAGAAAGTTACTTAAACTCAATTTTTTATGCTTAATTTTGTTAGGAAAATGGAATTTTTTTAATATTCAGATTTTATTGCTACATGAAGAAAATGATAATAAATTGACTATCTTTACAGTGTCACCTGAGAAGAACTTTCAAATATGCATAATTCCTGATATGCCACAATATTAAAAATGGCTTTAATTTATTTCATAACTACTATATAAATCTAAGCAATGAACATAATGAATTATAAATTTCTAAGTATTTGAAATAACTGGGTTTAACGATTATAAACAACATAGGAACATTCTCAAAGTAAGGCTGTTTCTCTGCATGGAAGCAATAGTCAAAATAAATTTTTAGTTCTGGAAATCTAATCAGTTTGTATTAGGAATGTTTTGACACAATGAGATAGTGGAAGTGGATACAATGTCCTCCACAGGGAGTATGGTTCAACTTCTTCATTAAATGTTTTCATGGCTGTAGGTATGAGAAAGTGAAAGGGTTAGTCACTCAGTCGTGTCCGACTCTTCGTGACCCTATGGACGATAGTCCACTAGGCTTTTCTGTCCATGGGATTCTCCAGGCAAGAATACAGAAGTGGGTTGCCATTCCCTTCTCCAAGGGAATGAGCAGGTCTTGGAAAAAGTCATGGAGACATCAAAGATGGTGGGCGACTTCCTAACTTTCCCCATTTCCATAGCGCCTTTTTGTGGAAAAACTGGCAACCCCTGCTCTTTGTCGTTTGTTATTCCTCAACTTCAGCCATCCTCTTTATCCTTCCTTCCATAATCCCCGCCTCCTATTAACTGAGTCACAGACGTTTCATATTACACTTTGTGACTCTCCGCAATAAACAGAAATTTAAGTTTTTTTATGAGTCATTAATCTTTGATATTATTTTATCAGAAATTGAAAGAATTCCTCCTAATAAAAGTTATGATAAAACTCTCAGTAAGTGGTAATGCACTTGATCCTCCCTACTGATATAAATGGCTCTGCTGGTGGTGCTAAAAGATATATCCGTTTGGTCTCTCCACTATGCTTGAAAGTAGAATGGCAGCTTTCTTTCACTGAAGAGAAGGCCACAGAAGAGAAGGTAGAGATTATAGCGGTGGGGAACACGATTAAGGCCACAGACATCTAACAGTAAGTACTTTCTCTCAAATATCTGCCTTTCCTGGCCAGCAACAGATTGAAGACTATGAAATGAAGTCTCTTCTAACTTGAATGCTACATGTTTAATTGGGGCAATGTAGTGTTCAAGTTCGGAGAAGGCAATGGCATCCCACTCCAGTACTCTTTCCTGGAAAATCCCATGGACGGAGGAGCCTGGTGGGTGGCTGTCTATGGGGTCGCACAGAGTCAGACACAACTGAAGCAACTTAGCAGCAGCAGCAGCAGTGTTCAAGTTAGAAAAGACTTCTTTTCATAGTCTGCAATCTGTTGCTGGCCAGGAAAGGCAGATGTTTGGGGAAAAGTATTTACTGTTGATTGACATATGTCTTTGTGGGAAACAAAGAAACCTACTTTGCTTGTTCCAAACCACCTCCTGGAAGCCCTTGCTCAGTTCAGTTGGAGCTCTTAGGTCAACCAAACACAAAATTGAGAAAACATTCAAAGAACTAGTGTGTAGCAGAAGAGTTGGAAGGATTGGAAAGGGCTCAGTATTTGCTTTATTTCCTCTGAGCTCATTACTTGCTCTGAGTAGTAATGCTCTGAGTTAGCCAGGAAGGTAAGATAAACACTATTTGGTTAATAAGTTCTGTAAGAACCCCACAGAATGTCTTTTCTGATTTATCATTGTGTGGTTGGAAAAAACATAATATTCTCTTTGCTTGTACTTTTTTGCATTCAGCTTTGAAGCTGGTGGATAATTTAGAGTGTGAATGAGTGGTGAGAGCTTGCTTATTCACATCTTTCTCAGATTAGGAATGTTAAATGTGTGTGAGACACGTTATGGGAAAAGGGTATATTACTTGGGCTTCATCTCTTAACGCGATTTTAGATCAAATGGAAATGTTTCCTGACTCAATATTTACAGCCTAAAACTGATTTTCTAATTTCTAATTTGAAGAATTAAAAAGCAGAAAGAAGTGTGTCTGTATTTTTTGGTGCTACAGTGCCCCAAATTGACCCTCATGATTCACTCATCAACTTTGGTTCCTACCAAATAAATAAAAATACCTTTAAGAGCTGGTTAAATACAGTTGTTGGATAAACAGATTTTCCTTACATGCGTGAACAATGGGGCAGCCTTGTTTATGCACCATAATACCAAATGCAAATGTTCCAATTCAATTAGCCTTAAAACATATATATGGGAGTAATGGTGAGAGGGAAGGACAAGAACAAAAAGGGGAGGGTAGAGGGAAAGGATATATTGGTAGGGTTTTCATTTAAAATTAATAAACAATTTTTTAAAATAACTATGCCTTGAAAATAAACAGTATTCCCTAAGTAGTGAGTCTAAAATAAGTTTTACAGTCTCTTTCAAAACAGGAATTGCTATGTTCATTTTCCATAATATGTTATAATATATACACTGACTATTTTTATAAGAGTCCTCTGCCCACCTTGGCCTTCAGTGTGGTTGACCATGTGCGTTGACAAAGGATTGTAAAGATTAGAGCAATAGAGTGATTCTCTATATGAAAATATCTCACCTGTGTTAAAGCATTTCTTAATACAGATGATAAAGTTGAAAACAAGTAAAATTTTAAAATGTGAGACAGCCTATGAATTCTACCCTCTAAGTCACTGTTGTGCTATGTGCTAAGTCTCTTCAGTCATGTTCAACTCTGTGTGACCCCGTGACTGTGGCCCGCCAGGCTCCTCTGTCCATGGGATTCTCCAGGCAACTATACTGGAGTGGGTTGCCATGACCTCTTCCAGGAGATCTTCCCGACCCAGGGTTTGAACCTGAGTCTCTTTTGTCTCCTACATTGGCAGCAGGTTCTTTATCACTAGTGCCATCTGGAAAGCCCAAGTCACTGTTGGTCAGTCATTAATAAAGTCACTATCTGTGTAATAGGACATCATTAAAATTATAGCAGAAAGGGAAGAGGAACTAAAAAGGCTGTTGGTGAAACTGAAAGAGGAGATTGAAAAAGTTGGCTTAAAGCTCAGCATTCAGAAAACGAAGATCATGGCATCTGGTCCGATCACTTCATGGGAAATAGTTGGGGAAACAGTGGAAACAGTGTCAGGCTTTATTTTTTTGGGCTCCCAAATCACTGCAGATGGTGATTGCAGCCATGAAATTAAAAGACGCTTACTCCTTGGAAGGAAGGTTATGAGCAACCTAGATAGCATATTGAAAAGCAGAGACATTACTTTGCCAACAAAGGTCCGTCTAGTCAAGGCTATGTTTTTTCCAGTGGTCGTGTATGGATATGAGAGTTGGACTGTGAAGAAAGCTGAGGGCCAAAGAATTACTATGGTGTTGGAGAAGACTCCTGAGAGTCCCTTGGACTGCAAGGAGATCCAACCAGTCCATTCTGAAGGAGATCAGCCCTGGATGTTCTTTGGAAGGAATGATGCTAAAGCTGAAACTCTAGTACGTTAGCCACCTCATGCGAAGAGTTGACTCATTGGAGAAGACTCTGATGCTTGGAGGGATTGGGGGCAGGAGGAGAAGCGGACGACCGAGGATGAGATGGCTGGATGGCATCACCAACTCGATGGATGTGAGTTTGGGTGAACTCTGGGAGTTGGTGATGGACAGGGAGGCCTGGCGTGCTGCAATTCACAAGGTCGCACGAATTGGACATGACTGAGCGACTGAACTGAACTGAAAACTATAGCTGATGCTAAAGCAGTCTTTATGGGTCAGTAAAAATTTTGTAAGCACCTGTTTTACCCATTAGATGACTAGTATTAAAAATCTGCTCCTATGAAAAGTATCAAACTTTGGGATATTATATAAATGTATAGCAGAATTGAAAAAATTTATAGCTTGTTTCCATTTGATTTTTTTTCCGTTTCAATGTATTTCTCAAATGCACAAAATACAATGCAGTATTGTGGTAGCAATAGGTGAACCGTGAACTTCCATATATTCAAGCTGGTTTTAGAAAAGGCAGAGGAACCAGAGATAAATACGCCAACATCCACTGGATCATCGAAAAAGCAAGAGAGTTCCAGAAAAACATCTGTTTCTGCTTTATTGACTATGCCAAAACCTTTGACTGTATGGATCACAATAAACTGTGGAAAATTCTGAAGGAGATGGGAATATCAGACCACCTGACCTGCCTCTTAAGAAACCTATATGCAGATCAGGAATCAATAGTTAGAACTGGTCATGGAACAACAGACTGGTTCCAGATCAGGAAAGGAGTACATCAAGGCTGTATATTGTCATTGTGCTTTGTTTCACTTAAATGCAGAGTACATCATGAGAAATGCTGGGCTGGATGAAGCACAAGTTGGAATCAAGATGGCCAGGAGAAATATCAATAACTTCAGATATGCAGATGACACCACCCTTATGGCAGAAAGCGAAGAAGAAGTAAAGAACCTCTTGATGAAAGTGAAATAGGAGAGTGAAAAAGTTGGCTTAAAGCTCAACATTCAGAAAACTAAGATCAGGGTATCCAGTCCTGTCACTTCATGGCAAATAGATGGGGAAACAATGGAAACCGTGTCAGACTTTATTTTTGGGGGCTCCAAAATCACTGCAGATGGTGATTACAGCCATGAAATTAAAAGATGTTTACTCCTTGGAAGGAAAGTTATGACCAACCTAGATAGCATATTAAAGAGCAGAGACATTACTTTGCCATAAAAGGTCTGCCTCATCAAGGCTACAATTTTTCCGTTAGTCATGTATGGATGTGAGAGTTGGACTATAAAGAAGGCTGAGCGCCGAAGAATTGATGCTTTTGAACTGTGGTGTTGGAGAAGACTCTTGAGTCCCATGAAGTGCAAGGAGATCCAACCAGTCCATCCTAAACATCAGTCCTTGTTCATTGGAAGGACTGATGCTAAAGCTGAAACTCCAATACTTTGGCCACCTCATGCCAAGAGTTGAGTCATTTGAAAAGATCCTGATGCTGGGAAAGATTGAGGGCAGGTGGGGAAGGGGATGACAGAGGATGAGATGGTTGGATGGCATCACTGATTCAATGGACATGAGTTTGGGTGGGCTGCAAGAGTTGGTGATGGACAGGGAGGCCTGGTGCACTGCAGTCCATGGGGTTGCAAAGAGTTGGACATGACTAAGCGACTAAACTGAACTGAATTGAACTGTGGTAGATGTTATTGAGGGAACAAGAGTTCTACAATGAGTAGAGATGGCTATGGTAAACGATAGTTGAGCATTTTGTTGCTTATTTGGTGGTTTGCTTGCTAAAGAAAGTGAAAATAGCTCAGTCATGTCTGACTCTTTGCAACCCCATGAACTATATGGAATTCTCTAGGCCAGAATACTGGAGTGGGTACCCTTTCCCTTCTCCAGGGGATCTTCCCAACCTAGGGATAGAACGCAGGTCTCCTGCATTGTGGGTGGATTCTTCACCAGCTGAGCCACCAAGGAAGCCTGGTTTAGTTGCTAAGTTATGTCCAGCTCTTGGGACCACATGGACAGTAGCCTGCCAGACACCTCTCTCCATGGGCTCCTCCAGGCAAGAATACTGGAGTGGGTTGCCATTCTGTTCTCCAGGGGACCTTCCCAAGCCAGGGATCAAACTTGGTCTCCTGAACTGCAGGCATATTCTTTACTGACTGAGCCACCTAATACAATGTTTTAAGGAAAGTTTTAAGAAAGAATATATCATGGTGCCCATATTTGGGCCTAAAGGTGTGCTGTTTTAAACTCAGATTCCAAACAGATAGTAATAAAGAAGCAAAAAGCACACAGAATTTAACTGAACACAGAATACTTATGTTAGAGAGGAAAGTTGTAGGATCCAGAAAACCACATGAAAGTTAATGTTGGAGCCTCAAATAGTTACCAACAGGCCTGTCTTAAAATCATTGCTACCAAAGTCAGTGGGAACCTACTGTATAGTGCAGATTTCCCTAGTGGCTCAGCGGTGAAGAACCCACCGGCCAATGCAGGAAGTGCGAGAGATGCAGGTTTGATCCCTGGGTTGGGAAGATCCGCAGGAAAGGCAAACCACTCCAGTGTTTTTCCCTGGGAAATCCCATGGACACAGAAGCCAGGTGGGCTACGGTCGATGGGGTCACAAAAGAATCAGATGTGATTCAGCGACTCTACAACAGAATAACACCAGTGGGAATATACTGTATAAGGCAGAGAGCTCAGCTTGCTGTGCTGTGGTCACCTACATGGGTGGGAGGGAGGTCCAAGAGGGAAGGGGTGTATGTATGCATATATAGCTCATTCAGTTTGTTGTGCAGCGGAAACTAGCACAGCCATGTAAAGCAACCATATCTCAATAAAAAATAAATGAATTTTTAAAAAGGGAAAAAAGAGAACTTGCAGTTGTAAACAGACCATAAAACTCTGTAAATAGTTGTAAGGGTCCTAATACAATAAACTGAACAACTCCCAGCCAGGATGGAGAAAGATTAGCATGGGTCACACAGAGGAAGGGCAAGAAGGGAACTATAGGAAAAGGGACAAGGAAAGAACGAGAGGTCAGATTCAAACAGACACCTCCTTTTAGTCAGATCTGGGTAGCCTGTATGCTTTCTCAGAAGGGTACAACTAGATATTCACATCAGTGTGTTTGGTTGCTCAGTCATGTCTGACTCTTTGCGACTCCATGGACTGTCGCCCTCCAGGCTCCTCTGTCCATGGGGTTTCCCAGGCAAGAATACTGGAGTGGGTTGCCATTTCCTCCTCTAGGGGGGTCTTCCCAACCCAGGATCAAACCTACATCTGCAGCTCCTGCAATTGGCATTTGGAATCTTTACCACTGAAATACCAGGGAATCACATTTATATCAGCACCTACTACATATTATATTTTGTTAAATATAAATGTTAGAAAATTATACAGTAAGTTAGATGAGCAGCATATCATTGATTTTTTTTTTAGAATTTGTGCCAAGACCTTCAAGAATACTCACATTTTCAAGTAGAAATGTCTGTATAAGCTCTTGGCTTTTCCCTGAATCACATTAAAGAATCCCATACCATTTTAACATACACAAATTCTCAATTTTCATTGTAGTCTTATTGTTCATTTTGTTAAGCCATAGGATTTTTGTAAACAGAAGAATGGGTGATAAACTACAAAGCCATCTTAAGGACCAAGTGCTAGGCACTGACTGAATTTTGCCTACCTGATTTGTGAATGTGCTTTTCAAATAGTGTGTGTGTGTGTGTGTGTGTGTGTGTGTGTGTGTGTGTGTGTGCACGTGTGCATGCTCAGTCATGTCTGACTCTTTGAGACACCATGGACTGTAGCCTGCCAGGGTCCTCTGTCCATGGAATTTTCCAGGCAAAAATACTGGTGTGGGTTGCCATTATCTACTCCAGGCGATCTTCCTAGCCCAGGGATTGAACCTGCATCTCTTGTACCTCCTGCATTGGCAGGCAGATTCTTTAGCATTGTGCCACCTGGGAAGCCCTGCTTTTCAAATTTTCACCCATTAAAATCATCTGACCATGTCATGGACTGTCATACTGCTCCTCGGTAGTATAGCATCTCACTCTTCAATTCCAACATGCCAAAGACCTTTCAAGGTTTTCATGTGACAGTGTAGCTTAATTCTAAAAAAATTGCTGTGTTGTTTTCATAAAGTTCTGATTTAAAGAACTCAGATTTTAAGTTGCTTCTAGATGGAAATTTGGCAACAGTCTCCTAACTTTAAAAAACTTCATATTATTGAAACTTAGAATTTATCCTCATGGATATGCTCAGTATTTAACTATAAATATGCTTGTGATATTATTGAAATTAATGTAAAACATTGGAAGGAAAAAAAATCTCTAAATGTCTCCCATGGTCAAATAAATCATGCTACATTTGCTCAATGAATAAATGTTTTTTATAAAACTTAAGAGACTGGAAAATTTTCATGAATGATATGGATATCATTGAGTATTGGACTTATTAGAAGTAATTTTTATTACCTCTGTGATTTTCCACAGTCTATAGTAAGCATATGTTACTGTGAAGCTAATAGATATTAACAAAAAATTTAGTTTTCAGAACGTGCAGTCTAGTGGAACAGTATGTATTGTAGAATGTGTCTTTAACATGGCTTATTTCCCTCTGTGTGTATCATGGTATGCTAGTAAATCCTACAGTGATAAAATACAAGTTCCCAGATGCAGTGAGTCAGAACCTCTGGAGTTAGGGTCTGGTCCATGGATTAGTATTAGGCAACCAAGAGAATCAGTTTAGGGAAAGACTTCATGCAAATACAAGCATTCAGCCAATGAAACTAGGATTGCTGTATTGAAGAAAGTCCAATGTGAAGTAAATTACGAGTGATTTGAAAAGGTAGGGTTACTAAGAACTAAGGCCCCACCCTAAGCACAGCTGAGAAACCATCATTTGCACTTTTTCCCTTTCTATGGTTTGTGCCTTCTTCCAGGAAATCCTTCTTGGCTGTTGGGAATCTGTTATCAGTAATGTACAACTAATGTAAATTTAACTCCAGTTATATTACTCCTATCAGGAAGATTTGTATTTTAAGCCTCATCTCTACATGAAAAAAAGAAAACTTTTTCTTCTGAAAGATTTGGGTCTTCAGCAAGCAGATGATGGCTGAGAACGCTGATGAGAAAGGGAAGAAGGTTTTATATTCATTTAAAATCCTATCAGAGAACCATGAACTATTCAACCAATCACTCAGGAAGGTAACTAGTGGACTTCTAGGTTTTCGAGGATTCCAGTTTTAAATTAAACAAGAATTCATTAAATTATGGGCTTCCCTTGTGGCTCAGCTAGTAAAGAATTTGCCTGCATTGTGGGAGACCTGGGTTTGATTCCTGGGTTGGGAAGATCCGCTGGAGAAGGGAAAGGCTACCCACTCCCATTCTGGCCTGGAGAATTCCATGGACTGTATTGTCCATGGAGTCACAAAGAGTCAGACATGACTGAGTGACTTTCACTTTGTTAAATTATGGAATATCCTGGGCATTCGGGATGTTACATATTTGTATACTCAGCTGTTTTGAAGCCCTCCAGAAAGTCTGTGAAGGGTAGAAATGTGTACCTAAGTGGAAACACCAATCAGAACCTTGAACTCTAAATGACCATTTTATGGGAATAACCCCTTAGGGTAGACTTGCTGACCATCCAGAACCTACATTTCAATATGGCCTTGTATAGTCCTCTCATCCTTAAATATGCAGCAATTCTCAGGAAATTTTGTTCTTGGGGAACATTACCAAATAGAAGACAAAACAGATACAATTTAAAGCTTTGCAGGATATCCCTTTTATGACTACTCCCCCCACCTCCCAAATTAAATACCTTCTATTATTTCCTAGCAAAGAAATACTATTTAACAAATATTTGTGTAACACTCACATATGCCATTCCTTGTCCTCAAAAGTTTGTGAATATTAATGTGTTTAATCCACATGATTAAACTCAATGAAACCAAGCCATGCCCGCGGGGCAACCCAAGATGAGTGGGTCATGGTGGAGAGGTCTGACAGAATGTGGTCCACTGGAGAAGGGAAAGGCAAATCACTTCAGTATTCTTGCCTTGAGAACCCCATGAACAGTATAAAAAGGCAAAATGATAGGATACTGAAAGACGAACTCGCCAGGTCAGTAGGTGCCTAATACACTACTGGAGATCAGTGGAGAAATAACTCCAAAAAGAATGAAGGGATGGAGCCAAAGCAAAAATAATACCCAGCTGTGGATGTGACTGGTGATAGAAGGAAGGTCCGATGCTATAAAGAGCAATATTTTAGGAACCTGGAATGTCAGGTCCATGAATCAAGGCAAATTGGAAGTGGTCAAACAGGAGATGGCAAGAGTGAACGTCGACATTCTAGGAATCAGGGAACTAAAATGGACTGGAATGGGTGAATTTAACTCAGATAACCATTTTATATATATATATATATACACATACATATACTGCAGGCAGGAATCCCTCAAAAGAAATGGAGTAGTCATCATAGTCAACAAAATAGTCTGAAATGCAGTACTTGGATGCAATCTCAAAAATGACAGAATGATCTTTGTTCGTCTCCACGGCGAACCATTCAATATCAGAGTTAACCAAGTCTATGCCCAAACCAGTAATGCTGAAGAAGCTGAAGTTGAACGGTTCTATGAAGACCTACAAGACCTTTTAGAACTAACACCCAAAAAAGATGTCCTTTTCATTATAGGGGACTGGAATGCAAAAGTAGGAAGTCAAGAAACATCTGGAGTAACAGGCAAATTTGGCCTTAGAATGCGGAATGAAGCAGGGCAAAGACTAATCGAGTTTTGCCAAGAAAATGCACTGGTCATAGCAAACTCTCTCTTCCAACAACACAAGAGAAGACTACACGTGGACATCACCAGATGGTCAACACCAAAATCAGATTGATTCTAGTCTTTGCAGCCAAAGAGGGAGAAACTCTATACAGTCAACAAAAACAAGACCAGGAGCTGACTGTGGCTCAGATCATGAACACATTATTACCAAATTCAGACTCAAATTGAAGAAAATAGGGAAAATCGCTAGACCATTCAGGTATGACCTAAATCAAATCCCTTATGATTATACAGTGGAAGTCAGAAATAGATTTAAGGGACTAGTTCTGATAGATAGAGTGCCTGATGAAGTATCGACTGAGGTTCATGACATTGTACAGGAGACAGGGATCAAGACCATCCACATGGAAAAGAAATGCAAAAAAGCAAAATGGCTGTCTGGGGAGGCCTAACAAATAGCTGTGAAAAGAAGAGAGGTGAAAAGCAAAGGAGAAAAGGAAAGATATAAGCATCTGAATGCAGAGTTCCAAAGAATAGCAAGAAGAGATAAGAAAGCCTTCCTCAGTGATCAATGCAAAGAAATAGAGGAAAAGAACAGAATGGGAAAGACTAGAGATCTCTTCAAGAAAATTAGAGGTACAAGGGAACATTTCATGCAAAGATGGGCTCGATAAAGGACAGAAATGGTCTGGACCTAACAGAAGCAGAAGATATTAAGAAGAGGTGGCAAGAATACACAGAAGAACTGTACAAAAAAGATCTTCACAACCCAGATAATCACGATGGTGTGATTACTCATCTAGAGCCAGACATCCTGGAATGTGAAGTCAAGTGGGCCTTAGAAAGCATCACTATGAACAAAGCTAGTGGAGGTGATGGAATTCCAGTTGAGCTGTTTAAAATCCTAAAAGATGATGCTATGAAAGTGCTGGACTCAATATGCCAGCAAATTTGGAAAACTCAGCAGTGGCCACAGGACTGGAAAAGGGCAGTTTTCATTCCAATCCCAAACAAAGGCAATGCCAAAGAATGCTCAAACTACTGCACAATTGCACTCATCTCACATGCTAGTAAAGTAATGTTCAAAATTTTCCAAGCCAGGCTTCAGCAATACGTGAACAGTGAACTTCCAGATGTTCAAGCTGGTTTTAGAAAAGGCATTGGAACCAGAGATCAAATTGCCAACATCTGCTGGATCACCAAAAAAGCAAGAGAGTTCCAGAAGAACACCTATTTCTGCTTTATTGACTATGCCAAGCCATTGATTGTGTGGATCACAATCAACTGTGGAAAATTCTGAAAGAGATGGGAATACCAGACCACCTGACCTGCCTCTTGAGAAATCTGTATGCAGGTCAGGAAGCAACAGTTAGAACTGAACATGGAACAACAGACTGGTTCCAAATAGGAAAAGGTGTACGTCAAGGCTGTTTATTGTCACCCTCCTTATTTAACTTATATGCAGAATACATCATGAGAAACGCTGGACTGGAAGAAACACAAGCTGGAATCAAGATTGCCAGGAGAAATATCAATAACCTCAGATATGCAGATGACACCACTCCTATGGCAGAAAGTGAAGAGGAACTAAAAAGCCTCTTGATGAAAGTGAAAGAGGAGAGTGAAAAAGTTGGCTTAAAGCTCAACATTCAGAAAACGAAGATCATGGCATTTGGTCCCATCACTTCATGGGAAATAGATGGGGAAACGGTGGAAACAGTGTCAGACTTTATTTTTTTGGGTTCCAAAATCACTGCAGATGGTGATTGCAGCCATGAAATTAAAAGACGCTTACTCCTTGGAAGAAAAGTTATGACCAACCTAGACAGTATATTCAAAAGCAGAGACATTACTTTGCTGACTAAGGTCCGTCTAGTCAAGGCTATGGTTTTTCCTGTGGTCATGTATGGATGTAAGAGTTGGATTATGAAGAAGGCTGAGTGCCAAAGAATTGATGCTTTTGAACTATGGTGTTGGGCAAGAGTCTTGAGAGTCCCTTGGACTGCAAGGAGATCCAACCAGTCCATTCTGAAGAAGATCAGCTCTGGGATTTCTTTGGAGGGAACAATGCTAAAGCTGAAACTCCAGTACTTTGGCCACCTCATGCAAAGAGTTGACTCATTGGAAAAGACTCTGATGCTGGGAGGGATTGGGGGCAGGAGGAGAAGGGAACGACAGAGGATGAGATGGCTGGATGGCATCACTGACTCGATGGACGTGAGTCTGAGTGAACTCCGGGAGTTGGTGATGGACACGGAGTCCTGGCTTTCTAGGATTCATGGGGTCGCAAAGAGTCAGACACGACTGAACGACTGAACTGAACTGAACTGAACTGAATCTACATGATAATGCTATGAGTTAAGTCTAGTATTATCCTATGAGCATCCGAGGAACAGGTACATTTTTGAAAACCGGTTTTCTAGTAAATAGGGGTGATGGGATTGAATCCATGTAATTTGGTTGCAGAGTCCTGCTTTTAGGAACTATGTTATGTGGCCTCTCACGCTCTTGTATTTTAATTTTTTCAATTAAAAGAGAAGTCAGTGAATCATCAGACTAGAACATACTGTGGTAACTAGAGACCTCAAAAATGTCAGTGGCTTGCGACCTAAAAAATGTATTTTATATTCTTGCTACTAGTACATCTCAGGGTGGTTGCAACTGTACTGTACATTTTCTTCACGTTTGAGCTTAGACTGACAGAGATGCTTCTATCTGGAATACTGCTTGTCATTGTGATTGAGGAAAAAAATGATATAGCAAACCATATATTGGTACTTAAAGTTCTTCAGCGAAATAATTTATGCTATGTTCCCCCACATTTTGTTGGCCAACAAAGTGTCTCCTATTGGCCAAAAAGTCTGCCATTAATAGGACTGGGAAGTAAAATCCTTCCCCAAAGAAGGATATCAGACATTTGTGAGAAATCCATCAGAGTCTTAATTACTTATTGCAGTTTTAATGACATATTGATTATTAATACCACTATCTTCCCTTATTCAACTTTAGGCCCCAAAGCCCTGTTAATCACCACTTCATATTTAGTGTCACATATGGTGTTTGGCCCCGAGGTCAGGGGCGGCAGCTGAGACGAGCAGCCCCACATCCAAGGAGTGGCAGCTGTGCGGGCGCAGGAGGGCCGAGAGGAGCTATTCCACGTTTAAGGTCAGGAGAGGTGACCTTATCCAAGGTAATGAGCAGGAGCTGTGCTTTGCTGGAGCAGCCATGAAGAGATACCCCATGTTCAAGGTAAGAGAAACCCAAATGAGATGGTAAGTATTGCGAGAGGGCATCAGAAGGCAGACACACTGAAACCATAATCACAGAAAACTAGCCAATCTGATCACACGGACCACAGCCTTGTCTAACTCACTGAGACTAAGCCATACCATGTGGGGCCAGCCAAGACGGGCGGGTCATGGTGGAGAGGTCTGACAGAATGTGGTCCACTGGAGAAGGGAATGGCAAACCACTTCAGTATTCCTGCCTTGAGAACCCCATGAACAGTATGAAAAGGCAAAATGATAGGATACTGAAAAAAGAACTCCCAGGTCGGTAGGTGCCCAATATGCTACTGGAGATCAGTGGGGAAATAACTCCAGAAAGAATGAAGGGATGGAGCCAAAGCAAAAACAATACCCAGTTGTGGATGTGACTGGTGATAGAAGCAAGGTCCGATGCTGTAAAGAGCAATATTGCATAGGAACCTGGAATGTCAGGTCCATGAATCAAGGCAAATTGGAAGTGGTCAAACAAGAGAGGGCAAGAGTGAACGTCAACATTCTAGGAATCAGCAAACTAAAATGGATGGGAATGGGTGAATTTAACTCAGATGACCATCATATCTACTACTGCAGGCAGGAATCCCTTAGAAGAATTAGAGTAGCCATCATGGTCAACAAAAGAGTCCGAAATGCAGTACTTGGATGCAATCTCAAAAACGACAGAATGATCTCTGTCCGTTTCCAAGGCAAACCATTCAATATCATGTTAATCCAAGCCTATGTATGCCTCAACCAGCAACACTGAAGAAGCTGAAGTTGAACGGTTCTATGAAGACCAACAAGACCTTTTAGAACTAACACCTGAAAAAGATGTCCTTTTCATTATAGGGGACTGGAATGCAAAAGTAGGAAGTCAAGAAACACCTGGAGTAACGGGCAAATTTGGCCCTGGAATATGGAATGAAGCAGGGCAAAGGCTAATTGAGTTTTGCCAAGAGAACACACTGGTCATAGCAAACACCCTCTTCCAACAATGTAAGAGAAGACTCTACACATGGACATCACCAGATGGTCAACACCAAAATCAGATTGATTCTAGTCTTTGCAGCCAAAGATGGAGAAGCTCTATACAGTTAGCAAAAACAAGACCAGGAGCTGACTGTGGCTCAGATCATGAACTCCTTATTGCCAAATTCAGATGTAAATTGAAGAAAGTAGGGAAAACCACTAGACCATTCAGGTATGATCTAAATCAAATCCCTTATGATTATACAGTGGAAGTGAGAAATAGATTTATGGGACTAGATCTGATAGAATGCCTGATGAATTATGGGCTGAGGTTCATGACATTGTACAAGAGACAGGGATCAAGACCATCTCCATGGAAAAGAAATGCAAAAAAGCAAAATGGCTGTCTGAGGAGGCCTTACAAATAGATGTGAAAAGAAGAGAAGTGAAAAGCAAAGGAGAAAAAGAAAGATATAAGCATTTGAATGCAGAGTTCCAAAGAATAGCAAGGAGAGATAAGAAAGCCTTCCTCAGTGTCAATGCAAAGAAAAGAATGAAAATAGAACACTTTCTAACATCATACACAAAAACAAACTCAAAATGGATTAAAGATCTAAGTGTAAGACCAGAAACTCCTAGAGGAGAACATAGGCAAAACACTCTCTGACATAAATCACAGCAGGATCCTCTATGACCCACCTCCGAGAATACTGGAAAGAAAAACAAAAATAAAGAAATGAGACCTAATTAAAATTAAAACTTCTGCACAACAAAGGAAACTATAAGCAAGGTGAAAAGATAGCCTTCTGAATGGGAGAAAATAATAGCAAATGAAGCAACTGACAAACAGCTAATATAAAAAATATACAAGCAACACCTGCAGCTCAACTCCAGAAAAATAAATGACCCAATCAAAAAATGGGCCAAAGAACTAAATAGACATTTCTTCAAAGAAGACATACAGATGGCTAACAAACACATGAAAAGATGCTCAACATCACTCATTATCAGAGAAATTCAAATCAAAACCACAGTGAGGTACCATTTCACACCAGTCAGAATGGCTGTGATCCAAAAGTCTCAAAGCAATAAATGCTGGAGAGGGTGTGGAGAAAAGGGAACCCTCTTACGCTGTTGGTGGGAATGCAAACTAGTACAGCCACTGTGGAGAACAGTTTGGAGATTCCTTAAAAAACTGGAAATAGAACTGCCATATGACCCAGCAATCCCACTGCTGGGCATACACACCGAGGAAACCAGAATTGAAAGAGCCACATGTACCCCAATGTTCATCGCAGCACTGTTTATAATAGCCAGGACATAGAAGCAACCTAGATGTCCATCAGCAGATGAATGGATAAGAAACCCATGGTACATTTACACAATGGAGTATTACTCAGCCATTAAAAAGAATACATTTGAATCAGTTCTAATGAGGTGGATGAAACTGGAGCCGATTATATAGAGTGAAGTAAGCCAGAAAGAAAAACACCAATACAGTATACTAACACATATATATGGAATTTAGAAAGATGGTAACGATAACCCTGTATGCGAGACAGCAACAGAGACACAGATGTATAGAACAGTTTTGGACTCTGTGGGAGAGGGAGAAGGTGGGATGATTTGGGAAAATGGCATTGAAACATGTATAATATCATATAAGAAACTAATCGCCAGTCCAGGTTTAAGGCATGATTCAGGATGCTTGGGGCTGGTGCACTGGGATGACCCAGAGGAATGGTATGGGAAGGGAGGAGGGAGGGGGGTTCAGGATGGGGAACACGTGTATACCTGTGGCGGATTCATGTTGCTGTATGGCAAAACCAAAACAATATTGTAAAGTAATTAGCCTCCAATTAAAATAAATAAATTTAAATAAAAAAAAAAAGAAATAGAGGAAAACATACGAATGGGAAAGACTAGAGATCTCTTCAAGAAAATTAGAGATACCAAGGGGAACATTTCATGCTAAGATGGGCTCGATAGAGGACAGAAAGTGTATGGACCTAACAGAAGCAGAAGATATTAAGAAGAGGTGGCAAGAATACACAGAAGAACTGTACACAAAAGATCTTCATGACCCAGATAATCACAATGGTGTGATCACTCACCTAGAGCCAGACATCCTGGAATGTGAAGTCAAGTGGGACTCAGAAAGCATCACTATGAACGAAGCTAGTGGAGGTGATGGGATTCCAGTAGAGCTATTTCAAATCCTGAAAGATGATGCTGTGAAAGCGCTGCACTCAATATGCCAGCCAATTTGGAAAATTTAACCATGGCCACAGGATTGGAAAATGTCAGTTTCCATTTCAATCCCAAAGAAAGACAATGCCAAAGAATGCTCAAATTATTGCACAATTGCACCCATCTCACACGCTGGTAAAGTAATGCTTAAAATTCTCCAAGCCAGGCTTCAGCAATTCATGAACCATGAACTTCCAGATGTTCAAGATGGTTTTAAAAAAGGCAGAGGAACCAGAGATCAAATTGCCAGCGTCTGCTGGATCATGGAAAAAGCAAGAGAGTTCCAGAAAAACATCTATTTCTGCTTTATTGACTATGCCAAAGCCTTTGACTGTGTGAATCACAATAAACTGTGGAAAATTCTGAAAGAGATGGGAATACCAGACCACCTAACCTGCCTCTTGAGAAATCTGTATGCAGGTCAGGAAGCAACAGTTAGACCTGGACATGGAACAACAGACTGGTTCCAAACAAGAAAAGGAGTACATCAAGGCTGTATACTGTCACCCTGCTTATTTAACTTATATGCAGAGTACATCATGAGAAATGCTGGGCTGGATGAAGCACAAGCTGGAATCAAGATTGCTGGGAGAAATATCAGTCACCTCAGATATGCATATGACAGCACCCTTATGGCAGAAAGTGAAGAAAAACTAAAGAGCCTCTTGATGAAAGAGGAGAGTGAAAAAGTTGGCCTAAAGCTCAACATTCAGAAAATGAAGATCATGGCATCTGGTGCCATCACTTCATGGGAAATAGATGGGGAAACGGTGGAAACAGTGTCAGACTTTATTTTTTTGGGCTCCAAAATCACTGCAGATGGTGATTGCAGCCATGAAATTAAAAGATGCTTACTCCTTGGAAGGAAAGTCATGACCAATCTAGATAGCATATTCAAAAGCAGAGACATTACTTTGCCAACAAAGGTCTGTCTAGTCAAGGCTATGGTTTTTCGAGTGGTCATGTATGGATATGAGAGTTGAACTATGAAGAAAGCTGAGCACCAAAAAATGGATGCTTTTGAACTGTGGTGTTAGAGAAGACTCTTGAGAGTCCCTTGGACTGCAAGGAGATCCAACCAGTCCTTCCTAAAGGAGACCAGTCTTGGGTGTTCATTGGAAGGATTGATGCTGAGGCTGAAACTCCAGTACTTTGGCCACCTCATGCAAAGAGTTGACTCATTGGAAAAGAATCTGATGCTGGGAGGGATTGGGGGCAGGAGAAGGGGACAACAGAGGATGAGATGGCTGGCTGGCATTACCGACTCGATGCACCTGAGTTTGGGTGAACTCTGGGATTTGGTGATGGACAGGGAGGCCTGGCCTACTGTGATTCATCGGGTTGCAAACAGTCAGAGAGGACTGAGTGACTGAACTGAACTGAACTGATGGTGTTTGGCACATGGTAGGGCCACCATACCTATGTTGAATGGAGGAATTGATAGACAATTGTTGGGTTGATAAAAGTACAAACTATTATTAGACAAACTGTGGACTCCAGTGTTAATTCTGCCATTAAATCACTGTGGAATCTTGTGGAATTGGGCAGATGAGCCTTAATAATCCTCAGTTTCTTATTTTTAAAATAGGGAAAATAATAGTGCTTACCTCATAGGGCCATTCCCCTATTCAGATAATATTTGCCACCAGTGAATAAGATAACTATTACTGTTTACTACATGCTATCTAATCTAACACTGCAACAAATAACAAATATAAGATGTACCATTAGTTTGCAGACTAGAAACAAAGAAGAGAATTGCCACTTAAAGAATTATATAATATCTTAAAGGTAAACTCAATTTCTGAGATGTTTAAAAATAAAAAGATGTGCATTCTTATAATTAATAAGATTTAAGATCCCCCGGAGAAGGAAATGACAACCCACTCCAGTATTCTTGCCTGGAGAATCCCAAGGACAGAGGAGCCTGGCAGGTTACAGTCTATGGGGTCACAAAGAGTCAGACTAAGTGACTAACACACACACACACATATTAGACATTAAGAAGCATTTTTGTTTTAATGAAGTTGGTGATTTATGAATGGCCAGATTATATTATTTTTTTATTTCCTCTGATTTCTTCAGTGATCCATTGCTTAGTAACATTCTGTTTAGCCTCTATGTGTTTGTGTCTTCTTACAATATCTTTTCCCAGTAATTGATTTCCAGTCTCATAGCATTGTGGTAGGAAAAGATGCTTGATATAATTTCAATTTCCTCAAATTTAGTGAGGCTTGATTTGCTACCCAAGATGTGATCTATTCTGGAGAATGTTCCATGTGCACTTGAGAAGAAAGTGTATTCTGCTGCGTTTGGATGGAATGTCTGTAAGTGGAGTGGTAAAGTCCCCCACTGTTATTGTGTTACTGCTAATTTCCCCTTTTATGGCTGTTAGCATTTGCCTTATATATGGAGGTGCTAATATGTGGGTGCATGTGCATATATATTGTCAATTGTTGCATCTGTGTCTCTGATGGATCCATTGATCACTATGTAGTATCCTTCCTTGTCCCTTATAACAGTATTTAAAGTCTATTTTTTAATGATATGAATATTGCTACTCTAGCTTTCTTTTGATTTTCTTTGCAATGACTAGCTCTTTCTATCCCCTCACTTTCAATCTGTGTGTGTCCCTAGATCTGAAGTGTGTCACTTGTAGACAGCGTATATGTGGGTCTTGTTTTTGTGTCCATTCAGCCATTCTGCTGTCTTTTGGTTGAAGCATTTAATCTATTTACATTTAAGGTAATTATCAACATATATGTTCTATTGACGTTTTCATAACTGTTTTGGGTTTGTTTTTGTAGGTCTTTTTTCTTACGTTTCTCTTATACTTTTTTCCTATCTCTGTAGTCAGACACCACAAGTTTCTTATGCAGTAACCATGTCCCCACCCTTTCTGGAGAAATCTTGACTATGTTTTGGTGTTTACACCATAACCAGGGAAAGAGATAAACTCTACTTTCCAGCTTCAAAGAATAGATCATAAATTTAATTCAATCAAGGCCTGATAGAGTGCCGGATGAACTAAGGAACGAGGTTCATGACATTGTATAGGAGACAGGGATCAAGACCATCCCCATGGAAAAGAAATGAAAAAAAGCAAAATGGCTGTCTGGGGAGGCCTTACAAATAGCTGTGAAAAGAACAGAAGTGAAAAGCAAAGGAGAAAAGGAAAGATATAAGCACCTGAATGCAAAGTTCCAAAGAATAGCAAGATAAGATAAGAAAGCCTTCTTCAGCGATCAATGCAAAGAAATAGAGGAAAAGAACAGAATGGGAAAGACTAGAGATCTCTTCAAGAAAATTAGAGGTACAAGGGAACATTTCATGCAAAGATGGGCTCGATAAAGGACAGAAATGGTCTGGACCTAACAGAAGCAGAAGATATTAAGAAGAGGTGGCAGGAATACACAGAACTGTACAAAAAAGATCTTCATGACCCAGATAATCACGATGGTGTGATTACTCATCTAGAGCCAGACATCCTGGAATGTGAAGTCAAGTGGGCCTTAGAAAGCATCACTATGAACAAAGCTAGTGGAGTTGATGGCATTGATGGCATTCCAGTTGAGCTATTTCAAATCCTGAAAGATGATGCTGTGAAAGTGCTGCACCCAATACGCCAGCAAATTTGGAAAACTCAGCAGTGGCCAGAGGACTGGAAAAGGGCAGTTTTCATTCCAATCCCAAACAAAGGCAATGCCAAAGAATGCTCAAACTACCACACAATTGCACTCATCTCACATGCTAGTAAAGTAATGTTCAAAATTCTCCAAGCCAGGCTTCAGCAATACATGAACCGTGAACTTCCAGATGTTCAAGCTGGTTTTAGAAAAGGCAGAGGAACCAGAGATCAAATTGCCAACATCCGCTGGATCATGGAAAAAGCAAGAGAGTTCCAGAAGAACATCTATTTCTGCTTTATTGACTATGTCAAAGCCTTTGACTATGTGGATCACAATAAGCTGTGGAAAATTCTGAAAGAGATGGGACTACCAGACCACCTGACCTGCCTCTTGAGAAATCTGTATGCAGGTCAGGAAGCAGCCATTAGAACTGGACATGGAACAACAGACTGGTTCCAAATAGGAAAAGGAGTACGTCAAGGCTGTGTATTGTCACCTTGCTTATTTAACTTCTATGCAGAGTACATCAAGAGAAACGCTGGACTGGAAGAAACACAAGCTGGAATCAAGATTGCTGGGAGAAATATCAATAACCTCAGATGTGCAGATGACACCACCCTTATGGCAGAAAATGAAGAGGAGCTAAAAAGCCTCTGGATGAAAGTGAAAGAGGAGAGTGAAAATGTTGGCTTAAAGCTCAACATTCAGAAAACAAAGATCATGGCATCTGGTCCCATCACTTCATGGGAAATAGTTGGGGAAACAGTGGAAACAGTGTCAGACTTTATTTTTTTGGGCTTCAAAATCACTGCAGATGGTGACTGCAGCCATGAAGTGAAAAGATGCTTACTCCTTGGAAGAAAAGTTATGACCAACCTAGATAGCATATTCAAAAGCAGAGACATTACTTTGCCGACTAAGGTCTGTCTAGTCAAGGCTATGGTTTTTCCTGTGGTCATGTATGGATGTGAGAGTTGGACTGTGAAGAAGGCTGAGCACTGAAGAATTGATGCTTTTGAACTGTAGTGTTGGAGAAGACTCTTGAGAGTCCCTTGGACTGCAAGGAGATCCAACCAGTCCATTCTGAAGGAGATCAGCTCTGGGATTTCTTTGGAAGGGATAATGCTAAAGCTGAAACTCCAGTACTTTGGTCACCTCATGGGAAGAGTTGACTCATTGGAAAAGACTTTGATGCTGGGAGGGGTTGGGGGCAGCGGAAGAAGGGGATGAGAGAGGATGAGATGACTGGATGGCATCATGGACTCGATGGACGCGAGTCTGAGTGAACTCCAGGGGTTGGTGATGAACAGGGAGGCCTGGCGTGCTGTGATTCATGGGGTCGCAAAGAGTCGGAGACGACTGAGCAAATGAACTGAACTGAACTGAACTGAACTGAACAGTGATTGTTTTTAAGTGTTTCTTGACCTAATTCTAACAAATTGGATTTGACGAAAGTCTTTCACTACCTTCTGGGAAAGTTTTTCTTCTTAAGGAAGAAAGACCTTCATATGAAGAAATAGCTCTCTTATTTGCTGGTGGAGATATGTGCACTTGTGGTACCTAGAACCATTGCAGTTGTATTGAAACAAACTAGAGAGAAACATTGAAAAATATAAGTGAAAGCCTCCAACTCAGAAAATAAGGACTAGTCATTTGTTCCAAAAAGTAGCTGTATAAAATGTGACCTGTAATTGTGAGGCTGGTTTTCATTTGGGAGAAACCAGTATAAACCTTTGCATTTATTCTCACACTTTTTTTCTTTTTCTCTTCCTTTTCAGTTCATTATATATGTGTGTGTATGCATATATATGTATATATATTGTATATATACATATATACATATAAAGGATCTGGCTATATGGAGAATTTTTAGAGTATCTACTGAAATAGATGCTTGAGTTCCTTTAACCCATACCTAGGAAATTTGAACAGCATTGGTAAATCTTGGTGTGGATATTAAAATTTTGCAGGTTTAAAGGTTTAGTCTTGCTAAGAAAATCAGTCCTGAATATTCATTGGAAGGACTGATGCTGAAGCTGAAACTCCAATACTTTGGCCACTTGATGTGAAGAACTCACTCATTTGAAAAGACCCTAATGCTGGGAAAGATTGAAGGCAGGAGGAGAAGGGGATGACAGAGGATGAAATGGTTGGATGGCATCACTGACTCAATGGACATGAGTTTGAGTAAACTCTGGTAGTTGGTGATGGACAGGGAGGCCTGGTGTGCTGCAGTCCATGGGGTTGCAAAGAGTTGGACACAATTGACTGACTGAACTGAATTGAACTGGTTATTTGGGGAAATTCTTGGTTAGGACAAATGAAAATGAAAGCACCTGTAACAAAAATAATTTTATAGTACAGCAATTAGAAAAACAATGGCTAAATTTTTTGGGGCCCTTACTATGTGCCAGCTACTTGACAAAGCTTGTTTTTCCTAAATTTTTAAAATTAAATATTTTATTTTGAATAAGTTTCAAACCTACAGAAAAGTTGCAAAAGCAAACAAAGAACTCTCACATATCCTTTGTTCAGAGACCTCTTTCAAATTTCACCAATTATCCCACTAATATCTGAGCAAAGAATTCAATCCAGGAATTATGCTTTGTACCCATTAGTCTTGTCACTCCAGTTTCTTTCAAATGGAACAGTTCCCCAATCTTTTCTTCACTTTCATGATCTTGAAATTCTTAAAGAATTATGGACTCTTCCTTTTGTAGAAGACCCTTTAAGTTAAGGTTAGTAACTAACTTTTGTATATTCTTTTGAGTGGTAATGATTTTTACTAGTGCTATTAACTTTGATCATTTGATTAAAGTGATGTCTGCCAAATTTTTCTCCACTGTAAAATCAATTTTCTCCCTTTGCAATTAAAATTTTGTAGGAGGATATTTAGAGACCATATAAAAATCCCATTCCTTGGATCTGCAAACAGCTTCTGGTATTGAACAAAATGTATATTCCTACTAATGATAAAGGTTGGTGAAATGATCATACTAAATATGAATAATGACTTAATTTGAATATAAACTAAAAGGCTTACCTTTGAATCAGGTGCAATCCTTATGTGAGCTGTCACAAGGATGTCTTAAGCAGGAATGTTTAGTTCTTTTTGAAGTAAATTTGTGATAGTTGAAAAAAAATCCAGTTCCTTAAATCATATTTTATCATAACATCATTAATATTTCTTTTCTGAATTGTTATACTGATGGTTGCTAAATGGTGGTTTTCTATTCTTATCATTTCTTCTATATTTATTAGTTGGCTTTCTATAGGGAGGACCTTTCTCACTAATTTATTTATTTCCCTGGGAACCCATGAGTTTCTATTTTATTGAATCCTTATAATTTACTGTTCAAACTGTTCATGGGGTTCTCAAGGCAAGAATAATGAAGTGATTTGCCATAATCATTTACTACTATTATGATTTATTTTGATGATCAAAGATTATCCTAGATTTGACTAGTTTACCTCTTTTAAGGTAGCTTCTCTTATTATTTTGACAAGTCCTTATTATTCTTTAAGTATTTCCTATCTGGTATGATGAAATTCTATGCTCGTTCTGTTCATTTCCTAAATCAGACCTAGAATCAGTCATTTCAGTAAGGTGCCCTGGTTCCTTTTAATGCAAAATATTCTTTGGAAACATTAGCAAGGTCTTAACATGAGGCATGCTCATTGCTATTGTAATATTTCTTTTCCCAACTCTTCATGGGAGATAGAAAATACATGCATGTACACACACACACACACACACACCACAGACTTAGTCCTAACAAAATACCAGAGAGCAGTGGCTTATAAACCATAAAAATTTACTTCTCACAGTTCTGGAGGCTTCAAATCTGAGTTTAGGGTGCCAACATGGTTAGGTGAGAGCCATTTCCCAGGTCCCAGACTTCTCATTGTATCCTCACATGGTAAAAAGGTAAGAGAGCTCTGGGGGGTGCGGGGTTGTTTTATAAGGGCATTAATGCCATTCATGAGGGCTCCACTCTCATGATCTAAGCACCTCCCAAAGGCCACACCTCCTAGAATCATCACTTTGTGAGTTAGGTTTAAACATATGAATTTAGGTCAAACATTCAGACCATAGGCCATATAGACCATAGACAATGCATATATATATATATATGCTGCTAAGTCGCTTCAGTCGTGTCCTACTCTGTGCAACCCCATAGACGGCAGCCCACCAGGCTCCCCCGTCCCTGGGATTCTCCAGGCAAGAACACTGGAGTGGGTTGCCGTTTCCTTCTCCAGTGCATGAAAGTGAAAGTGAAGTCACTCAGTCGTGTCTGACTCTTAGCGACCTCATGGACTGCAGCCTACCAGGTCCTCTGTCCATGGGATTTTCCAGGCAAGAGTACTGGAGTGGGTTGCCATTGCCTTCTCTCTCTATATGTGTATATATATATATATAATCTATAAAATAATGAGTTTCTGTTGATACCTCAACTCTAGTCCAACATCACAGGGTCCATCTAGCTTTCCCCTCCACGTTTGTATCTTGCTTCTTTGACAGTGAAGAATCTGGCTCTCATTACCTCAAGTGCCTAAGTGTAGTCAATTTCATGATACCACGTGGCTGCCACTGTCTTTTTACACTGGCTCCAACTGTCACTGAGGCCTGACAAGTCTGGACTATCTGCTTTTTTAATGACTTTGATAAAGGAAAGAAGAAAGGCAATAAAAGTATGATGCTTTTGAATTGGAAGAATCAATATCATCAAAATCACTATACTATCCTAGGCAACCTACAGATTCAATGCAATCCCTATTAAATTATCAATGGCTTTTTTCATGAAACTAGAAGAAAACATTTTAGAATTTGTATGGAACACAAAAGACACTGAATAATCAAAGAAAAAATAAGAAAAAAAGAAGCTGGAGGAATCAGGCTTCCTGATTTCAGACTATATTACATAGCTACAGAAATCAAAATAGTACAATACTGGTACAAAAACAGAAACATAGATCAATGAAACAGGATGGAAAACTCAGAAATACACCTACATACCTATGATCAGTTAATCTCACTACTGCAGGTATATCCAGAGAAACCATACTTCAAGATACATGTACCCCAGAGCTCACTGAAGCATTATTTACACTAGCAAAGGCATAACAGCAACCGAAATGTCTATTGACAGAAGAATGGGTAAATAAAATGTTGTACATATGGAATATTACTCAGCTACAAAAAGAATGCATAATGCCATTTGGAGCAGCTGAATGGACTTAAAGATTATCATACTAAATAAAGTAAGCCAGACAGAAAAAGGTAAATACTAATATTATATGATATCACTTATATTTGGAATCTAAAAAAATGGTACAAGATGAACTTATTTATCCAACAGAAACGGACACACAGACTTCAAAAACAGACTTATGATTATTAAAGGGGAAAGGTGGGGAGGGATAAATTAGGAGTTTGTTTTTAATATATACACATTACTATATAAAGTAGATAATCAACAAGGACCTACTATATAGCACAGGGAACTCTATTCAATATTCTGTAAAACTTTATGTGGAAATGAATCTGAAAAAGAATGGATACATACATGTATATAACTCAATCACTTTGCTGTGCACCTGAAACTAACACATTGTAAATCAACTATTCTCCAAAGTAAAATAAAATATTTTTTAAAAGCAAAAAAAAAAAAGAAAAGAAAAGAAAGAAATCAAGAGAAGGGAAAGTAAGAAAGGGAAGAAGAGAAAACATTACATATATTAATACATTTAAATCTTATTATAATCTTATGAGAAAAGTATGATTATTATCTCCATGTCACAGAGGCTAAGGACTTGCTCAAGGTCATACAGTTAGTAACTAAAGAAGCTGAAATTAATTGCAGGGAGGTTACGTCTGGCCTGCAGACTCAAACATGAGAGTCTGTAGACTTTTATCTGCCTTCCCTTGCTATTATCTACATCCTGCATTTAATACATTTCTTCCTTCATTACTCTTTGTGCCTACCCTGGTTGAAATTGCTTAGCACCTAATACAAGAAGAGTTTGCTCTAAGTGCTAGAACTAATGTAAGCAGGGAGTTGCATTATCACAGCAACATGTGGTGTTATAATTACATCAGAATGCAGCTCAGTCACTGGCGCATCGTACGCGCCACAGTGTCGCCATATTTGCAGATGTTCAGTCTTACTTTTATTAAGCATGACAATGCCCAGCAGGATCCATTTTGTCTGATTATCCTCAAATGGAGAAGAATATTAAAAGGCAAGATAATTAAAAATATATGCCCAAACAAAGGATGTGTCTACAATTCCTTTTCTAGTGCTTTGAAATAGTTCAAATTTCTCAGCTGGCTCTCGTGCACACAGCACTGAAAGGATGTCTTAAATTTAGACATATGTCTTCATTCTGTTTAATGTGCCAGAACAAAAACATAGCTTGAGACCACCATGAATTGATGTCTGAGTGCTGGAATGCTAGAGAACACTCGTATTTCCATGGGGCTAAATGTCATCATAGAGCTTGCGATGGCACTTTCCCCTGTGAGAACATAGCCTTCTATTTTTGAGATTTTCCTTTTCCAATTCTGTGTCCTTATTCCTCCTTGAGTCCACTTAATGGTTTTCTTTTATTTGATGCAGCTTCAGAGAATTCAAATTATACTTCCATTAACAGATGCTTTTATTGAGAGAATGGAAAAAAAAGATCTCATCACTTCCATACAAGGCAGTAGGCCTAACACATTATTTTAAAAGATGAAAAATGTTAGGTAAATTTATTAGGTTATTTCCAGGTTTTAATGTATTTTAAAAACCTTTAAGAAAAAGAATCCCATAGATTTATATCAGATAGGTAAGAAACTTCTAACTTATGGCATGCCAAACAATGCTAGGGGTTAGGGTTTTGATGAAAATAGTGTGGCAGTGAGAATGTTGGAAAGGAAATTCCACCCTTCATTCTTACAACGTGAGGTTGTACCAATAATCTAGTCCCTGAATGCTGGGCGGTGAAATTTTCAAAACTTAGGACAGTTTCTTTTGGAGGTAGAGTCAAACTGAAATGTCTTCAGAGGAGCAAAAACCTGAAATTATATGATATGAGTACCTGTTGAGGTAATTAAGTGAATGTACCTACTCTGAAATAGAAAAAAAAATGGGGCTGATATTTATCTTAACATATTTGAAAGAATATCTTGTAAACAAAAGATTAAATTTTGGCCTGACCCAAGCATGTAGAACTTAAACCTACAAATAGAATTCATGGAGATGTAAACTTGATTTCGTGTAAGGAAGGGCTTTCACTTTCACTTTTCTGCATCACTAGGACATTTAAGAAGATATTACCACATATCAGCGACATCACAGAGCAGTGCTTCCATAATGTAATATGCATACATGTACATCACCTGAGGTCTTGTTAAAATGCAGATACTGATTCTGTGGCTCTGAGCTGGGGCCTGGATTCTGCTCCTAGGTGAAGCACATGCTGTTGGATCACAGACCACTCTCTGAAGAGCAGCAAAGTCTTAGAGAAATGAAGAGAATGAAAAGTTGATTCCCAAGATGTCAGGGACGTAAAGGTTTAGCATATCATTATGAAATGGTAATATGCATTTGACTTGATAGGAATAGGAGGGAAATTAAAAGAAAATGAAGTGAGAAATCATCTTACTGCTATAGCTGAGGGTTCCAGTGAAAAACTTGGCAGCAACAAAAGGAGATGTTCCTAGGATCAAAACAGTCTCAAAGCAAGGGGAGAACCATCCCAAAGAGGGAAATATTTGGTGAGAGCAAGGGAAACTGACAGCAGTGGGAGCCACACACAACTTTAAAAAAAAAACAACAAAACTTTCAGCTAAGTCCATGAGCTCACTAATTGGCCATAAAGGCAGCTGAGATGGTTAGTTGAGCAAATGCTAAAATAAGGGAGTGAATTTCATCAGTGGGATTTTCCAGACAGCCTTCTGTCCTTAAGTGAGAATGAATGGCGATATTATAAACTTCTGAAAATACCAGCACAAAGCAGCAAAAATCCTGATCTCAGATAGACTCTCATCATCATTGCTGCTTGGTGGTATTCAATGATGGTCCAAGAGGAAAAAGTAGCCAAGACTCTATACGCATTTACCCATCTAGAAACCAAAAGCAACTTTCTCAAAATGTCATTCTACTCTTGAAAGGGAATCTTTTCTTTTCCCTTGTAGCAGTGTTATAGAAATGAGAAACTTTAGGAACACATATGATTTTGATTAGCTGAAGAATCTTCTGTAGCTCTTAATTGTCAAGTCTATTGAAAGTCCAATTTGACCATTTAGATGTGGTCATAACAGGTTCTTTCCACACACTAATGCTCTTTCCAGAACTCAGCTTTCATCCAAATTTGGGATTCCTATATTCATGTATATGTTCTGTATTTATTATTTCAATTTCTCATTTCAATCTGGGCTCCCACAAAAATGTGTGCTTACTTTAAAATGATGACTGAGTAACTCATTACATTAGGGGTTTTCACAGATCCATGGTGTCTCATTGAGGTTGAACTTGGCTCTCTGATATATCAAAATTGGAGCTTCAATCCCTTGGCATTAACAGAAACCTCTTACTTTCTTTTAAGGTGGCATTCAAATTTAAATGTTCAAATCAAAAATCAAGCTTTTTTTTTTTTTAAATTAGAAGAAAGTGATAATAAAATGTAAAGAAAAATTGTGTAGCTTCCTTAAGCAGATGTCTCTGCAGAGACGAAACATACTGGTATATTTAGTGCAATTCTCTTGATACTAAAGTCCATAGCAATATTGGTTGTTTGACTTCTTTGATTTAAAACAGTTAAATCATTTGATTTAACTGTTTTAAATCATTACAGAGATGTCAACTAATACTGGATATTATCTCAAAATTATATTCAGGTATGTATACTGTATTAAATTTGGAGAGACTTCAAAAATAGTAAAGATGAGTAATGCTGAAAAATAAGCCTGGTAATAAAGAAAGAATTGGGGAAGAAACATCTTGTAGAAAAACAAAGAATGAGAATAAAGTATTTTCAATATTATTATACATTTATTTTAAAATATTTGGTATGGGGAGGGAGGAGGGAGGGGGGGTTCAGGATGGGGAACATGTATATACCTGTGGCGGATTCACGTTGACGTATGGCAAAACCAATACAATATTGTAAAGTAATTAGCCTCCAATTAAAATAAATAAATTTATATTTACAAAAATAAAAAAATACAAAAATAAAATATTTGAAAGATCATGAAAAACATAGAAAATTCACTTATAAGCTATATGAATCAAGGAAGTTTTTAAACAAGGATTCTGTGTGTGTGTGTGTAATGGTGTGAAAGCACAAAAGAACATAAGTTGACTATTCAGCAAGGGTGATTCAGATTATTTACAACAACAACAAAAAACCTCTTATGAATGTTTTTTGTTGTTTTCCTTTGATTTTTGACACTGAGGCTCAAATTTATGAAATTATTTTTAAAGAAGATATGTACAATGAGCCTTACCAACCTGAAAATTATAGAAAGACAAAATATTAATAATTATTAGTAATCTTGTCTTACTTCAGTTGCCAATATATCTGTAGAAAGACCATGTGCTTGGATTCTTTTTGAATCTTGCTATTGCAATGAGGGTTGATAAGCTTACAGTTTTTTTTTTGGGGGGGAGTGAGATACAAATATTCCTTGACTTTTGTAGTTCTAGTAAAGTTTTAGGGGAGTTTATAGAAGTTTTCCCTTTGAATGTTTTGCGACTGTTTTCACTATAACATGTGAAATATAAATATAACAGTAGTCTGGCCCTCAGCAAATCCTTCTTACACCAAATAAAGAGGACAGGAATGTGTTAATAATTAGACTGGGAAATATGTGCATTTTCTAGAAAGCTCTGTTTTAAAAATACTCACTTTCAAATGTTTTCCTTTATACCTAAGTTCAAAAGAAGTGATGTGTAGTCCTTAAAATGCTTAACTCATTGTCCTGAAAGACTAATTTTGTGAATGATACAAATTACTTTTAATTCCAGAATATATATCAATGTTAGACATTTTTATCAGCTAGAGCATAGCTTTAATGTTAGAGGGTTGACACAGATCCACACAGTAAACCTAAGCCTGTGTTTGGGTATTGTTTCAATGTATGATAAAATAAGCTAGTTACTTCTGTTTGACGTTATTTTAGAGTCAATAAGAAGAAATAAAAATACAAAATGCTAGGCGGCACAGAGAAATCTGGGCTAATTATAGTGATCTGAGGGTTAAACATGTGTGCTTTTGTTTAAGATGAAATGTGTACATAGATCATCATATACAATAACTTTCTCAGACTTTTGAAAAAACATGAGTCTGGGTTAGAGCATTATAACAAATATGAAGGATCAAGACAGACTGACATATCCTGGAGCTTCAGGGGTCTTGTAATGTAATCAGGGAAGCAGGACAGCCAGAGAAAACATAATTAACAGAATCAACTAGCAGATACAGAGTGATAGAATGGAGGAGATATAATTACTATGTTCTAAGAACTTACTATTAATATTTTAGAGTACTATGTCATATTTTAAGAGGACAGTGACCAGGAGGAGTAGGTTTTTGAGGTGGAAGGAAGATATTGAAATTTTGAGAAGAAACTAATTCTACTCAACTTAGATTAAGAAAAAAAAAATAGGGCCTCTGAATGATTAAAGTAAATATATGTAGGATGTCTTCCCACCAGGGCCTCATTATCTGGAATATTACTATATCCAGTTTTTTCCTGAAGGGGTAGTCAGAGTCCAGTGGGTATGTTTCTGTCATGTGACCCTCACTCTCTCAACCACAGCTGATTGAATAAAGGGTCAGTGGTTTCAAATTCCTCAGGTTAGGAATAAAATATGGGCCCCAGTTCTAACTAATTTCCAGTTGTTAGGAGCAAATTTGCTCTTATTTTCTCTTGAATCATCTTCATTGAGAAGCATACCTAGGAACTGGTATGCCTTGGATAAGCCCTATGCCCCATATAGCTGTTTTTACTTTAGTATTTCCTAACTTCTTTCTATTGTTATTGGGTTGACCAAAAAGTTCTTTCCAGTTTTTCTGTAAGATGTTATAGAAAAAAGCCAAACAAACTTTTTGGTCAACGATTAGAATAGGAATTCTGCTTGCTTCCATTTTTAAGGGTTTATTTTAAGTCTTTTAAGTGACTTGCTTTTGAACTTCGAAGACCATCAGAAAAAAACCTGGAAGGCTTGTTGAAACACTGGTTTCGGGTTCCACCTTTACAGTTTCTGATTCAGTGGGTCTGGGGTAGTGCTCAACATTTGCAGTTCCCAGTTGAGACTGATGCTCTTGATTCAGTGAACTACACTTTCAAGACCACTGTAAATTATATAGGGTATCTTTTATAAATTCTCACAGTAATCCTGTGAGATAGTAATAATTATTTCCTCCATTTTACAGCTGCAGAAACAGATGCTCAAATGTTAAAAGAAATTTGCTTCAAAATACACAGGTTAGAGGGAGTAAGCTATAGTCACTTCCCAAGTAATCTGATTCCAGAAACAATGTTCTAACATAACATGGAGCCTGCCATGTAGCTTTGCTTATGCCTCAAGCACCTTTTAGAAATGAGGCACTGTATTGCATCTGCTGGAAGGTGACACCCTTGCATATTGCCTTGTTCTTGCTAAGCTTTCTTTTCAGTTCATATATCTTCATACTTAAATGCTGTTACCTAAGCTATTTTAAATTATGCTACAATCCTGAAACACCACCTGCTTAGGACTGACAAGCAATTGTGACTCTTTGTCACCACCTGGTGGCAGAAAGTATTATAGAGCAGAAACTGCATAGCGGTGAGTGCTGTCACTCAGTGGTATCCAACTCTTTGCCACCCCATGGATTGCAGCCGGCTAGGCTCCTCTGTCCATTGGATTTCCCTGGCAAGGATACTGGCGTGGGTTGCCATTTCCTCCTCCAGAGGATATTCCCCACCCAGGGATCGAACTCACGTCTGCTGTGGCTCCTGCATTGGCAGGCAGATTCTTTACCCCTGAGCCACCTGGGAAGCCCCAGAGTCTACACAAAACATAGTAATAGGAAGAGACAATTTTGAGTCTCAAAAACGCGACGAAGTAGCAGCGTTGGTCATAGAACTGACAGCTGTTTACTTTATGTTCTCTGGCTGAGGTTAACAAAGATCCACAAGCCAGAGCCAGTGTCGATCAATCCCTTTTCTGGTCTTGTCCGAGACTAATTTTTATTTTACTTTCAAAAGTAAAGCTGTCAACTAAGTAAAATAGGAAGTAATCTTTTTTGTCTATTGTACTTTTTTTTTTTTTAAATATGAAAGCTTGTTGAGGTTTGGCTAAATTTAGTTGACAATGATCTGGAGGTATTCAGACTGGGTAAGAGTAATTGTCATTTTCAGTTATTAAAAAGTGAGCATGATAACCATATGATAAAACATGTATTAACTACAATTCTTCAAAATTACCTGTTTCCAATTATCACTTACCTGTTACCAGTTACCAGTTCAAACTCTAATTGTTGCTTCATAATTATATACCAGGGGAGACAGTTCTGGAATGCTTATATACTCAATTCATCAACTGTGTGACTTTAATTAAATAATTTAAACTTTCTGAATCTCAGTTTCTCTGAATAGAAAACAGGGAGAATATTTATATAAATTACATAGCCTAATGCCTAGCTTGTGATAAATGGTAAATGAATTAATTAAATGATGGAAGCTGCCCATATTTGAAATGTGAATTGAGCAAGTAACATGATCTGCTAAGCAATTTATATTTTGCTTAGATTTATTATATGTTCACTACTTAAGACACAGACTTTGAAGCCAGACTAATATATCAAATCCTGGCTACCGTGCTAATTAAGCCTTGTGATCTCAAGCTTAAGCTCT
This sequence comes from Capricornis sumatraensis, assembly GCF_032405125.1. Lineage (NCBI taxonomy): Eukaryota > Metazoa > Chordata > Mammalia > Artiodactyla > Bovidae > Capricornis > Capricornis sumatraensis. Next base: position 7,534,849 of record NC_091091.1, on the reverse strand, counting down.
CTAACCTCAGTTATTTTTTTCCATCTGTAAAATGGGGATGCTAATTATAACTACCTCATCACATAACTGTAAAATGTGCTTTTGTATGTCAAATTACTTAGAATAGATATGAACACATGGAATATTTTCAATAAATGTTTGTTGTAGTTGCTTTTGCTATTGTTTTTCGCATTATTTACCAAGTAATGCATTAGGTTGCAAGATACTAACACTGTCCAAAATTATTAAAAAGCTTAGTAAACAGTAAAAAGGGAACATGCTGAAAATATTAAATTGTACTTAAATGTACTAAAAAAGGTAAGCAAACATCTCAACTGCATGCCTGTATAACTTCAGTTTTATGAGATAGTTTAGGCAGTCTTTCATTAATTTCCTGCCCCTTACTTTTAGATAGAAAATGTGAAACTTAAATTGGAATGAGTTTTGGAGTCTGTATCTGCTACCTTTTCTCTCTCTGTTCCTGTTGCTCCCCTGTCTCACATTACCTGCTGTTAGCATAGTGGAGGGAGGATAAGCCTGACAGCATTTTGGAGGAAATAGAGGGACATTTAAACCACCAGAAACCCATAATTGTGCCTCAGTCGTCTCTTCTCCTCCAGGCTGATGTTTAATCTACAGTAGTGAATAATTTAGGGAACCATGTAGTACTCAATTCCCAGGTGGCACCACTGGCAAAGAGTCTGCCTGCCAATGCAGGAAACAAGAGACGCGGGGTTCGGTTCCTGGGTTGAGACAATCCCCTGGAGAAGGGAATGGGAACCCGCTCCAGTATTCTTGCCTGGAGAATTCCATGAGCAGAGGAGCCTGGCGAGCTGCAGGCCATGGGGTTGCAAAGAGTCGGACACAACTGAGCACACACAGATGCATTCCTTTAATCTAATATTTAAATTATATTAAGGCCAACCCATATTGTTGATGTTTGTTGTTGATATACTCAAGACACATTTATTTGCCTAATAGGATCCATTTAAAATACATGACCTTTAAATTTGTGTATTTGCCTAATTAAAGTAAAACATGCATATAATTGTCTGTCTACAGATTTCAGTTTAAAAATCTGGACATAGTGAATAAAGGCAAGAATTTCATGTAAGCCTGTCAGTACAACATTTTGTAATAGCCTTCACATGTTCCAAAATATAGGAAAACCATAATCAAAGAACCAGTAATTGAAAAGGAAATGCTCTTATTTAATGTTTACCTTTGATCAAAATATCTCTCAAAGTTTCCAGAACCAACTCATTCTTTCTACTGAGAATTTTTATGAATCATCCCAGCAGTTTGGCAAGTTCAGGACTTTGAGGAATCAGTTACCATTCCAGCATGTTCATTCTTATTAACTCTTCTTGGTCTAAGATAATAATTGCTATTCCTTTCTTCTCTTGTGCAGTTGAAGGAAAGAAGTATATAGCTATTCACGAATAAAGAAAATAACCTTTTCTTTTCTTACCTTGGGAAGAAAGAAATGTGAAAAACCATGCAGTCCCATCATAAGCTAAAACCTCTAAGTGATACTTTTACACAACTGAACAATGTAAAGGAAGTGAATTGAAATTCAGGATTACATTCCAATGGTAATAAATACTATATTTTCAAAGTGCCTTCCCACTTATGTGGTTTAATTTTTATAAACATATGTTAGCAAAGAGATGTTTCAACCCAAACTCTTTATTTTTTTCCCTACAAAGTATTCAAAGAACAATGTGGCAGTTATACTTGCACTGTAAGAAATGTAATATAAAGAATGCATTAGTTAAACATTTATTGTTAAAGAGTTAAAGATACTCTAAAGTTTATGGTTATTATGTTGAACAAATGTCCCTTGAAAATGACCCTGGGCTAAGTTGATTACCTCTAATCACTTGATTAATTTTGATATTTTATTTTATCAGATATTATGCTTCTTATTTCATTGTGATGACTAGATGTTCAGAGATAAATATAATGTTCACAGTAGTTAGGTTAGCTTAGATAATTGCTTTTGGGTTATTTAAGAACACTCTACATTTCTATTTATTTTTAACAGTCTTAGTCTATGTCTTACAAAAATGTTTCTAATTCTTTCCAAAAGCAAAGCATTATAATAAAATAGGAGAATTAATTCTTAGAATGATCAAAGTCGGGCTATCTATAACATCAAAAACATCTTGGAAAGGTTTATGTGGTGTAGGCTGACAAATACAATAACTTCTTGCCAAGGGACTGAATTGTATTTTTAAAAAATGTGATTTCAACCATTTTTCCTATTCCAACCAGAAACATAAATAAATTTATGGCCAATCAAAAGAGCTGAAACAAATATTGAATCTCAATTTTTATTTTTGCATTGGTCTCAAGACTGACTTGTATGTAACATGAGACCTTAATTATCTGCTCATTGAAATGAGTCACATGTAAGGAGCATATGAATCAATTTTTTTATGAAGAAATACGCTAAAAAAACTGAATAAAATTTTTCACACATTCAACAGAATCTCACCCTTCTTGACTCTTCTGCATTAAATTCAAAATGCAGAAAATAGATATTCATTATTCTAGAAGTGTTTGAATACATCTACCCTAGTTATTCTGAATTTTATATTCATAGTTTTTAGAGATGGAAAATATATACTTCAGCAATATTCTTGTCCGTCAGGTGCTTAGAAGAATGAGATGATTTTCCTATAGTCCTTCAAGTTCATGAATGAAACACTCTTGAGGCTTGGAATTTGAATGCCTTGTACAGGGCCTAGTTAAGAATGTGGGCTCCAGAACAAATTACGTAGTGGTCTTTAGCTTCAGTTTTCTCATCTGAAAATGGAAACATTATATCTGCATGAAAGTGAAAGTCACTCAGTCATGTCTAACTCTTTGTGACCCTATGGTTCCTCTGTCTTTGGAATTCTCCAGGCCAGAATACTGGAGTGGGTAGCAATTCCCTTCTTCAGGGGATATTCCCAACCCAGGGATTGAGCTCAGGTCTCCTGCATTGCAGGTAGTTTCATTACCATCTGGGCCACCAGGAAAGCCCAAGAATACTGGAGTGGGTAGCCTATTCCATCTCCAGGGAGTCTTTCTGTCCCAGGAATCCAACCAGGATCTCCTGCATTTCAGACAAATTCCTTTCCAGCTGAGTAATAGATCAATAAGGAGAATACATGGAAAGTACTTCACATAAGTGGTATATTATTTTTGTTTAGTCACTAAGTCGTGTCTAATTCTTTTGTGACCCTACAGACTGTTGTCCAACAGGCTCCTCTGTCCATGGGATTTTCCACACAAGAATACTGCAGTGGGTAGCTATTTCCTTCTCTAGGAGATCTTCCGAACCCAGGGACTGAACCCCACGTCTCCTGCATTGGCAGGCAGATTCTTTTCCACTGAGTCACCTGGGAAGCCCTAAGTGGCATGTGGTAAACACTAAATACTTTTCTGATAATTTAAAAAAATATGTTTTTAATACCTTGTCCTAATGGCAGAAGTTTAGAGGGCTGTTCACTCTCTTTATTCATAAATGTTTAATTCCCTTGGATGTAGACTCCCTGTACAAATCAGTAATTTGATATCTTGAAGGCAATGGAATAAGTGCTTCTATATAATTTATGAATTATTTGAAGAATAAAGAAAGATGAAATACCTTCAATACACTCTCATGATTTCCTAGGTACACACAATATGGACAAACCAAAATAAGGACAAAATCTGCCCAAATATTTTAACATCAAAATTATGTATTCTGGATATTGTTTTACCTGGCAGGTGTAAGGTTGCTTGGTCCTAGTTTCTATAACTGTAAAACAATTAGACCAAGATTCCTTTCAAACTAAGACCTTCTTTTTCAGATGGTTGTATGAAAATAATTTCTTCTAGGAATCTAGTCTCATATCATCATTTCAGTTCAGTTCATTTCAGTCGCTCAGTCGTGTCCGACTCTTTGCGACCCCATGAATAGCAGCACGCCAGGCCTCCCTGTCCATCACCATCTCCCGGAGTTCATTCAGACTCACGTCCATTGAGTCAGTGATGCCATCCAGCCATCTCATCCTCGGTCGTCCCCTTCTCCTCCTGCCCCCAATCCCTCCCAGCATCAGAGTCTTTTCCAGTGAGTCAACTCTTCGCGTGAGGTGGCCAAAGTACTGGAGTTTCAGCTTCAGCATTATCCCTTCCAAAGAAATCCCAGGGTTGATCTCCTTCAGAATGGACTGGTTGGATCTCCTTGCAGTCCAAGGGACCCTCAAGAGTCTTCTCCAACACCACAGTTCAAAAGCATCAATTCTTCAGTGCTCAGCCTTCTTCATAGTCCAACTCTCACATCCATACATGACCACAGGAAAAACCATAGCCTTGACGAGACGGACCTTAGTCGGCAAAGTAATGTCTCTGCTTTTAAATATACTATCTAGGTTGATCATAACTTTTCTTCCAAGGAGTAAATGTCTTTTAATTTCATGGCTGCAGTCACCATCTGCAGTGATTTTGGAGCCCCCCAAAATAAAGTCTGACACTGTTTCTACTGTTTCCCCATCTATTTCCCATGAAGTGATGGGACCAGATGCCATGATCTTCGTTTTCTGAATGTTGAGCTTTAAGCCAACTTTTTCGCTCTCCTCTTTCACTTTCATCAAGAGGCTTTTTAGCTCCTCTTCACCTTCTGCCATAAGGGTGGTGTCATCTGCATATCTGAGGTTATTGATATTTCTTCTGGCAATCTTGATTCCAGCTTGTGTTTCTTCCAGTCCAGTGTTTCTCATGATGTACTCTGCATAGAAGTTAAATAAGCACGGTGACAATATACAGCCTTGACGTACTCCTTTTCCTATTTGGAACCAGTCTGTTGTTCCATGTCCAGTTCTAACTACTGCTTCCTGACCTGCATACAGATTTCTCAAGAGGCAGATTAGGTGGTCTGGTATTCCCATCTCTTTCAGAATTTTCCACAGTTTCTTGTGATCCACACAGTCAAAGGCTTTGGCATAGTCAATAAAACAGTAATGATATGTTTTAGAACTCAACAGAAAATTGGGACAGATTTTCCAAGTCATTCAGCTGTGGTAGAACTTGAACCTTGGCCATAATTTAGGGGTAAAAGAGCTTTCTCAGTATATAAAATGTATCTGTGGACTCACGGGAGCTGGGAGCAGCTGTAGTAATCAGAATTCTTACTATTATCTGACTACTAGTGTGACAGAGACCTCCCTTTGGCTAGTAATTTTCCTTTCTTCCTATCTCCATTTTCTGTCACTCCCTTACTCAGCCAGCCTCCATCCTATAATTGTAGACAGAGAGTCCACACTTTCAGGGCCCTAGTTCTTTCTATGCTATAATTACATATAAGATATTTATAGTAAATAATTTTTTTTGAGGACATATTATATCAGAGGCACATTCTGCTAACTCTATTGCGTACATTAGAGTGCAACTTCATGTTTTATGAGTTAGGTGATTATGTGCCAACAAGCAGTGCTCTTTATGCTATTCATCTCTAGTGTCTCAGTATCGTTAATGATTGTGCCCCGTTTTATTCCCCAAAGTGACCCATTAAAGGCAACAAGTCATATAGTCATGATATCTGTGTATGAAGTGAGTTTCCTAGGGCTGTTGTAACAAATTACACAAACTTGGTGACTTAAAAGAGCAGAAAGTCATTCTCCCACAGTTCTGGAAGCCAGAAGTCTGAAATCAAGAAGTCAGCAGGGTTATATTCTCTCCGAAGACTTTGAGGATGAATCCTCTCTTGCTTTTTCCAGCTTCCAGTGGTGCCTGACATTCTTGATTTATGATATCATATTCCCCTCAGTCTTCGGGCTTCCCAAGTGCTGCTAGGTGGTTAAGAAACCACTTACCAGTGCAGGAGAACATAAGAGAAGGGGGTTCAATCCCTGGGTTCCCATGGCAACCCACTCCAGTGTTCTTGCCTGGAGAATCCCATGGACAGGGGAGCCTGGCGGGATACAGTAGATAGGGTCACAAAGAGTCAGACACGACTTAAGTGACTTAGCAGCCATGCACACATGCCCTCAGTCTTTACTTCCATCTTCACATGGCCTTCCTCTCTGTGTCTTTGTATCTTTTTTCTGTCTGTTATAAAAAGACTTACTGACCTTAAGACCTACCCTAAACCAAAATAATCTTATTTCAAGACCATTACCTAAATTACACTGCAAAGACCCTTATTCCAAGTTAGGTCACATTCTGAGGTTTCGGGTAGACATATCTTTTGAGGACTATAAGTCGACCCCAAATTTATATGTGTGTGTGTTATAAAATTAGCAAGTAAAGGAAAATCGTGTCTTGTTAAAATCGCCTATGAAAAATCCCCCATATAAGTACAGCATACACAATATTGAATATACCATCTCTATATGGTAATTTTTATTCACATCAAAGTTTGAAACTTGGCAAACTAAAAGCAAAAATATAAGAAAAGTCCATATTCAATTATAAGGAAATTTAAATATTTTGTTATATTTTTAAGGCGATGACCAATTTCCAGGTCTTAAAGGGGGAAGCATGGAGAATTAAGGAAAAATATTGTCTCCAGGGTGTACTTCATTCTGTTATATTAAGCCTGCTCAAGCTTAGTAGACATTAATAAGTTCAATTTGCAAGAATTAAGTGAAATAGTTAATTCTTTCTTAGTTGTATCCCATTTAATCCTTATTTCCAATTCATAAGCTCTCCTTACATCACAAAAAATACGTTTTTGGCTCACATGTGTTAACTTTCCAGGCTAAGTTCACAACTAGACAATTGTATAACTAATATTCTAGTCCTGATAGTAAAACAGATTCTTTGAAATATTATGTGTTTGATAGGAATAAATTACTATAGAATAATTATAATAGATGTAATAATTCTATATAGCAGGTATAATGTAATATAAATAACATATATAACATATATGACAGGGTTTAATAGTATATACTAATTAAATAACACTTTTGATAACACATTCGATAACAAATGCAATAACTTTTAAATTAGTATTTTTAAAAAGTAATTTGCACTCATAGCTTTAAAAAATAAAAATGGTAATAAAAATATAAAGATTGTTTTTATTATTCTTGTAGGTTTCCCAGTTTGTCTAGAGAAATTGCTATGATTCTAAGGCGTCTTTTCTATGCATTAATGAGAATTTTCTATGCATATGTAAGCAATACATGTAATAATATAAAACACTCAGAATCCTTTTAATTTTATGCAAATGAGATCAAACTAGGCACAATGTTCTATAATCATTTTTCACTTAATAGGAAAAAAATACTGTCATATAGATCTTTTTTATTCTTTGTGACTGCTGCCTCCCATGTATGGGTTTTTAAAAATAATTTATTGGATAGTTTTATAAATAATGCTCCAATATGCTTCAATAATGGCATTGAAACATGTATACTATCATGTAAGAATCGAATTGCCAGTCTATGTTCGATACAGGATACAGGACGCTTGGGGCTGGTGCACAGGGATGATCCAGAGAGATGATATGGGGTGGGAGGTGGGAGGGGGGGTCAGGATTGGGAACTCATGTACACCCGTGGCTGAGTATTGTCAATGTATGGCAAAACCAATACAGTACTGTAAAGCAAAATAAAGTAAAAATAAAAATTAAAAAAAATATTTTTCAGACTTAAAAAATAACATTTTATTCTTTATAAAAATATCCTCTGTAATATTTGTAAGTTGAAGCATTTGAGAAAGCTGACAAAACTAAACTTACTTGTATTAAAATTCTGACTCAAAAAAAATAAATAATGCTCCAAACAATATAACATGTATTTTTGAAAATATGTGTGTTATAGTTTCAGGGTTAATTGCTATAAATAGAAATCTTTTGTCAAAAGGCCTGCACATTTTGAATATTGGAAGATACTGTTAAGTAAAGGATATGATACATTTTTAAACAGAAAATATATTGTTGAACATTATAATTGTTATAAATTCATCCTTACATTGAACCAAAATCAGTCTTACTGTAAATTTCAACTATTGGTCCTGCTATGCTGTTTGGAAGAATAAAAAATAAGTAGTTTCACTCATCACTGTAACATACATTTGAACGTTTTTTAAAAGCCCCACGTGAATATTTTCATCTGCCTGTAAAACATTCTGTTATTGCAGCTATTTATGTTTGCTATAATTTCCAGAACTTTTACCTTCTTTTTTATAATCCTTTGATTAAATTTAGTTTATCAATATCTGTTTTTATGTGTAATGCCAAGTACAGTCTTATGGTAAACAAACAAATTCCCCTTAGGATTGACGTGGTCTAACGGACAGCCTCCTATATCCGCACCTCATGTATCAGTGTGTAACAACACACTGTTTCATTTGTTGAATTTACTTGCTGAATTGAAATGTATTGAAGCTACATTCCATCATGGCCTAGACATATATTTGCCCTACTTAGTATGAGATAAAGCACATATTATTTTAGACAGAAATTTTTAATGAGTATATACGACATTGGTAACATTTTTTTCTGAAAGCACGATAAACCATTTGTTTAGCAGCTGGTTCTAGTACTTTTGTGGGGATTAACATTGTTCATACTTCTCCATAGTTTCTGTTTCTTATCTGTTCTTTGTTTAGAAGATTATAAATCATTCCTCCAGTTTTCTCCACTATTTCTCAAAGATTTCTCCAAGATTGCTAAGTTTTGCTCTAAGATCATATCAAGCAAATCTTCTCAGTACCCTGAGATAAATTAATTTGGATCTTGATCCTAAATATTTTGGATAAGCACCCTCTTACTTTCTTCTAACTTGGCTTCAAATATTTTTGAATGATGTGTTTTAAACCCTGTAGGATTTGAGTATCCTTCTCTCAAGGAGTCAAAAAAGCTTTTTTCTTCTTTTTCTTTTTGGTGTATGAATATACACCATCTTCTGGAGAGGTGTTCATTTCTAGTTATGTTTTATCAGAATCTTTAGAATTCTATCTTCATAAAATCTAGCAATTCATAGATTTCATGGTGTTGTTTTCATCAAAAATATTGTGCATTCTTTATATGAAGCATCAGAATAAAATATCTGTAATAAATTCCTGCTTCTGATTATTCAAGTAGGTCCATAGGACATTATGGTCTGCACAGTGTCAGAATTGTAAGATGGTTCAAGATTTGCTACCCATTTAATCTGTAATTCTCTGGGGGAAAGAATACTAAAAACTATAGAATATAGTGAAAAAACTATAGAATATATTTTCTATATACTAGAAAATATGGGTATTTAAAAATAGGGTTTAATTTTCTCATGTCCCAGGATAGTACAATTATGGTAGTCCAAGGACTATTCCTTTATTTTTATTCCTTTGATTGTAAATAACTAGTACTCCTAGAAATAGAAAAGGAGTCAATGATTTAAGAAGATATGATGACAGAACTAAAACCACATGTAACTTAGAGCCAAGGGTATGTTATAGGTATGGGGGGACTTTTTCCATCTTGTGTATAAGCCTGTAAATCCCTTGGCAGAACTTCAGACTTTACCACCAAAGTCTTGTAACTGCAGAGAAGAGTGAAAATAGCCAGGTTCTGGGGTATCTTAAAGGGTTGCCTAGATCTAGCCCATCGTAAGTGTTAAACTGTGATATATAGAGTTTTTATCTTGAGAAGTAATTCAGTTTTGCTTCATATGTTATATTAAAGGTATTTATGCTGTTTTAATACAAAGAAAATCTAAGCATTGAGTATCCCTTTAAAAACTCTTGGTAAAACTCACAGTCCAGGAAGATGTCCCATTAAAAAAAAAACAAACAGATTTATTGATGTATGCTGCTGCTGCTGCTAAGTGACTTCAGTCGTGTCCAACTCTGTGTGACCCCATAGACGGCGGCCCACCAGGCTCCCCCGTCCCTGGGATTCTCCAGGCAAGAACACTGGAGTGGGTTGCCATTTCCTTCTCCAATGCAAGAAAGTGAAAAGTGAAAGTGAAGTCGCTCAGTCGTGTCCGACCCTCAGCGACCCCACGGACTGTAGCCTTCCAGGCTCCTCTGTCCAGGGGATTTTCCAGGCAAGAGTACTGGAGTGGGGTGCCATTGCCTTCTCCGTTATTGATGTATAGTGGACAAATAATTAACTGCACATATTGCAAGTGTACAATTTAATAAGTTATGACATATACACACATGCACACACACACACACACACATATATGTGTGTGTATTAGTGAAACCATCACCACAATCAAGATAATGAACATATCCATCACTCAAAACCTCCCTGTGCCACTTTGTAATCCTTCCTTCTCCCTGTCTCTGACATCTCCCCGTGAGTAACCTCTGATACACTGTCACTATAGATTTGTTAGTATTTCTAGTATTATTTTATATAAGCAGATTCAAACAATATTTTCTCCTTTCCTCCATATTTTACTCTATACAATAGATTTGAGATCCATTCATATTATAGCATGTATAATTTGTTCTTTTTTATTGTTAAGTATTATTCCATTTTATGGATATACCATACAAGGAAATGATAAATATTCTAATGATAGACATTTGAGTTGTAGTTTGGGGATGTTACAAATAAGTGACCACTCATGTGCAAATCTTTGTATGAGCATATGTTCTGTATTTACACTATGGTTTTGTAGCAACTGAGTACACATACCCTTGATAAGAGCATGGCCTTAATACACTCCCAAGAGTATACTTCCTGGAGTATAAGCCTTGCACATGGCTTATGGTCAGTCAATGTTTTTTAGAGTGAAAAATAAATAAATGAAGACTTTGTAAAATAAAAAACAGAAATGCTATTATGTAATAAAAAAGATCTTCAGCTGAGTCAGGAAATTTCAATACCTATCCCACCATGAAGCATTATGGCTATTGCGACTCCACAGACTATAGCCTGCCAGGCTCCTTTGTCTGTGGAATTCTCTAGTCAAGAATACTGAAGTGGGTTGTCATTTCCTTCTCCAGGGGATCTTCCTGACCCAGGGATCAAACCTAGGTCTCCTGCATTGCAGGCAGATTCTTTACTGTCTGAGTCATCATAATGAAGCATTATACAAGTATTTAATCTCTTACATTGTAACTCTTTTACCTGTAAAAAAGAGATAATGTAGGTATATGTTTCTTTTGCCACAATACTGGAGTCTCAAATCTCTAAAAACCAAGAAATTTTTTACGATAATTTGGTGGTGAAATGTAACCAACCAGACCTGTATTAGTTTATTGGGAAAATCAGGCATAAACCAATGAGAAGCTATTTTTAGCTATATTTATCTCATTTACTGTATTTTGATATATTGCTGAAAAAATATGAATGAATTTGATTATATGTTACTGCTCCAGATACCACTGATATATTACCTAATGTACACTTTACACATTGTATTATCCTGCTAAAAATCCCAATATTTTACTTTTGAAACATATCTGACACCTTAGTAGGGATTGTGAGCTCTTTATTTACCTATATTAGAATTAGATATGGTTATAGATAGAAAAAAGACACACACAAATGGCTGAAATAAGAGATTTATTTCTCTCTCATACAAAAGCCCAGAGATAAGCAGCTTTGAGTTTTAAAATAGCTACATATTGGAGGCCAAGTCTCCTTCTGTCTCCTGATTCTGTTGCATAATGTTTAGTCCTAAGGTCACAGGTAATACAGCTGCTTGAATACCAGCATTTCTTTTGCTTCTCAGCTAGCAAGAAGGAGGAAGAGAAGAGTGATTTAGATCATGGTTGGATCATAGCTCTTAAGGACACTTCCCAGAAATTGTACACACTACATCAGTCAGGCATTAGTGACATGGAGTTATCTAGCTCAAGAGAATGAAGAAAGTGTGATTTTTTTTAAGAGTATAAGTCCAACTGAAAATGGAAGGTCCTATTACTAAAAAAGAAGGAAATAGAAATTTAAAAAAAAATGTAGTTTTGCCCCACTGCCCTCATATTTTATTAGATACTTGTGGTAATAAAGAGAAATAATAGATATAGAAATAACTTGAGTTAAAAGCTTCACATTAACTATAGGTTTATAACAAGGAGGATCTTAAATAAGGTATTTTTTAAACAAATATTCTCACAGGGTTTTAAGGTATCATTTTATTGTTTCTAAGTATCACTGGGATTTTATTGTAAATGATGAGCAAAGGCTAATTTCTAATATTACTCAGATTTTCCTACTTGTTTTTTTAGTAATGGCAACCCACTCCAGTACTCTTGCCTGGAAAATCCCATGCATGGAGGAGCCTGGTAGGCTGCAGTCCATGGGGTCGCTAAGAGTTGGACACAACTGAGCGACTTCACTTTCACCTTTCACTTTCATGCACTGGAGAAGGAAATGGCAACCCACTCCAGTGTTCTTGCCTGGAGAATCCCAGGGATGGGGGAGTCTGGTGGGCTGCCATCTCTGGGGTTGTACAGAGTCAGACACAACTGAAGTGACTTAGCAGCAGCAGGAAATCCAGTGTCTTTTTAAAGACACTTGAATACTTGGCTTGTTTCCAGGAAGCCATAATACAAAGCTGAAACAGCTTTAGCTTCAAACATGGCTTTGTTCACTTTCTAGCCACCCCCTCCCCAACTAGTGTGTGTGTGCACGTGTGCACACAGACACAGACACACACATGAACACACACATTTCTGAATCTTTTCTTAGAACTGTGAACTTGGTAACAACTCTGTGGCTAGTAATTCTTATTCTCACTTACTTGTGCAAGTGCTAAAATAATTTTCTAAATATCTTTTCTATTTCTGCAGGATGACTCTTTAATACTTGCTATCATAACTTAAAACAATAAAAGCCACAAGGCAATCTAACCAAGAGAAGAATAAAAGCAGAATAATTAAATTCAGTTTCATTTAGGTATTAGAGGATGTACATTTCTATAGGTTGAATATAATTGTGATAAACAGGTAAACAGTCTTGGCACAATTTATTGATACATCCTCTCCATGCAGTAGATGACTGGAATATTGCATCTTTGCCTATAACTGGTTGTTCAGTCACTCAGTTGTATCTGACTCTTTGTGACCTCATGGACTACAGCCCCCCAGATTCTTCTGTCCATGGAATTTCCCAGGTGAGAATTCTGGGGTGGATTGCCTTTTTGTCTTCCAGGGGATCTTCCCAACCCAGGGATCGAACCCAGCTCTCCTGCGTTGTATTGTTTACCACTGAGCCCTCAGGGAAACCCTTTGTAACTGGTTCAGTTCAGTTCAGTTCAGTTCAGTGCCTCAGTTGTGTCCGACTCTGTGCGACCCCATGAATCACAGCACGCCAGGCCTCCCTGTCCATCACCAACCCCCGGAGTTCACTCAAATTCACTTCCATCAAGTCAGTGATGCCATCCAGCCATCTCATCCTCTGTCATCCCCTTCTCCTGTCCCCAATTCCTCCCAGCATCAGAGTCTTTTCCAATGAGTCAACACTTCGCATGAGGTGGCCAAAGTATTGGAGTTTCAGCTTTAGCATCATTCCCTCCAATGAACACCCAGGACTGATCTCCTTTAGAATGGACTGGTTGGACCTCCTTGCAATCCAAGGGACTCTCAAGCGTCTTTTCCACGTAACTGGCTAAATGAGTTCAATTTAGGCAGCAAAGATTAAGATACCTAACCTTCCTGGGTTCAACTACATTTTTCACCTCTATCATGCTTTCAATAAAGATAATATCATATTTTACTCCTCCTTGATTCTTGTACCAGTTTACAAACTAGCTTAGAATCAGAGAAGAAAATGGGATGACGCAGGCCCCCAAAACCCAGCAATACAACATGGACAATTATCTGATAAATGGAGGATGGTTGGTTGAGTGAATAAATGAGCAAGGGGGCTTTCCAGTGATAAAGAGGCCCTAGATGTTCAGTGAGTGATCTTTATATTCCAAAGTAATGTTTGAGCTGTGTATAAGACAAATAAGGGCATTTATGTTCTACTGAGCAGAGAGTCAGAATTTGACTTCAAGTAAATAAGGAGGGATTGAATCCAATGTGCTGGTGAGGCTTTTTTAGGAGAGGGTGGACTGATGGCTGTTACCTAAGGAGAAGCTCTCTAATTCAACCAAAAGAAGGATTCCTGGGATATCTATATCCTGGGGTATCTACGTCTGGTGGCTTCCCACATGATGTAGTGGTGAAGAATCTGCCTGCCAATGAGAAGATGCAAGAGACGTGGTTTCAGTCCCTTGGTTGGGGCTATCCCTTGGAGTACAGAGTGGCAACCCACTCCAGTATTCTTGCCTGGAAAATTCCATGGACAGAGGAGCCTGGCCGGCTTCAGTCCATGGGGTTGCAAAGAGTCGGACATGACTGGGCGTGCAGACTACACCTCTAGCCTAGTCTAGTCTAGTGAGCCTAGTCAGGTCTCAGTCACACTTACCAGTCTTCTAGTCGGTCAGTCAGTCAGTTCAGTCACTCAGTCATGTTGGACTCTTTGAATCTCGTTTGATAATAATTCTGGTAAATGTTTATTTTGGTTTGAAAAATTAGGAGATAAATACAAGCTGGGGCTGATTTCATACAATAAACCTGTTAGCAGAGTCTAAACTAGTATAGATTTTGGACTGGTAGTTAGGAAGTGTAATTGGCCAAGGGATTTTGTCCAAAGGCTATCAATAAGAGTGTGTCCCTGTTCTCAGCACAGCTGACCGTCTTTGGGTCCCTCACTCTTTTCTACTTACTGTTCTATCACTCAGGATAAAATGATCATTTTCCTATAGGATTTAGGGAATTCAGTCTTGATGGCTCCACAACGTCCGCACAGATGCTCTAGTTAAAACAGAAGAAGGCCTCTGGGTTGATGCCTTATTTTATTCTATGCATTATTAGTTTCCATCCAATGAAAGGGAAATATGACATTTGATTTTTTCCCTTAGGTTTTCACCATGAACAGACACATTCAGAACTTTTACCAAGGGCAGTCCTTGAGAATATTGTGCTACAGCTGGTTTTTATTCTTGCTCCTAGGTGGCCTTGCTGAAATAGTTTTTCTCTTTAAATGCATCAATATTTGGTTGGAAAGTGTAAGTAAATTGAGGGCCTTCTTGTTTGCATGAATAAATTTGTAGTAACTTAAAAGTGTTAGAAATTTTACAACTCCATTAGACCAAAGAAAGAAAATAGGCTCAGTGTATTTTAGAATTGAATTTTTGTACTTTTAGAGACTTTGGAGGTAATCTAAATGAAATGTCTTAAAAACAAGGAAGCCAAGGGGCAGAGACGTTAAAGCAATATTCCTAACATTACACAGCCATCAAGTGTCAGAAGTAAGATTAGAACCCATGTTTCCCAGAGTCCAGTCCAAGACACCTTTTTTATTTTTATTTTTTTACGCCATGTTGTCATTTTCTTAAAAATAATGTTATTATGATTGTTTCCTGGAAGTTAACTGACTGAGGCAAATAAGGAAGCCTCCTATGGTAAATGTTGACTAGCACTGTGCTACTGGAGGTAAAGGGATGCATTTCAGATCGTAACTCTTTGTGGAGGTCAGCAAGTTTCCTTTCTCCCTCTATCTCTGCCTTTCTCTCTCTCTTTTATTATGAATACTCCTCCTATTTAGTAGCTCTTAGCTTCTCCACTGAGGTCTCCTTTTCTCCACAAAAGAGATGGTTATAAAGATGTTAGTAAAAAATGAAGCTCCTCAGATTTGCTGAATGTTTGTGAATCTTACTTTTATCAGCAACAACAACAATAAAGTTTGTCTTGCAGGAGAGTCTGAAGGGCCTACCTCATCTTTTCTGATCTTAAAGCTGATAGCAGCTCAAGTAGATTGTGGAAACCTGTGTCGTTTCTTCCAAAGATAATAAGGAACAGACCCTCTGAGTGTCTGTTGAAAAGAGGAGAAAAGCTGCTGTCTGCCTTTGTATTCCCCAGAGGGCGAGAGCTATTGTGAGGAAGCAGACAGGCCCGGTGCTGCAGCCTGGCTCACAATGGCACTTGCTAGTGACGAGAGACATAACACTGGGGCTGTGGCTCCTGCATGGCTGCAGCTATTGATACAAGTTGTGTAGACATGTAGTTGTTACGACTTCAATCGAAATGCTGCATTCCAAGTGGTAATCAGTACCATACAAGCATTTCCAGCGTGCACTCCTCACCCTAATTAAGCAAAATTTAAAAGTGATGGAAGTCCACGTTTGAAAGCAAGTTGTTGTCCCTTCTATGGATTAAATTATTTTTTTATAAAGATTACTTTAACACTCGAATAAAGACAAATAGAAAGAAAAGCAACATTTACTTTATTACCGAAGGAAGCCAAAAATTTTAAATTGAATGGGACTGTCTTTCATGTCTTTAGAGGATGTATCATACATATGCAGTGTTTTGCGATCCAGCATGTTTAAATTTTGTGTGCGATGTGTGCACTTGTGCATGTGCAAAGCAGTAACCTAGAGAAATTAAGAGTTTTAAAATGAAAGAGGGACTTTAATAGACCCTAATCCAACCATTCCATTTTACAGTTATAGAAGTTGAAATGTATGGAAGATTAAAGATTTGTCTTTTAGCAGAAAAATAAGAACACAAATCCAAATTCTGCTGAGTTTTCATTTTGCTCTGTTGGCCAAGATTTTTACCAGAAATTATCAGCCTCATTCACTGAATCCCTTGTTTAGTGGAAAACTCTGAAATTTATACCCATTATAACTCTGTTTGTACAGGCAACCCAAAGTGAGCAATTTATACCATATTCTGGTTAATTTAGTCATTTTTATTTCTTATATGAAGAAGAATTTTAAAAGTTGCTTATATCAAACAACAAGACAATCTGTGTTTTTGACTAGATAAAATTTTTTTAGATAATTTGTTATCTCTCTACTGGTATGAACATATTTAATAGATGGTATTGTTTTCCATTAGAAGAAAGTTTTTACATAAAGTTTCTAGCAAATTCTACTAGCAAATTCCTATCACCAGAAAAGAATTAAAAGCAAACTGGAGAAGGAGAACATAAAGAAGGAATCTTGCCCAGTGCTAATATAAGAATGCAGGGTCACACTTACCCTGTAAAAAAGAGGGTTTTGGAAAAGGGAGAGACTTCATATCAGTTTCTAAGTGTGTTTGAAAGTTTATTATATAGGTGACAATGACTGAAAAGAGGAAATAGACTGAAATCATCAATTCTCAAACCTTAACATGATAATTGAACAAGAGAAATTTGAAATGTGTCTTCTTTATGCAAAAAAGTCCAACTCCAGCCCTAACATGAGCAAACCACCTTCTGTCTCCTCCATTTCTAGGGCACTCTATTTTTATTCATTTAATTTATCTCCTTCTTGATTAGAAGTGCTCTTAGCTATAGCAGCTAGTGTTGTTATCCAATTTAAGTATGTCCTGCCTACCTACCTATTTAGTTACAATCATTTAGTTACCATTTTGGACAGTGACAAAGTGATAGAACAAAGAGTTTTCTGAACAATTCCAAGAGAAATTTGAAATGCGTCTTTTCTTTATGCAAAATAGTCCAACTCCAGCCTTAACATGAGCAAACCATCTTCTGTCTCCGTATCTGTCTGCTCATAAGCATTTGAGTTCTGCTGGAGAAAGTCACAGAAGTAGAGATGAGTTCCACCACGAATTCATGGTCACCAACTTCAGAGACCTTCCCTGTCACCCTTCTATTCTACTATACAGTTCTCACACACTTGCCAATGACAATGCAGAAATTCTCTCATTCTTTCTAGCTTCCTCTTTTTCTTCCACATCAATATAAACCCCAACCTTACCTTATGAGAAAATAGAAGCTGTGAATTGGAAAGCATAGAAATATTCCTAGATCTGCCCCTATATGTCAGTGACTCAAATTTATGTCTCTTGCTTTCTCAGAGCTCCAGACATATAAGACAAGCTTATTTTGAATGCCTCAAAGCACCTCAAATAAACATGTCTAAACTCAAATCCATGACTCTAAGACTTCCTTAATCCTGTTTTTCATCTAATTATTATCGATCTTCCCCAAGTCAGAATCCTAAAGGTATCCATTATACCTTCCTCTTCCTAACCCCCAACATAGTATCACTATGTCTTATTATTTGGCCTCTTAAATATTTCTAGAGTCCATCCACTTTGCTCCATTTCCACCACCATTCTGATCAAGGTATCATTTCTCACCTGAAACTTTACAATAGTCTCCTAAATTGATTATTGATATCTCTTCTTTTCTCCCTCCAATCTGTTCTCACTCAGCAGCAAGAATGTTCCTTTGAAAGGAAAAGCTGATCATATCACCTTCTCACTGAAAGCCATCAATTGCTTCTATTGTACTTAAGAGTAAAACTAGACTCTCTACTTGGCTTGCAAGGCTGTCTACTTCTCAGCATTTGCTCATTCCGTTTTCCTCTTGTTCTTTCTCTTCCAGCTGTACTGCCTCTTTCTGTCCCTTATAAACTCTTACTTCTACTTGTAATTGGGCCTTTCCCTGTGCTATTTTAATCAGTGGAATTCCTTCTACAGGCTAGTATTTTAAAAAATATTTTTCAGGTTATAGGTGACAAATACTTTTTCAAAACTGAATCTTAGATAAAGCCCAAGATATTCCCCAGGTTAAAGTAGAATTGTTGGAGAAAGAGTCTCCAGGTCTTTGAAGGGCCCTGATATACAATAAGTGCTCTAAGCATCTGTCTAGTCAAAGCTATGGTTTTTCCAGGAGTCAAGTATGGATGTGAGAGTTGGACTGTAAGGAAAGCTGTGTGCCAAAGAATTGATGCTTTTGAACTGTGGTGTTGGAGATGACTGTTGAGAATGCCTTGGGCTACAAGAAGATCAAACCAGTCAATCCTAAATGAAATCAGTCTTGGAAGGACCGATGCTGAAGCTGAAACTCCAATACTTTGACCACCTGATGCAAAGAACTGACTCCTGGAAAAGACCTTGATGCTGGGAAAGATTGAATACAGATGACAAGGATGAGAAATGGATGACAGAGGATGAGATAGTTGGATGGCATCACCACGTCAATGGACATGAGTTTGAGCAAGCTCTGAGAGTTAGTGATGGTCAGGGAAGCCTGGCGTGCTGCAGTCTATGGGGTTGCAAAAAGTTGGACACGACTGAGTAACTGAACTGAAGCATTTCTTTTCTTTAGATCTATATGACCTATGTCATATATATACATATATGTATATATATGGTAATTAGGTGAATGAATTATGTGATAGGGAAGGGTTAGTAAGGGGCTTCCCAGGTGGCACTAGTGGCAAAGAACCCAATCTGCCAGTGCAGGAGACATGAGAGAGAGAGGTTCAACCTCTGGGTCAGGAAGATCCCTGGAGAAGGGCATGGCAACCCACTCCAGAATTCTTGTCTAGAGAATCCCATGGACAGAGGATCCTGGTGGGCTACAGTCCGTGGGGTCCAAATGAGTTGGACATGACTGAAGCGACTTAGCACAGACCAGCAAGGATTAGTAAACATGTGAGGTTAACCAGGAAATAGGAAGCCTTGAACTATAATTTCTAGCTGAATTTTCAGTACTCTGGTTTTGGGGCTAGGGAACAGAATGTACCAGGCATTCTTCCTCATTCTTCTAAATCCTAGTTACAATTTTGTAGAGTTAAACATATATACAAAGTAATCATTAAGCAACTTAGTATATGTGCAGCATTCGTAGTGGAAGTACCAGATACTATAGGAGTTTGGATGAGAGGGATCATAGCTGCCCGCCAAAGATTTAGTGAAAGCAGTGGAACTGAGTTTAATGTTGAAGATTTTCCATGATTTTAAAAAATATATAACTTTTTCCTGTCACAGAAGCAATATAAACTCTGGAAAATGACAAGAAAAAATAAACACATGTGTAATTATACTAGATAAAAGTCACCAAAGTTTACATTTGTGTGTTTCTTTGCCAAAAGTAGTAACAGAGAACATTTTATTAATTTTAAGCATAATATGAGATAGTTTCCATTTCAGTAGATATTCTTCTATAACACGCTCTTTATGGCTACACATGTACTTAAAGAATGAACTACAATTTATTTAAATAATTATATAATGATGGGCACCGTTCCGCCATTAGAGACATTACTGTGGTGAGACGGTTGAAAATTTACGGGGGCTTGACAGGGGATGAAGGCAGGTATATTCAAAATACTTAGATAGACATGAGCTGAACTATGAAAATTAGATTACTCTATTTTGGGAGACTTGGCAAAGATAAAGGACAGAGAAAAAGCTTAACAAACCTTTCTCTGTTTTGATTAAATATAGGGTGGATACTTTCTGCTAACAGAGGCCTAAAGTTAAAGAAGGCAGTCCAGGAATATAGTAATTAAGAATATTATTAGCTATAGATTCAGGCTCTGTGGTTCCTAATTCTGCCACTATCTGTTGATCCAGGGCAAGTGATTGCGTTTGTCAGAGCCTCATTCCTCAGATAGAAAATGAGGATATTTATATTTGGTTAATAAGCTTACTCCTTGGAAGGAAAGTTATGACCAGCTTAGATAGCATATTAAAAAGCAGAGACATTACTTTGCAAACAAAGATCTGTCTAGTCAAGGCTATGGTTTTTCCAGTGGTCATGTATGGATGTGAGAGTTGGACTGTGAAGAAAGCTGAGCACCAAAGAATTGATGCTTTTGAACTGTCGTGTTGGAGAAGACTCTTGAGAGTCCCTTGGACTGCAAGGAGATACAACCAGTCCATTCTAAAGATCAGTCCTGGGTGTTCTTTGGAAGGATTGATGCTAAAGCTGAAACTCCAGTACTTTGGCCACCTCATGTGAAGTGTTGACTCACTGGAAAAGACCCTGATGCTGGGAGGGATTGGGGGCAGGAAGAGAAGGGGATGACAGAGGATGAGATGGCTGGATGGTGTTACCAACTCGATGGACATGAGTTTGAGTAAACTCTGGGGGTTGGTGATGGATAGGGAGGCCTGGAGTGCTGCGATTCATGGGGTCACACAGAGTTGGACACGACTGAACAACTGAACTGAACTGAGCTGAAGGATCAATAGATGATGTTTCTGAAGTGCCTGGCATGATGCTTATAACACAGTCAATGTGTATCACGTGTTATCTATTGTTATTTTGAGGCCCTTCAAAAAATATAAAACAAAAATTTTGGAACACAAATACTAACACGGTAATAAAGATGGGTCTATATCAAGTGCTAAAAAGAAAGAATATAGTTTTGTATGTATAATTGATTTTTTTCCCCATTAGCAATGGTTCATTTTCTTCAAAGTCTGTTAAAGCCATTTCTGCTCTGATGCTTACCTGCACACTCAGAGTCTACAAATTTTTAGGCAGTGCCTATCTCACCCTCCATAAGCATTTAATGAAAATGAAAAATACATAGCATTTTTAAGAAATCTCCAAACTCTTCTCTATAGTGGCTGTACCAATTTACATTCCCACCAACAGTGCAAGAGCTTCCCTTTCCTCTACATTGTCTCCAGCATGTGTTGTTTGTAGATTTCTCTTAATGATTGCCATTCTGACTAGTGTGAGGTAATACCATGTATATTACCATATATGCATGGTACACATGGTATGGTATAATTACCATAAAACAAATAGCCAGTGGGAATTTTCTGTATGATGCAAGGAACCCAACCTGGTGCTCTGCGTGACAACTTAGAGGGGTGATGTGGGGTGGGAGGTGGGAGAGAAGTTCAAGAGGGAGGGGTTATATATGTATACCTATGCTGATTCATGTTGATGTGTGATAGAAACCAACACAGCTTTGTAAAGCAACTATCCTCCAATTAAACACACACACACATACACACACACACAGCATTGGCTAGCCATTCTCTTTCGTTAAAGTGATTTGGTCAAATGACAAGGCTCTTAAAAAAAATTATCCATGTATTTCATTTAGTTCTTTTTCCTAATGAGAAAAATACTTTCTGAATATGTGTCATATATGTGCATATATATATGGAGATATATTAATAATTGTCTTATAACATTACATTAATTTTAGGCATACAACATAATGATTTGACATAATTTTATGTTGCAAAATAATTACCACATTAAATTTAGTTAACATCCATCACCATGCATAATTACAAATTATTTTCTTTTGATGAGAAATTTTAAGATCTACTCTTTTAACAACTTTCAAATATATAATAAAGTACTTACCTCTAGTTGCCATGTTGTATATTACATCCCCAGAATTTACTTACCTTATAACTAGGAGTTTGTACCTTTTTTACTAAAAAGTACAAAATACTATGCTCTTGATCAGAAATCTACATCTAGACAAGATCAGGCACATTCAGGGTGGAATGGCTATAGATTGAAATCTACCTTTAGA
Source organism: Capricornis sumatraensis (assembly GCF_032405125.1). Lineage (NCBI taxonomy): Eukaryota > Metazoa > Chordata > Mammalia > Artiodactyla > Bovidae > Capricornis > Capricornis sumatraensis. The sequence continues at coordinate 7,512,644 of NC_091091.1, read as the reverse complement.
AATGTTAGGTAGTTAGAACAGGGAAAAGGAGTCCAGAATGGTGGTGGCTGAAAGATAAGGAAGAGAAAAGTCCACAAAAATAGAACAAAGGAAGGTCGGAGGACCGAGGACCAGAGGGAGGACCTCAAGTAGAACAAACAGCACTCCTAGCTGGCCCAATTTACATAGGGCAGGCCCGGGGCGGTGGGGGAGGGGGGACGTGTAAAAAAAGGAGCCAAAGGGCTCTCTCTCTCTCTCCCCCCTGCCTGCTGGGGTGATCTTATCTTATCTGGACTTTAATAAAAATGCACATTTACTTTTCTAGGGTTAGCACCATAAACAATAAATCTCTATAAAGAGCAAAAAAAGAAGGCTCTAAGTCCTTACATGTTAAAAGCACAGTGAATATAAGAAAGCAACACACACACACAAACACACACACACACACACACACACACACACACACATGCACATGACTAACTGTTGCATGAGGAATCAGTATGAGAACTTTATGAGTTCAGAGGAGACCCAAGCAATGAGTCATGGTATGTATCAGAATAGTCCTACTTTATGTTTGAAGAATATGAATGTATGTTGAAGGAAGATCAAATGGGAAGGCAGAACTCCTGTGTCAACTTGGTCTACCATCATGACAGAAAGCCTTAGATGCTGGTTTTTATTGCAGATATTCTCTGTGTTATTATTACTAGACTTGTTTCATATCTAAAGCTGCAAAGTTGTCTTTTCAGTTAGGATTATTTAGATTGTGTATCACACACACGCATATGAACACCTACACACCCCAAACCAAAATGCCTTAGTCAAAAAGAATATATTAACTCATATAACAAGAAAAAGAAGAAAGGGAGACTGTAAGCTCAGCTCAATTGAAACTTGAAGGATATACCAAAATTCAGATTTTCTTTTTCAAAGGTCTGCCTGCTTCTGAGTATTGATTTTTTGCCAACAGACAGTTTTGCATGTGGTAGCAAGATGGTGAAATTAGCCTTAGCCTACATAATACAGTGATAAAATTCTAATCGCTTTAAGTAAGACCATGTTTCATTGGTCTTACTGGGTCATGTGTTCATCACTTGGGTAACCATTATGATCTAGGTGAAAGTAATCACAACAAAAACAGAGAAAAATCAATGAAACCATAAACTGATTCTTCAAAAAGATTATTAACATTATAACATCATTCTTTTGATGAAATGGACTTCAGAGATGACAATACTTTACAAATTATTACAATACTCTCAAATTATTGGTGCCATAAGTTGTAACGTTAAGCAACGTTCTCCCCTCTATTTGCAGGGCAATTTGTGTCTGGTTTATTAGATCACTTAACAAATCTGCAATATGTATGTCTTCCCTTTCTCCTTTCATGGGTTATCTTCTCATAAATAAGTATTTCTTGAAAGGAAATTTGTTTCATTTTCTCTAACATCTGCCCTTGTCATTTACTTTTATAAAGAAGCCTTATCACTGAGCTGATATTCTTCATCAGACTGCTTGCAAATATGTTGGGTTTATAGGTTGATAGATTTGTAGGAAGAAAGGCTGCCACATGGCATATCATTGATTGTGTAATATCATTGTTCTAAAGTTTTTAAAGATTTATTCTCTAAAACTTATAACAGAAAATGTATATGAGCTAAATTTTTCTTCTGTCTCTGACTGCTACCATCTTGCTTAACTCATCACTCTTCCTTTTCTCCCATGTTCTCCCATCTTTTCCAACAGCTGCCAACAGCCCCTGCAAGGTTTCTTATTGTTTTCTCTTATAAAGCAAGCTTAACTATTTTTAGTTCATATGGCTACTGTATTAAGCCATCTATACCATGCTGCTGCTAAGTCGTGTCAGTCCTGTCTGACTCTGTGCGACCCCATAGACGGCAGCCCACCAGGCTCCCCCGTCCCATCTATACCATGGGGAGGCTTAAATATATGCTACTAATTAACCATATAAATGCTATCCAAAAAAAGAAAAGATTCTTTCCTTTAAAGGGGTTATGTGTTTCTCTTTATACAACTGGCTCAAATTTTGCCTCATTTCAAGAACAATGTACCCCATTTTCTACCTTTTCATCGTTATTAACTGAATGCTATTACTAATATACTATATGCTTGATTATACTATGATATTGGTGCTATTATCACCATAATACTGATGAGAAATACAAGTCCTTCAAAAAAAATTCTATAAAATTTAAACAAATTTTCTAAGATCATGTTAATTAGGGGCAATGCTTTGGCATTGTAGAATCTGTTTTATTGATCACTGATTTCTAGGTCCTACCATGATACTACAGATTAGAGGAAAGCAAATTATATTTTGTTTATTAATATAGTGCTATTGTCTTACAAGTTTCAGGACATAGTAGCTGTTCTGTAAATATGTGTTGTTCGGTTATGAAAAGCTCCTAGCATTATAAACATATTTGTGGTTGATTGCAAACAATGATAAGAATGAAGAAATAATTTTACGAATCAGTGAGACAGTATGTTTTAGCCAGATGATCAGAAGTTAAACACATGTTACACAGACATAGAAATCTATTTATAGTTTCTTATTTTCCAAGTAATTTTACAGACAAAGTACTTTGGGAAGAGAACATTCAAATTGAAATGGTCCACTTAGTTTTAGCTTACATTAGGGAAAATTAATTAGATGAAACCAACAATTGGCTGTTTTTATTGAGTAATTAAAACAATTTTTTTAAGTTTGAAAAAATAAAGAGCTTCTAATTAAAAGTGTTAAAAAAAAATCCTAAGCTCAGCTCCTGTAATAGTTGGGTGTGTTTTCTACACTTTTTATTACATGGAAAGCCGCAACAGAATCTCCTTAAAACAAGGTGTCTCTGACCAAGGTTCTAACCACCCTTCTACTGTCCACAGTGTCTTGTTTCATTCTTTTGAAAACCTCAGACATAGTTTTCTAGGAAGAAAATCATTATTTCTAGGAAGAAAATCATTATTAAATCATCATTATTTCTAGGAAGGAAATCATTATTGAGACTGTCTAGGAAGAACGTCTCAAACTCTATACTAAAAATTGATAAAACATGTACCCATAAAGCAAATATAGTTTTCCATGGAGGATGCTTTAAAAGTCATTATTACTTTTGATGAAAAATTTGAGAGATTTTCATAATTGTTTTTGTTTATCCTTCTCATGTTTTTGTTCTTAGTGCATAATTTTTATTCATAATTACTGAGCACTGTATGTATTTATTCATTTATTTGATCAGTGTTTATTGAACAACTTCTGTGTTTGACATTGACTATGGTAAATGTTGGAAATGTAGCATTGAAAGTTCCTTCTTATGGAATCTCATATTTGATAGGATGAAGCAGATAATACTAGAAGGGATATATATATATATATAAAGTTTGAAAAAATTTTTTAAGTTTGAAAAAATAAAGAGCTTCTAATAAAAGTGTTTAAAGAGCCAAGAAGAAAAGAGAGTTTTGAAATGCAGATTCATTGCCCACTTTAGATACAACGGCCAAAAATTTCTCTCTCAAATGTGGAAAGTTGACATCTGAAATATGAGAAGGATCCAGTTTTACAAAGAACCAGGAGAACGTATCAGAAGGAACAGCAAATATAAAGGCCTTGAGTTGGGAATGACCTTGGTATGTTGGAGAAATGAACACGACCCAGGCATGGTTAAGGAGAAAATGTCTGAGTTCAAGTTGAAGAGGAGCTAGAAAATGCAGGATATGCTAGGCCGTGGTAAATTGTTTTGAATTATTGTAGGAGTTTTGTTAAGCCATGGGAGCGGGGAGGTTAGTAAAGGCGTGACATTACACACTATATATTCTTCAAAAAGAAAAATGAAAAACATCAGTCTAGCACTGGACATTTAGATTGTTTCTTTGTCCTGGCTATTGTAATTGTGAGGCAATGAGCATCAGGGTACACTTGTCTTTTTGAATTATGGTTTTCTCAGGGTGGATGAGGGGTTGGGAGGGAGGTACAAGAAGGGAGGGGATTATGAATGCATATGGCTGATTCACTTCACTGTACAGCAGGAAATAATACAATGTTGTAAAGCAATTATGAAGGAAAAAGTGAAAGTCACTCAATCGTGTCCAACTCTTTGCAATGCCATGGACTGTAGCCCACCAGGCTCCTCTGTCCATGTAATTCTGCAGGCCAGAATACCGGAGCGGGTAGCTGATACATTCTCCAGGGGATCTTCCTAATTAAATTAAAAAAAATCAATTTTGTAGCAATATGGAGAGTCGATCATTTTGTCGCGGTGGGGCGAGGATGGTGATTAGGAGAGCAGTTAGCCATGTGATTGTTCAGGCCACTACTGATGATGGTATTGACTAATGTGGAAGCAGGGCTTTGGAGAAAAGCAATGGATTCAAGGAATTTTTTTCTAAGACTGACAGTGTTTGCTAATGGATTAAATATGGTAGTGAGAAATAGAGCTGGAAATGGCTGAAGGATTTGGATATGGGCAATAGGAACAACAGACTGGTTCCAAATAGGAAAAGGAGTACGTCAAGGCTGTATATTGTCACCCTGCTTATTTAACTTCTATGCAGAGTACATCAGGAGAAATGCGGGCTGGAGGAAGCACAAGCTGGAATCAAGATTGCTGGGAGAAATATCAATAACCTCAGATATGCAGATGACACCACCCTTATGGCAGAAAGTGAAGAGGAACTAAAAAGACTCTTGACGAAAGTGAAAGAGAAGAGTGAAGAAGTTGGCTTAAAGCTCAACATTCAGAAAACGAAGATCATGGCATCTGGTCCCATCACTTCATGGGAAATAGTTGGGGAAACAGTGGAAACAGTGTCAGACTTTATTTTGGGGGGCTCCAAAATCACTGTGGATGGTGACTGCAACCATGAAATTAAAAGATGCTTACTCCTTCGAAGAAAAGTTACGACCAACCTAGATAGCATATTCAAAAGCAGAGACATTACTTTGCCGACTAAGGTCCGTCTAGTCAAGACTACGGTTTTCCCAGTAGTCATGTATGGATGTGAGAGTTGGACTGTGAAGAAGGCTGAGCACAGAAGAATTGATGCTTTTGAACTGTAGTGTTGGAGAAGACTCTTGAGAATCCCTTGGACTGCAAAAAGATCCAACCAATCCATTCTCAAGGAGATCAACCCTGGGATTTCTTTGGAAGGAATGATGCTAAAGCTGAAATTCCATTACTTTGGCCACCTGATGTGAAGAGTTGACTCATTGGAAAAGACTCTGATGCTGAGAGAGATTGGGGGCAGGAGGAGAAGGGGACGACAGAGAATGAGATGGCTGGATGGCATCACTGACTCGATGGACATGAGTCTGAGTGAACTCCGGGAGTTGGTGATGGACACGGAGGCCTGGCATGATGCTATTCATGGGGTCTCAAAGAGTCGGACCCAACTGAGCGACTGAACTGAACTGAACTGAATAGGGTAGATGACAGTTACTTACATGGGAGAGGGCTAGGGGAGAAGCCAAATGTTTTTAGGTGTTTGAGGAACCCCTACAGTTTTGCTTTTCACAAAGGACAAGGCAAGAGGTTTTGGTTTTTGCTCTATTCTGTTTCTAAAAAGCTCTTTGATCTTGGCCTGACAAAATTTATTTGACTCTTGGTGCTCCTATTTGTAAATTATAATGTGCTGCCAGAGTGCTTATTTTATAAAGCATAATATAATAATTCCACAATAATTCAGGACTTGATAGACCTGAGTTTGGGTAAACTCCAGGAGTTGGTGATGGACAGGGAGGCCTGGTGTGCTGCAATTTATGAGGTCACAGAGTTGGACACAACTGAGCAACTGAACTGAACTGAACTGAGATGAGTGCAATTGTGTGGTAGTTTGAGCATTCTTTGGCATTGTCTTCCTTTGGGATTAGAATGAAAACTGACCTTTTCCAGTCCTGTGGCCACTGCTGAGTCTGCCAAATCTGCTAACATATTGAGTGCAGCACTTTCACAGCATCATCTTTTAGGATTTGAAATAGTTCAACGGGAATTCTGTCACCTCCACTAGCTTTGTTCATAGTGATGCTTTCTAAGGCCCACTTGATTTCCAGGATGTATGGTTTTAGGTGAGTGTGTGTGATCACACCATCATGATTATCTGGGTCACGAAGATCTCTTTTTGCCTCGTTCTTCTCTGTATTCTTGCCACCTCTTCTTAATATCTTCTGCTTCTGTTAGGTCCATACCATTTCTGTCCTTTATTGAGCCCATCTTTGCATGAAATGTTCCTTTATCTCTAATTTTCTTGAAAAGATCTCTGGTCTTTCCCTTTCCATTGTTTTCCTCTATTTCTTTGCACTGATCACTGAGCAAGGCTTTCTTATCTCTCCTTGCTATTTGGAACTTTGCATTCAGATGGGTATATCTTTCCTTTTCTCCTTTGCTTTTCACTTCTCTTCTTTTCACAGCTATTTGTAAGGCCTCTTCAGACAGCTATTTTGCTTTTTTGCATTTCTTTTTCTTGGGGTTGGTCTTGTTTCCTGTCTCCTGTGCAATGTCATGAACCTCTGTCCATAGTTCATCAGGCACTCTATCAGATCTAGTCCCTTAAATCGATTTCTCACTTCCACTGTATAGTCATAAGGGATTTCTATGTTTTTCCTATCTCAGTATTTGTCAACCAGCTTTACATTTGTCTGTGTGGTTATTTTATTAACTCTGTTTCCTCCACAAGGACAAGAGCTGTGCACATTGGCAGTGCCTGACAGTTGATAATGTTATTGAATAATGTTTTGTTGAATGCAATAATGAGGGGTCAGAACCCATAATGGCTGGCTAATGTTCTTCCAAGCACTGAAAATTCCAGTTCTAAGCAATAAAATTATTTTTAAAATGCATGTGATTTTTGTCAATATGTCATTTTTCATACTTGATTCCTGTGACCTAGAATATTCCCTGCTTGTAAAAGTTTTTTCTAGTCTCGAGTTCAAGTCTCATCTCTTTAAAGAAAACATCTCTATAGTTAAGATGTTTGAGATCATGGTGTACATACTGCTATGTTTAAAATGGATAACCAACAAGATCCTACAGTATAGCATAGGAAACTCTGTTCAATTTTATGTGGCAGCCGGGATGGGAGAGAAGTATGGGGGAGAATGGATACAATAATAAAATAAAAAGTTAAAAAAAGAAGTGATTTCCACCACGCACAGTTCTTATTACCTTTTTTAGAGATTCTGAAGTATATATTGTTATCGGTTGAATTATGTCCCCTTCCATCCTCCACGAGCTTCCCAGATGTTGCTAGTGGTAAAGGACCTGCCTGCCAATGCAGGATAAATAAGAGATGTAGGTTCAATCCCTGGGTCGGGAAGATCCCCTGGAGAAGGACATGGCAACCCACTCCACTGTTCTTACCTGGAGAATCCAATGGACAGAGGAGACTGGCAGGCTACAGCCTACTGGGGTGCAAACAGTTGGACACTAAGTTGAAATGACTTAGCAAGCATGCAGCCCCCACAACAACCTTATTGCTGAAGTACTAACCACTAGTGCCAATGATCATGACCTTATTTGGAAATAAGTTCTTACAGATTTAAACAAGTTAAGATGAGATTATTAGGTTGGATCTCATGCACTATGACTAGTGTCTTTGTATGATGAGAGAAAATTTGAACACATGTGAAGACGGAGGGAAGAGATTGAACTGACAGAGTCACTCCAAGGAATGCCCAGGCTGCTTCAACAGAAGCAAGAAGCACAGCTTCTACCTCAGAACTCTTAGATGGAACCAACCTTGCCGATTTCTTGATTTTGGACGTCTAGCCTCCAGAACTGTGAGACCATGACTTTGTGTCATTTTAAGCTAGTTTGCGGTGCTTTGCTGTGAAAGCCGGGAAACTAATACAATCACCCTGCAACTGCCTTTGTTTTCTACTTGTGCATCCTTTTCTCTATATACAAAGTCTCCATGCGTTCGATGTCTGTCTTATGCGGTGTAGATACTGGTGCAATCTTGGCATAAGTGACTGCTTTACATTTAATGCTGAGTATAGTGAATGAGATTTCCATTTCCCCAAGGCTAAAAAAAATATCCACTTTGATAACTCCCTTTCTTCCAGCCTACTAAGATGTGATTTATTTATTTTAATAAAATAATTGAACTTTTACTTTGGAGTCCACTTTGGATTTGAGGTATTTAAAGAAAAATTTATGAAATGACCTAGAAAGTTAGCGAAACAATACCTTTACTCTCCTAAGACATTTAAAGAGGTCTTATTTTAATACAATAAAAATGGGCTCAATTTGTGTAATTGATAATGACACTTGAAATCTGTTCAATTTTAGGTCTTGGGTTCCAAAATTACCTCTTAAATATGTTTTTTGGAAGGGAAATGAATACCTTGTATTCTTTCCTGATTTTCTTTTTTTGGTTCTTTTATAAAATATAAAAAATACTAAGACAAAAGACAATGTCATATCTAAAATTAATCCTTGTTAATATTTTGATATATTTTCTTGGTTTCTTTAAAGAAGTAAAAATCATTCATATAATGTCCATTTTGTCCCTCACCCTGAAGGCTAACAAAGTATTTTTAAATGTATATATACATAAATGCATCATATTGGAATGCAAATCTGCAACGCCCTTTTTTCTAAAAATCATATTTTTGAGGCCTAATCATTTTAAGATATAGAAATCTAGTTTGTTTCTAAACAGTAGCATTACTTCCTACGTTCCTCTTATATTGTTTCCCTATTGATGATATTTCCAATATTTCTCTATTAAAAAGCGATCTTGCAATAAATGCTTTCCCTATGTTACACATTGAGAAACAGAAATCCTAGTCCATAGAAAAAATACATTTTCAACCATACTAGATTCTGAAAAATTGTCCTTCATGTTGTTTTATTAACATCAATTCCACCAGCATAAACCATTTTTACATATCCGCCTGTAAACATTAATCTGGTGTACTCTAATTGTATCTAGTCTTGCTAGTATATGACGTGGCATCTCAGTGTGTTTGTATGTGTGTGTATGCGTGTGTGTGTAAGTGCATTTTTTAGCACTTTTGGGGATTTATCAATTTGGGGGATTGATATTTTGTAGGCTGTATATTTTTAAAATATGGCCTCCTGATCAATCACTTATCTTTTAAGTTTAAATATTTTAAAATTTTAAATTAAACAGATACAAATTTATGTAATTTTTCTTAATAGTTTGTGATTCTGTATTCATTTCGCTTCAGAAATTCTTATCTGAAGTCCACACAGTTATTTTCTGCATTTTTTCCTAACTTCCTATAGTTGCAGTCTTTTCATTAAAGAAACAGTTGGCTCACATATGATTGTTTTTTTCCTTATTAAGTCTTAGTCCATTTTTCTGCTTCTTCTAAAAATTGCATCTATATCCTAAATCTTACAAAGACACCTAGATTGTTTCTGTCAAAAATGGATAAATGTGTTTTATTTTGTTGCTTGAAAACAGTAGGAGAAATTCCTTAACAATGCACCAAGTTCACATTTTTTCCTAGTACATTTTGTAATTTCTCCAAAAAACCTAAGCCATGTGATATTTTGCCTTTTATTTTATTGTTTTAGAATTTCACAATGCCGGAAACACTGAATGACTCACCTGCTTCGCCCTGTGCTCTGCTATACCCTCGGCTGACGAGTAGCACACCACCACCTCTTCATAGATCCGAACACTGCTTCTACCCTGAAGCCAGAAAACCTTCCTTGGTTATCTACTTGAATCTTCCTGGACTCAGGTTATGGAGTGGAGCCATGTTTCAGCATGTCCCAAACTGAGAGCTAGGTTGTTTCAGGATCATTAGGAAGTGAAAGACTTTAGACGCCAGCCATCTATTGTGATGAGGGAACCCACACGTTGCAGGGATCACACATTTCCCTTGGCTGATCTTACATTTTGATGCACTAAAGCAATTCATATTCATGCAATAATTCTTCCTTCTGTTCAATATTCTGTATCTCCCTCTCTTTTGAATATGGGGCTTGCTAGGTAGCGCTAATGGTAAAGTGTGTTAGTTGCTCAGTTGTGTCTGACTCTTTGTGACCTCATGGACTATAGCCTGACAGCTCCTCTGTCCATAGGATTTCCCAGGCAAGAATACTGGACTGGCTTGCCAGAAGCCACCTGCCAATGCAGGAGACACAAGAGACATGGGTTCAATCCACTATAGTCCGTGGCATCGCAAAGATTCAGACATGACTGAGCAACTGAGTACACGTTTTGAATATGGCTTTTTTTCTCTTCAAAGACATTTAAAATACTTTTATAGTGGTATAAATATGAGTCCTTAGCCCTAAATACATGAATAATTAATTTTCTATATCACCCTAATTTTTATATCAAGACTTCATTCTGCAGGAGTAGTAAAGGGGTTTTCCAAGGGCTTGTGTAGTACTGAGATATTGCAGCATATCTGGCCCTTGAGTCATCTTTTGAAGCAAGAATCCTCAGAGACCTACCTTTTCCTATTTAGTCCTTAGTCATTCAGGAATTAAGATTCCTTTTGAGTCCACCCATGTTCCTGTCCTCAAGTTTCCTTCTAGTCTGCTGGCCTCTCTCTTCTACATCAGAGTCAGACTTCGGGCATGAACATCATCCTGTAGCTTTTATTCTATGATGTGGCAATGGAAACTCCCAGTGTCTGTCCGGGGCTCTGTCTGGATCCATTATACAGATTTTCTTTACTATCCCTCATGGTTTCCTGACTTCCCCAACCCCACTCTGAGCATCCTGTTTCGACATCTGGGCACTGGGCCCCTTTCTCAAACACTGTAATTACTCTTTTTAAAGTTCTTTACCATCTCTCTACCCAGTGGATTATTTTTCTAGTCCAAGTGGAAGTGGGACATCCCTTTTTATTTTTCTTTTCCTGTATATTTTATTCTAAATCCTTAAAATTTCTCCAAAGGACTTTAAGCTTTTGGAGTACAAAAGGCAGAGTCTGACAGGCTCCGTCTGCTTTATGTCCTGTGACATTTAGTTCAAATGATGAATGCAGAGTGGAGAATTAGCCTTCATATAGCAACAGATTGAGGAAAAATGCTTGGAAAAATTTTTCAAAAGGAAAATATAGGTTAACTTCTTTAAAATATGTTCCTGCCATTGTTGTTATTTAATTGCCAAGTCATGTCTGAATCTTCTGTGACCCCGTGGACTGTAGCTCACAGGCTCCTCTGTCCGTGGGATTTCCCAGGGAAGAATACTGGAGTGGGCTGCCATTTCCTTCACCAGGGATTCTTGCCCTGCTTACACTTATTATTTTAGTCTTATTAGCTTTGATTTCTGTATTTTAAAATTACTATTATTTTTTGATTGCCACTCATGAATCAATTTAGTAGGGCTCGTACTGAAAGTTCTATTTTTTTCAACCATTCTAAGCTCTACTGTCTGCCAGACATATACCTATTAAAATATGTATTTATTAATGCTCATGGCCCATGGTTGGCTTTGAGCTTTTCTAATCACACTGTCCTTCCTGTCTTAGCTTTCTTTTACATCAGACTTTAAAAGATGTCTTCATTTCCTACCGTCAATCATTGGTTGAGCCTTGATTTGTTAAAACCTCTGTCTAAAGCATTATGTTAGTGAAATGATTAGACTTCAGGTCCATGTCTCTTATCATTAACTAGAGTTTCTGCATCTGATCCCTATAGCGATTCAAGTGGAGAATTGATTTCCATGAGCTGTTGTGGAGAAGGAGGTCATTATGACAAAAGATTCCTGCCTAATTTATATACTGAGGCTTGCTCACTAATTCTGGCGTCAGAGACCCAACCAGTTACCAATTAATTTCTATCAGTGCAGTGTGAGATGATAAATTTTAATCAGAGCTTTTCGGTCTCTATTAGTCTAGTTTTCTTTTTATAATGGATTTCTCTCATTCATGCTTTCCCTAGTCTGCATTTTTATGGCTGTGATGTGCTTTGATTTACTTCATTCAAAGTACGATGCTCTGGCTTCAATTACTCTATTTAACTTTAAATAGACATTACTACAAGTCTTTCTTATACAAAAGAGCATCTGGTGTCAATAAATTGCAGCAGGAGGTGCCATGTGGGAAAGAACCCAAGAACTAAACACATCTCTGGGCACATCCATCAGGACGTGAGCATACATGTCGTGGCGTTGTGCCACTTATCTTCTTAAATGCTATCAGAGTGGAGCTAGCTCTAGGGGTTGAAGCCAGCATGACATTTTGATTTTCATTGTAGCAATGCTTGACTCACTGATCTAAGGCTCCAGACACTAAACATTCTGTTCAGTTGATAACATCTTTGAGGATGACTTCTGCTAAACAAGAAAGAAACAGAGAGCAAGGGGATACTTTTTTCTATGTCTTGTACAGAGTGTTTAATGAAGAATGTTGTAAAGAAGTCAGAATAAAGAACACTATTTCTCACGTTCCCTCCCTACCAAACACACCAGAACAAAAAGTACTGGGGTTTCCACAGGGAAATACACTAACTCTCTGTTATTTTTGAGGTTGATCCCAACTACAATTTTTAATAATTACCTAAGACTACCAAATTCAAATAATAGATATACAATAATTGAAGAGAAACCTTTGCCTGTTTTTAAGGTTTGAAAATAAAGTCCCTTTAATTGCTAAAATAAGAATAATGAAAAAATAATTTACCCAAGATGTTATTTACATTTAAATTTTATTTTGTATACAAGAG